>NW_026947489.1:75541250-76810000 GCF_034190915.1 Cavia porcellus
GCTCAAATCACAGTATCAAAGAATACAAAGTAGACATTCAAACAGAGAGACTACAAACAGCTGTGTTCAATGATCCAAAAACATTAATATAGTCAGCTATTCAACATCCCTATACACACTTGCTGTTATATCCGTTAGAGCTCTTTTTTCCCCTTCCTCTCTTTTTACAACAAAATTTACACATTTTAGATTTTATTACTCCTTAGTTCTTATTACTTTTTGGGGGGGGGAGAATAAAGTCAAATATGGCAGAACAAAGCTGTCAGTGAAAACCAAGGATAGACTTAGCACATGATGTAGAACAGAGTATACGGTTATTAACAATAGTTATCAACGTTGTCTCTTGTTTCCTTAAAAAGATTTGTCTATCTCATTAGATATTATAAAGTTGGACAAAACAGTAGAGAACAAGACCAATAAAACTTAGACATTGTAAACATTACAGGACCTCCAAAGGAGACAATAGTCAAACCAGAATGGGCATCTTAGTGAATCTTACTGCCTTCAAAGTAGTTGCCTATACCCTCGGACCTGATACTATCCCACAGAATGGAACAGAGTCTAATCAGTCAAAACAAGATCGTGGGAGCATTACAGGACTTCAAAACAAGTTAATAGGAAATCGAAAAGAGTTACTATTATATATCCTAATTTTTTAAATTTTTCCCTTAATTAAAATAAACATAAGAAATAACTAAATAATTTTTTTAAAGAATAATAGTTACCATAGTGTCTGTCTTTTTCCTTGAGATATTTGGATAAAACTTCATATACTATAGCTTCAAATATTTCCATATCAAGAAGCCCGGAATAAAGCCTTTCTAATTAATAAGTGAAAATTTTATAAGGCTTCAAGGCCACATAATGGGGAATCATGATTGCCACATATTTTCATATATTTGAATCATTACTTACATTAGGGAAACTATTCGGTATTCACACATGCGAGATTGATTTATTTCACTTATGAGTATGGTCTCAAGCTGCGCCCATTTATTGATAAATATCTCAATGTGATCCTTCTTTATAGCTGAATAATATTCCATTGTATAGAAATACCACCACTTTTTTATCCATTCCTCAGTTGATGGACACTTGGGTTGTTTCCAAGATCTGGCGATTACAAATTGCGCTGCTATAAACATAGGTGCACATATATCACTGTGGTATGATGCTTTCAGTTCTTCTGGGAATATGCCTAGAAGTGGAATAGCTGGAATAAATGGGATTTCCAATCCCAACTTTTTGAGAAACCTCCAGACAGACCTCCACAAAGGCTGTACCAGTCTACACTCCCACCAACAGTGCAGGAGAGTTCCTTTTTCCCCACATCCTCTCCAGCATTTGTTGTTGTTGGTTTTCTTGATCCTGGCCATTCTTTCAGGAGTGAGATGGAATCTCAGTGTGGTTTTAATTTGCATTTCTCTGATGACCAATGATGATGAGCATGTTTTCATATATTTATTTGCCATTTGCATTTCTTCATCTGAGAATTGCGTATTCATCTCAGATGCCCATTTTTGGATTGGATCTTTGAATTTTGGAGGTCTGAGTTTTTTTAATTCTTTATATGTTTTAGACAAGAGTCCCTTGTCTGAGAGAGAGTTCACTAAAATCTTTTCCCAGTTTGTGGGTTTTCTTTTCACTATGCTGGAGATTTCTTTTGACATGCAGAAACTTTTTAATAAGATGTGGTCCCAGTTATTGATTCTGGGAAGTGTTTCCCGTGCGGTTTGAGTCCTGTTCATGAATTCTCTACCTACTCCTATGTCTCCAAGGTTTCTACCCACTTTGTCTTCCAATAGATTTAGTGTTTCTGTTTTAATATTCAGATCTTTGACCCATTTAGATTTTAATTTAGTACATGGTGATAGACATGGGTCTAGCTTTAGTTTTCGGCAAATGGAGAGCCAGTTTTTCCAGCACCATTTATTAAAGAGACTGTCGTTCTTCCAGTGAACCTGCTTGGCTCCTTTATCAAAGATAAGGTGGTTGAGTGTGTTTGTAGTTGTGGTTGTATCTTCTAATCTATTCCATTGATCTTCGCCTCTGTTTTGATTCCAATACCATGTTGATTTTACTACTGTTGCTTTGTAGTATAATTTCAAGTCAGGGATTGTGATGCCTCCTGCTTTGCCTTTGCTGCTTAGAATTGCTTTTGCAATTCTAGGTCTCTTCTGGTTCCAGATGAAATTTAGGAGTGATTTCTCTAGATCTATAAGGTATGTTGATGGTATTTCTATTGGGATTGCATTGAATCTGTATAAGAGTTTTGGGAGAATGGCCATCTTCACAATGTTTGTTCTTCCTCTCCATGAGCAAGGGATGTCTTTCCATTTTCTGAGATCATCTTCAATTTCCTTTTTCAGTGTATTATAGTTTTCACTGTATAAGTCTTTCACTTCTTTCGTAAGAGTAATTCCTAAATATTTCATTTTTTTGCTTGCTAATGTGAATAGTCCAGTTTCTCTTATTTCCCTCTCTGTAATTTTGTTGTTCGTGTATAGGAATGCTATTGATTTCTGAGTATTGATTTTGTATCCAGCCACATTACTGAATTTATTTATTGTATCTAAGAGTATTTCAATGGAGTTTAGGGGGTCTTCTATGTAGAGTATCATGTCATCTGCAAACAATGATAACTTAACTTCTTCTTTTCCTATCTTTACCCCTTTTATTTCTCTTTCTTGCCTAATTGCTCTGGCTAGTACTTCCAGTACTATATTAAATAGGAGTGGTGATAAAGGACATCCTTGTCTTGTGCCTGATTTTAAAGTAAAGGCTTTCAATTTTTGGCCATTTAGAATGATGCTGGCTGTTGGTTTGTCATAAATGGCCTTTATTATATTGAGGTAAAGACCATCTATTCCAATTTTCTGTAGAGTTTTTATCATGAATAAATGTTGGACCTTATCGAAGGCTTTTTCTGCATCTATAGAAATGATCATGTGATTCTTATTTTTGGCTTTATTGATATGGTGGATTACATTTATTGATTTGCGTATGTTGAACCATCCTTGCATTCCTGGGATGAATCCCACTTGGTCATGGTGTATAATCTTCTTGATGATTTGCTGGATCCTATTTGCCAATATTTTATTGAGGATTTTTGCATCTGTGTTCATTAGGGAGATTGGTCTATAGTTCTCTTTTTTAGTTGGGTCTTTCTCAGGTTTTGGTACTAGAGTAATATTTGCTTCCAGGAACGACTTAGGAAGGATTGCTTCCCTTTCAATTTCATTGAACAGTTTGAGGAGTGTCGGCATTAGGTCTTCTTTGTATTTCTTGTAGAATTCTGCAGTGAATCCATCTGGGCCTGGGCTCTTCTTGGTGGGTAAGGACTTAATTACATTTTCAATTTCAGTAACAGAGATTGGGTTATTCAACAGTTTTACATCCTCTTGATCTAGCTTTGGCACTTCATATGCTTCTAAGAATCTGTCTATTTCTTCTGTGTTATCAAACTTTTGAGAGTAGAGGTTTTCGAAGTAGGTGTTGATGATCTTCTGTATTTCTATTGGGTCTGTAGTGATTTCTCCTTTTTCATTTCTTATTGCATGAATTTGAGCTTTTTCTTCCCTTTTTTTTAATAAGGTTGGCTAGGGGCTTATCGATTTTATTTATTCTTTCAAAGAACCAACTCTTTGATTTGTTGATTCTTTGGATTGTTTTCTTAGTCTCTATTGCATTGATTTCTGCTCTGATTTTTATAATTTCCTCTCTTCTTTTGGCTTTGGGCTTGACTTGCTCTTCTTTTTCTAGCTGTTTGAGGTGTAGCATCAAGTTATTTATTTGTATTCGTTCTGTTTTCCTGATGTGGGAACTCAGTGCAATAAATTTTCCTCTCAGGACGGCTTTCATTGCATCCCACAGGTTCCGGTAAGTTGTATCTGTATTTTCATTTTCTTTTAGGTATTGTTTGATTTCTTCTTTAATTTCCTCTGTGACCCACTGATTACTCAAGAGTGTGTTATTCAGTTTCCATGTGTTTGTGGGATTTTTGCAGTATCTTTTATCATTAATTTCTAATTTCAGAGCGCTATGATCCGATAACATGCAAGGGATGATTTCAGCTCTTTTGCACTTGTTTAAATATGTTCTGTGAGCTAATATATGGTCTATTTTAGAAAATGATCCATGTACTGCTGAGAAGAATGTGTATTCTGATGTTGTTGGGTGGAACATCCTGTATATGTCTATCAAACCCATTTGTTCACAGGTATGATTCAGTTCTGTTATTTCTTTGCTCATTTTCTGTCTGGTTGATCTGTCCCTTGGTGTCAATGGCGTATTAAGGTCTCCTGTTACAATTGTGTTACTGATAATTTGAGTTTTCATTTCTGTTAATAATTGTTTTATATAACTTGGTGCTCTGGAGTTTGGTGCGTATATATTTAAGATAGTTATCTCTTCCTCTTGGAGTTTTCCCCTTACAAGTATGTAGTGACCTTCTTTGTCCTTTATGGTCATTGTTGGTTTAAAGTTCACGTTGTCTGCAAACAGAATGGCTACTCCTGCCTTTTTCTGGATTCCTGCTGCATGAAGAATTGTTTTCCATCCTTTGACTTTCAGTCTGTGAGTATCCTTCTGGGTTAGATGGGTTTCCTGTAAACAGCATATGGTTGGATTTTGTTTCTTGATCCATTCTGCTAGTCTGTTTCTTTTGATTGGTGCATTGAGACCATTTACATTAATGGTTATTACTGTTAAATGCTGGTTAATTGTAGGAATGTTATCTCTCTGCTGTTGCATCTTTATCTTTCTGTTCTGTTTAATTATTTGCTTTGCTTAGTGGTTTTTTCCTTTGTGTATCTAAACTGTCTTTCAATATTTTTTGCAGGGTCGGTTTGGTGTTCATGAAGTTCTTCAGCTGTTCTTTGTCATGGAAGTATCGTATTGCACCATCTATTTTGAATGATAGTTTTGCAGGATATATCAGTCTTGGTTGGAAATCATTTTGCTTTAGGATCTGGAATATTTCACTCCATGCTCTTCTTGACTTTATCGTTTGTGCTGAGAAGTCTGCTGTGATTCTGATAGGTTTTCCTTTATAAGTGATCTGTCTTTTCTCTCTGACAGCTTTTAGTAATCTATTCTTGTGTTGGATTTCTGGGATGGTGATTATTATATGTCTGGGTGTAGTTTTATTTTGGTTATGAGTGTTTGGAGTTCTATATGCTTCACTGATCTTGATGTCAGTTTCTGATCTCATGCTTGGGAAATTTTCAGCTATTACTTCTCTAAATATCCGCTTGACATCCTTTATGTTGTCTCCCTCTCTTTCATTAATCCCTATCATTCTTATGTTATTCTTCTTTGCATCGTCTTGCAGTTGTTGAATTGTTGTTTCCTGATTCCTTGTTATTTTCAAAAGATCTTTCCTTTCCTGTTCACTAGCTGCAATCATGTCTTCAAGGTCTGAAATTCTATCTTCACTTTCATTAAGGCGGTTTTTACAACTTTCAGTGGAGTTTTTTATTTCCTGTATATCTCTGTGCATCTGCATTATGTATTCTGTTTGTTTCTTATATTGCTCGTCTAGGGATTCTATCTTTTTGTTTAGTTCCTCCAATTTTTTATCTGTGTTTTCTTTAGATATATTTAGAATCTCTTTCATTTCTTTTATCATTTCTTCTTTTATCTGGGAGATTATTTCGAGTTTGAATTTCTTTAAAGCTTCCTGGAGTTGTTTGTCAACTTCAGTAGCTATTATGTCCGATATATGAGGTGGATGGGATATATTTTCTTCTATATACATTGCTCCTAGGGTTTCCTGAGATGGGCTGGAGGTTTGAGGTTGTAATTTGGTCTTTCGTTTTGTCATTTTGTATATTTCTGTGTTTCAAGTGTTATTTGAAAGCTTCCTCAGGATCTGTTGAAAATCCCCTTCTATGTTTGGAGCTACTGAGCCTCTGACACCGCACTACCCCAAGCCATTGGGCCTGCAGAACCAGTGTCCCTCCTCTGCCTGCTCAGAACTCCGCAGTTCCAGACAAGCTGGGCCTCAGGGACACTGTGCGCCCACCTGCCCCTTGGAAGATCCACAGCTCTTCAATTGCAGCCGGGTTAGGGTGTTCTCCACAGGCCACAGTGCCTCAGGAGCCTGTGATCCCTCCCTGCTTGCAGAGATATCCACAGTCCTCTAGGCAAAGGAAGGGACTTCTGCAGGCACTCCAGATCCGCCCAGCTCCTCCTCTGCAGGCAGATGGCTAGGCGCGGCTGGGCTCGGGGGTTAGTGTAGGCCCGCCCATCCGTCAGGAGCTCAGCAGACTTCCAAGTGTAGCCGGGGGGGGGGGGGGGGGGGGGGGGGGGGATGGGGAGGCAGCTGTAGTGGCCTCTAACCCACTGCTCCACTTCACTGCACCCAGAAGCCTGGGGGGTCCGGAACAGTCTGAGATTTGGGCAGACTGTGCTGGGCACTCACCACAGGCTGAGGTGCCTCAGGAAGCTGCGATGCCTCCCTGCTTGCAGAAGTATTCAGTCCTTCAGACAAAGGAACGGGCTTCTGCAGGGACTCCGGATCCGCCCAGCTCCTCCTCTGCAGGAGATGGCTAGGTGCGGCTGGGCTCGGGGGTTAGTGTAGGCCCGCCCATCCGTCAGGAGCTCAGCAGACTTCCAAGTGTAGCCGGGGGAGATGGGGAGGCAGCTGTAGTGGCCTCTAACCCACTGTTCCACTTCTCTGCACCCAGAAGCCTGGGGGGTCCGGAACAGTCTGAGATTTGGGCAGACTGTGCTGGGCACTCACCACAGGCTGAGGTGCCTCAGGAAGCTGCGATGCCTCTCTGCTTGCAGAAGTATTCAGTCCTTCAGACAAAGGGATGGGCTTCTGCAGGGACTCCGGATCCGCCCAGCTCCTCCTCTCCACTTTGTATGCTTTAATCCTGTAATATGAACAACGATTTCTAAGATGACGATACGGAATCTATTAATTAGTGATTTCTTACTGGTTTTTTTTTAATTCTGTATTACTTGTACCCTTATACCATTTTGGATTTTTCCTTTAAATAAAATTTTAAAATAAAAAAGAAATACGAAAAGAAGGAAAAAACTATTATATACTATTCTAGAAAAACTATTCTTTAAAATGAAGGAACAATCAAGATATCCCTAGGTGAGGAAAAATTGACTTAGTTGCTAAAAGATTTGCCCTATAAGAAACATTTAAAAGATTTCTTTGGCTAAATTAAAGGACAACAGATAGTAACTTGGATCCACATAATAAAATGAAAGGTACAAATAAAGGCAACTCTATGGGCTAATATGAAAATACAGCATAAACGTATTAGTGGCTTATACTTACTTTTTCCTCATGAATGATTTGAAAGAGTTTTTTTAAAGCCCTGATTATAAACATAGGTTGATGGATAAGTAAAGAGCTAAAATGCAATAAACAACAACAATAGTATAAAGGACACAATGAGGACAGAGTTTGTGAGAGCAAATTTGTGTATATTATAGAAATCAGTGGGTATCTATCCAAAGTACTATCCTAGTAGGAACTCATAGGGAAAGTACTAAGAAAATGATTCAAAATTACACAGGGAAAGGGCTTCAAAATGGTTGAAATAGAGGAGGAGCCAGGTTGAAGATCCTCAGAGAAAATCCACTACGAACACAAGAAACTGGAAGAAAAGGGACATACATCCTAATGCAACAATCAGTCTGAAATAACAGACTTGTAGAACAAACAACACACAGGCACAGTGTGGGACTTGGTGAAAAGGTGAAGCAGCCTGGAGCCCTGCGGATCCTCTGCCTCTGCACAGATCAGTAACTGCCATTCTTGAAGTTCCCAAAAAGGCTGATCCACCACAAGCAGGGCAAACTCAATCCACACAGGAGAGATCTATAATACAAAACCCCTTGTTTCTTTTGCGTTCCTCCAAACAGAGGACATAGCAGCAAATTTCACCAGCACACACAGGGTGGGTGGGCAGTAAGCCGCTCCTTCACCAATGGATTAAACACTTTTTGTTTTTTGTTTGTTTCTTTGTTTTTTCCCTTATTTTTTTTTGTCTTGTGCCATAGCAGCTAATTGAAACCTCAAGCAACAAGATTAGAGACCACAGGACCTGCCTCGAAGGTGGTGAGCAGAGCAGTACCACTCTTCCTGCCAAGCTCTCAGCAGCATGAGGGAGGAGTGGATGCAAAATGTAAACAGCTTTAAGCCAGCAAGAGGCAAGAATAATCAGTGCTCCCCTGCCCAACTACCAGAGGCATGACAGAGGAGAAGAAAGTGGGACCCATACAGCCTTTGCCTGTCCCTGAAGGGGCAACACTGCAGGGGGTGGGCCAACAACTATCCCCTGGCCCTGCTCCAGTAATGCCAGTCAGGACAAAGACAGGCTAGTGGAATGGGACTCAACAGGATGTGAAAGAGATGGGAGGGTCCAGAGATACACAGGACTGGTGTCAGCCTTACGTTCTGCAGGACAGTGCCACAGCACGTGGGAGAGCCAGGCAGAGACAAATAGGGCAAGGCCACCAAGGAACATTCAGGAAGCTGCTGAATGAACACTCTGGCTGCACTCCCACATCCCAAGGTCAAAATCAGCTCCATGCCCAACCTTAATCCCACTGCAGACTTGGTGGGGTTACAGTGCATAGATTTGCGTTTTGCCTTGGCCAGTGCCACAAACCTGTGGACATCAGAGGAATTTTCTTGTCTTTGTTTGTATGTTTGTTTTGGTTTGCCTGTTTTTTCTTTTGTTATGTTTTTACTTTTAACATATTGTTTATTGCTTTTTACTTATTGTTTTGTCTTGCTCATCATTTTTTTCTTTCTCAACTATATTTCTTGGGTGAACAATGTCACTGGACTTTTACTTTTGTCCCAGGACTCTTGCACTCTCCTTTATTCTCTCCCTCCTGTCCTCTTCTACCATTCCATAAAGTTTAGATAATTATCCACTGTCTTTTAAACTAGCTTCTACCGTGTTCCTCATTTTTTATTTCTCTGTGTTTTCCCAATCCCTCTGAAATTCTCTCCCACAGGGTGGAGAAACGTTAAAGGGAAACTCACTGCATATGAATTCCTGGTTTATTATGGGTTTTGTTGTTGGTTGTTTAATTATAGATCTTGCTTCTATGGTTAAAGGTACTGTATTAGTAGTCACCACAATTTGTCAACTTCTAGGCTGTGCTGGTTGGTACTGTTACTGCTAATTGTACTATTTTAGCCAGGGTCAGATAACTCTTTTAACTAATTGTTCTCCCTTGTATGAAAACACTATGATTGTCTGAGGTCATAATCATCACCATAGTCCAATACCAAAGGCCTGGGTGCCGGGTCAAATAGACAGCAACTTCTCATCTCTAATAAATTAGGAAGATAGTATCTTGGGACAGACACAAAGGCCAACAACCAGATACACCTAGAAGACACTAAGAAAAAGATATTTCTTGGTGAAGTTTTGATGCTACTGATGAAGCTACATACTATAAGCAATCAACACATAAAACATAGTAAACTGAAAAAATACAAACTAAAAAATAACAAGACTTGAAAGCAAAATGCAACTCCAGAACTCCAGCCAACACAAGACAAGGCCAGACAACGAAATAAAGAAAATCAGAAGCCACCTGCCTGAATTTCCTGAAATGTTAGCAGCAGAGGTAAAAACACAGATGAATGAAGCCACAGAAGCAAATCAGATCACAAATAATCTGTCAGATAAAAAAACATGACAATGATCAAGAAGGACTTGTTCAGTGAATCCAGAGTAGACACAGATAAGAAAAAATAGAGGAGCTTAGGAAAGTGGTGTTTACCATGAATGTTCAAGATTAAAATAAATGGAATCCATAAAACTCAAAAAACTAGGATAAAAATTATACTGAAAGTATATACAGTTAAATGAAACAAGGTGAGGACACAGTATCAGATCTAAAACATAGAGTTTTGGTTGGAAATCACAAAAAGAAAACTTCTTAAAACTATCAGGAAACATTAAAAAAATCAATCCAACAATTGCAAGATGATTCATAGAAGAGAAAAAGGAGATTCATCACAGTCAATAAAAAACAGAATATGGCTCAGATGACTTTAAATAATATGTTCACAGAAGTAATAGCAGAGGTACCAGAGGCAGTGGTCATTCCCATCATCCCTTTGCAATCACAGAAACCCAGGTGGAGGACTGAGAGATTGCAGCTACCTCATAACCACTTGCCATCCCAGGAATCCTAGTGAGGGGCACCTCATGCCATGGCCATCCCATTATCAGGCACTATTGTGAGAACCCAGGTGAAAGGCGCCAAAGGCTACAGCCACTCCTGATATTGCTCACCGCCATGGGAACCCAGGTGAAGGGCACCAGAGCTGGAGGACAGTCTCCTGTTGCTCACCACCCCACGAACCCAGGGGAAGGGCACCTGAGGAGGGCAGTCACTCACTTGCTACTTCCAGAAGTAGGTGAACTGGTTGGAAAAGCCCAGAGCGCAGAAGGAATGCCCAGAAATTTGTCATTTTTAGTTTCTATTTTTAAAGTTTAATATGTAACAGTGTACTCAACATGGCCCCAGCTAAGGTGCACTGGATGGACAGGGGATACTAGTGGTGTGAAAACTCTGAAGTAACAACAATACAAGCATACAGGTGACTGAGGCTTTTGCAAGACTGGCAACCAGTTTGGGGAGAATCGAGAACTCACCCAAAGACATTCCTCAAAGAACACACTTTCCTACAGAGGCCTTGATACTGTTGATATAGCTATCTACTACAAAAAATCACAAAGATCAGTACAGAAAACAAAATAAAAGTTTCCAAATAAAAAATCACAAGACAAGAAGAAGCAAAACGCAATGTTGACCTTTAGGCCACTCAGAATAAGGAGGTTTGACACAGAAGAAAATGAGAGATGTACACCTAAAATGTCTAAAATGATAAGAGCTGAAGTAAACAAACAAATCTGTAGGGATGTAGAGGAAATCTAATCAGAAATAATATCTCAGGTTGAAAAAGCAATGTCAACATTTTTATAGGAAATGCTCAGCAAATCTAGAGCAGAGATAAGAAAATAGAATAGGATATAAAGAGGATGGAAATCAGGAGTAATCAATGCATGAAAGAAATAGAATGCATGAAACAGATTCAACCAGATAGTCAGGAAATATCCACTGAAACCTCCAGCCCAGATTAATGTACCCTGAAAAGCTGTCTCTACAAATTAATGGAGAAGCAAGATGCTTCCAAGACAAAGAGGAACTGGGGGAATCCACGACCACCAATCCAATTCTACAGAGAATACTGCAGGACATTCTAGAGAGAGAGAAATGTACTAGGATTCCAGGAACAGTGGCAGAGAGGCCTCAGTGAATGGAGCAGAAAGTGGAATGAAGAAGAAAAGTAGACAACTAATGGCAGAAAGAGCACAACAGAAATGAGGCTGAGAAAGTTGGCTGTAATCTCTAATATAGATGGCCTTGATACACTAAGAAAAAAAAGAGAAACACAGGCAGAGTAGAACAGGAGGTAGGGTCCACCAAGATGCTCTTTATAGGAAAGATAATTAATCTGAAAAAGGGTTTAAGAACCAAATATCAAATATGAGAAAACAATGTTTTATGTGACAGAGAACCAGAAAGTAATAGAGGCAACTAGACCAGTATTTATAGATAAATTGGAAAGACAGGCTTTAATCAGCAAAGGAATACAACTGGAGATCAAGTCCCAGAGGCAAAAGGTTTGGAACCACTTAGGTAAATAACAGATTGCCCCCCCATCTAAAAACTGAGGGTGTTGTTGAGACCCAAAAATGCACAGGGCACTCTAGGGGAGTAAAAGGGGAGGAATAGTCTTTAAAAAGAGGGCAGAGATAGACTTAGTAGTGTATCAGGATTTAAAACCCAAATTACTCGCACCGTTCTGCTTAGATAGATTTTATTCTGTCCCAGTTGGTCTACTTGCACAAGATCTGAGAGCACAGACAGCTATCCCAAAAACATCAGGATATAGTACTGTAATCATCTTTAATTTCCTATTAACTTAATCTGGAGCCCTGTATAACTTATACTGTTTCATCATGACTGATCTTAGTTAAATCTGGTTTGTTTGATTGCTGTTCGGTATCGACAGATTTTATTCAAAACTGTTTTGATTGATAGTATCAAGTCTGAGAGTATAGGCAACTACACTGAAGATGAAAAGACTGACTATGATATCTATTCTGGTTTGATTATTACCTGTTTTTGAAGTTTTACACTATCTACAAGGTTTTGTTTTATTAATATTGTTATGTACTGCTATATTCCACTATACTATGTCTGATGATGAAGACAATTCTATTGAAGATAACAACATACAACAAAGAAACCATTGTAGAACTCCTTGTACAGTGGTTTTATATGTCTTTTTTGTTTCATGTGTTTATAGGAATATGTTTTGTTTTGTCTTTGTTTTTTTCTCCCTCTAATATAAAAAGGATACAAATGCATATTAAGACTCATGCATGCGTAGAATCTATAAACAATTTACGAGAACTGATCTTATAATGCATGATGAAATGAACAAATACTTAGAAGAAAAAGAGACACCACAGTACCCAGTGCTGATCCTGTGGTGTCATGATGTGAAATCCAACAATACTATTACTCTTTGTTCAGAGTCATTTTAGCCTGCTATGGTTTGTTTAATCTCAACATAAATGAAGATATGGATAACTGCATGTATGTTTAAGTGTATAGGATTGATAACCATATTTCTAAGGTTTTCTTGTATAGTTGAACAGAACCATTTGCAGTATCACTGTTTGAATCCCCATTTCATATGTTACACTGTTGTATCTTGAATAACCCTTTGTAGGAGGACAATATGTAATCATCAACTAGTGATTTCTTACTGTTTATTTTTTCTTTGAAAGTATGCATTATTTCTATGCATTTTCTGTTTTGTTTACTCTTTCTTTAAATATTTGTTAAAAAAACAAATGCAGAACGAACATATATTCAAAACAAAGAATAATAGAATAAACTCATGATCACCAAACCAAAATTACAAAGTGTACTGAAAGATATTCTATACAGACAAAAAAATGACCACAATTCCAACCACAACAACAGAAAAACCACAAACCAGGGCAAGCAATCAAAAAGAGGGAAAATATAGGGAACCAACAGCAGGAAAATAACAAGACAAAGAGAAGCCAATAAATATCAGTCATTACCTTCAATATAAATGGTCTCAATACACCAATCAAAAGAAATGGACTGGCAAACATTCATTCATAATAAGAACTTTACAGAAAACTGGAGTAGATGGTCTTTACCTCAATATAATAAAGACAACTTATGACAAACCAACAGCCAGCATCATACTCAATGGCCAAAAATTGAAAGCCTTTACCTTAAAATCATGCACAAGACAAGGATGTCCTTTATCACCACTCCAATTTAATATAGTAATGAAAGTACTAGCCAGAGCAATTAGGAAAGAGAGAGAAATAAAAGGGGTAAAGATAGGAAAAGAAGTTAAATTATCATTGTTTGCAGATGACATGATACTCTACATAGAAGACCCCCTAAATCCATTGAAAGACTCTTAAATACAATAAATAAATTCAGTAATGTAGTTGGATACAAAATCAATACTCAGAAATCAATAGCATTTCTATACACTAACAACAAAATCACAGAGAGGGAAATAAGAGAAACCACACTCTTCACATAAGCAAGCAAAAAAATGAAATATTTAGGAATTACTCTTACGAAAGAAGTGAAAGGTCTACACAGGGAAAATTATAATACACTGAAAAAAGAAATCGAAGATGATCTCAAGAAAATGGAAAGACATCCCTTGCTCATGGATAGGAAAAACAAACATTGTGAAAATGGCCATTCTCCCAAAACTTTTATACAGATTCAATGCAATCCCAATAAAAATACCATCAACATACCTTATAGATCTAGAGAAATCACTCCTAAAATTCATCCTGGAACCAGAAGAGACCTAGAATAGCAAAGGCAATTGTAAGCAGCAAAGGCAAGGCAGGAAGCATCACAATCCCTGACTTGAAGTTATACTACAAAGCAACAGTAGTAAAATCAACATGGTATTGGAATCAAGACAGACCTGAAGATGAATGAAATAGATTAGAAGATACAACCACAGCTACAAACACACTCAACCACCTTATCTTTGATAAAGGAGCCAAGCAGGTTCACTGGAAGAACCACAGTCTCTTTAATAAATGGTGCTGGAAAAACTGGCTCTCCATTTGACGAAAACTAAAGCTAGACCCATGTCTATCACCATGTACTAAATTAAAATCTAAATGGGTCAAAGATCTGAATATTAAAACAGAAACACTAAATCTATTGGAAGACAAATTGGGTAGAAACCTTGAAGACATAGGACATAGAGAATTCATGAACAGGACTCAAACCACACGGGAAATACTTCCCAGAATCAATAACTGGGACCACTTCTTATTAAAAAGTTTCTGCATGTCAAAAGAAATCTCCAGCATAGTGAAAAGAAAACCCACAAACTGGGAAAAGATTTTAGTGAACTCTCTCTCAGACAAGGGACTCTTGTCTAAAACATATAAAAAATTTAAAGAACTCAGACCCACAAAATTCAAAGATCCAGTCCAAAAATGGGCATCTGAGATGAATACGCACTTCTCAGATGAAGAAATACAAATGGCAAATAAATACATGAAAAAATGTTCATCATCATTAGTCATTAGAGAAATGCAAATTAAAACCACACTGAGATACCATCTCACTCCTGAAAGAATGGCCAGAATCAAGAAAACCAACAACAACAAATGCTATAGGCTGTGGGGAAAAAGGAACTCTCCTACACTGTTGGTGGGAGTGTAAACTGGTACAACCTTAGTGGAGGTCAGTCTGGAGATTTCTCAAAAAGCTGGGATTGGAAGTCCCATTTATTCCAGCTATTCCACTTCTAGGCATATTCCCAGAAGAACTGAAAGCATCATACCACAGTGATTTATGTGCACCTATGTTTATAGCAGCACAATTTGTAATCGCCAGATCTTGGAAACAACCCAAGTGTCCATCAACAGAGGAACAGATAAAAAAGTGGTGGTATTTCTATACAATGGAGTATTATTCAGCAAAAAGAAGGATTGAGATATTTATCAATAAATGGGCACAGCTTGAGACCATACTCATAAGTGAAATAAATCAATCTCGCATGTGTGAATACCGAATAGTTTCCCTAATGTAAGTAATGCTTCAAATATATAAAAATATGTGGTAATCATGATTTCCCATTATGTGGCCTTGAAGCCTTATAAAGTTTTACTTATTAATTGGAAAGGCTTTATTCTGGGCTTCTTGATATGGAAATATTTGAAGCTATAGTATATGAAGTTTTATTCAAATATTTCAAGGAAAAAGACAGACACTATGGTAACTACTATTAAGTCGGGTTATTTGGTGGTGAAGCACTAGGTTGCTGAAACAGTCATGCTTTGACCTGTACTGTTACATTGTTATGTCCTGTTTTATCTCAACCTCTCCCTTATTCATTAAAAAAATTATTTAGTTATTTTTTATGGTTTTTTTAATTAAGGGGAAAAATTTAAAAAATTAGCAGGATATATAATAGTAACTTTTTTGATTTCCTATTAACTTGTTTTGAAGTCCTGTAAACTCCCACGATCTTGTTTTGACTGATTAGACTCTGTTCCATTCTGCATGATAGTATCAAGTTTGAGGGTATAGGCAACTACTTGGAAGGCAATAAGATTCACTAAGATGCCCATTCTGGTTTGACTATTGTCTCCTTTGGAAGTCCTCTAATGTTTACAATGCTTAAGTTTTATTGGTCTTGTTCTCTACTGTTTTGTTCAACTTTATAATACCTAATGAGATAGACAAATCTTTTTAAGGAAACAAGAGACATTATGGTAACCATTGTTGATAACCTTGTACTCTGTTTTTACATCATGTGCTATTTCTATCCTTGGTTTTGACTGACAGCTTTGTTTTGCCATATTTGACTTTATTCTCTCCCCCTCCAAAAAAGTAATAAGAACTAAGGAGTAATAAAACCCAAAATGTGTAAATTTTGTTGTAAAAAAGAGAAGGAAAAAAAGTGCTCTAAAAGATACAACAGCAAGTGTGTTTAGGGGTGTTAAATAGCTGACCATATTAATGTTTTTGGTTGGATCATTGAACAAAGCTGTTTGCAGTCTCTCTGTTTGAATGTCCACTTTGTATGCTTTGATACTGTGACTTGAGCAACTATCTCTAAGATGATAATATGTAATCTATTAACTGGTGATTTCTTACTGGTTGTTTTTTTTTTTGTTTTGTTTTTTGTAGTTCTGTATTACTTGTACCCTTACACCGCTTTGTTTTGTTTTGTTTTTTCTATTTTTCCTTTTAAATAAAATTTTAAAAAAAGAAATGGATTGGCAGAATGAGTCAAGAAACAAGATCCAACAATATGCTGTATACAAGAAATGCATTTAACTCAAAAACTAATTCATAGACTAAAAGTCAAAGGAAGGAAAACAATGCTCCATGTTACAGGAACCCAGATAAAAGCAGAGGTAGTTATTCTGTTTGCAGACAATGGGAACTTCAAGCCAAGAATGATTAAAAGAGATAAAGAAGGTCACTACATACTTCTTAGGGGGAAAAAATCAAAGGGAAGAAATAACAATCATACATGTATATGCACCATATACAGGGACAACCAACTATATAACATAAATATTACTGGAAATGAAAAAACATATAAGAAATAATAAAGTTGTCATGGGGACATTAATATCCATTGTCACAAAGAGACAAGACACCAAAACAAAAAATCAGTAAAGAAATAACAGAATTTGATCCAATTTGTGAAAAATAAACTAAGAGGATGTTTATAGAATGTTCCATTGGGGTATTCTCCAAAACAGACTATGTACTAGACCACAAAACATGTTTACATAAATACAAACAACCTGAAGCTATTCCATGCATATTTTCTGACAATACTGCACTGAAATTGGAAATTAATGACAAAAGAAACTACAAAAACTCCCTAAACACATGGAAATTAAGTATCACCTTCTTAAACAACCAATGAGTCACAGGTAAAATTAAACAAGAAATTAAACACTATCTACAATCAAATGAAAATGCAAATTCCATATACTGGAACCTGTGGGATGGAATGAAAACAGCCCTAAGATAGAAATTTTTGAAGTCTTACATCAAGAAAACAGAACAAACGAAATAAACCATAAATAAGGAGTAAAATGTAACACATATTATGAAATAGGAAGAAACTGATCCCAAAAGAGGGGAACTAAGGATGGGTGAGGGGAAAACCAAGGAAGGAAAAAGAATAATGAGAAAAGAAGGATAAAATGGGAACTAAGCTTTATAAATGAGAGCAGAGGATTTGAAGAGAGGGGAGTTGAACATGTAAGGACACAGTGTCACACAATAGGCAATGTTGTTGTCAGAGGCCAACTCAAAGGGACACCAAAAAACAACAAAAGAACATGAAAATGGATCCGACTGCTCTTAAAGGATGCAAAGAACACTAATATAACATTAATTGGGATTAGGAAAAATATCAGAAGGCAGCACAGATGGCATTCAAAGCACTCACTGAAATAGTAACAAAAATTGTCCCAGTAAGGGCAAAGAATTTATATATACATATATATGTGCAAATATATGTAATATATATAACTCAAAATGACTACTATCAACAAAACAGTCTCTCCATGACACATCATAGCCAAAATCCCAGAATTCCAACACAAGAACTGAATCTTAAGAACAGATAGATAACAGCATCAAATCATTGATAAGGGTAAACTGACCAGAATTATAGCAGACTTCTTTAGTACAAAGCTTAAAGGCCAGGCAAGTTAAGTGTTTTGAGCCCTAAAAGAAAACTATTTCCAACCCAGACTGATATATCCTGCACAACAATCTTTCAAAATTGATAGAAAAATATTTTCATAAAAAAGAGCACTTTGAGAATTGATAACCACCATATCAGCAATGCAAAACTATCTCAATGATCTCCTAGAGAAAGACAAGGAAGCTAACAATGACAAGAGGTCTAATGGGATGGATTCAGTAGGTACAGTGAGCAGGTTAGTAGAATGCATAGATGAGGAATCACTACCAGAAACACATGACAATGATGGGAACAGACCAATACCTACCAGTAATCACTCTCCATGTGAATGGTCTCAGTTTCCTGATTAGGTGACACACACTGGCTGAACAAGAAACAAAATCTTATGCTGTACAAGAGACACATTTAACCCAAAAATACTAATACCTTGAAAATGAAAGATTGGAAAACAATGTTCCATACAAAGGGAACCACCAATAAGGCAGGTATAGCTCTCCTGTGTTTGGACAAAGTGAACTTCAAGTCAAAACTCTTTAGAAGAGGCAAAGAAGGTCACTACATATTGGCTAAAGGAACATTCCAGCAGGACGAGGTAAAAAATAGTAATATATATGTACCAAATGTTAATCTAACTTCATAAAATAAGTACTACTGGACAATGACAGTGGGGGACCTCAAAACTCCACTGTCAGTAATAGATTAACTAGACCAAAAGTCAACAAAGAAATATCAGAGTTAAATGATACCTTCAAACAAATGTGCTTAATAGTTATTTAAAGGGTATTCCAACTAACAGTAAAATTCACATTATTTTCAGCAGAACCAGAAACTTTCTCCAAACAGACCATATACTGGCCAATAAAGTGAGCTTAAGTAAATATAAAGACTTCAAATAATATTTGAGAATTATCAGATCATAAGACCAGAATTAAGACTAGAAATAAAAGAAAAAACAATACTTAGAAATTACACAAATACATAAAAAGTAAATTAGAAACTTCTAAGTAAAAAATGGGTTACAGAAGAAGTCAAGACCAAAACAATACTGCAAGAAGAACAGGTCAAAACTGATAGGACAAAACGGAAGCGGTCCTAATAGGGAAGGTTAGAGCTATAAATGCTCATATGACAAAAACAGAGCTGGGTGCATTAAACCTGCCTGACTAAGGGGAATCATTTTGGCCAAGACTCACTAACCAAGAAGGTTGTCCATAGTGGGAAGGGGACTTCATCCTGAAAACAAAATTAATGTGAAAGATGATGTGTGTCTAGCAAACCAAGCCAACCCACGGCTGAAGGGGAAATAGTGCTGCCTTGGCTGGGCCACCTACTCCTACCACCACTCCTAAGGTGAGCAGCCATTGGGGAAGTGTAGCCACAGCCTCAGGCACTGAACTAGCACTGTAGAGACCAACTCCTGGGACAGAAATTGCACACAACAGATTCCATTTTGTCACAGCTCTTGTGCTTTGTATTGGAAGTTCTCGCCAGGACAATGAAAGGGGGAGAGGCATTCATATTGGAAAGATACAAGGAAAGCTTCATATATTTGCAGATGACACCCTACATGTATAGAACTATGAAGAATTCTTACACCGAAAGATGTTAGCTCCAGATAGTTTAGCAAGACTATAAGACACAGATCACCATGCAAATGTTAGCTCTATTTCTGGACTGAAGTACCCTAGTGGTAGAAAAGTTGTTTTGCTTGTGTAAGAGTGTTGGCTCAATCCCCAGCACTAGAAAAAATATAGCTGTATTTATATATACTAACAAGAAACTGTTATAGCTCCCTAAATAGCCAATTTAAATCATTCTTTGGATCCTCACTGATTTCTATATGCTGTTTCCAGGTAATTTCACTTTCAACTAAATTTTAACGCTAAAAACATAATTTTTATATAATTTTTAAATTACCATTCAGTTTTACTTACAAATACTAAAGTTCCCATTCTCTTTATCTCATTCTATAGATATATTTCATGTAATTCCGGCTTCTAAAAGTCATTCTTTGAGAAGGAAGCTACCAAAGCCTAGAACATACCAACTGACAATTAAACTTAGGTTCTACCTCCTGAAGAGAAATTCCAAAAGTCCTCCTCTTTAGAAGGAAAGGGAATAAACTGGATTCATTTGCATAAACTAATGAAAGCTGTGGTCATTGTTCATAGAAATGTATACAAATATTTAAAGATTAAAGCATCCTTTTCTTATTGATAGGTTCTATATTATTATAGAACCCCTTTTCTCATGTATATATTTTAAAAAGAACATGAAGTAGTAAGAGACTCAGGGAAGGACCCTAATTCCTCTAATTGTGATTAATAGAAAGGAAATATTTGTTACAGACAGTTTTATATCCATTTCTGTGATCCCATGGTCTGCACACTGAAATATGATCTGGATACAGGGCAATTAATAGCAGTCAGGTCCAGCTGGAGACCTACACAGAGGAAACCGTGATTCATGAAACAGTTTGTAACAGTGACAATGGCAACAGCATTATACTTTATGCTACCCAATTTTAGATTAATTCTGCCAAGTTTCCCCTTGTAAAATCATTCTCTACTTTTCTCCTTGTTCTGCTACAAATTATTTTTAAAAACAGCTTTTGAATGACTGAGCCACAAATCACTAGAGACAATTAGTGCACAGAAAAGAATTTGATAAGCAACAGTCTCAAGACTCTCCTAATTAGTAATAGTCATGTAGAGTTTTTCAGAGCCCAGGACATCAAAAAATCTTCAGAATACTTGTTCTTAATGGAAAGTCAACAATGCTGTCATGCTTTATGTCAGAGGCCCCCAAGCCTCATGCAATGATGGGCTCAACCAAATCCAGTGTTTGTGATTGGTTCTTTGTCTAGTGTTCAGGCTGGTGGTGTGTTTCACGGGCCCAGGAGTGGAGTGTGTTCAGTACTGGGAAGAAGGTGTGTCTCTTGCTTTTTCTTTCACTGTTGCTGTTTTCAGTGGCCATGAATGGCTGTCCCACCATGCCATACTGCCTGGGAGCCAGCTGAGTATGGACTGAAACCTCCAAGAACTGTAAGAAATAAAACTTTCATTCCTAAATTTGGGCTTCAGGTATTTTTGTCTTAACAACAAGCAAAGAGAATCTACAAGAAATGCTTATCTTGCAAGGAAATAATATATGATCTGGCCAATAAAATGGAAGTACACTGTTATCTCCTGGACACTCCCTCAGAAGAAAAAAAATATAGGCCTTGCATGACGAAGTCTCCACTCCAAAATAGCATCCAGGCCATTGTTCCCTGCACATGTTTTCCTCCTCATAAAATGTGTTTTGAGTAGCTGAGTTTCATGACATGCTACCTAGAGAACATCATACTATCCACCATACTAATGCACCACACTATCACCGCAGAGATGACTCTTCAATAGCACTGAGTTTCTTCTTAACAAATCTCATCTCCTGAGTGTTAGTCTTCAAGAAACCAGAAGACAGATTTGAGTTTCTCAGAGCTGTCACACCTACCACTTGAAAAGTCTGATACAAGATGTGCAGAGGAGTTATATGACCAATAGTAAAGTAGGTAATAAACACAAACTAAGCATAACACTATGCAGTTATTAAAGAAGTAGTAAAACCACAATTCATACTTACTGCTAATATAGCTATATATAGGAACAAATTTTCGTGCATTAACGACATCCTTACAACTTTCTTAAGATTCTCTAGTCCTTATCATAATTATTCCCATTTTACTGGTGTGTAAGTATGTTAAACAATGGCCTGAGGTCAGTTATAATCAGTAAGTGGAAGATTCATTCAGTGGGGAACTAGCCAAGGCATGAACATGAGTCTTAAACAGTGTCCCCCACAGAAGATGGCAGCTCTTCTGCCACAAAATATGCTAAGTCTTAGGAAAGAGCTTCTCTATGCAACGAAGAGGGTGAGAGAACACCTGGGTCCCTGGCATCTCTAGGAATCAAGAAAATTGGAGACCTACCATTACCTTGCTAGGTTAAAGAAAACATGGTTTACAGCTTAAGCCATCTCAAGTAAGATCACAGAAAACAATGATTTTTTTTCTTCCACACTGGACACGAAAGCTTTAATTGGGCTGAAAAAAATGTTAGGAGCTCCCTCTTACCTTGGGCCTTACAGCTGCCAACTGGCAGTTGCAAGTTGCTACTGTATAGCAGCAGAGATTACATCACATTCCTACCGAGGACACAAAAGGTCATCCAAGTGTCTGGACCCTAGAGACACACTCTCCAGGAAACTTTCTCATCACCTTCCCTCTGGAGAACATTACCCTCCAGAGCCCCTGCTTCTCCTCAGGGCACACACAGAGGATAACTCAGTGGCTAACAAGAGTTAACTGACTTAGACCTAAATGAAGATCTGTCAGAATCCAGTTTCAGAAGATTTATATCCTGGTGATCAATTCCCATCTTTTCTATGCTGAGGCCCACACATCACCCGCCACTCTTGAAGGGAAAAGAGACTCCTCGATCACAGGACTCAGCCAGGACAACTCTTGGTTCCCCATCCATTCCAAGGGTGAGAAACTGGGGCCCCGCTCCACAACCTATGTAGGTCCTGTCTTCTCCACCTCAGCCACACAGCACCAGGACACCACCCTCCAGCGTGCCTCACCTGTGAAAGGAATGCTAGAAGTACTAGACGAGATCCCTGAAAGCTTCCTGCTTGGCAAAGAAGAGGGGAGGCCATAAAGCTAGGACCACTTTAGCAAACACCTGATCCTATGCCCCGGGTGGAAGAATGTGAACACTGGGAAAAAGGCTGTGAGACAGCAACACCAAGCGGTAAGGTCCAGGCAACAGTACCATATCCATTCCCTCCCTGACCCTCACAGGGACTGCACCAGGTAAGTAAAAGCAGCGTGATGCCACTTATCAGGTCAAATGAATGGGCAGCCACTCTTAAAAATAAAACTCAGACTTAAGCTGACTCCAAAACATATGTTCTCAGGATCTGGTGGACAAAAGCAAATGTTGAGAGTTGTCTCCTCTGCATATGCTCATCCTGGGGTCTTGTCCATGAACACAGAATCAGGAGGAGGTAGTTACGATGTGGTTATCTCACCATAATCTCTGTCTGCCTAGTGAAGTGATATTGTGTGTGGTGTGTGTGTTACATGCATTGACACTCATACAAATGCCTAGTGTTGGAGAGGAACCGTGGAGATGTTTCCACTCGCAGGCTACACAGAGCTGGTAATGCAACCTTCAGAGCATTATAGTGTTTCTTTGCCAGTGGGCTGAATTGAGCTACTAGAGAAATCTGATAGCATTTGAAGCATGCATCTTTGATCCTGTCTTTGTAAACAGAATACAAGGGGATGCACTTGGTCACATCTGGTGCTGAAACACTGAACTCAGTACTATCAGACGCTTTGTGACTGATAACTCAGAAACACACACACACACACACACACACACACACACACACACAAAGACACAAACACACGTGTGTGTGTGAATGTAAGCCAAGGCAGTGAGGACTAATGGTCAGCACTGTTTGAGACCCTAAGTTTTGCCCAGTGAATTCAGGGCTCTGCCGATTCCTTCAGCATCCATATTATTGCGCCTCCCAGTTCCTCTCCCTCATGGTATGAGGGTCTTCTTACATTTTCCCCAGCCTTTCTCCAGAAATCATCTCTCCCTGTAACAACAGATCTACATCATGAGGTTGCTGTGCTCAGATACATCACTCTTCTTTAATTCCTTGCACAGATCACATCAAACATTTCGCCTTTGCTGGGGCAGCTTGATTTCACTCTTCATTTCTTTTACTTAAGCACTTGCCATTATTCCTACAACACATTTTCAATCAAAATGTTCCTACATTTATCTGCCTCTTAAGGTACATGCTTAAATGCCTGTGTTTACATTAAATAAAGCACTGACCCTCTCTATAATCAGAAAGGGATAGGAAAATGACATCCACTCTACTAATTCTTAGAATAAAATGAGGGAAGTGCAAAGTACTTCCTCTGGGTCAAAATGTTCCATAACACAGAACACAAAATTTTTGCCAGGTTGATTTATTCCTAGTCTCTGGGTTGTTCTGTATCCTTTTTTGGATAGAACCAAGGCTCCCTTACATTATCCTCCAGTGTCTAATCTCTTTGACATTGATGTTTTCTCTATGATAAGGAACTTGGACTCTACATATCAATTGATTGGTAGAGAGGAAATGATTTTAATGAAATTTGTGATCGCATCTACATATTATAAATATATTTCTACACCAAACAGACATCTATACAAATAAGCCTGCTTCAGAAAAGGAGAATCCGGAAAAGGGAAACAGTACTTGCAGGAGGATTAATAGATTAGTGTCAATTCATTGAATGATTACATAGTTTAAAATGTTTGCCAGTTAATGGGAAAGATCTGGAGTTGAAGTAGGTCTTGTGTAGAAGACATAGAGGAGCTGAAGAAATAGAAGGAGTCAAATAACTGAGAAAATAGAAAAGAATAGGCATGCAAGCAGATTTGCGAGCAGAGCACATTTTTGTTAGTCCCTGGAGAAAAGAAAGAGTAAGTGGAATTATATAATACAGAAACACAGAGGAATATATTTGCAAAGCACGTTCCTTCAAGGTTAACTCAGTGAAGAGTAAATTGGCCTTGGAGCCTTCTGCGCAGTGTTCCTATAGATGCTGTGATGAGCTGGAGGACAGTGGCAAAAGTCGAAGGGGCCTCCATGAGAGACTGCTGAAGAGTTCTAGAGGTCTGAAAAGAATTAGGCATGGTAGATTTTAGTGCCAGCTTTGTGTGATTTCTCCACTATCCCCCGGCCACTCTGGAGGGAGAAGATGGAGCTGCACACTGTTTGAGCACTTTTTGGACAATGTTGAATCGTCTCAGGTTTTTGGTTTTTTGGGTTTGTTTTTTGTTGAAACAGTATGAAAGTGATACAACTAGACTGGTTACCTGAGGTGAAACAGAATATTAAGAATCTGCAGATCACAATGAGTTGAAGAGCAAGCAAACACAAACTGCCTATGCTGGAGAAAGAAGATCCTTAAACAATGAAACAACATTTTAGCAAAAGACTGCTCAAAGCTACTCCTGCTTTCTCCACATAATATTTTATTTCCTATAACCTCAGTCAGATTTCCCTTGCCCCTATCTCACTTAGCAAGACATGAGGCGTGAATCCTTCACCCAGGATATAGAAAGCCTTTTTATTCTCAACCTCTTTGCAGGGAACTTTCTCTCTGTCTCCCACCTTCACTGAAACTTTGGCTTGAGCCACCAACTTCATAGCTATTTTGTGAACACAACTATAACAGAATTGCAAAAAACTTGATGAACACTTAATTGATTTATTGGACTATTGCTAAATTATCAGGACACCATATAAGCAACAAAAAACACTAATCATTTAGATTTAATAAATAGATGATTAGCTCAACTGCTCTGAATCCTTCCAATAAGAGCTGATCAAAAATATGGTATGTGCAAATTTTTAAATTTTTACAGTAAAATTTCATTACCATGAATCTTCCTCAAATGAGTCTACCTTGCTTCAGACCTAGGGATCCCATCATTCTGGCCACTTTCTGAACCAGTTCTGGCACTGGTTCACCATTAGTATTTTCACCAGGTATCATCATCAGAACTAGGTGGGTGCTGCTATAAAATGCCATTGAACAGAAGATCGGGCCAAAAAGAACACTTTGCTGATGGGAAGACACGCTGGTCACACGATTAAAGTGTGTCCTGATCTGCCTTATTCACAGCTGGGGCACCCTGTGCCTTGTAAGTCTTTGTCAAAGTCAAAATGAAAAATAAAAGATAAATGCTTTGAGTGAATTCAGGACGTAGAGGCAGCCAGGAACCTAAGACCCACATGAACAAAGAATCCCAGAGCTGCTGCAGGCAGTACCAAGAGTGGTGGCAGAAGCGTCTTTGAAGTAAGGGGGAGTGTTTTGAGGGTTACTGAAGGCAATATGTCTTTCACTAAACTAAATTTTTACATTTAAACATTCACCACAGTTTATCACCCCTTGTAAACATTGTACTTACACTTGAAATTCTCCGTTCCTACCTTCAATTTTATTTGGCTGCATCTCAGCCAGAGATAACAGCTGTCATACCACTTGTGTTACTCACAAGTCTACGATACACTGTTACATTTTCCATTCATTGTGTTGTGCTGTGTATCATCCAGCATCTTGCTATCACATTATTTTGCCCCATGTATCCATGTAAACTCAGTTTAAAATCTGCTGAGCAGAAACCATTAGTAAGAAAGCAGCACCGTTTGTCTGTCTGTTCCTCCATGCGTAGAACATTCCTGGGCTTCCTGTGTGACAACGCACCAGATTTCTGAGCTTGTCTCCCTGCATCCATGTGCAGGGGTCTCTCTAGCAGATGACAAGGAAGGAGAATCACTGTGTCAAAGGTGCATAAAGTTCAGCTTTCCCTGATAAAGGCAAGTTGTTTGCCAAATGCTGGTGGTGCTTCCTCTCCAACATTAGAATTTATCACTTTATGGTCTCCAAGATGAAAAGTGCTAAATTTTGTGTTTAACTGAAACTTGTTTTTAATTGTTGCATAGTTGTTACCTTGATTACCTCTCTATGACTGGCCTGAGTGTGTCTGTTTCCCCTTATTCCCTGCTTTGTTTTTGGTCCTTGTCTTATGAGAGTGTAGGAGGTCTCTGAATTTTGAGAGCTAATCCTTTAAGAAAAATGTGTAGAAAATTCCTTTCCGTGATACATGGCTTCTCTTGCCCTTTTCTGTGATATCTTTTTTCTTTTTTTTTTTTTTTTGATATCTTTTTTCTACAAGGATTTCAAGGTAGTTTAACATTGCAAGATTTTTCTTATGTTTGATATATTATCTGCCTATTTGAATACATTACTTCCAATCTGATATTATACACATCTTTTATTTCCTCTAACTTTTTGGAAGTGTTTGTCTTCATAATTGTTACTTTAGCAATTATTCTTTTTTTTTCATGTTTAGGTAAGCAGATTTCCTTGATCCTTTGCTAAATAGTTCATTTGATTTCCTCTCTACTGATGAACTAATTCACATCATATACCACCTTCTAATTATATCTAGTCTCCCTCTCTCTCTCTCCTCTCTTTTCCCTTCTCCCCTCTCTTTTGTCTCTATCTCTCCCTCTCTCTCTCTCTCTCTCTCTCTCTCTCTATATATATATATATATATATATATATATATATATATTTAGATATATATAGTTTTATATATCTTCTTCCATATTGTACATTTTTCTTCTTCATTTTGTCGTAGGATCAGTTTGCTACATTTCATGTTCAAGAAAAGTTTCTGATGTTTGAATTAAGTTTTCCTTGAACTTAGATATTAACTGGAAGAGAGATGAATTTCCTACATTGAGGTTTTTCAAGAACATTGTTTACCATCCCAGTTTATTTTCTTTTCCTTTATTATACTTTCTTAATTCTTAAAATGTTTTGCACCTTTTGATATAATTTCCTATAACTTCCTCAAACTTTGTTATTTTGCACGAGGCAGATTTTTTGACATTACATTTTCTAATTTAATTTTACTTAATTATAACACAGTTTATTTCTTACATAACAAATGGTATAATCAAATGTGCTAAAATCTAAGTTTATCTGAGAATTTTCTTTAATTGTCTTCACAGATATCCAAAAAATTTCAAGTCTCTTTTCAAAAATCATACAATATTTATAGGGTTTTATACAGAGGCTGTTACCTGGTACACTTCATGGAGATTTCTAGCCACACCCTCTTGCCAAAGGGCCCTGCACCAGACTACCGACATTACATTACATTTATTAATACCTACATTATTCCTGACTTTAAAACCTAACTGGCACCACAGTATTCGCTGTGACTTACAATTGTTATCCTGGAATTTTTGTTTGTCATGCCAATATAGTGCCGTCTTTCTTTTGAGTTTTGTTATGCAATTTGGTGTGTATGTGTTCACTTATATGTTTAATCTGTGCTATCCATGTTGGAACTGTCAACATCAGCATAGTCTGATGTTGCTAAGAACCCCATCTTTGAAATCTTATATTTCCATATATAATGAGCTAAGCTTGGTCTCTGAGCCCTCCAGGTTTACTGAACCTTTTGAAACCTGAGTTACTTGATTCTCTATAAACAAGAGGAAAAGTATCTTAAGAGAGAAATGCAAAGTGTTTTAGGTGCACAGATGAAAAGACATGCCTTTTTCTGTGTGTGGGTGTGGTACCAGGGATTGAACTCGTGACTTCACGCTTGCCAGGTAGGCACTTATGCCACTGAGCTAAATCCCTGGCCCTCCAAAGGTTTGTCTTCTTTTTTCCTTTTTTGTGGAGAAGACATGCCATAATTAAATAAGGCAAAGATGAGTAGACCTACATACCTGGTTCCTAGGGTATTATTCACATATTGGTGCAAAACGCACTGAGAAATGGAGATAGAATTTATTAAAGATTGGGTAAAGTTTAGTAGCACTCTTATTTAGAAAAATTAGGAAATTAATTGTGATGTTCTGGGTTAACACAACAAATGGATCCTGAAATGTAAAATGACGTAAAGAGTCTCTTCTGTGGCCAAGGGGGTTATAAATGCCTCTACTGGATGTAAAGAAGTAGGGATACAGGCTCGCCCTGCCATATGACTCCTTTTATCCCATTCAGTTTCACTGACACTTTATATGCTAGGCACAAGAAAGAGTGTGTGAAGGTGGCCCAGAACTGTAACACATAGGTGAATTGGCTACATCTCAGTCACATGACCATACCTCAGAGGAGACAGAGAAATTTAGTCTAAGTGACCATAAAGAAGAAAACAGCATGGATTTATCCAAGCAGCTAATATTTTTTGACACAATTAGTAAACCTATTATGCAAGATGTATTTAAGAGGAGGAAACCTGCGGTGAAGTAGTTGATGGTACATTATGGTGTGTAAGGTACAAAAGTATGGTCTAAGCTAAAGCACTACCACCTTAAGTAGAAAAATTGAGTTATACAATAACTAAACATAGAAGCAATAAAACCAGGCAGAGGAAAGATAAACTGGGATATTGTGCTCCTGAGCAGCCTTCATGTAAGGAATCCAAGACATAAAACAGGATTTCACCGAAGAATCATTAATTTCAAATATCTTGGTGTAAGTGATGAATAATAGTCTACAACAACCCATCTGGATAAGTTAAAAATAAACAATACATGGTTTTCTTGTCCACAAATTCTTGCAGTGTGGGGTTTGGCAGGACTTGTTGACAGGATGAACAAACAAGGATATATGGGTGTGGGGTGATTAAAGACCTCGGCAATGAACTGAGATTTTACTAAGCAATAGTTGTAGTCTGCAGTCATCTGGGAACCCTTGTAGAGCCCCATAGGTACTGAGAGTCTGCCTCCAGCAGCCTGCCCACATCTGAGAACCATCTTTGAGGCCTGTGGGGACTGCAAGTCTATGCCCAGCAACCAACAGTCATTTGGGAACCCTCAGTAGGTCATCAGGGATGGGAGTCTGCCCCGGTGACCCACTCACACCCAGGAATGATGTCTGAAGTCCTTGGGGACTAGGAGTCCGTACCCAATAACCTACAGTCATCAGGGAACACACAATAAAGCTTCTATGACAAAGAAAAACTGAAGAACTTCATGACCAACCAACCAACATTTCAAAGAGTACTGAAAGGAATTTTAGAGAGAGATGACAATGACCACCATTCCAAGAACCACAACAGAAAGAAACCAGCAAGTAGGGCAAGAAATTGACAAGAGGGGAAAAGTAGGGAATCAACAACAAAGCGATAACATGACAAAGATAAGCCCATACATACCAGTTATAACCATTAACTTAAATGGCCTCAGTTCACCAATCAAAAGAAACAGACTGGCAGAGTGGATCAAGAAACTAAATCAAACAATATGCTGTATACAAGAAACACATTTAACTCATAAATACAGGAAATTCATACACTGAAAGTCAATGGATTGGAAACAATACTCCATGTGACAAGAACTCAGAAAAAAACCAGGGATAACTACACTGTTTGTGCATCATGTGAACTTCAAACTAAGAATGATCAAAAGAGATTTTAAAAAATCACTACACATTTTTATGGGAAAAGTTTAAGAGGAAAAGCTAATCATAAATATATATGTATCAAATATATGTGCACCGAACTACATAAGACAAATCAAATAAGCAATAATACAATTAAAACAGGGGACCTTAACACTCCATTAACACAAAGAGACAGATCAACTAAGCAAAATAGTCAGTGAAGAAATAACAGAACTGAGTCAAACTTGTGAACAAATGGACTTAGTAGACATGCAGTGTGTTCTACCCAAAAATGACTGAATACACATTCTTCTCAGACGCACATGGAACATTCTCAAAAATAGACCGTATACTAGCCAGTAGAACATGCTTAAGTAGATACAAAGGAAGTAAAATTATCCCATGTATATTACCTGACCATACTGCAATGAAATTGGTAATTATTGACAAAAGAAAACAAAAAAGCTCCATGAACATAAGAAAATTAAATAGGGCCCTACTGAGAAACCAATGGGTTACAGAGAAAATTTAAGAAGCAGTTAAACAATATACACAAACAAACAAAAATGCAAAAACAGTTTACTGGAACCTACAGTTTACTGGACACTATAAAGGCAGTCCTCAGAGGAAAATTTAGCGGTAATTTCTCACATCAGGAAAACAGAATGAGCACAAAATAAACAACCTATTGATGTACCTCAGCCTTTTAGGAAAACAAGAACAAGTCAAGCCCAAAGGCCAAAGAAGAGAGGGAATTATAAACATCAGATCAGAAGTCAATAAAATTGAAACTAAGAAAACAATACAAAAAAACGAATGAATTGAAAAGTTGCTTCTTTGAAAGAAAAAATAAAGTTCAAAAGCCCCTAGCCAACTTTATCAAAAAAGAAAAATCAAAGATTCATGCAATAAGGAATAAAATCACTGCAGATCCTGTTTGAATATAGAAGATAACCCATATCTACTTTGAAAACCTTTACTCTATCATGGGATCTAAAACACAGAAAAATGGACAGATTCCTAGAAACATATGAATTTCCAGAGGTGAATCAAGAAGATATAAAACTTATGAATAACCAATATTAGTTAATGAACTTGGAAACAATTAAAAACTCACCACCAACAAAACAGCCAAAGTCCTGATGGATTTATAGCTGAATTCTACAAGAAATTTAGAGATTATTTAATACCAATACTCCTCAAACTCTTTAATGAAATTGAAAGGGAAGTAATTTTTCCTCATTCATTCTGGGAGGCAAATATTACCCTGTTACCAAAATCAAAGAAACACTCAAGTAAAAAGGAAAACTACAAGCCAATCTCTCTGATGAACATAGATGCAAAAATCTTCCAAGAATAATATTGATCATGGTAATCTCAATGAAGTTGAATGAATGTGCACGTTAATCTTCGTTACCAACTTGATTAGCTGGATAGACACCTAAGAGATAGACACCTAAGAAAGGAAACTTCTCAGTATGTCTGGCTGGGGTCCCTGTCCCCATCCTTTCTGGCTTTTTCTCGGTTCTCTACTTTCCAAGTCAAGAGTTGAGTAGGTTTCTTCCACCATCTGCGTCCACCACTTTTTTCTGGGGAAGGCAGCTGGCTATAGACTGAAACTGCTCACCGTGAACCACAAATAAAACGTTTCCTAGTCTGAGTTACGTAAGCTGGATATTTTGTCCCAGCAAGAAGAAAGCTTGAGCAATACAGTGAGTCACTAAAAGAAGTATCTAACAGAAAGAATGGAAACCTGAAGAGAAAAACCCCTACAACTGTGCATATCTGACAGTTTGCCAAAAAGATAAAAGCTATTACAGACAGTAATGAAGGTCTGCTTGGAAAAGGGAACACCTGAAGAGAAAACTCATTGGGGTATTTTGGTACCAAAATCCAGTTATGTTTATGATTGACAATTTTCCTATGCCAGTGTAGATACTTGTTATCTCCTGGGTTCTGGGATCACTCTGTTTTTTCTCAATACAAAAATTCATAATTGTACTAACAGACTGCTCTTACTATACTTCCTTCTCAAAGATTCAAAAGTGAAGTCTACCTTATCATCTATAAAGAAATTAGTTTACTGTTCAAGTTTTTCTTTTTCTTTTTCTTTTTTTTTCCTCTCTTTTTTACAACAAAATTTACACATTTTGGATTTTATTACTCCTTAGTGCTTATTACTTTTTTTTTGGGGGGGGGGGAAGAATACAGTCAAATATGGCAAAACAAAGCTGATCATGGTAATCTCAATGAAGTTGAATGAATGTGCACGTTAATCTTCATTACCAATCTTCATTACAAATCTTCAAGTTTTTCCATTAACCTGTACAGTTCTAGAGTAGATACCAGATCTTATATGTTGAGTAAATATTTATCTTAAATAGTTATTATTCGTCCTATAAAAGCAAACAAAGAATCTGTCTAGCCTGTGAAATATGGAATTTGAAGTGATTATGTCCTAGGTGTTATGTGACAGTGCTGGTTGGGTGGATGAAGTCCTCTAGCTCACAGATAGCATGGCATTGCATACAGTATAGTACAGTACATCACATCATAGCACATCACATCACATCACATTATATTACACATAAGGTCCCAGGGGAAATTAACAATTACTGACATTTGCCATGGAGATTTGGACCCAGTGTATTGGTTAACTCTAGACTCCATAAATTCACATGTAAAGAAAGCTGATCTTTTGAATCAAAACTGACTATGTGAGGTCATGATGCACAGTAACTGCACTAATGATGCTCAATTCCCTTGCCCTACATGCTGAAGAAGCCATGAGAGAAGAAAACCAGTCTTCTACCATGGATTTTATACTCCTGGGAATTACTAGTCAGAAGAAACAAGAAGATTTCTTCTTCGCACTCTTCCTCTTCATTTACCCTATCACATTGATTGGGAATATGCTCATCATCATAGCCATTCTCTATAACACTCATCTCCACAATCCCATGTACTTTCTCCTTGCCAATCTTTCCCTCGTTGACATCTTGTTCTCATCTGTAACAATCCCTAAGACACTGGTTAACCATCTCCTAGGGAGTAAAACTATATCCTTTGGGGGATGCCTCTCACAGATGTATTTCATGATAGCATTGGGTAATACAGATAGTTACATCCTGGCTGCTATGGCCTATGATCGAGCAGTGGCCATCAGCCGCCCACTTCATTATACCACAATTATGAGCCCACGCTCCTGTGTCCTGCTGGTTGTTGGGTCTTGGGTTGTTGGAAATGTCAATTCCCTTCCCCACACTTTACTCACAGCCAGACTGTCCTTCTGTGGCAACAAAGAAGTGGCAAACTTCTACTGTGATATTACCCCCTTGCTCCAGCTGTCCTGTTCTGACATCCACTTTAATGTGAAGATGATGTACCTAGGAGTTGGCATTTTCTCCGTGCCATTACTGTGTATCCTTATATCCTATGTTCGTGTTGTCTTCACAGTCTTTCGGGTACCATCCACTAAGGGTGTACGTAAAGCCTTCTCCACTTGTGGCTCTCACCTTACAGTTGTTGCTTTGTATTATGGGACAGTTATGGGCATGTATTTCCGACCTCTGAGCAGTTACAGCCTAAAGGATGCAGTGATAACTGTGATGTACATGACCATAACCCCAATGTTAAATCCTTTCATCTACAGTCTGAGAAACCAGGACATGAAGGCTGCTCTGGTAAAGCTCTTCCACATTAGAATCTCTTTAGAGAAGAGACACAAGAGGTAAACACTAAGACAAACTTACTAAAAGAAAAAGACAGAAGACTCACATTAATGCAATTAGAAATGAAAATGGAGAAATCACAATACACACTCTCAAAATTCAGAAGACAGTTACTACCAGTAAAAATTGTATTCCAACAACCTGGAGACTCTTGAAGAAATGGACAGATTCCTAAATACATATGAATTACCAAAGTAAACCAAGAAAATATAAAAATTCTAAACACATCAATAGCAAACAATAAAATTGAGGCAAGAACCAAAAAGGAAAAAAAACTAAACCCTAAGAAAAAACTACAGCAGATGTGATAAATTCCCTGCTATATTCTACAAGAATATCAAGGACATTATTACACCTAAGACTTATCAAAGATATTGAAAGGGAAGGAGGGCTTATCAGCTTATTTCTAAAAGCCAGCATCACCTGATTCGAAACCCAGAAAAGTCCTAAAAGATTAAAAAGAAATCTACTGGGCAATCACTTAAAAGACATAGATGTCATATCCTCAGTAAAATATTGAAAAACAGAATGCAGCGAATTATCAAGAGGATCACATACTCTGACCAAGGAGATTTCATCCTGCAGATGCAAGGACAGTAAATATATGCAAAATAAGAAATGTAATTCATCAAATAAACAGAAGCCCTGACAAAGAATACATGATCATATCAACAGATGGAGAAAAAGCTTTTGATAAAATCCAATTCATGATAAATTCCTGAAGAAAATAGATACTGAAGAATCATACCTGAATCTGAAAAACACCTTGTATGAAAATCAAAGGCCAAAATCACACTAAATTTGGGGGTGAAAGCTTTCCACTAAAATCAAAAACAAGATAAGGATGCCTACTATCATCACTTCTGATTAACACACTGCCTGAAACATTAGCCATCACAATCAGGAAAGAGAAACAGACACACATAGTGAAGAGAGAAGCCAAATTATCATTACTTGTGAATGACATGATCCTTTATGTAGAACACTCAGGTAACTCCACCCAAGAACAATAGATTTAATAATCAAATTCCGCACTGAAGGAGCAAAAAAAGTCAACACAAGGCAATTAGTGGAGCAGTGACATGTGCACCTATCTTTATAGCAGCAAAATCTGTAACACCTAGATCTTGGAAACAACCCAAATGCCCATCAACTGAGGAATGGATAAAAAAGATGTGTTTTTATGCAATGCAGTACTTTCACCTCTAAAGAAAGATACATTTGAGGCTTTTGTAGGTAAATGGATGCAATTAGATCCTTATCATAAATGCAATAAATCAGACTGAGATGTATAAATATCATATTGTCTCCTTCACATAAGAAACTAAAAGAGTAAATAAGATCCAAAAGATATAATAGATATTATAAAAGTGAAATAATATGCTCACAAGGAAAGAACAACTGAGATGCGGAAAAAGAAAAAAGAGGAAAAAATACATATATATACACAGACAAGATTGCTAACATAATTGTACTACTAAATCTATTAGTTCATGGAAAGAAACTGTGATTGCTATATTGTTTGATTTATTTTGCATGCCTGAATCTTGCAATCTGAGTCACTATACTGAAGATAACAATATGCACTATAATGACTATTACTACTTACCTGTCAATTTGTTTTAAAATCCTGTAACATTTTTAGTGTCATGTTTTATTTTTATTGTTTTCTTTTAATCTCTTTAAAATAAAACAAAGAAACTCAGTGGTATTACTGTGCACCAATAATAAAGTCACTGAGGAAAAAAATTAGGAAAATAATACCATTTATAACAGCATCAAGATAAATTAAATACCTTGCAATCAACTTAACCAAAGAAGTGAAACAGCTCTACAAAAAAACTACAGTACTCTGAGAAACGAGATTCAAAAGGACTTCAAAAAATGGGAAGATATCTCCTGTTCTTGGATTGGCAGAACTAATATTGTCAAAAGGACTAATCTAAAACTGATAAACAGATAACACAATTACAGTAAAAAAAATAATCTCCCACATTCCTCACTGAACTAGAGGAAAAACCATAAAATTCATATGGAACCCCAAGGAACCAAGATTTTCAAAACTGATCGCAACCATCAAGAGCAAAGCAGAGAGCATCACAATAGCTGACTTCGTTATATTACAAATCTCCTGTGATTTCAAAAGCAAAAGCATAGTATGGGCACAAAAACAGACATGTGTATCCTTGCAACAAAATAAACGATGCAGAAACAACCCAAACACATTCACTTATCTGATCTTTGACAAAGGGGTCAAAATTTCATGTTAGAGAAAAGATAGACTTTTTAAAAAATGGTACCAATCCAGGCATGTTTGCACAGGGCCATAATCCCAGCCCAAGGGAAGCTGGGGCAGAAGATCACCATGAGGCCAGCCTGGGCACCATAGTGAGTTCAAGACAAGCCTGAACTACAAAGGGAGGCCTTGTCTCAGAAAACTAGAAAAACAAAATGCAGGGCTGCAAAACTCTTTACTAATAGCCATTGTTTATTTTCTGTCTTAATCTCATTAAAATTAAAAAAAGAAATAGTGGATACCGGGACGTAGTAAGATGACATACAAGAAATGCCTTCTATCTCCATTGGTTTTATCATGTTGTATCTTACTGGATTTTATTATATGTGATAGTATAAACAAAAATTTTTATAGGCAAAGGGATAATATAGACACATTGTTCGTTTTCCGTTAGCTGGCTCTAAATACTCTGTAATAGTTTCATCCTTTTGAATAGTTTCACACTGCCTTGATATGTCTAATGCTATAGTATACGAAGTTATACTCAAATATTTCAAGGAAAGAGACACTATGGTAACTACTATTAAGTCGGGTTATCTTGTAGTGAAGCACTATATTGCTGAAGTTGTTCTGCTTTGACCTGTATTGTTATGTTGTTATGTCCTCTTTTATCTCAATTTCCCCCTTTTTAAAAAAATTTATTTATTTATTTTATTATGTTTTTTAATTAAGGGAAAAAATCAAAAAATTGGTAGGATACATTATAGTAACTTTTGATTTCATATTAACTTGATTCGAAGCCCTGTATTGCTCCCACCATTTTATTTTGACTGATTTTACTCTATTCTCTTCTGATAGTATCAACTTTGAGGGTATAGGCAACTACTTTGAACACAAAAAGATTCACTGTGATGCCCATTCTGGTTTGACTATTATCTTCTTTTGAAGTTTTGGAATGTCTCCAATGTGTAGTTTCTATTGGACTTGTTCTGTACTGTTTTGTTCAATTTTATTTTACCTAATGATATAGGCAATTCTTTTTAAGGTAGCAAGAGGCATTATGGTAACCATTGTTGATTACCTTGTATTCTGTTTTTACATCATGCACTGTGTCCATTCTTTGTTTTAGCTGACTGCTTTGTTTTGTCATATTTGGTTTTATTCTCTTCCAAAAAAAGTAATAAGAACTATCAGAGTATTAAAACCCAAGATGTGTAAATGTTATTGTAAAAAAGGGAGGAAAAGAAAGTGCTCTAAAGGATACAACTGCAAGTGTGTTTAGGTGTGTAAGATAGATGACCATATTACTGAGTTTTTGTTGGATCACGGAACACAAATATTTACAATTTAACTGTTTGAATGTTCATTTTCTATGCTTTAATCCTGTAACTTGAACAACTATTTCTAAGATGACAATATGGAATCTATTAACTAGTGATTTCTTACTTGTTTTTCTTTTTTTTTTTTTTTTAATTCTGTATTACTTTTACCCTTATACCGTTTTGGGTTTTTTCCTTTAAATAAAATTTTAAAATAAAAAATAAATTTCAAAAGAAGGAAAAAACTTATTATATACTATACCTAGAAAAACTATTCTTCTAAATGAAGAAAAAATCAAGATATCTCTAGGTGAGGAAAAATTGACTTAGTTGCTAAAAGATTTACCCTATGAGAAATAATTAAAAGGTTTCTTTGACTAAATTAAAGGACAACAGATAGTAACTTGGATCCACATAATAAAATGAAAGGTACAAATAAAGGCAACTCTATGGGCTAATATGAAAATACAGCAAAAACGTATTGGTTGCTTATACTTACTTTTTCCTCATGAATGATTTGAAAGTTTTTTTAAAGCCCTGATTATAAACATAGGTTGATGGATAAGTAAAGAGCTAAAATGCAATAAACAACAACAATAGTATAAAGGACACAATGAGGACAGAGTTTGTGAGAGCAAATTTGTGTATATTATAGAAATTAGTTGGTATCCATCCAAAGTACAATGCTAGTAGGAACTCTTAGGGAAAGTACTAAGAGAAGGACTCAAAATTACCCAGGGAAAGGGCTTCAAAATGGTTGGAGGAGCCAGGAGGAGCCAGGTTGCAGCTCCTCAGAGAAAACCCACTACGAACACAAGAAACTGAAAGAAAGGGAACATACCTCCTAATGCAAAAATCAGTCTGAAATAACAGACTTGTAGAACAAACAACACACAGGCACAGTGTGGGACTTGGTGAAAAGGTGAAGCAGCCTGGAGCCCTGCGGGTCCTCTGCCTCTGCACAGATCAGTAACTGCCATTCTTGAAGTTCCCAAAAAGGCTGATCCACCACAAGCAGGGCAAACTCAATCCACACAGGAAAGATATAAAATACAAAATCCTTTGCTTCTTTTGCGTTCCTCCGAACAGAGGACATAGCAGCAAATTTCACCAGCACACACAGGGTGGGTGAGCAGGAAGCCGCTCCTTCCCCAGTGGGGTAAACACTTTTTTTTGTTTGTTTGTTTGTTTGTTTTTTCCCTTTTTTTTTTTTTTTTTTTTTTTTGTCTTGTGCCATAGCAGCTAACTGAAACCTCAAACAACAAGATTAGAGACCACAGCACCTGCCTGGAAGGTGGTGAGCAGAGCAGTAGCACTCTTCCTGCCAAGCTCTCTGCAGTGTGAGGGAGGAGTAGATGCAAAATGTAAACAGCTTTAAGCCAGGGAGAGGCAAGAGTAATCAGTGCTCCCCTGCCCAACTACCAGAGACATGACAGAGGAGAGGAAAGTGGGACCCATACAGCCTTTGCCTGTCCCTGAAGTGGCAGCACAGACAGTGGGTTGGCCAACAACTATCCCCTGGCCCTGCTCCAGTAATGTGAGTCAGGACAAAGACAGGCCAGTGGAGTGGGACTCAACAGGACTTCAAAGAGATGGGAGGGTCCAGAGATACACAGGAGGGGGTAAACCTTAGAAAGTCTCTGCAGGACGGTGCCACAGCAACTGGGAGAGACAGGCAGAGACAAATAGGGCAAGGCCACCAAGGAACATTCAGGAAGCTGCTGAATGAACACTCTGGCTGCACTCCCACATCCCAAGGTCAAAATCAGCCCCATGCCCAACCTTAATCCCACTGCAGACTTGGTGGGGTTACAGTGCACAGATCTGAGTTTTGCCTTGGCCAGTGCCACAAACCTGTGGACATCAGAGGAATTTTCTTGTCTTTGTTTGTATGTTTGTTTTGGTTTGCCTGTTTTTTCTTTTGTTATGTTTTTACTTTTAACATATTGTTTATTGCTTTTTACTTATTGCTTTGTCTTGCTCATCATTTTTTTCCTTTCTCAACTGTATTTCTTGGGTGAACAATGTCACTGGACTTTCACTTTTGTCCCCGTACTCTTGCGGTCTCCTTTATTCTCTCCCTCCTGTCCTCTTCTACCATCCCATAAAGTTTACATAATTGCCCACTGTCTCTTAGCCTAGCTTCTACCACATTCCTCATTTTTTATCTCTCTGTGTTTTCCCAATCCCTCTTAAATTCTCTCCCACAGGGTGAAGTCACTCTAAAGGGAAACTCACTGCATATGAATTCCTGGTTTATTATGAGTTTTGTTGTTGGTTGTTTAATTATAGATCTTGCTTCTATGGTTAAGAGTACTATATTGGTAGTCACCACAATTTGTCAGCTTCTAGGCTATGCTGGATGGTACTGTTACTGCTAATTGTACTACTTTAGCCAAGGTCTGATAACTGTTGTAACTAATTATTCTCCCTTGTATGAAAACACTATGATTGTCTGAGGTCATAATCATCACCATAGTCCAATACCAAAGGCCTGGGTGCAGGGTCAAATAGCAACTTCTCATCTCTAATAAATTGGGAAGATAGTATCGTGGGACAGACACAAAAGCAAACAGCCAGATACACCTAGAAGATACCAAAGAAAAGACATATCTTGGTGAAGTCTTGATGCTACTGATGAAGGTACATACTATAAGTAATCAACACATAAAACGTAGTAAACTGAAAAAAATACAAACTAAAAAATGACAAGACTCCAAAGCAAAATGCAACTCCAGAACTCCAGCCAACACAAGACAAGTCCAGACAATGAAATAAAGAAAATCAGAAGCCACCTGCCTGAATTTCCTGAAATGTTAGCAGCAGAGGTAAAAACACAGATGAATGAACCCACAGAAACAAATCAGATCACAAATGATCTGTCATATAAAAAAAAACATGACAATGATCAAGAAGGACTTGTTCAGTGAATCCAGAGTAGACACAGATAAGAAAAAATAGAAGAGCTTAGGAAAGTGGTGTTTACCATGAATGTTCAAGATGAAAATAAACAGAATCCATGAAACTCAGAAAACTAGGATAAAAATTATACTGAAAGTTTATACAGTTGAATGAACCAAGGTGAGGACACAGTATCAGATCTAGAACATAGTTTTGGTTAGAAATCACAAAAAGAAAACTTCTTAAAACTATCAGGAAGCATTAAAAAATCAATCCAACAATTGCAAGATGATTCATAGAAGAGAAAAAGGAGATTCATCACAGTCAATAAAAGACAGAATATGGCTCAGATGACTTTAAATAATATGTTCACAGAATTAATAGCAGAGGTACCAGAGGCAGTGGCCATTCCCACCATACCTTTGCAATCACAGAAACCCAGGTGGAGGACTGAGAGATTGCAGCCACCTCATAACCACTTGCCATCCCAGGAATCCTAGTGAGGGGCACCTGATGCCATGGCCATCCCATTATCAGGCACTATTGTGAGAACCCAGGTGAAAGGCGCCAAAGGCAACAGCCTCTCCTAATATTGTTCACCACCATGGGAACCCAGGGGAAGGGCACCAGAGATGGAAGATAGTCTCCTGTTGCTCACCACCCCACGAACCCAGGGGAAGGGCACCTGAGGAGGGCAGTCACTCACTTGCTACTTCCATGAGTAGGTGAACTGGTTGAAAAAGCCCAGAGCCCAGAAGGAATGCCCATAAATTTATCATATTTTAGTCTCTATTTTTAAAGTTTAATATGTAACAGTGTACTCAACATGGCCCCAGCTAAGGTGCACTGGATGGACAGGGGATACTAGTGGTGTGAAAACTCTGAAGTAACAACAATACAAGCATACAGGTGACTGAGGCTTTGCAAGACTGGCATCCAACTGGGGAAGAATCGAGAACTCACCAAAAGACATTCCTCAAAGAACAGACTCTCCTACAGAGGCCTTGATATTGTTGATATAGCTATCTACTACAAAAAATCACAAAGATCAGCACAGAAAACACAATAAATGTTTTCAAATTAAAAAATCACAAGACAAGAAGAAGCAAAAGGCAATCTTGACCTCTAGGACACTCAGAACAAGGAGGTTTGACACAGAAGAAAATGAGATATGTACACCTAAAATGTCTAAAATGATAAGAGCTGAAGTAAACAAACAAATCCATAGGGATGTAGAGGAAATCTAATCAGAAATAATATCTCAGGTTGAAAAAGAAATGTCAACATTTTTATAGGAAATGCTCAGCAAATCTAGAGCAGAGATAAAAAAATAGAATAGGATATAAAGAGGATGGAAATCAGGAGTAATTAATGCATGAAAGAAATAGAACACATGAAACAGATTCAAGCAGATATTCAGGAAATCAAAAAATTCACTGAAAACTGCCAAACTACTTGAATGAAACTGTGGGCAGATGGTCAAACCTTGAAGATAGGATTGTACTTAGTAACCACAAAAGAAAATATCAAAAAAAAAACTATTCAATAGCTAAAAGATTATGCAAAGAAGAATAATATAAGAATAATTGGTATCAGACTGGAGATTTAGCTCAGAGGCACAAGCGCCTGCCTTGCAAGCACATGGTCGCGAGTTCTATCCTAGGTACCAAAAAAAAAAAAAAAAAAAAAAAAAAAAAAAAGAATTGGTATCAATGAAAAACCAGGAGCCAACACAAATGACAAAAAATTTCAGAAATAATAGAGGAAAATTTTCCCAATCCTGGGTAAACAAACTAACATACAGATAACTGAAGCATATATATCCCCAATTAGTCTCAACCAACATAAATGTACATCCAGACACATAAGAAGTAAAATACCAGAAACTCAGCAAAAGAAAGCATATATTAAAAGCTGTTAGAGAAACAGATCACCTATACAGGAAAGTTCATCGTGATCACAGCAGACTTCACAACACAAACTCTCAAGGCAAAAAAAAAAACTTGGAGTGAAGTATTTCAAGTCCTGAAAGAAAACAATTTCTAACCCAGGTTGTTGTACCCTACAAAACTATCTTTCAAAACTAATGCAGAGGCTTCTGGTAAAGATGGCAGATAGATAAGAGCAGAATACAGAAGCTCCCTGAGACAGACAACTCAGATGCCAAAGTAACACATCTTGGGAGTCCCGAATAGAAGGAGATGGATCCTCTTGACCCAGGAAGAAACTAAGGTGAAAAGAACCAGTCAAACATGCAGTCCCGAGGCTACTATTGGGGCAGCTAAGATTCTGTGCTCCCGTGCACCAGAATTCTCATCAATTGTCTACCTAGAACCACAGTCACACTGTAGTCAGAGGTCGGCAAGCCCAACAGAGAACAGAGTTGGCAAGGGATCTGCATTGACCTGAGGTGAGTGCTGGGAATAAGACCCTTCCATGGGAAAGGGGCACCAATGGAACAACATTTTGGAATTGGGCAGGACTGGCAAGAAAAAGGAACAGCAGTGACTTTAGTCAGTTGTTCCCATCCCAGACGAGATTGGTGGGGTGTGATTGGCCTAGGTCAGGCCCTGGCTGAGACCCAATAAGTTGTCCCAAATTAATTCCCTATGCACAGCACACACTAATGCAGTAAAGGTCTCAGCAGGTTGACTGACCCGGAGGGGAGGAGCCAGCAGATAATGCCCCTGTTTGCACCCTAATAACACACTGGTATGGGCAAGATCACCTAGCCAGCACACTTCAGAAGAAACATAACCAACAAGGAAAGGGACTGGATCTCCTCTATATACCTGTATGGAAGAAACCAAAAACATGAGAAGAGGAAGAAACAAGAAAAAGTTCCCAAGCCCAACCTTCAAAACATTGATCCAGGAGAGGTAAACATAAAAGAGACTGAGGACAGCAAACATGCAATATTAGATACGGCATCAGTGGACATAAAGAGATATCTTCAGGACCTCATAGACGAGCTCAGAAGTGAAATATTTTACCAAGTAAGCAAGATATAAGTAGATTAATAAAATAAATGCTAAGAAGACACAGACAGAAGAATGGAGGAGCACAAAAAATGAGAGAAATGTTTAATGAAGAATATAAAGAAAACATGAAGCAGGCTCAAAGACATTACCGAGAAATAACTCCATTGAAAGCTGGAAAAACTGCTTGAAAGAAACTAAGGATAGATTACCAAAACTGGACGACATGTTTGCAACGTGAAATCACGAAAGGAAAAATTTCATTAAAATAACAAGGAAACAGGCAGTAACAATACAAAGGCTAGAAGATGACAAGAGGATCTACAACATAAGATTAAAGAATGCTAATGAAGAAGCATGGGTACAAACAAAGGAAATGCAATGGCTAATCACAGAAATAATTAAAGAAAACATCCCAAGTATAGGAAAATGAAATGATATTCAGATGAATGAGACACACAGAACTCCAGCCACCTGCAACCAAAACAAAGTGAAACCCAGGCATATAATAATCAAGATCCCAGAAATTCAATATAAGAACAGAATATTAAAAGCCATCAGAGAAAAGAAACAGATCATCTATAAAGGAAAACCCATCAAACTCATGGCAGATTTCTCGACACAGACCATCAAATGAAGAAGAGCTTGGAGTGAAGTATTCCAAGCCCTGAAAGAAAATAACCTCCAGCCCAGATTAATGTACCCTGAAAAACTGTCTCTACAAATTAATGGAGAAGCAAGATGCTTCCAAGACAAAGAGGAACAGGGGCAATTCACGACCACCAATCCAATTCTACAGAGAATACTGCAGGACATTCTAGAGAGAAAAGTACTAGGATTCCAGGAACAGTGGCAGAGAGGCCTCAATGAATGGAGCAGAAAGTGGAATGAAGAAGATAAGCAGACAACTAATGGCAGAAAGAGCACAACAGAAATGAGGCTGAGAAAGTTGGCTATAATCTCTAATATAGATGGCCTTGATACACTAAGAAAAGAAGAGAAACATAGGCAGAGTACACCAGGAGGTAGGGTCCACTGAGATGCTCTTTATAGGAAATATAATTAATCTGAAAAAGGGTGTATGAACCAAATATCAAATATGAGAAAACAATGTTCTATGTGACAAAGAACCAGAGAGTAATAGAGGCAACTAGACCAGTATTGTTAGATAAATTGGAAAGACAGGCTTTAATCGGCAAAGGAATACAACTAGAGATCAAGTCCAGGAGACAAAAGGTTTGGAACCACTTAGGTAAATAGCAGGTTGCCCCCCATCTAAAAACTGAGGGTGTTGTTGAGACCCAAAAATGCACAGGGCACCCTAGGGAAGTAAAAGGGGAGGAATAGTCTTTAAAAAGAGGGCAGAGGATAGACTTAATAGTGTATCAGGATTTAAAACCCACATTACTCACACTGCTCTGCTTAGATAGATTTTATTCTGTCCCACTTGGTCTACTTGCACTAGATCTGAGAGCACAGACAGCTATCCCAAAAACAGCAGGATATACTACTGTACTCATCTTTAATTTCCTATTAACTTAACCTGGAGACCTGTATAACTTATACTGTTTCATCATGACTGATCTTAGTTAAATCTGTTTGTTTGATTGCTGTTCGGTATCAACAGATTTTATTCAAAACTATTATGATTGATAGTATCGAGTCTGAGAGTATAGGCAACTACACTGAAGATGAAAAGATTCACTATGGTATCTATTCTGGTTTGATTATTACCTGTTTTTGAAGTTTTACACTATCTACAAGGTTTTGTTTTATTAATATTGTTATGTACTGCTATATTCCATTATACTACATCTGATGATAAAGACAATTCTGTTGAAGATAACAACATACAACAAAGAAACCACTGTAGAACTCCTTGTACAGTGGTTTTATATGTCTTTTTTGTTTCATGTGTTTATAGGAATATGTTTTGTTTTGTCTTTGTTTTATTTCTCCCTCTAATATAGAAAGGATAGAAATACATGTTAAGACTCATGCATCTGTAGAACCTATAACCATTTTCGAGAACTGATCTTTATAACGCATGATGAAATGAACAAATACTTAGAAGAAAAAGCAACACCACAGTACCCAGTGCTGATCCTGTAGTGTCATGATGTGAAATCCAACAATACTATTACTCTTTGTTCAGAATCATTTTAGCCTACTATGGTTTGTTTAATCTCAACATAAATGAAGATATGGATAACTGCATGTATGTTTAAGTGTATAGGATTGATAACCATATTTCTAAGGTTTTGTTGTATAGTTGAACAGAACCATTTGCAGTATCGCTGTTGGAATCCCCATTTCATAGGTTACACTGTTGTATCTTGAATAACCATTTGTAGGAGGACAATATGTAATCATCAACTAGTGATTTCTTACTGTTATTTCTTTCTTTGAAAGTATGTATTATTTCTACCCATTTTCTGTTTTGTTTACTTGTTTTTTAAATAAATTTTTAAATAAACTGATGCAGAAAGAAGATATTTTCATAAGAAAGAATAACAGAATAAATTCATGATCACCAAACCAAAATTACAAAGTATACTGAAAGATATTCTCTACAGACACAAAAATGACCACAATGCCAACCACAACAACAGAAAAACCACAAGCCAGGGCAAGCAATCAAAAAGAGGGAAAATGTAGGGAACCAACAGCAGGAAAATAACATGACAAAGAGAAGCCAATAATTATCAGTCAATACCTTCAATGTAAATGGTCTCAATTCACCAATCAAAAGAAATGGACTGGCAGAATGAGTCAAGAAACAAGATCCAACATTATGCTGTATACAAGAAATGCATGTAACTCAAAACTAATTCATAGACTGAAACTCAAAGGAAGGAAAACAATACTCCATGCCACAGGAACCCAGATAAAAGCAGAGGTAGTTATTCTGTTTGCAGCAATGGGAACTTCAAGCCAAGAATGATTAAAAGAGATAAAGAAGGTCACTACATACTTCTTAGGGGAAAAAAATCAAAGGGAAAAAATAACAATCATACATGTATATGCACCACATACAGGGACACCCAACTATATAACATAAATATTACTGGAAATGAAAAAACATATAAGAAATAATAAAGTTGTCATGGGGACATTAATATCCATCATCACAAAGAGACAAGACACCAAAACAAAAAATCAGTAAAGAAATAACAGAATTTGATCAAATTTGTGAAAAATAAACTAAGAGGGTGTTTATAGAATGTTCCATTGGGGTATTCTCCAAAACAGACTATGTACTAGCCCACAAAACATGTTTACATAAATACAAACACACTGAAGCTATTCCATGCATATTTTCTGACAATACTGCACTGAAATTGGAAATTAATGACAAAAGAAACTACAAAAAATCCCTAAACACATGGAAATTAAATATCACCCTCTTAACCCAAGTCACAGGTAAAATTAAACAAGAAATTAAACACTATTTATAATCAAACAAAAATGCAAATTCCATATACTGGAACCTGTGGGATGGAATGAAAACAGCCCTGAGATAGAAATTTTTGAAGTCTTACATCAAGAAAACAGAACAAGCAAAATAAACCATAAATAAAGAGTAAAATGTAGCACATATTATGAAATAGGAAGAAACTGATCCCAAAAGAGGGGAAACGAAGGAGGGTGAGGGGAAAAGCAAGTAAGGAAAAAGAATGAGAAAAGAAGGATAAAATGGAAACTAAGCTTTGTAAATGAGAGGAGAGGATTTAAAGAGAAGGGAGTTGAACATGTAAGGTTACAGTGTCACACAATAGGCAATGTTGTTGTCAGCGGCCAATTCATAAGAGACACCCTAAAAACAACAAAAGAACATGTGAAATGGATCCGACTGCTCTTAAAGGATGTGAAGAAGACTAATCTAGCATTAATTGGGATTAGTAAAAATATCACAAGATAGCACAGATGGCATTCAAAGCTCTTCACTGAAATACTAAAAAAACTGTCTAAGTAAGGGCAAACAATTTATATTTACATATATATATGTAAAAACATATATGTATATATATGAAATATAGATAACTCAAAATGAATACTATGAACAAAACCGTCTCTCCATGACACATCATAGCCAAAATCCCAGAATTTCAACACAAGAACTGAATCTTAAGAGCAGTTAGATAACAGCATCAAATCATTGATAAAGGTAAACTGACCAGAATTACAGCAGACTTCTTAGTACAAAGCTTAAAGGCCAAGCAAGTTAAGTGTTTTGAGCCCTGAAAGAGAACTATTTCCAACCCAGACTGATATATCCTGCACAACAATCTTTCAAAATTGATAGAAAAATATTTTCATAAAAAAGAGCATGTTGAGAATTGATAACCACCATACCAGCAATGCAAAACTATCTCAGTGATCTCCTAGAGAGAAACAAGGAAGCTAACAATGACAAGAGGTCTAATGGGATGGATTCAGTATGTACAGTGAGCAGGTTAGTAGAATGCATAGATGGGGAATCACTACCAGAAACACATGACAATGACAGGAACAGACCAATACCTACATGTAATCACTCTCCATGTGAATGGTCTCAGGTTCCTGATTAGGTGACACACTGGCTGATCAAGAAACAAAATCCTATGCTGTACAAGAGACACATTTAACCCAAAACTACTAATGGCTTGAAAATGAAAGATTGGAAAACAATGTTCCATACAAAGGGAACCACCAATAAGGCAGGTATAGCTCTCCTGTGTTTGGACAAAGTGAACTTCAAGTCAAAACTCTTTAGAAGAGGCAAAGAAGGTCACTACATATTGGCTAAAGGAACATTCCAGCAGGAGGAGGTAAAAATTAGTAATACATATGCACCAAATGTTAATCTAACTTCATAAAATAAGTACTACTGGACAATGACAGTGGGGGACCTCAAAAATCCACTGTCAGTTATAGATTAACTAGACCAAAAGTCAACAAAGAAATATCAGAGTTAAATGATACCTTCAAACAAATGTGCTTAATAGTTATCTAAAGGGTATTCCAACTAACAATAAAATTCACATTCTCTTTAGCAGCACAAGGAACTTTCTCCAACACAGACCATATACTAGCCAATAAAGCGAGCTTAAGTAAAGTAAAAAAAAAACTTCGCGTTATACTTGAGTATTATCAGATCATAAGACCAGAATTAAGACTAGAAATCAAAGAGAAAACAATACCTAAAAATTACACAAATGCATGAAAACTAAATTAGAAACTTCCAAGTAAAAAATGGGTTCCAGAAGAAATCAAGACCAAAACAATACTGCAAGAACAGGTCATAACTGATGGGGCAAAACGGAAGCGGTCCTAATAGGGAAGGTTATAGCTATAAATGCTCATATGACGAAAACAGAGCTGGGTGCAATAAACCTGCCTGACTAAGGGGAAACATTTTGGAGAAGACTCACTAACCAAGAAGGTTTTCCATAGTGGGAAGGGGACTTCACCCTGAAAATAAAATTAATGTGAAAAATGATATGTGTGTAGCAAACCAAGCCAACCCACGGCTGAAGGGGAAATAGTGCTGCCTTGGCTGGGCCACCTACTCCTACCACCACTCCTAAGGTGAGCAGCCATTGGGGAAGTGTAGCCACAGCCTCAGGCACTGAACTACCATTGTGGAGACCAACTCCTGGGACAGAATTTGCACACACCAGATTCCATTTTTATCACAGCTCTTGTGCTTTGTATTGGAAGTTCTCGCCAGGTCAATGAAAGCGGGAAAGGCATTCATATTGGAAAGATACAAGGAGAGCTACAGATATTTGCAGATGACACCCTACATGTATAGAACTATGAAGAATTCTTACACCGAAAGATGTTAGCTCCAGATAGTTTAGCAAGACTATAAGACACAGATCACCATGCAAAAGTTAGCTGTATTTCTGGACTGAAGTACCCTAGTGGTAGAAAAGTTTGTGTAAGGGTGTTGGCTCAATCCCCAGCACTAGAAAAAATATAGCTGTATTTATATATACTGTATTTATATATACAATGACAGGAGCCACTGTAGAGGCAGCCAGCCGCCGCGCGGCGGGAAACCCAAATCGCAGCTTACAATGGCGCGGGGTCCAGCCTCCACACCGAGGCTTTTCTGTTCCTGTTTTAGCACCAGGACTGCATTCCAAGTTGGTTTCTCTCAGCCCAGTTCGTTCCTGAGTCAGCAGAGCATATCTCCACCTGCTTATGTCTCCTTAGTCCGCACCATTCCTGACTTCTGAGCCGAATCTTTCAGAGAGCCTCCGGTAGTTGCTGTTATCTGTCCGCCATGTTCTCCCGGAAGACAAATATTTAAAGATTAAAGCACCCTTTTCTTATTGATAGCTTCTATATCATTATAGAACCCCTTTTCTCATGGATATATTTTAAAAGGAACATGAAGTAGTAAGAGACTCAGGGAATGATCCTAATTCCTCTAAATCTGATTAATAGAAAGGAAATATTTGTTACAGATAGTTTTATATCCATGTCTGTGATCCCATGGTCTGCACACTGAAATATGATCTGGATCCAGGGCAATTAATAGCAGTAAGGTCCAGCTGGAGACCTACATAGAGGAAACTGTGATTCATCTAACAGTTTGTAACAGTGACATTGGCAACAGCATTATACTTTATGCTACCCAATTTTAGATTAATCCTGCCAAGTTTCCCCTTGTGAAATCATTCTCTATTTTTCTCCTTGTTCTCTTACAAATTATTTTTAAAAACAGCTTTTGAATGACGGAGCCACAAATCACTAGAGTCAATTACTGCACAGAAAAGAATTTGATAAGCCACAGTCTCAAGAATCTCCTACTTAGTAATAGTCATGTAGAGTTTTTCAGAGCCCAGGACATCAAACAATCTTCAGAATACTTGTTCTTAATGGAAAGTCAACAATGCTGTCATGCTTTATGTCAGAGGCCCCCAAGCCTCATGCAATGATGGGCTCAACCAAATCTAGTGTTTGTGATTGGTTCTTTGTCTAGTGTTCAGGCTGGTGGTGTGTTTCACGTGCCCAGGGGTGGAGTCCGTCTAATCCTGGGAAGAAGGTGTGTCCTTTGCTTTTTCTTTCACTGTTGCTGTTGGCAGTGGCCATGAATGGCTGTCCCACCACGCTATACTGCCTGGGAGCCAGCTGAGTATGGACTGAAACCTCCAAGAATTGTAAGAAATAAAACTTTCATTCCTAAATTTGGGCTTCAGGTATTTTTGTCTTAACAACAAGTAAAGAGTAACTACGAGAAATGCTTACCTTGCAAGAAAATCATATATGATCTGACCAATAAAATGGAAGTACACTGTTATCTCCCGGATACTCCCTCAGAAGAAAAAAAATATCCCTCTTACCGTGGGCCTTACAGCTGCCAACTGGCAGTTGCAAGTTGCTACTGTATAGCAGAGGAGAGTACGTCACATTCCTACCGAGGACACAAAAGGTCATCCAAGTGTCTGGATGACCTAGAGACACACTCTCCAGGAAACTTTCTCATCACCTTCCCTCTGGAGAACATTACCCTCCAGAGCCCCTGCTTCTCCTCAGGGCACACACAGAGGATAACTCAGTGGCTAACAAGATTTACCTGACTTAGATCTAAATGAATATCTGTCAGACTCCAGTTTCAGAAGATTTATATCCTGGTGATCAATTCCCATCTTTTCTATGCTGAGGCCCACACATCACCCGCCACCCTTGAAGGGAAAAGAGACTCCTCGATCTCAAGATTCAGCCAGGACAACTCTCGGTTCCCCATCCATTCCAAGGGTGAGAAACTGGGGCTCCGCTCCACAATCTATGTAGGTCCTGTCTTCTCCACCTCAGCCACACAGCACCAGGACACCACCCTCCAGCGTGTCTCACCTGTGAAAGGAATGCTAGAAGTACTAGACTAGATCCCTGAAAGCTTCCTGCTTGGCAAAGAAGAGGGGAGGCCATAAAGCTAGGACCACTTTAGCAAACACCTGATCCTATGCCCCGGGTGGAAGAATGTGAACACTGGGAAAAAGGCTGTGAGACAGCAACACCAAGCGGTAAGGTCCAGGCAACAGTACCATATCCATTCCCTCCATGACCCTCACACGGACTGCACCAGGTAAGTAAAAACAGTGTGATGCCACTTATCAGGTGAAATGAATGGCCAGCCACTCTTAAAAATAGAACACAGACTTAAGCTGACTCCAGAACATCAGTTCTTAGGATCTGGCGAACAAAAGGCAATGTTGAGAGTTGTCTCCTTTGCATATGCTCACCCTGGGGTCTTGTCCATGAACACAGAATCAGGAGGAGATAGCTAGGATGTGGTTATCTCACCATAATCTCTGTCTGCCTAGTGAAGTGATATTGTGTGCGGTGTTTGTGTTACATGCATTCTCACTCATACAAATGCCTGGTGTTGGAGAGGAACCGTGGAGATGTTCCCACTCACAGACTACACGGAGCTGGTAATGCAACCTTCAGAGTGTTATAGTGTTTCATTGTTAATGTGCTGATGAGGGGAACTATATGAGAAATCTGAAAACACTTTTAGCATGCATTTTTGGCCTTGTGTTTTGTACCTAAAAGCCAAGGAGGTGCACTTGGTCACACCTGTTCTTTAAAAATTGAACTCTGACTCATAGCTCATCCACAAACACAAACCAAGCTATGGAGTACTAGGGGTCAGCACTGCTTGAGACTCTTCAGTTGCTCCCTGTGAACTCTGAGCTCCTCTGATCTCTTTACTATTCATATGGTTGTACCTCCCAGTCTCCTTTATGCTATGAAAGAGTTCTTACCTCTTTCCCTAAGTTTCTCTCTAAGAATCTCTCTAAGAATGTCTCTAAGAAATCTCTCTAAGAATGCTGAAACATCTACAACTGTGATTCTGCTCTATGAGGTTGCTGTGCTCAAAAACCTCACTCATCTCGTTCTGTTTCTTTAGGTCCTGAACAGATCACACCAATCAATTCTCCTTTTCTGGTGTAGATTTTTTTATATTCCTCTATTCTTTTTTTCAAATCACCTATCATTATCTTTGTAGCACTTTTTCAGTCAAAATATTTCCACATTTATTTGCCATTATATATATATACATATATATATTCAAATGCCTATGTTTATATTAGCTAAAGTTCTATGTCTATTACCAGAAATGGGTAGGGAATTCACATCTACTCTACTAGTAGTTAGTATTGAATGAGAGAAATGTAAAGTCCTTGCATTAGGTGAAAATCCTCCACAACCCAATTTTCAAACGTCCTTGCCACATTGATTTCTTACTAGTCTCTAGCTTGTCCAGTAGCCTTACTCTAGATAAATATATAGAACACAGGCTCCCTGTATGTCATCGTTCAGTATATGATCTCCTTGACATTGGTATTTTCTCTAGGATAAGGAACGTGAACTCTGCCAGTTAACTAATGGGTAGAGAGGGAATGATTTTAAAGAATTTTGCAATCACAGGAAGAGCCTTATACCATGAAAGAGCATTTCAAAACTGGGTGTGGTGGTGCATTCCTGTAATTCTAGCACTAGTAAAGGACAATCAGGAGAATTGAAGGCCAGCCTAGGCTATACAGTGAGATCTGCATTGAAAGAAAGAAGAGAGAGAGACAGAGAGAGAGAGAGAGAGAGAGAGAGAGAGAGAGAGAGAGATGAAATGGGAAGGAAAACTAGAAAAGAGAAGAAAAGAAAAGAGCATTTCAATGTAAGACTTTTGAGAACTACCTCTACTTAATCACTTACTATTTTATTTCCTATAATTCTTCTTGGGTCTATCTCATTTAGCAAGTATGGGCCATGCATCCTTCCTCCAGCTTAAATAAACTCCTTTTAGTGTCAGCCTCTCAGAAAGAACTCTTTGTCTACTATTTCAGTGAAATATCAGCCCAAGCCAACAACCCCATAGCCATCCTCTGTACCAACTCATGACCTAACAGGTACAATCTTTCTGAAAATTGAATTTATTTACTAGACTATTGCTATAATACCAGAACAGCATATTAGAAATGCAGGAAACTCATGTGGATTTATTATATAGAATATTTGCTCACTTGTTAGATTTCTTAGGAACTGATCAAAAATATGGAGTATATTTAAATTTTAAAATTATTACAGTAAAAAACACATGGACATTAACCTATTCGACATATTTCCCCCTTGCTCCAAACACACACACACTTACCCCATCATTCTTGTCATTTTCTGAAGCCACTCTGGAAATATTCTTGTCTTAATGACTTTACAAGGTGTGATCGAAACTGTGGTGAATGCTCTGCCCAGTTTCTGAACGGAAAGGCAAGCTGGTACAAAGCATTACAGTGCGAGCTTACCCAACTTACTCTCCCCCTCTGGCACCATGCGACTTGCAGCCTTTTGCCAAAGCCAAAATAACTACACAAGGTAAATCTTTTGAATTTCCAAGACATAGAAGCAGCCATGCCAGCACAACTAAAGACACTCATTAAAGAAGATGTACAGAACTGCCTCAAAATGCAGCACAAATGATGAAATAAGACAGGGATATAGCTCAGCAGCACATGAACCTGTCTGGCAAGCACAAGTCCTGAGTTCAGTTCCTGGCATCAAAAAAAGAAAACAATGATGGGCAAGGATTTTGAGGGTGATTAACAGCAATGTGTCCTTTACTACAATAAATTTCTACCATTTATTTTGTATTAGTACATGTCTGTTGTACATAATGTTTGCATTACTTGTGCAGATTTCTTATATGCACCTAACACAGCTTAATTCCTTTTCTCATCTCCTTTTCCACCGCCACACCCCTCCCTCTATCTCTTTAAACATTCACAGTATTTTTATTACACCTGTAAAAATTGCATATACACTTGAAATTCTTTGTTCTCACTTAAAATTTTATTTTTCTGAATCTCACCCTAGAGATAACCACTACTCTACCATGCATGTTACTTACAAGTATACTACATAATGATAAATTTGCCATTTATTTTGTTGTGCTGCATACGTTCTAGTTTTTTGTATCACATTATTTTGCCAATTTATCTGAATAAACTCATTCTAAACTCTGCTGAGCAGAACCCATTAGTAAGAAAGCAGCACCGTTTGCCTATCTGTTCCTCCACGGGTAGAACATTCCTGGGTTTCCTATGCGACAGCACAGATTTCTGAGCATGTCTCCCTGCGTCCATATGCAGAGGTCTCTCTAGGGGATGACAAGGAAGGAGAATCACTGTGTCAAAGGTGCATAAAGTTCAGCTTTCCCTGATAAAGGCAAGTTGTTTGCCAAATGCTAGTGCTGCTTCCTCTCCAACATTTGAAATCATCACTTTATGTTCCCCAAGATGAAAAATGATAAATTTCATGTTTAACTTAAACAGCATTTAAAATTTTTCCTGCCTTGTTACTCGACTTTCCTCTCTATGACTGGCTTTTTCACTATTTCCCCTTATTCCCTGCTGCGTTTTGATCCTTTCATTATTATTGGATAGAAGGTCTCTGTGTTTTGACTGCAATCCTTTAAGGAATATGTGTGTAGTAACCTTTTTCTGGCCCATGTTTTCCCTTTCCTTGTTATACAATGACTTTTCCAAACAAAGGTTTCAAATAGTTGACTTTTCCATATATTCCATAAGTTTTAGATGTTTTCTGTCTGATGTAATGCAACAGTTCCTACCTTGATAGCATATATATCCTTCCTTCTCTTCTAACTTCTGGATGTTTTTATTTTCACACTCCTTTAAAAATTATTTTTCTGTATTAGATTTCATATCCTGGTAAACTGGGGGGGGTTGTTTGTTTTGTTTTGTTTTTGCTAAGTAGCCTGTTTTCCTGTGTATTAATGAACCAATTCACAACATATATCATCTTCCAATCAATGCTCAATGTTTCTCTGGGGCCTCCCCGGTCTGATACATGGATCCATTTGGGAGTCTCTATAGCAGCTCCAGGACAATATCTGAGTTACTAAAGGAAACTGTTTTCGTACCTGATGAGATAATTCTTTCCTCCATATTTTCCTCCCTCAGCTTTTCTTAGTTTGGATCAGTTTGCTAAATTCCATGTTTAAGAGAAATCGCCGGTATTTGAATTGAGTTTGCCCTGAACTGAGAAATAAATTGAAGACAACTGACATTTCTACATCAAGACCTTCTTTAAAGCTCTTTATTGTCCTGTTTTCTTTTCTTCTCCTTTTTAAATTTTCTTAATTTTGGAAACCAGTTGTGTACTATTTTGTTAAAATTATTTCTAGCTTCCTCAAATTTTTCTGTTATTTTGCATAAGCTATCTTTTTCACACTATATTTACTAATTTAATTGTACTTAACTATAATACCATTGTTAACTTTTTAATATTGGTTTGTAACAAACAAATGTGCTGGTCTTAATTTATCTAGAAACGCAGAGGACTCAAAGACTGTACTTCGTTTGTATGATGTGGAAACATAAGATTTCAAAGATGAGGTTCTTAGCAATATCAGAGCTCTAGGTTCTTTTTTCTCTTCCTAATAGATAATCATATTCTGTGATTTCTACCCTTTTGTTCTTTTCTTCCCAATTCTTACATGCAAAATTCTTTCAAGACTCTTCTCATAAATAGGGCAATTATGGCCATATCTCTTTTACCAAATGGGCATAAGCATCCCTGCAACAGCCTGTAGGGCCTATCTTATTTCTGATTTTATAACCCAAGCAGCACCATAATATTGGCTATGGTTTCCAATTCTTGTTCTGGGTTTTTTGTTTCTCATACTAGTGTATTCCTATATCTTTCTTGGGGGTTTTGTTACACATTCTGTTTTTTTTTTTACTTTTACGTTTATCTGTGATGTCTGTGTTTTTATTAGCAATGGAACTGTCAAATCAATTTGGTCTGATATTGCTAAGAACTCCATCTTTGAAATCCTACATTTCCATATCATACGAGCTAAGTATGGTCTTTGAGCCCCCTAGGTTTACTGAGCCCTTTGAAACCTGTGGCATTTGATTCTCTATGAATGAAGGGAAGGATGTCTTAAGAGACAAATTCAAAGTGCTTTAAGTATACAGATGAGAATGCACATCTTAACTGAACATGACAAAGATAAGTAGACTTACAGCGCCTATGCCAAGCATATCGTTCACATATGTAGGGTAAGACACACTGAGAAATAGCACTAGAATTAAAGATTTAATTAATTTATAGTAAAAGTCTTGTACAAAAACTTGGGAATTAATTCTGATACATGGGGCCAATGAAGCAAACTGATTGAAAAAATGTAACATAGGTTGAGGACTAGAAAAGATCAATTGTCTCCTGTGTCCCAGAGGATACGTTCTGTGATAAATGTGTCTCCAGATGTGAAGAACTAGGGATACAGGCTCATTACACCTGTATGATCACCATCATCCCATTCAGTTTCACTGACATTTGATTATACCAGACAGAAGAAACAGTGTGGAGGAAAGTCCAGAACTGAAACACATAGTTGAATTGGCTAGATCTCATTGCTAGAGAAACAAGAAAAAGTAGTCCTAACTGAGTGAACAAGAATATAACTGCACTGATTTGGCCAACCAGCTAGTATTCTTCACCAAAATTAGCATGCCTTACTGTGCAAGACGGATCAAATGGAGGTAATCTGTGATGAAACAGCTAATAATGCAGTAAAATATTTCAGGGAGAATAGTAGGATGGTTTAAACTAGAGCACTGGACATTAAGCAGAAGGGTTGACTTCTGTAATAATAATTTTGCATGTACAAGCATTCAAACCAGGTGGTCAGGGGAGAAATAAACTGGGATACTGTGCTTGTGAGCATCCTATATGTGGGGAGTGCAAGAAGTAAAACAGGACTTAACTGAAGAACCATTGACTGCAAATTTGTTGGTGCATGCAGTAAATAATATTCTACAACAGTCTATCTGTAGGAGTTATAAATAAGCAATACATAGTTTCCCTGTCCACAAAATCTTGCAGTCTTCTTAGCCTGGATGTACAGTATATGGGGCTTAGCAAGATATGCTGGCAAGATGAACAAACGTGAATTCATGGGAAAAAGAAATCAAAGCATACAGAAATGGGCTGAAATCTTACCAAACAGTAGCTATAATCTCTATGGGGTTGCATGAATGAGCAAGTTAATCTTCATCATCTATTTAATCATCTGGGGAGATCCCTAGGACACTGAGAAGGCAAGCTTCTGCCAAGCTTATATGGCTCTCCCTGCCCTCTGTTTCCCAGATGTCACAAGTTGAGCAATTTTCCTCCATAATATTCCACCACCATGTTTCTGCCTTGAGACTAAAACTGCTGAAACTAATTCCACAGATAAATCACTTTCCCTTTTAAATTATGTAAGTCAGATATTTTGTTCCAGCTGTGAGAACTCTGACCAATACAATGAGTCAATAAAAGATATCTAAGAGAAAGAATGGAAAAGTGAGAGAAAAAGGAATATAATTATTTATATTTGAAAGTTTCCAAAACCATAAAACCTATTAAAGACAGTGGTGAAGGTTTTCTTTGAAAATGAGATACCTGGGGGGGAAAAATCACTGGGCTTTATTTGATATCTAAATCCAGTGATTCTTGTGATTTACAATTTTCCAATGCTAGTGTAGACACCTGTTGTTTCTTGGGTCCTGGGATACTCAGTGGTGGCTCAATACCGCTATTTCTAATTCTCAGGCAAATCTTTCTGCTCACATACCTTTTGATTAATGCCAAAGACCCCAAAATTACTTTTTCTCCTTAACATGTATAATGAAATGAGTACAGTGGTACCTCGGTTTAGAAATTAATTTGTTTTGTGGTTTTGGGGAAAATGACTGTGTTTGTGTTTGCTTAGGAAAGATGGCTGTAGTCATGTTTGTCACCCTATCCAGACTTCTGAATGAAAGCCAGTTTTGTTGAATGCTTTTGTTAGGGAACAGAATTACTTGCAAATAGAAGCATTCATGAACTGGGTATTATTGTATTGTGGCCTGTCCATTATATTGTAATTCCAATGAAAGCAGACATCATTATTTCTTATATGTTGAATAAACATAATTACAATTTCTCTATGTGGCGTAAAAAGTATTCTCTCTAGTCGATATGGAACAAAACTGTAAGTAATTAAATCCTAGGTGTTGTGACAGTGCTGATCATGGAGGGAAATGAGCACCTCTGCTTCACAAATTATATAGCCATGAGTGTCCAGGGATGAATAACAATTAGTCTCATTCACCAAGGATAAGGAATATCACAACTGTCTTCTTTTAATCAAATAATGCTGAATTCCTTTTCCTTTTCAGGCTGAAGAAGCCATGAGAAAAGAAAACCAGTCTTCTACCACAGATTTCACCCTCCTGGGAGTTACGGGTCAGCAGGAACAAGACGATTTCTTCTTCGCCCTCTTCCTGTTCATTTACCCTATCACACTGATTGGGAATATGCTCATCATCATGGCCATTCTCTATAACACTCATCTCCACAATCCCATGTACTTTCTCCTTGCCAATCTTTCTCTCGTTGACATCTTGGTCTCATCTGTAACTATCCCTAAGACATTTGTTAACCATCTCCTAGGGATTAAAACCATATCCTTTGGGGGATGCCTCGCACAGATGTATTTCATGATAGCCTTAGCTAACACAGACAGCTACATCCTGGCTGCCATGGCCTATGATCGAGCAGTGGCCATCAGCCGCCCACTTCATTATAACACAATCATGAGCCCACGCTCTTGTGTCCTGCTGGTTGTTGGATCTTGGGTGGTTGGAAATGCCAATTCCCTTCCTCACACTCTACTCACAGCTAGACTGTCCTTCTGTGGCAACAAAGCAGTAGCCAACTTCTACTGTGACATTACCCCCTTGCTCCAGCTGTCCTGTTCTGACATCCACTTTAATGTGAAGATGATGTACCTAGGAGTTGGCGTTTTCTCTGTGCCATTACTATGCATCCTTATCTCCTATGTTTGTGTTGTCTTCACAGTCTTACGGGTTCCATCCACTAAGGGCATACGTAAAGCCTTCTCCACCTGTGGCTCTCACCTTACGGTTGTTGCTTTGTATTATGGGACAGTTATGGGCACGCATTTCCGACCTCTGACCAGTTACAGCCTAAAGGATGCAGTGATAACTGTGATGTACATGACCATAACCCCAATGTTAAATCCTTTCATCTACAGTCTGAGAAACCAGGACATGAAGACTGCTCTGGTAAAGCTCTTCCACTACAGAACTTCTTCAGAGCCAACATGAAATCATGCATCAGACACTGTGGTCGCCAGCTGCAAAGCAAATTTAATCCAGCTCCAAAGCCATCCCCTGCCAGATTTGTTCTTTAGGACTGTCTTTGATTTAAGCTGCCTTTGATCTTTCCACTCTGAAATTTTTTTTCTCAGAAATCCTATAGCAATTTGATGACACAACTTGTAGAAATTATCAAGTTCAGTGCATTTCTGACCCTTTTGGCAGAATGGCAGCCCAGGAAATTGTGTTTATGTTCATCTATGCCATTTATAACACTGCAACTTGGGAAAGTCTTAATTGAGCTTCCATATTCACATACAAGGTGGGATCAACAAATATGCTGAATACTTCAATGTTTTTAATGTTTATTGAGAGAAAGAAAGCTTCTGTCTGAGAGAGAGACACAAAAGCAGTCCCAAGTGGGTTACCCTTTAATTTTTTTAAAAAAATTATTAAAGTAAAAGGCACAGTGGAATTAATCCCCCTCACTTTTAATTTTTATTCCATTATTCTTGCCATTTGATGAGGCAGTTCCTGACATTCCTTTCGTAAGTGTCTTTAGTTGCCCTGTCATGGCTGCCTCCATACTCCAAATCAATTCAAAACATTTACCTTTCATGTTATTCGAAATTGAGAAAGAGCCAACAGTCATGTGAGCACCAGATCCAGTCAGCAAGGTGAATGGGGACATAACAATGTTTTTATTTGACAGAAATTGTCATAAACTGCAAACTGCTTCAGAAAAAGGCAAGAACGATAAGTGTGTTTGAAGCAAGGGAGAATATTTTGAGGAAGATTGATAGCAATATGTCTTTTACTGTAATAAAACCTTTAAAAATTTAAACATTCACTGTATGATTTGATCATATTTGTATTAGGAATAACAATATCTGCTAATCCTGTGTCACAAGATGGGTCACAACAGCTCATTCTTTGAAGACTTTCATGTCAATTTTATTTGACTACTATGTTTAATCTCTAGTTAGGCTTGCAAGCTTCTTATAACAAGACTTATCTGAATACTTTACTGTACTTTTATAGACTTAGTCATATAAAGTTCATTCATATATATTAATGGAGAAGAAATGAAAATATTAGCCTCTAAAACACAGTTTTCTAATGATTAGATATAACCAGACTGAACATTATTAACATATCCTTAAATTATTTAAAGAAACTGATCTCAAGAGATATTTCTGTGCTTCTTTCATAGTTAATTATAAAAATCATAAGACTCTTCACAAGCTTATTAGCATGACAATAACCAATAAACTTATCAGAGTTAAAAGTAACAGTCTCTGATTTAATTAATATAATACAGCAACGGTTTAGTTCAGTGTAGCATGAAATCAAGCTGTAGTCATCAAAAAATTTGGTGTTATTCAGTAAGTAGAGAAAAAAGATCAGCATTGATAACAATATGGCTATATTTCCCTACCATGGATCAGTAAACTGAGACTGTAATTCTGGTAGGCTATGTTCCTTATACGTACAGAATTAAACAAGCAAGTCTCTAAATACCCACTAAAAAACTTCACTGTGCACTGTTTATCCTGCTTATAAGAAAATTTAAAAATATTTTTCAAAAGCATATACATGTGCGACAAAAATTCATTAAAAACAAATGCAAGAGAAATAAGATCAAAAGACTCAGAATGAGAGAAAATTCAAGAGGAGATAATAAGCAAAGTAGAATTGCAAATACCTTGCAGTTAGATGTATTTTATAAATTTATTTCTAATTTTCGACTTGAGTGGTAAGATCAGGGTATTTATAAAATTATGAATAATGATATGATAGCTAGATAGTGTTATAGTTTATACTATAAACTATAGTTTATAGTTGGGTCAATTTGAGAAATACAGAAGCTTAACTAAGTAACTCAGCAGCTCTATGTCCTGGGGTGTAGAGAACAAGCCATTACAGCTCTAGGATGTTGTTCTCTGGGTCCATTTGAGAAGGTCAGAGATCTAACTAAGTGACTCAGCAGGCTCCAGGGTCCTTACTTTGTAAACATCCTGAGCCTGTATAAGAGGAGGGCACAGAGGTGGTGTGAGTGCTACACTTACCCTAGGGGCATAACCTGCTTACAGTATGAGAGAGGAAAAAGAGGCTTGCTCTGCCCTGCTTGCCCCTGTGTCACGCCACCCTGCCTTGGAGCCAGCTGATTATGGACTGAAACCTCCACAAACTGAAAACTAAATAAATCTTTCCTTCTTTCATTTTGGATATTGCAGGAAGACTGTTACAAATTCAAGACTAGCCTGGGCTACAAAGTGTGTTCAAGGCCAGCCTGAACTGCATAGTGAGAGCTTGCCTCAAAAAGACAAAAAAATAAAAAATAAAACACAGTGCATAGCAGTACATGGCTGTAACCCTAGCACTCAGGAGGCTCAGGGGCCAGGCTGAACTTGTTTGAAGAAAAAAAAAACTAGAAATCTGGGTGTGGTGGCAAACACAGCATTTTGGAGGCTGAGGCAAAAGAATCACCATGAGTTCAAGGCCAGCCTGGGCTACAAAAGCAAGTTTGAGGGCAATCTATACTACATAGCAAGATCCTGCCTCAAGAACCAAAAATAAACAAATAAATAAATGTTAAAAAAGTAAAACAATCACAAAGCCAGGTGTGACAACACACACCTGTAATTGCTGCTACAGGGGAGAATGAGGCAGAAGAATTGTAAATTCCAGCTCAGCCTGGGCAATTTAGCAAAACCTTGTGTCAATATTTTAAAAAGAAAAAGGAGAAGGACTGGGCATGTTGTTCCACATACAGCACCTGCTTGACGTGTAAGGCTATGGGTCTCATCCTCATACTGGAGGGTGAAACAAAAGAGCAACAAAAAGATAAAATACTAGCACAGAATCAGAAACAGATTCCACAGAGTTCATAAAAAGAGAATTTTTCCTGGATATGTGTTTGGTTCAATTTCACAAAGTATCACCTTTCTCATATACTTTTAAAGTGGAAATAAATTTTTAAAATAGGGCAAGCAAATCATACCACAAACCCAGAACTATATGTGAACCCCTTGGCATTCTCTACATCTCCCAAGATAATCAGCAGTATACCTGAAGAAGTGCAGTAATACTACTTATTAACTGATGGCTTGCTTCCTTATAACACGTTTTGCTTAGTGTCAGGCTGTCACTTTTTAAAATTAACCATGTTTTAATAGGCACGTTTTAGGCTGGAGATAAAGCACCCATCTGGCAAGTGTGAGGTTGTAAGTTTGAGTCCTGGTACCAAAAAAAAAAAATTAGCATATTTTTTGAAAGTTGTTTGAAATAAATGCTTATTTTTACAGTACAAAAGGAAAAGGAAACTCTTCTTTCTCAGCATATCAGGAAAGAAAAGAATTGGTTTGGGTGTCTTGAACTAAAGGCTAGGGTGGACACTAGGGGTCCTGACTCCCTATCAGATCAGGGCTACTTTAGGTATAAAAGGTCACTTGTGGCTTCCCAAAGCAGGTCATGCTCTTAGACATCCCTGAGGTTATTATAAAAACTTCCACTGCTCTCAATCCTACACCTCTGGCGCCTACACACCAAGAAGTAAACCACTCTTGTGAACAAGTGATCTCCCAGACCTGTGCAGGCAGGCAGGACATCAGTGACCTGTCCTCTAAGCCACTGAAGAGGTGTAGTTCATTTCTGCAAGTATATTTGCCCAAGAAGGACATCAAGAGGCAGATAATACAGTTGTCAGTTTGCAACAAGTCATTGAGGCTAACCTCCCCCAGGAACCTCTGCTCAAAAAAGTGGAGCCCACAGCTCTTACTTGGGCATAGGGAAGCAAGAAGCAAGGCTCCAAATATGCTTTTCTGATGCTTCATGCCCATGCAGCAATCTGGAGAGGAGGAGCTTGCTGACTAATAAGCAATCATCTATAAGACACAAGCAAAACATCCTATAACTCTTAGAGGTGGCCTATCTTCCCAAGGAGGTCATCGTCATCCATTGCAAACGATCTGAAAGAGACAGGTCTAAAGCCTCTAAGAAATCAAAAGATGGGTAAGGAGTCAAGAAGGGCATCCCTACAGCCCCTTAACACCATAGCCTTATTCCCAGTTCTTGAGGAATCATTCTAAGCCTTCCTCAAGAGGCATAGTGATAACCTATAAAATCCTACAAAGAAATCATCACTATAGTCTTCACAGGACTAAGAAGAAAGTTATTCCTGAAAACCCTTAGACCTGAGGTTCCTCTTCAACAAACAAGACTCCAGAGTTGCTGTTGGTGTAGAAAAGTAGAGTCATGAGCCTGTTTCGCTGCTGCGACTAGCCATCCGTGTGCAGAGGAGGAGCTGGGCGGATCTGGGGTGCCTGCATCGGCCTCTCTGTGTGTCTGGAGGACTGTGGATATCTCTGCAAGCACGGAAGGATCGCAAGTTCCTGAGGCATCACGGCCTGTGGTGAGCGCTCAGCACACTCTGCCCAAATCTCAGACTGTTTCGGACCCTCCAGGCTTCCGGGAGCAGTGAAGTGGAGAAGTGGGTTTGAGGCCTCTACATCCGCCTCCCCATCCCGGCTGCACTTGGAGAACTGCTGAGCTTCCGATGGGTGGGCGGGCCCACACTATCCCCGGAGCCCAGCCTGTTTCACTGCCACGCCTGGCCATCGGTGTGCAGAGGAGGGGCTGGGCAGATCTGGGGCACCTGCATCGGCCTCTCCCTGTGTCTGGAGGACTGTGGATATCTCAACAAGCAGGGAGGGATCACAGGTTCCTGAGGCACCATGGACTGTGGTGAGTACCCTAACCCAGCTGCGATTGAAGAGCTGTGGAGCTTCCAAGGGGCAGGTGGGCGCACAGTGTCCCTGAGGCCCAGCTTGTCTGGAACTGCGGAGTTCTGAGCAGGCAGAGGAGGGCCATTGGTTCTGCAGGCCCAGTGGCTTGGGGAAGCGTGGTGCCAGAGTCTCAGTAGCTGCAAACATAGAAGGGGATTTTCAACAGATCCTGAGGAAGCTTTCAAATAACACTTGAAACACAGAAAGATAGGAAAATGACAAAATGAAAGACCAAATTACAACCTCAAACCTCCAGCCCATCTCAAGAACCCCTAGGAGCAATGTATATAGAAGAAAATATATGCCATCCACCTCAAATATCGGACACAATAGCTACTGAAATTAACAAGCAACTCCAGGAAGCTTTACAGAAATTCAAACTCGAAATAATCTCCCAGATAAAAGAAGAAGATATATCTAAAGAAAACACAGATAAAAAATTGGAGGAACTAAACAAAAAGATAGAATCCCTAGACGAGCAATATAAGAAACAAACAGAGTACATAATGCAGCTGCACAGAGATATACAGGAAATAAAAAACTCCACTGAAAGTTGTAAAAACCACCTTAATGAAAGTGAAGATAGAATTTCAGACCTTGAAGACAGGATTGCAGCTAGTGAAAAGGAAAGGAAAGATCTTTTAAAAATAACAATTATCAAGATGCAACGTGTATTTATACCAATTTCCAAGAGGAGTATAATTATTAGGTATCACCAAGTGTATACTAACCTGAGCACCTATCTCCAGTACTGCCATCTCCACCCCACAACATGTGTGACCCACACAGGAGACAGGAGGAGAGAGGCCCACAGCTGCCTCCACATCATCACCACCTGTCCAGGTCTCACACAGTCTGTGGGAAAGAGAGAAGAGAAACCAAGATACACAATCCCAGCCAGGTCTACTCCTGGGTTCTCCACAGCACGCTGCAGCAGAAGTGATAATCAAAAGACCAAAGTGATTGAGAACAAAACAAACACCCAGGAGGAGAGTTTCACTCCAGAACTAAAGTTTTAACCTACCACAGAAACCAAGTGAGAGATGGCCTTGGAAGTCAAACTTGGAGAGGGTGAGAGCTAAACAGAGATCTCCTGAGAGAGCCTCATAAGCTCAAGCTCAGGAACACAGGACATGTATTCTGGGGTAGGAGGTGGGGTTTAGTGGGTGTAACTTTTGAGGCATTAGAAGATGGCATTAGCTAGTCCAGGGGCTGCTTGAGCTCTTACACTCCTGCCTTCATCCATCAAAAATTAGTGGTCTGGATTAGTGGACCTCAAGGGGAAAGAACAAGACCACACCAAAAAGCAAGTCCACCCAGTGAACCAGCACCACATGTGGGCCACCCTGGTGTGGGGACAGCCAGACCCCAAGCCCTTCTGGTGTGCAGGCTGGCAAACAAGAAGTACCAGTCCTTTCCCTGCCCCCTAAAATGATTGGCTCATCCAGAGAAACACAGGCTGTGATGACAGCTATTGAGGGGAAATGCAGTTTGATGCTTGTGGTGTTTGGTCTTTCATTGACCTCACAGATCTAGGGCCAGTGGTCTGATTATCTGTTCAAAGGATAACGGTACACAGTGTGGCATCTAGCAAGGATCTTTTTCTGAGAGTGGTAGCCATTGTTGATTCCCTATTGTCTTGTTTTGGAGTCCTGTATCATTTTCATTGTTTTGTTGGGTTGAGTTTTGTCCTCTTTTGTTTTGCTTGACTTTGTTATAACCAATGGTGGTGTAGTCAGGGGTCATGAGGAGAACAATTAGAATCAGGACATGGAATTTATAATATTATTTTATGATGATCACCCAGAGTTAACACAAGAAAGTACAGGAAATCTGTCCACAACACTAAAAACAGAATATTTAGCCAAGGGCCTGAATCCCACAACAACGTCCTACATGAGTCCAGATGAAAACCTAGAGTCCATGACAATACCTCCCACAAGTCCAAGTGGAGATCTGGAGCCCATAAGAAGGACTTATGCCAGGCTCTTTTATGGATCCGTGCTGGGAAGACCCAAAGGTCAGCGGTGGACGCCAGAAAATCTATGCCAGTGGGGTGAAGGAACCTTGTGGATAGATTGAGGGTTCTATGTTGGAGCTGAGAAGTCATGCTCAAAACAAAGACCCAGGCTGTCCTGAAAAGCACCATGGCCATCCTCAGCAAAAGGGAGGCTCCGAGCTCCTCTGACGCTAAGGACAGTTGAGTACATGTCAGGAAGCCAGCATGATGAGTTTCTCCTGAAGATTAAACAGCACACGTCCTCTCCTCCAGAAACAGGAAGTGATGCTCGATGTGAGAACCAGAGCTTCTCCAGAAGAACCAACAGCTCAAACAGCGACACGTAAGAGAATGCACAATGCCTCCCTTCTCCTCCACGTCTCTATGCTGGCAGCTTTCTTCAGGTGGAACATCTATGCTCAGCACCATGGTGATTTAATTCTGCTGGCATTAAATTGACCACCAGCTTTTAATCTATAACAAATGGCATACGCAGCTATGTCAAAGACATCAAGATAAATCATGGTAGCCATTTTGGATTTGCTATTGGCTTGTTTTGAAGTCCTTTATTGCATTCATTGTTTTGTTTTTATTGTTTCTATTCTATTCTATTCTATTCTGTGTGATCTTTACCATGTCTAAAGATATCTGCAGCTATTTTGGAAACAACAAAAGGTATTATGGTAACTACTGTTGATTTTGTGACGTTCTGAAGTCCCGTATCACTTACACTGGTTTGTTTTGATTAGTTTTATTCTGCTTTGTTTTTCTTAGTTTTATCCTCTTTAAAATAAAATTTTAAAAATTAGTGGTCTGAATTGCTGCATCTCAAGATCTGAATGGCATAAGTGTCTTCAACCAAATTGTAGACCTGTATGGCCTGGTTAAGAGTACTTTGTAGGTGGTTCTTAGGGTTCGCCAGTGTCCAGGTGATATTTGACACCACTTTCTTCATTGATTTCATTACTATATCCAAGATGATGTAATTGCTGCTGCCCATTGGTTTTCTCTGTATTCCAATATTTGATTTCATGGGAGTTGTAAAAAATACACTGGTTCACTCCTAAAGAAGTAGACACAAGCGCCTGGACATCAGTGTGCAGAGGAGGAGCTGGGCAGATCTGGGGTGCCCTCCTCGGCCTCTCTGTGAGTTTGGAGGACTGTGGATATCTCCGCCCAGACTGTTGGAGTCCCCCCAGGCTTCCAGGTCCAGTGAAGGGGAGAGGTGGGTTTGAGGCTTCTACATCAGCCTCCCCATCTGGTTGCAATTGGAGAACTGCTGAGCTCCTGACAGGTGGACGGGCCCACACTATCAGCCGAGCCCAGCCTGTTTAACTGCCGCGCCTGGCCATCAGTGTGCAGAGGAGGAGCTAGGCGGATATGGGGTGCCTGCATGGGCCTCTCTGTGTGTCTGGAGAACTGTGGATATCTCTGCAAGCAGGGAGGGATCACAGGTTCCTGAGGCACCACGGCCTGTGGTTAGTACCCTAACCCGGCTGCGATTGAAGAGCTGTGGAGCTTCCAAGGGGCAGGTGGGCGCACAGTGTCCCTGAGGCCCAGCTTGTCTGGAACTTTGAAGTTCTGAGCAGGCAGAGGAGGGCCATTGGTTCTGCAGGCCCAATGGCTTGGGGTAGCGTGGTGCCAGAGTCTCAGTAGCTGCAAACATAGAAGGGGATTTTCAACAGATCCGGAGGAAGCTTTCAAATAACACTTGAAACACAGAAATATAGGAAAATGACAAAACGAAAGACCAAATTACAACCTCAAACCTCCAGCCCATCTCAAGAAATGCTAGGAGCGATGTATATACAAGAAAATATATGCCATCCACCTCAAATATCGCACACAATAGCTACTGAAATTGACAAGCAACTCCAGGAAGCTTTAAAGAAATTCAAACTCGAAATAATCTCCCAGATAAAAGAAGAAATGATAAAAGAAATGAAAGAGATTCTGAATATATCTAAAGAAAACACAGATAAAAAATTGGAGGAACTAAACAAAAAGAATCCCTAGACGAGCAATATAAGAAACAAACAGAATACATAATGCAGAAGCACAGAGATATATAAGAAATAAAAAACTCCACTGAAAGTTGTAAAAACCGCCTTAATGAAAGTGAAGATAGAATTTCAGACCTTGAAGACAGGATTGCAGCTAGTGAACAAGAAAGGAAAGATCTTTTGAAAATAACAAGGAATCAGGAAACAACAATTCAACAACTGCAAGATGATGCAAAGAAGAATAACATAAGAATGATAGGGATTAATGAAAGAGAGGGAGACAACATGAAGGATGTCAAGAGGATATTTAGAGAAGTAATAGCTGAAAATTTCCCAAGCATGAGATCAGAATCTGACATCAGGATCAGTGAAGCATATAGAACTCCAAACAGTCATAACCAAAATAACACTACACCCAGACATATAATAATCACCATCCCAGAAATCCAACACAAGAATAGATTATTAAAAGCTGTCAGAGAGAAAAGACAGATCACTTATAAAGGAAAACCTATCAGAATCACAGCAGACTTCTCAGCACAAACGATAAAGTCAAGAAGAGCATGGAGTGAAGTATTCCAGATCCTAAAGCAAAATGATTTCCAACCTAGACTGATATATCCTGCAAAACTATCATTCAAATTGATGGTGAAATACGATACTTCCATGACAAAGAACAGCTGAAGAACTTCATGAACACGAACCCAACCCTGCAAAAAATATTGAAAGACAGTTTAGATACACAAAGGGAAAAACCACTAAGCAAAGCAAATAATTAAACAGAACAGAAAGATAAAGCAGAGAGATAACATTCCTACAGTTAACCAGCATTTAACAGTAATGACCATTAATGTAAATGGTCTCAATGCACCAATCAAAAGAAACAGACTAGCAGAATGGATCAGGAAACAAAATCCAACCATATGTTGCTTACAGGAAAGCCATCTAACCCAGAAGGATACTCACAGACTGAAAGTCAAAGAATGGAAAACAATTCTTCATGCAGCAGGATTCCAAAAAAAGGCAGGAGTAGTCATTGTGTTTGCAGACTACGTGAACTTTAAACCAACAATGACCATAAAGGACAAAGAAGGTCACTACATACAAATAAGGGGAAAACTCCAAGAGGAAGAGATAACTATCTTAAATACATACGCACCAAACTCCAGAGCATTCAGTTATATAAAACAATTATTAACAGAAATGAAAACTCAAATTATCAGTAACACAATTGTAACAGGAGACCTTAATACGCCATTGACACCAAGGGACAGATCAACCAGACAGAAAATGAGCAAAGAAATAACAGAACTGAATCACACCTGTGAACAAATGGGTTTGATAGACATATACAGAATGTTCCACCCAACAACATCAGAATACACATTATTCTCAGCAGTACATGGATCATTTTCTAAAATAGACCATATATTAGCTCACAGAACATATTTAAGCAAATGCAAAAGAGTTGAAATCATCCCTTGCATGTTATCGGATCATAGCGCTCTGAAATTAGAAATTAATGATAAAAGATACTGCAAAAATCCCGCAAACACATGGAAACTGAATAACACACTCTTGAGTAATCAATGGGTCACAGAAGAAATTAAAGAAGAAATTAAACAATACCTCAAAGAAAATGAAAATGCAGATACAACTTACCGGAATCTGTGGGATGCAATGAAAGCCGTTCTGAGAGGAAAATTTATTGCACTGAGTTCCCACATCAGGAAAACAGAACGAATACAAATAAATAACTTGATGCTACACCTCAAACAGCTAGAAAAAGAAGAGCAAGTCCAGCCCAAAGCCAAAAGAAGAGAGGAAATTATAAAAATCAGAGCAGAAATCAATGCAATAGAGACTAAGAAAACAATCCAAAGAATCAACGAATTAAAGAGTTGGTTATTTGAAAGAATAAATAAAATCGATAAGCCCCTAGCCAACCTTATTAAAAAAAAGGGAAGAAAAAGCTCAAATTCATGCAATAAGAAATGAAAAAGGAGAAATCACTACAGACCCAATAGAAATACAGAGGATCATCAACACCTATTTCGAAAACCTCTACTCTCAAAACTTTGATAACACAGAAGAAATAGACAGATTCTTAGAAGCATATGAAGTACCAAAGGTAGATCAAGAGGATGTAAAACTGTTGAATAACCCAATCTCTGCTAATGAAATTGAAAATGTAATTAAGTCCTTACCCACCAAGAAGAGCCCAGGCCCAGATGGATTCACTGCAGAATTCTACAAGAAATACAAATAAGACCTAATGCCGACACTCCTCAAACTATTCAATGAAATTGAAAGGGAAGCAATCCTTCCTAAGTCATTCCTGGAAGCAAATATTACTCTAGTACCAAAACCTGAGAAAGACCCAACTATAAAAGAGAACTATAGACCGATCTCCCTAATGAACACAGATGCAAAAATCCTCAATAAAATATTGGCAAATAGGATCCAGCAAATCATCAAGAAGATTATACACCATGACCAAGTGGGATTCATCCCAGGAATGCAAGGATGGTTCAACATATGCAAATCAATAAATGTAATCCACCATATCAATAAAGCCAAAAGTAAGAATCACATGATCATTTCTATACATGCAGAAAAAGCCTTCGATAAGGTCCAACACTTATTCATGATAAGAACTTTACAGAAAATTGGAATAAATGGTCTTCACCTCAATATAATAAAAGCCATTTATGACAAACCAACAGCCAGCATCATACTAAATGGCCAAAAATTGAAAGCCTTTACTTTAAAATCAGGCACAAGACAAGGATGTCCTTTATCACCACTCCTATTTAATATAGTACTGGAAGTACTAGCCAGAGCAATTAGGCAAGAAAGAGAAATAAAAGGGGTAAAGATAGGAAAAGAAGAAGTTAAGTTGTCATTGTTTGCAGATGACATGATACTCTACATAGAACACCCCCTAAGCTCCATTGAAAGACTCTTAGATACAATAAATAAATTCAGTAATGTGGCTGGATACAAAATCAATACTCAGAAATCAATAGCATTCCTATACTCAAACAACAAAATCACAGAGAGGGAAATAAGAGAAACTGGACTATTCACATTAGCAAGCAAAAAAATGAAATATTTAGGAATTACGCTTACGAAAGAAGTGAAAGACTGATACAATGAAAACTATAATACACTGAAAAAGGAAATTGAAGATGATCTCAGAAAATGGAAAGACATCCCTTGCTCATGGAGAGGAAGAACAAACATTGTGAAGATGGCCATTCTCCCAAAACTCTTATACAGATTCAATGCAATCCCAATAGAAATTCCATCAACATACCTTATAGATCCAGAGAAATCACTCCTAAATTTCATCTGGAACCAGAAGAGACCTAGAATCGCAAAAGCAATTCTAAGCAGCAAAGGCAAAGCAGGAGGCATCACAATCCCTGACTTGAAATTATACTACAAAGCAACAGTAGTAAAATCAACATGGTATTGGAATTAAAACAGAGGTGAAGATCAATGGAATAGATTAGAAGATACAACCACAACTACAAACACACTCAACCACCTTATCTTCGATAAAGGAGCCAAGCAGGTTCACTGGAAGAACGACAGTCTCTTTAATAAATGGTGCTGGAAAAACTGGCTCTCCATTTGCCGAAAACTAAAGCTAGACCCATGTCTATCACCATGTACTAAATTAAAATCTAAATGGGTCAAAGATCTGAATATTAAAACAGAAACACTAAATCTATTGGAAGACAAATTGGGTAGAAACCTTGGAGACATAGGAGTAGGTAGAGAATTCATGAACAGGCCTCAAACCGCACGGGAAATACTTCCCAGAATCAATAACTGGGACCACTTCTTATTAAAAAGTTTCTGCACGTCAAAAGAAATCTCCAGCATAGTGAAAAGAAAACCCACAAACTGGGAAAAGATTTTAGTGAACTCTCTCTCAGACAAGGGACTCTTGTCTAAAACATATAAAGAATTAAAAAAACTCAGACCTCCAAAATTCAAAGATCCAATCCAAAAATGGGCATCTGAGATGAATACGCAGTTCTCAGATGAAGAAATACAAATGGCAAATAAATACATGAAAAAATGCTCATCATCATTGGTCATTAGAGAAATGCAAATTAAAACCACACTGAGATACCATCTCACTCCTGAAAGAATGGCCAGGATCAAGAAAACCAACAACAACAAATGCTGGAGAGGCTGTGGGGAAAAAGGAACTCTCCTGCACTGTTGGTGGGAGTGTGGACTGATACAGCCTTTGTGGAGGTCTGTCTGGAGGTTTCTGAAAAAGCTGGGATTGGAAATCCAATTTATTCCAGCTATTCCACTTCTAGGCATATTCCCAGAAGAACTGAAAGCATCATACCACAGTGATTTATGTGCACCTATGTTTATAGCAGCACAATTTGTAATCGCCAGATCTTGGAAACAACCCAAGTGTCCATCAACTGAGGAATGGATAAAAAAGTTGTGGTATTTCTATACAATGGAGTATTATTCAGCTATAAAGAAGGATCACATTGAGATATTTATCAATAAATGGGCGCAGCTTGAGACCATACTCATAAGTGAAATAAATCAATCTCGCATGTATGAATACCGAATAGTTTCCCTAATGTAAGTAATGATTCAAATATATAAAAATATGTGGCAATCATGATTCCCCATTATGTGGCCTTGAAGCCTTATAAAATTTTCACTTATTAATTAGAAAGGCTTTATTCTGGGCTTCTTGATATGGAAATATTTGAAGCTATAGTATATGAACTTTTATCCAAATATTTCAAGGAAAAAGACAGACACTATGGTAACTACTATACTTTTAAAAAATTATTTAGTTATTTCTTATGTTTATTTTAATTAAGGGAAAAATTTTAAAAATTAGGATAGATAATAGTAACTCTTTTCGATTTCCTATTAACTTGTTTTGAAGTCCTGTAATACTCCCACGATCTTGTTTTGACTGATTAGACTCTGTTCCATTCTGTGTGATAGTATCAAGTCTGAGGGTATAGGCAACTACTTTGAAGGCAATAGGATTCACTAAGATGCCCATTCTGGTTTGACTATTGTCTCCTTTGGAAGTCCTGTAATGTTTACAATGCCTAAGTTTTATTGGTCTTGTTCTCTACTGTTTTGTCCAACTTTATAATATCTAATGAGATAGACAAATCTTTTTAAGGAAACAAGAGACGACGTTGATAACCATTGTTGATAACCTTGTACTCTGTTCTACATCATGTGCTATGTCTATCCTTGGTTTTGACTGACAGCTTTGTTTTGCCATATTTGACTTTATTCTCTCCCCCCCAAAAAAGTAATAAGAACTAAGGAGTAATAAAATCCAAAATGTGTAAATTTTGTTGTAAAACAGAAAGGAAGGGGAAAAAAAAGAGCTCTAACGGATATAACAGCAAGTGTGTATAGGGGTGTTAAATAGCTGACTATCTTAATGTATTTGGATCATTGAACACAGCTGTTTGCAGTCTCTCTGTTTGAATGTCTACTTTGTATTCTTTGATACTGTGATTTGAGCAACTATTTCCAAGATGATAATATGTAATCTATTAACAGGTGATTTCTTACTGTTATGTTTTTTTTTGTAGTTCTGTATTATGTGTAACCTTACACTGCTTTGTTTTGTTTTGTGTTTTTCTCTTTTTCCTCTTAAATAAAAAAGAAAAGAAGAGAAACATAGGCAGAGTACACCAGGAGGTTGGGTCCACTGAGATGCTCTTTATAGGAAATATAATTAATCTGAAAAAGGGTTTATGAACCAAATATCAAATATGAGAAAACAATGTTCTATGTGACAAAGAACCAGAGAGTAATAGAGGCAACTAGACCAGTATTGATAGATAAATTGGAAAGACAGGCTTTAATCGGCAAAGGAATACAACTAGAGATCAAGTCCAGGAGACAAAAGGTTTGGAACCACTTAGGTAAATAGCAGGTTGCCCCCCCATCTAAAAACTGAGGGTGTTGTTGAGACCCAAAAATGCACAGGGCACCCTAGGGAAGTAAAAGGGGAGGAATAGTCTTTAAAAAGAGGGCAGAGAATAGACTTAATAGTGTATCAGGATTTAAAACCCACATTACTCACACTGCTCTGCTTAGATAGATTTTATTCTGTCCCACTTGGTCTACTTGCACTAGATCTGAGAGCACAGACAGCTATCCCAAAAACATCAGGATATACTACTGTACTCATCTTTAATTTCCTATTAACTTAACCTGGAGCCCTGTATAACTTATACTGTTTCATTATGACTGATCTTAGTTAAATCTGTTTGATTGCTGTTCGGTATCAACAGATTTTATTCAAAACTGTTATGATTGATAGTATCAAGTCTGAGAGTATAGGCAACTACACTGAAGATGAAAAGATTCACTATGGTATCTATTCTGGTTTGATTATTACCTGTTTTTGAAGTTTTACACTATCTACAAAGTTTTGTTTTATTAATATTGTTATGTACTGCTATATTCCATTATACTATGTCTGATGATAAAGACAATTCTGTTGAAGATAACAACATACAACAAAGAAACCACTGTAGAACTCCTTGTACAGTGGTTTTATATGTCTTTTTTGTTTCATGTGTTTATAGGAATATGTTTTGTTTTGTCTTTGTTTTGTTTCTCCCTCTAATATAGAAAGGATAGAAATACATGTTAAGACTCATGCATGTGTAGAACCTATAACCATTTTCGAGAACTGATCTTTATAACGCATGATGAAATGAACAAATACTTAGAAGAAAAAGCAACACCACAGTACCCAGTGCTGATCCTGTAGTGTCATGATGTGAAATCCAACAATACTATTACTCTTTGTTCAGAGTCATTTTAGCCTACTATGGTTTGTTTAATCTCAACATAAATGAAGATATGGATAACTGCATGTATGTTTAAGTGTATAGGATTGATAACCATATTTCTAAGGTTTTCTTGTATAGTTGAACAGAACCATTTGCAGTATCGCTGTTGGAATCCCCATTTCATAGGTTACACTGTTGTATCTTGAATAACCATTTGTAGGAGGACAATATGTAATCATCAACTAGTGATTTCTTACTGTTTATTCTTTCTTTGAAAGTATGTATTATTTCTACCCATTTTCTGTTTTGTTTACTTGTTTTTTAAATAAATTTTTAAATATACTGATGCATAAAGAAGATTTTTTTTTAATTTAAGAGGAAAAAGAGAAAAACACAAAACAAACCAAAGCGGTGTAAGGGTACACGTAATACAGAACTACAAAACAAAACAAAACAAAACAAAAAAAACAAAACAAACAAACAAAAAAAAACATAACAGTAAGAAATCACCTGTTAGTATATTACATATTATCATCTTGAAAATAGTTCCTCAAATCACAGTATCAAAGAATACAAGGTGGACATTCAAACAGGTAGACTGCAAACAGCTGTGTTCAATGGTCCAAAAACATTGATACAGTCAGCTATTTAACACCCCTAAACACACTTGCTGTTATATCCGTTAGAGCTCTTTTTGAAAGAAGATATTTTCATAACAAAGAATAACAGAATAAATTCATGATCACCAAACCAAAATTACAAAGTATACTGAAAGATATTCTCTATAGACACAAAAATGACCACAATGCCACCACAACAACAGAAAAACCACAAACCAGGGCAAGCAATCAAAAAGAGGGAAAATGTAGGGAACCAACAGCAGGAAAATAACATGACAAAGAGAAGCCAATAATTATCAGTCAATAACTTCAGTGTAAATGGTCTCAATTCACCAATCAAAAGAAATGGACTGGCAGAATGAGTCAAGAAACAAGATCCAACAATATGCTGTATACAAGAAATGCGTGTAACTCAAAACTAATTCATAGACTGAAACTCAAAGGAAGGAAAACAATACTCCATGCCACAGGAACCCAGATAAAAGCAGAGGTAGTTATTCTGTTTGCAGACAATGGGAACTTCAAGCCAAGAATGATTAAAAGAGATAAAGAAGGTCACTACATACTTCTTAGGGGAAAAAAATCAAAGGGAAAAAATAACAATCATACATGTATATGCACCACATACAGGGACACCCAACTATATAACATAAATATTACTGGAAATGAAAAAACATATAAGAAATAATAAAGTTGTCATGGGGACATTAATATCCATCATCACAAAGAGACAAGACACTAAAACAAAAAATCAGTAAAGAAATAACAGAATTTGATCAAATTTGTGAAAAATAAACTAAGAGGGTGTTTATAGAATGTTCCATTGGGGTATTCTCCAAAACAGACTATGTACTAGCCCACAAAACATGTTTACATAAATACAAACACACTGAAGCTATTCCATGCATATTTTCTGACAATACTGCACTGAAATTGGAAATTAATGACAAAAGAAACTACAAAAAATACCTAAACACATGGAAATTAAATATCACCCTCTTAACCCGAGTCACAGGTAAAATTAAACAAGAAATTAAACACTATTTATAATCACATAAAAATGCAAATTCCATATACTGGAACTTGTGGGATGGAATGAAATCAGCCCTAAGATAGAAATTTTTGAAGTCTTACATCAAGAAAACAGAACAAGCAAAATAAACCATAAATAAAGAGTAAAATATAGCACATATTATGAAATAGGAAGAAACTGATCCCAAAAGAGGGGAAACGAAGGAGGGTGAGGGGAAAAGCAAGTAAGGAAAAAGAATGAGAAAAGAAGGATAAAATGGAAACTAAGCTTTGTAAATGAGAAGAGAGGATTTAAAGAGAAGGGAGTTGAACATGTAAGGACACAGTGTCACACAATAGGCAATGTTGTTGTCAGCGGCCAATTCATAAGAGACACCCTAAAAACAACAAAAGAACATGTAAAATGGATCCGACTGCTCTTAAAGGATGCGAAGAAGACTAATCTAGCATTAATTGGGATTAGTAAAAATATCACAAGATAGCACAGATGGCATTCAAAGCTCTTCACTGAAATACTAAACAAACTGTCCAAGTAAGGGCAAACAATTTATATTTACATATATATATATGTAAAAACATATATGTATATATATGAAATATAGATAACTCAAAATGAATACTATGAACAAAACCATCTCTCCATGACACATCATAGCCAAAATCCCAGAATTTCAACACAAGAACTGAATCTTAAGAGCAGTTAGATAACAGCATCAAATCATTGATAAAGGTAAACTGACCAGAATTACAGCAGACTTCTTAGTACAAAGCTTAAAGGCCAAGCAAATTAAGTGTTTTGAGCCCTGAAAGAGAACTATTTCCAACCCAGACTGATATATCCTGCACAACAATCTTTCAAAATTGATAGAAAAATATTTTCATAAAAAAGAGCATGTTGAGAATTGATAACCACCATACCAGCAATGCAAAACTATCTCAGTGATCTCCTAGAGAGAAACAAGGAAGCTAACAATGACAAGAGGTCTAATGGGATGGATTCAGTATGTACAGTGAGCAGGTTAGTAGAATGCATAGATGGGGAATCACTACCAGAAACACATGACAATGACAGGAACAGACCAGTACCTACATGTAATCACTCTCCATGTGAATGGTCTCAGTTTCCTGATTAGGTGACACACTGGCTGATCAAGAAACAAAATCCTATGCTGTACAAGAGACACATTTAACCCAAAACTACTAATGGCTTGAAAATGAAAGATTGGAAAACAATGTTCCATACAAAGGGAACTACCAATAAGGCAGGTATAGCTCTCCTGTGTTTGGACAAAGTGAACTTCAAGTCAAAACCCTTTAGAAGAGGCAAAGAAGGTCACTACATATTGGCTAAAGGAACATTCCAGCAGGAGGAGGTAAAAATTAGTAATATATATGCACCAAATGTTAATCTAACTTCATAAAATAAGTACTACTGGACAATGACAGTGGGGGGCCTCAAAACTCCACTGTCAGTAATAGATTAACTAGACCAAAAGTCAACAAAGATATATCAGAGTTAAATGATAACCTTCAAACAAATGTGCTTAATAGTCATCTAAAGGGTATTCCAACTAACAATAAAATTCACATTCTTTTTAGCAGCACAAGGAACTTTCTCCAACACAGACCACATACTAGCCAATAAAGCGAGCTTAAATAAATATAAAGACTTCGCATTATACTTGAGTATTATCAGATCATAAGACCAGAATTAAGACTAGAAATCAAAGAGAAAACAATACCTAAAAATTACACAAATGCATGAAAAGTAAATTAGAAACTTCCAAGTAAAAAATGGGTTACAGAAGAAATCAAGACCAAAACAATACTGCAAGAAGAACAGGTCATAACTGATGGGACAAAATGGAAGCGGTCCTAATAAGAAAGGTTATAGCTATAAATGCTCATATGACAAAAACAAAGCTGAGTGCAATAAACCTGCCTGACTAAGGGGAAAATTTTGGAGAAGACTCACTAACCAAGAAGGTTTTCCATAGTGGGAAGGGGACTTCACCCTGAAAATAAAATTAAAGTGAAAAATGATATGTGTGTAGCAAACCAAGCCAACCCACGGCTGAAGGGGAAATAGTGCTGCCTTGGCTGGGCCACCTACTCCTACCACCACTCCTAAGGTGAGCAGCCATTGGGGAAGTGTAGCCACAGCCTCAGGCACTGAACTACCACTGTGGAGACCAACTCCTGGGACAGAATTTGCACACACCAGATTCCATTTTTATCACAGCTCTTGTGCTTTGTATTGGAAGTTCTCCCCAGGACAAAGAAAGGGGGAAAGGCATTCGTATTGGAAAGATACAAGGAAAGCTACATATATTTGCAGATGACACCCTACATGTATAGAACTATGAAGAATTCTTATACCAAAAGATGTTAGCTCCAGATAGTTTAGCAAGACTATAAGACACAGATCACCATGCAAAAGTTAGCTGTATTAATGGACTGAAGTACCCTAGTGGTAGAAAAGTCTTGTTTCTGTAAGGGTGCAGTCTCAATCCCCAGCACTAAAAAAAATATAGCTGTATTTATATATACTAGCAAGGAACTGTTATAGCTCCCTATATAGCCAATTTAAATCATTCTTCTGCTCCTCACTGATTTCTATATGCTGTTTCCAGATGATTTCACTTTCAACTAAATTTTAATGCTAAAAATATAATTTTTTAAAATTACCTTTCAGTTTTACTTACAAATACTAAAGTTCCCATTCTCTTTATCTCGTTCTCTAGATATATTTCATGTAATTCCTGCTTCTAAAAGACATTTCTTGAGAAGGAAGCTACCAAAGCCTAGAACTTACCAACTGACAATTAAACTTAGGTTCTACCTCCTGAAGAGAAATTCCAAAAAGTCTTCCCACTTAGAAGGAAAGGGGATCAACTGGATTCATTTGCATAAACTAATGAAAGCTGTGGTCATTGTCCATAGAAATGTCTATAAATATTTGAAGATGAAAGCATCCTTTTCTTATTGATAGGTTCTATATCATTAGAATCCCTTTTCTCATGGATATCTTTTAAAAAGAACATGAAGTAGTAAGAGACTCAGAGAAGGGCCCTAATTCCTCTAAATGTGATTAGTAGAAAGAAATATTTGTTACGGGATAGTTTCACATCCATTTCTGTGATCCCATGGTCTGCACACTGGAATATGATCTGGATACAGGGCAATTAATAGCAGTCAGGTCCAGCTGGAGACTACACAGAGGAAACCGTGATTCATAAAACAGTTTGTAACAGTGACAATGGCAACAGCATTATACTTTATGCTACCCAATTTTAGATTAATTCTGCCAAGTTTCCCCTTGTAAAATCATTCTCTATTTTTCTCCTTGTTCTGCTACAAATTATTTTTAAAAACAGCTTTTGAATGACTGAGCCACAAATCACTAGAGTCAATCACTGCACAGAAAAGAACTAGATAAGCAACAGTCTCAAGACTCTCATACTTAGTAATAGTCATATAGAGTTTTTCAGAGCCCAGGACATCAAACGGTCTTCAGATAATCTTGTTCATAATGGAAAGTCAACAATGCTGTCATGCTTTATGTCAGAGGCCCCCAAGCCTCATGCAATGATGAGCTCAACCAAATCTAGTGTTTGTGATTTGCTTTTTGTCTAGTGTTCAGGCTGGTGGTGTGTTTCACGTGCCCAGGGGTGGAGTGTGTCCAGTACTGGGAAGAAGGTGTGTCTCTTGCTTTTTATTTCACTGTTGCTGTTTGCAGTGGCCATGAATGGCTGTCCCACCATGCCATACTGCCTGGGAGCCAGCTGAGTATGGACTGAAACCTCCAAGAACTATAAGAAATAAAACTTTCATTCCTAAATTTGGGCTTCAGGTATTTTTGTCTTAACAACAAGTAAAGAGTAACTACGAGAAATTCTTACCTTGCAAGAAAATAATGTATGATCTGGCCAATAAAATGGAAGTAGACTGTTATCTCTGGATACTCCCTCAGAAGAAAAAAAAATATAGGCCTTGCATGACGAAGTCTCCACTCCAAAATAGCATCCAGGCCATTGTTCCCTGCACATGTTTTCCTCCTCATAAAATGTGTTTTGAGTAGCTGAGTTTCATGACATGCTACCTACAGAATACCATACTATCCACCATACTAATGCACCATACTATCACAGCAGAGATGACTCTTCAATAGCACTGAGTTTCTTCTTAACAAATCTCATCTCCTGAGTGTTGATCTTCAAGCAACCAGAAGACAGATTTGAGTTTCTCAGAGTTCTCACACCTACCACTTGCAAAGTCTGATACAAGATGTGCAGAGGAGTTATATGACCAATAGTAAAGTAGGTAATAAACACAAACTAAGCATAACACTATGCAGTTATTAAAGAAGTAGTAAAATCATAATTCATACTTACTGCTAATGATGTACTATAGTTATACACTGGAACAAATTTTCATGCATTAATGCCAGCCTTACAACTTTCTTAAGATTCTCTAGTCCTTATCATAATTATTCCCATTTTACTGATGTGTAAATATGTTAAATAATGGCTGGAGGTCAGTTATAATCAGTAAGTGGAAGATTCACTCAGTGGGGAACCAGCCAAGGCATGAGCATGAGTCTTAAACAGTGTCCCCCACAGAAGATGGCAGCTCTTCTGCCATAAAAAATGTGCTAAGTCTTAGGAAAGAGCTTCTCTATGCAATGAAAAGGGTGAGAGAACACCTGGGTCCCTGGCATCTCTAGGAATCAAGAAAATTGGAGACCTACCATTACCTTGCTAGGTTAAAGAAAACATGGTTTACAGCTTAAACCTTCTCAAGTAAGATCAAAGAAAACAATGATGTTTTTTTCTTCCACACTGGACACAAAAGCTTTAATTGCGCTGAAAAAAAATATTAGGAGCTCCCTCTTACCGTGGGCCTTACAGCTGACAACTGGCAGTTGCAAGTTGCTACTGTATAGCAGAGGAGAGTACGTCACATTCCTACCAAGGACACAAAAGGTCATCCAAGTGTCTGGACCCTAGAGACACACTCTCCAGGAAACTTTCTCATCACCTTCCCTCTGGAGAACATTACCCTCCAGAGCCCCTGCTTCTCCTCAGGGCACACACAGAGGATAACTCAGTGGCTAACAAGAATTACCTGACTTAGATCTAAATGAAGATCTGTCAGACTCCAGTTCCAGAAGATTTATATCCTGGTGATCAATTCCCATCTTTTCTATGCTGAGGCCCACACATCACCCGCCACCCTTGAAGGGAAAAGAGACTCCTCGATCTCAAGATTCAGCCAGGACAACTCTCGGTTCCCCATCCATTCCAAGGGTGAGAAACTGGGGCTCCGCTCCACAATCTATGTAGGTCCTGTCTTCTCCACCTCAGCCACACAGCACCAGGACACCACCCTCCAGCGTGTCTCACCTGTGAAAGGAATGCTAGAAGTACTAGACTAGATCCCTGAAAGCTTCCTGCTTGGCAAAGAAGAGGGGAGGCCATAAAGCTAGGACCACTTTAGCAAACACCTGATCCTATGCCCCGGGTGAAAGAATGTGAACACTGGGAAAAAGGCTGTGAGACAGCAACACCAAGCGGTAAGGTCCAGGCAACAGTACCATATCCATTCCCTCCCTGACCCTCACAGGGACTGCACCAGGTAAGTAAAAGCAGTGTGATGCCACTTATCAGGTGAAATGAATGGCCAGCCACTCTTAAAAATAGAACACAGACTTAAGCTGACTCCAGAACATCAGTTCTTAGGATCTGGCGAACAAAAGGCAATGTTGAGAGTTGTCTCCTTTGCATATGCTCACCCTGGGGTCTTGTCCATGAACACAGAATCAGGAGGAGATAGCTAGGATGTGGTTATCTCACCATAATCTCTGTCTGCCTAGTGAAGTGATATTGTGTGCGGTGTTTGTGTTACATGCATTCTCACTCATACAAATGCCTGGTGTTGGAGAGGAACGGTGGAGATGTTTCCACTCACAGACTACATGGAGCTGGTAATGCAACCTTCAGAGTGTTATAGTGTTTCATTGTTAATGTGCTGATGAGGGGGACTATATGAGAAATCTGAAAACACTTTTAGCATGCATTTTTGGCCTTGTGTTTTGTACCTAGAAGCCAAGGAGGTGCACTTGGTCACACCTGTTCTTTAAAAATTGAACTCTGACTCATAGCTCATCCACAAACACAAACCAAGCTATGGAGTACTAGGGGTCAGCACTGCTTGAGACTCTTCAGTTGCTCCCTGTGAACTCTGAGCTCCTCTGATCTCTTTGCTATTCATATGGTTGTACCTCCCAGTCTCCTTTATGCTATGAAAGAGTTCTTACCTCTTTCCCTAAGTTTCTCTCTAAGAATCTCTCTAAGAATGTCTCTAAGAAATCTCTCTAAGAATGCTGAAACATCTACAACTGTGATTCTGCTCTATGAGGTTGCTGTGCTCAAAAACCTCACTCATCTCGTTCTGTTTCTTTAGGTCCTGAACAGATCACACCAATCAATTCTCCTTTTCTGGTGTAAGTTTTTTTATATTCCTCTATTCTTTTTTCAAATCACCTATCATTATCTTTGTAGCACATTTTCAGTCAAAATATTTCCACATTTATTTGCCACTTTATATATATATATATATGTGTGTGTGTGTGTGTGTGTGTGTGTGTGTGTGTGTGTGTGTATGCCTATGTTTATATTTCTAAAGTTCTACATCTATTACCAGAAAAGGGTAGGGAATTCACATCTACTCTACTAGTATTTAGTATTGAATGAGAGAAATGTAAAGTCCTTGCATTAGGTGAAAATCCTCTACAACCCAATTTTGAAATGTCCTTGTCGCATTGATTTCTTACTAGTCTCTAGTTTGTCCAGTAGCCTTACTCTAGATAAATATATAGAACACAGGCTCCCTGTATGTCATCGTTCAGTATATGATCTCCTTGACATTGGTATTTTCTCTAGGATAAGGAACGTGAACTCTGCCAGTTAACTAATGGGTAGAGAGGGAATGATTTTAAAGAATTTTGCAATCACAGGAAGAGCCTTATACCATGAAAGAGCATTTCAAAACTGGGTGTGGTGGTGCATTCCTGTAATTCTCGCACTAGTGAAGGACAATCAGGAGAATTGAAGGCCAGCCTAGGCTATACAGTGAGATCCCGCATTGAAAGAAAGAAGAGAGCGAGACAGAGAGAGAGAGAGAGAGAGAGAGAGAGAGAGAGAGAGAGAGAGATGAAATGGGAAGGAAAACTAGAAAAGAGAAGAAAAGAAAAGAGCATTTCAATGTAAGACTGTTGAGAACTACCTCTACTTAATCACTTACTATTTTATTTCCTATAATTCTTCTTGGGTCTATCTCATTTAGCAAGTATGGGCCATGCATCCTTCCTTCAGCTTAAATAAACTCCTTTTAGTCTCAGCCTCTCAGAAAGAACTCTTTGTCTACTATTTCAGTGAAATATCAGCCCAAGCGACCAGCCCCATAGCCATCCTCTGTACCAAGTCATGACCTAACAGGTACAATCTTTCTGATAATTGAATTTATTTACTAGACTATTGCTACAATACCAGCACAGCGTATTAGAAATGCAGGAAACTCATGTGGATTTATTATATAGAATATTTGCTCACTTGTTGGATTTCGTAAGAACTGATCAAAAATATGGAGTATATTTAAATTTTAAAATTATTACACTAAAAGACACATTGACATTAATCCTATTTGACATATTTCCCCCTTGCTCCAAACACACTTATCCCATCATTCTTGTCATTTTCTGAAGACGCTCTAGAAATATTCTTGTCTTAATGACTTTACAAAGTGTGATCGAAACTGTGGTGAATGCTCTGCCCAGTTTCTGAACAGAAAGGCGAGCTGGTACAAAGCATTACAGTGCGAGCTTACCCAACTTACTCTCCCCCTCTGGCACCATGCGACTTGCAGCCTTTTACCAAAGCCAAAATAACTACACAAGGTAAATCTTTTGAATTTCCAAGACATAGAAGCAGCCATGCCAGCACAACTAAAGACACTCATTAAAGAAGATGTACAGAACTGCCTCAAAATGCAGCACAAATGATGAAATAAGACAGGGATATAGCTCAGCAGCACATGAACCTGTCTGGCAAGCACAAGTCCTGAGTTCAGTTCCTGGCATCAAAAAAAGAAAACAATGATGGGCAAGGATTTTGAGGGTGATTAACAGCAATGTGTCCTTTACTACAATAAATTTCTACCATTTATTTTGTAGTAGTACATGTCTGTTGTACATAATGTTTGCATTACTTGTGCAGATTTCTTATATGCGCCTAACACAGCTTAATTCCTTTTCTCATCTCCTTTTCCACTGCCACACCCCTCCATCTCTTTAAACATTCACAGTATTTTTATTACACCTGTAAAAATTGCATATACACTTGAAATTCTTTGTTCTCACTTAAAATTTTATTTTTCTGAATCTCACCCTAGAGATAACCACTACTCTACCATGTATGCTACTTACAAGTATACTACATAATGATAAATTTGCCATTTATTTTGTTGTGCTGCATACGTTCTAGTTTTTTGTATCACATTATTTTGCCAATTTATCTGAATAAACTCATTCTAAAATCTGCTGAGCAGAACCCATTAGTAAGAAAGCAGCACCGTTTGCCTATCTGTTCCTCCACGGGTAGAACATTCCTGGGTTTCCTATGACAGCACAGATTTCTGAGCATGTCTCCCTGCATCCATATGCAGAGGTCTCTCTAGGGGATGATAAGGAAGGAGAATCACTGTGTCAAAGGTGCATAAAGTTCAGCTTTCCCTGATAAAGGCAAGTTGTTTGCCAAATGCTAGTGCTGCTTCCTCTCCAACATTTGAAATCATCACTTTATGTTCCCCAAGATGAAAAATGATAAATTTCATGTTTAACTTAAACAGCTTTTAAAATTTTTGCTGCCTTGTTACTCCACTTTCCTCTCTATGGCTGGCTTTTTCACTATTTCCACTTATTCCCTGCTGCGTTTTGATCCTTTCATTATTATTGGATAGGAGGTCTCTGTGTTTTGACTGCAATCCTTTAAGGAATATGTGTGTAGTAACCTTTTTCTGGCCCATGTTTTCCCTTTCCTTGTTATACAATGACTTTTCCAAACAAAGGTTTCAAATAGTTGACTTTTCCATATATTCCATAAGTTTTAGATGTTTTCTGTCTGATGTAACGCAACAGTTCCTACCTTGATAGCATATATATATATATATATATATATATATATATATATATATATATCCTTCTTTCTCTTCTAACTTTTGGATGTTTTTATTTTCACACTCCTTTAAAAATTATTTTTCTGTATTAGCTTTCATATCCTGGTAAACTGGGGGGGAGGTCTTTGTTTTGTTTTGTTTTTGCTAAGTAGCCTGTTTTCCTGTGTATTAATGAACCAATTCACAACATATATCATCTTCCAATCAATGCTCAATGTTTCTCTGTGGCCTCCCCGGTCTGATACATGGATCCATTTGGGAGTCTCTATAGCAGCTCCAGGACAGTATCTGAGTTACTAAAGGAAACTGTTTTCGTACCTGATGAGATAATTCTTTCCTCCATATTTTCCTCCCTCAGCTTTTCTTAGTTTGGATCAGTTTGCTAAATTCCATGTTTAAGAGAAATCGCTGGTATTTGAATTGAGTTTGCCCTGAACTGAGAAATAAATTGAAGACAACTGACATTTCTACATCAAGACCTTCTTTAAAGCTCTTTATTGTCCTGTTTTCTTTTCTTCTCCTTTTTAAATTTTCTTAATTTTGGAAACCAGTTGTGCACTATTTTGTTAAAATTATTTCTAACTTCCTCAAATTTTTCTGTTATTTTGCATAAGCTATCTTTTTCACACTATATTTACTAATTTAATTGTACTTAACTATAATACCATTGTTAACTTTTTAATATTGGTTTGTAACAAACAAATGTGCTGGTCTTAATTTATCTAGAAACGCAGAGGACTCAAAGACTGTACTTCGTTTGTATGATGTGGAAACATAAGATTTCAAAGATGAGGTTCTTAGCAATATCAGAGCTCTAGGTTCTTTTTTCTCTTCCTAATAGATAATCATATTCTGTGATTTCTACCCTTTTGTTCTTTTCTTCCCAATTCTTACATGCAAAATTCTTTCAAGACTCTTCTCATAAATAGGGCAATTATGGCCATATCTCTTTTACCAAATGGGCATAAGCATCCCTGCAACAGCGGGTAGGGCCTATCTTATTTCTGATTTTATAACCCAAGCAGCACCATAATATTAGCTATGGTTTCCAATTCTTGCTCTGGGTTTTTTGTTTCTCATACTAGTGTATTCCTATATCTTTCTTGGGGGTTTTGTTACACATTCTGGATTTTTGTTTTTGTTTTTGTTTTTTTTTTTGGTTTTTTTGTTTTTTTGTTTTTTGTTTTTTGTTTTTTACTTTTACGTTTATCTGTGATGTCTGTGTTTTTATTAGCAATGGAACTGTCAAATCAATTTGGTCTGATATTGCTAAGAATTCCATCTTTGAAATCCTACATTTCCATATCATACGAGCTAAGTATGGTCTTTGAGCCCCCTAGGTTTACTGAGCCCTTTGAAATCTGTGGCATTTGATTCTCTATGAATGAAGGGAAGGATGTCTTAAGAGACAAATTCAAAGTGCTTTAAGTATACAGATGAGAATGCACATCTTAACTGAACATGACAAAGATAAGTAGACTTACAGCCCCATGCCAAGCATATCGTTCACATATGTAGTGTAAGACACACTGAGAAATAGCACTAGAATTAAAGATTTAATTAATTTATAGTAAAAGTCTTGTACAAAATCTTGGGAATTAATTCTGATACATGGGGCCAATGAAGCAAACTGATTGAAAAAATGTAACATAGGTTAAGGACTAGAAAAGATCAATTGTCTCCTGTGTCCCAGAGGATATGTTCTGTGGTAAATGTGTCTCCAGATGTGAAGAACTAGGGATACAGGCTCATTACACCTGTATGATCACCATCATCCCATTCAGTTTCACTGACATTTGATTATACCAGACAGAAGAAACAGTGTGGAGGAAAGTCCAGAACTGAAACACATAGTTGAATTGGCTAGATCTCATTGCTAGAGAAACAAGAAAAAGTAGTCCTAACTGAGTGAACAAGAATATAACTGCACTGATTTGGCCAACCAGCTAGTATTCTTCACCAAAATTAGCATGCCTTACTGTGCAAGACGGATCAAATGGAGGTAATCTGTGATGAAACAGCTAATAATGCAGTAAAATATTTCAGGGAGAATAGTAGGATGGTTTAAACTAGAGCACTGGACATTAAGCAGAAGGGTTGACTTCTGTAATAATAATTTTGCATGTACAAGCATTCAAACCAGGTGGTCAGGGGAGAAATAAACTGGGATACTGTGCTTGTGAGCATCCTATATGTGGGGAGTGCAAGAAGTAAAACAGGACTTAACTGAAGAACCATTGACTGCAAATTTGTTGGTGCATGCAGTAAATAATATTCTACAACAGTCTATCTGTAGGAGTTATAAATAAGCAATACATAGTTTCCCTGTCCACAAAATCTTGCAGTCTTCTTAGCCTGGATGTACAGTATATGGGGCTTAGCAAGATATGCTGGCAAGATGAACAAACGTGAATTCATGGGAAAAAGAAATCAAAGCATACAGAAATGGGCTGAAATCTTACCAAACAGTAGCTATAATCTCTATGGGGTTGCATGAATGAGCAAGTTAATCTTCATCATCTATTTAATCATCTGGGGAGATCCCTAGGACACTGAGAAGGCAAGCTTCTGCCAAGCTTATATGGCTCTCCCTGCCCTCTGTTTCCCAGATGTCACAAGTTGAGCAATTTTCCTCCATAATATTCCACCACCATGTTTCTGCCTTGAGACTAAAACTGCTGAAACTAATTCCACAGATAAATCACTTTCCCTTTTAAATTATGTAAGTCAGATATTTTGTTCCAGCTGTGAGAACTCTGACCAATACAATGAGTCAATAAAAGATATCTAAGAGAAAGAATGGAAAAGTGAGAGAAAAAGGAATATAATTATTTATATTTGAAAGTTTCCAAAACCATAAAACCTATTAAAGACAGTGGTGAAGGTTTTCTTTGAAAATGAGATACCTGGGGGGGAAAAATCACTGGGCTTTATTTGATATCTAAATCCAGTGATTCTTGTGATTTACAATTTTCCAATGCTAGTGTAGACACCTGTTGTTTCTTGGGTCCTGGGATACTCAGTGGTGGCTCAATACCGCTATTTCTAATTCTCAGGCAAATCTTTCTGCTCACATACCTTTTGATTAATGCCAAAGACCCCAAAATTACTTTTTCTCCTTAACATGTATAATGAAATGAGTACAGTGGTACCTCGGTTTAGAAATTAATTTGTTTTGTGGTTTTGGGGAAAATGACTGTGTTTGTGTTTGCTTAGGAAAGATGGCTGTAGTCATGTTTGTCACCCTATCCAGACTTCTGAATGAAAGCCAGTTTTGTTGAATGCTTTTGTTAGGGAACAGAATTACTTGCAAATAGAAGCATTCATGAACTGGGTATTATTGTATTGTGGCCTGTCCATTATATTGTAATTCCAATGAAAGCAGACATCATTATTTCTTATATGTTGAATAAACATAATTACAATTTCTCTATGTGGCGTAAAAAGTATTCTCTCTAGTCGATATGGAACAAAACTGTAAGTAATTAAATCCTAGGTGTTGTGACAGTGCTGATCATGGAGGGAAATGAGCACCTCTGCTTCACAAATTATATAGCCATGAGTGTCCAGGGATGAATAACAATTAGTCTCATTCACCAAGGATAAGGAATATCACAACTGTCTTCTTTTAATCAAATAATGCTGAATTCCTTTTCCTTTTCAGGCTGAAGAAGCCATGAGAAAAGAAAACCAGTCTTCTACCACAGATTTCACCCTCCTGGGAGTTACGGGTCAGCAGGAACAAGACGATTTCTTCTTCGCCCTCTTCCTGTTCATTTACCCTATCACACTGATTGGGAATATGCTCATCATCATGGCCATTCTCTATAACACTCATCTCCACAATCCCATGTACTTTCTCCTTGCCAATCTTTCTCTCGTTGACATCTTGGTCTCATCTGTAACTATCCCTAAGACATTTGTTAACCATCTCCTAGGGATTAAAACCATATCCTTTGGGGGATGCCTCGCACAGATGTATTTCATGATAGCCTTAGCTAACACAGACAGCTACATCCTGGCTGCCATGGCCTATGATCGAGCAGTGGCCATCAGCCGCCCACTTCATTATAACACAATCATGAGCCCACGCTCTTGTGTCCTGCTGGTTGTTGGATCTTGGGTGGTTGGAAATGCCAATTCCCTTCCTCACACTCTACTCACAGCTAGACTGTCCTTCTGTGGCAACAAAGCAGTAGCCAACTTCTACTGTGACATTACCCCCTTGCTCCAGCTGTCCTGTTCTGACATCCACTTTAATGTGAAGATGATGTACCTAGGAGTTGGCGTTTTCTCTGTGCCATTACTATGCATCCTTATCTCCTATGCTCGTGTTGTCTTCACAGTCTTACGGGTTCCTTCCACTAAGGGCATACGTAAAGCCTTCTCCACCTGTGGCTCTCACCTTACAGTTGTTGCTTTGTATTATGGGACAGTTATGGGCACATATTTCCGACCTCTGACCAGTTACAGCCTAAAGGATGCAGTGATAACTGTGATGTACATGACCATAACCCCAATGTTAAATCCTTTCATCTACAGTCTGAGAAACCAGGACATGAAGACTGCTCTGGTAAAGCTCTTCCACTACAGAACTTCTTCAGAGCCAACATGAAATCATGCATCAGACACTGTGGTCGCCAGCTGCAAAGCAAATTTAATCCAGCTCCAAAGCCATCCCCTGCCAGATTTGTTCTTTAGGACTGTCTTTGATTTAAGCTGCCTTTGATCTTTCCACTCTGAAATTTTTTTTCTCAGAAATCCTATAGCAATTTGATAACACAACTTGTAGAAATTATCAAGTTCAGTGCATTTCTGATCCTTTTGGCAGAATGGCAGCCCAGGAAATTGTGTTTATGTTCATCTATGCCATTTATAACACTGCAACTTGGGAAAGTCTTAACTGAGCTTCCATATTCACATACAAGGTGGGATCAACAAATATGCTGAATACTTCAATGTTTTTAATGTTTATTGAGAGAAAGAAAGCTTCTGTCTGAGAGAGAGACACAAAAGGAGTCCCAAGTGGGTTACCCTTTAATTTTTTAAAAAAATTATTAAAGTAAAAGGCACAGTGGAATTAATCCCCCTCACTTTTAATTTTTATTCCATTGTTCTTGCCATTTGATGAGGCAGTTTCTGACATTCCTTTCGTAAGTGTCTTTAGTTGCCCTGTCATGGCTGCCTCCATACTCCAAATCAATTCAAAACATTTACCTTTCATGTTATTCGACTTTGAGAAAGAGCCAACAGTCATGTGAGCACCAGATCCAGTCAGCAAGGTGAATGGGGACATAACAATGTTTTTATTTGACAGAAATTGTCATAAACTGCAAACTGCTTCAGAAAAAGGCAAGAACGATAAGTGTGTTTGAAGCAAGGGAGAATATTTTGAGGAAGATTGATAGCAATATGTCTTTTACTGTAATAAAAACTTTAAAAATTTAAACATTCACTGTATGATTTGATCATATTTGTATTAGGAATAACAATATCTGCTAATCTTGTGTCACAAGATGGGTCACAACAGCTCATTCTTTGAAGACTTCCATGTCAATTTTATTTGACTACTATGTTTAATCTCTACAGTTAGGCTTGCAAGCTTCTTATAACAAGACTTATCTGAATACTTTACTGTACTTTTATAGACTTAGTCATATAAAGTTCATTCATATATATTAATGGAGAAGAAATGAAAATATTAGCCTCTAAAACAGTTTTCTAATGATTAGATATAACCAGACTGAACATTATTAACATATCCTTAAATTATTTAAAGAAACTGATCTCAAGAGATATTTTTGTGCTTCTTTCATAGTTAATTATAAAAATCATAAGACTCTTCACAAGCTTATTAGCATGACAATAACCAATAAACTTATCAGAGTTAAAAGTAACAGACTCTGATTTAATTAATATAATACAGCACTGGTTTAGTTCAGTGTAGCATGAAATCAAGCTGTAGTCATCAAAAAATTTGGTGTTATTCAGTAAGTAGAGAAAAAAGATCAGCATTGATAACAATATGGCTATATTTCCCTACCATGGATCAGTAAACTGAGACTGTAATTCTGGTAGGCTATATTCCTTATACATACAGAATTAAACAAGCAAGTCTCTAAATACCCACTAAAAAACTTCACTGTGCACTGTTTATCCTGCTTATAAGAAAATTATAAAAATATTTTTCAAAAGCATATACATGTGGGACAAAAATTCATTAAAAACAAATGCAAGAGAAATAAGATCAAAAGACTCAGAATGAGAGAAAATTCAAGAGGAGATAATAAGCAAAGTAGAATTGCAAATACCTTGCAGTTAGATGTATTTTATAACTTTATTTCTAATTTTCAACTTGAGTGGTAAAATCAGGGTATTTGTAAAATTATGAATAATGATATGATAGCTAGATAGTGTTATACTTTATACTATAAACTATAGTTTATAGTTGGGTCAATTTGAGAAATATAGAAGTTTAACTAAGTAACTCAGCAGCTCTGTGTCCTGGGGTGTAGAAAACAAGCCATTACAGCTCTAGGATGTTGTTCTCTGGGTCCATTTGAGAAGGTCAGAGATCTAACTAAGTGACTCAGCAGGAGCCAGGGTCCTTACTTTGTAAACATCCTGAGCCTGTATAAGAGGACAGCACAGAGGTGGTGTGAGTACTACACTCACCCTAGGAGCGAGTACCTGCTTACAGTATGAGAGAGGAAAAAGAGGCTTGCTCTGCCCTGCTTGCCCCTGTGTCACGCCACCCTGCCTTGGAGCCAGCTGATTATGGACTGAAACCTCCACAAACTGAGAACTAAATAAATCTTTCCTTCTTTCATTTTGGATATTGCAGGAAGACTGTTACAAATTCGAGACTAGCCTGGGCTACAAAGTGAGCTCAAGGCCAGCCTGAACTGCATAGTGAGAGCTTACCTCAAAAAGACAAAAAAATAAAAAATAAAACACAGTGCATAGCAGTACATGGCTGTAACCCTAGCACTCAGGAGGCTCAGGGGCCAGGCTGAACTTGTTTAAAGAAAAAAAAAAAAACTAGAAATCTGGGTGTGGTGGCAAATACAGCATTCTGGAGGCTGAGGCAAAAGAATCACCATGAGTTCAAGGCCAGCCTGGGCTGCAAAAGCAAGTTTGAGGGCAATCTATACTACATAGCAAGATCCTGCCTCAAAAACCAAAAATAAACAAATAAATAAATGTTAAAAAAAAAAAGTAAAACAATCACAAAGCCAGGTGTGACAACACACACCTGTAATTGCTGCTACAGGGGAGAATGAGGCAGAAGAATTGTGAATTCCAGCTTAGCCTGGGCAATTTAGCAAAACCTTGCGTCAATATTTTAAAAAGAAAAAGGAGAAGGACTGGGCATGTTGTTCCACATACAGCACCTGCTTGACGTGTAAGGCTATGGGTCTCATCCTCATACTGGAGGGTGAAACAAAAGAGCAACAAAAAGATAAAATACTAGCACAGAATCAGAAACAGATTCCACAGAGTTCATAAAAAGAGAATTTTTCCTGGATATGTGTTTGGTTCAATTTCACAAATATCACCTTTCTCATATACTTTTTTTTTAATTTTATTTAAGGAGAAAAGAAAAAAAAAGCAGGGAAAGGGTACAAGTTATACAGATTTACAGAAAAAAAATGAACAGTAGGAAATCACTAGTTAATGGATTACATATTGTCATCTTAGAAATAATTGTTCAAGTCACAAAATTAAAGCTTGTACAGTGGACATTCCATCAATGATACTGCAAACAGTTCTGTTCATTGATCCAATAAAACTCTGTGATATCATTTTCTATCTTATACACTTAAATATACATGCAGTTATATAGTTTAGAGCACTTTCTTTTCCTCTCTTTTGTACCATGACTATTACACATTTTGGGTTTCATTGCTCCCACGGTTCTTATTACTTTTTTGGAAGAGAGTAAAACCAAATGTGACATAACAGAACAGAATTGGTCAAGTCAAAAGGGTGGACATAATAGATAATGTAAAAACATAATACAGGTGATCAACAATGGTTACCATAATGTCTCCCGCTATCTCTAATAGAATTGCCTATATCCTTAGTTATAATACAATTGAACAAAACAGTAAAGAATAAAACCGACAAAACCAAAACATTGGAGACATTGTAGGTCTTCAAAAGTAGCTAAAAGTCAACAAGAATGGGCGTCATAATGAATCTCATTATCTTCACAGCTGATGCCTAAACTTTCGAACCTGATACTATCCAGCAAAACAGAATAGGGGAACATCAGTTAAAAACCAGATGGTGAGAGTAATACAGGGCTTTAAATCAAGGTAATGAAAAGTCAAAATGGGTTACTATAATATATCCTGCTATTTTTTTCCTTTAATTAAAAGGATAAAGATAAAAAAGTAAATAATGGAGTGGAGATTGAGATAAAAGAGGGCATAACAACGAAACAGCGCAGATCAAAACATAACCATTTAAGCAGAATAGTGTTTCACCACCAGATAATCCTAACATAAAAGTAGTTACCATATTGTTTCTTTCTTTGAAATCCTTGAGTACAACTTCGTATACTGTAGCATTAAGTATATCAAAACAATGTAAAACCATTCAAGAGAATGACAGCATTACAGAGTATTTAGAATCGACTAACAGAAAATGAACAATGGTTTCTGTATAATCTCCTTGTCTTTAAAAGGTTTTTGCTTATACTATCGTACATAATAAAATCCAATAAGATACAGCCTATTTAGACCATTGGAGACAGAAGGACAAAAGCTAGATGAGACTTCAAAACAAGATGATACTAAATCAGTATTACCTATTAAGATGTCATTTTCTCCAAAATAGCTGTTCCCATCATCCAATCTTCTCTGCCTCATTTCTGTTAAGCTCTTTTTCTGTCAGTAGCTGTCAGTTTGTCTTCTTCATTTTGTTCTCTGCTCCATTTGTTGTGGCCTCCCCGCCACTATTTCTGGGTTCTTTGTATTTTTCTTTTTTTAGAATATCCTGCAATACTTTCTGTAGAGTTGAATTGGTGGTTGCAAATTCCCCCAGTTCCTCTTTATCCTGGAAGCACCTTGTTTTTCCATCAATTTCCAGGGACAGTTGTGCAGGATATCTCAATCTTGGCTGGAGATTATTATCTTTCAATGCTTGAGTTATTTCCCCCCACGCTCTTTGTGATTTGATGGTTTGTGCAGAGAAATCTGCTGTAATTCTGATGGGTGTTCCCTTGTAAGTGGTCTGTTTCTTGTCTCTTACAGCTTTTAATATTCTGTTCTTGTATTGAATTTCTGGAATTTTTATTATTATATGCCTGGGTGTTGCTCTGTTTGGGTTGTAGGTAGCTGGGGTCCTGTATGCCTCATACATCTGAGTATCTTTACCTTTTGCTAAATTAGGAAAATTCTCCTGGATTATTTCTGTGAGTAGCTTTTGTAGTTCACTTGTTTGCATCCCTACTTCTTCTTTTATGTTCTTAATCCTTAAGTTATGGATCCTCTTATCATCTTCTTGTCTTTGTATTATTGCTGTTTGTTTCTTTGTTATTTTTAAGAAGTTTTTCATTTCATTCTCCCATATTACAAGTCTGCCCTCCAGTTCAGATAGTCTGTCCTTAGTTTCTTTCAAGCTGTTATGCCAGTCTTCTATAGACTTCTTAGTATCTTGGTAGTCCCTTTGAACCTGCTTCACGTATTCTATGCTTTCTCTGTTTTCTCCATCAAACAATTCTCCCCTTTTTTTCTGTTCTTCCATTCCACCACCTGTTTTTTCTTGGGTGGTGCTTAGCATTTCTCTAACTATTCTGCATACTTCTAGCTTCAGGTCGTTGATAACTTCATTCCTGAATTGGTCTATGAGGCTCTCTGTATGGTGCCTTATGTGTATTGGTGCGGTGTCTGCTATTGCCTGTTTCTCAGAATTGGGGGCCGAGGAGCCTTTCTTGTTGCTGCCTCTTCCCATGCTGCCTCTTCTTCTCTGTTCCTTATATATGCAAGCTTATATAAGAGGCCCAGCTTCTCTCCCAGTCAGCCACAGCCTGATCGAATTGCGCCAGTTAGGTGTTCCCGCTCACCGCTGCGCACCAGGGAGTTACGGACCAGGCAGCCTACGCGTCTCCCCTCCCGGCCACCGTCAGGCTCTGGGATCTGGGTTGGGACAGTCTACCAGGTCCGCCGGCAGCGTCACGCAGGCCAGGCACTTTTCACCAATCCCGCCCGAGAGGGGGATGTGTGGCTGGAGTCACCACCGCGCCCTGCTCCCGCAGGACTGCTCGGGCCCAGAAAGTCCTCTGCTGGAGTCAAACTGTGGTAGAGTGTCAGTTTCTCTCACTCACCTCACCATAAGTCAGTGCACGCCTCCCTGCCGTTCGCAGATTGCTGTTCTCAGAGCTTCTGCACGTCTCTCCCCTTGCCGAGCCGCTGTAGAGGCAGCCAGCCGCTGCGCGGCGGGAAACCCAAATCGCGGCTTACAATGGCGCGGTTCCAGCCTCCACACCGAGTCTTTTCTGTTCCTGTTCTAGCACCAGGACTGCACTCCAAGTTGGCTTCTCTCAGCCCAGTTCGTTCCTGAGTCAGCAGAGCATATCTCCACCTGCTTATGTCTCCTTAGTCCGCACCATTCCTGGCTTCTGAGCCAAGTCTTTCAGAGAGCCGCCGGTAGTTGCTGTTATCTGTCCGCCATGTTCTCCCGGAAGAGTCAAATGGCAACTTGATTGTGTGTACTGAGCAATTGGCTAGATCTTACATCTTTGACATCCTCCATAATATATTAAAAGATCTGCAATACAGTGTTTCTTAGTGCTGGTCTTCCTCTTTTCTACGTTAGAGATAGACAAGCCCAATGTGGGCGCGTCTGGAGACCTAAGACCCTGAGGCACCCGCGGTAACATTAACAGGTGACCTGACCCCGCCAAGGGAAAAGCCATGAGGACCTCGGGGTCTGGAGCTGGGCGGGAGGCTGCAGCTCCCAGAGCTCGTTCTGCCGCCTCCTCTCAGACCTCAGCCCGACCCCATCCCTTCCCCGGCTCCCGTCCCACAGCATCACCACTGTGTGTCTTTCCGGTCTGCAAGAGTCCTTCCATGAGGCCTGTAGGCCGTAGAAGTCTCAGTAAGCAGTCTAGCCGGGACAGAAATTCTCAGCACTACGTTGTGGTCAGGGCAGCCATGACACCGGAAGTCCTCATATACTTTTAAAGTGGAAATAAATTTTTAAAATAGGGTAGGCAAATCATACCACAAACCCAGAACTATATGTGAACCCCTTGGCATTCTCTACATCTCCCAAGATAATCAGCAGTATACCTGAAGAAGTGCAGTAATACTACTTATTAACTGATGGCTTGCTTCCTTATAACACGTTTTGCTTAGTGCCAGGCTGTCACTTTTTAAAATTAACCATGTTTTAATAGGCATGTTTTAGGCTGGAGATATAGCACCCGTCTGGCAAGTGTGAGGTTGTAAGTTTGAGTCCTGGTACAAAAAAAAAAAAAAAAAAGTTAGCATATTTTTTGAAAGTTGTTTGAAATAAATGCTTATTTTTACAATACAAAAGGAAAAGAAAACCCTTCTTTCTCAGCAATCAGGAAAGAGAAGAATTGGTTTGGGTGTCTTGAACTAAAGGCTAGGGTAGACACTAGGGATCCTGACTCCCTATCAGATCAGGGCTACCTTGGATATAAAAGATCACTTGTGGCTTCCCAATAGCAGGTCATGCTCTTAGACATCCCTGAGGTTATTATAAAAACTTCCACTGCTCTCAATCCTACACCTCTGGCGCCTACAAGCCCAGAAGTAAACCACTCTTGTGAACAAGTGATCTCCCAGACCTGTGCAGGCAGGCAGGACATCAGTGACCTGTCCTCTAAGCCACTGAAGAGGTGTAGTTCATTTCTGAAAGTATATTTGCCCAAGAAGGACATCAAGAGGCAGATAATACAGTTGTCAGTTTGCAACAGGTCATTGAGGCTAGCCTCCCCCAGGAACCTCTGCTCAAAAAGTGGAGCTCACAGCTCTTACTTGGGCATAGGGAAGCAAGAAGCAAGGCTCCAAATATGCTTTTCTGATGCTATATGCCCATGCAGCAATTGGAGAGGAGGAGCTTGCTGACTAATAAGCATTCATCTATAAGACACAAGCAAAACATCCTACAACTCTTAGAGGTGGCCTATCCTCCCAAGGAGGTCATCGTCATCCATTGCAAACGATCTGAAAGAGACAGGTCTAGAGCCTCTAAGAAATCAAAAGATGGGTAAGGAGGCAAGAAGGGCATCCCTACAGCCCCTTAACACCGTAGCCTTATTCCCAGTTCTTGAGGAATCATTCTAAGCCTTCCTCAAGAGGCATAGTGATAACCTATAAAATCCTACAAAGAAATCACCACTATAGTCTTCACAGGACTAAGAAGAAAGTTATTCCTGTAAACCCCTAAGACCTGAGGTTCCTCTTCAACAAACAAGACTCCAGTGTTGCTGTTGGTGTAGAAAAGTAGAGTCACTAATTTCACAAATTCACCACAGCTTAAACAGGCACCTGTATGGAAGCTCCTGCTTTTAATTAAATCCATTAAGTGGGCAATCTTGTAAGTCTATGATTCTTGGCCTCTCTATTTTATCTGACCTCCTTCTTCCCCATACTCCAGTCCTCCACAAAAGCAGCATGGAAATCTGACCTTTTCCTCATATTTGGGTTACACATCCCCAGCATAATAGTAAAATTACTTTCTTTCTTCCATCAAGCAGACAGTTCAATAGTCACTAACTCTTTTCTCATTGTCCTCTGACTTTTTATTTCTTCAACCCATCCAGTGAGAAGTAACACCTCATGGTAGTTGGAAAGTACATATTCCCTAGTAGGTAGGGCTTGCAACCCCTCTCAACAGGAAGTAGCTGTATGAAGATGGCGACCTCCACTTCCTGGGCACACCACCAGAAATTACGGGATTACAAATGTGGTGGTGCACACCTGCAATCTCAGCATTTGGGAGGCCAAGAGAGGAGGATCACTGCCAGTTCAAGGCCAGCCTGGGTTACACTGTGAGTTCAAACCCAACCTGAACTATATGGTGAGACCTTGTTTCAAAAAAAAAATTGTGTCTCTCAGGTTGAAATGAGACTGGAGCATGGCAAAAATGGCTCAAGAAAGTAGGCACAGCCTGTTAATTACAAAATCCCAGGACAGGCGCACAGAACAATTCTCAGTGCCCTGTACATGAACATCCCTTGAGAACTTGAATAGGTTTTCAATAGTATGGCTTCATGTCAGCCTGAGAAATGGGTGACAAGAAAAATTATAGTCCACTTGAGTTTTTGCTACTGTGTTCTGTCTTTCATGGTGACCCATCCCATGCTGTAGGATATATTTCTCTTCCTAATTTTAATTGGCCCAAACTCACTCTGCAGAGCCTGTTTCTCTTCCTATGTTTCATAAGATTTTGCTACCATTAAAAAACACAGTGAATGTTTAAATTAGGATTTTTTTTTACTTTTACTGTTAGAGAATGAGCTGCATAGCTGTAAGCTGCTGAACACAGCTCTGGCTGGGCTTCCCAAGGAGTTCTTTGTCTCAACACTTGGAATCACAAATACTGCTAGAGGCTTTTTACCTTCCTGGAGCCCTAAAATCATACCACTTGCTTCTTTTATTTAAGCTGCTTGCCATCCACTCGTTTAGGAGATTGGGGGTCAGCCAAGACCTCAATATTCTACTACAATAAAAAACATATCAGCCTTCAAAATGCTCCTCTTCCTTTCAAACACAATCATCCCATCATTCTTGTCACTTTCTGAAGAAGCTCTGGAAATTCCCTATTGTGGGTGTCTTTTCATGACTGTCTCAGTGCCCTAAATGTCTTGAGTCAACTGAAAGTATTTACAGTGATTTATGTCAAATAAGAATATCAAGATGTGTCCTCATCCATCTTAGTCACTGGGCCTGACACCAGTAACTCCTGGCTCTTCCCCCAAAGTCAAAATGCTGATGGATGGTAAATGTCTTACACTGATTCAGGACATTAAAGTCACCATAACAGTGCAGCTACAGACACTCAAGAAAGCAGGTTGGAGAACTGCTTCAGAAAGTGGGGACGAAAATGAGTGTTCAAAGGGAGGGGGAATATTGTTTTGCGTGTGCCACTTTCACCTTAGGTAATTCTCTTTTTTTAAGAAAAAAAACACAAAAAAGAAAGACAAAAAAACAAGAGACATACAAACAAGAAAAACAAAAACCCAAAACAATAACACAATATATGCTTCCAAAATGAGATGATAGGAATTTAACAATGATTGTAATATGGCACACTGTTATCTTCAACAGATTGTTTATATTACCAGATATAGACATGAAAATTGATCTAATCATATAAGTAGTCACTGTTCTTTTCCAAGAATTAATAGAATTAGTAGAATAATCATCTTAGCTATTTTATGTATATGTAAACAAATTTATAACTTTATCCTTTTTGGGAGGGAGAGTATTTTGAGGAGACTTAACAGTACTGTTTTTTACTGTGATAAATCATCACACACCAAATGTTACATATCAAATGGTTTCTCTTATATTTGAAACCTAAAATACAAATAATTTAAAGAACAAAATAGAAAGTGATAGGAAACAAGTAAGTAGACTGTGGAAACGGAAACAGGATCTGGAGACAAGGAGGGGAAGCAAGAGGAAGGGAAAGTAAAAATTATCAAGATGCAATGTGTATTTATACCAATTTCCAAGAGGAGTATAATTATTAGGTATCACCAAGGGTATGCTAACCTGTGCACCTATCTCCAGTACTGCCATCTCCACCCCACAACATGTGTGACCCATACAGGAGACAGGAGGAGAGAGGCCCACAGCTGCCTCCACATCATCACCACCTGTCCAGGTCTCACACAGTCTGTGGGAAAGAGAGAAGAGAAACCAAGATACACAATCCCAGCCAGGTCTACTCCTGGGTTCTCCACAGCACGCTGCAGCAGAAGTGATAATCAAAAGACCAAAGTGATTGAGAACAAAACAAACACCCAGGAGGAGAGTTTCACTCCAGAACTAAAGTTTTAACCTACCACAGAAACCAAGTGAGAGATGGCCTTGGAAGTCAAACTTGGAAAGGGTGAGAGCTAAACAGAGATCTCCTGAGAGAGCCTCATAAGCTCAAGCTCAGGAACACAGGACATGTATTCTGGGGTAGGAGGTGGGGTTTAGTGGGTGTAACTTTTGAGGCATTAGCAGATGGCATTAGTTAGTCCAGGGGCTGCTTGAGCTCTTACACTCCTGCCTTCATCCATCAAAAATTAGTGGTCTGGATTAGTGGACCTCAAGGGGAAAGAACAAGACCACACCAAAAAGCAAGTCCACCCAGTGAACCAGCACCACATGTGGGCCACCCTGGTGTGGGGACAGCCAGACCCCAAGCCCTTCTGGTGTGCAGGCTGGCAAACAAGAAGTACCAGTCCTTTCCCTGCCCCCTAAAATGATTGGCTCATCCAGAGAAACACAGGCTGTGATGACAGCTATTGAGGGGAAATGCAGTTTGATGCTTGTGGTGTTTGGTCTTTCATTGACCTCACAGATCTAGGGCCAGTGGTCTGGTTATCTGTTCAAAGGATAACGGTACACAGTGTGGCATCTAGCAAGGATCTTTTTCTGAGAGTGGTAGCCATTGTTGATTCCCTATTGTCTTGTTTTGGAGTCCTGTATCATTTTCATTGTTTTGTTGGGTTGAGTTTTATCCTCTTTTGTTTTGCTTGACTTTGTTATAACCAATGGTGGTGTAGTCAGGGGTCATGAGGAGAACAATTAGAATCAGGACATGGAATTTATAATATTATTTTATGATGATCACCCAGAGTTAACACAAGAAAGTACAGGAAATCTGTCCACAACACTAAAAACAGAATATTTAGCCAAGGGCCTGAATCCCACAACAACGTCCTACATGAGTCCAGATGAAAACCTAGAGTCCATGACAATACCTCCCACAAGTCCAAGTGGAGATCTGGAGCCCATAAGAAGGACTTATGCCAGGCTCCTTTATGGATCCGTGCTGGGAAGACCCAAAGGTCAGCGGTGGACGCCAGAAAATCTATGCCAGTGGGGTGAAGGAACCTTGTGGATAGATTGAGGGTTCTATGTTGGAGCTGAGAAGTCATGCTCAAAACAAAGACCCAGGCTGTCCTGAAAAGCACCATGGCCATCCTCAGCAAAAGGGAGGCTCCGAGCTCCTCTGATGCTAAGGACAGTTGAGTACATGTCAGGAAGCCAGCATGATGAGTTTCTCCTGAAGATTAAACAGCACACGTCCTCTCCTCCAGAAACAGGAAGTGATGCTCGATGTGAGAACCAGAGCTTCTCCAGAAGAACCAACAGCTCAAACAGGACATGTAAGAGAATGCACAATGCCTCCCTTCTCCTCCACGTCTCTATGCTGGCAGCTTTCTTCAGGTGGAACATCTATGCTCAGCACCATGGTGATTTAATTCTGCTGGCATTAAATTGACCACCAGCTTTTAATCTATAACAAATGGCATACGCAGCTATGTCAAAGACATCAAGATAAATCATGGTAGCCATTTTGGATTTGCTATTGGCTTGTTTTGAAGTCCTTTATTGCATTCATTGTTTTGTTTTTATTGTTTCTATTCTATTCTATTCTATTCTGTGTGATCTTTACCATGTCTAAAGATATCTGCAGCTATTTTGGAAACAACAAAAGGTATTATGGTAACTACTGTTGATTTTGTGACGTTCTGAAGTCCCGTATCACTTACACTGGTTTGTTTTGATTAGTTTTATTCTGCTTTGTTTTTCTTAGTTTTATCCTCTTTAAAATAAAATTTTAAAAATTAGTGGTCTGAATTGCTGCATCTCAAGATCTGAATGGCATAAGTGTCTTCAACCAAATTGTAGACCTGTATGGCCTGGTTAAGAGTACTTTGTAGGTGGTTCTTAGGGTTCGCCAGTGTCCAGGTGATATTTGACACCACTTTCTTCATTGATTTCATTACTATATCCAAGATGATGTAATTGCTGCTGCCCATTGGTTTTCTCTGTATTCCAATATTTGATTTCATGGGAGTTGTAAAAAATACACTGGTTCACTCCTAAAGAAGTAGACACAAGCGCCTGGCCATCAGTGTGCAGAGGAGGAGCTGGGCAGATCTGGGGTGCCCTCCTCGGCCTCTCTGTGAGTTTGGAGGACTGTGGATAACTCCGCCCAGACTGTTGGAGTCCCCCCAGGCATCCAGGTGCAGTGAAGGGGAGAGGTGGGTTTGAGGCTTCTACATCAGCCTCCCCATCTGGTTGCAATTGGAGAACTGCTGAGCTCCTGACAGGTGGGAGGGCCCACACTATCAGCCGAGCGCAGCCTGTTTAATTGCCGCGCCTGGCAATCAGTGTGCAGAGGAGGAGCTGGGCAGATATGGGGTGCCTGCATGGGCCTCTCTGTGTGTCTGGAGAACTGTGGATATCTCTGCAAGCAGGGAGGGATCACAGGTTCCTGAGGCACCACGGCCTGTGGTTAGTACCCTAACCCGCGATTGAAGAGCTGTGGAGCTTCCAAAGGGCAGGTGGGCGCACAGTGTCCCTGAGGCCCAGCTTGTCTGGAACTTTGAAGTTCTGAGCAGGCAGAGGAGGGTCACTGGTTCTGTAGGCCCAATGGCTTGGGGTAGCGCGGTGCCAGAGTCTCAGTAGCTGCAAACATAGAAGGGGATTTTCAACAGATCCTGAGGAAGCTTTCAAATAACACTTGAAACACAGAAGTGTAGGAAAATGACAAAACGAAGGACCAAGTTGCAACCTCAAACCTCCAGCCCATCTCAAGAAACCCTAGGAGCGATGTATATAGAAGAAAATATATCCCATCCACCTCATATATTGGACACAATAGCCACTGAAATTGACAAGCAACTCCAGGAAGCTTTAAAGAAATTCAAACTCGAAATAATCTCCCAGATAAAAGAAGAAATGATAAAAGAAATGAAAGAGATTCTAAATATATCTAAAGAAAACACAGATAAAAAATTGGAGGAACTAAACAAAAAGATAGAATCCCTAGACGAGCAATATAAGAAACAAACAGAATACATAATGCAGATGCACAGAGATATACAGGAAATAAAAAACTCCACTGAAAGTTGTAAAAACCGACTTAATGAAAGTGAAGATAGAATTTCAGACCTTGAAGACATGATTGCAGCTAGTGAACAGGAAAGGAAAGATCTTTTGAAAATAACAAGGAATCAGGAAACAACAATTCAACAACTGCAAGACGATGCAAAGAAGAATAACATAACAATGATAGGGATTAATGAAAGAGAGGGAGACAACATAAAGGATGTCAAGAGGATATTTAGAGAAGTCATAGCTGAAAATTTCCCAAGCATGAGATCAGAAACTGACATCAGGATCAGTGAAGCATATAGAACTCCAAACAGTCATAACCAAAATAAAACTACACCCAGACATATAATAATCACCATCCCAGAAATCCAACACAGAATAGATTATTAAAAGCTGTCAGAGAGAAAAGACAGATCACTTATAAAGGAAAACCTATCAGAATCACAGCAGACTTCTCAGCACAAACGATAAAGTCAAGAAGAGCATGGAGTGAAGTATTCCAGATCCTAAAGCAAAATGATTTCCAACCAAGACTGATATATCCTGCAAAACTATCATTCAAAATTGATGGTGAAATACAATACTTCCATGACAAAGAACAGCTGAAGAACTTCATGAACACCAAACCAACCCTGCAAAAAATATTGAAAGACAGTTTAGATACACAAAGAAAAAAACCACTAAGCAAAGCAAATAATTAAACAGAACAGAAAGATAAAGATGCAACAGCAGAGAGATAACATTCCTACAATTAACCAGCATTTAACAGTAATAACCATTAATGTAAATGGTCTCAATGCACCAATCAAAAGAAACAGACTAGCAGAATGGATCAAGAAACAAAATCCAACCATATTCTGTTTACAGGAAAGCCATCTAACCCAGAAGGATACTCACAGACTGAAAGTCAAAGGATGGAAAACAATTCTTCATGCAGCAGGAATCCAAAAAAAGGCAGGAGTAGCCATTCTGTTTGCAGACAACGTGAACTTTAAACCAACAATGACCATAAAGGACAAAAAAGGTCACTACATACTCATAAGGGGAAAACTCCAAGAGGAAGAGATAACTATCTTAAATATATACGCACCAAACTCCAGAGCGCCCAGTTATATAAAACAATTATTAACAGAAATGAAAACTCAAATTATCAGTAACACAATTGTAACAGGAGACCTTAATACACCATTGACACCAAGGGACAGATCAACCAGACAGAAAATGAGCAAAGAAATAACAGAACTGAATCACACCTGTGAACAAATGGGTTTGATAGACATATACAGAATGTTCCACCCAACATCATCAGAATACACATTCTTCTCAGCAGTACATGGATCATTTTCTAAAATAGACCATATATTAGCTCACAGAACATATTTAAACAAGTGCAAAACAGCTAAAATCATCCCTTGCATGTTATCGGATCATAGCGCTCTGAAATTAGAAATTAATGATAAAAGATACTGCAAAAATCCCAGAAACACATGGAAACTGAATAACACACTCTTGAGTAATCAGTGGGTCACAGAAGAAATTAAACAATACCTAAAAGAAAATGAAAATGCAGATACAACTTACCGGAATCTGTGGGATGCAATGAAAGCCGTCCTGAGAGGAAATTTTATTGCACTGAGTTCCCACATCAGGAAAACAGAACGAATACAAATAAATAACTTGATGCTACACCTCAAACAGCTAGAAAAAGAAGAGCAAGTCAAGCCCAAAAGCAAAAGAAGAGAGGAAATTATAAAAATCAGAGCAGAAATCAATGCAATAGAGACTAAGAAAACAATCCAAAGAATCAATGAATCAAAGAGTTGGTTCTTTGAAAGAATAAATAAAATCGATAAGCCCCTAGCCAACCTTATTTAAAAAAGGGAAGAAAAAGCTCAAATTCTTGCAATAAGAAATGAAAAAGGAGAAATCACTACAGACCCAATAGAAATACAGAAGATCATCAACACCTATTTCGAAAACCTCTACTCTCAAAAGGTTGATTACGGGATCCGGAGTGCCTGCAGAAGCCCCTTTGTTTGTCTGAAGGACTGAATATTTCTGCAAGCAGGGAGGGATCGTAGATTCCTGAGGCACCTCAGCCTGTGGTGAGTGCCCAGCACAGTCTGCCCAAATCTCAGACTGTTCCAGACCCCGCAGGCTTCTGGGTGCAGTGAAGTGGAGTAGCGGGTTAGAGACCACTACATCCGCCTCCCCATCCCGGCTGCACTTGGAGGTCTGCTGAGCTCCCAATGGGTGGGCGGGCCTACACTATCCCCCGAGCCCAGCCGCGCCTAGCCATCTGAGTGCAGAGGAGGAGCTGGGCGGATCTGGAGTGCCTGCAGAAGCCCCTTCCTTTGTCTGGAGGATTGAGGATATCTCTGCAAGCAGGGAGGGATCACAGGCTCCTGAGGCACTGCGGACTGTGGTGAGCACCCTAACCTGGCTGCGATTGAAGAGCTGTGGATCTGCCAAGGGGCAGGAGGGCGCACAGTGTCCCTGAGGCCCAGCTTGTCTGGATCTGCGGAGTTCTGAGTGGCAGAGGAGGGCCACTGGTTCTGTAGGCCCAATGGCTTTGGGTAGCGCAGTGCCAGAGTCTCAGTAGCTTCAAACATAGAAGGGGATTTTCAACAGATCCGGAGGAAGCTTTCAAATAACACTTGAAACACAGAAATATAAGAAAATGACAAAACGAAAGACCAAATTACAACCTCAAACCTCCAGCCCATCTCAAGAAACCCTAGGAGCGATGTATATAGAAGAAAATATATCCCATCCACCTCATATATCGGACACAATAGCCACTGAAATTGACAAGCAACTCCAGGAAGCTTTAAAGAAATTCAAACTCGAAATAATCTCCCAGATAAAAGAAGAAATGATAAAAGAAATGAAAGAGATTCTAAATATATCTAAAGAAAACACAGATAAAAAATTGGAGGAACTAAACAAAAAGATAGAATCCCTAGACGAGCAATATAAGAAACAAACAGAATACATAATGCAGATGCACAGAGATATACAGGAAATAAAAAACTCCACTGAAAGTTGTAAAAACCGCCTTAATGAAAGTGAAGATAGAATTTCAGACCTTGAAGACAGGATTGCAGCTAGTGAACAGGAAAGGAAAGATCTTTTGAAAATAACAAGGAATCAGGAAACAACAATTCAACAACTGCAAGACGATGCAAAGAAGAATAACATAAGAATGATAGGGATTAATGAAAGAGAGGGAGACAACATAAAGGATGTCAGGAGGATATTTAGAGAAGTAATAGCTGAAAATTTCCCAAGCATGAGATCAGAAACTGACATCAGGATCAGTGAAGCATATAGAACTCCAAACAGTCATAACCAAAATAAAACTACACCCAGACATATAATAATCACCATCCCAGAAATCCAACACAAGAATAGATTATTAAAAGCTGTCAGAGAGAAAAGACAGATCACTTATAAAGGAAAACCTATCAGAATCATAGCAGACTTCTCAGCACAAACAATAAAGTCAAGAAGAGCATAGAGTGAAGTAATCCAGATCCTAAAGCAAAATGATTTCCAACCAAGACTGATATATCCTGCAAAACTATCATTCAAAATTGATGGTGAAATACGATACTTCCATGACAAAGAACAGCTGAAGAACTTCATGAACACCAAACCAACCCTGCAAAAAATATTGAAAGACAGTTTAGATACACAAAGAAAAAAACCACTAAGCAAAGCAAATAATTAAACAGAACAGAAAGATAAAGATGCAACAGCAGAGAGATAACATTCCTACAATTAACCAGCATTTAACAGTAATAACCATTAATGTAAATGGTCTCAATGCACCAATCAAAAGAAACAGACTAGCAGAATGGATCAAGAAACAAAATCCAACCATATGCTGTTTACAGGAAAGCCATCTAACCCAGAAGGATACTCACAGACTGAAAGTCAAAGGATGGAAAACAATTCTTCATGCAGCAGGAATCCAAAAAAAGGCAGGAGTAGCCATTCTGTTTGCAGACAACGTGAACTTTAAACCAACAATGACCATAAAGGACAAAGAAGGTCACTACATACTCGTAAGGGGGAAACTCCAAGAGGAAGAGATAACTATCTTAAATATATATGCACCAAACTCCAGAGCACCCAGTTATATAAAACAACTATTAACAGAAATGAAAACTCAAATTATCAGTAACACAATTGTAACAGGAGACCTTAATACACCACTGACACCAAGGGACAGATCAACCAGACAGAAAATGAGCAAAGAAATAACAGAACTGAATCACACCTGTGAACAAATGGGTTTGATAGAGATATACAGAATGTTCCACCCAACAACATCAGAATACACATTCTTCTCAGCAGTACATGGATCATTTTCTAAAATAGACCATATATTAGCTCACAGAACATATTTAAACAAGTGCAAAACAGCTAAAATCATCCCTTGCATGTTATCGGATCATAGCGCTCTGAAGTTAGAAATTAATGATAAAAGATACTGCAAAAATCCCAGAAACACATGGAAACTGAATAACATACTCTTGAGTAATCAGTGGGTCACAGAAGAAATTAAAGAAGAAATCAAACAATACCTAAAAGAAAATGAAAATACAGATACAACTTACCGGAATCTGTGGGATGCAATGAAAGCTGTCCTGAGAGGAAAATTTATTGCACTGAGATCCCACATTAGGAAAACAGAACTAATACAAATGAATAACTTGATGCTACACCTCAAACAGCTAGAAAAGAAGAGCAAGTCAAGCCCAAAGTCAAAAGAAGAGAGGAAATTATAAAAATCAGAGCAGAAATCAATGCAATAGAGACTAAGAAAACAATCCAAAGAATCAACAAATCAAAGAGTTGGTTCTTTGAAAGAATAAATAAAATCGATAAGCCCCTAGCCAACCTTATCAAAAAAAGGGAAGAAAAAGCTCAAATTCATGCAATAAGAAATGAAAAAGGAGAAATCACTACAGACCCAATAGAAATACAGAAGATCATCAACACCTATTTCGAAAACCTCTACTCTCAAAAGTTTGATAACACAGAAGAAATAGACAGATTCTTAGAAGCATATGAAGTGCCAAAGCTAGATCAAGAGGATGTAAAACTGTTCAATGACCCAATCTCTGTTACTGAAATTGAAAATGTAATTAAGTCCTTACCCACCAAGAAGAGCCCAGGCCCAGATGGATTCACTGCAGAATTCTACAAGAAATACAAATAAGACCTAATGCCGACACTCCTCAAACTATTCAATGAAATTGAAAGGGAAGCAATCCTTCCTAAGTCATTCCTGGAAGCAAATATTACTCTAGTACCAAAACCTGAGAAAGACCCAACTATAAAAGAGAACTATAGACCGATCTCCCTAATGAACACAGATGCAAAAATCCTCGATAAAATATTGACAAATAGGATCCAGCAAATCATCAAGAAGATTATACACCATGACCAAGTGGGATTCATCCCAGGAATGCAAGGATGGTTCAACATATGCAAATCAATAAATATAATCCACCATATCAATAAAGGCAAAAATAAGAATCACATGATCATTGCTATAGATGCAGAAAAAGCCTTCGATAAGGTCCAACATTTATTCATGATAAGAACTTTACAGAAAATTGGAATAGATGGTCTTTACCTCAATATAATAAAGGCCATTTATGACAAACCAACAGCCAGCATCATACTAAATGGCCAAAAATTGAAAGCCTTTACTTTAAAATCGGGCACAAGACAAGGATGTCCTTTATCACCACTCCTATTTAATATAGTACTGGAAGTACTAGCCAGAGCAATTAGGCAAGAAAGAGAAATAAAAGGGATAAAGATAGGAAAAGAAGAAGTTAAATTATCATTGTTTGCAGATGACATGATACTCTACATAGAAGACCCCCTAAACTCCATTGAAATACTCTTAGATACAATAAATAAATTCAGTAATGTGGCTGGATACAAAATCAATACTCAGAAATCAATAGCATTCCTATACACGAACAACAAAATCACAGAGAGGGAAATAAGAGAAACTGGACTATTCACATTAGCAACCAAAAAAATGAAATATTTAGGAATTACTCTTACGAAAGAAGTGAAAGACTTATACAGTGAAAATTATAATACACTTAAAAAGGAAATTGAAGATGATCTCAGAAAATGGAAAGACATCCCTTGCTCATGGATAGGAAGAACAAACATTGTGAAGATGGCCATTCTCCCAAAACTCTTATACAGATTCAATGCAATCCCAATAGAAATACCATCAACATACCATATAGATCTAGAGAAATCACTCCTAAGTTTCATCTGGAACCAGAAGAGACCTAGAGTCACAAAGGCAATTCTAAGCAGCAAAGACAAAGCAGGAGGCATCACAATCCCTGACTTGAAGTTATACTACAAAGCAACAGTAGTAAAATCAACATGGTATTGGAATCAAAACAGAACCGAAGATCAATGGAATAGATTAGAAGATACAACCACAACTGCAAACACACTCAACCACCTTATCTTTGATAAAGGAGCCAAGCAGGTTCATTGGAAGAACGACAGTCTCTTTAATAAATGGTGCTGGAAAAACTGGCTCTCCATTTGCCGAAAACTAAAGCTAGACCCATGTCTATCAGCATGTACTAAATTAAAATCTAAATGGGTCAAAGATCTGAATATTAAAACAGAAACACTAAATCTATTGGAAGAAAAATTAGGTAGAAACCTTGGAGACATAGGAGTAGGTAGAGAATTCATGAACAGGACTCAAACCGCACAGGAAATACTTCCCAGAATCAATAACTGGGACCACTTCTTATTAAAAAGTTTCTGCATGTCAAAAGAAATCTCCAGCATAATGAAAAGAAAACCCACAAACTGGGAAAAGGTTTTAGTGAACTCTCTCTCAGACAAGGGACTCTTGTCTAAAACATATAAAGAATTTTTAAAAACTCAGACCCCCAAAATTCAAAGATCCAATCCAAAAATGGGCATCTGAGATGAATACGCAATTCTCAGATGAAGAAATGCAAATGGCAAATAAATACATGAAAAAATGCTCATCATCATTGGTCATTAGAGAAATGCAAATTAAAACCACACTGAGATACCATCTCACTCCTGAAAGAATGGCCAAGATCAAGAAAACCAACAACAAATGCTGGAGAGGCTGTGGGGAAAAAGGAACTCTCCTGCATTGTTGGTGGGAGTGTAGACTGGTACAGCCTTTGTGGAGGTCTGTCTGGAGATTTCTCAAAAAGTTGGGACTGGAAATCCCATTTATTCCAGCTATTCCACTTCTAGGCATATTCCCAGAAGAACTGAAAGCATCATACCACAGTGATATATGTGCACCTATGTTTATAGCAGCACAATTTGTAATCGCCAGATCTTGGAAACAACCCAAGTGTCCATCAACTGAGGAATGGATGAAAAAGTTGTGGTATTTCTATACAATGGAGTATTATTCAGCTATAAAGCAGGATCACATTGAGATATTTATCAATAAATGGGCGCAGCTTGAGACCATACTCATAAGTGAAATAAATCAGTCTCGCATGTGTGAATACCGAATAGTTTCCCTAATGTAAGTAATGATTCAAATATATAAAAATATGTGGTAATCATGATTCCCCATTAGGTGGCCTTGAAGCCTTATAAAGTTTTACTTATTAATTGGAAACGCTTTATTCTGGGCTTCTTGATATGGAAATATTTGAAGCTATAGTATATGAAGTTTTATCCAAATATTTCAAGGAAAAAGACAGACACTATGGTAACTACTATTCTTTTAAAAAATTATTTAGTTACTTCTTATGCTTATTTTAATTAAGGGAAAAATTTAAAAAATTAGGATATATAGTAGTAACTCTTTTTGATTTCCTATTAACTTGTTTTGAAGTCCTGTAATACTCCCACGATCTTGTTTTGACTGATTAGACTCTGTTCCATTCTGTGCGATAGTATCAAGTTTGAGGGTATAGGCAACTACTTTGAAGGCAATAAGATTCACTAAGATGCCCATTCTGGTTTGACTATTGTCTCCTTTGGAAGTCCTGTAATGTTTACAATGCCTAAGTTTTATTGGTCTTGTTCTCTACTGTTTTGTCCAACTTTATAATATCTAATGAGATAGACAAATCTTTTTAAGGAAACAAGAGACAACGTTGATAACCATTGTTAATAACCTTGTACTCTGTTCTACATCATGTGCTATGTTTATCCTTGGTTTTGACTGACAGCTTTGTTTTGCCATATTTGACTTTATTCTCTCCCCCCACCCAAAAAAAGTAATAAGAACTAAGGAGTAATAAAATCTAAAATGTGTAAATTTTGTTGTAAAAAAGAGAGGAAGGAAAAAAAAAAGAGCTCTAACGGATATAATAGCAAGTGTGTTTAGGGGTGTTAAATAGCTGACTATATTAAATATTTTTGGATCATTGAACACAGCTGTTTGCAGTCTCTCTGTTTGAATGTCTACTTTGTATTCTTTGATACTGTGATGTGAACAACTATTTCCAAGATGATAATATGTAATCTATTAATAGGTGATTTCTTACTGTTATGTTTTTTTTTTGTAGTTCTGTATTATGTGTAACCTTACACCACTTTGTTTTGTTTTGTGTTTTTCTCTTTTTCCTCTTAAGTAAAATAAAAAAATAAATAAAATTTAAAAAAACATAACACAAACATATGCAACATAAAATTTTAAAAGACTAAACAATGAATGTATCAGATTAAGTTAATCAGAACAAATATCCTACATCACAATAGAATCCCACACATTTAGAATAACCTTTACCAAAAAGACAAAACACAGGCCTTGGGCAGAGCTCGGTGATACGGTGCCTGCCTAGCATGTGTGAGACCCCGGGTCCAATTCTCCTGCACTGGGGAAAAATGATTTGGGGTGTGATAACCATGTAGAAAGAGTGACTAGAAGAGAATATAATGGAGTGGTAGTTATCTGTTTCTCATATAAAGATTCAGGACTGTCCAGTTATAAAAATTCTTTCTTCATTTTTTGGGTTTTATTTCCTAAGACATAAGCATTTTTATTTATCAATAGGTATGTGATAATTAGATTATCTGGTCTATATGCCATTGTGTATTGGTTCTTGATTTTGAAATCTTATTTTTGTGTGTATATTTATCCTTGAATGAGGCTAATTATTATGTTTTTAAAATTATTTAGAGAAACAGTTTGAGGTCTTGGGAACATTATTTTCCTCCAAACAGGATTTGTTCAACTGCTTTTACTTAGTGCTATCTTCAAGATCTGTGCTTCAGAGCTCCCTAAAGACTCAAAGCCAGGCTGCAGGACCTGTGACATTTTCTTTATTTCAGGCGTCCTCTTCATCCTAAGAAAACTTTCAGGACTGCTGCATAATGATGATTTCAGTTGTTTCCTATAAATAAGACTCATTTCCCAAGACTGTTGCCTGTAGGTATTAATATTAGAGCAATTATCCATATTCATCTAAAGACGCTGTCTTGGGAATGCCTCCCCAAAGCCCCTCCAAAACAGATAAATAAGCCTGATCTGGCTCATGTTCAGCCCCTTCTTCATGAATGGGGAGTCAACCATCGCTTCTCAGATTCCCCAGGCCATTTACTTTAAATTATTCTCTCTACTTTTTTAAAGACTAAAGGTCCCAGGAAAAGGCCTCCTGCTCCACACCTTTAGCCACTAAGACAAGCAATAAGTCTGTAGGTCCTGATTGAATTTTCATCCTAGAAAGCAGAAAAGTGGAGGTAGCAGAACCGGAGAACTCTGAGAGCCACGTGGAGAACAGGGTAAGGTCTGAATATCTGAACTCTCTGGCTCCTCTCCTCCATCTCCTCTATCTCCATTTTCTCTCATGCACACTGTATAACTTCACTTTGCAGTATTTCAGGACAATAGAACCATCCCCTAATATTGTAAGTGCTCTACTGTTTTCAAAGTACTATTCCATGTGTGTGATTCTCTCTTCCTGCATCCAACTGTATATTCTGAGTTGGAGAAGTTCAAGAAGGACGTTCGCCCTCCTCAAAGTCAAATACCGAGGACACAACAAAGGGAATCCAAACCCTACTTCTCTTACTGAAAGTTTGATCCTTGTCCGTGTTGCTCCCACATGGCCAAGCCACACAATGGAGGTGTTTGTGTCTCTAAGGCCATCTGACCACATGGGACCAGAACCCACCAACTGTTACAAGCTCAGAGCAGTGTTCCCCAAAATGTGCGAGCAGAATCATTGAGTGTGGTGGGAAAATGATCTGGTTCTCAGAACAGGACCAGTCAGTGCATCACGGAAAGTAGTGAGAGGATAGGGTTTTGGTTTTGAAGTGTCACAGATCATCCGGACAAGAATAGTGTCTGAGACTCTTACACTGAGGACTTGAAAGCAGAGGAATTGATTGCTCTCAGAGTCCTTGGGCTTTACCCAGTCTTTTGATCAGTATCCCCATCTTCCTGCCTGTCAGGCAAATGTCCCCTAGGACCCCAAACTCCATGGATCCAGCTGTGGAAGGAGGTAATTTCTGATAGGGTCTAAGGAAGTAGAATTCCTTTGTCTCCACAGCAGAAAGAGAGATGGTGGCAGAAGGCACCCAAAGCTGGAGTGATGGCATGGAGACCACACTGAGCTCCACTCCATGCTGATGGGGTGTGGGGTGCCCTCTGGGATGAGTCTCCACCTGTTCCTCTTTCTTTTGGCATCATTCCCCCTCCACTAGTGGTCCTGAAAGCAGGATCTTGACTTGTTGAGCTACAGCTCCATTTTCTGATTTTGCAATTCTTTTTTCTTTCTCGTAAGTGACAAGGACCCTCAGATCCTCTGCTCAAAGCCTCACTTAGGCATTGGGAGAAATAAGGGAGCTCAGCCACAATGTAGAAACTTAGGAGAACAAAAAACAGAGGCAAAAATCTGTATACACAGCTTACAGGATTGTTCTAGTTTCTACTCAAGGACCAAAGGATTGCCCCATCAGTCCTCCACAGCCGGGCACCTCATTGTATAAGTGGACCTCACCGTTCCCCATTCCCGCCAAAGGTCAGCATTGAACAACCACTCACACACTCTGTCTGAATAATATCCATGACAGGGAATTGACTTCCTCCTCAGTACCCTTTCCTGGCACAGAACTTACGTCTCCTAGGTGATGGTCTGGTCCATCTTTCTCACTCTCTTTTATTCCTGAGTCCTTAACCCAGACAATACATCCCTTTAAATGGGAGCTGTGGTAATTTATTCCCTCACTCTTTTCTCTCCCACGCAGTCACCTGTCAGGGCCTGACCCAGATGCATCAGACATCTCAACACTCCGGGCCCTTCCCTGCAACCACAGGCTGAGCGGACCACTCCTCCTGTCTGAGTAGGAGCCATATGCAAGCCCAGGCTGGAGGGGAGAGTGGGAACCTTGTTTCTCTCCACCCTGAGTGATAGTTTCCTACCAGAAACAGGTGAAAATATCAGAAGTTTGAGAACTTGTTTTAGAGTAGATTTTGCTTAGCCATTACCCTAACAGCCTCTCAGTTGAAATAGGCTTGAAGGTTAGAAAAGTATTTCCACACAGCGTTTTAGCTCTTAATCTGAACCTCTGGGTGAAGTAAGCATTATTACCGTTACTTAATACATGGCAGAGAAGTTAGGGTATGGAATATGGAGAAGTGGAAAAGATGTAAGACTTCAACTCTATCAGCTACTAGTTGAACAAATTAAAGAACTCATTAACCTTGAAAGTCTCAGTCACCTCATCTAGAAAATGAGATAAAAATTTATTGTTGAATTCTACATTCAACACATTATCTGTCCAAACAAAGGCTATCAATTTGTTGGTTTGCTTAACAATCATATGTGATAAACTGGACACAAACTTCTGGCTCAAAACCTCCTTCCACTACACCTCCCATAACTGGAAATCTTTGGTTTATTCTATTTGAGAGAGGTTTTTTTTATCTTCTTGGAGGGGGTATTGTTTTCTCATAAACTGGAAATTTTTCAGCCAATCTTTCCTTGAAATTTTTCTTTTCAGTACTGAGGCTTGAACTCAGGTGCTTGCCACTGAGCTATATCCTGGCCCTTTTTAAATTTTTTAAAAAATTTTGTGACATGGTCTTGCTTGAATTTCTGCATTCTTGCTGCAAACAAAGTCACTTCCCTTTGGGAAAAAAATTAAGGAGTACTATCTTGCTGTTGATTCTACTCCCAGGCAAACTCTCAGAGGTAAATCTTTTTTTTTTAATTGGTACCAGAGATCGAACTCACGACTGCCTGCTTGCAAGGCAGGTGCTTATGCCGCTGAGCTAAATCCCCAGAGGTAAATCTTTAGCACTTGGTGTGGTGGACTGAGCAGTCGTCTCTGAGCTGTGCCCTCTTTGGTACTAAAGGTTTGTAGAAGACAGCAACAGTCCTCTCAGCATCCCTCTCAAACAATGAGCTTTGCCACCTGAACAAGGGCAATCAGGTCTCTGTGTCCTCAGAGATTACTCCAAACAAGAGTTTCCTTTCCACAGTGGGGAAATCATAACTCTCTCCTCGACCACACGTGGCTGAGGCTCTGCCCCAGCACCTGGCTGCGGCGGGCAGGATGAGAGATGCTGAAGCCCTACTTCTCTTAGAAAGAAACACTTCCTGCTATAACCCCAGGCAGAGGGAGCTGGGTGTTCTGCGCCGTCTAGGAAAGAATCTCTTCGTCCCTCTTCGTAGGAAGCACCAGTCTCAATCCAAATGCCACAGCCTCCGACCTTCTTGCCTATTTCCCTTATCTTTACTTAAATCTGTGTTCATTGGTTCTTTACTTCCAGAGTCTTTAGTCTTTTTTTTTAAACAATTTTCACAAGTTGCATTAAAGAGTCGGTCGCTTGAGCTTGTCATATCCGAACCCAAAGCAACATTTCTTGATTTTGGAGCAAATCTTTTGAAAGGACAATACACCCTGTCGTTAATATTACTCACATTTAAATTTTCTCTTTTTTCATAAAGAAAACCTTTTGCATAAAGATCATTCACCTGATTGCTGGAATAATATCTTTATGTTATCTTTATGTTAGACTACTGAATCTGTTCAAATGACTGTTTTAATCTGTCTTTTCATTTATAAAGAGGCAGGTTGGCATTTACTATGGGTCCTGTGTGATAGAATACATTCACCAAAACAAAATGTTAATTACAAAATCCCAGCAGAATATGAATTCTGTGCAATAAGGAACAAATGAAGAAAACGGTCCTAAAATTAAAGAAGACATAAATTTTAGACTACAAAAGAAATTATCAGAAAAAGCAATGAAGGTGAGTTATTATTTATTTATTTATTTATTTATTTTTAAATCTTAAGAATAAAGAAAAATTATGCAGACAGAAAAGTAAGATCGCTCCACAAGGAGAAATTGGAAATAAGTTGTAATATTGACTTGGAGGAAGTTGCCCCATCACATCATTGGGTAAATAAAGATGACTGAATAAAAAAACTGAAAGTCTGATCACTAAAATGTCACAAGTGGCTGCAAGGGAGAATTTAGGTGGATTTTCTTTTCTGATTTGCACTTTTCTGTATTGCTTGAGTTATTGCTTGAAAGAACTAAAGTTCTTTCATTTATAATCCATAGAGTGCAATGCTGAAAAAAATTACCTATTTTTAGAAAACAAATTCCATGGAACTTCTTAAATGTTAAAATTGACAGTAAGTAAATTCTAGTGTAAGGTGGAAGATAATGCAAGCCGAACATACCAAACAGCTATGAAAATGACACAGAAAAAAAGAAATGCCAGAACAATTTAATTTACAAATATGACCACAAAAGCTTAGGTAAAATAAAAGCCAATCAGTTTCAGTCATCTACGCTGGAATACAAGTGTGTCTCAACATCAAGCACTGAAGAAGCATTCAGTTAAGAATGAAACAGTCCGACCCACTTATTAAAACACTTTTCAAAAGTATAAATAAAGGAAGACAAATACTCAATATACACACCCTCTTCTGCTAAAAATCCTTTCAGGCTCTTCACTACACTTAGGATAAAATTTTAAACTGGGTATGGGAGGGTATACCAGTTGTACAAGGGTGAGGCAGGAGGATCATAAGTTGGAGCCCAGCCTGAATAACTTAGAAACTTAGTAAGAAACTGTCTTTAAAAAAATTTTAAACTGTGGTGAAGGGACTTTCAGGATGTAGCTCAGTGTGAAGGCTCCAATCCCCAGGACTGCAAAGGAAAAAAGAAAGAAGCAGAAAAGAAAAGAAAAGTTTAAATCTTTCTTAATAGTGGCAAAGTTTTATATTTATTGAAGGTTGGGGAAAGAGCAGGCTCTACAGAGTGAGTTTGACACAAGTAGGAAGAAGGAGAAAAAATTAAAAATCCACCCTACAGCATAAGATGGCTCCTGTGAAGAAATGCAATAGACAGAAAATTTTAAATCTTAACAAGGCTTCACTTGGTCCATCCCTCTTCCCTGCATAATCTCACACCTTGCTCATCTCCACTTCACTCTAACCTTTTTGGCTACTGGACCATATTTAGTTTCTTAAACATAAGATCATCCCCGCCTCAGGACCACTGCCATCAAGCCCTCTTTCTGCAATGCTCTTTGATCAGGACTCCACAGAATCAGATCTTTTGATATTTTAAAGTTAAAAAAAAACAGAAGGGGAATAAAGGCAACCTATCTGCAAATAATGGAATCTTATATAATTTATGAATTTTTTTCTTTTGTGAATTTTTTAAAATTTTACTTTACATATGTAATGTTTCCAAAGCCAAAAGAATTCAATATGTTATTTTAATCTTAGTATTTTGAAATGTGTTGAGTAAAATACAAAATATTGCTTTGTTTCCCCTAAATAACTACACAACTGTTCCAATTCTATTTCCTAAAGAATTAAAACTTTATCTGCAAATATATAGCACTACCATGATGACCGGTTAATGTTTTGGCATCCGTCTATGAAGTTTCCACCCAGCTCTACCAACTGTTCGCTTCAGCATCACTACTGCACTAAAGTCTTTGACATTTGATAGAGCAGAATGTCACCTAAACTCTTTTCCAACAGTGCCCTTCCTTATTTTCATGCTTCATTTTAGGTAAAATTTAATTTGCTTCCTAAAACTCCATTACTGTTTCACTGTAGAGTAAGGAGAATTTACGTCTTGCAGCAGCTCATCTTTATCTGAAATCTGAGTGACCTATTCACTTGCTGAATTTTTACTTTCACCTCACTAAAGAACTAAGGTCTTGCCTGGTTTGTGTTAACACCTTAATGCAGATCTTTTTTTGTTGGTAGCATAGCAGAGATCATTTTGTATTATATTTAGGCTTATTTTCTCATTATTGTTATATATAAAAATAATGGGTGGTATTTGTTGAGCACTGACTGCAGGCCAGCTCCTTGTATTAGGTACTTTATTACTTATTTGAATCTATCCTTGAGGCAACTTCCTATGAAAAAACCAACTCTTAAAGACCTTTGAGACTCTATCCAAGTTTTCACCACTAGCAAGAAGCAAAACACAGACCTAAGCCCCTTTTTATCTGTACTAATCTTCCAGTGCATTGTCTTGCTTTTCCCAGCTAAATCATCGTATCAACAAATAATTTTCCTGCTCCTTTCAAATATTTTTGTTACTCCATCTAATTTGTAAAATGTACTATATCCATTTCTTATAATGCATGCACCTGTATAAAATATAAATCTTTTTACATTTGTTTGGTACCAGGAATTGAACTCATGACCTCAAACTTGCCAGCCAAATGTTTGTACCACTGGGCTAACTCCCCACCCCCATTTTTAAAAACCTATACAATATCAAAGCATACCATATAAATTGTGAAATGATTCAAGAGTATTGTAAGCAAATAGAATTTAAAATAAGACTTAGACAACATTCCTGTAAAGTCGAGTTGCCAAATTATAAGTTGCTGGAATGCTTATACTGCATAAAAACTTCCCCAGTTCTGTTTTTGTAGCTACTATTAATTCATTGCTCATATTTAAAAATTATAAAATGTGGTCTGTGACTTTTGGGGGACATCGCCTTGTTCTGTTGCACAGGCCGTCCTTGAACTCCTGGGCTTGTCATCCTTCCTTAGCCACCCAAGTAGCTGGCACTACAGACTCATGCCAAGAGCCCAGCTCTAAGATCATTTTGATGCAAAGACAGCAGATGATTTTCTTACCTTCACGCCCTTATCCAGTTGCGAGCACCTGGTAAGATCTCGTTCGTGCTCATATTACAGAGAAGTAAGAAATGGACGGGGGTAACCAGAGTGAAGACTCCGAATTTCTGCTCTTGGGCCTCTCAGAGGTTCCCGAGCAGCAGCACACTCTGTTTTGGACATTCCTGTCCATGTATCTGGTCACAGTGACAGGAAATGTGCTCATCATCCTGGCCATTGGCTCTGACCCTTGCCTGCACACCCCAATGTACTTCTTCCTGGCCAATCTCTCCTTCACCGACCTCTTCTTTGTCACCAACACAATCCCCAAGATGTTGATGAACCTTCAGTCTCAGAACAAAGCCATCTCCTATGCAGGGTGCCTGACTCAGCTCTACTTTCTGGTCTCCTTGGTGGCCCTCGACAATCTCATCCTGGCTGTGATGGCGTATGACCGTTACGTGGCCATCTGCCGCCCCCTCCACTACACAGCAGCCATGAGCCCCAGGCTCTGTGTCTTGCTCCTCACTGGGTGTTGGGTCCTGTCTATCTTCTACGGTCTTGTTCATACTGCTCTCATGACCAGAGTGACATTCTGTGGGTCTCGCAAGATCCACTACATCTTCTGTGAGATGTATGTCCTGCTCAGGCTTGCCTGTTCCAACACTCACATCAATCACACAACGCTGATTGCCACAGGCTGCCTCATCTTCCTTGCTCCTTTTGGGCTTATGATCATGTCCTATATCTGTATTGTCAGAGCCATTCTCAGAATACCCTCAGCCTCACACAAGTACAAAGCTTTCTCCACTTGTGCCTCACATTTGGCTGTGGTATCCCTCTTCTATGGGACACTTTGTATGGTATACCTGCAGCCCCTCCACACCTACTCCCTCAAGGATTCAGTAGCCACAGTGATGTATGCCGTGGTGACTCCCATGATGAACCCTTTTATCTACAGTCTCAGGAACAAGGACATGCACAGAGCTCTGGGAAGACTCCTAAGGAAACCCTTTCAGATGTAAACATGAGAATAATTTGGAAAAGGAGTGATGAACTGGAGATTGAGAATATTCTTCACCACGTGCAAGCCATTATCCTATGGGTTATGACCAGTGATTAGGACATAGCTTCAGCTAAGAATGAGCATACATATTTGTGGCAAAGAAAGATACATAAGTGTACCCAGAGTCCCCAGATCTCATTAGTCTTGGTAATAAGCTCATGCTAACACTAATACTAGAATTTTGCAGTAACAAACTTTTAAACATGCCTGGACCATGGTCAGCCTCTTCTGACAATCAGTAGATTGTCAACAATGGATTTCAACAGCAGCCCCCAGTCCCGAGAAGAGGCCTCCCCTTGACCTCAGTAGCTGGCCAGTCTGCTCATCCCTCAACACCAGGCCTGTCCACCTGTAAACCCTGCCAATTGGCAGAAAGGTTCATTGAGCTACACAAGAACACAGACATATATAACCACACAAGATCAGGAAGCAATGCATGGAGAAAATTCATTCTTCATTTGCAACAAACATATGGTAAACAGGCAGTAAACAGTGATCAGGAGTTATACAATATAACTGAAGTGAAATAAATCAATGAAGAGTTGCAAGATCAGACTAAGCAGAAAATAAAATCAGCTACTTAAGAATATATCATTTTAAATTAACCTATTGAAGTAAAATGAAAAAGAGTAAAGAATACCTATAGGACTTACAGGATACCAATATACAAAGTATGGAAGTTTCAGAATAAGAGGAGAGATAGGAGCAGAATTTTTATTTTAAAAAAATAATGCTAGGACACCCACAACGTGCTGAAATAGAGGTCTCAGTGTTCCTTCGCCCACCCATCCACCAACCCCACAAACACAGAAGCTCACCCGGCAGCGTCCGCAGGTGAGGGCACCTTAGTTAAACAGATAAATACTCAAGACTCAGGAAAAGACCTCAGACAACTACATGGACCCCAGCAGCTAATAAAAGCTGCACTAAAAGAGTAAGAGAAATAGTTTCACTTTAAGAAAATCATCCACTATCCTCCTCAAGTTAGCACAATGCCATCAAGAGAGGATTTCCCCAGACTTACAATTTTTTATAGAAGAAACAAGAACTAATGGCAGACACCCTATTCCCCCAGCCTTCAGGATGCCTCTCAGGAAGCTCATCTGGAACTCACTTCATGGGGAAACAGAGGAGCAGGGGCAGAGCTACACTACCTGGGGTGAAACTAAAACAGATGGGAGGTGTTGCTCTCAGCCAGCGCTCAAGTTAGCACACACTGAACAGCAAGGCGGCACTGCTCTCCTGAAGCGCTCAGGTTGCTCTGTTATGGCCAGTGGAGGTGCCCAGTATGAGGTACCAGCGGTATAATCCACCCACAAAGCCAAACAGGTTGCCCCAGAGACATGGTGCAAATTTCAACCTAAGTCCCAACACAGCCCCTATGGCCAGCCGCACACCCCACTCCACGGCCCTCCCCTCCCCAAGAAGAGCCACAAAGCATTTCAGAAAAGTGCAGGAATTAACACTGTGCCAGAAAGGCATTAAAACAGTGTCTCAGCTTAGGCTCGAAGCTGATTTTAAGACCCTGTCCAGGGAGCCAGACATCACACCACCTCCTGGCAAATCACAGGGGCTGGATCTGTCACACTTGGGCATTCAAATGGTGGCTCAATGTAGCCTCAAACCCCACCCCCGAAAAATTACTCAGGGAGGGAGATGCCTACCACACAGCCTTTTAGCAAAGTGCAGGGCCAGATTTCCGTCGCCCCGAAGTTCACACGATGGCTCAGCTCAGCCTCAAAGCCTGAAAGCCCACCTTAAGCTTCTCCTCAGTAATCGGAAAGTGGATTCCAGCCCCATTCCAACCTCAGAGTGAAGGTTTAGGCCAAGAGTATGAGAGACCCTGACAACAAGCTCTTCCTTCCTTCATGTCATCGCTACATCCTAGCCCATCCAGAATGGCACTAAAAGACTCTGGAGGCCGGCGCTGAGATTCTGGTGGGACTGACTCCCGCTGGAGGGGTGGGGAGCTTTCCACAAGGCCTTTTCGCTCCCCACCCAGGACGCTCCCCCAGCCTCCCTCTTGGCCCATGGCCAAGCATGCAAGAATCTTTCTCCAGCAGTAGGAAAGACGCGGCTTCCAACGTTTTTTACAGGGGGAGTGGGCCGATTCCCCAAAGCCACCCCAAGACTAGGTGTTTCCCTGGAAAATTGCGAATCTCGTCCAGTCCTGTGTGTGCGGTGGAGAGGCGCCAGGGACCACCACCGGCGCACTACACCCCACCACATCACCAGGCTCAAGAGACTCAGAAACCCGGACGCCCCTAGTTCGCGCTCCTTGGAGAAATTGACCAGAAAGCCGCACCCACCAGGGAGGATAGCCAATGAAGAGATAGGGAAGGCGGGTCTCCTTCAGAACTAGCCAATGAAAAGCCAGGAGTGATTGACACTAAAACTGCCTTCTCCTGGCGCCACCCGCAGTCTTTCTCTGTCTAGCAGGTTGCGAGTGCCATCCAGTGGCGTCCGGAGCGAGACAGCGAGCGTTTAGAAACAAAATTAAAATCCAGCTGTAGTGTTCTCCAATTTCAGAAGAAAAAAAATGATCCTTTCCGCCCGCTAGAGAAAAAAATAGTTCCAGGCCTCCGTTCTTCCTTAGATTCATTCTCACGAACGAACTTATCGCCCGAGTTCTCTCATGCAAAAATTGCAAACGAAATATGAACAGATTAATTTCAGAAGTGCATTAAAGGAGCAACACGTACCTACAGTGACCTGTCGGCCGTAGATGACCAGTCATTTGATAAAATGTGACGCTATTGATTTTGAAAACAACTAAATTCTCAGTGAACTCGGACTTAAACGACACAATTTAATAACGATTTAGAAAACCACAGCGAATCTGACTCTGTGGGAAACAAAAGAAACATTCTTATAAATCAGAATGGATGCAAATATCCGTGGTCTCTCTAGTTCTAATGTTTTGCATAGCCTGGACAAGATGTAACACCTTCATAGGGGCAGGGTTGTTAAAACTGAGAGACAGGGTAAAAACAATATATTACTTTAGGTGAAATGATTTACACTTGAAAATCAAAAAACGTTAAAAACTGGAGTATTCAGAAAGTTATCTACAAGAAAGATACGTGTGTTAAGTGTTGTTAACAATATACAGAAAATAAATATGCCAAGAGGAAAGAAAGAAAAAGAAAAGCTATAGTTTTCTTAAATGCTAGCATCAAAACACTTAAAATGTGTTGTGGAAGAAAATACTGACCCCATTCACTGGAGGAAGGAAGGCAGATTTTTTTATCTTTATAATTATACACATGATATGATTGCATACTTTAAAACACAAAAAAGTGTATTAAAAATTATTAGTAATAATAAGAGAATCGAATGATCTGGCTGTATGCAAAATCAATATACAATAATTACTAGCATTTCAGTACATGAAACATCAAGTAGAAAATACAGTGAAGGGTAAAAGATCTCATAGAAGAGCAGTGAAAAAGGAAAGACAACCAATCATAAATAAGAAATCTTCACCAGCCGTGGTAGCACACACCTGTAATCCTAGCACTCAGGAGGCTGAGGCAAGAGGACTGCTGTGGAATCCAGGTCGGCCTGGGCTACAAAGTGAACTCAAGACAAGTCTGAATTACATAGCAAGGCCCTGTCTCAAAAAAAATTACTCATTTTCTTCTGTAGACTACTGGAGTATATTTTTTAAAAGAGGAAGCTTCAAGTAAGAGAAAGATATAACCTTGTTTGTAGTTAGGAAAGCTCAATATAAAATGAAAGTAAAAATTTTGAAATTAAAATTTTAATGTGACCCTAATAAAACATTTTAGAATGCATTTGGGAACAACAAAAGATAGTTTTTTAATTATATGAAATTATAAATTTGCATCAAAATCAGAGAAATAAAATAATTTCCCTGACCTGAAGTCACAGATATCAAGATTGAAAAAGTCACTTGTAGGGGCTGGGGATTTAGCTCAGCGGCATAAGTACCTGCCTTGTAAGCAGGCTGTCGTGAGTTCGATCCCCGGTACTGATAAAAAAAAAAAAGAGGAAAAAGTCACTTTTCCAAAAAGAAAAAAAATAATAATTTACACCAAGATATATCATCAAGAAATTCCATATCAGCTGTATTCCAGGTCCTAAATACTTCCAGAGAAGAAGCATGACCAACATAAACCTCAAGAATCTAAATTATAATTCAGGATGCTAGATGATCATGGAGCAGTGCCTTCAGAATTTTGGGGATATAAATATTATCAGCTACGGAGTCCAGCCAAACTAGCATAAAGGCAGAACAGAGGCATATTCAGATGGAAAAGAACTCGACAAATTTCTCTCATTCTTTCTTCTGAGAAGCCAGGGGCATGGGGGCAGGGTAGCTTCAGAGACACCAAAGAGCAAACCAAAAACAAGGAGGTTGTGGGATCCAGCCAAATCAGAACTTTAACACAGAAGAGAAGTAAGGAAGCACAGGGAGAGCTATGAGACAGCAAGAAGACAAAGGGCTGGAGTGGGCTCTGAGCCAGGACAAAAGCGGCCTTCGCACGAGACTTCGTATAGAACGTCCTCTGGCTTCAACTTCACTTTGCAGGAAGCAACATCCACATCGTAATGTCCGGTGCATCGTTACTGCCCTTGTAAAGTAAAAATAGTATGTATTTTTGGAAAATGAGGGAGGAGAGGAGGGCTTAAGAGAAATAATTACTTATCTGTTCTAACAGGAAGACAGTAAGTATGACTCAAATTAATCAATAAACAGGAGTATGAGCACATTATGAAACAAGTGGAAAAGTTGCAGGAACTAAAAGTGAATTTCCTTGGGTAGCATAACTGAGAGGGAAAAAAGGCAATCAGGCAACTACTTTTCATTTTAAATCTACTGGCATCTAAATTATTTAACAATGATGAATGTATTCTAAATTAAATAATAATAATGGTAATACAAAGAATAACCAGAGAAGGAAATTTGGAGAATCAGAGATAAAGGAAGGAGGTATGTCCTGCACTACTAGAGACTCTTAAAGTATTATCAATTTGGAGTAAATTAAATTGTTAGAACTAGCACAGAATAGAGCAAATGAGTACAATAGAGAGTGTGAGACACATACTCTATGCAAGACGAAGGCGAGAGGTTTCTTTTTTTTTTTTTTTTTTTTTTTTTTTTTTTTTTTTTTTGAGACAGGGTCTCATTATGTACTTCAGGCTGGCCTTGAACACACAGCAATCCTCCTGCCTCAGTCTGCTGAGCACTGAAATTACAAGCATATGTCACCATGCTGGATTTAAAAATGACATTTTAAACCCAGAATGGTAGTGCACATCTGTAATCCCTGTGCTTTGGAAACTGTGGCCCAACCTGCCAATTTAGTGACTTTGTCTCAAAATAAGGGCTAAAGGTTCAACCTAGTAAAAACACTCTGGGTTCAATCTCTAGCACCTAACTAAATAAATAATAATTCCAATCGATGAGAAAACATTAGGATGTTCAATAAACAATGCTTGAAACACTGTCTAGCCATGTAGAAAAACACACACACACACACACACACACACACACAAGTGAACGTCTACCTCATTTTTTCATATATACCAAATTTCCAATGAAACAAAGATCAGGTTTGATTTCTTTTTTTTTTTTTTAATTTTTTTTTATTTTATTTTATTTAAGGAGAAAAGAAAAGAAAAAAAACAGTGAAGGGGTACAAGTTATACAGATTTACAGGAGAAAAAAATGCGCAGTAGGCAATCACTAGTTAATGGATTACATATTGCCATCTTAGAAATAATTGTTCAAGTCACAAAATTAAAGCTTGTAGAGTGGACATTCCAACAATGATACTGCAAACAGTTCTGTTCAATGATCCAATAAAACTCTGTGATATCATTTTCTATCTTATACATTTAAATATACATGCAGTTATATAGTTTAGAGCACTTTCTTTTCCTCTCTTTTGTACAATGACTATTACACATTTTGGGTTTCATTGCTCCCACGGTTCTTATTGCTTTTTTGGAAGAGAGTAAAACCAAATGTGACATAACAGAACAGAATCGGTCAAGTCAAAAGGGTGGACATAATAGATAATATAAAAACATAATACAAGGTGATCAACAATGGTTACCATAATGCCTCCCGCTATTTCTAATAGAATTGCCTATATCATTAGTTGTTATACAATTGAACAAAACCGTAAAGAATAAAACCGACAAAACCAAAACATTGGAGATATTTTAGGTCTTCAAAAGTAGATAAAAGTCAACGAGAATGGGCGTTATAATGAATCTCATTATCTTCTCAGCTGATGCCTAAACTTTCGAACCTGATACTATCCAGCAAAACAGAATAGAGGAACCTCAGTCAAAAACAAGATGGTGAGAGTAATACAGGGCTTCAAATCGAGATAATAGAAAGTCAAAGTGGGTTACTATATTATATCCTGCTATATTTTTCCCTTTAATTAAATGGATAAAAATAAAAAAGTAAATAATGGAGTGGAGATTGAGAAAAAAGAGGGCATAACAGCAAAACAGGGCAGATCAAAACATAACCATTTAAGCAGAATAGTGTTTCACCACCAGATAATCCTGACCCAAAAATAGTTAACATATTGACTCCCTCCCTGAAGTCCTTGACTACAACTTCATATACTGTAGCATTAAGTATATCAAAACAATGTAAAACCATTTAAGAGAATGACAGCATTATAGAGTATTTAGAATCGACTAACAGAAAATGAACAATGGTCTCTGTATAATCTCCTTGTCCTTAAAAGGTTTTTTCTTATACTATCGTACATAACAAAATCCAATAAGATACAACCTGTTTAGACCATTGGAGACAGAAGAACAAAAGCTAGATGAGACTTCAAAACAAGATGGTACTAAATCAGCATTACCTATTAAGATGTCATTTTCTCCAAAAAAAGCTGTTCCTATCATCCAATCTTCTCTGTCTCATTTCTGTTGAGCTCTTTTTCTGTCAGTAGCCGTCAGTTTGTCTTCTTCATTTTGTTCTCTGCTCCATTCGTTGTGGCCTCCCCGCCACTATTTCTGGGTTCTTTGTATTTTTCTTTTTTTAGAATATCCTGCAATACTTTCTGTAGGGTTGAATTGGTGGTTGCAAATTCCCCCAGTTCCTCTTTATCCTGGAAGCACCTCGTTTTTCCATCAATTTCCAGGGACAGTTGTGCAGGATATCTCAATCTTGGCTGGAGATTATTATCTTTCAAAGCTTGAATTATTTCTCCCCATGCTCTTCGTGATTTGATGGTTTGTGAAGAGAAATCTCCTGTAATTCTGATGGGTATTCCCTTGTAAGTGATCTGTTTCTTGTCTCTTACAGCTTTTAATATTCTGTTCTTGTATTGAATTTCTGGAATTTTTATTATTATATGCCTGGGTGTTTCTCTGTTAGGGTTGTAGGTAGCTGGGGTCCTGTATGCCTCATACATCTGAGTATCTTTACCTTTTGCTAAATTAGGAAAATTCTCCTGGATTATTTCTGTGAGTAGCTTTTGTAGTTCACTTGTTTGTGTCCCTACTTCTTCTTTTATGTTCTTAATCCTTAAGTTATGGCTCCTCTTATCATCTTCTTGTCTTTGTATTATTGCTGTGTGTTTCTTTGTTATTTTTAAGAAGTTTTTCATTTCATTCTCCCATGTTTCAAGTCTGCCCTCCAATTCAGATAGTCTGTCCTTAGTTTCTTTCAAGCTGTTATGCCAGTCTTGGATAGACTTCTTAATTTCTTGATAGTCTCTTTGAACCTGCTTCACATACTCAATGCTTTCTCTGTTTTCTCCATCAAGCAATTCTCCCCTCTTTTTCTGTTCTTCCATTCCACCATCTGCTTTTTCCTGGGTGGTGCTTAGCATTTCTCTAACTATTCTGCATACTTCTAGCTTCAGGTCATTGATAACTTCATTCCTGAATTGGTCTATGAGGCTCTCTAGATGGCGCTTAATGTATATTGGTGCGGTGTCCACTATTGCCTGTTTCTCAGGATTGGGGGCCGAGGAGCCTTTTTTGTTGCTTCCCTTCCCCATATTTTCTGTTCCTTATAAAATGCAATCTTACATAGGAGGCCTGGCTTCCCTGCCTGTCAGCCACAGCCTGATCAAATTGCGCTGGCTAGTTGTTCCCGCCCACCGCTGCGCCCCAGGGAGTTGCGGAGGAGGCAGCCTACGCGGGAGTCGGTCGCTCCTCCAGGCCACCGTCAGGCTCTGGGATCTGGGTTAGGCCAGCCTATGGAGTCCGCCAGCAGCGTCACTCAGGCCAGGCACCTTTCACCAATCCCGTCTGAGAGGGGAATGTGCGGCTGGAGTTGTCACCGCGCCCTGCTCTTACAGGACTGCCCGAGCCCAGAAAAACCTCCGCTGGAGTCAAACTGTGGTAGGGGATCAGTTTCGTGCTCACCTCGCCACCAGTCAGTTTTCCTCCTTGTCCTGTTTCCGACTCCGTTCGCAGACTCCGGTTCCCAGAGCTCGGCGCGTCTCTCCTTGCCGAGCCGCTGTGGAGGCAGCCAGCCGCTGGGCGGCGGGAAATCCAAACCGCGGTTTCCAATGGCGCGGGGTCGAGCCTCCACACCGAGATTTTTTCTGTTCCTATTTTAGCGCCAGGACTGTATTCTAAGTTAGATTCTCTCAGCCCAGTTCGTTCCTGAGTCAGCAAGCATATCTCTACTGGTTCGTATCTCCTTAGTCCGCATCATTCCTGGCCTCTGAGCTGAGTCTTTAGAGAGCCTTCAGTAGCTGCTGCTGTCTGTCTGCCATGTTCTCAGGAAGTCCCCTTGATTTCTTTTTTTAACGAAACCTCAAAAGTTTAAGAAGAACACTTGAGGGAAAAGGATTTGTAACCTTAGATTAAGGATGAAGTAGGTTCTCCACTTTCTCAGTTACTTTCCTCGTTGCTGAGACAAAATATACAACACCCAAAGTTAAAAGAAGAAAGGTTTGTTTAACTTAGACTTACATAGGTTTCAGCTCATAACTGGCTCCAAGGCAGGGTGCACATAGCAGAGAGACAACAGTTCATGGCCATGGAAGACAGCAAAGGCAGCAAGACAGAGAGAGACAAGCCTCTTTCTGTCCCTTATACTGTATGCAGGATTAGGGTAGTGCCAACCCCCCAGCTGGTCCAGGAATCCCACACTCTTAACCCCAGCACTGCACCATGAGTCAAGTGTACACTCCAGATCCAGCCACCTCCGACAAAGCTCTGTGACTGCACAACACATCCAGACACAAACTGCAACAGTCCCCAAACCATGGAACCTTTACAGAAAAGAGCTGTTTGGTGGACACTGTTAGTTGCTTCCCTAGTATCCATTTTCTTCTTCTCTTCAATTAATAAGAACCAAAGTTGACGGTGAGAGAGAGTGAACCATGTGCTCAGAAAATCGTATTTTTCTAAATTCCCTTGCATTCAGAGGTAGCCACATAATACATGGCTAACTAACTGGATGCATATAGAAACTGATTCCTGAGAAAGTTTTCTTCTCTGGTAGAAATCCAACTTCTTTATTTTGTGCCCTTCCTTTCTGAAATGCACACATGCAGACCGGAGAGGGAACAGCCATCTAGGAACCATTAGGGTGATGGAGAATCTGTGCTAAGGATCACAATTTGGAAAAGTGGAGAAATCCTGGCTCCCTGATGGCATCCCAGAACCCTGAACTCCCTTACCCTCAAGCCTCACATTCATTCAAAGACAATTTAAAAATAAGATACAATCATGGTTCTTATCCAGTGTAAAAATATACATGTATTAAAGATTTTATTGAACGCATCAGTGAAGAAACTACCAAAGTGTTTTAGTCCAGAGCAGACACACTTATAAACAGAAATACTGAAATGAGGGTACGAACAGAACACTATGGGGTAGTGACCATGGGGGAGAACGGTCCCTCTCCTGGCATAATTCATTAGAACAGCGTGAGGTTATTTGCTTTGCTGTCAGTTATCTAATGCAGAATTATAAAAGAACTCATAGAATTGGAATCAGATAACCCAGAAAGCTGTGTTCTGAGCAGCACGGTTTTCCATTGAAGAACCAATTCTACCTCTGTTGTTTCAAACAAATGTTCTCCTCTTTGCTCAGCACACCGTTAGAGTTGGATTTTATTTTCTGTAGTTGGACACACTCCTCACTGATACGACTGCTAGATTTGATGGCCTAAAATTATTTTTAAAACTCTACACAAAATAAAAGGAGCCAAAATACCGCTATAAGCTGAAAAAAAATTCCCAACATAAATGACAAAGAAATAATCTCCATAACCTTAACAAATCAAACCAGTAAGAAAAAGACTGCCAACTCAGTAGACACTAGCAAAGTACATTAACAACTCACAAAAAAAGACATGAATACCTTTTAAACATAGAGAAGTTATTCAACTGCACCCGTAAGTTTTTTTAAGTGTAAATTAAAACCACAATGAAATACCATATACAGACACATCAAAACTGCAGGACATATTTAAATTTTTAAAAATTATTACAGTAAAAGACACATTGCTACAAATCCTTCTGGAGATAGCCCCCTGCACTTTGAACATACTTATCCCTTCATTCCTGCCGCTTTCTGGAGCAGTCTCGAATTCTCTTTCACCACAGAGAGTGCAGCTGCTCCATGCCACCTGGAGAAAGGTAGACAGGTGAGAAGTGTCTCCCTTCATCTTCAACCTGGCACCCAGTGACGTCTGACTCTTCCCCAAAGTCAAAATGATCACAAAAGGTAAACATTTTGAGTCAATTCACAACATGAAAAAGCTGTAACAGTAGTAAAAACACTCACAAAAGAGGACTTTCAGAGCTACTCCAGGAAGTGACAAAAAATGGTGGGCTGAGTGTGCTTGAAGTGAGGGGAAGTGCTGTGAGGGCTGTTAGTAGTGATGTGTGCTTTACTGTAATCATTGTTATTTAAATATTTGCCTATCTTGTCATAATACCTCATATTTTAAAGAGAGGCAAGAATGCAAAAATTTATTGAAGTTAAAGGAAATATTTTCATGCACAGTTGTGAGATAATTAAATTAATATAGCCAATTTGAAGGACAGCTTAACAAAAAAATTTAAAAGTCAATGTATGCATACCCCTTATCATACTAATACCACTCGTAGGCAGTCATCCTGTGGTTATACTTGTCTGTGGACATAAAGATACGTGTAGGGGTATATTTTTGTAGGACTGCTTGCAGTTGCAAAAGACTGTACAAAACTATATAAATAACTACCCACACATGTATTACCCATACACTCATGGAATGGAATACCATGCAGCTATTTAAAATAATGTGTGCAAGCCCTGGGTTCAATCCCCAGCACCACAAAATACATGCATATATACATACACAGACAAACATTCATACATAACATAATGGTCAAAATGGAAGTACTAAGTCAGCAGAAGGGCTGGGTAGTTTAATCATACAGCACTTGCCTAGTAACACTGAAAAAACAAGCCAGCAGGAAAAAAACAGCAGACTCCTTGGCAATATCAATATTACTTCAATATCACTACTGTTTCCATATTCATTAAACAAATATTTTTAGTTATCAGCATAGCTCATATTTCCAAAAACCCTCTCCCTCTCTGTCAAGCTGTGCTGGACCTGTAGTTGACACCTACTGTCCACCATGACTCTCAACTGCTCCCATCACCCAGTAGGTTCTTATGGTAGCCACACGTCAGTCTGCGGGGTATGGTTCATTGGAGCAGGTGGTGATCACCTAACCTTGGGCCAATCACATTCTCCCCATGGGACTCTGGGATAGAACACAGTACTGGCCCTAATGTAGAACACAATACTGGCACTGGATGAACTCTTAATGTGGGAGAGATGTGTTACACAGGCTTTCTTAGCAGGCAACGAGAAAGCTGATCCATCAGCTAGGCCCCATCAGAAAAGAGAAACCACAATCAAGTTTCATATAGAGAAGGCTTAAAACAAAGAGTGATGAGGGATTGTCTACTAATAAGAATACACAAATAGTAGAATAAGGAGCAGACACTACTCCTAGAGCTGAGATAGAGCAGCCAAGGAAGAGCTGCACATCCCTCAGAGCTAAGATGCCTCAGATCACTGGATAGGTAAGTCACCTGGCTGCCACACTAGTGGGTCTCACTGGAAATCCACCCTATATTCACACATGGTGTCTCACTGGGGGCATTTCACTATTAGACCACTTGCTCACTGAGGGACTAAGGGCAGGAAGGGGGTTGGTTGAAGAAGCTGTGGGCTCCTGGGTGTGCTGGCAGCCAAGCATTGAAGAAGCTGTGCCCTGGAGACACCGAGTGCACTGCCAGGCCTGGCGCTGGTGGGGAGGGCCACTCCCCTGAAGCCAAATCTTGAGATGCAACACACACTGTAAGAGCCTGCCAAAGCAGCCCTTACAGCTTGCCAGGCAACCCCAAAAGAACCAGGAAGCAAGCTCTTTCCCTCTTGCAGAGCCCTTTTGTGCCCTGTACAGACAAAGCTTAATGTGGTACCAGCTGGCCAATGAAACATATTTAAAGGGCCCAAATCTATTTTCACAATTGAAGCAGTGAAGGGAAAATTTGATGTTGACACTAGCGCTCTTAAGGGAGAGAATAATGTTAAACAAAAGCCTCACAAATCCGTAAAGAAAAGGCCTGCAACTGGAGAAGAAAATACAGAGAAGCACAGAGGAAAAACTGAAAGCAGAGGCAAAAAGATATGCAAAAGGCAAGTCAACACAGGCTGGCAATAACAAAGTCACTGAATTAAAATCTTAGATAATAATTGTGCCACTGCTGAGTTCTCGTAATAGGATACTGTTGCTCATGTCTCCTGGTTTTATCTTTTTCAGTTCTTTGAAATTTCCTTTCCTAAGTGGAAAGCTTTAAAAAGAATTTTTTAAAATCTTTTTTCTGGTGAAGAGAAGCAGCTCTCATGCACATAGGCCGCCACTGGTACTCTCCCACGGGTAAACAAAAACACAGGCAGAGTGGATTGGGAGACAGAATCTATCAATATGCTTTATACAAGAAACACAATATCTTCCGGGAGAACATGGCGGACAGATAACAGCAACTACCGGCGGCTCTCTGAAAGACTCGGCTCAGAAGCCAGGAATGGTGCGGACTAAGGAGACATAAGCAGGTGGAGATATGCTCTGCTGACTCAGGAACGAACTGGGCTGAGAGAAGCCAACTTGGAATGCAGTCCTGGTGCTAAAACAGGAACAGAAAAGACTCGGTGTGGAGGCTGGAACCACGCCATTGTAAGCCGCGATTTGGGTTTCCTGCTGCGCAGCGGCTGGCTGCCTCTACAGCGGCTCGGCAAGGGGAGAGACGTGCAGAAGCTCTGAGAACAGCAATCTGCGAACGGCAGGGAGGCGTGCACTGACTTATGGTGAGGTGAGTGAGAGAAACTGACACTCTACCACAGTTTGACTCCAGCAGAGGACTTTCTGGGCCCGAGCAGTCCTGCGGGAGCAGGGCGCGGTGGTGACTCCAGCCACACATCCCCCTCTCGGGCGGGATTGGTGAAAAGTGCCTGGCCTGCGTGACGCTGACGGCGGACCTGGTAGACTGTCCCAACCCAGATCCCAGAGCCTGACGGTGGCCGGGAGGGGAGACGCGTAGGCTGCCTGGTCCGTAACTCCCTGGTGCGCAGCGGTGAGCGGGAACACCTAACTGGCGCAATTCGATCAGGCTGTGGCTGACTGGGAGAGAAGCTGGGCCTCTTATATAAGCTTGCATATATAAGGAACAGAGAAGAAGAGGCAGCATGGGAAGAGGCAGCAACAAGAAAGGCTCCTCGGCCCCCAATTCTGAGAAACAGGCAATAGCAGACACCGCACCAATACACATAAGGCACCATACAGAGAGCCTCATAGACCAATTCAGGAATGAAGTTATCAACGACCTGAAGCTAGAAGTATGCAGAATAGTTAGAGAAATGCTAAGCACCACCCAAGAAAAAACAGGTGGTGGAATGGAAGAACAGAAAAAAAGGGGAGAATTGTTTGATGGAGAAAACAGAGAAAGCATAGAATACGTGAAGCAGGTTCAAAGGGACTACCAAGATACTAAGAAGTCTATAGAAGACTGGCATAACAGCTTGAAAGAAACTAAGGACAGACTATCTGAACTGGAGGGCAGACTTGTAATATGGGAGAATGAAATGAAAAACTTCTTAAAAATAACAAAGAAACAAACAGCAATAATACAAAGACAAGAAGATGATAAGAGGATCCATAACTTAAGGATTAAGAACATAAAAGAAGAAGTAGGGATGCAAACAAGTGAACTACAAAAGCTACTCACAGAAATAATCCAGGAGAATTTTCCTAATTTAGCAAAAGGTAAAGATACTCAGATGTATGAGGCATACAGGACCCCAGCTACCTACAACCCAAACAGAGCAACACCCAGGCATATAATAATAAAAATTCCAGAAATTCAATACAAGAACAGAATATTAAAAGCTGTAAGAGAAAAGAAACAGACCACTTACAAGGGAACACCCATCAGAATTACAGCAGATTTCTCTGCACAAACCATCAAATCACAAAGAGCGTGGGGGGAAATAATTCAAGCATTGAAAGATAATAATCTCCAGCCAAGATTGAGATATCCTGCACAACTGTCCCTGGAAATTGATGGAAAAACAAGGTGCTTCCAGGATAAAGAGGAACTGGGGGAATTTGCAACCACCAATTCAACTCTACAGAAAGTATTGCAGGATATTCTAAAAAAAGAAAAATACAAAGAACCCAGAAATAGTGGCGGGGAGGCCACAGCAAATGGAGCAGAGAACAAAATGAAGACAAACTGACAGCTACTGACAGAAAAAGAGCTTAACAGAAATGAGGCAGAGAAGATTGGATGATAGGAACAGCTATTTTGGAGAAAATGACATCTTAATAGGTAATACTGATTTAGTATCATCTTGTTTTGAAGTCTCATCTAGCTTTTGTCCTTCTGTCTCCAATGGTCTAAATAGGCTGTATCTTATTGGATTTTATTATGTACGATAGTATAAGCAAAAACCTTTTAAAGACAAGGAGATTATACAGAAACCATTGTTCATTTTCTGTTAGTCGATTCTAAATACTCTGTAATGCTGTCATTCTCTTGAATGGTTTTACATTGTTTTGATATACTTAATGCTACAGTATACGAAGTTGTACTCAAGGATTTCAAAGAAAGAAACAATATGGTAACTACTTTTATGTTAGGATTATCTGGTGGTGAAACACTATTCTGCTTAAATGGTTATGTTTTGATCTGCGCTGTTTCGTTGTTATGCCCTCTTTTATCTCAATCTCCACTCCATTATTTACTTTTTTATCTTTATCCTTTTAATTAAAGGAAAAAAATAGCAGGATATATTATAGTAACCCATTTTGACTTTTCATTACCTTGATTTAAAGCCCTGTATTACTCTCACCATCTGGTTTTTAACTGATGTTCCCCTATTCTGTTTTGCTGGATAGTATCAGGTTCGAAAGTTTAGGCATCAGCTGTGAAGATAATGAGATTCATTATGACGCCCATTCTTGTTGACTTTTAGCTACTTTTGAAGACCTACAATGTCTCCAATGTTTTGGTTTTGTCGGTTTTATTCTTTACTGTTTTGTTCAATTGTATTATAACTAATGATATAGGCAATTCTATTAGAGATAGCGGGAGACATTATGGTAACCATTGTTGATCACCTGTATTATGTTTTTACATTATCTATTATGTCCACCCTTTTGACTTGACCAATTCTGTTCTGTTATGTCACATTTGGTTTTACTCTCTTCCAAAAAAGTAATAAAAACCGTGGGAGCAATGAAAAAAAAAAAAAAAACAAGAAACACAATAACTTGAAAGAAAATTCATAGACTGAAAGCCAAAGGAGAGGAAACGAAGCTCCATGTAATGGAAGAGAAAAAGAGCAAGGATAGTTTGCCCATCAACCACAGAACAGATTACAAAAATATGGCATTTTTATACAATAGAAAGCTACCCAGCTATAAACAAGGATAATTATGAGTCTCTTGTAGATAAATGGATGCAACTTGTGATCGTGCTCTTGGGTGAAATGGTTCAAACTCCCACAGGTGAACATCATGTTGTCTCCCTAGGATAAAAAACTGAGTTAACAGGAGTTAACAGGATCTAAAACATGCAATAGATATTGTGAAAGTGAAAGGGAAGAAACATCTAAGAAGGAAAAGTGGTAGCCATTATCAATTCCTTATTCTTTTGTTTTAAAATTCTGTATCATTTTCATTGTTTTCTTTTGATTTGTTTATTCTGTTTTGTTTTGTTTGATTTTGTTATATCAGATGGTATGGGCAGCTATTTTGTAAATAACAAGATATATTATGGTAGCCATTGTTGATGTCCTATTATCTTGCTTTGAAGTCCTGTATAGCTTTCACTGTTTTGTTTTGATTGGCTTTATTCAGTTATTCTGTTTTATTTTTTGGTTTTAGTTTCTTAAAAAACAAAAAAAAATTTAAATTCTTTTTCCGTTATATATACTATTGAACTTAAGTAGCATGTCTCAATTTCCCCTGGACACAATTGTTCATTTTCCCTTCAGATGCCATGTTAGTGGTAAGTTCTTACAAAGGTGAACAATTAGTAGTTTGGAACAAAATCATAAAGCCTTCCTTGTTAGTCATATATATGTATTTCTTAATGTCATGTCTTGCCAGACAATCAGCAAAATTCACTTGAATTGATCCCTTGAGCAGGCTGTCTACCACCTTTCTTATGGAGCCTTGGTGTCTTTCTAAGACATTCTTGTACCTGTCTAGTAATTCAATATATATGTCTTCGTGTGGAGCTGATTATGGTGAAGCTTGTTTCTATTGGTTCTTTTAAATGGGTTGTTTTGTGTTGTTATTCCATTTGACGGAGTCAATTCATCACCTCATTACCAGGACATTCTTTGTCCTGTCTATTGGAGTTACCAGTTTATTCTGCCGTAACATCATTAGCAATAAGGAACCCCATGGAGTAATATCACCTCTTTCCAGCTGCTGTGTTGTTCCCTAGTTACTGGTAGCTTTCCACAGTCTCACATCCCACTTTCCCTCTGCCAGTTTGTTTTGGTTTGAAGAAAGTGGCTGTACCTGTATTTCAACTTAAATCTGATTTTCACTTCTTTCAGCCTCTCGTATTTCTTCTCACCAAATTTCTTCCATCTGTTTCCCACATGGTGTTCATCTTTTCTCCCAGTATTTGATAGCACAGGATACTCTTTTTGTTCTTGCAGTCATAATTCATTTTCATCTCTAATGACTTCTTTCCAAGCTCCATGTTTTGTGTATGCCTCTCTTTTCCATTCTTTCTAGTGATTCCTTTTCATTTTCCTGTACGATCCTCTTGCTTGAGGCAGGTATGTTCCCACATTTGTGATAATGATAACAATCCCCTTCAGTGAGGGACAAGTATCTCTACCTCCAGGACCCTTTCTGGTCCCCACCTCTCTCTCATTGGATCTGAGGTGACTCTAATAGGAGATAGACTCGTATGGAGAATGTAAACTGGATCATGGCTCAGTGGGTCCCAAAATGAAAGACCACCTGTGCTTGTTAAAATAGGAGTTCCTGGGCCCAATGGAAACAAGTTGAATTGTAATCTCTGGAGTAATTCCTGAAACCTGGAGTGATTCTATCTCTGGGTAATTTTTATTCACCTAAAGCTGAACTGCTAGAAACTGTTACCATTTGTATCTAGATGTCCTCCCAAAGCCCCATGCTGTCATAGGTGGGACTTTTCAGAGGTAACTGGATCTAGAGTGTGTGATGCTGGAAATAATGGTATAGGATTACTGAATTAGTCCACTGGTTGGTTTGGCACAGTCCTGAACAGGATTAGGGGTGCTCCACCCTGGGTGAAGGGGTACCCACCCTAGTGATGGACAGTCTAAATTCAATACAAAGGAACAGAATCTGTCACTTATTACTTGCTGCTTGCTGACTTCTCCCTAACCTGCTATGCCATGGGCTGTTCCTCCTCTGCAATGTCCTCTCCCATGCCACTCTGCCTGTGGCCAACGATGAACTGTGAACTCCAATAAACCCTTCCTCCATTAACTATGGGAGCTGGGTATTTTGTCTTGTCAATGAGAAAAATAACTCAGACAGCACCTGTTCTGAAATATGAGAGGACTGTTCTAAATTTAAACATGATTTTCTACTAGATTCCTCCAGACCTGGAGGCCTACAGCAGGTATCATGTCTACCTCAGGAAATAGAGGTGGAAAGTTTCCTTCCCTGGGACACTACCCTTATGTGCCATAACTCTGTCTTGGGCTTGCCCTCTGGAACTTAACTCTGGTTTCCATAGACGAGACCTGCCATAGGACACAGAAGGCACTATTAAATGACTGAGGAGAGATTTCTACATGGTCCATGGCAGAAACCCACCAACTCCACATTTTGAATTCAGAGACCATCAGAGTCACTAGAATCACCCATGCAGAGAGGCACCACTGCATCAGAACCTTAATAAAAACAGCACTTCATTCCTCATTCAATATATGAGAAGAACTGGATTCATAAAGGAGGGGCACATTGACTTGTGGTTAGGTTTTTTTAAAAGAGGACAAAACAAAACAGAACAAAGCAAATCTGAAGAAAAGAATGCAAGTGACACAAGATTTCAAAGCAAGACAACAGGAGATCTGCAGTGGCTACTATAATGTCTCTTGTTTTCTTCTAAGTAGTTGTCTATATCTTCACACACAATGAATTCAAACAAAACAAAATAGTATAAAACTGATCAAAACAGAAGAATGAAAGCATTAAGGCCTTCAAAACCAGAAAATAGGAAAATCAACAATGGCTACCATCATGTCCCTTGTTCACTTCAAAATAGCTGTGCATACTTTCATATATATTGTAATTAAATAATATAAAACAGACTAAAACCACTCTAAACAAAGAATAAAAACATTACCAGACTTCACAGCATGATGATAGGAAATCAGAAATGGCTACCATGATGTCTCTTTTTCTTCCAAGTAGTTGTTCATATTATCACACATAATATAATCGATTCTCATAAATTCTTTAGGAGAAGTTCTAGGCATGTATAAGCCTCTACATGTGCACCTATCCTTTCTGCACTAGAGGAAAAAACAAAACAAATTATTAGCAAAACACAAACCTAAAAATACAAATAAATAACAATAAAAAAGAGCCCAGAACAATGACAATATAGGCTTTCAAAACAAGGTGCTAGAAACATAACAAAGGTTGTTATTTTACATAGTAATCTTCAAAAGAGTTCCTCAGATTACCAGATGTAAACATGCAAAATTGATCCTATGAATCCTATGAATGTTAACTGTTTTGTTCTAAGGACTCATATAATTAGTAGCACAATCATCTTAGCTATCTTAAGTATGTATATAAAAATTTATACATTTTTTCTTTTCCTTTCCTTTTTTTTCTCCTTTTCCCTGAGTTATTTTTCCCCTTGGAGCAGATTCTTACCCTTTTGTAGTATTTATTGAGGATTTTGTATCTTATTCATTCTCACTGTTTCTTATACTAGGGAGACAATATGAATGGTATATACATGTGAGTTTGATTTATTTCACTTATGAATATGGTCTCAAGTTGCATCCATTTACTAAAAAAGCCTCAATGTGATCCCTATTCATAGCTCAGTGGTACTCCATTGTATAAACTACTACATCTTTTTTATCCATTCCTCAGTTGATGGACATTTAGGTTGTTTCCAAGATCTGGCTATTACAAATTGTGCTGCTATAAAAATGGGTGGTGCACATATACCACTGGGATATGATGTTTTCAGTTCTTCTGTGAATATTACCAAAAGTGAAATCCTAGCTTTTTGAGGAACCTCCACACTGATTTCCACAGTGGCTGCACCAGTTTAAACTCCTACTAACAGTGCAGGAGAGTTCCTTTTCCCCCACAGCCTCTCCAGCATTTGATGGTGTGGTTTCTTTATCCTATCCATTCTTTCTGGAGTGAAATGGAATCTCAGTGTTGTTTTAATTTGCATTTCTCTAATGACCAATGATGCTGAACATTTTTTCAGTTATTTATTTGCCATTTGTATGTCTTCATCTGAGAAGTGTGTATTCATCTCAGATGCCCATGTTTGGATTGGGTCTTTGAATTTCAAGGCTTTTTTAAAAATTCTTTATATGTTCTAGATAGAAGACTTTTGTCAGAGGGACAGTTGACTAAGATTTTTTCAAAATTCACGGGTTTCCTTTTTACTCTGTTGTAGATTTCTTTTGACATGCAAAAGATGAGATCCCAGTTATTGATTCTGGGAAGTATTTCCCATGAAGTTTTATTTTTGTTCATGAATTCTATGCCTACCTTTATGTCTTCATGATTTCTATCTAATTTGTCTTCCAACAGATCTAGTGTTTCTGTTTTAATATGTAGATCTTTGATCCATTTAGATTTTAGTTTAATATATAGTGATAGGCATGGGCCTAGTTTTAGTTTTTGGCATATGGAGAGCCAGTTTTTCCAGCACCTTTTATTAAAGAGACTGTTGTTCTTCCAGTGAACATGTTTGGTCCCTTTATCAATGATAAGGTGGCTAAGTATGTTTGTAGTTGTAGTTGTATCTTTTAATCTATTTCATTGATCTTCAGGTCTGTTTTTATTCCAGTACCATGATGATTTTATTACAGTAGCTTTGTAGTATAATTTCAAGTCAGGGATTGTGATGCCTCCTTGATTGCTTAGAATTGCCTTTGCTATTCTAGGTCTTCTCTGGTTCCAGATGAATTTTAGAAGTGATTTTCCTAGATCTGTGACATATGCTAGTGGTATTTTGATTGGGATTGCATTAAATCTGTATAACAGTTTTGGGAGAATGGCCATTTTCACAGTATTTGTTCTTACTATCCATGAACAAGGGATGTCTTTCCATTTTCTGAAGTCCTCTTCAATTTCTTTTTTCAGAGTATTATAAATATCCCTGAATAGATCTTTTACTTCTTTTGTTAGATTGATCCCTAAATATTTCATTTTTTGGATGTCATTGTGAAGGGTGTGGCTTCTTTTATTTCTCTCTCAGTGAGTTTGTTGTTTGTGTACAGGAATGCTATTGATTTTTTAGTGTGGATTTTCATCCAGCTACATTACTGAATTTAGTTATTATACCTAGAAGTCTTTCAGTGGGGTTTGGGGAGTCTTTAATGAGAGTATCATGTCATCTGCAAATAATGATAATTTAACTTCTTCTTTTCCTATCCTTATTCCATTTATTTCTCTTTCTTGTCTAATTGCTCTGCTTAGTATTTGCAGTAATATATTAAATAGGAGTGGTGATAATGGGCATCCTTATTCCTGATTTTAGAGTAAAAGCTTTCAGTTTTTGACCATTTAATATGATGCTGGCTGTTGATTTGTCAGGGATGGCTTTTTTTAACTTGAGGAAAAGACCACCTATTCTGATTTTCTGTAAGTTTTTATCATGAATGAGTGTTGGACCATATCAAAAGCTTTTTCTGCACATGGAATGATCATGTGATTCTTATCTTTGGCTATATTGATATGGTGAATTGTATTTATTGATTTGCATATGTTGAGCCATCCCTGCATTCCTGGGATGAATCTCACTTGGTCACGGTATATAATGTTCCTGACGATTTGCTGCATTCTGTTTGCCAGTATTTTATTGAGAATTTTTGCATCTATGTTCATTAGGAAGATTGGACTGTAGTTCTTTTTTTTTTGGTTGGGTCTTTCTCTGGTTTTAGTATTAGTGTAATACTTGATTCCAGGAATAAATTAGGGAGAATTCCTTCCCTTTCAATTTCATTGAAGAGTTTGAGGAGTGTTGGCATTAAGTCTTCTTTGTATTTCTTGCAGAATTCAACAGTGAATCCATCAGGACCTGGGCTTTTCTTTGTTAGTAATGTTTTAATTCCATTTCCAATTTCACTAATTGAAATTGGATTATTCAGCAGTTTTACATTTTCTTGACCTAGCTTTGGTAATTCATATGCTTCTAGGAATCTGTCCACTTCTTCTATGTTATCAAACCTATGAGAGTAGAAGTTTTCAAAGCAGATGTTAATAATCTTCTGGGTCTGTAGTGATTTTTCCCTTTTTATTCCTTATTGCATGAATTTGAGCTTTCTCTTTCCTTTTTTTAATACGGTTGGCTAGGGGCTTATCAATTTTATTTATTCTTTGAAAGAACCAACTTTTTGATTCATTAATTCTTCATACTATTGTTTTAGTCTCTAGTGCATTAATTTCTGGTCTGATTTTTGTAATTTCCTCCCTTCTTTTGGCTTTAGGCTTGACTTGCTCTTATTTTTCTAGATGTTTGAGGTGTAGCATTAGGTTTTTTATTTATGTTCATTCTGTTTTCCTTATGTGGGAATTTACCACAATAAATTTTCCTCTGAGGACTGCTTTTATTTTATCCCACAGGTTTTGGTGAGTTGTATTTGTATCTTCATTTGCTTATAGATATCATTTAGTTTCTTCTTTAATTTCCTCTGTGACCCACTGATTGCTTAGAAGTATATTATTTAGTTTTCATGTGTTTGTGGAGTTTTTTTCAGTTTCTTTGGCCATTGATTTCTCGTTTCATGGCACTATGATCAGATAATATGCATGGGATAATTTCAACTCTTTTACATTTACTTAAGCATGTTCTATGGGCTAGTATATAATTTATTTTAGAGAATGTGCCATGTACTGCTGAGATGAATGTATATTCTGATGTTATTGTGTGGAAAACTTTGTATACATCCACCAAGTCCATTTGTTCACAGGTATGACTGAGTTCTGTTATTTCTTTGCTGATTTTCTGTCTAGTTAATCTGTCTCTTTGTGTCAGTGGGGTGCTAAGGTCTCCCATTATAACTACATTTTTGTTTATTTGATTTTCCATTTCTGTTAATATTTATTTTATATAGTGGGTGCTCCTGAATTTGGTGCATAGACATTTAAGATCGTTATCTCTTCCTCTTGAAGTTTTCCCCTAACTAGTATGTAGTGACCTTCTTTATCTCTTTGGATCATTCTTGGTTTTGCATTAACATTGTATGCAAACAGAATACCCCTGCTTTTGGGGCGGGAGTCCTGTTGCATGAAATATTGTTTTCCATCCTTTGACTTTCAGTCTATGAATTTCCTTTTGGATGAGTTTCTTGTATACAGCATATGGTTAGATGTTGTTTCTTAATCCATTCTACCAGTTTATTTCTGTTAATTAGTGAATTGAGGCTATTTATATTACTAGTTATAACTGATATATATTTGTTTGTGTTTGTCATGTTCTTTCTGCTGTTGGTTCTTTACCTTTCTCTTCTGTTTAATTGTTTGCCTTGCGTAGTGGTTTTTGCCTGTTGGCATTCTTGAGGTTGTAATTATTTTTATGTCTATCTAGAACATCTTTCAGTATTCTTTGCAGAGTTGGTCATGAGGTTCTTTAGCTGTCCTTTGTTGTGGAAGTATCTTATTTTTCCGTCTACTTTGAAGGACAATTTTTCAGGGTACATCAGAAGTCATTTTCCTTTAGAATCTGAAATACTTCATTCCATGTTCTTCTTGATTTCATTATTTGTGTTGAGTCAGCTGTGATTCTGATGGGCTTTCCTTTATAGGTGATCTGTCTCTTCTTTCTAACAGCTTTTAACATTCTGCTCTTATGTTGAATTTCTGGGATGTTGATTATATATCTGGATGTATTTGGTTATGGCTATTTGGAGTTCTATATGCTTCATTTATCTGTATATCAGTTTCCATTCCCATGTTTGGGAATTTTTCAGCTATTACTTCTCTAAATAGTCTTTTGATATCATTTGTGTTGTCACCTTCTTTTTCGTTCACACCTATCAATCTTATGTTGGTCTTCTTTGCATCGTCTTGCAGCTGTTGAGTCATTATTTCCTGATTCCTTCTTATCTTTAGAAGATCACGCCTTTCCTGTTTACTAGCTGAAATCTTGTCTTCTAGGTCTGAAAGTCTATCTTCACTTTCATTAAGACAGTTTTGCCAACTTTCAATGAAATTTTTGATTTCCTGAATGTCTCTTTGAATCTGTTTCATGCATTCTTTCTTATATTGTTCCCATCTTTTTTCAGTGTTCCTCAAATTTTTTAACTATGTCTTTCTTAGATGTGTTCAGCATTTCTTTCATTATATTTATCATTTCTTGTTTTATCTGGGAGATTCAATCTAACTTCTCTTACAGCTTTCTAGAGTTGTTTCTTTACTTCAGTTTCTGTCATTTCAAGAGTTTCAGGTGTATGGCTTACATTTTTCTTCTATGTCCATGTCTCCCTAGGCTTGTTTGGAATGGGCTGAAGGCTTGAGATCACATTTTGCTCTTTTGTTTTATCATTTTCCTGTATTCCCCTGGGGAAGCTGCATGCAAGGTCTCAGTTTCTTGGGTTGAGAATATCTGTCTGTACTGCAGGGAGTTTCCCCAGTCAAGGGGGAGTCATTATCCAGGCCTTACCAAGCAGCTCCCAGCCACTCAGGGTCACTGGGTGGGGCCCAAACAGGCCCTGAAGGTCCTCTAGTGGTTGGGGATGCTGGATGGGACCCTACTTGATTCAGAGTGACATGGCGAGGCTGCGCAGCAGGATGGGGATTGATGTGCAGGCTTTTGGCTTACAACACAGAGCACAAGTGGCTCCTGTACACTCAGGGTTGCTGAGTCACTTAAGGTCACTAGACCTTCAGTGATTGGGGATGCTGGGCGGGGCCCAACCAGGTTCCAAGCCATGTTCTGAGGCTGCATGGCTGGATGCAGATCACTGTTGTGATGGTTAGATTTGTGTGTCAAGTTAATGGAGCTAAAGAATGACCAGAAAACTGGTAAAACATGGTTTCTAGGTATGTCTGTAAAGATGCTTCCAAAGAACATTAGCTTTTTAATCAGTAGACTGAGTAAAGATCACCCTTACCAATGCACATGAGTGTCATCCATTCCACTGAGGATCTGAAAAGAATGAAATGTAAGAGGGCAAATTCACTTTCTGCACAAACTGCATAATGTCCATCTTCTCCTGCCCTAAGACATGCCTGGTTCTCAGGTCTTCAGACTCAGATGAGGACTTAGACCATCAGCCCACAAGTTCTCCAACCATGAGTTTGGACTACAACTACACTGAAGCCTGGATTCCCATAGGCTGCACCCACCCAACGACTGAATGTGGTAGGGGTAGTAATTTTAGCATCACTCTTGGGATATGGATGACTCCTTTGTTGGATAACTTCAGCTACAAGACTCCCCTCACTGGCCTTGCTGAATTCTTCTTAGCACAATACAGCTACCTTAGATGCCTCTGCCCCACCTTCCTTCCTCCCTCCCTCCCTCTCTCCTTCACTCAGACCTGCAAGACAAATGACAGCTTTCCAGCCTTATCTAGCTTCTTCCTCACTCTTTCTCACAAACCTTTTCCCTAAAGAATGTATCGCTCATGTCTTGATGCCTGCTTCTCAAAGTACCCTGAGTAACCAGCAGTCTCAAAAGAAGAGGTCACTTTTATCTCTCTCCTCACCACTCCAAGACTTCTGTGGAAGTGCAGAAAAGACAGAGGGAAGAGTTACAGCTTGTATCTCGATGTCCATCCAAAGCTTCATGTACTCATAGGTGCAGCTTTTTGGAGATGGCTAGATCCACACAGTGTGAAGATAGATTAAGAGTGTGTGGTAACTAAATTAGTCGTTGGTTGGTTTGACATACTTGTGGGTGTAGATGACAAGGTTGAGCGCTAGGTGTGGATGGCAGCCACCAACAGGCTTGTAGCCTGGATGGAATACAAATAAGAAAGATGGAAGTTAGGCTTTGAACTGTTCCTCCTCTGCTGTGTCCCTCTCTACCATGCTGCTTTGCCTTACAGCCAGCTGACTATGGACTGAAACCACTATAAAAATAAAGCCTTCCTCCTATAACTTGTGGTTGTTAGGTATTTTGTCCCAGCAATAAGAAAGTAACAGACAGGCAGGAAGGCATAGCTTCCAGTTGTAAAGAAAACCTGCATCAGACAGAAGTAAACAGGCAAGGTAGAATTTATTCAAAAATATTGTGATGGGGGGCGCCTGTATCCGCCTCCCCGTGTGTCTGGAGGACTGTGGATATCTCAGCAAGCAGGGGAGCATCACAGATTCCAGAGGCCCTGCGGCCTGTGGTAAGTGCTCAGTGCATTCCCCACCCAAAGCCCAGACTGGTCGGGACCCTCCAGGCTTCTGGGTGCAGTGAAGTGAATAAGTGGGTTTGAGGCATCTATATCCGCCTCCCCATTCCAGCTTCACTTGGAGAACTGTGGAGTTTCCAGCAAGTAGGCTGGCACACACTATCCCTGGAGCCCAGCCTATTTGGGACTCCTGCACCTCACCACTGGTGTGCAGAGGAAGGGCTGTGGAGGATCTGGGGCGCCTGCATCTGCCTCCCCGTGTGTCTGGAGGACTGTGGATATCTCAGCAAGCAGGGGAGCATCACAGGTTCCAGAGGCCCCACGGCCTGTGGTAAGTGCTCAGTGCACTTTACCCAAAGCCCAGACTGGTCGGGACCCTCCAGGCTTCCAAGCGCAGTGAAGTGGATAAGCGGGTTTGAGGCATCTACATCCGCCTCCCCATTCTGGCTGCACTTGGAGAACTGAGGAGCTTCGAACAAGCAGGTGGGCGCACAGTGTCCCTGAAGCCCAGCTTATCTGGAACTACGGAGTTCTAAACAGGCAGAAGAGGGCCATTGGTTCTACAAGCCCAGTGGCTTGGGGTAACTGGGTGCCAGAGTGTCAGGAGCTGTGAACATAGAAGGGAATTTCCAACAGACCCTGAGAAAGCTTTCAAATAACACTTGAAACACAGAAATACAGGAAAATGACAAAATGAAAGACCAAATTAAAACCTCAAACCTCCAGCCCATCTCAAGAAACCCTAGGAGCGATGTATACAGAAGAAAATATATGCCATTCACCTCAAATATCGGACATAATAGCCACTGAAATTAACAAGCAACTCCAGGAAGCTTTAAAGGAATTCAAACTTGAAATAATCTCCCAGATAAAAGAAGAAATGATAAAATAAATGAAAGAGATTCTGAATATATCTAAAGAAAACACAATTAAAAAATTGGAGAAACTAAACAAAAAGATAGAATCCCTAGATGAGCAATATAAGAAGCAAACAGAATACATAATGCAGAAGCACAGAGATATACAGGAAATAAAAAACTCCACTGAAAGTTGTAAAAACCACCTCAATGAAAGTGAAGATAGAATTTCAGACTTTGAAGACAGGATTGCAGTTAGTGAACAGGAAAGGAAAGATCTTTTAATAATAACAAGGAATCAGGAAACAACAATTCAACAACTGCAAGATGATGCAAAGAAAAATAACATAAGAATGATAGGGATTAATGAAAAAGAAGGAGACAACATAAAGGATGTCAAGAGGATATTTAGAGAAGTAATAGCTGAAAATTTTCCAAGCATGAGATCAGAAACCAGCATCAGGATCAGTGAAGCATATAGAACTCCAAATAGTCATAACCAAAATAAAACTACACCCAGACATATAATAATCACCATCCCAGAAATCCAACACAAGAATAGATTATTAAAAGCTGTCAGAGAGAAAAGACAGATCACTTATAAAGGAAAACCTATCAGAATTAAAACAGACTTCTCAGCACAAACAATAAAGTCAAGAAGAGCATGGAGTGAAGTATTCCAGATCCTAAAGCAAAATGATTTCCAACCTAGACTGATGTACCCTGAAAAACTATCATTCAAAATTGATGGTGAAATACGATACTTCCATGACAAAGAACAGCTGAAGAACTTCATGAACACCAAACCAACCCTGCAAAAAATATTGAAAGACAGTTTAGATACACAAAAGAAAAAACCACTAAGCAAAGCAGATAATTAAACAGAACAGAAAGATAAAGATGCAACAGCAGAGAGATAACATGTCAACAATAGACCAGCATTTAACAATAATAACCATTAATGTAAATGGTCTCAATGTACCAATCAAAAGAAACAGACTAGCAGAATGGATCAAGAAACAAAATCCAACCATATGCTGTTTACAGGAAACCCATCTAACCCAGAAGGATACTCACAGACTGAAAGTCAAAGGATGGAAAACAATACTTCATGCAGCAGGAATCCAAAAAAAAGCAGAAGTAGCCATTCTGTTTGCAGACGACGTGAACTTTAAACCAACAATGACCATAAAGGACAAAGAAGGTCACTACATACTCATTAGGGGAAAACTCCAAGAGGAAGAGATAACTATCTTAAATATATATGCACCAAACTCCAGAGCACCCAGTTATATAAAACAACTATTAACAGAAATGAAAACTCAAATTATCAGTAACACAATTGTAACAGGAGACCTTAATACACCATTGACACCAAGGGACAGATCAACCAGACAGAAAATGAGCAAAGAAATAACAGAACTGAATCACACCTGTGAACAAATGGATTTGATAGACATATACAGAATGTTCCACCAAACAACATCAGAATACACAATCTTCTCAGCAGTACATGGATCATTCTCTAAAATAGACCATATATTAGTTCACAGAACATATTTAAACAAATGCAAAAGAGCTGAAATTATCCCTTGCATGTTACCAGATCATAGCGCTCTGAAATTAGAAATTAATGATAAAAGATACTGCAAAAATCCCGCAAACACATGGAAACTGAATAACACACTCTTGAGTAATCAGTGGGTCATGGAAGAAATTAAAGAAGAAATTAAACAATACCTAAAAGAAAATGAAAATGCAGATACAACTTACCGGAATTTGTGGGATACAATGAAAGCCGTCCTCAAAGGAAAATTTATTGCACTGAGTTCCCACATCAGGAAAACAGAATGAATACAAATAAATAACTTGATGCTACACCTCAAACAGCTAGAAAAAGAAGAGCAAGTCAAGCCCAAAGCCAAAAGAAGAGAGGAAATTATAAAAATCAGAGCAGAAATCAATGCAATAGAGACTAAGAAAACACTCCAAAGAATCAACTAATCAAAGAGTTGGTTCTTTGAAAGAATAAATAAAATCGATAAGCCCCTAGCCAACCTATTTTAAAAAGTGAAGAAAAAGCTCAAATTCATGCAATAAGAAATGAAAAAGGTGGGGCTGGGGGTTTAGCTCAGCGGCATAAGCACCTGCCTTGCAAGCAGGCGGTTGTGAGTTCGATCCCCGGTACCGATAAAAATGAAAAAAGACCAAAAAAAAAGGAAATGAAAAAGGTGAAATCACTACAGACCCAATATAAATACAGAAGATCATCAACACCTATTTCGAAAACCTCTATTCTCAAAGGTTTGCTAACACAGAAGAAATAGACAGATTCTTAGAAACATATGAAGTACCAAAGCTAGATCAAGAGGATATAAAACTGTTCAATGACCCAATCTCTGTTACTGAAATTGAAAATGTAATTAAGTCCTTACCCACCAAGAAGAGCCCAGGCCCAGATGGGTTCACTGTAGAATTCTACAAGAAATACAAAGAAGACCTAATGCCGACACTCCTCAAACTATTCAATGAAATTGAAAGGAAAGCAATCCTTCCTAAGTCATTCCTGGAAGCAAATATTGCTCTAGTACCAAAACCTGAGAAAGACCCAACTAAAAAAGAGAACTATAGACCGATCTCCCTAATGAACACAGATGCAAAAATCCTCAATAAAATATTGGCAAATAGGATGCAGCAAATTATCAAGAAGATTATGCACCATGACCTAGTGGGATTCATCCCAGGAATGCAGGGATGGTTCAACATACGTAAATCAATAAATGTAATGCACCATATCAATAAAGCCAAAAGTAAGAATCACATGATCATTTCTGTACATGCAGAAAAAGCCTTCGATAAGGTCCAACATTCATTCATGATAAGAACTTTACAGAAAATTGGAATAGATGGTCTTTACTTCAATGTAATAAAAGCCATTTATGACAAACCAACAGCCAGCATCATACTCAATGGCCAAAAATTGAAAGCCTTTACTTTAAAATCAGGCACAAGACAAGGATGTCCTTTATCACCACTCCTATTTAATATAATACTGGAAGTACTAGCCAGAGGAATTAGGCAAGAGAGAGAAATAAAAGGGGTAAAGATAGGAAAAGAAGAATTGAAATTAACATTGTTTGCAGATAACATGATACTCTACATAGAAGACCCCCTAAACTTCATTGAAAGACTCTTAGATATAATAAATAAATTCAGTAATGTAGCTGGATACAAAATCAATACTCAGAAATCAATAGCATTCCTATACACGAACAACAAAATCACAGAGAGGGAAATAAGAGAAACCACACTCTTCACATTAGCAAGCAAAAAAAATGAAATATTTAGGAATTACTCTTACAAAAGAAGTGAAAGACCTATACAGGGAAAATTACAATACACTGAAAAAGAAATTGAAGATGATCTCAGAAAATGGAAAGACATCCTTTGCTCATGGATAGGAAGAACAAACATTGTGAAAATGGCCATTCTCCCAAAACTGTTATATTCAATGCAATCCCAATAAAAATACCATCAACATACCTCATAGATCTAGAGAAATCACTCCAAAAATTCATCTGGAACCAGAAGAGACCTAGAATAGCAAAGGCAATTCTAAGCAGGAAAGGCAAGGCAGGAGGCATCACAATCCCTGACTTGAAGTTATACTACAAAGCAACAGTAGTAAAATCAACATGGTATTGGAATCAAAACAGAGCCGAAAATCAATGGAATAGATTAGAAGATACAACAATAACTACAAACACACTCAACCACCTTATCTTTGATAAAGGAGCCAAGCAGGTTCACTGGAAGAACGACAGTCTCTTTAATAAATGGTGCTGGAAAAACTGGCTCTCCATTTGCCAAAAACTAAAGCTAGACCCATGTCTATCACCACGTACTAAATTAAAATCTAAATGAGTCAAAGATCTGAATATTAAAACAGAAACACTAAATCTATTGGAAGACAAATTGGGTAGAAACCTTAGAGACATAGGAGTAGGTAGAGAATTCATGAACAGGACTCAAACCGCACAGGAAATACTTCCCAGAATCAATAACTGGGACCACTTCTTATTAAAAAGTTTCTGCATGTCAAAAGAAATCTCCAGCATAGTGAAAAGAAAACCCACAAACTGGGAAAAGATTTTAGTCAACTCTCTCTCAGACAAGGGCCTCTTGTCTAAAACATATAAAGAATTAAAAAAAACTCAGACCTCCAAAATTCAAAGATCCAATCCAAAAATGGGCATCTGAGATGAATACGCAATTCTCAGATGAAGAAATGCAAATGGCAAATAAATACATGAAAAAATGCTCATCATCATTGGTCATTAGAGAAATGCAAATTAAAACCACGCTGAGATACCATCTCACTCCTGAAAGAATGGCCAGGATCAAGAAAACCAACAACAAATGCTGGAGAGGTTGTGGGGGAAAAGGAACTCTCCTGCACTGCTGGTGGGAGTGTAGACTGGTACAGCCTTTGTGGAGGTCTGTCTGGAGATTTCTCAAAAAGTTGGGATTGGAAATCCCATTTATTCCAGCTATTCCACTTCTAGGCATTTTCACAGAAGAACTGAAAGCATCATACCACAGTGATATATGTGCACCTATGTTTATAGCAGCACAATTTGTAATCGCCAGATCTTGGAAACAACCCATGTGTCCATCAACTGAGGAATGGATAAAAAAGTTGTGGTATTTCTATACAATGGAGTATTATTCAGCTATAAAGAAGGATCACATTGAGATATTTATCAATAAATGGGCGCAGCTTGAGACCATACTCATAAGTGAAATAAATCAATCTTGCATGTGTGAATACCGAAGTTTCCCTAATGTAAGTAATGATTCAAATATATAAAAATATGTGGTAATCATGATTCCCCATTATGTGGCCTTGAAGCCTTATACAGTTTTCACTCATTAATTAGAAAAGCTTTATTCTGGGCTTCTTGATATGGAAATATTTGAAGCTATAGTATATGAAGTTTTATCCAAATATTTCAAGGAAAAAGACAGACACTATGGTAACTACTATTAAGTCGGGTTATTTGGTGGTGAAGCACTAGGTTGCTGAAACAGTCATGCTATGACCTCTATTGTTATATTGTTATGTCCTGTTTTATCTCAATCTCTCCCTTATTCTTTAAAAAATTATTTAGTTATTTCTTATGTTTGTTTTAATTAAGGGGAAAAATTTTAAAAATTAGGATATATAATAGTAACTCTTTTTGATTTTCTATTAACTTGTTTTGAAGTCCTGTAATACTCACACAATCTTGTTTTGACTGATTAGACTCTGTTCCATTCTGTATGATAGTATCAAGTTTGAGGGTATAGGCAACTACTTGGAAGGCAATAAGATTCACTAAGATGCCCATTCTGGTTTGACTATTGTCTCCTTTGGAAGTCCTGTAATGTTTACAATGCCTAAGTTTTATTGGTCTTGTTCTCTACTGTTTTGTCCAACTTTATAATACCTAATGAGATAGACAATTCTTTTTAAGGAAACAAGAGACAACGTTGATAACCATTGTTGATAACCTTGTACTCTGTTCTACATCATGTGCTATGTCTATCCTTGGTTTTGACTGACAGCTTTGTTTTGCCATATTTGACTTTATTCTCTCCCCCCCCCCAAAGTAATAAGAACTAAGGAGTAATAAAACCCAAAAGGTGTAAGTTTTGTTGTAAAAAAGAGAGGGGAAAAAAAGAGCTCTAACGGATATAACAGCAAGTGTATTTAGGGGTGTTAAATAGCTGACTATATTAATGTTTTTGGATCATTGAACACAGCTGTTTGCATTCTCTCTGTTTGAATGTCCACTTTGTATTCTTTGATACTATGATTTGAGCAACTATTTCCAAGATGATAATATGTAATCTATTAACAGGTGATTTCTTACTGTTATGGTTTTTTTTTGTAGTTCTGTATTACGTGTACCCTTACACCGCTTTGTTTTGTTTTGTGTTTTTCTCTTTTTCCTCTTAAATAAAATTTAAAAAAATAAAAATAAAAATAAAGAAACCCAGTGCTAATTCTGTAACATTGTGATATAAAATCTATAAAACTATTATTCACTGTCCAGAGTGATATTAGTCTAGTCTCTTATGTTCAATTTCAGCGTACATAAAGATAAGGACAGCTACTGTGAAGAGAATGAGAGACATTATGGCAGTCACTATTGACTTCCCCAATGTCAGGTCTTGAAGACCTAAAAAGCCTTCATCATCCTGTAATGATTTGATTAGTTCTATAATGCTCAGTATGCATTCAATGTGTCTGAAGATAGGGACAACTATTTGGAAGAAAACTAAAGACGATAAGACAGACTGTGAAGATCTCCAATGGACTTACTTTGAAATCAGTGTTTCTTATAATTGTTTCCTTATGATCTGTTTTGGTATGTTTAATCTTACGCTCTTTAAGATATGGGCAATTCTTTTGAAGATAGAAAGAGGCATTATAGTAGCCATTGTTGATCACTTTATATTTTATTTTTATATCATATATTATGTCTATTCTTGTTTTAACTGACTCCATTTTGCTTTGTCACATTTGGTTTTATTCTCTTCAAACAAAATAACAGGAACTGTAAGCGTAATAAAACCTAAAATGTAATTGTTATTATAAAAAAAGAGAGAAAAAGAAAGTGCTCTAAAGATATAACTGCATGTATGTTTAAGTTGTAACCATATTAACTAGGTTACTGTTGGATCATTGAACAGAACTGTTTGCAGTCTCACTGTTTAAATGTCCACTTTGTATGCTTTAATTTTGTAACTTGAACAGCAACTTCTAAGATGACAATATGTAATCTATCAACTAGTGATTTCTTACTATGTTTTTTTGAAATTCTGTATTACTTCTACCCCTTTTTGTTTTGCTTTTTTTCTCTTTAAATAACATCCTTTATTTAAAAAAAGAAAAAATAGAAAATTCTTTGGCTAAATTTTTCCTAAGCCAGATTATTTTCACCCAATTTCCTTCGGTCTGGTCTAGAATGAAAACTAATCTGCATTGAAAATTGCTTCCCTAATTGGGTTTGGATTGAATGCTCTGGAGGAGGTTTTGCTCTGAAAGTTTATTTCCCTTCCTCAGAGGACAGGACTATATTCTGACACTCCAAATACAATCAAGTCATTCATCAGTCTTTCAGTTATAACCACAGTTATTTCTGGAAACAAACGCTGCTTTGTCTTTTCAAGAAGGCAAACTGACCCAATTTCTCTCAGCAGACACCAGAGGGCGCTAAAGATTCCACATAGGAAAGACCACTAGAAGAGAGTTCCCAGAGAGCTAAAAGCGCCTCTTGGCCATCAAATACCACCTAAAGACAGGAGCGTGGGGAATGCAGTCTTGAGCACCAAAGAGCTGGATCAACTGTGTCCTAAGTTCTTCTTGGCATCAAGCATCTGAGGTTATTTCTCCCCAGTTCTCAGTAAGATGCTCTTCAGATAGCTAGCTCGTGTCCATTTTCTCTCCCAACTGAACCATCCTCGTTCATAGATATGGGAGCAGATGGAGCACTCTACCCTGATTCCTAAAGATCATGACTCCCCAGTCTACCCATCTCCTGAGATGTCTGGTAGGCTCTGGGGAGGTCCCCACAGAACAGTGCCACCCTAGCAAATTCCAACAAATGCAGAAACACCACTAGTGGTGACACTGAGGCTTCTCTCACACTGACCATCTTTTAAGATGACAAACACCTAGAAAGCATAAACTAATTCCTAATAAGAACATTCTAGAGCCAAAAGGCGCTTAACAGAGTGTTGACTCAGACTATCTGTGCTTTGCATCTGTGCTTTACATGAGGGAGAGTGGGCCTGGGATAATAAAGTGACCACCCAAATCTAGGCAGATAAAGTCAAGGCTCAGAATCCAGCACGCATCCTACTGTTCCCTAATGTTATGGTTCTGGCTATGGAAAAGAATATGCAGCAGAACCCTGTGTGGAAGCAGGGTGCAAGTGGGGGAAAAAAGGCTGAGCAGAGGACACAGAGTAGAAATGTAAGGCTTTCACCTTCTTCAGATGCTTGCAAGGGACTGGCCCAGGGTTTCTGACCTATCTATGTTACAACTTCTCCATCCCAGTCAACTTTCCTCCAAACACAAGTAAAGCACCCATGTTCACACCAAGCCCATAGAGAGTGATCATGGGTAGAGCCTCTGCAGGAGAGGGTTGGTGGTCCAAGGCCCTGGGAACTTTTAGTACATAACCTGAGAGTGTAACTGTTCATCCCAAAGCTTGTGGATTCTTTAACACTAACTCTGGCAGGGGGCTGAATCACATTAGAGTTGGAAGCTGGAGTGTGCACTGGAAGCAAGGGAGTAACTTCAGAACCCCACCTCTGAGTTTGGAGGGCTGAGATGTGACTGAAAATCTACCTAGGGGACTTCTGGAACATGGTGGACAGATAACAGCAGCTACACAGGCTCTCTCCCAGACCCAGCTTAGAATCCAGGAATGGTGCAGAGGGAGGAATCCTAACCAAGAGGAGATATACCCTGCTGACCCAAGAATGAACTGGGCTGAGAGATACCAACTGGGAATGCAATCCTGGTGCTATAACAGGAACAGATAAAGCCTGAGTGTGGAAGCTGGAGCCCGCGCCATTGAAAGCCGCGATTTGGGTCTCCTGCCACCGCGGCTGCATCCGAATCAGCTCAGCAGGGAGAGAGACTTGCAAAAGCGCTGAGAACAGGAATTGGTGAACGGAGTTAAGAGCTGGGCAGACAGGGAGCCGTGCATCAACCTCTGGTGAGTGAGGGAAACTGGGACTCTCCCACGGTCTAGGAGGCACCAACAGAGGACATTCTGGGACTGGGCAGACTTGCTGGAACAGGGAGCTGTAGTGACTTCAGTCACATATCCCCCTCTCAAGTGGGATTGGTGAACAGTGCCTAGCCTACATGATGCTGCTGGCTGAGACCCAGTAGGCTTGCACAACCCAGATCCCAGCGCCTGAAGGTGCACCCTAGTGGTGAGGCCTTTCGGTAGGTTGACCTGGAGAGGCGGGCCCCGCATAGACTTGCCTGGTCCATAACTCCCCGGTGCACTGCAGTGGGCGGAAACACATAGCTGGCGCAATTCAGTCAGACTGTGGCTGACAGGGAAGGAAGCTGGGCCTCCTGTATATGCTTGCATATATAAGGAGCAAAGAATATGGGAAGAGGGAGCAACAAGAAAGGCTCCTCAGCCCCCAATCCTGAGAAACAGGCAATAGCAAACACGCCACCAATAGACATAAAAGGCTATCTCCAGAGCCTCATAGACGAGTTCAGGAATGAAGTTATTAATGACCTGAAGCAAGACATAAGCAGAATAGTCAAAGAAATGCTAAGCACCACCCAAAAAAAAAGCAGATGGTGGAATGGAAGAACAGAAAAAGAGGGGAGAATTATTTGATGGAGAAAACAGAGAACACGTAGAATACATGAAGCAGGTTCAAAAAGATTACCAGGAAACTAAAAACTCTATTGAAAACTGGCATAACAGCTTGAAAGAAACTAAGGACAGACTATCTGAACTGGAGGGCAGACTTGTAATATGGGAGAATGAAATGAAAAACTTCTTAAAAATAACAAAGAAACAAACAGCAATAATACAAAGACTAGAAGATGATAAGAGCATCTATAACTTAAGGATTAAGAACATAAAAGAAGAAGTAGGGACACAAACAAGTGAACTACAAAAGCTACTCACAGAAATAATCCAGGAGAATTTTCCTAATTTAGCAAAAGGTAAAGATACTCAGATGTATGAGGCATACAGGACCCCAGCTACCTACAACCCAAACAGAGCAACACCCAGGCATATAATAATAAAAATTCCAGAAATTCAATACAAGAACAGAATATTAAAAGCTGTCAGAGACAAGAAACAGACCACTTACAAGGGAACACCCATCAGAATTACAGCAGATTTCTCTGCACAAACCATCAAATCACGAAGAGCGTGGGGGGAAATAATTCAAGCTTTGAAAGATAATAATCTCCAGCCAAGATTGAGATATCCTGCACAACTGTCCCTGGAAATTGATGGAAAAACAAGGTGCTTCCAGGATAAAGAGGAACTGGGGGAATTTGCAACCACCAATTCAACTCTACAGAGAATATTGCAGGATATTCTAAAAAAAGAAAAATACAAAGAATCCAGAGATAGTGGCGGGGAGGCCACAAGGAATGGAGCAGAGAACAAAATGAAAAAGACAAACTGACAGCTACTGACAGAAAAAGAGCTCAACAGAAATGAGGCGGAGAAGATTAGATGATAGGAACAGCTATTTTGGAGAAAATGACATCTTAATAGGTAATACTGATTTAGTATCATCGTGTTTTGAAGTCTCATCTAGCTTTTGTTCTTCTGTCTCCAATGGTCTAAATAGGTTGTATCTTATTGGATTTTATTATGTACGATAGTATAAGAAAAAACCTTTTAAAGACAAGGAGATTATACAGAAACCATTGTTCATTTTCTGTTAGTCGATTCTAAATACTCTGTAATGCTGTCATTCTCTTAAATGGTTTTACATTGTTTTGATATACTTAATGCTATAGTATACGAAGTTGTACTCAAGGACCTCAAGGAAAGAAACAATATGGTAACTACTTTTGGGTTGGGATTATCTGGTGGTGAAACACTATTCTGCTTAAATGGTTATGTTTTGATCTGCGCTGTTTCGCTGTTATGCCCTCTTTTATCTCAATCTCCACTCCATTATTTACTTTTTTATTTTTATCTGTTTAATTAAAGGAAAAAAATAGCAGGATATATTATAGTAACCCACTTTGACTTTCCATTATCTCGATTTGAAGCCCTGTATTACTCTCACCATCTTGTTTTTGACTGATGTTCCCCTATTCTGTTTTGATGGATAGTATCAGTTTCGAAAGTTTTGGCATCAGCTGAGAAGATAATGAGATTCATTATAACGCCCATTCTCGTTGACTTTTATCTACTTTTGAAGACCTATAATGTCTCCAATGTTTTGGTTTTGTCGGTTTTGTTCTTTACTGTTTTGTTCAATTGTGTTATAACTAATGATATAGGCAATTCTATTAGAGATAGCGGGAGGCATTATGGTAACCATTGTTGATCACCTTGTATTATGTTTTTACATTATCTATTATGTCCACCCTTTTGACTTGACCGATTCTGTTCTGTTATGTCACATTTGGTTTTACTCTCTTCCAAAAAAGTAATAAGAACTGTGGGAGCAATGAAACCCAAAATGTGTAATAGTCATTGTACAAAAGAGAGGAAAAGAAAGTGCTCTAAACTATATAACTGCATGTATATTTAAGTGTATAAGATAGAAAATGATATCACAGAGTTTTATTGGATCATTGAACAGAACTGTTTGCAGTATCATTGTTGGAATGTCCACTTTACAAGCTTTAATTTTGTGACTTGAACAAATATTTCTAAGATGACAATATGTAATCCATTAACTAGTGATTTCCTATTGTTCATTTTTTTTCTGTAAGTCTGTATAACTTGTACCCTTTCTCTGCTTTTTTTTCTTTTCTCCTTAAATAAAAAAAGAAAGAAAATCTACCTAGCCTGACAGTTGCATAACTGTGCTTTAATATACATGCATACTTGAAGAGCAAAAGTATATACTCATTAAAATGTGTGCAAGGCAACTTAAAAGCACTTACATCTCGCTTTGGGCCACACCTCTGGCAGTGTCACATAATGGAAAGCTCCTAAGTTAGATAGGACCCAAGGCTTTCCAAGGGGTTGAGTAGCATTAAGTTGAATCCATACTACTGGCTGCTGTTAACTCTGTACTAAGATGCCTGTGAAACTCTGGCTTCTGAGGCAGAGAAGGACATGGAAATTAAGTTCTAGTTTTTGTTGTCTCAATAACCAGCTCTGTGGCTTGGGTGAATTCTCCCAGCTGCTTAGCAAAGATAACTGCATGTGCTGTATGCCACCAAGGAGCCTAAAATCTAGTGAAACAAGAGGTTGAAAAACCCAAGCACCAACCACTACAATATGTGGTATCCATATAACACAACATGCAATGTCACAAAGCTAGTGAAGGGCTGGGGCTTCATTTATATCAGGGGAGATCATTGAGCCTCAGCTTTCTCACCTGTAAAGTGAAAGGCTGAGACAAGACCATCTCTGAGGATCCTGCCAGCCCTAAATGTATCTGTGATCCAACAGAAAGCGAAGGCAAGAAATTCTCAAAGCAGTCTTCCTTAGTGTTTATCAGAGCCTTGAGATTATGCAAATGCACTCTGTATTCCTTTAAAGTTCTCTTCTATGGGACTCCAGATCTATAAAAGGAAGAAAGAAAGGAAAGGAGGGAGGGAGAGAGGTCAAAAGGAAGGGAGACAGGCAGGGAGAGAAAGGAAGGAAAGAAGGAAGGTAGGAAGGAGGTTCACAGAAGGTAGACAGATGAAAGGGTTGAGGGAAAAACTTTTTTTCTGATTTTGGGAATCATAGCAAGGGCCTTGCACGTGTCAGGCAAGTGCTTTACCATTAAGCTACAAACCCCAGCACACTTGATATTCTTAAATCTCATCTTAAAGATATATTCATGGGGCGGGGATTTAGCTCAGTGGCATAAGTGCCTGCCTAGCAAGCACAAGGTCATGAGTTCAATCCCCGGTACCAAAAAAAATAAATAAATAAAAACTATATTCATAATGTCTCTGTACCTCCTGTAGAAAAAGAGCAAACTTGTTTCACAAATGTTAAGTACAGATTTGTACTGTATGACCCCCTTAACAATTCCCCCACTCTAGCTCCCACTGTGAAGTTTTGTGTTTTCTTTATACCACTGTTATGCTTGATACATTGTGTCAACTTGAGAAGTCTCCAAGCTTAACTAAGTGACTTAGAAGCTCTACATTCTGAGATGTAGAAACACAAGCCTTTACTGCTCTAGGATGTTGTTCAATTTATCAATTTGAGAAGGTCAGATATTTAACTAAGTGACTCAGCAGAGTGCCAGGGTCCTTACTTTGTAACATCCTCAGCCTGGCCAAGAGGACAGCACCCAGATGGTGTGAATGCTTCACCCACCCAAGGGTGTAGACTTATGTTTACAACATAAAGGAGGAAAACAGGCTGCTCTTCCCTCCTTTTTGCTGTTGTTAGTTTCCTGTCTTCTGCCACCTTCAACAGTTGCCCCTGTGCCATGCCACCTGCCTTGGAGCCAGCTGATTATGGACTGAAACCTCTACAGAGTATGATCTAAAGGAATCTTTTCTTCCTTAATTTTGGGCTTCAAGTATTTTATCTCAGCAACAAGAGAAAAGTAACCAGGACAGCATCCATGCTTTTATTAAACCATAGCTATCCACCTAACAGTCTACTTACCATCCTGAGGGCTGAGACAGAAGCCTAATAACGATGAGATCCCTGCATCAGTTGGGAGAAGAGATAGCTGTTGCTCATAAATTGTGTCCAGAAGGAGTGCACGATGATGAGATAACAGAGCTCATGGACACAGACAACCCAAATGCTGAACATACCAAGCCAGCTCTACGCTGAAAACCCATCCAGTGGTGATAAGAGAAAACGAAGCAGACCAGCCGATGGCACCCGGTGGAGTGGCACCAAGTCTAGCCCAAATGACAGAGGTTACCATGTACCACCATGGAATCTGGGAAAGCAATTCAGGCAACGCCAGGGGAACCTCTGGTGCCTGGTTATTGCGATTGTAGGATTCAGAAATAGATGGTGTTCTGTGTACTGGGTACCTCTCCTTTAGCCATGGCTGCAAAATAGCCACTAGTATGGACGGGGGACCCACTCCATGCTTGAATAAGCTTATGGCAACCATTCACCCTATAGGCCAATGTGAGGGATGTGCCCAAAACAGTAAGGAAATGGCAGTCATTCCTGTACAAGGTCAGGTCCTGTGGGAACTGTGTACACAGCAGGAAATGTTTAACTTTAACATCGAGGGGGCTGATGATGAACCCTGCACTTTAGGCAAGGAGACAGCAGACCCTCCACGCTGTGTCACGGACACCCCAGACAAAGATGGGAAGGGGCAACCAGGGATGCCCACAAAGGTCACACATACATCTGAGTGGACTGATCTACAGGGAGCAAGAGTCAGTCAGGCCAAGACTGACAAAGACCTGAAGTGCTACCTCACTCAGGTAACGTTACAGATGTTAAAGTTATAGATGGCTATTTGGTGCCATGGCATTAAGGTAGTGGCAAATTCTGCATATCCCCCAGGAATATAAAGTGTATGCCTCCACTACAGGAGTACCTCTCAGGAGGTGAGATACTCCACGGACTATGGCTCTAAATAACGACAGGGGAATTTTACTTGTGAGCATGTACTGTGAAGGCAACAGTAAAAGGTCACCCAAATCGCCCCCTCTTTAACACTGCTGGAACCCTGAAGGGTTACAGTTGTGAACTAGTACCACCCGCCAGGAGGACATGATGAAATCAGCTGGGTGATCCAGGAGCTGGAGAAGGAAGGAATTATCCATCTGGTGCACAGTCCTTAAATTTTTCCCGTATGGCTCCCAACAGCTCCTGGGTTAAAAAAAAATCTCAATGGCTCCTGGGAGCTAAATATGACCACTTCCTTGCTGTACACCACTGTACACTTCTATGAAGACCTGATGGATTGCTTTAGTCAGAAGGTGAGTACTTGTCACTTTGTAGATTTGGCTAATGCTTTATTTTCTAATGACACAATCCCTGACACCCAGGACCAGTTTGCTTTTATATGGAATGGCTTTTATATGGACTTTCCCAGTGCTCCCTCGGGAATATCTGCATCTCCCCACCTTGTGTCACAGCTTAGTGGAGTCAGATTTGGCTCTGTGACCAAAGCTACTATCTTTGCAAATGTATTACTGATGATATTCTGCTTATGTGTGACTCTCTTATAGACCTTGACGCAGCTGTACCAATGCTCCTCACAAAACATGTGGTTGTGTGGTCAACAAGGACAAGCCACAAGGGCCTGGACTGACAATCAAATTCTTGGGAGGTTCTCTGGTTATCTCTGATACAGTCAGCGATAAGATCCAAGTCTATCCTTTGCCTACTGTGGTGACGCAGTTACAGACATTTTCAGGGCTGTGGAGCCACTGGACAGCTTTCATGCCACACCTGGCCCAGGTGCTATATGCTTAACAAAGAAAGGCAGCTGTTGGGGCTGGTACCAAGAAGTGGAAGCAGTCTATAAGACTGCAAAAAAAGACTGTAAAGATGGCTTAAGCCTTCCATGTCTTTGACACAGCCCAGGTGGGTGAGCTAGATGTCCATGTGACTATAGACAGTTCTGAGTGGGTGCTGTGGCATAAGTTAGGACAGTTCTGACAACTGATAGGTTTCTAGTTCCAAATATAAAAAGGGACCAAGGAAGGATATTCACTGATTTGTTTTTTATTTTTGAGACAGGGTCTCAGTATGTAGTTCAGCCTGGCTTTGAACTCACTATGTAGTCCAGGCTGGAATCAAATTCACAGCAATCCTCCCACATCCTCCCTGAGTACTATGATTACGGGCACGCACCATCACATCTGACCACAGATACAGTCTTAAGTAGATGGAGTCTCTCTGAGATGTTCCAGACAAATGAGTGGTAAGCCCCTATTCCTGAAGATACCACATACACGGATGGCTCAAACCATGGGCAGTGAGCTGCTTAGACAGTTGTGGCAGTGCAGCCCTTTACTGACATCATATGGTTTGACAGCAATAAAAAAGAGCAGCCAATGGGCCAAACTGCAAGCTGTATGGTTGGTAGCAGCACATTAGCTGTTATGGCTTGTGTCTAAATTTTCTCTGAAAGCCTCATGCAGTCACAGATGGAACTTTGCAAAGGTGGCTGAATCCAGTGTGTGAGGCTGGGACAAAGTGTGTGATGCTGGGATTAAGACTGTGTGATTACTAAATTAATCCACTGACTAGTTTGGCAAAGTTGTGGGTATGGATAATGGGAAGGCCCACCTGGGTGTGAGTGCTGTCTCCCTTAAAAGGACGTAGTCTGGATAGAATGTAAGGCACGGAAAGAGAGATGCTGCCATTGCTTGCTGCTTGCTGCTTTCAGCGGCTCCTGCCTTCTGCCTTCCACACCATGAACGGTTTTCTTCTCCTCTGTGATTCCCCTGTGCCCTGCCACCCTGCTTTGGAGCCAGCAGATTATGGCTCCAAACCTCTACAAACTGTGAGCCAAAATAAGCCTTTTTCTCCTACAACATTGGGTGTTGGCTATTGTGTCTTTGCAATGAGAAAAGCAACTAAAAGGTTAGCCACCCCATTCATAATTTGTCAGCTGAGCAATATAGATGGGACCAACTCTCATGGATCACCACACGGTACTTGAATGACCAGTGTTGCATTCCTCTCTCCCTTGGGCAAAGAATACTGAAAACTTCACCTACTGCGCCCAGCAGCTAAGAGGCTTTCAGAGCAAGGCATGAGGAAAGCAGCACAACACAGTAGTATTATCTGCTAGCTGTCTGCCCCCACCCAGGGTGCTACCCTAGGTACTAAAGCCAAAGTTACTGCTCTTGTCTTGCATACTGCCCATTCTTTTAATTATACTCAATGGACCTGAGGACTGTTGAATGAAGCGCATCAGTTACACAAAACTGCTTTGCAGAACAGGATGGCTTTGGATATTCTCAGCCTCATGAGGTGGCACTTGTGCCTTAAGTAGATTCTAAATATTGTGTGTACACACCGGATAAACATGCCACGGTTAGTCAGGCATTGGGTTCTTGGTCAGAAAAACTATATGAACATTGATGGGAGATCTCATGCAAGAATGGTGGGTGTCCTCAACTTCATAATGATGGCATTATTCTCAGATACACTGCTGAAAGGTAGTTATTAGTATTCTGCTGCTGCAGCCTACACTGTTGTTGTGGATTATGGGTACAATCCTGCACACTTCTCATCAGGAAAATCACACAGAAGATTCACACAGAGCAAAAGCCCTTTGGGGGGAGGTGAAGTGTGTGGTCAGGATACCAGAGGTAGCCAGGTTCAGGCTTTCCACCAGGGCCTTCCGCTTGTTGGAGAGTCAACATATGTTATGTAACTGGTGTGTGCACGGTAAACATGTAAACAAGTAGTCTGTATCTGTGCTACAACTTTTTGACAACTTGCCAGCTTTTATAATACCATACTTAAGAGAGACTTATCAGTGTTACTCCCCTGCTGCGGTATTAAAGGCATGTCAGAGATTCACACAGCTCTGTGACTTTTCTTCAGGCTGTCCAAATTCCAAGTGAAACTCCCCAGCCTGGAACTGTGGCACAACATTATACTTTTGATGCATTCTAGGATTCTTGTCAGTCAAATACTGTGACTAGAATGTACATTTCTCCACTTCTATCCTGATAAAAGATTCCAAAACAAGCGGCAGGTTAGAGAGAGAAGTAAAGCAGCAGTTATGTAAGAGCATCCAAAGAATTTTGTTTTACAAATTAAAATAAATTCTAGCTGGGAGTGGTGGTGCAGATTTATAATCCCCGTACTTGGAAGTCTGAAGCAGGAGGCCTGCTGCGTGTTGGAGGACAGCCTGGGCCACACAGCATGAGGACTGCTACAAGTTCAAGGCTATCATGGAATAAAGACATTTTTTTTTTCAAAAAAAAATTTTTAATGAAGTTCTTGGCAAAGCTAGCAGACTCCCAAGAAAATGTTGTGTACTAAGACAGTCATCTTTGTTCCTGAGACCTTATCTTTAATCCTAGCTCTCCTGCCACTAAAATTTCACCAATTAGGTTTAATTCCCTACATCTATAGGTGACTGATTCTTTTGTGAATCAGGTAGAACGGATAAAACTGTTTTGGAAGAAAGAACAAAGTTTGGGGAAAGCCAGACCCAGACTCTCTACATAAGTCAGCACTATTCACAGACTGTGGAGGGAGAAAACTAGACCTCACAAGGAGGTGATCCCTCCTAGAAACCAAGGCCATGCACAGGCCACTGCCAGAGTGGGGACAGCCAGGCCCAAGCCTCTCTCCATGAGCCAGCACCATTCGTGAACTGCGGAGGGAGAGAACAAGGCCTCATCAGGAAGTGATCCTCTCCTGGAAACCACATCATTTTCATTATTTTGTTGGATTGGGTTTTATTCTCCTTTGTTTTGTTTGATTATAGGCATTATGGTAACCACGGTTGATTTCATAAGGTTTTTAAGTCCTGTATCACTTATACTGGTTTATTTGGAATGGTTTTGTTCTGTTTGATTTTATTTTCTTTTGCTTTATCCTCTTTAAAAAACATAAAAGAAAGAACAAAGTGTCCCATGAATGTAAAAATCACAATTTCGGGGAAAACATCACATGACCTTCCATTCCCAAAAATAGTATTCTAGAAAAACTTAAAATATGTATGAAAACACTATGAATATGACATTAGACAATTTCATGTGTAAGCTATTTTCTCAAGAAAAGTGATTTAAAGAAAGTGAATCAATGGAGAAATTTCAAAATATACTAATATACTTGGAGGTAATTTTTACCTCTAAAGGAAAGTTTTCTTCTTAATTTTTGTTTTTGTTTTGTCTTTTGGAGACAGGGTCTCACTATGCAGTTTAGGCTGGCCTTGAGCTCCTTTTGTAGCCTAGGCTGGTCTCGAACTTGCAATGATCCTCCTGCCTCAGCCTCCCAAGTGCTAGGATTACAGGGGTGAGCCACCACACCCAGCTCTAACATGAGTTTTCTTGAGCAGCCAAGAGATAAAAATATTCAAGATCTGGAGTTAACCGTTCATCTGTTAGGTCCTCAGAAGATTGTAATGAACACGATGATGGTATAGCCTGATCCTGTTAATAATGTAGGAAATCACATTTAAATTGCTGTTCGTTGTAAACCACTCCTTTACTGCTGGGTACAGTGTTAATCATGGCATTACAGAAGACTACCCAGCAAGCAGTCAGCTGAACACGGAGCTGGCTTTCCCAGCTCACTTGTGTGGGTGCCTCTGCCCACCTTCATGGTGAAGAGAGGCAATCGTAAACTGCTTGGAGTAGGTGTGGATGAATGACCATCCTGTGTCTCAGCCTCTCATTTGCACTAGGGGCGGGGATGAGACAATTTTTTGGTTTAAAATTTTAAGTGAGAAGATGGACCCCAGACAACTCAAGCTCGAGGACCCAATTTTCAACCACTGATGCCTCCAGGGCACAGATACAGTCCACATCCACACACTGACACTGGCCTGCACATGAGGAGTCTGAGCTGCTCTGACCTTGCATTCTTTCAGGTACGACAGTCTAAAGATAACTGAAGGAACATGAGTTTTAGAACAACAATGTAACCTCAAGAATAAAAACAAAACTGAAATATTAAAAAGTAACAGACATCTCTACTTTACCCTTTCTTTTTCTGCTTATTTTTCTATATTCAGTCCCAGTTGTGACAAGGACAACTGATTCCTTTCTCCCACCTTCAAGCATCCACATTCCCTTGAAGAGATTTTTATAGCTTCTTTCCCTGAATACTATGTGTTGTAGTCAGGGGTTGCGCAGAGAACAATTAGAATCAGGACATGGAGTTTATAATATTGCTTTATGATGGTCACCCAGAGTTAACACAAGAAAGTGCAGGAAATCTATCCGCAACACCAAAGACACAGAATATTTAGTCAAGGGCCTAAATCCCATAGCAATGTCCCACATGAGTTCAGATGAAAACCCAGAGCTCATGACAATGCCTCCCACGAGTCCAACTGGAGGTCCAGAGGCCACAAGAAGGACTCACGCCAGTCTCTTTTATGGATCCGTGCTGGAAAGCCAGAAAGTCCATGCCAGCGGGGTGAAGGAGCTGTGCTGGTGGGATTAGGGTTCTATGCTGGAGCTGAGAAGTCACACAACAAAGACCAGGGCTGTCCTGAAAGGTGCCACAGCAATCCTCAGTGACACGGAGGCCCCGAGCTCCTCCAACGACAAGCACAGTAGGGTACGTGCCAGGAAGCCAGCGTGATGAGTTCATCCTGGAGACCAAGCAGCACACGGCTTCTTCTCCGGAGCCAGGAAGCAATGCTCAATGTGAGGACCACAGCTTCTCCAGGAGACCTAATGGCTCAAACAGCAACTCGTAGGAGAACCCACAATGCCTCAACAACGCCTCAGCACAACAGCTTCTCCTTCTCCACATCTCTGTTTATGCTGACATCTTTCCTCAGGTGGAATATCTACACTCAGCAGCATGGTGATTTAATTCTGCTGGCATTAAGTTGACCACCAGTTTTCAATCCATAACACTATTTTTGGCACAAAATTCCTCTCCCTGTGCACTTAAGTACAGTCTTTCTGAGAGGGTTGGATAACATGATTAAGTGCAACACTGTACTGTGCTCAGAAGAGCTCATATTTTACTATTGTGTTTTTGCATCATATCATTCCAATCTCTATCTCTATTTATTAGATGACTATGGTCCCACAAACATCTAAATACTACAGATATTAGTCTCGTAATACATAAGAATGCCTGGGTTCTACTTTATTGGGCCTTGAGCTCTCCAGGCCATATAGCCTACACTATAAGATTTCTCCATGATAATGGATGTATCCAAATTTGCTTGAAAGGCCTCACTAGGCTCTGGTTGTGCTTCTTGTTCCTGGGGGGAAAGGTGCCCAATACTTAATGATTATAACACAGTCAGAGTCACAGACATTCAGTGATATTGGAACAGCACAAAAGGGACAAAAGGTAGTATGAAAAGGGAGCTGCATATCCATTCGCTCAAGACTGGCCACGCATTAGGTCCAGTGCACAGAGTAGAGACTGTTAATTTAGCCTGGACCCAAATTGCAGCCCTGGGTCATCTATCCTTCCCAGCCATCACTCAAGAGTGATGCTTGATGAGGAACAGATTCTAAAGACCAAATCAATCACACCAGATTTTCTGCCTAAGACAAGTGATTACTATAGATGTCTCTCTCTCTTTTTTTTTTTTTTTTTTTTTTTTTGGTGGGGGGAGGCTGAATGATATCCCCATTATCCTCAGAGCAAACTATCAGGTGAAAATGCACTCTTCAATTGTAACCTGTAAATCTGTAAACTGAGGATGGTAAATACAAACTGTCTCTGGATCCTCTCAAATAGACCCAGTGAATTTATTTCTAGCCTAGAACATAATGCCAAGAAACAAACAGCAGGCACTGATGGCCTGTTTCCACTCTTAGGTAAGAAAGGCTTGATTCTTTGCCAGGTTACACCCAGGACCATGACCAGGACATAAACTTTATCTTAGTTTCTTTGAATGCAAGTATTTTAAGTAATGGACAAATTTGTGAATCTCTGAAAACCTATGCACCTAAGAAGCACTACAGGGTATAAGGGAAATGCTGCTTCCCTTGGCATTCAAATTCCCAGAAAAGGTAGGAAAAGAGAATCAAGCAAAAGAAATATGCCATGAGGCAAAAGGGTCACTGAGAGTTGGAGGCGCCTGTGCTGCTCCACAGGGACATCGAGGCCAGCCTGAACCACACAGCAAGACACAATCTCAAAATTTAGCTCAGCGGCATAAGCGCCTGCCTTGCAAGTGTGCAGTCCTGAGTTTGATCCCTGATACCAAAAAAGACAAAAAAAAAAAAAAAAAAAAAAAAAAAGCTCATAAAGCTAAAGAAAATAAAAATAAATTTTAAAAAGGAAAGAAAGAAAAGAGATGCGAGAAAATTAACACATTTTTGGGAGCTGATATAACTTGTTAGCATTCACTCAACCCAATTTCCCCAGGTGAACTTACCAGCAAAGCTTTGTGGCCCAGGCTGTCTGCCACATTTCTCACCGTGACTGTCCTGACCATAGCTGTCCACTTTCGCCCAGCTGACATCATATCCTCCTGTCTCCTCCTTCTCCCTGTGAAACTCTACACCTTGCTGCCAGCCCATTGCTTCAGGGCCCCTAGCAGGGGGCCGCAACAAGGGACCAGACCTGCAGACAGCCTCACTCTCCAAAGTCAAACTGCTCTGAGGGTGCCAAGGAAGGACTGGGAGCTCCCCACTAGCTGCCTTCTCGGCCTTTTCTTTCACCTCCGCTGCACACAAGAGGAAACAACCTTGAATGGTTACTGTGAAACTGGAAACAAAGCTGTCACCCTATCACTGTGTGACCGATGTGTGACACAGTCTGCCTCACACTGTAATAACAGTTGCCTCTGCACAGCTGCATCTTCCTTAGCTTGCCCTGTTTGGCCTGATGGGGAGGGGAAGGGAGACCTGATGACAGAACAGGAAAGGCATTCCAGTTAGTTATCCCCTACAACAGCCTTTGCTGCTGCGTTCCCGATGAACTCAGCAGAAAACTTGCAGGTGCATGCTCTTGGTGACTGAACAACAACAACAAAAAAGAACACCTGAAATTCCCAAAACTAGTACTTACCAGAATGGGTTTGATTTGAATTTGCCTAGTCTTTCTAGACCACTGAGCTCGTACTTTGGGGGTATGTCCATATATGCCTGTTTTCATTTCAAATGTGCCACACTTCTGCTAAGATCACAGTCCCAAAAAAACAGATACTGTAGTTGGATGAGTAAGGAGATCTGTAATTTAGAACACAGCCTGGGCAATTTAGTTACTTTGCAAGACCTTGTCACAAAATAAACATTGACAAGGGCAGGAGATGTAGCTCAGGGCCAGTCCCTAGTACTACCACTGCCACCGCAGCAGACATTGTATCCTTTACTCTTTTTTTTTTTTTTTTTTTTTTTTGTCTTTTTCCTTTATCGGTACCAGGGATTGAACTCACAACTGCCTGCTTACAAGGCAGGCACTCATGCCGCTGAGCTAAATCCCCAGCCCCATATCCTTTACTCTTACAAGATAAAACAGATACCAAAGAGTAACATTCATACAATATGTGACAGTGACTGTACTTTAATAAACTTTATATATCAAATAACTATACTGTGTATTTTTTAAGTAGTTTTTGTTGTGTTATTCAGACTGATCTCAAACTCATGGGCTCATGATTCTCTAACTTGAGCCTACTGAGTAGTTATGGCTCCAGGCATGCACCACTGTGCCTGGCTGTATATTGTCTTATTGTGCCTGTTAGGTAATATATGCTTGCATACATGTGTTATGTATGTGCATATGTATAAAATATAAATATTTCCCATAAGGTCTGACAATGAAAAAAAGCATTTCCCTTATGTACTCTGCAGTCAGAAAAGCCTTGTTTTTAATATGGAATTATCTCAAAGGAAAAAGGTAGGAAGATATTGCTAAGGTGTTAAAGAGTGAAATACAATGAGCGCCTGCTTTGTAAGCAGGCAGTCGTGAGTTCGATCCCTGGTACCGATAAAAATGAAAAAGACAAAAAAAAAAAAAAAAAGAGTGAAATACAAGGCTGGGGATTCATCTCAGTGGCATAAGTGCCTGTCTGACAAGTGCAAGGTCGTGAGTTTGATCCCTGGTACCAAAAAAAAAAAATTTTTTTTTAAATTTTTCTAAAGAGTGAACTACATGATATTCACTTAGGGATATCCATCAGGGGCTGTGGGTATAGCTCAGTGGAAAAGCAGTTGGTCAGCATGCATGAGGCCCTCTCAGTTTGAGCCTTACCATCATAAGAGACACAGAAAGACAAACAGACTCTATGTGTATGTGGCAGCTAACAAATGCGCTCTAAATTTCATCTGGTCTAACAAACCCATTACTTCATACTCACTTTTCCAATATAAGTGTATCTCTCCACGTTTCCTGACTTCACATTTTAAAGAAGTCTCAGATATCCCACACTGATCCTAAATTCCACAGGTTTTTTAGGTAGAAGACTTAGAGCACGGTGGACTTAAATATGTAAGTTTGTTCAAATTCCTAACAGAACTCAAAGCCCTCCCAGAACCACGCCAGGACACTCTGACCCATTCTTGGGGCTGCACTGGCTCCTGTCTGCCACCAGAGGGGGCCACACTGCAAGGTTCCTTACCTGGCAGAGCCCTGTAGAGAATTAAGTAACCCAGAACACTGCACTCCTTGCTTCAGTGACTTTGGCCAATGTACTGGCTGAGACTGTGCAACCAAGACTGGGTTAGAAGATTTCTTAAGATTTTCAATGTTTCCAAGTTCAGATTTTATAATTACAATTTTTTCTTGGGAAATTTTCAGAAATAGAAGAATCTACAATTAAAATACAGCTTCACCAGATAGAGGAGTCTGATTCCCTCAGTTGTTGTCTCAGACACAGATGGTGGTTTAGGTAAACGTTCTGTTCCTTCTCTTCCATCGGACTTCTCTGGTAACAGGCCCACCTGCATATTAATGACAGTAACTAACATTTGTGCAGATAGTCATGAGGCACCAGAACTGTGAAGAATATTCTGAGACCTTACTGAGTCCTTGACCCTGACTTGCTGGGTTAGCTGTCTGATTTCGGCAGATCAATCTGTCTTGACCTGGTATTTTTAACCACATAACAAGTGAGTCTTTTCCTCTATATACCCTATAATTTTAACATACAAACTTAATTCTTCAAAACTGTGATGTGTGGTACAGATACAACCTCCCCATCATCAATAATGTACCACTCTCTCAGCAGGATTGGAAAGCAGTGAGGTCAGCTTAATCAGCTTCTTTAAAGAGCTCTTTGGCAACAACTATCAAGAATCTTTAGGCCTGGTACCAAAAGAAAATCTTTAAGGGCTGGGGTTGTAGCTTAGTGGTAGAGTGCTTGCCTAGCATGTGGAGGACCCTGAGTCCAAACCCCAGGATGATGATGAAGAAGGAGGAGGAGGAAGAGGAGGAAGAGAAGGAGGAGGAGGAGAAGGAGGAGAAGGAGAAGGACAAGGACAAGGAGAAGGAGAAGGACAAGGAGAAGGAGGAGGAGGAGGAGGAGGAGAAAGAGAAGGAGAAGGTGGTTTAAAGTAACCAAACCTTTGGACCTAGTAACTCTGCTTCTGGGCATCTATCTTAAGGAAGTAATTCAAAATGCAGGAAAAACATTAGGTATAAGTCATTGTAACCTTGTTCCTCACAGAATATAAAAAGAAACAAACTGAAATTCAACCATGGGGGAAACCTAACAATTTCAAAATAAGTTTACAAGCTAGATCTTAGAAACAACCCAAATGCCCATCAACCAAGGAATAGATTTTAAAAAGACATGATTGTTTTATACAATGGAGTACTTTTCAGCAAAAAAAAGGAAGATAAACTGGATATTTTTTAAAGGTAAATGGATGTGAAGCTGTGCAAGTGCGTGCACTTCAGGAAGAGAAAAGTCAGCATCTCTCGAAAATCCACCATACTAGGGTTTGGGGGACCAACCAAGAAATCAACCAGCCAGGCTTTTGGCTAAGCTTTGCCAGCCATGGGTATTCCAGGGAAAGAAAACACAGCACCTCGCGTGAGCCTACCAGCGCCTGCGCTGAGAGTCACACACTTTCCACCCTCCATTCCCACCCCCGTTAGCAACTGGATGGTTTCCAGGACAGCCTGAGTTGATAACAACTGAGGTACATAATGCAACTACATGATTGTACTCTTTAGTTGGTTTTGCAGGCCTGGGGCCAGTGGTCTCAGTGTTTCTTGAGTGGGTAACAGTATGCAATATAGCAAATATGGGGGATTTCCTTCTATCTTGTCTTTGAAGTCTAATATTTGCATTGTTTTGTTTTGATCTGATTAACTGTTTTGGTTTATTCAATATTTTTATTGTTTTTATAGTGTTTTGTTTTTGGTTTGATTTTGCTAGACCTGATGGAAAGGACAACTATTGTGAAGATAAGATATACTATCATTGTTTTCCTGGTATCCTGCTCTGAAGTTTTGTCCCAATTTTGCTGCATTGTCTTGATTAGCCTTGTTCTCTCTTGTTTTGTTAAGTTTACTACCTTTAAAGTTAAAAAAAAAAAGGTAAATGGATTCAATTCAAGACCACACTCATAAAATAAATCAGACTCACACATGGAAACATCTTATTGTCTCCCTAGTGTGAGAAACTGAAAGAGTAAATAAGATCCACAGTGTACAACAGATGGTGTGAAATGCCAAGAAACCATTCAAAAGGAAAGAGAAACTGGGATGGGGAAAAGAGAAAACAAGGAAGGGAAAAGCAAAAGAATAAAAATTGAAAAATATATATCACATTACCTTGTTTTGAAATTTTTACTTCTCTTTAAAATATAAATTTTTTCTCTTTAAAATAAAATTTAAAAACCAAGTTTATAGAGTTTTTAAAAATTACATGGAATAATTTGCATCTCTCAAACAACCAATGATGTTTATCATTTTTTCATATATTTACTTGCTATTTGTATTTCTTCAATCTAAGAAGTACATAGATACCCATTTTTAGATTAGACCTTTGAAATCTGAGGGCCTGACTTTTTTCAGTTCTTTATATGTTGCATAAGTCCTCTGTCTGAAGGTCAGTTGGCTAACATTTTCCCCCATTTTGTGAGCTGTCTTTTCACTCTGCTGGTGATGATTTTTTTTTTTTTGATGTGCAAAAGCTTTTAAATAAGATGAGATCCCTGTTGTTGATTCTTTGTAGTACTTCCTGTTCAGTTTGAGTTTTTTTTTTAATTTTATTTTGAAAGTGGTAAAATACAACAGAACAAGACAGAATAAAGCCAACTAAGATCATACAGTGATATTGGTACAGAACTTCACAGCAGGTTACCGGGATAACAGTCATAGGTATCACAGTATATTTCATTATCTTTATAATAGTTGTTCTTTCAACCATGTATATCAAAATGAGATGAAATACAGAACATTTTAGAACTTATCAAAACAGAATATTGAATAGAGCAGTACCATTAATCAGAATAGAGCAAAACAGTAATAAAAATATTTGCCTTCAAAGAGATGGTAGAAGGAAGTCCCCCTTATTTGCTATGGTCAACTTCCTAGGAGACGCTCAGATTTTGGTTCCCATTTGCTAACAGAGGGGACAGGAAAAGGTGGGTAGGGGAAGTGGGATATTTGACTCTAGGCTGTGCATCAGTAGGTTCACTATTGCTTAGCAGGGAGGCAGGCTGCTTGCTTGGTTTCACAGCATCCTAAGTTCCAACATGGCGTGGATCTCAGGAGCTGCTGCTGGTTCTCCCCCTGGAAGGGCCGCAGTCTCGAAATTTGAGTTTTGTTCATGAACTCTCTGCCTACACCTATGTCTTTAAAATTTAGGGCCAGGGATATAGCTCAGCAGCACAAGTGCCTGCCTGGAAAGCACCAGGTTACAAGTTTGATCCCTAGTACAAAAAAAAGGAAAAGAAAAGATGATTTCTACCTGATTTTTTTCCAATAGATTTAATGTTTCTGTTTTAATACTTAGCTCTCTGAAGCAGAAAAAATAAGTAGGATCCAAAATGTACAACAGGTCCTGTGAAATGGGAAGAAATTGTTCAAAAGGAAAATAAAATTGGGATGGGAGAAAGAAGAAAACAAAGAAAAGGAAAAATACATACATACATTCATACATACATACAAGACAGTTAAGATAACAATATTACTAATTCCTATTAGGTTATTGAAAGAAAGGTTTGTGCCTATATTGTTTGATCAATTTTTCATGCCTATATCTTGTAATATGGGCAACTACTTTGAAGATAACAATATGCAATGAATTAACCATTGTTACTCTCCTATCCTGTTTTGAAATTTTGCATTGTTTTTTCTCTTTAAAATAAAAATTTTTAATTTTTTAAAAACTAAAAAACTGGGGCTGGGGATTTAGCTCAGTGGCATAAGCACCTGCCTTGCAAGCAGGCAGTCGTGAGTTCGATCCCTGGTACCGATAAAAACGAAAAAGACATAAATAAATAAATAAATAAATAAATAAAAATAAAAACTAAAAAACTTTTAAAATAATAAATTGATAAAATAAAAATTTTATATTAAAAATTTTTTAAATTACATGGAATAGTACATTCTCAAGGAAAGTGGAAAATCAAGATATAAAATTGCCTATGCATATAATTACTGAAATTTTATTATTTATTTTGGGGGAGGACACAGGAATTAAACTCATGCTTGCCAGGCAGGGGCTGCCCACTCAACTAAATCCCCAACCCTGTAATTTTTTTTTTTTTTTTTTTTTTTTTTTGGTACCAGGGATCAAACTCATGACCTCATGCTTGCCAGGCAGGTGCTCGTGCCACTGAGCTAAATCCCTGGCTCCCTGTAATTTTTTAAAAGGATATTAAAAAGTATAAATAAGCAGGTGGCAAAATGCTAAACTTATTTGGTGTTTTCTGTTCTTGGGCAAAGAGCATGAAGATGGACAGTTACAGGTGTTTCTTTGTCATCCCAGACCTCCAATGTCACTCCCAGCTGCTTTGTCAATGGCCTGAGTACCAAACCTTCCAATGCCAGGTAACTGTTTCTTCGCAAATCCCCCAGTCAGAGTAAAATACACTGGTCTAAATCACTGAGAAAACTTTTGTCACTAGTCTTAGTGACCAATGTGGGGAGGGTCCAGAACTGGCTTCACAGCTGTGGATTAATGTTGCCATCTGTGAACAACAACAAAAAATTGATATACCTGTCTATCTTATAAAGCATTTTAAAAGGGTAACAAGTGTTTTCAAGGCGGTGGACACAAACAAATCCTTATAATCAGCAGGAATCTAAAGTGCTATTGCCATTAGGGAAAATAATATGAAGATTCCTCAAAAAATAACAATCATCATCGTAAGTGGGGCACGGTAGTATCTATCTCTAGTCTCAGCTACTTAGGAGGCTATGGCAGCAGGACCACTTGAAGTCAGGAGACAGAAACCAGGCTGGCAACATATCAAGAACCTGTCTCAAAAAAAAAATTAAAAGCAGAACTACTACTATGATCCAGGGTGCACGCAACAGGGTACACCTAACAAAAAGCTACTTTGAGGAGACAGCTGCTCTCCCATGTTGAGTGCATCACTTTTATTCAAGATATTCAAGATATAGAATCAACTTAGGTGTCCATCAAAAACTGAATAAAGGCTGGGGATGCAGCTCAGTGGCATAAGTGCCTGCCTGGTAAGCACAAGCTTCTCACAATGATTCCCAGTGCCACAAAACACCAAACAAAACTTAGCAAAATAATCAAACAATAAATAAATAAGTAAAAGAGCTATGGATAAAATATATTTTTAAATTTTAAAAACTGAATAAAGAAACTGTGAGATAGTTTATACACAGAGAGAGAGAGAGATACACACACTGGGATACTATTTAGACATAGAAAGAATAAAATATGGGACTTTGGGACAAGACAGGATGAGCTGAAGGAAATAAGTAAGTGAAATGGCCACACACTGAAAGAGAAATACTGCATGATCTTACTTATCTGTGGAGTCGAAGAACACTAATACTGTAAAGTCGCAGAATGGTGACTATGAGGTGATGCTGAGCAGATGTGAGGTAGTGAGGGGCTGCAGAGGGGAAGGCTGGTCAAACCGTGTATAACTACAGTTCCAAAGAGTTCAACAGCTCAACAGGAATAAACTCCAGAGGCCGACTTTCAGCAAGGTGACCAGTAGTCTTGAAAAATGAAGGGGACACTCTAGCACAAAATGTTAACTGTGTGAATAGTGTGACTTTTAATTACCTAGATTTAACTACTCCACAACAAATATGTACTTCACAACATCGTGTTTTACCCAGTAAACACATACAATGTTATGACAATTGGGGAGGCTTGTTTGTTTTTTTCAGACAGGGTCTCACTATGCAGTCCAGGGGCACCTTGAACTGCAAACTATCCTCCTGCCTCAGCATCCCTGGTGCTGGGATTAAAGGTGTGTGTCACCATGCCTGGCATTATGCCAATTTTTTTAAATGTTAAAACTAAACACATTTACTGCATCTTTTTAAATTTCATATATGTAAAAAAATGTATTTTATATAAATTTAAAACCCAGTGAACACAAATACTGTCCTCTCCAGGGATTTCTGCTAATGTCAATTCATTTCATTGAACTTTCTAGAAATCACATGTCCCAAAGATAATAATGGTATTTTTCAACTTTTTTGGAGTCAGCGATGCTTTAAACCCTATATGTCTCTATGTAGCCTGGGCTATATACAGTTTAAGGCCAGATGGAGCTACATAGCTAAAGGATGTGAAAAAAAATGAAAAAAAAATTTAGAAAGAAAAAGGAAGCATGGATGGATAGATGTATGGAAGAAAGAAAGAAAAAAAGAAAGAAAGAAAGAAAGAAAGAAAGAAAGAAAGAAAGAAAGAAAGAAAGAAAGAAGAAAGAAGCAAGCAATCACACTATAAATAAATTCATTGTTACTACTTAGCTCTGCATCCAAGCCAGGTATTTACAAAACCCAAAAGGCTTAACTTAGTAATTTAAGGATCTTGATTTTGCCCTGAATTATCCCCAATCTTCCCAGCATGTACAGTTTAAAGTAGATGATTAATTGTAGTTCATGTGATTCTCAAAATACACTAGTGTTAAAGTGATGCTTAGCCTGTGAGTCCAGGCCATACCTGATTCCTTTAGCTCTTTAATTTCCAAGTCTACACCCACCTTTCAATGTTCTGAAGTTAGTCCTAGATAGACACTGACACCAGGATAGGGTTCACATCTCTGCACCCTGGGGCTCTCCATTGGCTGGGTTCTCTTTGTTCCAGTGTTCTCCTGTGACACGGGAAATGTTGTCAAAGGCATATCTGCAATCTCCTGACTGTTCACTGGTAGAAACCAGCTACCTATCAGATAAGCTCCCACTTCTTGGTGGATACCCTGTAGTCCTTATTAGCTACTTCACTGCTATCCCAATACCGTGAAAGCAGTAATAGCCACCATTCACTGCATCCCCACTGTGTGTGCCTACAGCACACCTACCCACTATGTGCTAACGTCCTCAGCTCCACCCCTCTGTCCCTACTACTTACACTGTGTTAAGCAGTTAGGCTTCCTCAGCAACACACAAGTATAGTAAAATGAGAATTTCCAGGGCTTTCCATGGCTTGATCTCCAGATTCCTTTTGGTCACCACACAGTGCACTGGTGAAACATTTGCTGTAAAGACTAGCAAGCTGCCTGAGCTTCTGGAAACACAGAGACCCTGAGCTAACCCACACTGCCTCAGCACCATTCCAGCACCAAGAGTTGCTTACCATCCCTGCCAGTTCAGGGCCTTTCTGGCCCTGACTCTGCTGGCCACTCTCCCCTGCTCACTGGCTCCACCCAAGTCACAGGAGCCATCTCTCAGTTACTCCTGCAGGTCAAGCGCATCACCACCTCAACTCTCTGCACCAGCAGCTTCTTCTGCTGCCATTCTCTGCCCACGGATCCTAGCACAACTTCTTGTGTCACTTTTTTAGGGAAGCTTCCCTTGACCACCTACTCTAAAGGAATCCTGTATCAGGGGCTTCAGAACTCTTATTTTCCATATGAATTTCCTTCATTCATCTGGTGTATTAACTATCTCCCCTTGACGGCAGTCAGTTCTCTGAGAACAGGCACCTTATCTATTGTACCACTGTATTTCCAAGTTTACACCAGGACTGTGGGAAGCCCTGTAATTGGCTGCCACCTTATATCTGCAGGCCGCACCAACTTAACTCCCTCTAGGAGTTAAGTCTGGTAGTTAAGCAGCACCTTGCCCAGCTTGTTTGGCCTATTCAGGGATTATGCTTATGAGTCTGTGTGCGGGAAATCTGAAAATTTGATTTAACCTAGAACCCTCAGTCTTGCCACTGTTGCTAAGTTACCTGCTGACATCTCAGAACCTAACTCCCTTCTCCCCCAATACCCTATATATTTGTCACTTTTTTCTTGAATAAACGAGACTTGATCGGACTTCTGTCTTGTCTCCATTCTTTGCGTCTCTTGTCCCCTTTCATCCCCACTCCCCCTCTAGAGTCTCCGTGGACTTACCAACAGGACGGGACCCAGGACCTCAATGTTTACTGTTGAATCAGTCAATATAAGACTCTCTCCAAACGTCCCTCAAGTTCCATCTTCTGAATCAAAACCACCTGGGCCTCCTCCAAACCCTTGCCCTTCTGGAAATGGATCCTCTCAGTTTAGCACCCAAAGGTTCACTGACTGCCTGAATACCTCATTTTTCCAGATTCCCTAGAAGCTAAGTCAGTACATCTTCAAAGTCCCCTGGACCAATAAGAGTCCTCAGGTCAGGTCAGGTCAGGTCAGGTCAGTGTTGACATCTGTACATGACTTTCATGAGAATCAAACAGATCATGGGGGGCTGGGGATTTAGCTCAGTGGCATAAGCGCCTGCCTTGCAAGCACGCAGTCGTGAGTTCGATCCCCAGTACCGACAAAAAGGAAAAAGACAAAAAAAAAAAAAAAAAAAAAAGAAACCAGATCATGGGCCCAGAGTGGTGGTGCACACCTGTCATCCAAGGTACTAGGAATGATGAGACAAGAGGAGTTCAGTCTGGACAACTTAGCAAGACCCTACCGCACACACACAGCAAAAATCATAGTAAAAATAACAAAGGTTGTAGATATAGCCCAGAGATAGCCAGTTATAGCTAAGTTCAATCTCCATAATAAGAATAAATAAATAAGTGTTTAAAAAACAAGGGAACTACCTAACAGTAAGTCATTTGATGAACTGGCACCTGGCATAAGAATGTATTTTGGAGGCCAGGATGGGTTTCTCAGACTTTGAGCAAATTTCCCTGAATTGTTCTTTTCTATAGCTTTTGACAGACAGCAAGGAGATTTAGAAGCCATGAAGTAGTGAAGGTACGATGGTGCATATCTATAACGTCACCACTCGTGGAGGCTACAGCAAGAGGATACGATGCTCAAGGCCAACCTCAGCAAAACAGAGTCTGGGTGAGATGTTTCAAATTTTTAAAAATTAAAATAAAAAGAGCTAAGGATGCAGCTCAGTGAGGTGTTGCTTTCAGTTTCCAGTACCACACACAGAAGAGGCCATGAATCTGTTACTAAAGTTTCATTTCTATTGCCAAATAGCTAAGATGTGACCTTGTGCACTGAAAACAGAAGGGATCTACACGCAAATATTATTTAATGTTGACATTTACTGTATTTATTCTTTTTATAACTATACATTAAACCAATACAAATCATATTAGTTTCAAGAAAATATAACGATTGCTTTGCTTGTACTGCTGGGTTTCAACCCAGAGCCTTATAAATGTTAAGTGCCACATCCTGTGCAAACAATGCGGGCACTGACAGGACAGCACAAGATTAAGAGAAGACAAAACACACAGGAAAGCTGGGACTGGCCGAGACATGGCCCTCCAATGGAGAAGTAGCGATGCCATACCAGCATCCTCATTTATACACAGAAAAAAGGGAAGCATGTGACAGTGTCGAAAGTGCAAGGTCCTGGTAACAACACAAAAAAGGAAATATTTTCAGAGTCATCTGTGCTATAATTAACAGGAAGGGACAGCAAGGCTGGACACCTGCTGATACGCAGCTAAGCTAGAGGTCAACTTGTTCACATGTGGGGGGAATGCTTCTGGCATTCCATGTTCCTGGGACCAGCTTTGCTCTAGTCCAAAGGAGTTCACAGATCTCCACCTCAGCCACAGCTCAGCTGTTCCACACAGGTAAGTAGGTGCCCTATCACAGAGCTACATTTCCAGTCCCCAGAAACGGCAACTAAGTGTTTCAGGACAGGATGTGCTTCTCAGACTTCAAGCAACTTCCCTAAATACAGGATGTTTCTCAGAATTGAAATCCTTTCCTTCATTTTCTGTCACCTTCATCTCTTACAATCCTTCCTTCTTTCTGTTAAACCCAGCTGAGGGTAGGGGACTTCTTTTCTGGCTGTCACTAAGTGATATTCATCAACTCTGCCATTATTAAAATTACACTTGCCTGAAGCTAGAGGACACCACTTGCAAGATCCAGTCCAGGTCTGAAGACTCCGTGAAGCAGCAGAAAAGGAAAACCTGCTCCAGCACTTTTACATCAAGACATGGAATGCTACTCTTAACAACGACATTCAATAAACTCACGTGCCTAAGTAGACTGTTAACAAAAATCAATGCAGCTTTGAAAGCTGGTTTGGATTCTTGGATAATCAACTGATGTCATCAGCTTTCAAAGAAGAGTAGTGTCCGGGCTGAAAATGCTTGCTGACTCACATTTCTGCCTCAAGTTCCATCCTGAGTCAACGAGCCCAAATGAGGACTTGCACCTTCTCGCCATACCTGTGTGGCTCCCATCAATCCTGGTTCCCTTCTGTCCCCACGACTGACCAGCTGCTGGCCTCAGCTCAGCTCCTTGGTGCAGTTCACTTCTGGCCTTGTCACTCTGGCCTCTTGGCTCCACTCTGTAGCCTCCCAGAGATCCTCTTCTCATGCACAACCTCAAATCCACCCTGTTCCTAAAGCCCAGAGGGATCTTTCACCACCTGGCTTGAGCCCCACCTATGCCTCTAACCAAGCACGTAACTTCTCAGCCCTCTAGGCCGGCTTCCTCATCTATAAAAGGGTAAGAATAGGCTAAGGACATACCTCGGGGCCACAGTCCTTGCTTAGCATGGACAGAGCCCAGGATTGAGCCTCAGTACTGTGTGTGTGTGTGTGTGTGTGTGTGTCTGTGATCTCTAAAGTCCCATTTTACTCTAGGAACCAAACGTCTATAAGAGCAAAAGCCAAAGAAATTGTTATGCCTTCTTTTCAACAACAGATGTCACTCCAGCACTTACCAGTATCTTGGATCCTGTCAGCTTTCCTCAAGTCTGTGGTACTGAAAACAGAAAGTATAAACCCCTTAGCTTCCACTAATCTGGAACAAATACAGTGGTAAACCCTGCTCTATATACGATTTTAAACTGTCCCTCCACTTAGATGCATCCAATCATTCAACAAACACTGAGCACCTATTTGTAATAAATACAGGTTTATTTGCCTCCTCAGCTCCTCCCTTCTCTGCTTCCTGGTTACTGTGGGTTGACCACCTTTCCTCTGCCATACCCTTCTGCCATGAGTTTATGCTTTGGAGCCAGCCAACCGTGGACTGGATGCAGTAGAAACTGTGAGCCAAATAAACCTCTCCTCCTTTACATTGCAGTTGTTGAACATTTTGTACCAGCAACGGAAAAGTGACTCTTATACCATTATACACTATTATGTACAGCATGAAGGGACACACTCACTGTGTGCAGATATAAGCAGGGGTGTGTGTACAGCCATAGTTTCCTTAATCTGGCTGCACATCAGAATCAGCGGAGGAGTTTCCTTTCTTTGATTGAAAAACAAATGTACCGTAAGGCACAGAACTCCTATCTGCAATCCCTGCCCTCAGGATGCTGGGGCAGAATGACGACAATTTTGAGATCAGCCTCAGCTACCACAGCAAGTGTGACATCAGTGTGGGTGACACAGTAAGACACTGTTCCAAAAGCCAAAATGAACAAAAAATACATAAATACAGTAAGACACTGTTCCAAAAGCCAAAATGAACAAAAGATACATACAAAAATACAAAAATACAGAAAAGAAGTCCCCTACCCTCAGCTGGGTTTAACAGAAAGAAGGAAGGATTGTAAGAGATGAAGGTGACAGAAAATGAAGGAAAGGATTTCAATTCTGAGAAACATCATGTATTTAGGGAAGTTGCTTGAAAACAAATGACAAAAAAACATTTTAAAGGCCTCCAACACCAAATGCCTAGTTTTCTTGCTTCAAAGCAATTCTGTTATCAGGTTTTGGGTTTGCTTTGTTTTCTTTGGAGGTACTGTGATGGATTGAGTGCAGGACACTGCTTACCTTAAGCAAAAGCTCTACCAGTGAGTTACAGAGCCAGCCCCTCTCACAAGTTTTTGTATCCTGCTGCAACCCACAGGGCTCTTGAGGTTTTTAGGGTGAGAATAAGGAAAAATAAGGAAGGGACAAAAGCAAAGGCTCCTTCATTGCAGGGCCTTTTATTTATTCCTTTTTAGCAACATAATGTCCATATGACACCCTGTTCTCCTAGCAACCCACTATTTGGATTGCCTTGGGGCTTGGTGTTTTTTGGGCTGAAGCACCTTCAGCTTGACCTAGGTGCCCTTTGTTCTAGGAAGGACTATACCTAGAGTGCTCTCAACAATATCCGCCTGTTACCACATAATGGGAAGAAATAAAATCCAGACTCCTGTGCCCTGAGCAATGAATTGTAAAGTGGTAAGTGACAAAGTTCAATGCCTATTCCCTCCTCTGCAAAAAAAAAAAAAGAAAAGAAGAGAAAAAGAAACATCAAACTAAATCATATTTATTAAGGTCTTGGGGAAAGGCCACATTCTTCATAAACAGAAAAAAAAAAAAAAAGACATTTACCCACACTACAGCATTCTTCCTTTCATAACATAGAGGTAACTTGCCTGTGACATTTGTGGTAACAAGAACCCCACAGTCCTTTCTGTGTTAGTGAGCTATATATCCCTAACAAACCCCTTAAGTTACATAAGGAAACAAGAAGCATAGACAATTCTTCACACACAACTCACATAACCCTTCGCTTTCACCTCACTACTAACAGCTAACTACTCAAGGTCTAATTTCTTCAAACTGCCATTGAACAGAAACCACTCAGACTACATTCCTCCCCTCTTACTAACTCAAAAAAGACAGTAAGGGGGCTGGGGGCTTAGCTCCGCGGCATAAGCGCCTGCCTTGAAAGCAGGCAGTCGTGAGTTCGATCCCCGGTACCGATAAAAAGGAAAAAGACAAAAAAAAAAGACAGTAAGAACAATCATTAATAGCATTGACAGCTGCACACAAGGGACAGTAAGTCAGCTTTATGCTCAGAAATAAACACTACAGCTCCTCCTTGTGGTTCTCGGTGATCTAAACAGTCAGAGAAGTTTCTCAAGCAACATCTACACAAATGATTCCTCAGAGTATAACCTTGCCACTACAGCTGCCACCTTTGCTTCCTCCCTGAAATGCACACATACTACCCTGATGGTCCCTACCTGTGGGGACATTGGCGCAAATAAATGCACACTTCTTTTTTTTTCTTGTCTTTTTCGGTTTTTTTATCGGTACCAGGGATCGAACTCATGACTGCCTGCTTGCAAGGCAGGCGCTTATGCCGCTGAGCTAAATCCCCAGGCCCAAATGCACATTTCTAGCTTCCCTCCAAAACGCCTTTCCCTTACCAGACCTACAAAAAAATCCATTTTCAAGCTCTTGCCTTTTGGAAAACTTACTTCACCAGGGCAGCTTCATTAACATAGTATCGCCAAACACCCAATCCCGAGCCACTTACTTATAACCAACCCCGCCCCACTTCCGCCCCGCGGTTCCAGGTTCCTGTGCGCCATGCTGACGGCCAACCTGCGCGCCGCAGCGCCAGAAACCCTCCCTCCCCCGCACGCCTCTGGTGGGACCGCTGGGCCCAGCCAGGGAGGCCCCTTGAGAAAAAAACCAAATCCCAAAGTGACTAGTAAAAGCTACCGCACAAAGCCAAAGGCTATGATATCTGTACCGATCATCCTATCCTATGGTACCGATCATCCTATCCTTCCTTTCTTTCCTTCTTTCCTTCTTTCTTCCTTTCTTTCTTCCTTTTTATTGTGATACAAGGGCTCATTATGTATGATAGGATTTTCAGCGCGGTAAAAAAGAGAATATAAAATAAAAATAGCCTTTGTTCTAAGGACTCCCAGAGAAGTCCATCACTTCCGGGGCCTGGCTATCTCTGCTGGAAACGTGGTGTGTGGGACATACTATAGTTTCCGACTGGGGTGGTGCTTAAGGTAGTATTGCTGATGTGCGGGCAGCTGATTGGGACTCTTTTCGCGCCACAGGTTAAGTTGTCATAGGAGAGGGAAAAGTGACCTCAAGTAAACATCCCCAGGTCCTGTCTCCCACTGCCCTAATATCATATCTAGGGCAAAATCCTTTCAGTGTACCCTCAACTGGCCTCAGACTCGCAGTGATTCTCCTGCCTCAGCTTCCTAGGTGCTGGGATTACAGGCATGCCCACCACACCTGGCATCTCCTATTTTTAAATAGGACCCTTGGAACAAAAGGTCAGGAATATATTCTTTTGTCCCTTCCCCTCAAGAATTTTTGCTTTTACTTTTTCGAACAAGGCATTATTCCCCTCCTTTAAGCTTGGGTGGCTTCCGATTGCTTGGGTTAAAGACAAAGCTTTTCAACATCAGTACTGGGCCCCTGCGTGCTGGGGCTCACCCCCAACTCCCTTGAGCCCTGCTATATGCTCCATGCTCACACAGACTCCCTTCTGCCCCAAGTGGCTATTTCCAGCAGGGATTCTCTCCTCAATTTAGTTTCCCATCATCATTCAGACATCTGTCCAAGTATTTCCATCTCCCTGAAACTTTCTTTAAACTTCTTCACACCCTGTGCCTGATCCAATTGTCTCCCTTACACTGCAGCCTAAGAACTGCCAAGTGTATTTCCCTAGATTCGCTGGTAGGTCCACTCTGAAAGGTAAATGAGACCATAACCCACGCAAGGACGATGGAGACAATCTGCCACAAAGAAGCAGTTTATTTGGTGCAGGGACGAGTCGCTAGCAGACAGCGAACAACCCCGAGGGTAAGAAGTCATGGGCTTACATGCCTGAAAACCACAGTGGAGGGAATGGGCGCGCAGGCCAAAACGGCCCCTCAGGAAGGAATAAGGATACATTTAGAGGTGGAGTTGTGAGTCACAGGCACTCCATCAGTCTCTGTGGTTGCTGCAGTTCTCAGAAAAGTACGCACGTGTCTTTGTGGTTGGTGCTATCCTAGTAAAAATCTGCAGGGGTGGTTGGGTTGCACTCTTCAATCCCCTCCTCCCTGGGCCGTGGAGTTCACACTCACCTGAGCAAGCCCAAGTAGAGAAGAGCAGCAAAGAGCAGTGAGAGGTGACCCTTCTCCATGGATCCCTCCTGGTAATGGACCTACGTCAGGACAGGAAGGCACTACACCTAATTACTCTTTATTCTTGGTGAAGGTACTCCTACAATGACAGACCCTGTAAGGGTCATCCTTACAATGAATGCATGCATGCTTACTGTGTGCTATGATAAAGAGAACTCTGCAGCAAAAGGTACATGTCCAGACCAAAAGGATTTGTGCTCCCTAAACTCAGGTTTCCTCTAACTGCAAAGCAATACTCTGCATATTCAAAGATATCTGGCTCTCTTTGCCTGGCTTTGTGGGAACTGGGGTAAAAGAAAGTAGGTACAAAAATGTTGATATCCTGTTCACTGCTCTTGTTAGGGGTTTAAACAATCATTCATCTCTGACTCAGGAATTTGGTGTCTTCTACCAGCATCTACCAGCTGTAGCAGGCAAATTTGGAAAGTCAATGCCAAAAAGAACATACTGCTTCCTCACAACCCTCAGCCTTCAAAGAGGACCAATGTAGCTCGGCATGCTGGCACACATCTGTAATCCCAGCACAAGGGAGGCTGAGGCAGAAGGCTCACCCCAAGTTCAAGGTCAGCCTGGGCTACATGTTAAGACACTGTCTCAAACACAAAGAGGACCAACAGCAAATTTAGGACTCAGAATGAAATCTTGGCCACTGTAGATCTAGAAGGAGAAAACTAATGAAGAATTACATGATATGTGGCTAGAACAGAAGGAGAAAGTAACAAAATCTGGGAAGGGACAGTGCTTACAAGAAGATAGTTGATTAGATGTCGGGCAAATCCAGTCAAGCAAGTGTTTATAATCTGTCAAAATCATTACACCCACAGCACATGCAGAATCTGGGGTAACTACAGTTCCTGAACCATATATGTGGGACCAATCACAGTGTTTCCACCACTGGCCAGACCGTCACACCCCCTCACTGACCAGTAAGATGTTCACAGAAAAACTGACAAAGAAGGTCAGAAAGAAGAAAGCTGAAATACACTACCCTCCTACTCTCCCAAAGGAAGAGAACAATCACCGGTGGCAAACGGCACTTATAGCAAAGTAACATGAAGGGCCTGCTTCACACTCAGAACAAGCGGTGTGCCTTCCTCATCATGTCCACATCCTATAGTTCAAAACCTTCTCTAGTAACAAAGAGATACAGAGGGTCCTTTTGTTTTTTCCTTTTTTTTTTTTTTTTTTTTGTACTAGGGATAGAACTCATGACCTTGCATTTCCCAGGCAGGTGCTTGTGCCGCTGAGCTAAATCCCTGACCCATACATAGGGTTATTAATATTACAGTTCTAGCTGTGAGCTCTCAGCCTCTGATGGGTCTACTGTAGTCAAGCACTTTGCAGTGATTGAGAGTTTGAGTCATTTTGTTTTGTTTTGTTTCTGTGTAGTGCAAGAAAGAATACCAGATCATTTGCCTCTTTCACAGTTTATATCTGATAAAATGTTGGTCAACTGACAAAATTCAAACAACTTATTTTCCCTTCTAAAGCTTCCAAACTTTAAAGCAACTTAGTTGATTAACATAGAACTTCTCAGCAGCCAGTCACTTGCTTTGTTTTATGCAGGCTTTTGTCTCCTAAAGCTGGGGAGCTGTGTTTATTCTGCAGACCTCACAAAACACTGCTTCTGTCTGTGGGGAGCAGCTGAAGCTGAAGATCAATCACATGTGCCGGGCAAGAGTAAGCCCAGCCCCAAGAACATGGGATGCCGAAGGTGAGCCAGACAAATACAATGCTCCAGCCCCTAGAACACAAGGCACCTGAAGCAAGCTAGGTAAACGACTTGTTAGGCAGCAGGTTTCACTTGACATCAACCTGCTGCATGTACAAACATGCTGCAATCCCTGAGCAGCTCTTTTCTCTAAGAGAGAACTCCATTTCACCTCAGCTTTCTGCACTTTTGCCTTCGTTTCTTCAAGGTCTTCTTCCCCCCAGGAGTTTCTCCAGAGCTGCACTGGACACTGCTCAGTGCTGAGGTCAGCTGCAGGTCACCGCAGATGGCCTCTTACCTGAATAAAGAAATCAGTCAAGTTGAAGAGACCAGGTACCCTCTGCACTGAGAGACAGAGCAGGGAATAGTGGTACACACCTATAATACCAGCGCTTGGGACACAGGCAGGAAGTTATAGGCCAGCCTCAAGTGCTATGGCAAGACCACCAACTGAAAAAATTATGTACTTCATAGCAAACAAACACTAGATTGTCTCAAAAAAAAATCTAGAGTTCTGCTTCCAAGAAGTGCCAGTTACCATCTATGAGACCAAGTCCTACAGATAATAACTGTAGTTTCTGAATAAAATGTACAGAGTAATGTAAAACCACTGAAGAGCAATAAAAACAACAACCCAAAGACTGCTATGCAGGACTTGGAAGAAAAGAATAGCTCTGATTAAGCTTTCAATTTTTGTGGCTTTTGATTTACGACTATGACCAAAACTAAGATAGAAAACACTAAAAGCCATAATTCTGGGAAAACACAGTAGCTGAAAAGCAATGGAGGGAAACCCCAGAAGGAATAAACCCCAATCCACATAGACACTCCACCCAAATATCTGGTCAAAACTTTCCACATGCACCACTGACTCCAAGCAGCAAGCTGATTACTTTAAGTACAACACTTTTACTTAAATACAACAGAGAACTCAATGTACACCAACGCTAACACCCATGGCTCTAAAGGCTGAGCATACAATAAACCTGAACCTTTTCTTGAAAGGTTAAGCAAGAGAAAAGTGCAAATTCAGTCCCCTACTGCCACAAATTATACAGCTGAGTTACCCACATTTAAGCAACAATGCACGGATCTGCATATCCAGAGTGTAATGGATAAGCCTTGCTCTGGGAAAACCACCTTCCTGATAATGGTGTCTCCCCTGTAAGGTAAGAATGAATGGACAACCTCGCGCCACACCTCACCCTCCTCACACACTCCTCACCTTCTCATGGTCACTATGCTCACACCTCTTCCACGCCTCCCCCTCCCCACACACCACACCCTGCTTCCCACCACGACCCGCAGGCCTTGGATCGGGGACACGCCCGCGAAACGCGGCTGCAGGAACCACGCACTGCAACCGGCAGCCACCCCTTGACATCTACATGTCCCCGCCTCTTGAGGTGACGCCCCGCAACGGCCAGCCTTTCGCCAGCTGCCCTTCCGGAGGTTCTGGTTTACCGCACGCCACGGCGCTGCGGGGACAGGACGGGTGGCACCGGGGCGACGCGGCGGCGGCGGGCAGCAGAGTGGGTCGTGCCAGTGCTAAACTTTAGCGTGCCCAGCAGCCCAGATCGTCCGACCCCATCCAGACCCTCAGGCCCCGAACAGCAGCAGCTCAGGGCAGCCGGCTTCACCAGGATTCACACCGGTAGCTTGCGGCACCAAGAGAGCAGCCTCTGCCGCCTGTCTGCTAACAATCCGAGAACACGTACGTGTGTGTGTGTGTGTGTGTGTGTGTCCGTAAGTTTGTGAGCCTGTACGCTGCATTGGCTGTGTTGTGATGGGGTCTGGTTATGCAGGTCAAACTGGCCAGGAACTCACTATATAACCTATGCTGGCCTCGCTCATGGCAACCCTGTTCCCTCAGCTCTCAAATGCTGGCTTTAAGGCGTGTGTTACCCGGCCTGGCTTTTTAAAAAAAAAAAAAAAAAAAAAAAAAAAAAAACTTTGTAATTTTTAATTTTAATTACTATGTGTTTGCAAGAACTTAATGATTACATTCATTGGGGGAAATTAATACATGTACACAACATATCTCAATTCTGTTTTTCTATTTCCCTTCACTTCCTCTTAAAATGTTTTTTGCCAGCAACACATTTATTTGTAAGCCCTTATCAAGTTAATTACTATAAATTAGGATTAACAAACAGGCCATAAAAGTATCAAAACTATAAAGATAACTACACTAAGTCAAGGTATGGTTTTAGATCCATTGTCCATGCTGACTTACAGTGACCCCCTCTCCTCTTTTCTCTCTCACTATCGCTCTGTCTCTGCTATTATTTTTTATTTGTTCTTTCTTCCTTTTTAGAAATAGAGACATTTCACTTTTTGCCTTATTGACTAGGTGCTTTGCACAAAACAATTCCATTTCTAGCGACTATACTACCAAACGCTTTGGTCATATTTCCCTTTTGTTCTCCCTAATTGTCTTGAAAAACCTGTTTTGTTTGCTATGTTTGGAGAATAATTTTGTTTTTTACAATAGTTACAAAAGTCACTTTAGCTTTTGTGTATGTGTGTGATTCTTTTCTTTTTATTTTTTATTTTTTTTATTTTTTTGAGACAGGGTTTCATAATGTAGTGCAGACTGAACTTGAACTCAGTTATGTAGCCCAGGGTGGCCTTGAACTCACAGCAATTCTCTTGCCTAAGCTTCCCAAATGCTAGATCTACAGGAGTGCACCACTATACCCAGCTACTAAATTCACTTTGCAAAGGACAGAAAATGTTTGAAAATTTAAAAAGGAGACAGACCTACATCTCAACTACCTGGGATACTGGAGGAGACTGGTAAATTCAAGACAAGCCTGAAACAGTAAACAAAATCCTCTTGAAATAAAATACATTAAGGAGCAGGGCATGGCAGGCCATGCCTATAAAGGGGCACTCTGAGAGGCTGAAGCAGGGTGATTCAAAATTTAAGTCCAACTTGAGCAATCTGATGAAACCCTGGTTAAAATTTAAAGGGATGAGCCGAGTGTGGTGGTGCACTTCTGTAATCTCAATACTTGGGAGGCTGAGGCACGAGAATCTTTGTGAGTTCGAGACAAGCCTGAGCTACAAAGTGAGCCCAAGGCCACCCTGAACTGCATAGCAAGATCCTGTCTCAAAAATAAATAAATATGTAAAGAGCTGGGGGAGTAGGGCTGGGAACACATGTGGTTGTTAAGTTTAAAAATTAAAACCAGCCACCCCAACTATAAAATTGTTATTACACTTTGACAGTATATGCGGTAAAATCAGGTTCCTTACACCTAAGTATTTTTTTAAAGAAGTATATTTCCTATGGTGTTTTATAACTTTCATTTGTTGTGCCACATGATGGGACACAGATAATTTCACCAATATTGCACTCTGCTCCTTCTAATTTTTTTTTTTTGCTCCTTCTAATCAGTGACCCATATATAAATACAAGCAACGTATTTTTAGCTACATATTTGCAGTTAGTGATGGTTTGATAATTTTCTACTTGTATTTTTTGTTTATTTTGCAGTTTAGGGACCTTCCTGCTTCACAGTCCTCTAAGTAGCTGGGATTACAAAAGTATACAATCACTTGCCTGGTAAGTGTAAGGTCGTGAGTTCTGCCCCCAGTACAAAAAAAAAAGTGTGCCATCCCACTCCACACTAGTCATCTCATAGAAGAGGTGCCTAAATTACTTGAGAGAATAGTGGTAATATAATTATTTTGACATAATTATTTTAATTTTTTTGAGACAAGTTTTTGCTATGTAGTCCACACTAGCCTCAAACTCATGATAGTCCTGCCTTAGCCTCTTGAGTACTAGGATTACAGGAACGTACTACACCTCTAGTTTTTACAATTCTTTAAAACTGTTTTCCCCTGATTTGTTTCCTTTTTTCAGTCTTTCAAATTCAAGATCTTCAATGTCAGAGTTCACAGTCAAAAGAATTTAAACCAAGCACAGTGGCCCATGTCTCTAATACCAGCTACTTGAGGGGTTGAAACAGGAGAATCAAAAATTTGAGGCTAGCCTGAGCAATGTAGTGAGACAGTCTGAAAAATTAAAAACAAAAACTGGGTGTAGTGGTGCACTCCTGTAATCCCAGCACTGAGGAGGCTGAGGCAAGAGGATCGTTGCAAGCGAGGCCAGCCTAAACCACACAGTGAGAACCCAATCTCAAAAAGACAAAAAATTACAAAACTAAAGAAAGGGCTGGAGCTGTACTTCAGTGGAGATGTAGTCCAATTTGTTAAAATGAGAGAGGAAGGGGGACTATACGCATAAGACTCTGAGCTTCATCCCTAGAACAGGAGAGAAAGGAGAAAGGCGAGAGAAAGGAAGACCCATGCTGAATATAAAAATAGGCAACATGAAATGGAACAAAGACTGTGATCAAAACTCCTAGAAAGTTAAAGGTTAGCAGACTGAAGGAGCTATACCATGCTGGGTGTGGTAACACAAACCTCTAATCCCAACACTCAGGGATGCTGAGGCAGGACGGTGACACAAATTCAAGATCAACCCCAGCTTTATAGTAAGTTCAGGGCCAGCCTAAAACTAAACAGACATTCTTCATTTAATGATTGAGTTATGTTTCTACAAATAGCCATCAAATGAATGAGGAATTATATACATACAGTATGTACATTACAGTATTCACAACAAAACGCTCAAAGCAAACTCCAACTTGATGACTTTGCTTTTATTTGCATAACTCTTACACAAAATACTTCAATATGCAACAACCTAAAACTACAGTACTCTGCAGTACAATCAGCAAAAATTATGGTAGTTTAACAAAGTATACTGTACTCAAAAAAAAAGATATTGAGGCTTTATAAACAAGATGCATTGAACTGTACAAAAGGAAAGACAGATAGTAAGACCCAGCAGTGTGCCTTTTTAAGTTCAAACACTAATTCCCCAGATAGGTCATTAAAGGAGGAACATCTCATTATGAGACCTTGGGTTTGAAGGGGGGCTATTCATACAGATGCTGAGTTACATCCTGAGGACCATAAAGAAAAAAGAAAAGAAAGCAAAGGAACATAATTTTAGTGTCAATACAGGAGTCTGGACTGCTTTCCACCTAAATATTATGACACAGACTGCAGTACTCATACAGAAAAACCTTAATTGTAACTATATGCATATGGTGTCAAAAATGTTCACACCTGTTGATTCAGTAGTATTTTACTTTACCTAAAGGAATTTTTAAATTTTACCTAGACAAATGGAATTCCCTTTGTGTTCATCATAGACAAATGGCAAAAAAAAATCTAATCAAAACACAAAATCTCAAAACAATAGAGAAACTGAATATTAAAAACAAATTTAAACATCATATAATAATGATTACTAACATGAAAACATGTGGAAGGGTCTAGGAATGTAGATCAGTGTCACAGCACTTTGTCAAGATTCTGTGAGGCCCTGGGTTCATTCTCCAGTGTCACAAAATGGGTAGGGAGAGTACTGAAAAGTATTGCACAGAAATGGTAAGTATTTTCAGTAATATCACTGAACTGTTTTTGCTGCATAATAAAAAGACCAAATCTAAAATGTACAGTTAAAGTTTTGAACACAGCGTTTGGCATCACATAGATTTAAGTGCAAAGTATGACTTTTACTATATTTTAGCTTTCTGGACTGGGGATTTAGCTCAGTGGCATAAGCGTCTGCCTTGCAAGCACGAGGTCATGAGTTGGATCCCTGGTACCGATTTAGCTCTCTGTACTGGAATTTAGGAATAATAATTGTTAGTAATTACTACATCGAATACATTGACAAATATAATATATAAAACCAACACACACAAAAAAAGTGACCTGAGGCAAGGTTGAGAAACAGAGCTTTTTGGTACAGGAGTGCTCCCTCCTAGACAACCAGGAAGGGCAGCACCCTTCCCATGCCTCTCAGGTTCTGCTGCCCCTGCCACCTCAAGCATTCTATTCCAATGCACACCGTGCCCCTCAGTTTGTGAGTCTCACCTCCATCTCTGAATTTCCACCCATCTCTTAGTCTCACCAGCCTCACAGAAAGATTGGTTCTCAGAAATACAACAAGGGTGCCATGTGTATGTCGTGATTTTTTTTTTTTCGTTTTCTTTTTTAATTGGCCGTCCTGGGCAAAGTTTTCAGAGTCTTATGCACACTAGGCAAGCACTCTTGCACTAAGCCAGTACTCTAGACTGAGCTACTTTCCCAATCCAATTCTGAGTACATTTTAAGTCCTGAGTTTTGTTAACAGAAATTCATAAAGCAAGCCTGGAGTGGTGACACACACTTGTCATGCTGAGACTCTGGGAGGCTGAGGCAAGACTATCAATATTCAATCCTGCCTGGCCAATGAAAAGGGACAGAGATGTAGGTCAGGGTGAAGGCCCTGGATCCATAACAAATACAAATGGAAGAGAGAAAAAGAAAAGATCATACATGTAAAGATATGACAGGTTGGAAACCCCAAAATGTTGACAGAACTGAATAATCTCTGAATGTAAATGTCCTCTCCTAGGAGAGCATGAGTAACTCCAGGGCCTCTCTTTGGATAACTTGAATGACAGGGCACCAACTCTACTGCTGCCACACCCAGCACCACAGCCCTGCATCTCTCAGGCACATCACTGTGCAACAAAGAGTCACAACACAGCAACTCTGTAAACATCTGTTGGACACCTTCATCCACACTGCCCCCGCTCACCCTGGAGATAAAGTATCTATCATCTCATCACCTCACTACCTTCCCAAATGAGCTTAACACTTTCACAGTTACCATGGTGTTCACAAATTCCAGGCCGGCCAGAGCTCTGAGGTATCCACAGCTAGGAAGAACACATCCCCCTGGAAATAGTCCAGTATTCTTTCATGGCAGTGCATATTTCAACAAATCCAAGAGTTGCCCTATAAACACAGCAGAATTCTGTGAAAATTTTCCATTATTCTGGAAGTCAACTTCTAAAATGCCTTACTAGGTTTGTGTAATTTAGTACATTTTGGTTTAATTTTTTGAGTTTAACTTTTGTAACCATCAAAGCTGATTACAAAGGACAAGAATTATCTGAATAAACACAAAAGTCTGTTACAGTTTGGGTTAGGGTTATGGTTCCAGGACCATTAATTAAACAGTGCTGCCAGACAAGCTAGGAACTAGAGACTGGCAGAATTCCCTCTGAAGTATCTCTTACAATGATCAGGTAGCCCAAGTCGTTTAACTGCTCTCATTTGCCAGCAGTAGATTATATGGTATTTTATTGCTCAGGTAATAACTGGATTCATGCTAGTAATATTAAAATTTTTAAAGTTAGTTTTGTTTAAAAATCTTCCAGTAAGTGAAATGTAACCTAGTTTTTGTACCATATCCACCAGCTTGAATTCTGCAGAGTATAATAGGACAGAGTCTAAAGAGATATTTGGTTTAGTATGCCTAAAGGATACAGCAATAATTTATGCTCAAGTGGTACCACTTTAGTATGTAAAATTAACTTGAGTTCATTTTGAGTTTAAATAGAATTCATTGAAGCATTATAGAGACCTGGTTTGTTGGTTTGTTTGTTTGTTTGTTTGTTTTGTTTTGTATTTTTACAGGGATCAAACTCACCACCTCACACTTTCTGGACTGGCACTTATACCACTGAGCTAAATCCCAAGCCTTTAGTCATTTTTTTTTCCAGTGCACACAAATATTTAGCCTTATTTCCAATATTTATTAAGCACTTCTGTGCAGTTTTCTGAAGGTTATCAACTGCAGTGATAACTTCCGTGTGTCAAAATAAGTGTCCGATTGCATGGATTTACTATGTTTCATAGTTCGTTAACCTTCTGTCTTTTGCAGTGCTCACGGTGTGCAGGGTGCAAGGAAGGCTTTGCTGTAGTGAGTCCTTTCCAGAATAGCCACTTTACTGTTTTACTGTATTGGTTGTAAAGATAAAATCTTTTTTTTTTTTCCTGGCACCAGGGATTGAACTCACAACCACATACGCTTGCAAAGCAGGCTTATGCCTGCTGAGCTAAATCCCAACCCTAAAGATACAATCTTAAAAAAAAAAAAAAAAAACTCCCCTGCATCTGAAAGTGTACCACCATCCCTTGCTTACCACAGGAATAGACTCCACTGCCTGTCTCAGTATCTTCTCTCTATATGAAAGAGATTTTTTTCAATTTCTTTTCAATTCTACTACTGATACAAAGTTAACTGTCTCCATGACTTTTATCTAAAGGCTACTTAACAACTATTAGGCTAAGCCAAAGCACAACTGTGGCTAATAAAGTTGAAGTAATGTGCCAAAACTTTAGTGCAGGACAGGTGTTGTGGAGGTGTGTTTCCATGAAGCAGTTTAAATAAACAAAGAAAGTACTACCGATGGCAGCACAAAATTTTCCGTTGTTGAACCATGGCCTGCTAGTGAGTGACTGAGCACTAAATGATACAGAAGATACTGACAAACACAGCAATGTCTCACATGGTTTCTCCTGAAGTCAGCCCTTTCATTGCGTGGTGACACTTGTAGGACTCTTCATAAACACCATGCCAGTTTACCAGAAGCAGTCTCTCTCCCTTTTTCAGCAGTTTAAGTGAGACACCTAACATCACTTTCACTAACCAATATAAAAACACGTTGAAACAAACATAAGTCTATCTGAAAAAGACCAGTAAGATTATTTTTTACAAAAATACCTCTACCACAAGTCACAACATTTTATCAAATACCAAAAGTTACTTATTACACCTACCAACATTGAAGAAAATACACACACTGCCGCACAATTTTTAACTTTCAAAAAAAAAAAAAAAACGCTAACCACAAAGAACAAGTATCAAGTGGAAAGCAGCCCTACAGTCACTAATCAGGCAACTACAAGACACTTCCTGTTGCTAATCTAGCGCACACACGTACCTAAAACTAGTCAGGTAATCACAAAGCACTCTGTCAGTAAACAGATAATCAGGGGAAGCAATTCCCCACTACCACAAATTATGCAGTTGAGTTTCCCGCATTTGGGGAAATCTACCAAGTAATCTACCGAGTAGATGGCACTCCAGACCCACAAACATGCCTAGCTCAACAACATGGATTTTTTTTTTTTGGTCTTTTTCTTTCTTTGAGGGTCTCACTGTGTGGTTCAGGCTGCCCTCGAGCTCACATTGTAGCCCAGGCTGGTCTCAAACTTGCAACAATCCTCCTGCCTCAGCTTCCTGAGTGCTGGGATTATAGGCATGAACCACCACGCCTGGCTAACACCATGGATTCCGATGCTAGAAGGAACTGAGAGGAACACCTGGTTTACACTTAGTGTAATACAGGTCAGCTGGTGTTTGTGATGCTTAAAAAAACATAGACCTATGGTGAACAAGTATTCAAAAGAAGCCCAACTGAAAAGTAGTTAAAAAATTCCAGCTACCTAGGAAGTCGTGACCAGAGGATCAAGAGATTGAGGCCAGCCTGGGAAACTTAACAAGATCCCATTTCAAAATTAAACTTCAGAAAGCCCTGAGGATACAGCTCCGCGGGACAGTGCTGGTCCAACATTTGCAAGGGTCTAGGTTCAGTCCCCAGTACTACTACCACTATTACTACTACTACTACTACTACACACACACACACACACACACACACACACACACAGAGGTGGCAAAAGATACACATTCATGTTCATAGCAGTATTGTTTTTAATCTCGTGACAGACAGAAACAACCAAATGTCCACTCACAGACTACTGGATAAACAAAATGTAGATTTGTGCTTGGCCTGAAGGCCAGTCAAAAAGTCTTGATTTAGCATGGGTCAAGATCTGGATTGGAGCCTCAGCACCACAAAGACAAAAAACAAATGTGGAAATGAGTACAATTCAGTCAAAAAAGAAAGGAAATTCTGAAACTTGCTACAGCAGCCATGAATCTTGAGGAAATTAAACCAGGTGAAACACAACAGTCACAGAATACCACACACATGGCTTGGAGAGCTCAAGCCCATAGAACATAGAACAGAGCAGTGCTTGCCACGGCCCCAGAGAAGAGCTACACTACACGTCTCAACAGAGAAAGAATGATGAGGAAGATTATATTAGGGAGCAAGTCAAAGGTGACAAACCTTAATGAAACTTAGCTGGGTAGCTATGGAGTCGACTAGTTTCCTACCACTCCACTGCTCACAAAACAAAATTGGAAGTGAGATCGGCTCCACCGGGTTTGAACAAACCCAACAGCTTCTGCTGACTGGCCACATGTCGTCTCCTTAACCCCAGAACCTGGTGGCTTTATGTAAGTCCCACCCAGAAACTACACAAGACTCATACCGTACATGATCTTACGCAAAAGACCAAGAAGCAATTATCATACTGTTAAGTCAAGCAATGTAGGCACTGAAACCACAATTTGACCTGTCCTACAAGAGTTTGCCGACCTACCAAGCTGGGAAGAAACAGGTGGCCAGAAGTACTAAGAAAGCATACTAGGCTTTCTTGCTTGGTTCTATCTTTCTTTTGAGGTGTCTCTCCCTCTCAAAAAAAGACGACCTGGGGTTGAATGGTGGCTTCAGCTCAACTAAGGTCTGGGCTCTGGTGGCCCTGCGAGGAGCATCTGAAAGGAGTGGCAATTGGTACCTTGCCCAGCGCACATCGTGGCCATCCTCAGGACTCAAGGGGCTCTGATTTGCAACCGTTCGGTACTTTTCAGCTGGGAAGAACATGCGAGGCTAAGAACTAAGAACATTCACCCAAGGGTAGGGAGGGAGGGAGCCACTTCCCCAGAGCCATCACGCTGCCCAGGCCAGGAAGCACTGGAGACACCTTGCAAACCCCCTCCCAACTGCCAGCAAGCCAATCAGAACAGAACCCCCCCGCGGGCATTTGCGAATCACTGACCTGCAGGCTCCAAGGCGCCTTCCCCACTCTGCACCTCAACAGGAAGGAGTCCAACCCAGGTCTCTCAGGAGTCAGGGAACCCAGGGCAGCACCCTGCTGGGTGGTTCCTTGCTTATTTTGCCAGCTGCTTCTCCGGTGAGGCCTGCTGTGAAACACCTAGGGTCCCAGTGGCCTCCATGCTGAAGCCTGACCTCTGGAAGTTGTGCGTGGGTGCAGGGAATGGACATTAACAGCCCTCCTCTTGGCCTGGGGGAGGTGAGAATTGACCCATAATACCCCGCGAGAACGGAAAGGCGGGAAGGCGGGCAGGCTAGAGGGACTGCTGGCTAGAAGAGTCAAGAGAGTGGAACCTTGGAAGCAGGCGGTCGTGAGTTCGATCCCCGGTACCGATAAAAACGAAAAAGACAAAAAAAAAAAAAAAAAAAAAAAAAGAGAGAGGGTGGAACCTGAGTGCATTTTGCAGTACAGATCTGTAATGCCACCGTGGAGGCCCCAACAGGAGAGCGAATTGCGGGCCAACCCTGTCTATGTAATGAGTTTGATCCCAGGCCGGTCTACACACTGTGTTTGAAACCAGCTTCCATAAAGTAATGTGTTCGAGGCACTCTAGATCACCCGGACCACGTAGTAAGGCCTTGCCTCAGAGAGACAGAAGATGTGTGGTACAGTTCAAACTTTGTTTTTCTGGACATTTCACACCTAAAACTGTTACCTGTGCTGTGTTACTTTTGTTCCCACTACACTCACTAAGGGAGAGCATTCCTATCAATGGTTGAGAAAATGTGCAGGGCTCTTGGGCCTGACTCTCCATTCACCCTTTGGTCTCCATCTTTTTACTGTACAGATGCATCCCTTCTGAGGCAGAAAAAAAACACCTGCTCCCAGACAAAACCCCCATCCCCGTCTCCACACCTTCCATCACCCAGTGCACCTGCCACCATTCAGCATCCCTCTTCCTGGGCTTCAACAAACCTTTTGCTCTCTGTTCAGTTTTTGTTTTTGCCAAACTTATGTAACTTCTTGTCCTTGCTCTGCTGTATGCTAAAAAGGTGGAATTCCGTGTAACTTTCTGTCCAATCAACTCATGGCGAAAGCTGTGTTCTTGTACCTCCTACTTGGCCATAAATCCTATAAACATCCTGCTCCCTCAGATTTGGGTGCTTGGCTCTTTGGGGAAGAATCCCAGCCAAGCCTGCCAGTGTGAATAAAGCTGTACACCTGCCTCTAAAACTCTGGGTACTGCTCAGTTTGTTGGTCTCAGTTCGTTGCAATGCTTATTAACGGGTGGTGTAAAACCCTTCTAGAAGCTGTAAACACTAGTTTTATGCGCAGTAATGCTACTAAAACACTGCCACCCACCCCATCCCAAGTGCTACTGGGCATTGAAGGCAAGGTCTTGCACTACCCTAGAGGTTTTTATCTTTTTGTTTTCAGGGCCTCAAATTTGTGATTCTCCTGTTTTGGCTCCCAAATAGCTGGTGAAGGGAAAAGGGGTCTATGGGCCAAAGTATGGACTACACAGGGAGACCCTGTCTCAAAAAAAAGGAAAGAAAAAAGGAAAAGAAAAAAGATCTGTAATATAGTTCAATGATAGAGTACCCTGGTTTCTATTTCCAGTATCACAAAAAAATTGTCTGAGAAGAGCATGGTTCTGAAAGCATTTATTAACTGTCTACTGAATATTCTGAGGGTCATCTCCTTGATGCGCTAGAGAATTTTTTTTTTTTTTTTGTAGCGGGGATTGAACTTGTGACCTCAGACTTGCCAGGCAGGCAGGCACTTGCACCAGAACTCCCAGCCCCCTTTCTTGGATTATTACTTCCAATATATAGAAGTATATAGATTATTACTTCCAATATATAGAAGTACATAGAAGATGAATTATTACTTCCAATATTTGGATGGGTGAAACTATCTCTCATCTTGAGGTTAAGTAACGTTTCATGATAATGAGGTTAGGACATAGGTGGAATCATGATTGGAAACCATATTGTTTAATTTCCCTGTACCACGATCTAACGGGATGGGCATTAAAATCCAGAAATGAAAGATTTGCATAGAACTACATATACCAAAAGAGGGAGCAGAAGTCTGTCTTCTCCTTCTCATTCTGGCTCCTGCTCTCTCCCTCTTCCCTCTCTCATAAGGAATTGAAGCCAGGGGCTTTCAACCACTGAGCTACATCACCAGCTCTTTCCAATTTTTATTTTTTCTTTTGAGACAGGGTCTCTGTATGTTATTCAGGCTGGCCTCTAACACACCGGGCACAGCTCTTGAAACTCCAGAGAGGGGAATGGTGGAGGATAAAGAAAAACAGGAGTCAAGATGCAGAAAGCTGGGGTCAGGAGGAGCCACCTCTCCCAGTGGGAGGGAAAGAACTGCCAGATGACTGCAGCCTGTTTATTTATACACTCAGGAGGTTATTGTCAGTTGAAACTTCTCTGCCTAACAACTTGTTTGCCTGTCTCACCTGGGGCACCTTGCATTCTTGGAGCTGGAACAGCTTGTTCACATGGCTCGCCTTGGGTGCTCCAGGTTCTCTGCACTGACCTTGCTTTAGCCTCCCATATGTGATCAGTCTCCAGCTTCAGCCACTCTCCACAGGCCTCAAATTTGAAATCCTCCTGTCTCAGCCTCTGAAGAGGTGAACACCACTTTTACTGTGTAATACACTGAAAAATCAGAAATCTCATTTTCTAGAGGACTGCAGATTATCTGTTGGTGGGGCCTTTGTACCCTAAGGTATACAAAAGTGACACTAGCCGTGGTAACTGTTATTGTGCACATAAGTCTTATGGCATGCCCAGATGATTCATTTAAAATGATAAAAGAGGCTTTTAAGGCTTTTTTCCCTTTTATTGCTCTGGGGATGGAAACCAGGGCCTCCTACACGCCAGGCAAGAGCACTACCACTAAACTATATCGTTAGTCCTTAGCATCGCGCTGGTTATCTAAAAATTAAAAGTAATGACGACAAACTGTTTTGTGCTAGAATTTTAAATCTCTAAACGCAATGTTGTTGTTTCTTATTTTACTTTCAGAAATGGGGATATCTAGAGAGAAAGCCTTAGACATTGCACATTACAGGATAAGAATGTCTTACAAATAGACCAAGATTTGCTGATACATCTGGTACTTTAGGCAGGAAGTAAATAGCACTGGACATTTTCCAGCAAGCTCATACTCAAGACTTCATAGTTACCTTCTATTCACCACTACATAATATGGAAATGGAGTACCCTTAATGAAAACAATTGAAATTTGTGGTGCACTGGGAATTGGAAAAACACAATCATGGTATACTAAGATGTTCCTTTCTTCGAGGTCATGAGTTTGATTCCTAGTATCAAAAAAAAAACTGTTCCTGTTTTAAAGATGGGTTTAATAATAATACATTTGTAAATAATTTTGTGTTGTGAGTTTATAGTCATAAGACAAAAAAAGGCTTTGAATTGCTCTATGACTCAATCTTACTGCTCTGTGAGTCTTAATCATATGACTCTTAAACAAGCTTCTTAATACAAATGTTTATTTTGCAATGTTTCACTGTGCTCACTAGGATAAACCGGTAGTATCCTGCTTCATTAATTCACTTCCAAGAATATATTTTAAAGTCAAAATTTTGAAAGGTTTATATATGGTAAGAAAGGGTAACATTCCCAGAACCCTGAAATCTACAGAATTTCATTATCCACTATTGTGATCCCAAATACTGAGTAATCCCTTTTGCAGTCTTCCTCACAATCCAAAAAGTAGTATTTGTAAACCCACTGAGATATTATTGGAATCCTAGCAAGTTAATTCCAATCTATCACCTCCAATGCAACCCACAGTGAGAGTAAAATCACCAAGGCATATTGGAAGATAAGGACAGCATAGGGGTCCTAAGCCTGATTCCAGTGAGGGTATGTGGACAAAGGCCCCGATCCATGGCTTCTCCCAGAATTTATCATCTTGTGAAGAAGGGGAAGGCATGAGGATGAGGGACAGTGAGGATGTCAGGAACTACTGAGTAATTAGAGCTGGCTAACCAGGTAGGGAGAAAAGCATCTTGGCAAAATACAAGGAGAATGATACGCAGAAGGATCAAGCTGCATCATTCAATTAAGGTAGCAATTGAATTGTTTTTGGAGGCTGTTGCTTCAATTTTTGATACGTAAATTTGTGCCCTGGGGACTCATATCCTCTTTATTCAAGGCTCATACCCAGTTGACATTCCTGGAGCTGACTGGCTCTGCCATCCTGCCATGCTCATATCTTAGAATAGCCCCAAAGATTACATATCAGTACTTCAGCTGGCCTTATTTGCATTGCTTAGAGCCAACTGAAGGGACACAGGATAGCACAGATTGTTCTGTACATATCAGAATATGGAAAAAAGACTCAATTTAACTAATGTTCTGCTTCAAGGAAAGGTACCCATGTAGTCTTCTACAGTCCACTACTTTAATTGTAGTTTTCCTCTTTAGATACTTCCTTAAGCCCCAAGAGACCTAGCCATCTCTATTTCCTTAGGAGTATGTTTGTGTTAGTAAAACGTTTTCACTGGTACCTAGGTGGTCCTGCCCAGCCTCTCAAATACTGGGATTATAGTTGTGTGCCATCACGCGCCCAGCCTTTACTTATTTTCTTGACAGTGTGCAATTGGCAAAAGATGTCCAAAAACCCAAATATTTTAGAGGAGTGGCAGTTGAGCTGTTTTTCATTGATAGGGAAGTTTTATAGGTGATGGCATGGTAGACCTTGCTACTACCTACATTCAGCACATTCAGCTCATAGCAGGAACACATTTGGGAGAGGGTAAATGAACAAATGGTCCTTCCCCCACCCCATATAACAAAGAAAAAATAACAATGTATTAGTGTATTATTATTACCTCTGTTACAAAATGAGAAATGCCAAAATGATCATTGTCCTTCTCTTTTTATGATTCTCTCTTTTTACTGTAGTACTTTTGGGGCAAAACCTGTGTCTGTACTTCAGTGTAGGAGCCCAAATTACCATCAAATGACCCATCAGCAGAGTAAGGGCTTCACTTGACCCCAGTTTTGTCTCTTCTTTATTTTCTCATCCTCTCAGGGCCCTTTACCCCAACAACTTCAAGAGCCACATGGGTTGCAGCATGGGATTAAGTGCAATCATGCACCCTTAATGATAGAGATACATGCTGAGAAAGGTGTTAGCTAATTTTGTCATTGTGCAAACATAAGAGAGATTCAATGGCAGTAAGTTATGAAAGAGCTTTCCTGTTTAAAATGTTTCAAAACCCAAATCTGTCAATAGTCTGCAAGGTTCCTTACACTTCTGTAAACAGGTTTGTACTAGAGGCACAAGCTATATTCAGGCTCTTACTGTTTCCAGTTTGTTCCCATATTCATTAAGTTCCACTTGCTTACAAAAGACCCCCACCTAACCTGATAATAGTATAAAAGTAAGTTCTTATATTAGTTAGGGGCTCAGACTTTGGAGTCAAATCCGTATATAGAAATCATAATAGAAAAGCTTCCAATTGTGAAGAAAGATGTTAATATCTAGGTAAGATAGGCTTACAGAACACCAATTAACTACAATGAAAAATAGAAGTTCCTTAGATGTTCAACAAAAAGACAAAATTTTTTTAATGTCTATAATTCCTGTAACAACAGCATTCAGGAGGTTGAGGCAGGCAGATCACTGTGAGCTCAAGGCTAGCCTGAACTATATAGCAAGATGCAGTCTCAAAAAATCCCTAAAAACACAAAAACCAAATGAGAGCAGAAATTCATGAAACAATCAGTGAATCAAAGAACTTGATCTTTCAAGGAAGAAACAAAATAGATAAACGCTTAGCTAAACTAAGCTTAAGAAGGAGAAACTAACTTAACTTAAACTAACTTAAGAAGGAGAAACTAACTTAAGTTAACTTAAACTAACTTAAGAAGGAGAAAAAGGACTCACATCAGGACAAAGTTGGGTGTCCCATCCGATTCGCATGCTACCTCGCCATCTAGCCCAGCTAACCCTCAGCATGCTGACCCTGGCCCTGGTATCAGCTGGCCCTCTAGTATACTATGTCTGGCTCTTCCAGCTTCACGGCTGTGAAGAAAATGGTTCAGCAGCTCCGGTGGAAACCAGGCTCAGACATGTGAAGTTTTCCCAGGCAGCTGCAGATGTAAAACGGTTCTGGCTACAGAATGCTCAGCATGATCCTCTGTTCATGGAAGCACCCTCAAGAACAAATCCCTCCAGATTGCAGAAAGTCAGTTCCTTTTTGTAGTCAAATGAATTTCTGGGAGTTCCCAGACCACTTTTAACCAACCAATGACTATTCAGAAAAAAGAAAATTGAGGTCTGTACAAAAACTTCTCCTTTCTTAACATGTGCCATAACACACGAACTTCTACTTTTGTTAGTCCTTAACATCTATTCTCCGAATTTTCTTGAATTTCTATTTCACAAGGCTATTTTATATACACTAGTGCCAGCATACAATAAAATACTTAGGAAAAAAAAGGACTCACATCAATGCAATTAGAAATGGAAAAGGTAAAACATGTTAAGATGATTGTACTAAGTCAAGCTAGGTTCTTTGGCCCACTAGTCTGGTTGTTAATCTGTATACATGATAATTAACTTTATAAGGTTTTATAAATAAATGAATCTAATGTTGGGGAAAAGGGGAATAGAGGGAAGGGAAAAAGTAATTGAAATATGTTTATGTACATGTACCATTTCCCTACAGTGAATGTAATCATTATCACTGTAAATGTGTACTAATTAAAGTTTTAAAAAAAGAAAGAAATTAAAAAGGTGAAGTCACAGTGGAAATCCAGAAGATTGTTAGTAACTACTAAGAAAAACTGTTTCCTAACAAATTAGAAAATCTTCTTTTTTTTATTCCAGGGATTGAACTCATGACACTGCACTTATCAGGCAAGCCCTTGTGCCACTGAGCTAAATCCCAAATTGGACAATCTTATAAAGAATTTCTACACATATATGGACTAACAAAACTGAACCAAGACAAAAACCCTAATCAATCCAAATAACAAGCAGTGAAATTGAAGCAGTAATAAAAAACCTACCAAGCCGGGGGAAAAAAAAAAAGGCCTGATGGATTCACTGCTGAATTCTACAGGACCTTCAGGTAGGTCATGATACCTCAAACTCTTTAATGAAACTGAAAAGAACACAGCGCTTCCAAATTCACTACGGAATCCAATATCACTCTGTTTCGAAAAGCAAGACAAGGAACCAACTAAAAACAACAAACAAAGAAAACTATAAAAATTACAGGCTTTTTAGTACCAGAACCGACAAAAAAAAAGAGAAAAAAAAAAAATTACAGGCTAATTTCATTATTGAAACAGAAACAAAAGACCTCAATAAGATACTGGCAAATAGAATGCAACAGATCATAAAAAGGATCATGCATCATGACCAAGTAGGTTTCAATATAGAAATGCAGGGGTGTTTCAAATTAATAAATATAATACCGCATAAATGGAACAACAACAAATATCACATGATCATATTAATAGACACAGAGAAAGCTTTTGACAAAATTCAACAGGTATTCAATATGGTAAAATCCCTGAAGAAAATAAGTGGAGACTGATCTTACCTCCATTTAATAAAAGCCATTCGTGGCAGACCAACGGCCAACATATTAAATGGGGACAAGCTGAAAGTTTTCCTTCCAAAATCGGGAATAAGGATGTCCACTATCACCACTATTGTTCAGTACAGTCCTTGAAACATTGACCAGCACATCAAGGCAAGACAACAAAGTAAAAGGGATATGTAAAGGAAAAGAATAAATCAAATGATCACTATTTGCAGATGACATACCAGAAATTCCACCAAAACATCCAGAATTAAAAACCAAATTTGACAATATAGCAGGATATAAAATCAACATACAAAAATCAGTAGCAGTCCTGTACACCTATAATGAGCTCACTGAGGAAACGAGTCAGAAAAACAATAACAAAACAGGCATGGTAATACATGCCTATAATCCTAGCACTCGGGATGCTGAGGCAGGAGGATTGCTGTGGAGTTCCAGGTCATCCTGGGCTATTAAATAATGAGTTCAAGGCCAGCCTGAACTGCATAGTAAAACCCTATGTCAAACAAGACAAAAATAATTCTCAATAGTATTAAGGAAAAATAAATACTTAGAAATTAACCTAACTGTTCTTTAGTCCCAGCACTTGGTAGACTAACCCAGGAGGACAGCCATAAGTTTCAGGTCAGCCTAGGCCACACAGTGAGTTAAAAAGTAGCCTGGATTACATAGGGAGACCCTGTCTCAAATAATTCTTTTAAAATACATAAATAGACATCACCTGAACCAAGGGTGATATGAAAGACCTCTACAATGTAAACTATGGAACTTTGTAAAGGAGCTTGAATAGGACATGATAAATGGAAATATATCCTCTATTCCTGAATAGGCAGTCAAAATAGCCATCTCACAAGACTGAGATACAGATTTAATGCAAAATACTAACAGCACTCTTCACAGAACTAGAAAAAACAATCCTAAAAATCATGCGGAACCAGGAGAGATCCAGAACAGCAAAAGGAATCCTGGGTAATTAGAACATAGCAGGAGGGATCAAAGTTCAGGTTTGAAGTCATATTACAAATTTACAGTGATAAAAACAGCATGATACTGACACAAAAATAGTCATGCAGACCAATGGAACATAATAAAGGGTATCGAAAAATCTCCAAGCACATTTAGCTATTTGATCTTTGACAAAAGGAACAAAATCATATGCTGGAGTAAAGAGCCTCTTTAGTAAACGGTGCTGGGAAAATTGAATAAATCAAATTAGCACCATTTGCAGAAACTCCACCAAAACACCTAGAGTTAAAAACCAAATTTGGCAATGTAGCAGGATACAAAATCAACATACAAAAATCGGTAGCAGTCCTGTCCGCCTATAATGAACTCACTGAGGAAACTGCAAGGCAGAAGAATGAAGCTAGACCTATATCTTCTCTTACCATGTACTAAAACAGAGTCAAAATGGACCAAAGACCTAATTATTATTAACACAGAAATATTTAACCTGCTCGAGGATAAGGTAGGTAAAACTCTTGAAGTCACAGGTGTAAGCAAGAATTTTCTGCTTTTTTAAAAATGTTTTTTAACTTTTGTCCACACACTAGAAAGAATTTTCTTAACCCAAGCCCAACTGCATAAGAAATAACATTGAGTATCAACAAATGGGATTATATCAAATTAAAATGACTCTCCACAGCAAAGGGGAACAACCAAAAGAGTGAACAGATAAACTACAGAATGTTGTGAAACACTTTGCGGAGAATGGAAACCTAACAAATGCAAAGCAGACATTGATTTTTTAGAAGGTGTATCTCTTGGTCTTGTAAACAATCTTTCTGGAGGAAGGGGAATGGGGATGATGCATACATACTCTTTGCTTTTGTCTTGCTATAGGCCAGGTAAAGATGCATCATACTGGCCAACAGAGAAGGGGACATATTTGGATTGTTCTGATGCTCTTACATACATTTAGAAGAACCTTAAAAGAGATTAAGAGCATCAAGTTTAGAGACAGAGTGCTTAGATTCAAATCTCAACCCTCCCACTTACTCTGTGATTTTAGCCAAATTCCTTAACCTTCATCTCCCCCTCTGTTAACCAGGAAGACAATAAAGCAGGCAATCTCATAGGGTTGCTGTGAAGATTAATTGTGAAAAGTAATTCTAAATTAAAACTTGTAGCAGCTTTATGGCTTGTGTCTAGCTGTACCCGCAAAGCCTCAGGTAGTCATAGGCTTTTTCAGAGGCGGCTGGATCTAGAGCATGTGACACTGGGATTGATTCATGCTGTAATGCTAGGCTTGAGGGCAGCAGGATTAAAGATGTGAGTGCTACTCACACTAAGTAGCCAGGATAAGGTAGAAGGCTTAGCAAGAGCTGTGGTTCTCCCTTGCTCCCTTGCTTAGTCTATTACCATGAACTGTTTCTCCGCGCCCCTCTGCCCTGGAGCCGGTCAGTTATGGACTGAAACCTTTACAAACTGTGAGCTGAATGAACCTTCCCTCTTTTAACTTTGGGTGTCAGATATTTTGTCTTAGCAAGGAGGAAAGTAACTAAGACAAGCAGAATTTCTGTTATATACTTCACACCCAGAGAACTAATTCCACCCATCGTACAAACTGGCACCAGTCATCCTTGTTTTACACCAGAAATACCTCCCAACAGCTTAGCTTGAATTGTCTTATTCACATTCTTTAGAATTGGCTTAGTAGAAAAACAGCAAAAAAAAAAAATTTCTAGGCATTTAGAACTCTTCAGGGTGAGCAATACCATGCCCATATTTGGGGTTGTGCCCTCACATCAGTATGGAAAAATAAAATTACAGCAAGACTAACATTACCACATTTTTTTCTAATTCGGTGCTTGTGACTACTGGCCATATGACAAGAGCACCAGGGCCGGTTTCTGGACTATCGGATTTATACCCTTCATCATCTTTAATTTGGGATCTTCATATATGAGTAGAAATCTTTGTCTTGGAAACTACATGCTGCTGCTTATGCAGTACTACCGAGCTAACATTTTACGGTATCTTGGTAAGCAAAGAAAAGATCTTTTCTTTGTGAAAATAATTCCTGTTGAGGGTGGTTACTTTCATAATTCTTACGCTAGAAATATTACCTTGTATCTAACCTGCATGTCCCAGTATATAGGTAATTACGTTCCTCAGGGAATCTTCCTGAAATCCCTGAACCTTAGGTTAGTTTCAGACCCTCTATACAGATGAGTTTCAGAACCTGTATAAGACTCCTCCATAGGCTACTGCCTTCCTCGGCTCTTCTCCCATTCTTGCCCTGACAGGGATCCTAACCTTTTCATAGTGTATAACAACCTTACAAACCAGGAAAATGTTCTACTCCTGGTATTACAAACTATAAACTCCACAAGGCAAGGGATCATTTTTGCTTTGTTCGCTGACATATGTCCAGGTCCTGGCAGAAAATGCAATATATTAGCTACCCGGGAAACACATTAACTGAATGACTGTTTTCTTCTTTTTTTTTTTTTGCTTTTTTCGTTTTTACCGGTACCAGGGATCGAACTCACGACTGCTTGCTTGCAAGGCAGTTGCTTATGCCGCTGAGCTAAATCCCCAGCCCCTGAATGACTGTTTTCTATTCTATGGCAATAACCGTTTCTCTTCATTAATTTTAATTTTAAAGTGTTAAAAGGCTGAAGTCGCTCAGTAGAAGAGCTCTTGCCTAGCACGAGGAGGTCCTAGTTTCTATCTCCAGAAGTACAAAAGGAAAAATACAAAGCCATCAAATACTCTTCTGCCTTCCGCAGTGAACAGCAGAGGTCTGGGCCCGTCATAGGATTAACGTGCACAGTGAGCGTGATCATACCTACTGAGATTTTCACGTACCTCAGGGTGCAACAGTGCCGCCAACAGAGACACTGCAGTGCTCCACAAAATGAGGTTTTTCATCTTTCAGTGACTTTCATAAGAAAAATGTCCAGCTCCTTCAAGAGGCTGAGGTAGGATTACTGCAAGTTGGAGGACAGCCCGGACAATTTATGAAGGCCGTGTATGGAGAGAAAGAATAAAGGGGAGAGGGCTGGAGATGTACCTCAGCGGTAGACTGGCTTCAACCCCTAGGACTGCCAAGAGATAGACACAGAGAGACACTTCTACTCCTTTTTTAGTGTCTACATGAATCCTTGCTTTCTACATTTGAAAGCCCATCCCGTTGGCTCTTGGAACAGCAAAACATTAGACCATCTAGTTCTCTGTCACGGCTCCGTTATTTCCTAACCTTGTTATCATGCATGAGAAAAAGTTATTTAATCTCGTCGAGATGAGAGATAGCTTCACTCATCTAGACACTGGACATCACTGAAGAAAAGAATTCTTTGCACATAAAAGGAGATAATCTTCAGAGCATTCAGTAGGCAGTTGTAAATGTTTTAGCAACCACATCTGCGGATAACTTTTTTGGTTTGGGGCGTGGGCGATACCCGCGCAGGAAATGGAACCTAAGTTGCTATCCTTGAGCTATTTGTTATTTTTTGTTTTGAGACACGGTCTTGATACAATGTCCAGGATGGCCTTGAAGCCTCCCCTGCTCAGCTAGCTAGGATTACAGGGGTCCCTCACCACACGTCATCCAGAAAACCAGTGAGCTGTTTCTTTTTCCTTTTTATTGGTACCGGGGATGGAACTCACGACTGCCTGCTTGCAAGGCAGGCGCTTATGCCTCTGAGCTAAATCCCCAGCCCCCCAGTGAGCTGTTTCATGATGTCACCATGACCACTGGGGCCAGCACATGGCCCTGAAGCATGAAGCTGGGGAAACAAATGCCTAGGGCTGCCAGTGCTGGCCAGTGTGCCTTGGTGGGCCACTGCAAATCCTCACCTTTGCAGAGTTCAGAGGGTCATGTCCTGATTCCTCAAAATTCTGTCTGGGAATTTCCCATCAGATGTGCATCCAGACAGGTGTGATGGTGTATGCTTGTCACTCCGACTACTTGGGAGCCTGAGGCCTTGTCTGAAAATAAAAAACCGTATAGAGGGCTGGGGATGTAGCCCGTGCGATTCCATGGGTTCAATATCCCGTGCTGTGGGATGGCCGGAAATGTACACACATCCAGACAACAGAGAGATGGAGAGCAGAGGATGGAGTACCAGGCCCAGGAGGCCAGCTCCCCATCTTCTCGCCTCTGGCCCGTTGCCTGGAAGCCTGGGAGTTGTTCATAGGCATGGTCTCCCTGGGTAGATACAGCGAGAGTGAAAAGGAACACTGGCCAGTTACTAATTTATTGGTGTGAAATGTCCAGCAAGCCATCATATGAGAATTAAGATGCATCAATACATGAAAAACGTTCAATGTCACTAGTCATTCAAGATGTACAAATGAAAACAAGGCTGAGATTCCCCCAACCCAGAGAGAATGGCTATTATCAAGAAATCACCCAATAACAAATGCTGGCGGGGGGCTGTGAGGGAAAAGGAACGGTTCTCCACTGTTGGTGGGATGTAAGATTGGTGCCATCATTCAGAGAATCCTTAAAAGCTAGGATTGGTGGTCCCATTGGACCCGGCTATTCCCCTGCTGAGTATCTTCCCAGAAGAATTAAAAACACAGTACCACAGCGATATACGTGCACCCACGTTTATAGCAACACAATTTGTAACAGCTGGATCTTGGAAACGACCCAAATGTCCATCAACCGAAGAAGGGGTAAAAAAAAGACGCGGTGTTTTTTATACAACGGAGTACTTCTCAGCCACAAAGAAGGATAAACTCAGGGCTTTCGTAGGTAAATCGACGCAACTAGAGACCCATACTCATGAGTGAAATAAATCAGGCTGGCCCGTGTAAGCATCATATTGTCTTCCTTAGTGTGAGAAGCTCAAAGAAATATCTATATACGATTGTTAAAACACTTATACTAGTAATTTCTCTTAGTTCATTGAAAACAAAGGTTTGTGCTAATATTGTTTGGACAACTCAATGTCAACATGACTACAAGTAAATAAAGATAACAGTACTCAGTGTTCAAACCATGATTACCCTCTAATTATCTTGTGCAATTTGGTTTTATTATTTTCCCTTTAAAATAAAAAAATAAAAAGCACCCTTTTCCTCACTCATATTGCGTCTCCCCCCCCCCCGGCCCCCACCTTAGCCCCTCTTCTTTTGAGAGAGGGCCTCCTTTTGTTGTCCAGGTTGACCTCGAACTCACTACATAGCTCAGCTTGCCTGGAACTCTCTGCCTTGCTCAGTCTGACTTCGAACCTGCCCTTCTGCCTCAGGCCTCAGTGCTGGGATTTCAGAGGAGCGGCCCACGGCTGACGGGGGTTCCACTCTCTTGACTCTTCTAACCAGCCAACCTCCTCGCCCGTCCCCCCACCCAAATCCCCCCTCCACCACGCGTCCCCCCCACACGCTAGGGATTGTGGGATTGTGGGCGTCAACATCCATTCCTCACACCCACGCATGCCTTCCAGCTGCCAGGGTGCAGCATGGAGGCCGCTGGGACCCTAGGTGCTTCACAACAGGCCTCACCGGAGAAGCAGCTGGCAAAGTAAGCAAGGAACCACCCAGCAGGGTGCTGCCCTGGGTTCCCTGACTCCTGAGAGACCTGGGTTGGACTCTTTCCTGTTGAGGTGCAGAGTGGGGAAGGCGCCTTGGAGCCTGCAGGTCAGTGATTCACAAATGCCCGCGGGGGGGGGTTCTGTTCTGGTTGGCTTGCTGGCAGTTGGGAGGGGGTTTGCAAGGTGTCTCCAGTGCTTCCTGGCCTGGGCAGCGTGATGGCTCTGGGGAAGTGGTTCCCTCCCTCCTTACCCTTGGGTGAATGGTCTTAGTTCTTAGCCTCGCGTGTTCTTCCCAGCTGAAAAGTACCGAACGGTTGCAAATCAGAGCCCCTTGAGTCCTGAGGATAGCCACGATGTGCGCTGGGCAGGGTAGCAATTGCCTCTCCTTTCAGATGCTCCTCGCAGGGCCACCAGAGCCCAGACCTTAGTTGAGCTGAAGCCACCATTCAACCCCAGGTTGTCTTTTTTTGAGGGGGAGAGACACCTCAAAAGAAAGATGGAACCAAGCAAGAAAGCCTAGTATGCTTTCTTAGTACTTCTGGCCACCTGTTTCTTCCCAGCTTGGTAGGTCGGCAAACTCTTGTAGGACAGCAAACTCTTGTAGGACAGGTCAAATTGTGGTTTCAGTGCCTACATTGCTTGCCTTAACAGTATGATAATTGCTTCTTGGTCTTTTGCGTAAGATCATGTACGGTATGAGTCTCGTGTAGTTTCTGGGTGGGACTCACATAAAGCCACCAGGTTCTGGGGTTAAGGAGACGACATGTGGCCAGTCAGCAGAAGCTGTTGGGTTTGTTCAAACCCGGTGGAGCCGATCACACTTCGAATTTTGTTTTGTGAGCAGTGGAGTGGTAGGAAACTAGTCGACTCCGTAGCTACCCAGCTAAGTTTCATTAAGGTTTGTCACCTTTGACTTGCTCCCTAATATAATCTCCCTCATCATTCTTTCTCTGTTGAGACGTGTAGTGTAGCTCTTCTCTCGGGCTGCGGGAAGCACCGCTGTTCTATGTTCCATGGGCTTGAGCTCTCCAAGCCATGTGTGTGGTATTCTGTGACTGTTGTGTTTCACCTGGCTTAATTTCCTCAAGATTCATGGCTGTTGTAGCAAGTTTCAGAATTTCCTTTGTCCCCCCCCCCCCCCCCCGACCATGGATCGAACTCACAACTACCTGCTTGCAAGGCAGGCGCTAGAATTTCCTTTCTTTTTATCACTGAATTGTACTCCGTTGTACTCATTTCTACATTCGTTTTTTTGTCTTTGTGGTGCTGAGGCTCCAATCCAGATCTTGACCCATGCTGAGTCAAGAGATTTTTTGACTGGCCTTCAGGCCAAGCACCAGTCCACATTTTGTTTAGCCATTGTTCTGTGGATGGGCATTTGGTTGTTTCTATCAAGAGATTGCAAACAATACTGCTATGAGCATGACAGTGTATCTTTTGCCACCTCTGTGTGTGTGTGTGTATGTGTGTGTGTATGTAGTAGTACTAGTAGTAGTAATAGTGGTAGTAGTACTGGGGATTGAACCTAGACCCTTGCAAATGTTGGACCAGCACTGTCCCGCCGAGCTGTATCCTCAGGGCTTTCTGAAGTTTAATTTTGAAATGGGATCTTGTTAAGTTTCCCAGGCTTGCATCAATCTCTTGATCCTCTGGTCTCGATTTCCTAAGTAGCTGGAATTGTAGCGTGCATCATCTCACCCAGCTGTTTAACTACTTTTTAGTTGGGCTTCTCTTGAATACTTGTTCACCATAGGTCTATGTTTTTTTAAGCATCACAAACACCAGCTGACGTGTATTACGCTTAGTGTAGACCAGGTGTTCCTCTCAGTTCCTTCTAGCATCGGAATCCATGTTGTTAGCCAGGCGTGGCTGTTCATGCCTATAATCCCAGCACTCGGGAAGCTGAGGCAGGAGGATTGTTGCAAGTTTGAGACCAGCCTGGGCTACAAAGTGGGCTCGAGGGCAGCCTGAACCACACAGTGAGACCCTCAAACAAAGAAAAAGACCAAACAAAAAAAAAAAAATCCATGTTGTTGAGCTGGCAGGAAGAGGGCACCTTGAGCTGAGGAGTTGGAGGCAAGAGGACATCCTGCCTCAACAAAACGGAAACAAAATAAAACTAAACAAAATCATAGTCTTAGCCCTACTGCTGCCTTATATGTATTCGGTTATACAGGCTGTAGCCAAATCTGTGCATTACAAGTATGTTTCCACTTTGCCGAACTTTGCTTTATGAGGTTTTCTGCTTTGGGATGATTTTCTGTATATGACCTAGTCAAATTTTGTGTTTAATTCTGCTTGGGTAACGTGCATAGAGAGTCCTATCAAACATAATTTTTTATTCGCATTTTTCAGCACGTGACTTAGATTTACATCTGAATACGTTATCTGATTTAAAAAAAAGAAAAAGGATGATTTAACCTGAGCAAGGTCAATGCGTGCACACGCACACACTTAGAAAGGAAGTGTTTTTTCCTTCTTCCTACTGGAGAGCTAATTTAGGGATCCTCGTGGAGTGATCGATCCTTTTTTCCATCTATATGAAATCGTTTGTCTTTTGTATACTTTATGTACTTCGGTCCTGCGGATCTGATATAAAACCTCTTTGTGTGGCTGTGTCTCTTTTGTTTGTCTTGTGGTAGTGGGGCTTGAACCCAGGGCGTTTGCAATGAGCTGTCTCCAGCCCTTTTTTATTTTTATTTCTTAGTTTGAGATGAGTTCTCGCTAGGTGGCTGCGTTTCGTGTTCCGGGCGTGAACTCGATACTCTTGCTGGCCCAGCCACCGAGAGTGCTGGGATTACAGAGGTGGTCCACCACATCTGTTGTTCTTTCAATATCCTACTAGCTTCAGTTTATGAATATTTGAGATACTTAGCTAGAATGGTGCTGTGTGTTTGTTCATAAAGGAGAATGATCAGTGGGATCCTGCTTGTGGCAGTAGAGTTACTCCATGAATTAAAATACTTTTCCAGTTTTTCCTTGCTAAGTGTGTTAGTATTTAATAAATATGTTTCTCTGTCTGTCTCTGTCTCTGTATCTCTGTTTCTTCCTGCCTGGTTGTGTGTCTCTGTGCATGCGTGTCCGTGCATGTGTGGTATACTACCAGATGAACCCCGGGCCTTTGCACTGAGCTACATCCCAAGCCCTTTTTGATACTGTTTGTTTTTGTTGTTGTATTTAATTTTAAAACAACATTGGAAGTCTCATTGAGTGCCCAAGCTGTGCTCAAATTTGTGATCCTCCTGCCTCAGCCTCCAGAACCCTAGGATTATGGGCATGTGCCACCGTGTCCAGCTACTTGTGTTTTTCTAATCAGAGAGATGCTGTGGCACCCTTCAAGGATAGTAAGATCTGCAGGGCATCTCTGAGGATATCAGTTTTGTTAGTGTTTTGCAACAGGGTCTTGCTAATTCAGGCTGATTGTGAACTCATTCTGCAGCCCAGGCTGGCCTCCAACTCAGGGTTGGAGGCCTCGGGTTCCTGAGTGCTGAGATTAGAGGCATGCACTAGCGTGCCCGGCTATTTTGTTTTGCTTTTTGCTTTTTGGTTCGTTGGTTGGTTGGTTGGTTGGTTGGTTTTGAGACAGGGTGTCGCTGTGTAGCCTGGACTGGCCTTAAACTCACTGAGGAGCCGAAGCCATGCTCCACCTTGTGTTGATCCTCCTGCCTCAGCCTCCCAAGTCCTGAGATTATGGGCATGTGCCACCACACCGAGCCAGTAACGTTTTTTTGCTAACCTGTTACAAGTGACAAGAGGTGGAGGACAGTCACCCTTTTTTGCCCTAAAAGGCAGACCTGTTCCATCTGTGTTATTAGTAGTAAGAAACCACTGCGTGACAGAAAACTTCCAAAACTGACATTTGGCATTTGATAACTGTTTGGTGGTAACAGTGATAGGTAGATAGGTAGGTAGGTAGGTAGGTAGGTAGGTAGGTAGATAGTCTTTGTCATTTACATGAGTAGGTCTCAACCAGATTTCAAAGTGTCTAACACTTATTTCACACAAAACAATGTTTTCTTTATAGACTGACTGTATATATATGTATGTGTATAGGCGTGTGTGTAAGAGATAATAATTTATTTCAGGGAGAAAGTATATAACCAGCGGGCTGTCAGAAGATCAGGTCTGGAATCAGGCGTGGTGGGGCATGCCTGTAACCTAGCTACTTGTGAGGCTGGGGCAGATAGATCACGAGTTCAAGGACAGCCTAGGCAGCATAGGGGGCCCCTATCACAAAGTAAAATACATAAATTAATAACAATAATAATAATAACTAAAGGGCTGTGGCTGGAATGTAGTGCCAACTCCCTGCATTCAATTGGAAAAAATAGATAAATGGATACTGAAATTAAATAAATTAAAAGCCCAAGAATTTTATGACTCGTGTGTATGGCAGATGTGTGAAGTAGCCTCTACTGCCATCACAGAATCCCTTCCCTCTTGACCCGATTTTTTTTCTTTCCCTTCAGACACCTGTATGTTCTCAGATGTTGCTTGTTAATCTTTAATAAGCTGTTTGAAAACAGCATAATTTCTTTGTATCTTAAAGATTTAAAAACCCTGTCTAATTTATTTTGGTAGAGGAGAGACTACCAGGTGAGTCCTTCCATAAAAATGAAAGACTAGGGAAACAGCGGGGTGGCTGGGGTGTGATCTTGGAGAGAGCTTTGAAATACACTGTTAAATTGGAAAGTGTAACTTTATTAGCTTAGCGGAGAGGGTGTGCTTTTATTAGCGGTGTTCTGTTAATTATGTGGGTGCAGACTATGTCAACTACTGTGTTAGCCAGTGCCTGAGACTGTATTTGTGCTGTTTGTGCGGTCTATGAAGGGTCGAGGGGGCTGGATGTGGGAGTGCAGGCACTTGGAAGGCTGAGGCAGGAGGACTGCCTGGAGTTGGAGGCTAGCCTGCCCTACATGGTGAGGCCCTGTCTAAAAAAACAAAAACAAAGCAAGCCTACAGGGACCCAGGAGTGTCTTGCAGAATGGATTCTGAGGTGGCCCTGTCCTGGATTTTAGAAACACCTGTGAAAAGGCAGCTGGGTGACCCTGTGCTTGTGGTATTGCGTAGTGGTGGGTGTGAGGTAGGCCCTGCATACAGCCTACTCTTGTTTGGGAGGGGCGACTGCGATCATGAAGGGGGTTTCCAGTGGTGAGCGTCATGTATGGCACTCCGGGTGTGGAAATGGGGACCCTGTGAGGTGTTTTGTTTTGTTTTCATTTTGTGCTGCTTTGCTTCAGTTCCTAGTTAGGATTTGGGCCAGGTGGGGGTGGCACACACTTCTGATCCTGGCCCTTTCGTCGTCCTCAATCTGGAGAACAAGCACCAGTCTTCATGGCGACGTATGTTACCTGTGGGATTTTCGGAGATCCCGTGTAGGAAGCTGGTCTTACTTTGCTGTATTAGGTTTCTGGTTGCTGGCACAAAATACCGGACGCCCACAAGTCGAGGAGGAAGTAGTTTCTCTGGCCCAGGATTAGGCGGGATCCATCCGTGGTGGGCTGGCTCCGAGCCGAGCCGAGGCGGGCGCGTCCCGCCCGGCCAGCCCTGGGGCCACGGAGCGGAAAGCCGCTCGGCAGGCTGGTTTCGCGGCGGCGGGAAGCAGGGCCCGGGGCGTGAGCACCGGACGGGGAGGTCCCGGGGGCGGGAGGACCCCTGTGGCCCGCCCTCCCGGCGCAGGCCTGCGTTTCGGCGATGCTCCAGGCGTCCCCCGGGCCCCGCGAGATTCATCCCCGTAATCCTAATGTGGGTGTTGAATTTGGTTAACTGCTGTGGTCCCCCCCACCCGCCCGTCCCCGGTCCATTTCTTAGTAATCTGCTGATCTGCTGGGTTACACGGATTTGTTTTCTAATGTTAAACCAGCGTTTAACATTCCTGGGATGCGTCCCGCAGGGTCACGATGGATGTCTAACTCTTTCGTGCTGCCGCCGGATTAAGCCGCCTGGTTTGGTTTTGTTTTGGTACCGGGGACGGAGCTGGCCACCTCGCGCTTGCCGGCCGGCGCGGTGCCGCTGAGCGATGTCCCCGGCTGTGTTGGTTGTTTTAAAAATAATTTTGTGTCTATGTCTGTGAGGCGCAACGGCCTGTACTTTTTACTTGGTGCGTCTCTGGCTTAATCGTGAGAATAACGTTAGCTTCAAAGAATAAATAGGGAACGATTCCGTCTTCTGTTCCCTCCTAGTCTGGGTGAGGTTAGTGTGGAGGGCTTTGAGCAGGAAGGTGTCACCACCTGGCTGATGGTGTCGGGCTTGGCAGGCCCCCTCTGGCGGCTGGGCTGACAGACTGAGGGAACGAGGGCCAAAGTAGAGAGGGGGGCTTGGCAGTCTCGTGGGTAGGAGCCGCCCAGAAAGGCTTATTCACAGCGGTAGCACTGAAGGTGGCAAGAGGGGAGCGGGTTCCAAGTTTATTTTTAAGGAAATAACAAGACATGCTGGTGGGTTTGGATGTGGGATTTGAGAGGAAGGAAAGGAGAAGAAGATGACCTCTAAATCCGGTGTTTTCCTCCTTTCCTACTTTTTCACTTACCGAAAAATGGAATGCAAGGAGCTGTCTTCCCTCTTTGCTTCCTCCTCTGGGTTGACTCCCATTCACAGGTAGAGGGGTCGAAGGAGTATCAACCCATGAAAGGACTGTACTCAGAACAGTGAGGAGGGTAGGTGTGGTTTCCTTAACTTTTCTCTTTTTAAAATTACAGTACCAGAGATTTCTAGTGTAAGTAAAACAGCATAATTTTGGGTGTTCCCATTTGACCATTCCAGTTGCAGCAAAAATCAATTGCAGTAGACTTCTGTCTCTCCGTACCCACCCCACTTTTTGAAGCAAATTCCGTATTCCAGCTTGAGTATTCCTTATCGGAAATGCTTGGAATAAGAAGTGTTCAGATTTGAAGGGTTTGTTTTTTGTTTTGGGGGGTTCTTTTGTATTTTGGAATATTTGCATGCACTTTATTGGTTGAACGTCCTCAACCTGAAAATCCGAAGTGTTCCAAAGTCCAAATATTTTTGTGTTATGTCAGCTCTTACATTTCGTATCTGAAAAAAAAAAAAAGATTTGATTTTTGGATAGGGATATTTCATCCTTTTTTTTTTTTTTTTTTTTTTTTGGTGCCAGGGATCGAACTCACGATCTCGCCTTTGCCAAGCAGGCACTTATGCCACTGAGCTAAATCCCTGGCCTATTTCATCCATTATTAATTCAAAGTTTTCCTCTAAAGATAAGAGCTCTTCATGGGGAGGGGGCTCATTTTCACAGCTTTAGACAGGTATAATTTAGACAGCATAACATGTACCCACTGTGTAATCCCGATGTTTTTTGGTATATTTATCTGCCAAAATCCAGTTTGAGAATATTTTCATTACCATGAAAAATCCCCCCTTGCCCATGTGCAGTCACTCCAGTTCCCATGGCCCAATGTAGCCACAGGTAACAATTATTTGCTATGTGTGTGCATGTAGTGGTTCTAGGCAGGTGTCGTGGCACAAGCCAGGAACCCTAGCTACTTTGGAGACTGAGGCAGGAGGATCAACAGTTGAAGGTAAGCCTGGCCAACCCAGTGATATCACCCTCACCTCAGTCTCAAAAACAAAACAGAGCCTGGCGTGTTGGGGTGCACCCATCATCCCAGCACTTGGGAGGCTGAGGCAGGAGGGCTGCCCTGAGTTTGAGGCCTGGCTGCATGGTGAGTTCAAGACAGCTGAGACTTTCAGGTAAAACCTGTAATACAGTAACCAAACATCCCAACCACAAAAAAAGATGTACACTGCAGGATGTGGTGGTGTGTGCTTGTAATCCTAACACTGTGGGTGACTGAGGCAGGAGGCTTGCAAGTTTGGGTTCGGCTTGGGTAATTTAGGAACTCAGTGGGACCTCGTCACAAAATGAAAAGGGCTGAGGATGTAGGTCAGTGCGGAGGTCCTAAATTCAAACCAAAGTAAACCACACATGTGATAAAACTATATATAAAAATAGAACTATCATGTGACCTGGGTGTACTACTCCTTGGTATAAATGCCTGAAGGAATTAAAGTCAGCATTTTGTAGAGATACGATGTGTTTTTGTTTGTTTGTTTGTTTTTGCCATACTGTGGGATTAAAACAAGGTCCTTCCCACGTATCTATTGTAGCCCAATGCACAGCAGATGAGATAGGGAACAAATTTAGGTATCCGTATCAGCAAATAAATGGGTAAAGAAAATGTGGTATATACATACAATAGGGTATTATCGGTAAAGAAGAATGAAATCACATCATTTGTAGAAAGTTTGATGGGACTGAAAGAAAACTCAGAAAACAGAACTCAGAAAAACAAGTGTTATTTCTCAAATAAGTAGACTCTAAAAGAGATGACATGAAAGTACAAGGTCTCACTCAGACTGTTAAGACAAGAGGAAGGGACTATATAGGTTGGTGGGGGGGGAGTGTGATCAAAGTGCTGGTGTTTTAGACAGTGGTGGTTCACACCTGTAATTCCAAGCACTTGGGAGGCTGAGGCAGGAGAATCACTGTGAGTTCCGGGTCAGCCTGGGCTACATAGGGAGACCCGGGCTCGAAAACCAGAACAAAACAGACCCCTACCCCGACCCAAACCGCAAACCAACCGAAAAATAAAAACAAGGAAAACATTTTAGATGCATATGTGGAAAATACCATATTGAAATTCAGTATTTTCGTATAGTTGAGAGGCACTATTTTTTTTTTTTTTTTTTTTTAAAGAGGCACTGTTACAAATGTTACAATTGTTGAAGCTGTGGGGAGCCCTGAAACTGATCCCAGGAGGGGGGGGGGGGGTGGAAGTCGTGAAGCAAGGCCTAGGAGAAAAGCAAGCTGCTCCAGATTAGGGTTACTAGGCAAAGCGGTGTCAGGTGACACCAACCTAGGAAATCGCATAACTAAACAGGCTGCATTGCTTAGAGTTGTTCCTTTTCCTCTTAGCTGGAGAGAGGGCTCCACCTGACCTCAGCTTTCTGTATAGTCTCATCTTTATTTCTTCATCCTGTCGCCCTAACTTTGAGAGCTAGGCAAGGATGGGACAGAATCAGTGCCCACTCTGATTATAATATAGTATATTTACTTTCTTTTTTTCTATTTCAGTAGGGGACTGAATTTATAGGGCCTTATGCATGCCAACCAAGCACTCACTGAGCTGCGAGTGCAACCTCCTTTCTTTCACTCTCTTGGGTGTGTGTCTGTGTGTGAGTGTGTGAGGCTAGAGGTTAAACCCACCATCTTTGCAACCAAACTACGTGCCAGCCCTTTTTTATTTCTTATTTCGAGACAGGATTTCGCTAAATTGCTCAGTTGCTCAGGCTGGCTTTGCATTTGATAGCCTTGTTAACGTCAGAGCACTGGGATTACAAGCATAGGTCACAATGCCAGGTTTATATAGTTCTTTCTAAAGTGGTTTGTTAGAATGCCAGTGGCAGGGCTGGGGATGTAGGTTAGTGGTAGAGCACTTGGCCTAGTGTGCACAAAGCCTTAGGTTTGAACACGATGCATGTGCGCATGCATGCAAGATAGGACTCAGTGGCATAAGCACCTGCCTGGCAAGTGCCAGGTCCTGAATGCAATTCCCGGTACCAAAAATACATACATACATACATTTTAAGAAACATGTGAAAGGTGATTACTGTTGAAGAGAGAAAGGGGAGGGACAGCTATAATAGGGTGGAGGAGGCAAAAGCCAAGTGTGTGCTCCTGAAGCAGATTACTGAGTCCAAATTAGGGTGTCACTGCGACTTACTGGGTGAGTAAGCTTGAGCAGATTAACCCCAGTGTGCCAGTTAAAGGAAGAAAAGTATTATTCAGTGATATTTGTTAAGGCACATTAAGGCTTGATTTTATTCAGGACCAGGACCATAGTGCTGGGTTTAGAGACCACTGTAATGGGGGAGACAGTTTCTTTGTAGTTGTAAATACAGTGGGGGTAAGTCAGGAATTTATTGTCAGCCGTGGGAAAGCTAGTTAAACACACGGGACAAGGGGGCGGTGACCTTACACCCGAGATAGGTGGGGAAAGGCAGGGGTGGTGGTGGTTTGTTCTGGCTAACAGGGTTCTTTGCTTCAAATTGGAGTTCAGAAGGCAGTATACGGAGAAATCCAGGAAAAGCTTCTTAATTAAGGTTTGGTCAAGCAAACGTGAATTGCAGAGCGGATCTCGGGGCCTGGAACTGTCTGGCTTAGGGGCATGGGATCCTGAAGGTGGAAAGCAGCTCCTCTCCCCGCGCGCCTCCGCGGGTCCCGCTCTTCGGCAGCTGCCCAGCTTGCACGGCCCGGCCGCCCTCCTCCTCGCAACAGACGGGGATGGTGCGGGGCGGCCGCGGAAGGTCGGTCGGCGTGGCGGGAGTGCGAGAGGAGGTAGGTCTCCTGGCGACCGAAAACTCCTCACGGCCATTTCTGCGGAGGGGGGCTGTCTCTTGTCTCTGGAAGGAAGGTCTCGGGGCACGCACGCCCAGGACTGGAAACGGGACGGGTGTGGGGGAGGAAAACAGCCCGGTAGGTGCGGCTGGGGCGAGCGCGAGCCTGAGGAGCCCGGGGTGGGGAGCCGGGCTGGGGCGGAGGGCGGCTGGCGCGCGGGCGGCGCAAGGCGGGGGAGCGGGCGGCGTTATGCAGATGAACGGTCTCGGTGCATTGTGGAAGCGCGTTCCCTGGCAGGGATCGGGGTGTGTAGCAGGTGAAGTATGCCAGTAGGTGGTGAGCCGCGGGCCCTCTTGCTGTGTTTTGGCTGTGAGCGTGTGCGCACGGGTGAGTTGTAGCGGAGTGAGGAGCGACCGGAATGTAAGAGTGAGGCGTGTGAGTTGGGGTAGTGGGGCGGGTGGGGGCTCGAGTCATACTTACCTGGCAGGGGAGATACCATGATCACGAAGGTGGTTTTCCCAGGGTGAGGCTCATCCATTGCACTCCGGATGTGCTGACCCCTGCGATTTCCCCAAATGCGGGAAACTCGACTGCATAATTTGTGGTAGTGGGGGACTGCGTTCGCGCTTTCCCCTGGCGATTTGGTTCCAAAGTTAGGCTTTTCCGCACGGCTGTTGGTTGTTTCACTTCGTTTGTCTCTTTGGTTTGTATGGCGTACTTAGTTGGTTTAGCGGGGGGGTCATGCTGAAGTCGTGGTTGGTCAGGTGAGCCCGTATAGTGTGTGTGACTTCAGGAGAAAGAGGGCTGTTATTTCCTGACTCTTGTGTGTGTGTAGAGCTGGAAGCTTTTGACGTAACTCCCACGACGCATTCCACTCGCAGGAGCCAACCTCTTGCAGGTAGAGAAGTTACTGTATGTTGACGTTTTGAACTTCCTACCTTTGTCACTTGTTTCGCGCATACACAAGGCCCTGAGGTACCACCCTCCCGCCCTACTGAAACAAACCAGTAACAAAATCAAGTAGCTGAGATTATAGGCCGGTGCCGCCCCTGGCTTCATGTTGGAAAGTTGTCTGTCATTCGCCCATGATAGTGACCTTGTTGAGGAGAACAGAACAGCAGCAACAAACCCCACTGTCTCTCCAAACATATTAAACAAAGGTTTTCCCAAGAAAAACACAGAGAACAAAAAGCAAATAACGGCCAACGTCTGTGACAGTAAATAACGGTTGATGCTAAACGGAACCCGGAGCATTAGCCAGTGATGCAGAAAGGGAAACGCAGTGCGTCCTCTATTCCTAAGAAGAAAGGACAGGTCTTCGGATTGTTAGCAAACAGGCGACGGATGCGGTTCTCTTGGCATCAGAAGATGCCGGTGTGAAGCCGGCTGCCCTGCCCTGCCCGGGCCGCGGCTGCAGTTCGGGCCGGAGGGTCGGGGAGGGGCTGGCGGATCTGGGCTGCTGGGCACGCGTTCAGCCCTCACAGAAACCTCGGCCAGCCGGTGAGCTCGGGGCGTATTAATTCGCGCCGTACGTCTTGGGAAATGGAAACAGACGGAGGATTACCCGGGTGCGGCTGCGGAGGCGGCAGCGATTCAGAGCCAGGAAAACTCACTGTGCTGCCCGCCGCCGCGGCGTCACCTCCTTCCGGGAGGGCGACGCCGGCGGAAGGCTCGTCGCCGCGGAGGGCGTCACCACAAGAGGCGGGGACATGCAGATGTCACGCAGTGGCTGCCGGTTCCAGCGCGTGGTTCCCGCAGCCGCGTATCCCGGGCGTGTCCCCGGTGCAAGGAGTGCGGGGGTCGTGGTGGGAAGCAGCGTGTGGTTTGCGGGGGAAGGCGTGGGGGAGGTGTGAGGGTAGTGACCGTGAGTAGATGAGGAGTGTGCGAGGAGGGTGAGTGTGGCACGAGGTTGCCAACTCATACTTACCTGGCAGGGGAGATACCATGATCACGAAGGTGGTTTTCCCAGGGCGAGGCTTATCCATTGCACTCCGGATGTGCTGACCCCTGCGATTTCCCCAAATGTGGGAAACTCGACTGCATAATTTGTGGTAGTGGGGGACTGCGTTCGCGCTTTCCCCTGACCTGACGGTTGCCAAAAGTAGAGCTATTTCTATTCTCTCCTGTAACTTTCCTCTTTCGTTTTACTTCTTTTTACTTTTCTATAACTGACTGTTTCTGACTGTACGCATTTCTTTTTCTCGTGGAGCGTTTCTTGTCCTACTCGGGTGCTTAGTCGCGGGTACAGTGTGATCACTACGTGTAAAGTGTGTTTCCTTTGGGAGGACTGGGAGGGGTGCTAGGGCGTTCCAGGCCAGCCTGACTGAGGCCTGGTCTCAAAAACGGAAAAACAATAGCCTCGTGCATTAAATGTTAACTTGTAGTTAGAGAGTTTCTGTAAGCTTTCAGTATGGTTGGGTTCTGTGTTTAGTCATAGATCGCGGGTACGTCCTTGTCACTCGACCGACCGACCGACCGACCGACCTCACAGTGTTTTTTGGTTTTGGTGATGCGTGAGCACCTAGGACCTACCTACCTTGCACAAACGTTCTACCACCACTGACCTGCACTCCCAGGCCTTTTAAAAACAATTCTATTTTGAATCAGCATCTCACTCAATTCCACAAGCTAGCTTTGATCATTTTATCCTACTGTGTCAGCCTCCCTGGTAGCTGGGATTACAGATGAACGCCTCTTACTAAGAAAATTACATCTGAGCTCTCAGTGATAGTCATGCCTGTAATCCCAGTGCTTTGGGAGGCTGAGGCAGGAAGGAGTCCTGTTCTTTTTTTTTTTTTTTTTAAACAGGGTTTTGCACCGACTGAGGCAAGAAGATTGAGCTAAATAGAGAGACTTTGATTCAAAGATCAAAACAAAGCAAAACAAAGAGAGAGAGGATTGGGGTTGTGTCGCAGTATGATGTTCCTCCCTTCAATCCACAGTATTTGCTGCAAGGGAGGTTGGGGGAGGGAAGGAGGATTGGGTCAGTATTGAACATACCCAGGCTTCTTCCTTCTCCTTGTTCCTTAAACAATACAGTAGAACAACGTTTTCCATTTTATTTATCTTGTGTCCCTCATTTTCAGTAATCTCGAGATAACGTATACTGGGAGGAAAAACAAAACCAAAAAATGCACCCTGGCAGGATGTAAGTAGGTTAAAGCCAATACCATGCCATTTTATACTTACATTAAATAATCACACCAACAGGTGTTTGGGCTGCTGAAGAAGGTCGAGGGAAAGGTTCAGGGAGACAGAGACATTTTGCACTGATGTCTGAATGATGAAGCGAAGCTACCTTGAGGGGAGAATCCCTGCTGGAGAGAGCCATCTGTGGACAGGCCTTTGGCCAGGGTTGGGGGGAAAGGGGGGGTGTCTGGTACGGATGTAGAGAAGCTTCGACCTTAACCCAAGCAATGGGAAGCCACCTAACTTAAAGCAGGAGGATAAGATATTATATTGTGTTTAATCACAGCGTAAGAATTCCTTGATTGGGGCTGGCAAACCACAACAGGGTATGTTCCCGGTCTTTTGCTCCCAGGATAAAATTTTAAAATGGGGGCGGGGGGTTATAAATAAAAATAAAACTAGGGCATGCGGTGCAGACGTCAAAGCCTTTGGCTTTTTTGTGGCTTTGTGTGGGGGCTACCACTGTCCCAGGTTTCATTTTTGTTTGTTTCTTCCTTTGCCCAGCGGTCCCAACAGAGGCGTGCCGGGGAGGGAGGGTTTCCGGCGCTGCGGCGCGCCGGTTGGCCGTCAGCGTGACGCGTAGCGGCGTAGAACCGCGGGGCGGAAGTGGGGCGGGGTTGGTTAGAGGTAAGCGGCTCAGGATTGGGTGTTTGGCGATACTATGTTAATGAAGCTGCCAGCCCTGAAGTAAGTTTTCCAAAAGGCAGGAGCGTTGAAAGTGGTTTTTTTGTAGGTCTGGCAAGGGAAAGGCGTTCTGGAGGGAAGCTAAAAGTGTGCATTTATGTGAGCCGCTGTCCCCACAGGTAGGAGACCATCAGCGTAATATGTGTTCGTCTCAGGGAGGAAGCAAAGGTGGAGGCGGGTTGGTTAAGGCTATACTTTCAGGGATCATTTCTATAGTATGTTACTAGAGAAGCTTCTCTGACTGTGTAGAGCACCAGAAACCACGAGGAGGAGGCGTAGTGTTCCTTCCTGAGCGTGAAGCCGGCTCTCGGCGCTGCTTCAGTGCAGCTGCCGCTTGCCATTGATGATCGTTCCTGCTATTTCCTCGGAGATAGCAGGAGGGGAGGAACACAGTCTGAGTGGCTTCTGTTTTTAACTGAGGTTTTAAAAAGAGATGCAAAGCCTTTTCTTCTTAAGGGTTACTTGAGACTGCCAATAGGCTCTATTTTGGAGGACCTTCTGTGCAGCTGAGAAGGACATGGGTGGCCCTTTTGTCCGCTCGATGTATGTATGGGTTGAGTACAATTTTACTATGGCTTATTTGATTTTTCATGGCAATTAATAATTATTTTGTAATTCGGTGCAAATTGATGGTTCTTATCTCTTACTCTTGGGTTGTTTTCTTTCCCAGCATGTAGTTAGACCATTATCTTTCCTTAATCAGTCTTGCTTTCTACATAGAATAGCCTACCCTTGCTTTTTTTCTGGCGTCTTGTTGTATGGAGGATTGTTTTCCATCCTTTGACGTTCAGTTTGTGAATTTCTTTTTGAGTTAAATGTCCCTTGTATGCATCCTATTATTGGGTCTTGCTTCTGCCAACCTGTATCTTTTCACTGATGAATTCAGATCATTAACATTGATGGTTACAACTGATACATATTGACTTACTCTTAAAGAGTCAGGGTATTTTCCTTGTTGTTGGCTCCCATATGTTTTTCTCCTCCAACTGTTTACTTCTCCTGCTAGATTCCTTTTGTTGGGGCTCATGTAGCCTTATTATCATGTAGTCCTTATTATCTCTTTTTAGAATATCCTTCAGAACATTTTTGAGAGGTGATTTGGTGGTCATAAATTTCCTCAGATAATCTTTGTCATGGAAGTATCTTATTTGTCGCTCAATTTGTGTGGGGTTGGGGGGGTACAGGGGATCAAACTCACAACCTTGGCGCTTACCAAGCAAATGCTTGAACCACAATTTTGAAAGATAGTTTTGCAGGGTACATCAATCTGAGTTGAAATTTGTTGTCCTTTAGAACTTGGGAGTACTTCACACTCCGAGCTCTCCTTGACTTAAAGAGTTTGTGCCTAGAAGTCAGTTATAATTCTGATGAGCTTTCCTTATAGGTGATTTATTTCTTTTCTCTAACACAGCTTTTAGGAGTCTATTCTTGCATTGAATTTCTGGAATCTTGACTGTGAGATGCCTGGCTGTATTTTTTTTTATCATTGTTAATTGGAGTTCTCTGTGTGACTCATTTATCTGTATGTTAAATTCTTGGCACAGAAAAAAATTTTCTGTCATGATGTCTGTGAACATTTTTTGTCATTTGTGGTATGTTGTTTGTTCACTGACTCCAATTAATATTAAATTATTGTCTCATTTAGCAGTTTCTGGATTGATTTCTCATAGTCCCTTGATATTTCTAAGGAACTTCTTTTCTTGGTTGCTAACTGTAAAGCTGTCTTCAATATCTCAGATCCAAGTCTCATTGACCTAATCTGCTTTGAATATCTTCAATGGAGTTTTTCTTCTCCTGGCTATGAGCTTGAATCTGCTTTATAGATTCAATTTCTTTCCTGTGCTGAGCTTCCACAATTTTCTTAAGCTCGTCCAATTTTTCTGTCTGTGTCTGCTCTAACATTGCTAAGCACGGTGTGTATTTTGGTAATCTCTGTACTTACCTGAGAGATTATTTCTGATTTAATTTTTTCCAGAGCCTCATTCAATTGCTTTGTTGTTTCCACTTTAGAAAGACCTAGTGGGGGGCTTTTGAATTGTCCCACTTCATTGCCCTCTGGACATGTCTTTGATGAACTGGATGTCTGAGGTTGCATTTTGCTTGTGTCTTCTCATTTTATTCCCCCCCCCCTTTTTTTGTTTGATTCCTTGAGTGATGTTTGTAAATTGCCTATGGTGGGTTACTTTATTGGTAGTATTTAGGACCCTTAGGTGATTATTATTTCTCTGAGGTATCTTCCAGTATAGCTGGTTTTGGAGTTTCGAGTCTGTTGGAAGATCTTACCTCTTCAGTTCACAGGAGATGAGAAGTTGTTGCTTGTTTGGCTTAGTCCCTGGGTCTTGTGGCACTGTGCCACTGTATTTTCTTTGACCCTTAGTTAAGCTCAATCATGGATTATCAGGGCCAACAGCTGTTTAGAACAGTTTTGTCAGTTTTAGTTATAGTGGTAACAATAGCATTGAACACAGATAGAAAACAACAAACTGAGCTAACATAATTTGCAACTTTTAACCATATGAACGAGATCTGTAATTATATAACAAAATGTAAAACAAATCAGGTAATTATATGCAGTATGTTAAGTCAGTAATGTGTCAATTTTGCCCTTGGGGTTAAAAGAGAAAGAGAGTATAAGTAAGGTTGGACAGCAAAGGGGGAATCACACCAACATGAGTCAACTGGTGCAGAAGACTGAAGGAAAAGAGAGATGGAAGAGGCAAAAGGAAAGAACAGAACAGAACCACATCCACAGAGAGCTGAGGAGCCACTTTCACACTCATAGGTAAACAGTGAAGGAGAAGGAAAACAAAAACTAACAACAACAAGAATGAAAAAGAAAAAACAGTCCACTTCCAGGATTCGCTGGTTTCACTGGTAGGTAACCTGTGGAGACAGAGTTCCAAATTGTGCTGCTGCTCTATCCCAGCAAGCCAGCAGTTGCTTTATGGGGGAATAATCTCTGCAGTGGATAATCTCTGCAGGCCTGTCCTGAGACCAGACTCATTTGGCTCACCATAGTCCAAGCAGTTTCCCCAGGTCTGCTCCCAGGTAACAGCTGCTGAAGGAAGCTGGTAGTAGTTTTGGGTTTTGGATTTATCTGGTCCATCTCCAGAATGGCTCCCAGCTCAGCTACTTGCTCCTTCCCAACAGAAGGACTGAGTCCTCTGCACTCCCTACCAGCCAGTGCAGCCCTCCACGTCCACCACGCCCCTCCACGGCCATGGCTCTGTGCAGAGGCTCCAGAGTCACCAGCTGTCACTGGCACCGTGACTGTGCATCCCCACGTTTGAACATCTCTTCTCATAATGAATCCACCTCATGGGGGAAGGTGTTGTTAGCGATCACTGCTTTCTTTGTTAACATTTTTCTTTTTACCTCCTTTTGCTTCAGTTTGCACTTCAGTTCTTCCTGGGTCCAGGGCACCCACTTCCTTCCTTCTTGTCTTCCTCACAATGCCTTACAATGTCTTACTTTTCTCTCATTGCTGGGACAAAATACCAAAAACTCAAAATTAAGGAAGAAAAGGTTTATTTGGCTTACAGTGTTTGGAGGTTTCAGTCCATAGTCAGCTGGGTCCACGGCAGGGTGGAATGGCATATTTAGATCTTTGATCCATTTCAGTTCTAGTGTAGTGCATAGTGAATGTTGTAGCTTGACATAACTGATGCCATCTTGAGCCCCACGTTTAACTAGTGCCCTGTATTTGACCCAGGAAAATGGAAAGTTACTCAGGGTATAAGTTCCATGAGAAAAGCAGAATGAGCTGTACCCACAGGAGAAAACTTAACCTGCTCAACAAAGAAGCAGGATATATGTGTCAACCAAAACTAATGTAAGATTCTAGTTAAACTGTTTTCAACACGATGTCTTTTTGTGATTCTCTCTTTTAAAAGCTCTGTAAGTTTCCAGTTTGGTGCCACTTGTTTGGACTCTAAACCAGGGTGGGTGTGTGTGTGTGTGTGTGTGTGTGTGTGTGTGTGTGTGTGTCTGTCTGTCTGTCTGTCTGTCTCTCTGTATACGAGTGTAAATTTCAAATTTATCAATTTGGCTGCTTGGATTCCTATATTGTTGTTCACAAACCCACCTCAGCGAAAGGTATGGGTCTAGCTTTAATCTTTAGAACGTGGAAAGCCAGCAGCATTTGTTAAAGAGGCTACATCTTTCTTCCAGTGACAATGTTTAGCACCATTATCAAAGATAAATTGGCTAAGTACATCTAGAGTTGTTTATGTCTTCCAATCTGTTCCACTGATTCTAGGGGTTTTTGTTTTTTGCCAGTCTCATGCTGTTTTTATCACAGTAGTTTTGTAGTATAACTTCAAGCCAGCCCCCTGCTTTGCCTTTGTTGTCCAGAATTGCCTTTGCTATTCCAGGTCTCTTGTTCTGGTTCCAAATGAATTTTAGGATTTTTTTTCTCTAATTCTGTGAGATAGGCTGTTGGAATTTTGATCAAGGATTGCACTAAACCTCTGTACCAATTTTGGAAGTATGTGTTGGGGGCTAAAAATTCACAATGGCTAATTGTGCATACTTCCCTAAGAGATAAATGAAGGCTTGAGAATGTCAGTTTCACCCTTTTGAGATTTCCCATTAACTCTTTTTTTGAGAGTCTCCCTATGCAGTTCAGGCTGGCCTTCAGCTCACTTTGTAGCCCAGGCTGGTCTTGAACTCGCAAAGATCCTCCCACCTCAGCCTCAGTGCTGGGATTACAGGTGTGAGCCACCACGCCCGGCTGTTTTCTTAGTCTCTGTTGCATTAATTTCTTTCTTTCTTTTTTTTTTTTTTTAATTTTTTTCACTTTTTTTTTTCTTTTTTCTTTTTACCGGTACCAGGGATCGAACTCACGACCGCCTGCTTGCAAGGCAGGCGCTTATGCCACTGAGCTACATCCCCAGCCCCCTGTTGCATTAATTTCTACTCTGATTTTTATAATTTCCTCCCTTCTTTTGGCTTTGGGCTTGACTTGCTCTTTTTTAGATGTTTGAGGTATAGCATCAGGTTGTTTATTTGTATTCGTTCTGTTTTCCTGATGTGGGAACTCAGAACAATAAATTTTCCTCTGAGGGCCGCTTTCATTGCATCCCACAGATTGTATTTGTATTTTTATATTTGTAAGTTGTAATTGTATTTTTGTTTGCTTGAAGGTATTGTTTAATTTCTTCTTTAATTTCCCCTGTGGCCCACTGATTGCTCAAGAGTATATTATCCAATTTCCACGTGTTTGTGGGGTTTTTGCAGTTTCTTTTATCATTAATTTCTAGTTTCATGGCACTATATGATCTGGTAACATGCATGGGATAATTTCAACTGTTTTGCATCTTTACTTAAATATGTTCTGTGTGCTAGTATATGGTCTGTTTTAGAGAATGTCCCATGTACTGCTGAGAAGAATGTATATTCTGATGTTGCTGGATGGAACACTCTGTATATGTCGATCAAGTCCATTTGTTCACAGGTGTGATTCAGTTATTTCTTTGCTGATTTCTGTCTGGTTGACCTATCCCTTGGTGTCGATGGTGTGTTAAGGTGTCCTGTTATAATTGTGTTATTTGCTTATTTGATTTTTCATTTCTGTAAATACTTGCTTTGTATAGTTGGGTGATCTGGAATTTAATGCATATATATTTAAGATTGTTATTTTCCCCTAACTAGTATGTACTGACCTTCTTTATCTCTTAGGATCATTCTTGGTTTGAAGTTCACATTGTCTGTAAACAGAATAGCTACCCCTCACTTTCTGGGGGGGGGGTCCTGTTGCATGTAGTATCGTTTTCCATCCTTTTACTTTCAGTCTGTGTGGGAAGCCGCCTATGATGGCGCCCATTTCCTGCTTCCGGGTTCTTCCCGGCCTGAACAAGCCCGCCAAATTGTCATATCTGCCCAGTTACCCGTGACGCTAGCCTATCAGCTTGTTAGGCGCGCTTCTCTGTGATTGGATACTGCTTCCCCTTATAAGAGGTTGTTCCTGCCCCCAACGGGCGGAAGAGGAACCAACGTTGAGGGTGGCGGACCTTGTTAGGTCCGGTTCGCTGTACGCAATAAACTTTGAGAGCTGATCCTGCTCGAGTCTGGCCTCCTGTCTCCCGAGGCTCAGGTCAAGTCTGTGAGTTTCCTTTTGGCTTAGATGCGTTTCCTGTAGACAGCATATGGTTGGATGTTGTTTCTCGATCCATTCTGCCAGTCTGTGTCTTTTAATTGGCGAATTGAGACCATTTACATTAATGGTTATAACTGTTATATAGTGGTTTATTGTTGACATGTTATCTTTCTGCTGTTGTGTCTTTACCTTTCCATTCTGTTTAACTGTCTGCCTTGCTTAGTGGTTTTTTCCAATACGTATCTAGAATATCTTTCAGTATTCTTTGCAGGGTTGGTTTGGTAGTCATGAAGTTCTTCAGCTGTTCTTTGTCATGCAAGTACCTTATTTTTCCAGCTTTACAGTTAGCAACCAAGAAAAGAAGTTCCTTAGAAATATCAAGGGACTATGAGAAATCAATCCAGAAACTGCTAAATGAGACAATAATTTAATATTAATTGGAGTCAGTGAACAAACAACATACCACAAATGACAAAAAATGTTCACAGACATCATGACAGAAAATTTTTTTCTGTGCCAAGAATTTAACATACAGATAAATGAGTCACACAGAGAACTCCAATTAACAATGATAAAAAAAAATACAGCCAGGCATCTCACAGTCAAGATTCCAGAAATTCAATGCAAGAATAGACTCCTAAAAGCTGTGTTAGAGAAAAGAAATAAATCACCTATAAGGAAAGCTCATCAGAATTATAACTGACTTCTAGGCACAAACTCTTTAAGTCAAGGAGAGCTCGGAGTGTGAAGTACTCCCAAGTTCTAAAGGACAACAAATTTCAACTCAGATTGATGTACCCTGCAAAACTATCTTTCAAAATTGTGGTTCAAGCATTTGCTTGGTAAGCGCCAAGGTTGTGAGTTTGATCCCCTGTACCCCCCCAACCCCACACAAATTGAGCGACAAATAAGATACTTCCATGACAAAGATTATCTGAGGAAATTTATGACCACCAAATCACCTCTCAAAAATGTTCTGAAGGATATTCTAAAAAGAGATAATAAGGACTACATGATAATAAGGCTACATGAGCCCCAACAAAAGGAATCTAGCAGGAGAAGTAAACAGTTGGAGGAGAAAAACATATGGGAGCCAACAACAAGGAAAATACCCTGACTCTTTAAGAGTAAGTCAATATGTATCAGTTGTAACCATCAATGTTAATGATCTGAATTCATCAGTGAAAAGATACAGGTTGGCAGAAGCAAGACCCAATAATAGGATGCATACAAGGGACATTTAACTCAAAAAGAAATTCACAAACTGAACGTCAAAGGATGGAAAACAATCCTCCATACAACAAGACGCCAGAAAAAAAGCAAGGGTAGGCTATTCTATGTAGAAAGCAAGACTGATTAAGGAAAGATAATGGTCTAACTACATGCTGGGAAAGAAAACAACCCAAGAGTAAGAGATAAGAACCATCAATTTGCACCGAATTACAAAGTAATTATTAATTGCCATGAAAAATCAAATAAGCCATAGTAAAATTGTACTCAACCCATACATACATCGAGCGGACAAAAGGGCCACCCATGTCCTTCTCAGCTGCACAGAAGGTCCTCCAAAATAGAGCCTATTGGCAGTCTCAAGTAACCCTTAAGAAGAAAAGGCTTTGCATCTCTTTTTAAAACCTCAGTTAAAAACAGAAGCCACTCAGACTGTGTTCCTCCCCTCCTGCTATCTCCGAGGAAATAGCAGGAACGATCATCAATGGCAAGCGGCAGCTGCACTGAAGCAGCGCCGAGAGCCGGCTTCACGCTCAGGAAGGAACACTACGCCTCCTCCTCGTGGTTTCTGGTGCTCTACACAGTCAGAGAAGCTTCTCTAGTAACATACTATAGAAATGATCCCTGAAAGTATAGCCTTAACCAACCCGCCTCCACCTTTGCTTCCTCCCTGAGACGAACACATATTACGCTGATGGTCTCCTACCTGTGGGGACAGCGGCTCACATAAATGCACACTTTTAGCTTCCCTCCAGAACGCCTTTCCCTTGCCAGACCTACAAAAAAACCACTTTCAACGCTCCTGCCTTTTGGAAAACTTACTTCAGGGCTGGCAGCTTCATTAACATAGTATCGCCAAACACCCAATCCTGAGCCGCTTACCTCTAACCAACCCCGCCCCACTTCCGCCCCGCGGTTCTACGCCGCTACGCGTCACGCTGACGGCCAACCGGCGCGCCGCAGCGCCGGAAACCCTCCCTCCCCGGCACGCCTCTGTTGGGACCGCTGGGCAAAGGAAGAAACAAACAAAAATGAAACCTGGGACAGTGGTAGCCCCCACACAAAGCCACAAAAAAGCCAAAGGCTTTGACGTCTGCACCGCATGCCCTAGTTTTATTTTTATTTATAACCCCCCGCCCCCATTTTAAAATTTTATCCTGGGAGCAAAAGACCGGGAACATACCCTGTTGTGGTTTGCCAGCCCCAATCAAGGAATTCTTACGCTGTGATTAAACACAATATAATATCTTATCCTCCTGCTTTAAGTTAGGTGGCTTCCCATTGCTTGGGTTAAGGTCGAAGCTTCTCTACATCCGTACCAGACACCCCCCCTTTCCCCCCAACCCTGGCCAAAGGCCTGTCCACAGATGGCTCTCTCCAGCAGGGATTCTCCCCTCAAGGTAGCTTCGCTTCATCATTCAGACATCAGTGCAAAATGTCTCTGTCTCCCTGAACCTTTCCCTCGACCTTCTTCAGCAGCCCAAACACCTGTTGGTGTGATTATTTAATGTAAGTATAAAATGGCATGGTATTGGCTTTAACCTACTTACATCCTGCCAGGGTGCATTTTTTGGTTTTGTTTTTCCTCCCAGTATACGTTATCTCGAGATTACTGAAAATGAGGGACACAAGATAAATAAAATGGAAAACGTTGTTCTACTGTATTGTTTAAGGAACAAGGAGAAGGAAGAAGCCTGGGTATGTTCAATACTGACCCAATCCTCCTTCCCTCCCCCAACCTCCCTTGCAGCAAATACTGTGGATTGAAGGGAGGAACATCATACTGCGACACAACCCCAATCCTCTCTCTCTTTGTTTTGCTTTGTTTTGATCTTTGAATCAAAGTCTCTCTATTTAGCTCAATCTTCTTGCCTCAGTCGGTGCAAAACCCTGTTTAAAAAAAAAAAAAAAAAGAACAGGACTCCTTCCTGCCTCAGCCTCCCAAAGCACTGGGATTACAGGCATGACTATCACTGAGAGCTCAGATGTAATTTTCTTAGTAAGAGGCGTTCATCTGTAATCCCAGCTACCAGGGAGGCTGACACAGTAGGATAAAATGATCAAAGCTAGCTTGTGGAATTGAGTGAGATGCTGATTCAAAATAGAATTGTTTTTAAAAGGCCTGGGAGTGCAGGTCAGTGGTGGTAGAACGTTTGTGCAAGGTAGGTAGGTCCTAGGTGCTCACGCATCACCAAAACCAAAAAACACTGTGAGGTCGGTCGGTCGGTCGGTCGGTCGAGTGACAAGGACGTACCCGCGATCTATGACTAAACACAGAACCCAACCATACTGAAAGCTTACAGAAACTCTCTAACTACAAGTTAACATTTAATGCACGAGGCTATTGTTTTTCCGTTTTTGAGACCAGGCCTCAGTCAGGCTGGCCTGGAACGCCCTAGCACCCCTCCCAGTCCTCCCAAAGGAAACACACTTTACACGTAGTGATCACACTGTACCCGCGACTAAGCACCCGAGTAGGACAAGAAACGCTCCACGAGAAAAAGAAATGCGTACAGTCAGAAACAGTCAGTTATAGAAAAGTAAAAAGAAGTAAAACGAAAGAGGAAAGTTACAGGAGAGAATAGAAATAGCTCTACTTTTGGCAACCGTCAGGTCAGGGGAAAGCGCGAACGCAGTCCCCCACTACCACAAATTATGCAGTCGAGTTTCCCACATTTGGGGAAATCGCAGGGGTCAGCACATCCGGAGTGCAATGGATAAGCCTCGCCCTGGGAAAACCACCTTCGTGATCATGGTATCTCCCCTGCCAGGTAAGTATGAGTTGGCAACCTCGTGCCACACTCACCCTCCTCGCACACTCCTCATCTACTCACGGTCACTACCCTCACACCTCCCCCACGCCTTCCCCCGCAAACCACACGCTGCTTCCCACCACGACCCCCGCACTCCTTGCACCGGGGACACGCCCGGGATACGCGGCTGCGGGAACCACGCGCTGGAACCGGCAGCCACTGCGTGACATCTGCATGTCCCCGCCTCTTGTGGTGACGCCCTCCGCGGCGACGAGCCTTCCGCCGGCGTCGCCCTCCCGGAAGGAGGTGACGCCGCGGCGGCGGGCAGCACAGTGAGTTTTCCTGGCTCTGAATCGCTGCCGCCTCCGCAGCCGCACCCGGGTAATCCTCCGTCTGTTTCCATTTCCCAAGACGTACGGCGCGAATTAATACGCCCCGAGCTCACCGGCTGGCCGAGGTTTCTGTGAGGGCTGAACGCGTGCCCAGCAGCCCAGATCCGCCAGCCCCTCCCCGACCCTCCGGCCCGAACTGCAGCCGCGGCCCGGGCAGGGCAGGGCAGCCGGCTTCACACCGGCATCTTCTGATGCCAAGAGAACCGCATCCGTCGCCTGTTTGCTAACAATCCGAAGACCTGTCCTTTCTTCTTAGGAATAGAGGACGCACTGCGTTTCCCTTTCTGCATCACTGGCTAATGCTCCGGGTTCCGTTTAGCATCAACCGTTATTTACTGTCACAGACGTTGGCCGTTATTTGCTTTTTGTTCTCTGTGTTTTTCTTGGGAAAACCTTTGTTTAATATGTTTGGAGAGACAGTGGGGTTTGTTGCTGCTGTTCTGTTCTCCTCAACAAGGTCACTATCATGGGCGAATGACAGACAACTTTCCAACATGAAGCCAGGGGCGGCACCGGCCTATAATCTCAGCTACTTGATTTTGTTACTGGTTTGTTTCAGTAGGGCGGGAGGGTGGTACCTCAGGGCCTTGTGTATGCGCGAAACAAGTGACAAAGGTAGGAAGTTCAAAACGTCAACATACAGTAACTTCTCTACCTGCAAGAGGTTGGCTCCTGCGAGTGGAATGCGTCGTGGGAGTTACGTCAAAAGCTTCCAGCTCTACACACACACAAGAGTCAGGAAATAACAGCCCTCTTTCTCCTGAAGTCACACACACTATACGGGCTCACCTGACCAACCACGACTTCAGCATGACCCCCCCGCTAAACCAACTAAGTACGCCATACAAACCAAAGAGACAAACGAAGTGAAACAACCAACAGCCGTGCGGAAAAGCCTAACTTTGGAACCAAATCGCCAGGGGAAAGCGCGAACGCAGTCCCCCACTACCACAAATTATGCAGTCGAGTTTCCCGCATTTGGGGAAATCGCAGGGGTCAGCACATCCGGAGTGCAATGGATGAGCCTCACCCTGGGAAAACCACCTTCGTGATCATGGTATCTCCCCTGCCAGGTAAGTATGACTCGAGCCCCCACCCGCCCCACTACCCCAACTCACACGCCTCACTCTTACATTCCGGTCGCTCCTCACTCCGCTACAACTCACCCGTGCGCACACGCTCACAGCCAAAACACAGCAAGAGGGCCCGCGGCTCACCACCTACTGGCATACTTCACCTGCTACACACCCCGATCCCTGCCAGGGAACGCGCTTCCACAATGCACCGAGACCGTTCATCTGCATAACGCCGCCCGCTCCCCCGCCTTGCGCCGCCCGCGCGCCAGCCGCCCTCCGCCCCAGCCCGGCTCCCCACCCCGGGCTCCTCAGGCTCGCGCTCGCCCCAGCCGCACCTACCGGGCTGTTTTCCTCCCCCACACCCGTCCCGTTTCCAGTCCTGGGCGTGCGTGCCCCGAGACCTTCCTTCCAGAGACAAGAGACAGCCCCCCTCCGCAGAAATGGCCGTGAGGAGTTTTCGGTCGCCAGGAGACCTACCTCCTCTCGCACTCCCGCCACGCCGACCGACCTTCCGCGGCCGCCCCGCACCATCCCCGTCTGTTGCGAGGAGGAGGGCGGCCGGGCCGTGCAAGCTGGGCAGCTGCCGAAGAGCGGGACCCGCGGAGGCGCGCGGGGAGAGGAGCTGCTTTCCACCTTCAGGATCCCATGCCCCTAAGCCAGACAGTTCCAGGCCCCGAGATCCGCTCTGCAATTCACGTTTGCTTGACCAAACCTTAATTAAGAAGCTTTTCCTGGATTTCTCCGTATACTGCCTTCTGAACTCCAATTTGAAGCAAAGAACCCTGTTAGCCAGAACAAACCACCACCACCCCTGCCTTTCCCCACCTATCTCGGGTGTAAGGTCACCGCCCCCTTGTCCCGTGTGTTTAACTAGCTTTCCCACGGCTGACAATAAATTCCTGACTTACCCCCACTGTATTTACAACTACAAAGAAACTGTCTCCCCCATTACAGTGGTCTCTAAACCCAGCACTATGGTCCTGGTCCTGAATAAAATCAAGCCTTAATGTGCCTTAACAAATATCACTGAATAATACTTTTCTTCCTTTAACTGGCACACTGGGGTTAATCTGCTCAAGCTTACTCACCCAGTAAGTCGCAGTGACACCCTAATTTGGACTCAGTAATCTGCTTCAGGAGCACACACTTGGCTTTTGCCTCCTCCACCCTATTATAGCTGTCCCTCCCCTTTCTCTCTTCAACAGTAATCACCTTTCACATGTTTCTTAAAATGTATGTATGTATGTATTTTTGGTACCGGGAATTGCATTCAGGACCTGGCACTTGCCAGGCAGGTGCTTATGCCACTGAGTCCTATCTTGCATGCATGCGCACATGCATCGTGTTCAAACCTAAGGCTTTGTGCACACTAGGCCAAGTGCTCTACCACTAACCTACATCCCCAGCCCTGCCACTGGCATTCTAACAAACCACTTTAGAAAGAACTATATAAACCTGGCATTGTGACCTATGCTTGTAATCCCAGTGCTCTGACGTTAACAAGGCTATCAAATGCAAAGCCAGCCTGAGCAACTGAGCAATTTAGCGAAATCCTGTCTCGAAATAAGAAATAAAAAAGGGCTGGCACGTAGTTTGGTTGCAAAGATGGTGGGTTTAACCTCTAGCCTCACACACTCACACACAGACACACACCCAAGAGAGTGAAAGAAAGGAGGTTGCACTCGCAGCTCAGTGAGTGCTTGGTTGGCATGCATAAGGCCCTATAAATTCAGTCCCCTACTGAAATAGAAAAAAAGAAAGTAAATATACTATATTATAATCAGAGTGGGCACTGATTCTGTCCCATCCTTGCCTAGCTCTCAAAGTTAGGGCGACAGGATGAAGAAATAAAGATGAGACTATACAGAAAGCTGAGGTCAGGTGGAGCCCTCTCTCCAGCTAAGAGGAAAAGGAACAACTCTAAGCAATGCAGCCTGTTTAGTTATGCGATTTCCTAGGTTGGTGTCACCTGACACCGCTTTGCCTAGTAACCCTAATCTGGAGCAGCTTGCTTTTCTCCTAGGCCTTGCTTCACGACTTCCACCCCCCCCCCCCCTCCTGGGATCAGTTTCAGGGCTCCCCACAGCTTCAACAATTGTAACATTTGTAACAGTGCCTCTTTAAAAAAAAAAAAAAAAAAAAATAGTGCCTCTCAACTATACGAAAATACTGAATTTCAATATGGTATTTTCCACATATGCATCTAAAATGTTTTCCTTGTTTTTATTTTTCGGTTGGTTTGCGGTTTGGGTCGGGGTAGGGGTCTGTTTTGTTCTGGTTTTCGAGCCCGGGTCTCCCTATGTAGCCCAGGCTGACCCGGAACTCACAGTGATTCTCCTGCCTCAGCCTCCCAAGTGCTTGGAATTACAGGTGTGAACCACCACTGTCTAAAACACCAGCACTTTGATCACACTCCCCCCCCACCAACCTATATAGTCCCTTCCTCTTGTCTTAACAGTCTGAGTGAGACCTTGTACTTTCATGTCATCTCTTTTAGAGTCTACTTATTTGAGAAATAACACTTGTTTTTCTGAGTTCTGTTTTCTGAGTTTTCTTTCAGTCCCATCAAACTTTCTACAAATGATGTGATTTCATTCTTCTTTACCGATAATACCCTATTGTATGTATATACCACATTTTCTTTACCCATTTATTTGCTGATACGGATACCTAAATTTGTTCCCTATCTCATCTGCTGTGCATTGGGCTACAATAGATACGTGGGAAGGACCTTGTTTTAATCCCACAGTATGGCAAAAACAAACAAACAAACAAAAACACATCGTATCTCTACAAAATGCTGACTTTAATTCCTTCAGGCATTTATACCAAGGAGTAGTACACCCAGGTCACATGATAGTTCTATTTTTATATATAGTTTTATCACATGTGTGGTTTACTTTGGTTTGAATTTAGGACCTCCGCACTGACCTACATCCTCAGCCCTTTTCATTTTGTGACGAGGTCCCACTGAGTTCCTAAATTACCCAAGCCGAACCCAAACTTGCAAGCCTCCTGCCTCAGTCACCCACAGTGTTAGGATTACAAGCACACACCACCACATCCTGCAGTGTACATCTTTTTTTGTGGTTGGGATGTTTGGTTACTGTATTACAGGTTTTACCTGAAAGTCTCAGCTGTCTTGAACTCACCATGCAGCCAGGCCTCAAACTCAGGGCAGCCCTCCTGCCTCAGCCTCCCAAGTGCTGGGATGATGGGTGCACCCCAACACGCCAGGCTCTGTTTTGTTTTTGAGACTGAGGTGAGGGTGATATCACTGGGTTGGCCAGGCTTACCTTCAACTGTTGATCCTCCTGCCTCAGTCTCCAAAGTAGCTAGGGTTCCTGGCTTGTGCCACGACACCTGCCTAGAACCACTACATGCACACACATAGCAAATAATTGTTACCTGTGGCTACATTGGGCCATGGGAACTGGAGTGACTGCACATGGGCAAGGGGGGATTTTTCATGGTAATGAAAATATTCTCAAACTGGATTTTGGCAGATAAATATACCAAAAAACATCGGGATTACACAGTGGGTACATGTTATGCTGTCTAAATTATACCTGTCTAAAGCTGTGAAAATGAGCCCCCTCCCCATGAAGAGCTCTTATCTTTAGAGGAAAACTTTGAATTAATAATGGATGAAATAGGCCAGGGATTTAGCTCAGTGGCATAAGTGCCTGCTTGGCAAAGGCGAGATCGTGAGTTCGATCCCTGGCACCAAAAAAAAAAAAAAAAAAAAAAAGGATGAAATATCCCTATCCAAAAATCAAATCTTTTTTTTTTTTTCAGATACGAAATGTAAGAGCTGACATAACACAAAAATATTTGGACTTTGGAACACTTCGGATTTTCAGGTTGAGGACGTTCAACCAATAAAGTGCATGCAAATATTCCAAAATACAAAAGAACCCCCCAAAACAAAAAACAAACCCTTCAAATCTGAACACTTCTTATTCCAAGCATTTCCGATAAGGAATACTCAAGCTGGAATACGGAATTTGCTTCAAAAAGTGGGGTGGGTACGGAGAGACAGAAGTCTACTGCAATTGATTTTTGCTGCAACTGGAATGGTCAAATGGGAACACCCAAAATTATGCTGTTTTACTTACACTAGAAATCTCTGGTACTGTAATTTTAAAAAGAGAAAAGTTAAGGAAACCACACCTACCCTCCTCACTGTTCTGAGTACAGTCCTTTCATGGGTTGATACTCCTTCGACCCCTCTACCTGTGAATGGGAGTCAACCCAGAGGAGGAAGCAAAGAGGGAAGACAGCTCCTTGCATTCCATTTTTCGGTAAGTGAAAAAGTAGGAAAGGAGGAAAACACCGGATTTAGAGGTCATCTTCTTCTCCTTTCCTTCCTCTCAAATCCCACATCCAAACCCACCAGCATGTCTTGTTATTTCCTTAAAAATAAACTTGGAACCCGCTCCCCTCTTGCCACCTTCAGTGCTACCGCTGTGAATAAGCCTTTCTGGGCGGCTCCTACCCACGAGACTGCCAAGCCCCCCTCTCTACTTTGGCCCTCGTTCCCTCAGTCTGTCAGCCCAGCCGCCAGAGGGGGCCTGCCAAGCCCGACACCATCAGCCAGGTGGTGACACCTTCCTGCTCAAAGCCCTCCACACTAACCTCACCCAGACTAGGAGGGAACAGAAGACGGAATCGTTCCCTATTTATTCTTTGAAGCTAACGTTATTCTCACGATTAAGCCAGAGACGCACCAAGTAAAAAGTACAGGCCGTTGCGCCTCACAGACATAGACACAAAATTATTTTTAAAACAACCAACACAGCCGGGGACATCGCTCAGCGGCACCGCGCCGGCCGGCAAGCGCGAGGTGGCCAGCTCCGTCCCCGGTACCAAAACAAAACCAAACCAGGCGGCTTAATCCGGCGGCAGCACGAAAGAGTTAGACATCCATCGTGACCCTGCGGGACGCATCCCAGGAATGTTAAACGCTGGTTTAACATTAGAAAACAAATCCGTGTAACCCAGCAGATCAGCAGATTACTAAGAAATGGACTGGGGACGGGCGGGTGGGGGGGACCACAGCAGTTAACCAAATTCAACACCCACATTAGGATTACGGGGATGAATCTCGCGGGGCCCGGGGGACGCCTGGAGCATCGCCGAAACGCAGGCCTGCGCCGGGAGGGCGGGCCACAGGGGTCCTCCCGCCCCCGGGACCTCCCCGTCCGGTGCTCACGCCCCGGGCCCTGCTTCCCGCCGCCGCGAAACCAGCCTGCCGAGCGGCTTTCCGCTCCGTGGCCCCAGGGCTGGCCGGGCGGGACGCGCCCGCCTCGGCTCGGCTCGGAGCCAGCCCACCACGGATGGATCCCGCCTAATCCTGGGCCAGAGAAACTACTTCCTCCTCGACTTGTGGGCGTCCGGTATTTTGTGCCAGCAACCAGAAACCTAATACAGCAAAGTAAGACCAGCTTCCTACACGGGATCTCCGAAAATCCCACAGGTAACATACGTCGCCATGAAGACTGGTGCTTGTTCTCCAGATTGAGGACGACGAAAGGGCCAGGATCAGAAGTGTGTGCCACCCCCACCTGGCCCAAATCCTAACTAGGAACTGAAGCAAAGCAGCACAAAATGAAAACAAAACAAAACACCTCACAGGGTCCCCATTTCCACACCCGGAGTGCCATACATGACGCTCACCACTGGAAACCCCCTTCATGATCGCAGTCGCCCCTCCCAAACAAGAGTAGGCTGTATGCAGGGCCTACCTCACACCCACCACTACGCAATACCACAAGCACAGGGTCACCCAGCTGCCTTTTCACAGGTGTTTCTAAAATCCAGGACAGGGCCACCTCAGAATCCATTCTGCAAGACACTCCTGGGTCCCTGTAGGCTTGCTTTGTTTTTGTTTTTTTAGACAGGGCCTCACCATGTAGGGCAGGCTAGCCTCCAACTCCAGGCAGTCCTCCTGCCTCAGCCTTCCAAGTGCCTGCACTCCCACATCCAGCCCCCTCGACCCTTCATAGACCGCACAAACAGCACAAATACAGTCTCAGGCACTGGCTAACACAGTAGTTGACATAGTCTGCACCCACATAATTAACAGAACACCGCTAATAAAAGCACACCCTCTCCGCTAAGCTAATAAAGTTACACTTTCCAATTTAACAGTGTATTTCAAAGCTCTCTCCAAGATCACACCCCAGCCACCCCGCTGTTTCCCTAGTCTTTCATTTTTATGGAAGGACTCACCTGGTAGTCTCTCCTCTACCAAAATAAATTAGACAGGGTTTTTAAATCTTTAAGATACAAAGAAATTATGCTGTTTTCAAACAGCTTATTAAAGATTAACAAGCAACATCTGAGAACATACAGGTGTCTGAAGGGAAAGAAAAAAAATCGGGTCAAGAGGGAAGGGATTCTGTGATGGCAGTAGAGGCTACTTCACACATCTGCCATACACACGAGTCATAAAATTCTTGGGCTTTTAATTTATTTAATTTCAGTATCCATTTATCTATTTTTTCCAATTGAATGCAGGGAGTTGGCACTACATTCCAGCCACAGCCCTTTAGTTATTATTATTATTGTTATTAATTTATGTATTTTACTTTGTGATAGGGGCCCCCTATGCTGCCTAGGCTGTCCTTGAACTCGTGATCTATCTGCCCCAGCCTCACAAGTAGCTAGGTTACAGGCATGCCCCACCACGCCTGATTCCAGACCTGATCTTCTGACAGCCCGCTGGTTATATACTTTCTCCCTGAAATAAATTATTATCTCTTACACACACGCCTATACACATACATATATATACAGTCAGTCTATAAAGAAAACATTGTTTTGTGTGAAATAAGTGTTAGACACTTTGAAATCTGGTTGAGACCTACTCATGTAAATGACAAAGACTATCTACCTACCTACCTACCTACCTACCTACCTACCTATCTACCTATCACTGTTACCACCAAACAGTTATCAAATGCCAAATGTCAGTTTTGGAAGTTTTCTGTCACGCAGTGGTTTCTTACTACTAATAACACAGATGGAACAGGTCTGCCTTTTAGGGCAAAAAAGGGTGACTGTCCTCCACCTCTTGTCACTTGTAACAGGTTAGCAAAAAAACGTTACTGGCTCGGTGTGGTGGCACATGCCCATAATCTCAGGACTTGGGAGGCTGAGGCAGGAGGATCAACACAAGGTGGAGCATGGCTTCGGCTCCTCAGTGAGTTTAAGGCCAGTCCAGGCTACACAGCGACACCCTGTCTCAAAACCAACCAACCAACCAACCAACCAACGAACCAAAAAGCAAAAAGCAAAACAAAATAGCCGGGCACGCTAGTGCATGCCTCTAATCTCAGCACTCAGGAACCCGAGGCCTCCAACCCTGAGTTGGAGGCCAGCCTGGGCTGCAGAATGAGTTCACAATCAGCCTGAATTAGCAAGACCCTGTTGCAAAACACTAACAAAACTGATATCCTCAGAGATGCCCTGCAGATCTTACTATCCTTGAAGGGTGCCACAGCATCTCTCTGATTAGAAAAACACAAGTAGCTGGACACGGTGGCACATGCCCATAATCCTAGGGTTCTGGAGGCTGAGGCAGGAGGATCACAAATTTGAGCACAGCTTGGGCACTCAATGAGACTTCCAATGTTGTTTTAAAATTAAATACAACAACAAAAACAAACAGTATCAAAAAGGGCTTGGGATGTAGCTCAGTGCAAAGGCCCGGGGTTCATCTGGTAGTATACCACACATGCACGGACACGCATGCACAGAGACACACAACCAGGCAGGAAGAAACAGAGATACAGAGACAGAGACAGACAGAGAAACATATTTATTAAATACTAACACACTTAGCAAGGAAAAACTGGAAAAGTATTTTAATTCATGGAGTAACTCTACTGCCACAAGCAGGATCCCACTGATCATTCTCCTTTATGAACAAACACACAGCACCATTCTAGCTAAGTATCTCAAATATTCATAAACTGAAGCTAGTAGGATATTGAAAGAACAACAGATGTGGTGGACCACCTCTGTAATCCCAGCACTCTCGGTGGCTGGGCCAGCAAGAGTATCGAGTTCACGCCCGGAACACGAAACGCAGCCACCTAGCGAGAACTCATCTCAAACTAAGAAATAAAAATAAAAAAGGGCTGGAGACAGCTCATTGCAAACGCCCTGGGTTCAAGCCCCACTACCACAAGACAAACAAAAGAGACACAGCCACACAAAGAGGTTTTATATCAGATCCGCAGGACCGAAGTACATAAAGTATACAAAAGACAAACGATTTCATATAGATGGAAAAAAGGATCGATCACTCCACGAGGATCCCTAAATTAGCTCTCCAGTAGGAAGAAGGAAAAAACACTTCCTTTCTAAGTGTGTGCGTGTGCACGCATTGACCTTGCTCAGGTTAAATCATCCTTTTTCTTTTTTTTAAATCAGATAACGTATTCAGATGTAAATCTAAGTCACGTGCTGAAAAATGCGAATAAAAAATTATGTTTGATAGGACTCTCTATGCACGTTACCCAAGCAGAATTAAACACAAAATTTGACTAGGTCATATACAGAAAATCATCCCAAAGCAGAAAACCTCATAAAGCAAAGTTCGGCAAAGTGGAAACATACTTGTAATGCACAGATTTGGCTACAGCCTGTATAACCGAATACATATAAGGCAGCAGTAGGGCTAAGACTATGATTTTGTTTAGTTTTATTTTGTTTCCGTTTTGTTGAGGCAGGATGTCCTCTTGCCTCCAACTCCTCAGCTCAAGGTGCCCTCTTCCTGCCAGCTCAACAACATGGATTTTTTTTTTTTTGTTTGGTCTTTTTCTTTGTTTGAGGGTCTCACTGTGTGGTTCAGGCTGCCCTCGAGCCCACTTTGTAGCCCAGGCTGGTCTCAAACTTGCAACAATCCTCCTGCCTCAGCTTCCCGAGTGCTGGGATTATAGGCATGAACAGCCACGCCTGGCTAACAACATGGATTCCGATGCTAGAAGGAACTGAGAGGAACACCTGGTCTACACTAAGCGTAATACACGTCAGCTGGTGTTTGTGATGCTTAAAAAAACATAGACCTATGGTGAACAAGTATTCAAGAGAAGCCCAACTAAAAAGTAGTTAAACAGCTGGGTGAGATGATGCACGCTACAATTCCAGCTACTTAGGAAATCGAGACCAGAGGATCAAGAGATTGATGCAAGCCTGGGAAACTTAACAAGATCCCATTTCAAAATTAAACTTCAGAAAGCCCTGAGGATACAGCTCGGCGGGACAGTGCTGGTCCAACATTTGCAAGGGTCTAGGTTCAATCCCCAGTACTACTACCACTATTACTACTACTAGTACTACTACATACACACACACATACACACACACACACAGAGGTGGCAAAAGATACACTGTCATGCTCATAGCAGTATTGTTTGCAATCTCTTGATAGAAACAACCAAATGCCCATCCACAGAACAATGGCTAAACAAAATGTGGACTGGTGCTTGGCCTGAAGGCCAGTCAAAAAATCTCTTGACTCAGCATGGGTCAAGATCTGGATTGGAGCCTCAGCACCACAAAGACAAAAAAACGAATGTAGAAATGAGTACAACGGAGTACAATTCAGTGATAAAAAGAAAGGAAATTCTAGCGCCTGCCTTGCAAGCAGGTAGTTGTGAGTTCGATCCATGGTCGGGGGGGGGGGGGGGACAAAGGAAATTCTGAAACTTGCTACAACAGCCATGAATCTTGAGGAAATTAAGCCAGGTGAAACACAACAGTCACAGAATACCACACACATGGCTTGGAGAGCTCAAGCCCATGGAACATAGAACAGCGGTGCTTCCCGCAGCCCGAGAGAAGAGCTACACTACACGTCTCAACAGAGAAAGAATGATGAGGGAGATTATATTAGGGAGCAAGTCAAAGGTGACAAACCTTAATGAAACTTAGCTGGGTAGCTACGGAGTCGACTAGTTTCCTACCACTCCACTGCTCACAAAACAAAATTCGAAGTGTGATCGGCTCCACCGGGTTTGAACAAACCCAACAGCTTCTGCTGACTGGCCACATGTCGTCTCCTTAACCCCAGAACCTGGTGGCTTTATGTGAGTCCCACCCAGAAACTACACGAGACTCATACCGTACATGATCTTACGCAAAAGACCAAGAAGCAATTATCATACTGTTAAGGCAAGCAATGTAGGCACTGAAACCACAATTTGACCTGTCCTACAAGAGTTTGCTGTCCTACAAGAGTTTGCCGACCTACCAAGCTGGGAAGAAACAGGTGGCCAGAAGTACTAAGAAAGCATACTAGGCTTTCTTGCTTGGTTCCATCTTTCTTTTGAGGTGTCTCTCCCCCTCAAAAAAAGACAACCTGGGGTTGAATGGTGGCTTCAGCTCAACTAAGGTCTGGGCTCTGGTGGCCCTGCGAGGAGCATCTGAAAGGAGAGGCAATTGCTACCCTGCCCAGCGCACATCGTGGCTATCCTCAGGACTCAAGGGGCTCTGATTTGCAACCGTTCGGTACTTTTCAGCTGGGAAGAACACGCGAGGCTAAGAACTAAGACCATTCACCCAAGGGTAAGGAGGGAGGGAACCACTTCCCCAGAGCCATCACGCTGCCCAGGCCAGGAAGCACTGGAGACACCTTGCAAACCCCCTCCCAACTGCCAGCAAGCCAACCAGAACAGAACCCCCCCCCGCGGGCATTTGTGAATCACTGACCTGCAGGCTCCAAGGCGCCTTCCCCACTCTGCACCTCAACAGGAAAGAGTCCAACCCAGGTCTCTCAGGAGTCAGGGAACCCAGGGCAGCACCCTGCTGGGTGGTTCCTTGCTTACTTTGCCAGCTGCTTCTCCGGTGAGGCCTGTTGTGAAGCACCTAGGGTCCCAGCGGCCTCCATGCTGCACCCTGGCAGCTGGAAGGCATGCGTGGGTGTGAGGAATGGATGTTGACGCCCACAATCCCACAATCCCTAGCGTGTGGGGGGGACGCGTGGTGGAGGGGGGATTTGGGTGGGGGGACGGGCGAGGAGGTTGGCTGGTTAGAAGAGTCAAGAGAGTGGAACCCCCGTCAGCCGTGGGCCGCTCCTCTGAAATCCCAGCACTGAGGCCTGAGGCAGAAGGGCAGGTTCGAAGTCAGACTGAGCAAGGCAGAGAGTTCCAGGCAAGCTGAGCTATGTAGTGAGTTCGAGGTCAACCTGGACAACAAAAGGAGGCCCTCTCTCAAAAGAAGAGGGGCTAAGGTGGGGGCCGGGGGGGGGGGGAGACGCAATATGAGTGAGGAAAAGGGTGCTTTTTATTTTTTTATTTTAAAGGGAAAATAATAAAACCAAATTGCACAAGATAATTAGAGGGTAATCATGGTTTGAACACTGAGTACTGTTATCTTTATTTACTTGTAGTCATGTTGACATTGAGTTGTCCAAACAATATTAGCACAAACCTTTGTTTTCAATGAACTAAGAGAAATTACTAGTATAAGTGTTTTAACAATCGTATATAGATATTTCTTTGAGCTTCTCACACTAAGGAAGACAATATGATGCTTACACGGGCCAGCCTGATTTATTTCACTCATGAGTATGGGTCTCTAGTTGCGTCGATTTACCTACGAAAGCCCTGAGTTTATCCTTCTTTGTGGCTGAGAAGTACTCCGTTGTATAAAAAACACCGCGTCTTTTTTTTACCCCTTCTTCGGTTGATGGACATTTGGGTCGTTTCCAAGATCCAGCTGTTACAAATTGTGTTGCTATAAACGTGGGTGCACGTATATCGCTGTGGTACTGTGTTTTTAATTCTTCTGGGAAGATACTCAGCAGGGGAATAGCCGGGTCCAATGGGACCACCAATCCTAGCTTTTAAGGATTCTCTGAATGATGGCACCAATCTTACATCCCACCAACAGTGGAGAACCGTTCCTTTTCCCTCACAGCCCCCCGCCAGCATTTGTTATTGGGTGATTTCTTGATAATAGCCATTCTCTCTGGGTTGGGGGAATCTCAGCCTTGTTTTCATTTGTACATCTTGAATGACTAGTGACATTGAACGTTTTTCATGTATTGATGCATCTTAATTCTCATATGATGGCTTGCTGGACATTTCACACCAATAAATTAGTAACTGGCCAGTGTTCCTTTTCACTCTCGCTGTATCTACCCAGGGAGACCATGCCTATGAACAACTCCCAGGCTTCCAGGCAACGGGCCAGAGGCGAGAAGATGGGGCACAGGGCTCCTGGGCCCAGTACTCCATCCTCTGCTCTCCATCTCTCTGTTGTCCGGAAGTGTGTACATTTCCGGCCATCCCACAGCACGGGATATTGAACCCATGGAATCTCACAGGGCTACAATCCCCAGCCCTCTATAAGGTTTTTTATTTTCAGACAAGGCCTCAGGCTCCCAAGTAGTCGGAGTGACAAGCATACACCATCACACCTGTCTGGATGCACATCTGATGGGAAATTCCCAGACAGAATTTTGAGGAATCAGGACATGACCCTCTGAACTCTGCAAAGGTGAGGATTTGCAGTAGCCCACCAAGGCACACTGGCCAGCACTGGCAGCCCTAGGCATTTGTTTCCCCAGCTTCATGCTTCAGGGCCATGTGCTGGCCCCAGTGGTCATGGTGACATCATGAAACAGCTCACTGGGGGGCTGGGGATTTAGCTCAGAGGCATAAGCGCCTGCCTTGCAAGCAAGCAGTCGTGAGTTCCATCCCCGGTACCAATAAAAAGGAAAAAGAAACAGCTCACTGGTTTTCTGGATGACGTGTGGTGAGGGACCCCTGTAATCCTAGCTAGCTGAGCAGGGGAGGCTTCAAGGCCATCCTGGACATTGTATCAAGACCGTGTCTCAAAACAAAAAATAACAAATAGCTCAAGGATAGCAACTTAGGTTCCATTTCCTGCGCGGGTATCGCCCACGCCCCAAACCAAAAAAGTTATCCGCAGATGTGGTTGCTAAAACATTTACAACTGCCTACTGAATGCTCTGAAGATTATCTCCTTTTATGTGCAAAGAATTCTTTTCTTCAGTGATGTCCAGTGTCTAGATGAGTGAAGCTATCTCTCATCTCGACGAGATTAAATAACTTTTTCTCATGCATGATAACAAGGTTAGGAAATAACGGAGCCGTGACAGAGAACTAGATGGTCTAATGTTTTGCTGTTCCAAGAGCCAACGGGATGGGCTTTCAAATGTAGAAAGCAAGGATTCATGTAGACACTAAAAAAGGAGTAGAAGTGTCTCTCTGTGTCTATCTCTTGGCAGTCCTAGGGGTTGAAGCCAGTCTACCGCTGAGGTACATCTCCAGCCCTCTCCCCTTTATTCTTTCTCTCCATACACGGCCTTCATAAATTGTCCGGGCTGTCCTCCAACTTGCAGTAATCCTACCTCAGCCTCTTGAAGGAGCTGGACATTTTTCTTATGAAAGTCACTGAAAGATGAAAAACCTCATTTTGTGGAGCACTGCAGTGTCTCTGTTGGCGGCACTGTTGCACCCTGAGGTACGTGAAAATCTCAGTAGGTATGATCACGCTCACTGTGCACGTTAATCCTATGACGGGCCCAGACCTCTGCTGTTCACTGCGGAAGGCAGAAGAGTATTTGATGGCTTTGTATTTTTCCTTTTGTACTTCTGGAGATAGAAACTAGGACCTCCTCGTGCTAGGCAAGAGCTCTTCTACTGAGCGACTTCAGCCTTTTAACACTTTAAAATTAAAATTAATGAAGAGAAACGGTTATTGCCATAGAATAGAAAACAGTCATTCAGGGGCTGGGGATTTAGCTCAGCGGCATAAGCAACTGCCTTGCAAGCAAGCAGTCGTGAGTTCGATCCCTGGTACCGGTAAAAACGAAAAAAGCAAAAAGAAGAAAACAGTCATTCAGTTAATGTGTTTCCCGGGTAGCTAATATATTGCATTTTCTGCCAGGACCTGGACATATGTCAGCGAACAAAGCAAAAATGATCCCTTGCCTTGTGGAGTTTATAGTTTGTAATACCAGGAGTAGAACATTTTCCTGGTTTGTAAGGTTGTTATACACTATGAAAAGGTTAGGATCCCTGTCAGGGCAAGAATGGGAGAAGAGCCGAGGAAGGCAGTAGCCTATGGAGGAGTCTTATACAGGTTCTGAAACTCATCTGTATAGAGGGTCTGAAACTAACCTAAGGTTCAGGGATTTCAGGAAGATTCCCTGAGGAACGTAATTACCTATATACTGGGACATGCAGGTTAGATACAAGGTAATATTTCTAGCGTAAGAATTATGAAAGTAACCACCCTCAACAGGAATTATTTTCACAAAGAAAAGATCTTTTCTTTGCTTACCAAGATACCGTAAAATGTTAGCTCGGTAGTACTGCATAAGCAGCAGCATGTAGTTTCCAAGACAAAGATTTCTACTCATATATGAAGATCCCAAATTAAAGATGATGAAGGGTATAAATCCGATAGTCCAGAAACCGGCCCTGGTGCTCTTGTCATATGGCCAGTAGTCACAAGCACCGAATTAGAAAAAAATGTGGTAATGTTAGTCTTGCTGTAATTTTATTTTTCCATACTGATGTGAGGGCACAACCCCAAATACGGGCATGGTATTGCTCACCCTGAAGAGTTCTAAATGCCTAGAATTTTATTTATTTATTTTTTGCTGTTTTTCTACTAAGCCAATTCTAAAGAATGTGAATAAGACAATTCAAGCTAAGCTGTTGGGAGGTATTTCTGGTGTAAAACAAGGACGACTGGTGACAGTTTGTATGATGGGTGGAATTAGTTCTCTGGGTGTGAAGTATATAACAGAAATTCTGCTTGTCTTAGTTACTTTCCTCCTTGCTAAGACAAAATATCTGACACCCAAAGTTAAAAGAGGGAAGGTTCATTTAGCTCACAGTTTTTAAAGGTTTCAGTCCATAACTGACCGGCTCCAGGGCAGAGGGGTGCGGAGAAACAGTTCATGGTAATAGACCAAGCAAGGGAGCAAGGGAGAACCACAGCTCTTGCTGAGCCTTCTACCTTATCCTGGCTACTTAGTGTGAGTAGCACTCACATCTTTAATCCCACTGCCCTCAAGCCTAGCATTACAGCATGAATCAATCCCAGTGTCACATGCTCTAGATCCAGCCGCCTCTGAAAAAGCCTATGACTACCTGAGGCTTTGCGGGTACAGCTAGACACAAGCCATAAAGCTGCTACAAGTTTTAATTTAGAATTACTTTTCACAATTAATCTTCACAGCAACCCTATGAGATTGCCTGCTTTATTGTCTTCCTGGTTAACAGAGGAGGAGATGAAGTTTTCCTGGAATTTGGCTAAAATCACAGAGTAAGTGGGAGGATTGAGATTTGAATCTAAGCACTCTGTCTCTAAACTTGATGCTCTTAATCTCTTTTAAGGTTCTTCTAAATGTATGTAAGAGCATCAGAACAATCCAAATATGTCCCCTTCTCTGTTGGCCAGTGTGATGCATCTTTACCTGGCCTATAGCAAGACAAAGGCAAAGAGTATGTATGCATCATCCCCATTCCCCTTCCTCTAGAAAGATTGTTTACAAGACCAAGAGATACACCTTCTAAAAAATCAATGTCTGCTTTGCATTTGTTAGGTTTCCATTCTCCGCAAAGTGTTTCACAACATTCTGTAGTTTATCTGTTCACTCTCTTGGTTGTTCCCCTTTGCTGTGGAGAGTCATTTTAATTTGATATAATCCCATTTGTTGATACTCAATGTTATTTCTTATGCAGTTGGGCTTGGGTTAAGAAAATTCTTTCTAGTGTGTGGACAAAAGTTAAAAAACATTTTAAAAAAGCAGAAAATTCTTGCTTACACCTGTGACTTCAAGAGTTTTTACCTACCTTATCCTCCAGCAGGTTAAATATGTCTGTGTTAATAATAATTAGGCCTTTGGTCCATTTTGACTCTGTTTTAGTACATGGTAAGAGAAGATATAGGTCTAGCTTCATTCTTCTGCCTTGCAGTTTCCTCAGTGAGTTCATTATAGGCGGACAGGACTGCTACCGATTTTTGTATGTTGATTTTATATCCTGCTATATTGTCAAATTTGGTTTTTAATTCTGGATGTTTTGGTGGAATTTCTGGTATCGTGTCATCTGCAAATAGTGATCATTTGATTTATTCTTTTCCTTTACATATCCTTTTACTTTGTTGTCTTGCCTTGATGTGCTGGTCAATGTTTCAAGGACTGTACTGAACAATAGTGGTGATAGTGGACATCTGTATTCCCGATTTTGGAAGGAAAACTTTCAGCTTGGGGACAGCTTGTCCCCATTTAATATGTTGGCCGTTGGTTTGCCACAAATGGCTCTTATTAAATGGAGGTAAGATCAGTCTCCACTTATTTTCTTCAGGGATTTTACCATATTGAATACCTGTTGAATTTTGTCAAAAGCTTTCTCTGTGTCTATTAATATGATCATGTGATATTGTTGTTGTTCCATTTATGCGGTATTATATTTATTAATTTGAAACACCCCTGCATTTCTATGTTGAAACCTACTTGGTCATGATGCATGATCCTTTTTATGATCTGTTGCATTCTATTTGCCAGTATCTTATTGAGGTCTTTTGTTTCTATTTCAATAATGAAATTAGCCTGTAATTTTTATAGTTTTGTTTGTTTGTTGTTTTTAGTTGGTTCCTTGTCTTGCTTTTCGAAACAGAGTGATCCTGGATTTCGTAGTGAATTTGGAAGCGCTGTGTTCTTTTCAGTTTCATTAAAGAGTTTGAGGTATCATGACCTACCTGAAGGTCCTGTAGAATTCAGCAATGAATCCATCAGGCCCTTTTTTTTTTTTTTTTTTCCCAGCTTGGTAGGTTTTTTATTTCTGCTTGAATTTCATTGCTTGTTATTTGGATTGATCAGGGTTTTTGTCTTGGTTCAGTTTTGTTAGTCCATATATGTGTAGAAATTCTTTGTAAGATTGTCCAATTTGGGATTTAGCTCAGTGGCACAAGGGCTTGCCTGATAAGTGCAGTGTCATGAGTTCAATCCCTGGAATAAAGAAAAGAAGATTCTCTAATTTGTTAGAAAACAGTTTTTCTTAGTAGTTACTAACAATCTTCTGGATTTCCACTGTGACTTCACTTTTTTAATTTCTTTCTTTTTTTTTAACTTTAATTAGTACACATTTACAGTGATAATGATTACATTCACTGTAGGGAAATGGTACATGTACATAAACATATTTCAATTACTTTTTCCCTTCCCTCTATTCCCCTTTTCCCCAACATTAGATTCATTTATTTATAAAACCTTATAAAGTTAATTATCATGTATACAGATTAACAACCAGACTAGTGGGCCAAAGAACCTAGCTTGACTTAGTACAATCATCTTAACATGTTTTACCTTTTCCATTTCTAATTGCATTGATGTGAGTCCTTTTTTTTCCTAAGTATTTTATTGTATGCTGGCACTAGTGTATATAAAATAGCCTTGTGAAATAGAAATTCAAGAAAATTCGGAGAATAGATGTTAAGGACTAACAAAAGTAGAAGTTCGTGTGTTATGGCACATGTTAAGAAAGGAGAAGTTTTTGTACAGACCTCAATTTTCTTTTTTCTGAATAGTCATTGGTTGGTTAAAAGTGGTCTGGGAACTCCCAGAAATTCATTTGACTACAAAAAGGAACTGACTTTCTGCAGTCTGGAGGGATTTGTTCTTGAGGGTGCTTCCATGAACAGAAGATCATGCTGAGCATTCTGCAGGCAGAACCGTTTTACATCTGCAGCTGCCTGGGAAAACTTCACATGTCTGAGCCTGGTTTCCACCGGAGCTGCTGAACCATTTTCTTCACAGCCGTGAAGCTGGAAGAGCCAGACATAGTATACTAGAGGGCCAGCTGATACCAGGGCCAGGGTCAGCATGCTGAGGGTTAGCTGGGCTAGATGGCGAGGTAGCATGCGAATTGGATGGGACACCCAACTTTGTCCTGATGTGAGTCCTTTTTCTCCTTCTTAGGTTAGTTAAGTTAGTTTAAGTTAACTTAAGTTAGTTTCTCCTTCTTAAGCTTAGTTTAGCTAAGCGTTTATCTATTTTGTTTCTTCCTTGAAAGAACAAGTTCTTTGATTCACTGATTGTTTCATGAATTTCTGCTCTCATTTGGTTTTTGTGTTTTAAGGGATTTTTTGAGACAGCATCTTGCTACATAGTTCAGGCTAGCCTTGAACTCACAGTGATCTGCCTGCCTCAACCTCCTGAATGCTATTGTTACAGGAATTATAGACATTAAAAAAAATTTTGTCTTTTTGTTGAACATCTAAGGAACTTCTATTTTTCATTGTAGTTAATTGATGTTCTGTAAGCCTATCTTACCTAGATATTAATATCTTTCTTCAAAATTGGAAACTTTTCTATTATGATTTCTGTATACGGATTTGACTCCAAAGTCTGAGCCCCTAACTAATATAAGAACTTACTTTTATACTATTATCAGGTAGGGTGGGGGTCTTTTGTAAGCCAGTGGAACTTAATGAATATGGGAACAAACTGGAAACAGTAAGAGCCTGCATATAGCTTGTGCCTCTAGTACAAACCTGTTTACAGAAGTGTAAGGAACCTTGCAGACTATTGACATATTTGGGTTTTGAAACATTTTAAACAGGAAAGCTCTTTCATAACTTACTGCCATTGAATCTCTCTTATGTTTGCACAATGACAAAATTAGCTAACACCTTTCTCAGCATATATCTCCATCATTAAGGGTGCATGATTGCACTTAATGCCATGCTGCAACCCATGTGGCTCTTGAAGTTGTTGGGGTAAAGGGCCCTGAGAGGATGAGAAAATAAAGAAGAGACAAAGCTGGGGTCAAGTGAAGCCCTTACTCTGCTGATGGGTAATTTGATGGTAATTTGGGCTCCTACACTGAAGTACAGACACAGGTTTTGCCCCAAAAGTACTACAGTAAAAAGTGAGAATCATAAAAAGAGAAGGACAATGATCATTTTGGCATTTCTCATTTTGTAACAGAGGTAAAATAATAATACACTAATACGTTGTTATTTTTTCTTTGTTATATGGGGGGTGAAAAGGACCATTTGTTCATTTACCCTCTCCCAAATGTGTTCCTGGTGTCTCAAAAGAAAAAATAAAAATTGGAAAGGGCTGGTGATGTAGGTCAGTCGTTGAAAGCCCCTGGCTTCAATTCCTTATGAGAGATGGAAGAGGGAGAGAGCAGGAGCCAGAATAAGAAGGAGAAGACAGACTTCTGCTCCCTCTTTTGGTATCTGTAGTCCCATGCAAATCTTTCATTTCTGGATTTTAATGCCCATCCCGTTAGATCTTGGTACAGGAAAATTAAACAATATGGTTTCCAATCATGATTCCAACTATGTCCTAACCTCATTATCATGAAACGTTACTTAACCTCAAGATGAGAGACAGTTTCACCCATCCAAATATTGGAAGTAATAATTCATCTTCTGTGTACTTCTATATATTGGAAGTAATAATCTATATACTTCTATATATTGGAATAATCCAAGAAAGGGGGCTGGGAGTTCTGGCGCAAGTGCCTGCCTGCCTGGCAAGTCTGAGGTCACAAGTTCAATCCCCGCTACAAAAAAAAAAAAAAAAAATTGTCTTGCACATCAAGGAGATGACCCTCAGAATATTCAGTAGACAGTTAATAAATGCTTTCAGAACCATGCTCTTCTCAGACAATTTTTTTGTGATACTTGAAATAGAAACCAGGGTACTCTATCATTGAACTATGTTACAGATCTTCTTTCTTTTCCTTCTTTCTTTCCTTTTTTTTTTGAGACAGGGTCTCCCTGTGTATTCCATACTTTGGCCCATAGACCCCTTTTCCCTTCACCAGCTATTTGGGAGCCAAAACAGGAGAATCACAAATTTGAGGCCCTGAAAACAAAAAGATAAAAACCTTTAGGGTAGTGCAAGACCTTGCCTTCAATGCCCAGTAGCACTTGGGATGGGGTGGTGGCAGTGTTTTAGTAGCATTACTGTGCATAAAACTAGTGTTTACAGCTTCTAGAAGGGGTTTACACCACCCGTTAATAAGCATTGCAACAAACTGAGACCAACAAACTGAGCAGTACCCAGAGTCTTAGAGGCAGGTGTACAGCTTTATTCACACTGGCATGCTTGGCTGGGATTCTTCCCCAAAGAGCCAAGCACCCAAATCTGAGGGAGCAGGATGTTTATAGGATTTATGGCCAAGTAGGAGGTACAAGAACACAGCTTTCGCCATGAGTTGATTGGACAGAAAGTTACACGGAATTCCACCTTTTTAGCATACAGCAGAGCAAGGACAAGAAGTTACATAAGTTTGGCAAAAACAAAAACTGAACAGAGAGGAAAAGATTTGTTGAAGGCCAGAAAGAGGGATGCTGAATGGTGGCAGGTGCACTGGGTGATGGAAGGTGTGGGGACGGGGATGGGGGTTCTGTCTGGGAGCAGGTGTTTTTTTCTGCCTCAGAAGGGATGCATCTGTACAGTAAAAAGATGGAGACCAAAGGGTGAATGGAGAGTCAGGCCTAAGAGCCCTGCATATTTTCTCAACCATTGATAGGAATGCTCTCCCTTAGTGAGTGTAGTGGGAACAAAAGTAACACAGCACAGGTAAAAGTTTTAGGTGTGAAATGTCCAGAAAAACAAAGTTTGAACTGTACCACACACCTTCTGTCTCTCTGAGGCAAGGCCTTACTACGTGGTCCGGGTGATCTAGAGTGCCTCGAACACACTACTTTTTGGAAGCTGGTTTCAAACACAGTGTGTAGACCGGACTGGGATCAAACTCATTATGTAGACAGGGTTGGCCCGCAATTCGCTCTCCTGTTGGGGCCCCGCGGTGGCATTACAGATCTGTACTGCAAAGTGCACTCAGGTTCCACTCTCCTTTTTTTTTTTTTTTTTTTTTTTTTTTTTTGTCTTTTTCGTTTTTATCGGTACCGGGGATCGAACTCATGACTGCCTGCTTGCAAGACAGGGGCTTATGCCGCTGAGCGAAATCTCCAGCCCCGATCTTCCTTTTTTTTATGAGGCTGAATTGTGGCTTGGCAAGCTGATATCATAGGTTAATTGTTTACTTAGGGCTGCATTAGTTTCAACGGTGCCAAAAAGGCACTTGGCTGCCTGTACAAGGCGGTCGACAAAATCAGAGAATGGTTCTTCTGGCTTTTGTCTAATTTGGGTGAGGGAGAAGGTTACATCACCCCTGGAGGGAAGTTTCCTCCAAGCCCTCGTAGCGGCCGCGTTAACTTGTGCAAAGAGGCTGGGATCATATCTCATTTGGGCCTCTTTGGTGTTAAAATCCCCAGTTCCCGTTAATATGGGAAGGGTCCAGGGGTTTTGTCTAGCAGCATTATCTCTAGCAATATTTTCACATTGCTCCATTAATTCAGACTTCCAGAGTAAATAATTGCCCCCAGAGAGAATAGCTTTGGCTAAATCCCTCCATTCATCTGGAATGATCCAACCTTGGGTCATAGAATCTAAAACAGCAAGAGTGAAAGCAGCTGTAGGGCCTTTTTGGGCAACGGCTGTCTTTAATTCTTTTAAAGCTGCCACATGGGTCCTAATGACTTGTGGAGATAGCAGCGCAGCGCCATCTTGTACCTTGGAGAGGTACGTTTGGTGGAAGTGAGGCAGGCGCCATTTTAGAAGCTGGCACCATCTTAGGGGTGGCATCTAAATTGCTCATTTGTAAACTTTGGAGTTGCAGAATGAGTCTTTGTTTTTCTTGTTCTAATTGGTCCTGTTGTTGCAAGTCATGAATCTCTGACTCTAAGTCGAGAAGTGCAGTAGAGGGGCCAGACAGTTTGGGTGTCTTATCATAGTGAAGGGGTGGTTTTATGGAAACGGGGGCTATGATAGGGTCCAAATGATGTGCTAATTGTTTCCAATCGATCTCTTATAAAGGAGCGAGGTTGGGATATAAAGAGTTGTGGTGGGCCTCAGGTGGTAGGGGCTCAGATGGCGGCGGGCCACTATCTTGGGGCTTTTTTTAACATATCATTTGACTCATTGGGGGGGGGGCAAGGAGGTTTAGACTCGTCTCCTGAAGGGAGCGATGTTGGCGAAGTGGAAGCGCGTAAGGCGGCTTCACCTTGGGTGATTGTTTTATCAATTTGAGGGTCTCGCCAGCACTGTGTAAGTAGGTCTGAGATTAGGTTCCACTAGGCAAAGGCTGTAACCGGGACATTTTCAAGGCCAAAGACCTGATAGTAATCTTTTAATGCATCTCCTACTCTTTCCCATCTTTTTGCATCAATAGAGCCCTCTAAAGGAAACCAAGGGCAAACCTTAGGAATAAATTGAAAGTACTGCAATAAATCTTTTTCTTTAGCCTTTATCCCTCTTGTCTTTAAAGCTTTACTTAAACTTGACACAAAGCACTTATGATTACTTAATGCCTGACCCATGCCACAAAAAAAGGGAAAGGATAGCCATCCACTTACCATGACTCTAGTGGCACGGAAGGCTCCCGCGTAGCGTTGGTCACAAAACTTGTAGTTTCACTTTTACGCACGTGTCTCAGGACGGCTCCCTCATTGAGCCCTTCATACCAGGAGCCCCAAACGGGTGCCACTTGACCCGGCCCACGGGTCAATCTGGATCCGAGGGGCAGTTTCCTGGTGAAGGAACGGGGATTGACAGATGCAGGGTAGGAGACAGAGAGATGGAGACAAGTCGAGGAAGTCCAATCAAGCCTCATTTATTGATAAAGTGGTCGCTGCTTTTATAGGGCAGGGGGCGGGCTAGTGGGACAGGAAGAGGCTGTGGGGTGATCTCTGATGGGTCATTGTCACGTCTGTGTATGTGACGTAAATAGGAGAGGATTATGGTTAATGTAGGTGCATTATGTGCCCATATGGGGTAGAGGTGGGAAGACAGCAGTGGGGCACTCGCCCCACTCCCTACATATTTCCATGACCATTGTTTAGTGTACCAGCTGAATACAGAGCCGTGGTATTTATAAGCTTTGCCCCCTCCCGGTCGAAAAGACTGCTAAAAACATCACCCCTTATCCCCTCCCCCCTGCTGATGTCCTTTGTAGTACGTTAATACTCCCAGTCTCTACTGTCTCATTGCTTTCTGTGAGAGCTGTTGGAACTCTGGCTTCTTGGGTTGGGGGTGCCACGGCTTGGAGGCTGCACCACTCCAGGGGAAACCCGTGACCCCTCACCCTACCGGTGACTGCTGGGTGCAAGAGTAAGGGTTTACAATAGAAACAATTGTTTGACCTCAGTTAGTCACTATTATTTTTCTTTTACCATGATTGCATTAAGGAGTAAATTTCATTATAAACTCATATCCCACAACTGACTTTCAAGGAACAGGAACCAAAAACATAACCTGAAAAAATGTGCTTGAGGCACGTAAAGCTTCTACCCTGCTTGCGGTCAGCTGTGCAGCTGTGAGCTGAGCTCTGTTTTGTCCTGACAGGTCCTACCCTGAGGTCGGTGTCCGCGTCAACCCCTGATGTCTCCAAGTGGGCCTGCCCCACCAGTCAGGGACCTGTCACTACACTGTCTGCACACTTTTCTAAGGCTTCCCTCTGCAAACCTAAGCACACTAACTTTTAAAAGAGCTTTCTGAATCAATTTTACTGATTTGTTTCCTGACCTAAGAGCAAGCCTAGAAAATAACTTAAAGCTAATCAGATAGTGAGCTGATTCCAAACTTTGGCCATAAGATGCTCAAAGCCTTGCAATCATTTCTGGGCTATAAAAAATATACTAAAAAAGAAAAACAAAACCTAACATACTGCTTTTAGTTTTTGCTTCAGAGGCTTATTTTCGTGTCAAAAGGGAAGGGTGAGAATCTTTCCCATCTGATCTCTAATGACACTTTTTTTTTTTTGATACCGGGGACCGAACACAAGCTCCTGCTTGCCAGGCAGGAGCTTATACACTGAGCTAAATCCCTGGCCCAGGAGGTGTTTTTTGTAAACAAAAGAAGTTTATGTTTCTTTGCAACTCACAGTGAACCCTCCACCTGCACAGGGTGCTATTTTCTGTTGCTTTCCCCGTGGCACTTGATGGGGATGCCAGGTGTGGAGAACGAAGGTCTCCAATGTTTCTTCTGCTTTTGGTTTTTCTGAGTGTTTAAAAGGAGATCTAAGCTGGATGTGGTGGCACACACCTGTAATCCCAGCTCGGGAAGCTGAGGCAGGAGTGACTTCAAGGCCAGCCTACGCTATCTAAAAAGATATTTCTGATCCAAAACACTTGAGCACACTAGTATAAACCACCCATTTAAATGTTAAGGTTAGGCTCCAGGAGAAGCTGGGATTATACAAGGCCCCTTGAGCTACTGTGACACTCTCCTTTACCTTCCTTCAATTCAGGATGACCTTGGGGAGCCCATAGCCCGGCCTCGCAGCTCCCTCGGTGTGAGATGAACATACCCTGAGGCAACTTCTTGTGCTTCCTTATAGAAAATGCCAAACCAATGGATTACGTGGTGCCTTCTTGAGAACCTCCTTGGACCACCCTTGACTAAGGGTGGATTTGGACATCCTGTCACAAATAGCCTCTAACCCCTTCCCCATGCTCTGGGGAGGGCTCTTCCCCTACCTAGCACCCTTCCTGGGGCCCCTAGCTGCCTTGTTGCTTCTCCTCTCTGTGGGTCCTTGTAATTTTCAGAGGATTACGGTGCTCATTAATAACTGGATAGACACGTTTATGGCAAAGCCCATTCAGGTACACTATCACCAGCTGGAGATGGCAGATCAACAAACCTACCGGGAAAGAATTCCCACGAGTGGCCCATATGATGATGTGGCCTAACTGCCCTGAGACAATGGACAGACAGCCAGAGATGGGCAACTAGGACATACATGCCACACCACCGGTCGCCTAAGACAGGCACAGGGCCAACTGCTGTCCTGCAAGCCCATGATGGGTAAGGCCCGGTTGGGTTCATGTAAAGAGGTCCTTGACCTAAGAAAGGCGCTGTCCTCACAAGGCCTACCATACTCCTTATTAAAAGATATAGAACGGGAAGAGATGTAGGGAGTGGTGCCACTGCCCCGCTGCTATCTCCCCGCCTGTCCCTCAGATGACCCATCAGAGATCACCCCATAGCCTCTTCCTGTCCCACTGACCCGCCCCTGCCCTATGAAAGCAGCAACCACTTTATCAATAAATGAGGCTTGATCGAACTTCGACTTGTCTCCGTCTCTCTGTCTCCTACTCTGCATCTGTCAATCCCCGTTCCTTCACCAGGAAACTGCCCCCTGGTTCTGGATTGACCCATGGGCTGAGTCAGAAATATGTGTTCCTAAACTATTTCCAGGGGAAACAGTCATTTTTATGACATTCTGAATTATTTTATACATATCTATGCTATATTAACTAAAACACAGGGATCATTATTGCACATTTCAAAGTTGGAATGTCACTCTAGCTTAAGAGGCAATTTTTATAGAGGAAGATGAGACTTCTGTATTGTTTGGCTTGAAAATGTACACCGCTCAAGGCAGCTTAGTAATAAAATCCTTTTGAAATGAACTGGGCCTCCAAAACCAATAAAAACCTTGGGCCTCTGATTAGTGGGGCCATTATGCACTCTGCCTCAGAGCTTGGGCAGGTTCTCGGCTGCTTTGTGGCGAGGCTGGGGCCTCTTTGGGCTCCGAGAGCAGGGGCTCCCCTGCGGCAGGTGGCGGTGGGTAGTCCTGGGGCCCGGCGGGTGGTGGTGGCATTCGAGGAGCAGGAATGATCGGGCCTCGAGGCCTGAATGGCACAGGTCCCGGCAAGAACTCACGGGGGTGCAGCGGCAGGTCGCAGCGTCTGGGCAGGATGCCGGGCGCGTATTCCCTTAAGCCCAGTGGTGGGCCCATGCATGAGACTGGAAAGCAAGGGGGACACGCGGACATGTCCTGAGGAGCAGCCCAAGTCTGCTCAAAGCATTTCCCTTCCCCTGAGCCAGGAAGCTGAGTGATGCATTGGACTTTACAGATAAAGTTTTACGGCTCAACTACAGCCTGACCCTCCCTTCTCCCACTGCCACACGCCCATGGTGGCCCGGGTGACCACCCCGGTGGGACTGGCATTTCGGCTCTGCGGGAAGGACCCTTCTGGTCTGAGCAGCTGTCCAGAGGCTGCACTGGGCTCAGAGTGCTGGACCTCGTGCTGCGAGTCTGCAGGGCTGCAGCTGCCAATCAGGACAGGAGAGGAGAGGACAGGGCAGGCGGTGGTGCCAGTCCAAGTGTCCTACCGTACCGAATGTCAGCGGTCGCGGCGGAGGCATCGGCCGAGGCCTGAAAGTCCCACAGAGCCTTGGTTGTGGCGGAGGCCCATAGACCACCGGGCGCGGCATGGGGCGTCCCAGGAACGGGGGCCCTGGATAGGCTGGGAGCCCTTTCGCAGCCATGCTCACCTGCAAACAGAAGCAAGCCCAGTTCTGAGCTCAGCAGTGACACTGGGTGCCCATCCCGAGAGGAGTCAAGGGATCCCGGCCCCTGTCAGCCCCTATGTGAGCAGCACGCCACGCGGCGAGCACGCTGTCCCCACTCTCGTGTGGAGAGATGAGCTCCAGAGGGGCCAGTGGGCGCTGCACCAGCTCGCTCACTCCTGCCAGCATGAGCGCAGCCCTGGGCATGACAGGGGCAACGCAAGGGTTCCCAGGGTCCCGGGGGTCTCGGGAGAACAGGGAGCTGCCTCGGCCAGTGACACTGCACAGGGAGGGCCTGGTGGAGGCGCCTGTGCCTGCGCTGACCAGAAGGCAGGCCAGAGACCTCTGACCTTCACAGGTGGGCCCCGTTCGTTGGGAAGGCTGCTGAGGCGGCAGCGTCAGGACCAAGGCGGCACAGCAGCCTGGGCCGCCCGGGACCCGGTTCATGGGTCCCTGAACTAGTGTCCCACTCCCACCAGAGCACCAGAGCCGACACCCACCTCATTCTGATCATTCCAAGGGGTCTGCCTAGCACAGACCCCGAGGACCCTCACAGCTGCTCCCCAAGAAAACAAGAACAAGCGAGTGTGGACACACACACACCGGTCATCCTGGCACTCGGGAGGCTGAGGCGGGAGGACTGCTAGGGAACTGGAGGTCAGCTCTGGGTACTGTGAGGTCAAGGCTAGTTTGAGCTGCATAAGGAAACTCTGACTCAAAACAAGTAACAAGCAAAAGACACAAGGCACGGGCTGCCCAGGGTGTGAGGCGTGCTTTGCCCCAGCACTCAGCACGTGCCCCGGGCCCCAAGCCATAGCGAAGTCCCGAGTCAGATGGTGACAGCTGAGTCAGCCGGGGGTCTCTACGCCCAGGCCCGCTGAAGAACAGAGAGGAAACCGAGGGTGCGTGGAGTGCCTTGGGCGCGGCTCCCAGGCTCACCTTGCCGTCGTCCATGCCCTTTGCCAGGGAGGAGCCGCGGGAGTCGCTGTAGGCCACAGGCCCGGGGCCGGGATCTGGGGGCAGAGAAGGCACTCAGAGGACTCTCCCAGGACCAGGACGAGAAGGGGCCGTGTGCACTGTCAGAAGAGCCCCCGGGGACGCTCGGGGACGCGGCAGAGCCCTGTCCACTGGCCCTGGAGGGAGCTGAGGCTCGGCCGGCTCCGACCGGGCTGCTGCAAGGCCCGTGGGAGGCGCGAGGCCACAGATCCCTTGCAAGGGAGCCAGCCTCGCCCGGCTCACTGGGCAGGGGTCAAGGGGGCGGGGGGGGGGGGCTCGAAGGCGGCCTCTGCGCCTGCGCAGGATCAACCAGGCCAGCGCTTGGTGGACCTGGAGAGCTGGGAAGGCTGCGCCGCAGCAGCCCCAGCCAGAGGCGGAGACGGCTTTGGGTCCCAGGCTGTGGAGGAGGAAAACAGGGACGCGGAAGACCGAGCCCGCACCCAGCGGCCACGAGCTTTGGTAGCAGCGTGCGAAACAAGCAACACGCGGAACCGCTGAGCTCAGGAGCGGCCCCTGGCGGTCCGGTGAAGAAAGTGCACACACACGTTGAGCACTGTGCAGAGAGGGAGAGGGTGACACCGCGGGCCCCCACCATGCCGAGGCCGGAGGCGGCTGGGAGTGACGAGGCGGGCGCCGGCTCCCAAGACCCTGCTCTCCCACTGCAATCGGGGTGGGCCCGCACACGGCCCAGGGCTAAGTGAAAACCTCGAGCCCGGAGTACCCGGGCTCTGTACCAGAGCTCAGGGAACCGTGCCCAGGGCAGGTGGCACAGTGCCCCTGAGTCTGGGCCTTGAGGCCCCGGAGAGACTCATCTGAGTGGGCTCTCGGGATGTTGCGGCCTGCGAAGTTCAGGCTTGCAGAGGGCTGCCTTGTGGGAGGGAAGGAGGGAAGAGGAGAGTTTAAGGCCCGCCTAGGCTACAAAGTGAGTTCACAGCCAGCCTGAACTACATAACAAAACCCAGTCTCAAAAAGAAAAAACCAAAACAAAACAACACACAAAAAAAAAGTGTTTCTGGGGGAATAGAAAAATCTCATGTGCAGAATTTCTCAATATTTATGACAATCCAGGCTCAAGGTGTGACCCTAACCCACCGTTCTTTTAACTGCAGGTTGTGTGTCATGACTTCCTGCCAAAGAGCATGGTGCACAAAGGACTGAAAATGGGCAACTTACCAGCTCTGTGCTGAGCAAAGGACCAGGCCACACAGGAGGCGGGAAGCATGAACACTCTCCTCACTACATTTCCACTTAGCGGATTTTAAAACTATTCAAAAGGCACAGAGTCTACTGTGAAATAAAACCAGTTTACACAGACTCCTCAACTGGACCAGTTTCTTAGTGACTGTGTGTTCTGGAGGACTCAGCTATGAAATTATCCAAGTTTCAGGATCAAAACACTTCCCGTGCCTATAAAAAGGTCCTACTGGGTTAGTACTAAAAATCCCACAAAATGGGTACAGGCATGTTCACTTCTGTTATTCTGAATCTTAAGGAGTTAACAGCATGGAAACAATTCAGATAATTTATGAAATAGCTAAAAGTACAACTGTAGTAACACACAGCAGCAGAACTCACCAAATCCTGATTTTGCACATTTCGTTTCCTCTCAGATTTGAATATAACACCAAGAGTTTTGGCAATACCCGTCAGAAATTTATTTCTTTCTTCAAGTACCTCGATTTCAGCCTACAAGAAAAGATATTAAAAATAACAATACGCATTAATGCCTGCTTCTGTTTTTAGACTATAATCCCAAAAAGAGAAGGACTTTTACCTTGTATTTAATTGTTTGGTGAGAATTTTTTTCCTTGGTCTTCAGAATAAGCTTCTTCGATTCTGCGATCTATGTAAAAAACACATTCAGAATTAAGTAACAGAAGTCACTGTGCTACTAAAACAAACCTTGTTCCAAGGAAGCGAGCAGAGCGTTCACTTTACATGATGGTGTGTAAGATCTGGAGGGCTCAGGGGAAATGATCAAGCGAGAACATAGGCCTTCAAAATACCGTAATAACTGAGCTACACCACAGACATGCTAGAGGAGGGGCCGTGAAACAGGTTCTACCTTCTGTTTATAACTTGACACTTTTGGGACAAGTTTTGCATTGTCCTTTGTGGTATTCTTCACCTTCTCAGCCATCTGCTGTTCAGTGACTAAAAAGAGGAAAAGCCAGGTTATTAGGAGCACTAAATGGAACTGAGCAGCAAGGACTTGTGTGAGGCTCCGTGAGAGACAGAGCTTCGCACAGCTACCTGCCTTTCCAGAAAGACCAGCAACAGTGCACAGGACACTGTTAAACTATAGTAACACTTGTTTTGATGAAATAGCAATTTACTGCAAAGGCAGGAGATACAGTAAAATGTTACATAGTTGGAGAGGCTCACTTCACAAAAGGTACTTGTTCTCTGACAACGGAATCACTTCAAATGAATGTCATTTGCAAGGAGAAACAGCAACTTCAGGCTACTGATCTACACTGCTGTCTCTCAAGCTCCTGTGCTGATAAACCTATAGGGGCCGAGGTGTCCCTAGCACAGACACACTGTCCTCTCTCCACACCTGTGTGGTCCAGCCACGCTCGGTCTGCTCCATGTAAGCAGTCACCCCTCTGCCCCCACATCTCCTACCTCAGCCAGTACCATCATCCTCCCCGTTATACCATGGTTAGTAGCAACAGTAAAATGTGGAGCAGTTAGTAAGTCAAATCAGACACCAAAGTCACTGTCTCTCCTAGCCTGCCTAAAAAAGTCCTCCCAAACACCAACAGGAAGAGATTTACCTTGGTATATTCTCTCCTTCACCTAGAAGAGAGAGAATTAACTTTGATGTCAAACATTTGATTAAAAGAAATACATAGTTCCTAACACAAGTCAGGATCATAACCAAATGAAAATTTAGCAACTGTTTAGTTCAGGATAAATCCATACAATTAAAAATGTATTATAAATAGCCTCTGATACAGAGAACAGTAAGGAATGTGTCTTACTTCACAGCTACACACAGGTTTATGTGCCAGTACCAAGGGAACACCAAGCTTATGAGATGAGCCTTTGTCTTCAACAGTGAAATGCTTGTTTTTATAAGATGCACATTATTACTTACTCAGAATTACTTGACAATCCCGAACAGCAAGCATGCAGTCTAGAAATGGTGACCATATGGAAGACTGGTGAGCGAGATTACCAGCATAATCTTTGCACTAAGATACGCCTGTCACTCACTGGAAGATACCTCAGAAACCCTATTTCAAGTGATCTATTTGTGCAATTAAGAAATAATCTAATACACCTCATCATCTGATTTCCCCAGACCACAAAAACAGTAATAAATCTAAGCAGAAGGGAAGACATCAGAAGAACACAGAGAAATGACAGCTAACGGCTTCCAGGAAGAGCACAGACCCAGTTCTTCCTTCCAGTGACTTCTGGAGTCATAAATCCTAAACTGTAACTAATTAAATACCACAGCAGCGATCACTGCACTTCTCTGTAATACAGACTCTGTCTTCTCCTTCCGAGTGCTATAGGACAGCAGAGCACAGTGGCCACGGGGTTGTAGGGGGGACGACTGTCCTCTCCAGGATGAGGGGTAGTGCCTCAGAGCCACTGGACCTCAGGGAGTGGGAGGAAGTGAGCCCAGGTGCAGGGTGTGAAGCTGCAGGGCTGAGCCTGAGAGCCCTGCTGGGAAGCAGCTGCAGGGGAGCAAAAGGAGAGGAGCAGGGGAAACAGCACGTTTTCACCCACACACACTCCTGCTTACCCTTCCAGGTGTTCTTTCATGCAAGAAGCTGTTCAGTGAGATTCTAGAAGTCCTCACAGGAATCTTTAATAACGTGCTTTTTGGGGGTTGTTTTTGGTATCAGGGATAGGGCCTTCACAATGAACTACATTCTCAGCCTTCCCATTAATTCTTGAGACAGGCTCTTGGTAAGTGACCAAGTTGCCCAGGCTGGGCTTAAACTTGCGCTTCTCCTGCCTCAGCCTCCCGCTCCACCAGGGCTGCAGGAATACACGCACCACTATGCCTGATCTTGCCTCGACATTTCTACCATCTTACGGTATTTCTTGCCCTGTATGTTTCTACAACACAGTTTATCAACACCTCATGGTCCGTTTCCACTTTTCCCACTTCACATTAAATTGTGAACACCTTCTTTGCACCCTGCCTTTGAAATACACACAGCAGTCTAATTATTCTGTTCTGTGGATATAAATAAGATGAAACATGATATTGCCTAATATAGATCATTTAAGTCTTGCCAAGTTATTACTCTATTAAATAGTATTTCATCTAACACCTTTGTATAAAATCTTAACATATAATTTATTTCTTTAAGATCATGTACTGATATTATCATACCATATGAAAACAATTTATATTTCTTATCCTGTTTTGTATCCCATTTTAAAGGCTTGTGATATATAGAATTATTAAATGGCTTTTTAGGATGGCTGTATGAGTCCCCAACTCTACTAACAAGTGGATATGCTTAGCTTGCTCTTAAGTCCTTGCCAATACCAAGATTACATTAAATTATTTCAGAAAACTAGCTTGAATTATAACTACTGATTTGTTTATGTAAATAACCGAAAGGGCCAATGATAATAGAATGCTCGATGTATTCAGAAGTCAAAGACCAAGTCAATTCACTCACAGCAAGGACCGTCCTCCAGAAGAAAATGGCCAACAAAACGATTCCCAAACAGGCAGTAAACAACACAGGCTTCCGGGGGAGCCCATAAAAGTCAGGCCCGGGCTGAACATGCTCAGGCAAGGTAGCAACCAGCTGAAAAGGGCGGGCACAAATAATGGAAACCTTAACAGAACTGGCAGAGCAATCACAAAGGATCATCACAGATACTCTCAATCTCCTCTCAATAGTCTAAACCAACTTCCAGGTGCCCTGATGAAACTGCCGGAAAGGGGATACAGGCAGGCTCGCGTTCTTGTCCGGTATGTGGAGTCTCTAAAACTTAGGGAGTGAGCTGAGCCTATTTCCCAGTTGGCAACAGGCCCTCCTTCATCGCTAGCGGTGTCTCACACATGGCCAGAATGTGTCCGGATCATGGTTAGGTGAGCTGTTTTCTATTACTGCACACACGCGTGCGCGCAAACACACACACACACACACACACACACACACACACACACACACACACACGTTGTAAATACATGATAGAAACCATCGGTTTATGCCGCTGCAAACAAAACGACTATGACAATGATCGCCACAAATCAGGCATCACTCCTCCAGGACGCTGTGTCTCAATTCGCTGCACCCTTAGGCTGCACACACAGGTGGCAGCGTGAACGCGGCTCCCAAGGCGATCGCTGCCTTCGCCCCAGGCCGCTTCCTCGGGACAATCCGCCCCTCTGCCGTCCACACCGCGCTCCTGCCTGCTGGTAAAGTACGGTTCTTCCGAGGGGACCCGCAGCCCGGCTCCCACCGGCGGGCGACCCGCGCCCCTCGCCCGGCCCTGGTTCCCGGCCTCAGCCTCAGCAGCCGGTCTACCAGGGCCGCGTACAGCACCTGCAGAGGCTGCAGCAGCTTGGCAAAGCCCCGGGACACGGTGACCCCGAGCCCAGTGGCTGACACCGCGTCCATCGCAAAGGACCGCTCCCTGCGGACCGGCCGGAAGGGCCGGACCAGCAGTGGCAAGCACTGTCCTTTCCAGAGGCGGCAGGGGGCGGGACTGCACAGCTACACCCTCCCCTTCTAGCTGAGCTATGAGCCCTTAACACACGGTCTCCAGCGCAATGGGGCCGCGTGCCAGCAGAGAGGGGCGGGGCCAAACCTGGGCACCGCGTGGGGCCGGGGGAGCGCCCAATGAGCGAGGGAGGCCGGGGGCTGGAGCGCCCAATGAGCGAGGCCGGGGGCGGGGTCCCGTGGCCGCGGAGCAACGCCCGGCGGGTAGCCGCGATAAGGGCACGAGGCTCCCGCGCCTTTACCGCTGGACCTGGGCGCCTGGCCTCGCGCGCGCAGCTCTGTGGCTGCGGGCCTGGCTGGCACCTTCGCCGGGTTGGGCGGGGCCACGCGTCAAAGTTCAGGATACAGACCCCTGGCGCGAGGGGTCACCTCAGAGCTGGGCAGCTGCCGGGCTCCAGCGCACTGCTGCTGGTCGCGTGGCAGGTGGCGGGCATCATAGGTGACCGAGCCTCCCCGCGGTATTCACAGTGTGGATTAAAAGGATCAGCAACTGGGTACTGGGGATTTAGCTCAGTGGCATAAGCACCTGCCTTGCAAGCAGGCAGTCTGAGTTTGATCCCCGGTACCGATAAAAAGAAAAAAGACAAAAAAAAAAAAAAAAAAAAAAAAAAAAAGGATCAGCAACTGATGGCAGAAACAAACGCCTATGTCAAAAAAAGCGTTGGGTGATTTTTTTTTCTATGTACTCAACAGGTCTTTCCTGATTATGACTCAAAAGTCAAGAAGCAAAAAGGGAAAACACTGTAAATCTGACTACTTAACACAAAACAGAAAGAAAACGTGGAAACGAAATTTTGTAAATTTTGTAAGTAGAGGAGGCATTGAAGGGAAGTAGGGGAATGAGAAAGAAAACAGTACCATGTATAGGTACAAATCCTCACTAATGATCCGAAATGTACCAATAAAATCTAATTGAAGTGAAAAAAAAAAAAGCTCCTTCAGCCCCTGCCTACAGAAACAAAACACACAGAGAACAAGCTCGTGAGGCTCAGAAAAGATGTGTAAGTAGCTGGGCCACGTGAACACACGCTGCATGGCTCCTAACTGCACAAACCCGCGCTGAGATGGCCAAGCCCTGCACAATACTGGAGAGAGATGGGGTGGGGGCGCTCTCCCACCGTGCCTCGCTGTATGGAATGACAAGAGCCCTATATGACCGCTGCCAACCTTGCCTGGACCCGCCTCCAGATTTTCCTATGGACCCAATCTCTCTTTCTCCGTGGTGCTGGAGATAAAATCCAGCGCCTTGCACATGCGATGCAAGCTCTCTACCACCAAACCACACCTTGCGCCCAACAATCCCAACTTCTGAAAACGTATTTCAAAGACAGAATACAAAACACAGAAGTTGGAAAGATATATTCACGAAACTTTGTAATTCCACAATTATGTGTAACAACCAAAGACTGGAAACAAAATGTCTATTAATAGAACAGCTATTGAATAAGTATGCTATGAATAAAGAAGATAATTGTATATTCTGCTATGTATATAAAAAACAAAGTTACTACCTCTAACTTTCATTTAGATCTTCCCTGATTTTATTCATATATACTCATGTTGTCTCATTTAGATCTTCCCTGATTTTATTCATATATACTCATGTTGTCTGAAAATACAGATTAAAGTTTGCATCTTCCAATCTGGATAAATTTTCTTTCCTCGGTGCACCCCTCACCAGTGGTGAATTGCTGTAGTAAGAATGGACATCTTGTTTGGTTTTTGATCTTGGGGAAAAGCACCCAATCATTCACCACTAATCCTGAGGTTAGCTGTAAGATGGTATCAGAAGCTGGTTTATATTCCTTTCTATTCTTAGTTTGTTGAACGTTTTGTGTGGCAGTACTTGGGACTGAGCCTAGGGCTGTATACGCGCTAGGCAAGCCCTTTAGCACTGAGCTGGAACCCCAGGCCTTTTTTTGTTTGTTTGTTTTTTGTAGACAAAGTGCCTAGGTTGGCCTTGAATTTACAGTCCTCCTGCTTCAGCCTCCCCAGCTTCTTGGGTAGCTAAGATTACTGGCATGCACCACCATGCTTGACAAAAATGTGTTTGTTTGGTTTTGGTGTCTCCTGAGTTCAACATATAGATTATGTTTTTAAAGTTTACCAGGGTCTGGGGATATAGCTCAGTAGCATTGCACCTGCCTGGGAAGTACAATTCCCAGTTCCAAAACAAAACAAAAAATATAAAGTTTCAATTCCCAGTTCCAAAACAAAACAAAAAATATAAAGTTTATCAGTTTGGTGAGTTACCCATTAATTTTCAAATTTTAAAGGAACTTTGTTTTTTTTTTTTTTTCTTTCGTACCAGGGACCAAACTCATGACCTTGTACTTGCTAGGCCGGCACTTGCGCAGCTGAGCTAAATCCCTGGCCCTGAACTTTGCATTCTTGAGATAACTCCATCTATTGTGATAGGGACACCCAATTCCTGAGATTCCCCAAATGTTACAATGTGTCTCTTTTTGATGTACTGTTGGATTTAACTTGTTGAGTTTCATAGAAAAATTTTGTAACTATGTTTAAAGGATCGGTGAAAGGAGAACTTTCAGAAGCCAGGAAATGTGAAGAGTTTACCTGGAAATAAATAAAACACTCCATGTCCTCCCTGTTTGAATCAGTTTTAGGAAACACTGGGAACTTCAGACAGTAAATCAGTATTTCTACAGAAAGTGGCAGAGAATTTGTACAGAAATTCTACAGAAAGTGGCAGAATTTCTGAGAAAGTTCTACATTCAGGCCACCCTGAATGTAGAGAGCTGGCTATTTCAGGAAAAGCTGTACTAGCCTTGTTGTTATCGGGGTGGTGTCACCCTTTCACCTAGAGATAGTGTGTGAGCCTTAGAAGCCTTATTCTCATGTCACTGCTTATGAACATAACTAACATCCAAAAGATTAAAAAAAAAAAGATGAAAAGAAAAAGACAAGAGAACCAGGAAACTCCTTAAAAACTTCGAAGAGCATGCCATCGTGGTAGTGTTGATGTCTTATCTTTAATGCTGGTGTCTGCCCGCATCATGATATTGTCATGTACCACTTAATAAGAAATGAACCCTGGACAACTGTGCAGGGGGCACCTTGGAAGGGCGAGACCCTGGTGCACAGAGCTTTGCGGGAGCCACAGCCCCTAGGTCATGTGCAGGTATAGCATGGGATCGCCATGTACCACAGGTGGTCACAAACATCCTCACTCAGACAAGATGCAGGCAAATTGCACAGTGATGGTTTTCAGGTGCATGTAATCCTGGAGAGCACCACTGCTGTGTGTCCAAAGTGTCACTGAGTAGTGTGAACCTATAAATAATTCTGTTGCCATCAGTGAAGGCTGGAATTGACAAGGCGTTATGTAGCTCATGTCTTGATGTCCCTGCAGAGCCTCACGAGGTCACAGGTGGGGCTTTTCAGAGGTGGCTGGGACTACAGTGTGTGGTGCTGGGTCCAGTATGAGGACCAAAACAGGCTGAACCTGTGCTTTAAAGAGAGAGACTTTGTGCCCAGGGAAGACCACGTCACCAACCTGCAGGCGGCTATCTGGAGCAGCAGGAAGGTCGTGTGCCTCATGAGCAGGCACTTCCTCTGCGACGGGTGGTGCCTAGAGGCCTTCAGCTATGCCCAGGACAGGTGCATGTCAGACCTCCAGCGTGTGCTCATCGTGGTGGTGGTGGGGTCCCTGTCTGCATACGAGCTGATGAGACATGCAGCCATCTGAGGCTTTGTGCAGAAGCAGCAGTACTTGAAGTGGCCTCAGGACCTCCAGGATGTGGGCTGGTTTCTCAATAAACTCTCTCAGCGCGTACTAAAGACAGAGAAGGGAAAGCAGGAAGACGGTGACATTCAGCTGCAAACTGTGGCCTCCGTGTCATAGGGGAAAGGGCGGCTCCCAGCAAGCCCTGAGTGTGCCGAGTTGCCCCTTGGGAGTCCTTTCAGGGTCTCCTTTCTGCTGTGAAGAGCACATCTGCCTTTTGATTTTCCTGCCCCCAAATGGGAAAGAACATGCTGGAAAGCTGTGAACCACTAGCCATTGACTTCCTCTCAGGCCCGGTGTGGCCTTTCTGTCATGCTGTGTGGACAGCCAGCCTCCTGGTGTGGCAGGGATATCTTGAGAGAAGTGATAGATGGCACCATGCTCCCCTGGGGCTCTGTTCCAGAGTGGGCTGCACAGTGATTCCGAGTCCTTGTGCTCTGCAAACCAACCCTAAACAGGAAACAAATAGGAGAGGTGTGCTTCCTTCTCCGCCATAGGGACAATGGCCTGTGGCATCCTCACACTCTGTCTCAGGGATCACTGGGGTGCCTGGGCCATTACAGTGCCTAAAGCTGCTGCGGGACTCACCTGGGCCCAGGGCATTCAAGCCCCAATGGCCACACACACCAGAGCTTTCTGCACCATCGAGATTGGGGCTTTTTACTCCTAAAAGGGACCTATATGTATTTGCATTCCAATCCTTTTTTATGCTTGTTAATACAGGCTTTTTTTTTTTTCATTAAGAAAACATAAACCAAAGATGTGTTTGTGATTACCCTGCACCCGCATCCAGAGTCTCTTGCAGAGCTGGCAGCCTGGAGGAGAGAGCAGGCCAGCGGGGCCCATCGTCCCTATGGCGGGCGGGGTCAAGAGGCTATGTCATAGACGTGCACACACACAATGCACACTCAGCACAATTTGCATACAACACATTGCACACGTGTCACACCGGGCCACACACATCACACCACACACTCTACACACACCGCGCCCATTCCACACCACACTGCATACCACACACACTGCTCACAAAGCACACTACACACACACACACACACATCACACACATTCCTCAGTGCCCCACCCTTACACACACTTCCCACACACTGCTCTCATACATACCTGCACAGACGGAACACACTTAGACAAACAGCACACTCTATGCACATTCCACACAACATGGCACACACACATGCACAGCTTTACACAACCCACTCTGTGCATGCATCCCACACAGCCCCGTGAACACAGGCAACACCATCCCATACCCCAGACCTGCTATCCACCCACCCCGCATGCACACATGGTACACACCTACCACTCACCACACTCAGCCATGCCCATAGCGCGCCCTGTACACTCCCAACACCCCACAGATGGGGAGGCTGTACTGCGCTCTTATGGACCAGCCTTGTGGTCAACCCCAGGTGACAGTCCTGGGAAGGCCACTGCCCTTCCCAGCACCTGCAGCCCAGCAGCCTGTGCTACCCTAATGGCCTAGAGGCCTTTGCATTCCATTTCGAGGGCCAGAGCTGTACAGCAAGCTCCCCGCATGCACGCCAAGCCCTGCAGGGCTCTGCTGTCCTTGTGCCCATGGCCACATGAGCAGATGCAGCGGTCCCAGGAGCATGGGGCAGGGACAATGCCCTGTGTCTGGGGACAGTGGCACATGCAGGTTGAGAGGCGGTGGTGCTGTGTGTCTCTGGGGCATGTGAATCCTGCCCCGTCCACCCGAACCCATCATGGCCTCACACTCAGAACTAGAGTTGTGCACAAGGTCGCGGTGGGGCAGAGCCCACCTAGGCCTGAACAGGAAACCAGGATCCACCCTGCCTGTTCAGCACCCCAGGGCTTGCACAGATCGAGGGATGAGTACTGTCTGGACCTTGGGAAGGATGCCGTCTTCCAGCAGGGCCTGGGCAGGTGGGAGGGAGGGCAACCTGTGCAGCAAGGGTTCCTGGGAGTCGAGAATCCAGCCTCCCATGTGCACAAGTGCCTTCTGGCTGGCCCGCTGTGTGTGCCAGGTGTCCGGTACCCCTCTAGGGAGAGGGGACCGCTTTTTCAGAAGGGGCCTCTCCATGCTCAGAGTTCCTCCTTCATCCACACCACATGCCCACTACCCATGGCAGCTCCTCTGCTAGAGACACCGAGAGATGCTTCCAAGGGCTCCAGCACAGCACGCTTGGCCCCAGGCCATTGGTCACTAATAGAGAAACCAGTCAGTGACCCAAGAGATGGTATCCAGCCCTGCCTGAAAGGAGCTCCAGCACAGAACTGGGCCCGATCCATGGGGTCACTGTCCCACATCCCACCTGCCGTGAGCCAGCCACACAGCCTGGTGCTGGAGGGGGCCAGTGAATTCCCAGTGGGATGCTGGTGCGTGGACTCTGCCCCGACTGACCGTGCATACCGCTGGCTCTGGCAGTGGCTCCTGACTGTTGCCTTGCCACTCAGATCTGACTGCTGGCCTCCTCCCTCAGCCACACCATCACTTCAAGCCAGCAGCCCTATACACCATGCCTGGAAGGGCGGCTGCCTTGCTCACCTCGGCCACCTCAAGCGGCCATGAGGTCTCCTGGCTGGCTCCCAGGATGGAGCAGATTGAACAGTCTTTGCTTACCACCTACTTACTATGTGCTGTATGTTGGAGAGGAAGAATCAGCACTCCCTCCCGCACCTGCCAGGCGATATCTAGCACCAACGCTTGCCCCTCGAGAAGTGGGGCCTGAGGCTGAGCTCTGCCCACATAGCTCCTGGCACTGTCCCCAAGCTTCAGGGACCCCTGAGGGCCACATGCCCCACTGCCCAGGCCATCCAGACAGGAAACTCCTCCACCGTGTATAGGCTTCGGTCCCCACTGCTCGCTCCCCAGAAGCCGGGTTAAAGTGCACTGAGCCGGCCTTGCCGGGGTCTGACAGCAAGCTCCTTGTCCTGAGGCTGAGATCTGGGAAGGGGACCCTCACGGCCATCATGGGGGCCCCAGGGTCCTTCCTGCTAGGCACTGTGACCCGCCTCAGCCTGATGGCCACAGTGTGAAGGTGGAGCCGTGTCTCTCCCTGACACATTGGCCTGCCCTGCACCCTGCGGGCCTCCACAGCATGGAGCAGTCAGTGGCTGACTGAGAGCTTTAAGAAAATGCAGAAGGTTAATTAAGGGAGAACAGCTTTCAATGATGGAGATGGAGACTAGGGTAAGAGGATTCTGTTAATCAGCAGCACCGTCCTGGGCTCAGTAAGTGTTTTTAACTCAATTACTTCTAATTCTCTATTGATTAACTCAGCAGAGAATTTTATAATTAACTTGTTCCAAGAAGTAATTCCAGACAAAGCCTAAGCCAAAACACAAGGCAAATCTGAGGGGCAGTGCACAGATCCATGTGGCCAAGCCCAGGTGGGGCACAAAGGGGAGGGGCACAGCAGGGGAGGGTCACTGCCAAGAGGCTGTCCCCCAACCCCAGCCTGGTCCAGTTGAGCAGGAAATGCATCTGGGAGGAGGCATCAGAGAACAGGGCCAGTGCTGGGGACATGTAGGGACAGCTGGGAGGCCAGCAGGGTCTGCACAGTACAGGTCCAGGCTGTAGCTCTAGGTGCAAGGCCTGCTCCTACAGTGCGACCTGGGAGACCACCCAGGGCTCCAAGCAATTTCACCCAAGCTGGCCTCGCTGAGGTTGCAGGGGAATGGGTGGCCCAGGAGACCAACAGGGTGGGAAGAAGTGACCCACCCAGACCTTCAGCTGTGAGGACAGACGGAGGAAGGTCCCTGTCCGATCCAGAAAGGGACAGAGCACACAGCCATCTCTAGGCGTCCTCTGTGACTCTGCTCCACTTTTCTAGGCTCTGCCCTTGTGTGGTCAAGCTCTGGGGACCCCAGGCTAAGTCCTCCAACTTTCATGGGTGATGTGCAGTCTGTCCCATTGCCACGTGGTGCTAGGGACAAGCCCTACTGGACCTGATGGAGTGGACTGCTGCACAGCGCGTGGCCAGACACGGTGTCTCCATCCTCCCGGTGCGTCGGCAGGCCTGAGCTGTCCACCCCTTCTTGGGCACTGGCAGCACAGGGGACAGAGCTTTGGCACGACTGAGTGGTAGCTGACTCGGCACTCAAGGTCAGCTCAACCCCGGCCATCACAGAGAAGGAGGCGCGGGCTGGCAGGAGCCCCAGAACACGGAGTGGCTACAGGCTGGTCCCAGTCTGGCTCTGGCTTCCCCAGCTGTGATAAGGTCATTGGCCTTCCCTCCCTTTGTTCTCACTTTCTCTAGGACGCTAATGCCCGCCTGGCCAAGCCCTGTGCTACTGGGCTCTCCCAGGGTCATGGCTGCTTTGCCCCACACGAGAGAAACGCTGGCTCGCTGGGCACTGCCAGCCAGAGTTACCGAACGTGAGGCCAGTCATCTGCACTGCTGCCCACCCTGTGCCCGGGGCCGAGAGAAGGAGGCTGAGCGGCCGTAGTCATCGAGGCCTAGATTCCACAAAGGATTCATCACGTGACACCAAGTGACTGCACACAAAGTCAGCAGACAGAGGGCCCTGTGGGAAAGCAACCATCTCTACATGGGCAACAGAGCATTTTAAAAAAGGAAAAATATGTAAAGTTACTTACAGTATCACTGCAAACCATCAGATATCAGGAACAAGTCTGACAGAAATCCAAAGCCACTACTGGAGGAAACGGCAAGGCCTAAAAAATGACAGTGGTGTTGACTGTGTTTGTAAATTGAAAGGCTTAACACACCTAAGACGTCCTGAGCCCAGAGCCAGAGAGGCCATGAAATCAGTCAGAATTGGAGCAGGCTCTTCACACCTTTGAAAGCTGATTTTGTGGCTTACACAGCTAAACCATAAAGGATAAACCAGGAATATTTTGAAGATGGCACCAGCTACCAAATTCTAAGGCACAGCAGTCAGTGTCACCACCACAGAAGTTGGGAGAATTTGTTGCCCTTGCTGCTCCTGCTGCTGCTAGAGGAGTTGCAGTCGACATGCAGACCACAGCGTGGCATCTGGTGCAGAATTCAGTCACCCCATGAGAGGTGATGGGGGATCAGGGAGAGTGGGTGTCCAGTTTCCATCAGAGCAAGGTGGCCCAGAGCTGCTGAGGGAGGGACACTGAGGTAAAGGAGGCAGGGCTTGGGGCACAGCGTGGACAAGGACGTGTATGGCCCTGGAGGACGCCCAGTCCCAGCTGTGGGAAGTCATCTCCCCCAGCCGGGTTCCATTCAGCTCCACACAGCACCCTCTCCCTATCTCTGTCCCCATATCAGAAGGGAACTGGAAGACTGATGTCCTGGAGCCCACCCCATGTGCTAGGTCTAGAGCCGCCAGACTGTGCCTGCTCTCAGCCTGCTGTGGGGTGCAACTTGGCCTGCACTCCTGCAGCCTCACCTGTATCTTGCTCATCTCTGGACATGGAGGTGGCTCTGAGGTCTGCATCTGAGACACCCTCCTGCATGCCACAGGCCCCAGCCCTCTGCTCTGAGGGATCTGCTACAAGGGAAGGATGTCCTCAGGGCCTTACATCAGAGCCACTCCCCCCATATGGCAGCTCGCAGGGTCACAGTGTTTGTGAGCCCGGGGATGCGGTGCTGAGGGTGGGGCAGCTGCTTGGCCAGCAGCCCAGGGACAGCCAGGAGGGGCCCCAGTGCCAGCAGAGAGGGCAGGGAACTTTAGAGGGTTCCGGTGTAGGGGCGATTTTGATTTGAGATCTGGTGATAAATTTACCCTAACCACAGGCTCTGAGAAAGAGCCCGCAAGAGACAGCTCAGCCTCGAGAACTGAAATGAAGCTCTGTCGCCTGGTCCAGTGGACCTCTCCTGAGCCGGTCAGTCCATGTGCCTGTGTTTGTGTCTGTGTAGCTGTCTCCATCGTCTCTACTTGTGGCTCTCTGTCCTACTCTCTCTCTGTCTCCCCCAGATTCAGAGTTACTGCCCCGTGCCAGCCAGGACCACTGACCCAGACCCTGGACCAAAACCACCCTTGCTCTCGGTAAGCTTACCGAGTATCGGACATGACTGTCCCTTCTGCGTTAGAATATAAAAATCTCTCCAGGGTTCTAAAAAATGCCTAGCCTTGTGGCCATCTGACCTATGAAAACCCAGTTGGGCTAGAACCGCACAATTGGGAAATGCAGAAAGGACCCCAATTTAGGTCCAAGTGCGCCTCTGGCTCCAGGCAGAGTCTGCACATGCAAATAGGTGAGAGCACTGTAAAGGTATGTGCCAGTTCATCTGTGCACTGCCTGCCTCGGCCCAAACCACGAAACCCCGGGAGCGTTAATGTGGATGCAGTTTGCTCCTGGATCCCAGATGAAGGGGCCTGTTAACACGAGGGTGACTCCTAGCACATACACTGGGAAACCACGTCTCAGTTACCACAACTGAACCAAAACCAAGATAGCAAGGAAACAAGAGAAATGGAAAGTGGAAATTCCAGGGCCTTACAATGTTAAGTCTGGTTCCGTGCTGCAGGAGGGCAGAAAAAGAGGTGGAGTCGAAACGTAAACTTCTAGACTTTCTTAAACAGAAACACTCAGTGACTGTCCACTCCACTCAAGCAACGGGTGGCTCACAGCAAGTGGAAAGGGCCAGTAGGAGAGCGCCCATCCCTGTGCCTGGAGATTGCGCCCACTTAGAAGAACACACACTGCTCTAGCTGAAGACCGTGTGTATTAGAGTGTTCTTATTAACAAGCTCTCCCCATCCGGTTCTGAATATGCCACACCAGCAGGCATGGCAGCGGCGGGGCATGGTGGCTGGTGGTCCACGGAGCTGAGCCTCTCTCTCACAGCTCTGCCACAGCTCTGCAGACAGCCAGGGCCAGGCCGTGACCTGCCTCCCCCAGGAGATGGTTAAACTGAAGTTCTGGCTCGCTGTGATTGACATGCATCAAGCCTGGGATCATGCCAGCCTGTGACAAGCTCCGCGCTGCTCTTCTCTCCACACTGTCACTCTGATGCTGCAGATTGGAGACTCTGCTTCCGCTCCCAGAACCGCCCTCCCTGAGCCCCACTTCCCTGTCTCAGTGGAGACCCATTTGGTTACTCTCAGCATCGCAGTGTGCTGGCCTTTTAGAGCTAGCAGCCTTGTAGGCCAGTGGTGACTGCCTGGCCACCCAGGTGTTGGAGCCCAGTATGCCACCTGTGCTGGTCTTGCCTGGGTCCTCTGGGGCCTGCAAGCCCAGAGGAGGCTGCAGTTCTCCTAGGCGAGGAGTTCTGTGTTCCTGGTGGCTTTCTACAGCCCTGCAGGTAGGGACAGGTGTGGGGGTGCGGGTGTGGGCGGTGGTGCATGAAGCCCTCAGGGGCCGGCTGTGTGGCCTGCAGAGGCACCACCCCATTCTGGATCTGGGTGAAGCCACCTGTGGCAGGGACAATTGGCTGCAGGAGCAGTTGGCAGGAGCGTGAGCTGCAAGTGAGGAGTTTGTAGGTGTTCAGACAACGACACTGCTGGTTGAGGGAGAAGAAGGGGCATGTGGGGTGTGGCTCAGGGCAGGGTGGGAGCAGGGCGGCCCTGGAGTCAGCCCTGGAGCACAGGCCATGCTCCCCAGAGCAGGCTGTGTGCCGGGACACCCCCACCCCCCCACCCCCACTGGGCTGCCCAGCAGCTCAGCACAGAGGTAGGTCTCCTCTTGCATGGTCTTGTCTGAGGCCGCACAGCTGCAGGAGGCCAGTGGTTCCATCTCATAGAACTCACGTTCCTCTTCCAATTTCTGGACCTGGGGATCTAGAAGGTATGCATATGCAGGGTGGGCTTTGCTTAGGCCCTGGTCACCGGGCCCGGGAGCTTCTGAGGCAGAGGGATCTGCCCACAGGAGCCCTGCGCCCTGAGGCACCGGCACATACACTGGAAGAAGAAGGTGGCAAAGGCCCAGCTGACACACACGACAAGCATCATGAAGGTGCCCAGCTGCGTGTAGGCCAGCACAGTGGATGGCGTCATCATGGCCCCAGCCCCGCCCTTGGTCAGGGCGGCCAAGGCGATGGCTGAGCCCATGTGGCTCAGAGAAAAGATCACCTTTGCCCTCTTGGTCAGGGCCTGGAGCCAGGTGGTACGCAACCCCATAGTGGACGGCGAAGTCTACAGACAGCCCCACGGCCACAGAGATAGTGACAGTCTCCAGGACATTTAGTTCCCAGCCCAGCAGGACCAGGGAGCCCACGGTGACAAAGATGGTGCCTGCAATGGAGATGATGGTGTACAGACTGATGACAGCGTTCTGCATGGTCAGCAGCATCATGCTGAAGGCTACTGCCACAGACAGCCCCATGGCTATGAGTGTGCTCTCCGAGAGGCTGTCCTGGAGGTCGTAGAACTCGAGGTTGCTCACAAACCAGCCATTGCCGAGGCCCTCAGGTGCAGAGCGCAGCTCCCGGGAGATCCACGAGTCCACGTCGCTGTAGAACTGGTGCATCTTCTCATAGGCCAGCATGAAGAGGTGAGTGCTCGGGAACTCTAGCACCACAGCCCGATTGGTGTCGCTGACGTCAAAGCGCGGCCCTGGCATCCTGCCATCCAGGTGGTAGCCCGTGCTCCTCTCCAGCTCCATGATGGCCCTCTTGATGCACAGCTTGAAGACCTCCTACTTGTAGGGGAAGCTCCCGTGACTGCAGCATGGGTACAGGGCAGGCTCGTCGCAGTCCTAGTTCTCCATCTACTGCCTGAAGGTCTCGATAAAGCAGCTGGTGAAGTCCTGCTCGTCCGTCTGGTGGAAGAAGATCGGGCTCCTCAGCTTCTGGCAGAAGTGCAGGACCCAGGCCTGGGACGCAGGGCTGGCGATGTTGAAGCTGTTGTCCAGTGTCAGTCTGCCCTTGCTCTTGAGGTTCAGCGGGTTGCCATTGTCCTCAGGGGACACGCCCCAGACCACGCTGATGGGCATGTGGAGCTCCTCACCGTGGTGCACCCGCTCGAACATGAACAGCTTCCTGTACTAGGCGTCTTAGTGCTCAAAGGGGTGTGAGGCTCAGAAAGCCTGGAACTCAGACAGCTCCAGGGAGGGCCGCTTCATCTTGGGGTTCACACACATGATGTAGGCGCCACCTACCATCAGCGCGAGGAACCACAAGAGCCCCAGGTAGGGGAACTTAAAGACATTGTAGGCCAGCACTTTCTCAAAGAAAATCCGGGAGGCCTCGGAGATGGCCAGGAGCAGCCTGTGGCACATCCGGGAGGCCTCTGCCCAGCAGCTCTTGTCCTCGTACTGGGCTGCTGGAGCTTCCGGAAGCAGCTGAAGATGTTGAGCAGGTAGCGCTCGTGCAGTACCACCACAGCGTGGAGCCAGGTGACCATGAGGATGCAATTCACCAGGAAGGCGGTGCCCGCGTACACACCGAAGCACCTGAAGGCTGTGATCTTGCTGACGGCGGTGGTGAAGCTGGTGTTAAACACGAAGAGGGCAGCGTGCTGCAGGGTGGCGCTCACTGTCTCCACAGCCTCAGCACGGGGCTTGTCGCACTTGGTGTAGGCCCACATATCACAGAGCACGAATGCACCATCGGCCCAGATGCTGACCAGAATGGTAAGTACAGTGAGGTTCATGAAAGGAAAAAACTCGAAGCTGAGCATGACACGGTAGACAAAATAGGAGACGATCAAGGAGCTGCTGATGGCAAACATGGTCATCAGCATGATAAACATGGACTTGGTGTAGACACACATGACCAGCAGGACAAGCCCCATGCACAGTATTCATCAGAAGGTAGTCCTGAAACAAGCTATGTTTGATGCCCAGTGAGGAGGGCTCTAAGTTACTCCAGTCTGAACTACAAACCAGTGTGTGGAGTGAGACACAAGTGTGAAGCAGGGGCAGCCAGTGCAAGTTTGGAGGATAAAATTAACACCTGCGTGGCACAGAAGCCTTTTCAAGCCCTTGCGACAGGCAGTGAAGCCTATGTAGCACAGAAATAAGAAAGCAACTGTCCCAGTCCCTTTTGTTATCGGCATGAGCTTTTCAGTGGCCCAGGTACATTATCTCCACCAACACAGCCGGAGACAAAGGTGCTGCTCCCAGAAATGGCTGAGGGCTTTTTTCTGTTTCTGAAACCCAGGTTAAGCCCTGGGAAGGTTAAGCCCCCCTGGGGCAGTGATGAATGTCCTCTGAGGGAGCCAAAGGCCCCTGTTATCCTTTCACCATGCAAGGACACACAGGTGGTCCCCTCTGGAGGAAACAGCACCACAGACCCCACCCCACAGGCCCTGATATCAGATCTGCCAACACCCAAACTCACAGCGATACATTTGTTGGGTAAAAACCCCTGTGACTACAGCTCCATCCTAGATACACATTGACCCCAGGACTATCCAAAGCACCAATATCAGTACACACCAAGGTTGAGACTAAATTTTTCCCCTGAAATTTGGGTAGAAAGTGGAAAGATTTTTAAATTAAAACATTATTATCTGATTTTAAATGACATTACTAACAATAAATAGGTGCTTAATTATTTTTCTAAATTCTTAGAAAAGTTTTCAGGCTGGCTGAAAGCCCCTCTTGGAGCCCCCTGGTAACCAGGAGACAGTGCAATGGGACTCAGTTTGCACTGTACCCCACGGGAACACCCTCAGTGGAGAGGGTTTCCCTTCCTGGGCTGTTTTTGCCTGGAAAGTAAAACGTCATTTTTGGATCTTGCTGAATGACTAGAAGTTTGAATGCCCGCCCCAACTGCCGGGAAATAACAGGCCTGATGCAGCTTGAGCTAGGAGACACAGAAAAGGAAGGTGGGAACGCAGGGTGCACTATATTGGTGTTTGTCCCAAGAGGGCTGGCCTCAGCTCCCCAGGGCTCTCACCTGGGCAGACACCAGGCCAGCTGGGAAGCGATGGCCAAGCACATCACCTGATCTGTCTAAAGATTTCAGGTGTTTTACATACCCTGGAGTTTACACTGCACATGGATTTAATGGCAGGCAAATACCACAGTGTCTCCCCTCCTGTCGAGGTAAAGTATCGTTCACCTGTGATAACAAAAAAGAAAAGAAAAAGTTATCAGTCACTGATTCTTAAGACACAGACCTCAAGAACAATTGCAGTAGGACTACATGGCAATTCATTAGCAGTAGCAATTCTGCCTTTCATAAATTCCCGGAGAAACTTTACACAGAAGCAACACTATGCATCGCCTTAGCATGAAGCCTCTGTCTGTCGGGAACACCCAGAGCCACAGTACACACTCACAACTCCATCTCTGATCAAAGTTAAGGAGGAAGAAAGATGCATAACAATTTTCAACAGGAGATGAACTGAAATGCCTCCCTCTTAAACTCCCCAACATGTCCCACTATGTTGTACAAAACGGAAGAGTGACACACTAGGGCGATGAGGGCGAACCTTCCAGAGCTTTCAGTGATACAAACAGCCTGCTGCCACCCTCCAGGCCGGGTTCACCACCACTGCATGGTGTCTTGAGAACAGATGGTCAGCATGCGCTCCCTGGCCGAGAGGGAAGACGGGACGTGATCAACATGAAAGCAGTGAAGCTGGAGTCCGGCCGCGCACAGTGCTGGCCCGGCCAGTGTCACGGGTGCACTGTGTATGTTCTGAGTGTGTCTACACCCCTAGTGCAAGAGAACCTGAAGCTAATGCCCCAGAGCCCAGGCTGTTGCACTTGGTGGTGGGGCATGGGAAGCACCAGGAAGAGCGCGGTGTCTGGGCCCTGATGTGGCCGAGCCAGGCCCTGTTACTGCAGTCAACAGTCGGGTAGGAACATTCTAGGCAGTCAGACAGGGCTGAGCTCCTGTGAGTCAATGTAAAGATAAGACTCGTCACAACTGTGGCCAATGCACATCCGTGGAAGGCCAGGTCTCTGGACAAAGACCAGGCGTGCGGTAAGCGATGACACTCAGTCTAAGAAAGTCCAGATAGGCATCAGTCACTTCAGTGTGTGACAGCAGCCCAGACTCACTGCTTCCTAAAAATGTCTTTGTTGTTTCTCTGTTACGTGCTCTGTGACTTGTTCCACCACTGGATCAGTGTTACGTAGGTAGCTCCACTTATAATCTTACTGGTTGATCACAGCTGTACCCACTTGGTGCCCATTGATTGTGCTATGTAAAGCTTTCCCTGAGAATCGGGGCCCTCACCAACCCACTTGGGGTCCTCCTGCCTCTCCAGGCTGGCTGGGTCTCTCCCCCTGGATAAACATTTCCTACTCTTAACCTCCACTGTTGCTTAGAATTCATTCTTCAGTTTCGAAGACACAAGCTCAGTGTGTCAGATGTCTAGCAGGTTGGGAGGTACAGTATTCCCTCAGGTCATTTAGAGGCCTTGTGTCATTTCCTCCACACTGTCAGGATCTGGTGACTGAACACAACTGTAACTTCGTCGAGCTGCTTCTTCCTCTGTAAAAGGCTAACAGCAACAACCGTTTCGCCCAATATGAGAATCAGAGGACACGATGGAAAATGTGTGCTCAATAAGACTGCTCCTGCCTCAGTCATTAAAAAGGTAATATTCAGCAGGGGGAACAAAGTGACTGTATGTTACTATACTGTGCTAATCAAATAAGCTGGTAAAATCATGAGCAAAGTTTATCATGAAATGTTCCACTCACGATCATGACATTTTCTTTATTGAGCTCATCTTCGCCAAATCACTACCATCCTTGGCAGACCATGTGGAGAGCCAAGTCAGCCTGCTGGAAACAAATGCCTCTTTCACAGAGAACTGACCCCCGGCTGGGTCACAGAAGAACCTGTCACCTTGGGTCGAGGGTGGGTGCTGACTGCTGACACACACCAGGCTGTACTTCACCAACTTGCTAAGCTTCTTCCTGGTTGACAGAGCAGCCAACAGATGGTGGCAAAGCAAGAACAGAAAGTTCGGGCTACCTCAGGGCGACAAGTGTGGGGCAGTACAGCCACCAAGCCCCGAGCTGTTCAGCGACTGACAGCAACCTGGGAGGGTCAGTGTAAGCAGCCAACATCTGCCTCCTCACTTCAGAAAAGAAAAGACGCCCCCTTTCATCCTACAGCACAGCCTTAAAACACCAAGGTAAGCAATTTGGGGAAAATGACTTTCAGTGGCATATTTTATATTTGCCTTTTGTGTTCATGCAGCATTTAAAGAAGAATTCATTAAGCAATATTTATATCGATTATATAAAAATACACCATCATTACCTTCTGGCTTGCTCGTTAGCATATTTAAAAGGGTAATTTGCCAGCATTGCTTTGTATCCGGTGTTTCTGACCATGTTATTCCATGTGACCAGTCTCTGGCTTATTGTTGTCCCTCTTGGTTCGAAACCCTAGGCAGAATGTCACAGGTTCCCATCAGCACACTGCATTCCAGACTGAGTGCACTCACGGTGACATAAAGATCACCTGTTCACTGTGACAACACAGGCGAGGTGCAGGTCTCGGAGCAGGAAGAACACTTACTAGATGGTCACTTTCCTAGCTGCTGCCCTGCATTCAGGGGGCACTTATTTTTATCTCCTAAACACAGGTAGTGTCACAGTGTTTCACAAAGTGTAGCACGACTCTCGGCCACTTTTTCTCACACTTCCAACCCAGGGGACATTTACCTAAAAACAGACCACTGTTAGCAACAGTGAAATTCCTGCAGCTCCTTTTGGGAGGAAAACACATTCGGTCTCAGAGCTTTATGGAAATATTTTTATATGGTATGTGGGTTCTGCAGTATATATTGCTTTTTAGCTTAACCACAGGGACAGAGAAGCAAAATACCCAGAGTTTTGAGGGTGAGTAGGTTCCTTGACCTTTTTTCTTTAGTTACTGCAATATTTGTTTATAAAAGACTCTTATACCCCTTACCACTTAAGAAGCTGAGAATACACATTCACACGTCTTTATATTACAAAAAGAGCCCCATACTTACCCAAGGCTGGAGGCGGTTTCAAAAGAAATGGAATACTAAACAAGAGACTGTGACCTGCGTCACAATACTCTGCTCACGGTGGCAGCGGCAGCTAAAGAGAACACATCTGCTCTGCAGGCCGGGTCTCCTTACCAGCAGCGGATCCAAGAAGTCTGGCAGCTCTGGCACCAACACGCCCACCAGGGCGCAGACCACTATGAGCAGCGTGCACAGGCCCAGACTACCACCGGCCAGTCGGCTAGCAGGGCCGCGTAGCTGCAAGCAGAGAGCACAGGACGCCACTCAGGCAGTGTAGGGTTTGTGTCGCCCATGAGCACCACTTTTCATTCCTCACAAGCTAGACTTGGCACAGGTGCTCATCAGTGTATGAGTTGATGGAGTTCTGCACACACCCACGCAGGCACACACACACATGCACACGAGCACACCACAGGCACACACATAGGCACACACACATGGCTGATACACACGGGCACACATAACTGTTAAGGAAATTACAAGATCATTTTCATTTCTAGTGATAAAGCAGCAGTGATCATACATCACTGGCCATTGAGAGTCAGAATGTCCACACAAGGCTGAGTAATAGACTGAGTCCCACAAGGGTAGGGACGCTGGTCCACTCAAGTTAGCACGGTGACAGGGCCTTGCAGGAAGTACTCAGTAGATGTTTCCAAGGAAGTGACACTCGCGGGTACTGACCACCTGTCCACCGGGTGTTGCACTCTGGTCCAGCCTCTGTCTCACCTCCGGAACTTTGTCCACTGCCGAGCCTGCTGGGGTCCCTACCGCTCAATGCACCCCACACTTCCCGTGCCACCGTGCCCTGGCCATGCCTCCTCATCTGCACATTTCCAGGCCTTCACAGGAGCATGGTGCCCCTCGGAAGCAGACGAAGCCTCAAAATGCATTCGGCTCCTTGAATCTTTCTTTTTCTTTTACTTTTATTAGCACATGTTAGCAGCCTAAGGGTCACACCCCTCTGGGGAGAGGCACACACAGAGAACACAGTCCTCCTAGGCCACCTCTTAATTCCCTTCCCATTTGCAAAAAGAAACCCCAGTGAACCTTCTCTCAAATTCTCAGTGGAGCCAGCCCTGCTGGCTGCTGTGATGTCCATTTCTGGTTCATTTCAAGTAGGTTTCTTACTCAGAAATTTGTCAGTTACTTCTGCAAAACCATGCAGTTGCCTATAAAGCTGGTGGTTCTCAATGTGTGAAAAAGCCACTCTGTCTCTAAGAACAGACTGCTGGTTTGTTCACACTCTCTTCTCTTCGTGGGTCTTGCTTTGTGGGATATTTACTTCTAATTAAAGTTCTAATGAGGGAATGAAATAGAACAGAGTTGCGCTGGGGCTCCAGACTCTTTTCTCAGCTGTTCCTGCCCCGCAATATCACAGGCCATGTGGGCAACGTAGCTTACTCTCCCCAGAGTGCTGCTGCCCCCACCCACCCTGAGCTGGTCTGTGCTGTGTCCACTTCTGGGAGAGGGATAGGAGAAGGCTACAGTCCGGCTGTGCTCTCTAGGAGCCACAGCCTCCAGGAGCGAGGAACTCCGAAACATGTCTGCGCCCCCAGTTCGCAGTTAGAGACTCTTAGACCCACAAGCAGCGCATTTCTAGGCAAATCACACCCACAGAACCCTGAGCTGAACTCTGTTCACTTGACTGCAAATTCTGGATCTAAACTTGGGTAGGCAAGCTGGTTGTGGTGGAGTATGCCAGTAATCCCTGCAGCCTGGGAGCCTGAGGCAGGGGATTCCCAAACTCCTGCCCAGCCCAGCAACTGAGCAAGTTCAGACCTGGTCTCAAGATACAAAGTAAACAGGGCTGGGGGGTGGAGCTCAGTGCAAAAGACCTGGGTTCAATTCCTGGTATCACATACACACACAACCTCATTAAGGAGAAATTATTCCAGACATGTCAGAATCACTAACAGAGTGACCCACCGTGCTGAAAACATGACTCTCCGATGCTGCCTATGCTGTTGAGCTTGCAGAACTCACCGGTGGCTGTCTCCCCCTCCACCAAGCAGGAAGTAAGGCAAAGCAGCAGGCTTGGAAGCAATAAAAGCCTCTGCTTCAATAGTGCGTCTGAGACTTTGTGCCCATGGCTTCAGATTTTCAAGTCCTTTACATCTTAGACCTTTAAAATATCAGCCCAGGGAGACAGAGATGGCTTTGGGCTTATAAGATTAGTCATTACATGTTGCTGAAATGCACCCACTATCATTCAAATGAACCAGATTCATTTTTACCCACAAACCTCTTATCAACAGAGGGCGCTGGGTCCCCAATTGCTTAGTTTTCATAGTCTGGTTTAATTTACCCTTATCATGAGCTTTTTTTTTTGTGCACAGCAGCTCTGAACTCCTCTTTCAGTAACTGCCCCTCTTCCTCTTGAACATGTGTTCAATTTTGCAGCCCTGTTCTGCACCCTGTCCTGCATGCGCTAGCCTTCAGGGGGGCAAGCCTGCTGCTCATGCACGGCTGTGTCACTGCGGCAGGTGCTACAGGGTGCGGGGGAGCCAGCCCCCAGGCAGCCACTCACACAGCCCACCTAGGCACACATGCTGCCCTTCCCCTACCTACGCAGCCATCAGCCCAGCCAGGGAGCTACGGAGAGAACAGGCTCACGTCACTGTGAGATGCAGACAGTGGCCACAACATCAAGGTGAACAGCTCCTAAGAATGCCACGGCCTGTGCTCACGAGCATGTGAATCTGAGCTGAGGAAACCCCATGTGCATGCTGGCCCAGTCATGGCAGCTGTGTGGGGTGGGTGCTATGGGAGGTCCCTCAGACACACACAATTCTCAGCCACCTTCTCATTGGGTTTCTCTGGATATAGGTCAGAAATAACGGTTCAAGCAAACAAACTCAGGGTCTCGCAGGGCCAGCACACAGTCAAATGACATTAGAGGTGCCTGTCACAAACGGGCTGTTTTTGTCACAGGAACACCCCATAGCACTTTCTTAGCTTACATGCTCTCCCCTCACTCTCTGTCATATTTCTGAAAGCACTTCTCCCCTCCCCTCTGAGCAGAGCCAAGCTCGCAGATTGCGCATGCTCTGATCCTGCAGTGATGACCATTCTCCTGTCATCCCGACCCTAACCCTGGTAGCCTACCCTTTGTTCCCCAAGTCATCTGCAGGCAAGCAGCCTTAGCTTCCACCTTCTACTGGAGCAATACTTAGCTCCTGTAGTTATCCTTCCCTTCCTAAAAGCCCTTTGCCTTCATTTTAATCCTTCTGTTTCTCTCAGTACTCCTCCTGATTCCTTCTGTCCTTGAAGGGTAGGCATTTCAACATGCTATTAATCACAGTGTTTCCTGTGGCATCACGAACTCAAGAATAAAAGAATGACTAACGTTCAAGAAATTTCACACACAAAGAATAGGGTCCAGAACTCTCATTCCTTAATCTATTCATCCAGCAATTAGCGTGAAGTAACAAGGATGCAAGGCATTATGGGAATACAAAATGGCAGACACAGGCCCTGCCTACAAGGAACCCAGACTGTCACACAACTATCTATATAACAAGTCAAGACAGAGGTGCTCATAGAGTCAAAGACAAGATATTTTGTGACTAAGAGATTACTAATGGCTAAGATAGAAAAGGAAACCAACAGACTTTTTTGAAAAACTTACAGGTACATATACCAAAGAGAAGAAATTAGGAATTCTAAAAAATGCCAACCTAGAAACGAAGGGGAAAACAATTAAAAATCTTCAAAATGCAAAAATTTAGTCTATTGAGAAAGCCCTTATGTCTAAAGAACTGAAATTCCTTTACTTAATACTACATATTTACTTGTATTTTCCCTTTATCTTTTTTCACTTTCGACAAGAGTAGGAGGGAAATCTTAATAAATAAAATGTGGTAACAGTGCAGTGGAAGAAGGAAATTCAAATGGAAACCTTAAAGACATTAAGCTAAATGACACAAAGCATCACAAAAGGATAAAACTGCCACTCCTGCACAGGAAGGGCGAGAATTATGAAACGCGGTGGGACTGCAGTCACCAGGGCTGTGGGAGTGGGAATGGCAGTCACTGTATGGGTTCAGAGTTTCGGCTTCACCCGAGGCGAGGCCCTCTTCTGGGCAAACCAGCATCCTGCCAGTGACCACTGTACAGCCCAAGGCATGTGAGGCCACAGGGCCGCACACTTAGAAACACTTGACACGCAATTTGCAGGTGGTATTTTACCAAAATTTAACAATAAATGTTATTTTAAATGGAAGAAGCATTTATTAATGGAGTCTATTTTATTCTACCACAATTAAAAGAGAAGCATTATTTTTCATGGAAGACCTGTTTAAATGGAAGAAGAAACTTATGCAGCAATGTTGCTGTGAAAGGTAACTCTCTTGAGGCACACTCGGCACACCTGAGCTTCTTTGGCAACTAAATTTCAAGGGTCCCTTGGGCTTTCTGAAGTGTAAGGTCACTGCATCTGATCTGACTCACAATCGTGTAACTGTGCCTAATGAGACAATGCTCTTTGTTTTTTCAGGAAACTCTTATCCATTCAGTGCTTTCTCTACAGAAAGATAAACCTGGTCCCTTTCCACACCTCCCTCGTAGCAGGGATGCACCCACCACGTGGGCGGCCAGAGGAGGGACTGCGAGTCTCCTTGGCAGAACAGCACCTCTGCCCTCACACAGGGAGAGACCAACACAGCTGATGATGAGCCGCAAACAGCTTGGAGGCTAAACACCTACCCTGAGATCCACCACCACTTCTGGAGATCAGCGATTCTTCCAGCAGTTATCTCAGGACTATTTTCCCTTTATAGAAACAGGGACCAGGAAGGTGGAAAGAGCAGCAGCTGCGGGCGAGACACTAAAAGGGCACACACACGCCAGTGAGCTTACTCTGGTAAAGTGACCCAAAGTGCCTTACCTTTTGGTTAGCTTGAAAGGTCTGGGTGTGCTGGAAAAAAGCAAAGAGAAATGATCAGAAGCCAAGCGGGATGCCATTAGCAGAAGGTTCACATGTGGACTGAACATTTACTTCTCCATTCTCTTCTGCAGATCCTGGGAAGACTAAAGAGGCAGGTGATCTACTCACGCCGTGTTAAACACGTATGGCCTCGGCATTGGTCATGTACAACAGAAGGTGCTCACGTGGCCCTCCCAGCCTCCATCTCTCTGGGACCAGGGCTGCCAGAGACACTGCCATCTCCCTATACTTCCCATCCACGGTGCTCCTTACTTAGTAAAGGTCTCCCAACACGGTTTGCTCTTTAATTAAAAAGGACAGCAATACTTTCTGGTACCACAAACATCTATTCTCTCTGTCTCTGTCTTGTGGAGGATGAGGAGTCACTTTGAGGCTCTGGCCCCTTCGTGACCTGCAGTAAATAATAGCCCCCGGTATGTGGGACAGAGACGGGGCGGGAATGCCTGGTCCCAGTGGGGAAAATATTCCTTTCTCTGAACCCATGCTGTGTGACTTGGCTTTGTTTGCAGAGTCATGAGGAAGTGGCCGACCACCATTGTGACACTAAAGAACAAACAGAACTATAAACATTCTTGGGCTAATGGAGTTCCTCCTGGGTTAGTGGGGCAAGAAGAACTGGTTATGCTTGTTTGCTTAACTTAGATAGTTTAGATAAACATTGTAGTTTGTCACAAAGAATGCTTTTTCAAGATAATCGTCTGTGCTCTGTAGTTGATCTGGTTCACTATATAAGAGCCTAAAAATAAAGCACAGCGTGCAGTTGCAATTGCCGTGTCTCTCTGCTGTTTCTCTTCTTCGCGCTGCACCTCCCGTGTCCCGATTTGGTGTGTGTGTGCCTCTTCCCCGGGGTCCCGAGTGCACTAGACACTCGCGACACTGTCTCTGTCTCATTTTGTTTTATTTGGAGGCAGCGTCTCACTACGTAGTGCCGCCTGGCCTTGAACTTGCTCATGCAGTCCAGGCTGGCCTCAAACTGATGGGTATTCTCCTGCCTCAGACTCCAGAGTACTGAGATTACAAACTTGTGTTACCTACCATGCCTGGCTCTACTCTTTTTTTAAGATACCAGTGGATCTCCAAAGTAAGTTAGTTTCTTTCTTTCTTTCTTTCTTTCTTTCTTTCTTTCTTTCTTTCTTTCTTTCTTATTCTTTCTTTGAAACAGGGTCTTACTGTGTAGTTCAGGCTGGCCTTGAACTCACGCACAATATAGTCCAGGTAGGCTCGAATTCACAGTGATAATCCTCCAGGCTCAGCTTCTGAGTGCCAGAAGTACAGGCATTGCCACCATGCCTGGCTTCAAGCTTCAATTTCCTTCATATCCCATTTGAACAAGTGTGAGCTTGCATTTGAGTCTTGTTGTCCTTGTCTCCTGTCCTCCCTACCCTGCCACTCAGATACACAGGACAAGCTTGCTAAAGGGACTCCATGCTCAGTCACAGCTTCTAAACTCTGCATTCTCAACCAATCAGTTTCCTATTTACAGGGACGTGCTAAGCTTTCCATGAAAGTGGTGAGAAAACAAAATCCACTGCTCATCCTCATCAGGCCAGTTGGCATTGTCCTGGACTGGCCTGCAGAGCTGGGAGCTTTGGGCCCTTGCACGGCTGCAACCCTTCCTTTCCAGTTCTGGGATGGGCGTCAGTGTGCTGTGTGCAGCCTGCAGCTCTGCGGTCTTCTCCTAAGCCACACACCAAAGAGGGCTGCAGATGTAAAATGACACCCGCAAAAATTTTTTTTGAAAGTACACTTCTCTTTCACCGAAAGGTTATTTATCTTACGACATAATTGGCCTAGTTTTTAGTGAAAAATACAATTTCTCAGTTTTAATTCCCATCTGGTACTTATGAGCTACAAATGAAAACATAAACAAAAGATCTTTGGAAGGTTTCCACAATTTTTGAAAGTGCAAAGGGGTTGTGAGATGAAAAGGCTTAAGAACCTGTTCACTTCTGCAAACAGCAGACATACACAGGATGCCCGCACTGCGCACGCTCTCCCAACCCAGCCTCATCCAGGCGGTACCACACAGGGAGGAACACAGCAGGCACAAACACCTGTCCGCCACTCTTAATAGCTTGGGCTCAATGCTGACATTTCTGGAAGACCTGAAGTTCTTTCTTATTTTTCTTTTCCATTTACATCTCTCATGAAGCTACATACTGTATATTTACGATTTTTGTCTCCACATCTCCCAAAGCCTCATGTACTCGAAGGTGGGGCTCCAGGAGGGGACTGGATCACGGGTGCCATGCTCATCACCGCAGTGGCCCTGCCGAGTTTGCAGCTAAGTGTAATGCTGGGAGGTGGCGCTCGGTGGGAGGAGGTGGTCACTGTGGCATGGCCTGGAAGGCTCCATCTCCCTTGTCCCCGGCCCCTCTGATGTACCGCCTGCCCTGAGCTAGGGAACTATGGCTGAAGACTCTACAAACTGTGAATCAAAATAAGTTTCCTGCTTTAGTTTGTATGCACTGGGTATTGTGTCTCAGCAAAGTAACCATCACATTACTCATTCTTAAAAAATGTATCTGCCTGCTGGTACAGCTGTCAATGAGACACAGGGTCCTCGTCTTCTCTGAGGGTCCTCTGCACAGCGTGATGCGGTACACTGTAACACAGGTGCACAGTACTACACCTCAGCCTTTATTTACCTGCCCTCGGGATACACTCTGAGCTCTTGACAGCCCTGAGAACTGAGGAGGCAACCAAGCTAGAGTCTGTGAACCCGGAAGCGTGTGAGAGAACACAGCACAGGTATTCTCCACCCCAGCCCCACACTGAGCGCTGCCTTCGGGGTCACTGCAGAACAGGGCGGGCACTAGAGCCTGAGAGGCCAAGTTTGCCTCTCGACATCTGGATATGGCTGTGTGCAAAGCCAAGAGGAAGTGAACCTACAGGGACAGTCACAAAGTGGTCACCTCCTACACAGGACAGAAGCTGCTTCCTTTGGGGAGACACATACCTCAGTCTGGGTATCTGTAAGAAGAATGTGAAGGAACTTGTGCTTTCATATCAAGAAGGGTCTCAGCACCCCTACACAACACCCCCAGAATGCACTGTATGTATAGTATATGTCAAAACTTATCATTTTTAAAAAGGCACTAAATACACAAAGGGGAGCCATCCTTGTGTTCACACTTCCATAACTTAGCATAACACATGGTTCTTTGTAAAGGTCAATCTGTGTTTGTCGGATTAAAGTATCAAACAAAAGTAAATTTAGTTCTGTTCTCTGTCTCTGTCCTTTTACTGTTTGTCTCTTTCTCTCTCTCTCTCTGTCTCTCTTTCTCTCTCTGTCTGTCTGTCTCTCTCTCTCTCTCTCACACACACACACACACACACACACACACACACACACACACACACACTGTAACTTCAGCCCATTCCTGTCAAGCTAAAGTCCTTCATATTTTACTAAACTTTTCAATTTGTGTTATTGCTCACAAATTCTATAGTAGAAATTCTCTTCTCCAAGGCCACAGCACAAAGGTTACTCAGTAAGGTTAATGAGAGCAAGAACCTTTCTTGTGAAAAGAGCTCTCTGTCTTCCTCCCCTGTGGAGGGGGAACTCAAAGACCACTGGCCGCAGTCTTTTCTCAGGTCAGCAGGCACGCTGTGGCCTTAGCCTGTACTGGAGGACACCTGCCAGACCGGAAGAGCCCTGACCAGAGCCACCTGCACTCTCGGTCCCCCACCCCTTTCATGTGGGGCTCATTTCTCCTGTGTCTAATTTGACAGAGACTTTTGGGCAACAATTTACCATTGCCAAATTTTCCTAAGGCTGAGACTTTTTTTCATGAAACAGCTTTCTTCGAATACCTACGTAGGGGTAGATTATTGAAATATTTTAGCTGGACCATGGAAGCACACAGACGGGCAGGGGCAGAACCCACAGTCCTGGTTTGCACGGGGTGGATGGGGAGAGGGCAAGCAGATGCAGGTTGGGGTCTCCTGCCCTGGGGCCATGGGCCACAGCAGCACAGAGGGGCAGAACACACACTGCCCACACCATAAAAATGTCTATTCCTGAGCAAACCATGAAACACATTTGCTTTTTTGGATAAGTCCACCAAGATACCCCAAACACCTATATTCTCATATCAATTACATTGAGAGGGGGTCTTGCTCTGTAGACCAAGCTGGCCTTTAACTTTCTATCTGGCCCAGTCTGGCCTCTAACTCATGATTTTTCTGCCGCAGCCTCCTGAGAGCTGATACAGGTGTGCATACCATCCACAGTGATTTTTAAGAAAATAGTATTATTGAGATACAGTCCCATATCATACAACTCATCCATTTAAAGTGCACATTTAAATGGCTCTCAGTACTTTCACAGAGCTGTGTGACCAAGCACTAAATGACTTTGCTGTCTAAATTGGAGGATGAAGGTATTAGTGAGCTATAAGGAAAAAGTTTTCTGTCCAGCGAGGCAGAATAAGGCCTGGAACAAAAAAGCTGCTGGTTCACATATAACCTGACATTTTTCACTTCCTGATTTCCAGTTATGCAGCCGAAACAGCACCTCCTGGATTTCCAGGAAAAGTTAGGAGCTTTGCTATATTCAGATGTAAAATGCCTTCGGAGCTCCACTCTAGACTATCTAATTAGGTATTTGCAAAACACCGAGATTTTGTCATGTGTATTTTGGGCTGTAAGATATAGGAACCTTCTTCTCCCTCCTCCTCGCCAGACTTTCTAAAGCTGTAAACACCATGGCTCTGACCTGCTTCCCTCCCCAGAGACAGCAGGACTATGGACTCATCACATTCTTTCTGCCTGAGCACAGAATTCATCTTACATTACATTTGAGACTAACAGGAGAGACTGTTAACATGGGTTGGAAAAGAAAAACTGAGGTTACTACAAAGATACCTCCTGGGCAAATACCTGATCCCTTTGAAGTTTCCACACTCACAGACCTGACAGCAGAGGCTGCAGGTTAACACAGGAAGGCGCTGTGGTTTGTGGTGTAGCCTGCTTGCATCCCACCTCTGTGTCTCTTCCCAGAAAGCATCTTCGAGAGCGGTCAAGCAAGGGAATCACCCCTGTTCTCTTGCACAAGTGGTCCCCTCTGCATGCAAGACCCTTGGGATCCGTTCCTTTTCATATCTAACCGGAACTACTGCATGGTGACATTCACTCACTTCCGATTCTTGTGTAAACCAAGCAACCACCCTAACACCTGCTGGAGGGAGCTCTCTTTTTCCTGGGTTCACTCACCTTCAGTGCCACACAGCTGCCCAGCAACCACGTATCAGGCGAGCAGCATCCACCCGCGTGGAGCCCTTCCTATGGCCTGAGGGAAGACAGGGTTCATGCGTTTGGAGCCGGGCCCACACAGCTCCCCAGGTCCAGCAGCTGGTGCCCTGTTGCTCCTTCCCTCCCATATAACCAAGCATTTCTGTGTGTAAGTGGGTGACAGTGACATTATTTTAGGGTTAAGAATCATTTTAGGGCTAAGAATAAAACGCTTATAAACTCAAGTACTCAGGATTAGTGGCGGGAGTGCAGGGTGATGGTCAGGCGGGAGGAGATTGTGCCTCTTGGATGGAGAGAAGGCAGGGAAAGAGCAGAGGGACCAACATCACAGGCCAGAGCAGAGGCAAGGGGAAATTTTAAAAAGAGCAATAGAATAAAAGCAGTATAGGAGGAGAAAAGTTAACGAGAAACCTGGGGGAAAGGTGGGAAAACCACAAGTGGCCTGTGTCTTTCCTTCCCTCATTTTCTGGTCTCTTTTAAGAATTGCTGGGACAAGAAAAGGAGACTACAGGATGAAGGAAAGGAGAATAATGCGACATGAGCATCCCCACTGTCTGGAGCATCCCTCCTCAGCAGCCGCAGAACCAATAGTACAACTTACAGAGGGATCACATCACTCTGTAAATTCCAACTAGCTTTTCCTAACATCTAGCAAAATCAAACCCATGAAAACTGGCTCTGTATATTTGTGAACAACTAAAATGCTAGGACAGAAATGTACCTTGAGCTTTACGTTGGTAAACCTGAACTTGAGCACGCAATGCTTCACGGGGCCTGTCTTGGCCACAATGGCAGCACTGGCCATACCATACTGCCCCTTGCCACAGAGGAGGCCGCTCCAAAGGTAATGACTTCAGCTCAGGGTGGGTACTTTAGAAGGCAGTTTCCAAAAAAAAAAAAAAGAAGCACTCTTTGATGAGTGTGCTTTAAAATATGTCCAACAAAACAAAGCCATTCTTCTGCTGCTTCCATGAATCATTACTGGCACACTTCGGTTCCACGGTGAAGATGAAACAGATACCCTGAGATGAGGGAGGCTTGTCTCCGGTCTGTTCTTCACGCACCAGAGCGGGATGTTTATGGTCTGTGTCAAGTGAGCTGCAGGCTGACGATAACCACAGACACCTGTGCAATGTTTCCTGAATGCTTACAAGATGTGGCTCGAAAGTGTGGGTCACTCTGAGTCTAGGAACAACTGCACAGTCCTGCCTGTGATGTGAAGGGAACCAGGGGGCGGGAGAGCTGGCCCTGGGGCCTGAAGGTCAGACAGCGCCTGGTGAATACCAAGCACTTCACAAATGTTAAAAAGAAATGGAGCATGAGTCCAGTGAAAGCTGAGTGTGGAGAACTTGCTTTAGGCGTATTCTGAGTGTGCAGTGCAGCCTGAGTGCTGAGAGTGAGTTGATGCCGGTGCCACATACACTGCTGCACTCCCCAAAGACAAAGGCACTCCTGTTCTTCCTCTGGAATGGGCAACTGAGCACCACGTAAGAAGCAACTCAGAAGACTCTCGGGGGATACACTGCGCTGCTCCTTTGCTCTAAGCCCTGTGAGGATGCCACATCTACTCTACAAGATTCAAAGGGCACCTGCTGTTGGCTGAGCAGGGAATGAAATCTGATGAGGGCAGGGATGCAGCCAGCAGCAGGCCACTTGCTAGTGTGTGCAAGGCCCCGGGTTCAACTCAGTTCCAGGAGCCTCATCAGAGCAGAGGCTCAGAGCTACAGGGAACCCACAGTTGTCCCTGTACCCTTCCCTGAGCCAGGGGGAGACGGCCTAAATTTCAAAGCTATGCTTTTCCCTGAGCCAGGGGGAGACGGCCTAAGTTTCAAAGCTATGCTTTTCCCTGGCCACAGTGTGGCAGAGGGAAGCAGTGCAGTGATGCATGCCTTGGGCCTGTGACCCAGGAAGGACGGCTGGGCAGAGCTGGGAGCTTGTCCTGCATAGGAAACAGGCACAGGACACTCGCCCAGGTGCTATGAATAAGAGGACTCAGGGGCTGGGCTGCTTTCTCACCACTGTCCCCCACAGGAGGGAACACCTGGGATTAATGACAAAGTGAAAAAGAAGTAAATGCAAGTGTAGAAATGTCCTTTAAACCCCAGAGGAGGCGATGGTAAGTTGATAGACCTGTTTACTCCCGAAGGACTGATAGTTCTGGGAAAAGTAATCGAGAACAAGCTGAACTTTGTATGTTTAATTCTTCAAGGGTCTGTGTGCCCACATTAGTCACACAATAGAAGAAGGCAAGGAAGTTTTTAAATGGCAACTGTGTTATGTATTCATTCATGCATGTGTGACTGACGTATCTGAACACTTCCCTCAGTGATGCAGAACTGGGCCGGTGGGGGAGCTCCACAGCTCTTAACCCTAACCATGTGGAGATGAAGGGCGACAGTATACCATTAATGCATTGTCAGTGGACTTAAAGCAGAACACATGGAATACTGTGGAGTCCAGGTGATGCCAGGTAACCTGACCATTGCAGGGGTCTCCTGGGCAGCCTGCCCTCCTTCCCCGCCCCTCCCCCCCTTCTCCTCCCCAGGTCTGGGTTGAGCATCTTGGAACGGAGCCCACAGTCAGCCTGAGCCACTGGCTTGGATGGGCTGCCAAGAACTCGAGACAATAGATGACAGAGGAAGCATTCGCAACTCACAGGCACGAAGCAGACAAGCTGCTGGTGGGAGAGGCGGCCTTGAAGCACAGCCTTCCTTGACCTCAGAAGCAGAACTGGAGCCACAGCCTGGGAAAAAGCAGCTTTCAGATGGGTGGGCAACCAGGACGCAGGGAAGGAGGCAAATCCTGTGTCTCAGCCCAGGCACTGGAGAACAGACAAGAAGGGCCTGGGGGCATGGCAGGCGGTGAGGAGCAGGTATTCCCAGGGAGCAGGACACCCAACAAAGAGCTGCCAAGCAAGAGTGGCAGGAAGAAGACATCCTTTGGGAGGCCATGTGCAGGAGGAAGGAGGCGGGAACACGAAGAGAGAAAGCTCGGCTTGGCCATGGCAGCAGGGCCCTAGATGCCCAAGGAAGACGGAAAGCAGAGGGGACTCTGATCTCCTGTTAGTGACTTAGAAAGCCTCTGAGAACCTCACAGATACACGAATCAAAATTACAAGCATCTATTCTAAATATGTACACTTTTATAAATGAAAGCTTGATGACATTTTAGGTACACATTCCATGAATACAGCAGTTCCATATTCACTGCAGGATGATGTTTATAGGTAATGATACATTTTAAGGACAATTAGAAATGCCTAAAAGATGCTTGATGTAGCTAGGCTTCATGTATGAATTAGAAACAATATAGCTGCAACACCTCCTGAAGTGAAGTCACTGATGGCCTGGATTACAGCACAAAGAGGCTGTCGAAAACATTAGTTTTAGGGGCTGAGGATTTAGCTCAACGGCATAAGAGCCTGCTTTGCAAGCAGGCAGTTCGATCCCCAGTGAAAAGATTAGTCTGCAAGTGCAATTCACACTAACAACTCACAATATATTTCCTTATTTCATTAAGATAAGAAAAACTCACAAATGTTGCTTCCATTCAAAACTGTATGAATCGCATACATAAAAACTAAAGCCCTTTTGAATTTCCAATGCAAACTATACAAGTTATATAAATAAGAATTTTTGTTTTAATTATAAATCTCAGAGAAGGCATTTTTGAAAGTATGTTGAAATTATGTCTACAATCCAATCTCAAATATACTAATTTATTAATAGGAAGATCACAGTTAGGCCAAACATCAAAAGTATAAACACATCATAACTCCCAAATTTACCAATTATCTTCTAATGCAACACTTGCTTATTTCCAACTTTTAGGATGTCAACATTTGACTCAGCATAATAAATTTCACTGCTCAAAAGTATGAGAAATATATTTAATCTTATAATCCACAGTTTGGATTATTTTGCTCTTACAAAATTACCAAGAATTGTACAAGGCTGCATTTAGAAGGTTAAAAGTCACATCTTCTATTAAAAGAAAGAAATCTCCGGTGCAGAGTTTAAAGAATAGGGAGAATCCACTGTATCCACATGGATTCTGGCTGCAAAAGTGGTATCTGGTAGCTGTCCTGATGTCTTCATCCTGGGCGCAGCGGGCAGGCCCTCCTCCCTTGAGCTGGAAACTCCTGGGGAGCCTTCAGGACCCACAATGGCGTAGCAGACACCCCTCCCCTCTCGCTGAGCTCTCCCATATCACCCTGTAATTTGAACATTAAACTCGGGGTGCTGGGGCCAAGCCTGAGGTGTGAGTGTGTGCCAAAGCCTGAGCTCCCATCTTGGACGTTTTGTCATTTTCCTATATTTCTGTGTTTCAAGTGTTATTTGAAAGCTTCCTCAGGATCTGTTGAAAATCCCCTTCTATGTTTGCAGCTACTGAGACTCTGGCACCACACTACCCCAAGCCATTGGGCCTGCAGAACCAGTGGCCCTCCTCTGCCTGCTCAGAACTCCGCAGTTCCAGACAAGCTGGGCCTCAGGAACACTGTGCGCCCACCTGCCCCTTGGAAGCTCCACAGTTCTTCAATCGCAGCCGGGTTAGGGTACTCACCACAGGCCGCGGTGCCTCAGGAACCTGTGATCCCTCCCTGCTTGCAGAGATATCCACAGTCCTCCAGACACACGGAGAGGCCGATGCAGACTCCCCAGATCCGCCCAGCCCCTCCCCTGCACACCGATGGCTAGGCGCGGCAGCGAAACAGGCTGGGCTCCGGGGATAGTGTGGGCCCGCCCACCCATCGGAAAATTAGTAATTTATCAATAGAAATATTCTAAAGAATAAGCATGGGCATGGCTCATTCATGGTTACACACCTTTATGACAAAAAATGTGTTATGCTCCTTAAAAAAAAACTAATGAGAGAATCAAGATGATATAGAGGTCAGTGACAGCAAAGTTCAGACCCACAGAGATTCAGAATCCAGACACTGGAAAATAAAAACATGCAGAAAGAAAACAAGGGAGAAGTGCACTACCTGGAAAGAAGAAGGAATTAATGGGAGAATTAAAAACTACAGAGAAGTTTGACAAATGAATCACAATGCAGAGAAGAAAAGATGCTCATGGGGAGCACAGCCTGGCTCTGCAGAATCAAAGGAACACTGGGGGCTCCAGCGAGAAACAGCAGGAGTGAACTGGGTCTGTGAGGCCATGAAGAGCTGCGGGAACAGTGTGGGTTTACTGAGGGAGCTTCTCCACACAGCAGCCACAGCTGCACAGGTGCCTACTGTACTGCCAGAGTGCATGGTCAGGCACCATTCTGGGAAAGGACTGTGAATCTGAACGTGGGACTCAGAACTGCCAAGTGATGGCTTCACTTCACGGTTCCCAGTGTTGCCTTCCCACAGTGACTGGGTGAGTACGGCCACGAGAAGCAGCTGCAGACAGGGAGTAGTCTGGAAAGAGACCACCGGAGGGTTCTGAGCTCGGGCTAGAAAGGATATGAGCCCCACCGCCACACCAGGAGACCAAGCCTGGCCTCAGTTGTGCTGTGAAAGTGCTGGCATGGGATACTTGAGCCCTTGTCTAGTGGCCTGTACTCAGCATACATCTGGGGTCCAACTGGCTTCCTTATCTACTGGCTACAATTGGGACACTCTTGGCTTGGACACTGCAACAGCATAGGGGTAAACAAGGGCCCTGTGGGATAAGAGGCCCCTTACAAACCTTCAGACTAAAGGCTGGTGGGAGAAAACCCCGAATTGCTGGACCTCAAAACTGTGGATCTAGGAAAAAATCACTCACTAAAAAATAGAAGAGAAAAAACTTTTTTGGTTTTGAAGTGTCTTTCTTCCCTTTCCTCTTTTATCTTCACTGTTTTATTGGGATTTTGTCCTTTTTTCATGCTTTTTCCTTTATTTCTTTTAGTGTCTTCTTATATTTATTCTGCATATTCTTTCTTCCCTTCTTTTCTCCTTTGTCTTTTATCTTGTTTTCTCTTTTTTTTTTCTGTTGCCTTTCATTCTATAAATCTCCTTGTACTTCTTAACAGGATCTTTTGTCACACTACTCTCTCCTCCTCACTTCCCACTGGTTAATTTTCTTATGTTTCTTCTTGATTTCTTCAATTCCAAACTCTTATTCTTTAATAGTATTACCAGGAAGCCTCATTTATTCATTTAATTATTTATTTTTGGTGCTGGGAAGCAAACTCAGGCCAGACAGGTGCTGTACCCCTGAGTCATATCCCTGGCCCCCACTAAGCTTTATTAAACTTTAGATAGTTGACACTATGTTAGTATTGTTGGATTCTTTTCTATCAATAGTGAAGGTACAGTTGCTGCACTTATCACAGTACATATTTGCTATATGTCAACGTCTGGGTGTCTTACTAGTTTTACTATAAATGTGGGTTTCTTTTCTATTTCAGTTGAGAGTGGTACATTATTATTTCTTATGGCATGTCAATATCCAGTTTGTTTTGGACAGTATTACTGTGGCTGATCTGCTTGATATCACATAATTGTTGCTATTAATGGGTTTTCTCTGTACGTCAACACCTGCATCACCTCTGTGACAATAATACTGCCGTCCATTCCTGGTGAAGTGAATGTTGGGCCAACTGCACTGTATCCGCCCCTCTCAAATCAACAGAGGTCCCTGGATCTTGAAACAAAGGCAGAAGTCTGTAATTAGTCTGTAATTAGTCATAATTAGCCTGAATGTATACTGAAAAGCAGATAAACTACAGAGATATCCAAACTAGCAACAAAGCCTTTCCACTGTAAGTACCCACAAACCTACCACAAAATGAAACAAACAGAAAAACTATAGAAACATGAGAAGACAAGGCAACAAAATGCCTCCTCAAGCTTCCAACACCCCCAAAGCCAATCCTGGGGGCATCAAAGGGGAAAGAAAGTAAAAGCTACACATCTGAATTATTTGCAAGGGTAACGGAGGAGACTGAAAAATAGTACAGTAAAGTGTTCACTAGGATCACTGATGAGATAATGGAAGTACTAAAATAATCAGGGAGCTTATGAGACACTAATAAAAAGCTAACTGAGCTCAACAAAATGATACAAAACACGAATGGCCAGTTTACTAAAGAATCAGAGTCCACGAAAAGGTTCCAAACAGAAATCTAGGAGAGTAAAAGTTACATTGAAGGTGTGGGCTGCTGGAGTAACCACTGTGAAGGCAGAATTTCAGAATTACAATGTAGGGATGCTTTCAAAGACCAGTTACTCGGAGACACCTTCAAAAACAAGAGAACAGGAAAAATGGCTCCAATAGCTGTTAGATGACACCAAGAAGACTTGGATTAACTGGAATAAGGGAGGAAAAACAGGAGATGGCACACAGGCCTAAGAAACCTGTCCACAGAAATAATAGCAGAAACTTGCCAAATATAGGGAAAGAATTAAACAGATAGATAAGTGAGACATGAAGAATCCCAAATAGCTATGACCAAAAGAGAATCTCTCCACATCACATTAGTCAAAATACCTGACAGGGACAGAATCTTAAAGGCTGCTAGACAAAAGCAACAAAAGACTTACAAAGGTAAACACCTCAGAATTACAGCAGACTTCTCGACAGGAACATTAAAGGCCAAGAGAGCTTAGAATGAAGTGTTTCAGTCCCTAAAACATAACAGCTTCCAACACACATACTTACATGCCCTGAAAAGTTTTCCTTTGAAATTGATGGAGAAATAAAGTATTTCCATGAGAAAGAGCATCTCAATAAATTCACGGCCATAAATCTGACAGGAATGATATCCTAGAAAGAAACAATGAAACCAGCAATGCCAAAAACTTTTACACAATGAATATGCCAGGCAGGGTGAACAGCTAACATGCTCCTGCCATCTTCAAGGCCCAGTGGCACATGCATATTTGGGCAGCTTGAACCACCGGTGGGACATAGGCACGAGCATATCTTTGGGCAATTTGTACCAATGGTGTTACAAACGGACACAATCACTTTCATCAGTCTTTTTATTAATAAAAAGCATTTAAAATTAGCTTATCAATAATTCTCTAAATTTTAATGTGGAAATCTTACAAGTACACCATTGCTGATATATATAATAATATGCATTTAAAACTGTTGTACCAGAAATTAGCTGTATAATTTTTTATGATATTTTAATGTTTTCCTTAAGGAACTGTAATATGATGCATCTGGTCTGCTAAATCAATTCCTTTCTTTGCATTACTGTAATCAAGACCCCTTGAGAAGTGGTACAACCTGCCTGATGGGAAAGTCATGCATGTGCCACTGATAGTTTAACCCAGCAGGAATTACCACATTCAAGTCAGAGCTGCCTGGTAGGGAGACATATAAATTACAGCCCCAACATGAATATATGAAAGGATAGAGGGAAAGAATGAGAGGAGAGGGAGAGGGAGACAGAGACAGAGACAGAGAGAAAGCGAGTGTGCAACAGGAAAACGAAACAATGACAGGGATAACTCAGCACCTTTCAGTGATAATGCGCAACACGAATGGTCTCAATTCCCCAATCGAAAGACACAGATTGGCAGAATGGCTCAAGAAACAAAACTCCACCATATGCCATATACTATATTTAATGCAAAAAATTTTTCATAGGTGTAAAAAAAAAAGAAAGGATGGGAAACAATATTCCACACAAGAACACAAAACAAAGCAGAATACCTATCCTAATTTCAGACAATGTGGATTTCAGGTCAAAACTGATCAGAAGAGGCAAAGGTTACGACATATTAGTTAAGGGAACAACTCAACAGGAAGAGATAACAATTATAAACATATATGCACTAAATACTGCTTCTAAAACAAACACTACTTTACATAAGAAAATCAGTTAAACACAACAATAAGGGAGACCTCAATACCCCACAGATAGATCAACTGTATAAAAAAATCAACAAAGAAATACAAGATTTGAACAAACAGATTTGATAGGAATCTCCTCAAAACCACACAATACACATTCTTCTTAGGATCACATGAGACTTTCTCCAAAACAGACTCCATACTAACCCACAAAGCATGCTGAAATAAATGCAAAAGAATCAAAATTATCCTAGGTAAATTGTCAGACCACAGTGCAATGAAATGAAGTCAATAGCAAAAAAGAAACCACAGAAATGGTACAACTGCAAAGAAAAAAAAAAAGAAATTGTACAACTGCATGGAAAACAAACAATCTCTTAAGTAAACAAAGAGTCACAGAAGAAATCAAAGAAGAAATTAGTTCACAGAATTAAACAATAATGCCACAAACATACCAAACGTATGGGACATAGTGAAAGCAGTCCTAAGAGGGAAGTTTATACCTGTGAATGCACATAACAGAAAAACACAGCAAGCCCAAACCTGATAACCTGATATACCTCAAGATTCTAGAAAAACAATCCCAATACCAAGCTAGTACAAAACCAAAATTATAAATATCAGAGCAGAATTAATGAAATTAGACTAGAAAAAAACAGAAAGAATCAGTGGATCTAACAGCTGGTTCTTTAAAAGTATAAATAAAATAGACAAAATCCTGGCTAATCTTAGTCACCCCAAAATGTTTTTTTAAAAGAAAGCAAAAGACTCAAACAAATGCATTAGAAATGGAAAAAACTAACATCACAGCAGACTCTCTAAAATCCAAAAGATCACTAGTAACTACTTTGAGAACCTGTACTCTAGTAAAACAGAGAATTTGGAAGAAATAGATAGAATCCTAGGTATTTACAAACTACCAAAATTGAATCAAGAATGTATACAAATCCTGAATAACCCAATACCAGGCAATTGAGACTGGCAAAGTAACAAAAAAAAAAAAAATTACCACCTAAAAAAAGCCTAAGACCTGATCTTTAGAGAAGATGCAAAGCCGATACTCCTCAAACTCTTTTGTGATACTCCTCAAACTCTTTCGTGAAAGTGAAAGGGATGCAGCGTTCCTGAAGTCATTCCTGGAAGCTAGCATCATCCTGATTCTAAAACCAGACAAGGACCCAAAGAAAAATGGAGAATTATAGTCCAATCTGCTTAATGAATACTGACACACAAATCCTCAGCAAGATATTGGCAGTCAACGATTCAACAAAAAGATCACAGATCAAGGCCAAGAAGGAATACAGGGATGATTCAACATGTGAAAGTCCATAAATGTAAAACACCACATTAACAGAAGACAGGACAAAACCCACATGATCATTGCAGATGCAGAAAAGTCTCTGACAAAATCCAGTATCCATTCATGACAAAAACCCTGAAGAATATAGGTATAGAGAGCCCTTTTCTCCTTCTGATAAAAGTCATTTATGCAAACCAATTAATGGAGAGAAGTTGAAAGCTTTCCTTCTAAAGTCAGCAACAAGACAAAGATGTCGAATGTCACACTGCTGGTCAATACAGTTCTTGAAACATTTATCAGGGCAACCAGGCAAAAAAAGGGAATAAAAGGGACATGACATGTACAGAAAGAAAAAAGTCAAACAAACATTATCTGCAAATGACACAGTTCTCTACATAGGAGACCCAAAAGATTCTACTAAGGCTCTTAGAATTAATAACCAATTCAGTAGCATAACAGGATATAAAATCAACACACAAAAATCAATAGTGTTCTTATACAACAATAATAAACTCACTGAGAAAGAAATCAGAGCGAAATAGTATCTTTCATAAGAGCATCAAGAAAAACTAAATATTTAGGAACTAACCTAACCAAGGAGCTAAGAGACCTCTACTACAGCAACTACAGTTGAAAAAGATCAAAGAGGACATCAGGAAATGGGAAGATATCCTTTGTTCCTGGAGAGGCAGAACCAACAGAGAAACAAAATGGCCGTTTCCAAAACTGGCACAGATTTAATGCAATTCGACAGAGTTCGTAACCTGCCTTGGAGCCACCAGATAATGGACTAAATCTCTACAAACGGAGCTAAATAAACCCATCCTCCTTTAACCATGTGTCAGGTATTTTGTCTTAGCAATGAAAAAAGCAACTAAGACAAATCCCAAATCAAAATGCCAACAAAATTCCTCACAGAACTACAGAAAAGAATACTAAAATTCATATGGAACCAGAAGAGACCTAGGATAGCAAAAGAAGTCCTAGGCAACAAGAGCAAAGAGGAGGCACCACTGTCCTTGGCTTCAAGTTATACTGCAATGCTACAGTGATAAAAATAAAGGTGGTACTGCCAAAAAGCAGACATGGGATCAACGGAACAGAACAGAGTTTGCACAAAGAACTCGAGGCACACTCAGCCACCTGATCTTTGACAAGGGGCAAAATCTTATGCTGGTGGAAACACACAATCTTTAACAAATGGCCCTGGGAACATTGGTTATCCACATAAAGAAGACTGAACCTAGACCTGCATCTCTCACCATGCACTAAACTAAAATAAAAATGTATCAAAGATCTAAATACTACAACACAAACAATCTGACGGAAGATAAAACAGGTAAAGCTTGCAGACTCATGTGTAGGCAACAACAAATAATACCAAGAACCAACTAACAGGATTACATCACATCAGATTAAAAAGTTTCTGCACAGCAAAACAATCAGCAGAGCAAAGAGACAACCTACAGAACAGGGGAAAATACTGTGAGGTGTTCATCAGAACTTAACTCTCCACAGTATGTACATATTACAGTCCAAACAGGGTACTAATATCCAGAACACAGAAAAAACTAAAAAACTAGACTTCCCAAAGTAAAAGATCCAACAAAAATAGGCAACTGAAATGTATAGTTATTTCTCAGAAGTAAATGTCTAATAAACATATGAAAAAATGTTCAACATCACTGACCATTAGAACAGTGCAAGTTAAACCACGCAAATTTCATCTCACTCCAGAAAGAATGGCCATCATCAAGAAATCAGAGACTGTGGCCCTTCCAGGGGGAGAACCACCAGCAGCTCCTGAGATCTGCGCCATGTTGGAACTTAGGATCCTGGGAAACCAAGCAAGCACCTCACCTCCCTGGTAAGTGGCTGCAGTGGGGCAGACCATGGCCCCTCCAGGGGGAGAACCACCATTGTCTTCTGAGATCCACACCACATTGGAACTTATGAAGCTGGGAAACCAAGCAACCAGCCTGTCTCCCTGCTAAGCAATAGTGAACCTTCTGGTACACGGCCTAGAGTTAAACATCCCGCTTCTACCCTGACCAGCGCAACTCCCCAATGAGACAGGAGACGCTCTTGTGGGCGACAGTTAACTGCTGGTTTATTTACGCGGGCTCTGGTTTATATATTTGGCCGTGACCAATCACAGGCTGCCACGAGGAAGCAGGGCGGGAATGGGACGCAGGCTCTGGCTACTATATCCAGCTGTGGCCAATCAGGAGTTGCCACAGAGTACGGAGTGAGCACAAAGTACGCACGGGTTGGCTAATTTAAAGAGGGACGTAGCACATTGCAGAAGCTGGCGTGGTCCTTAGTCCCGGGTCGGGTATGGTATGTTGAGCGCCTGTGCCCAACATCTCCCCCTTTCTTTATAACTGACGCAGGGTCTCCAGAGGTCGGTGCCCCTCGTGAGGTGTCACGCTGCAGTCATGACAGTGCCTCACTACTCGTTGGTGCTCTTTTGGAGGGGGCGGGAGTATTGTTTTATGAGCCCAACCCGTGTGCTCATCGACTTGGAGACCGGGGTGTCTCCTGGCCAAGGACGACACCCCCTGCGATGCTTTGCTCCACACCTGCGTCACAGCATGGCGAGCCATGCTGCCGGGCTTTGACCAGATTCCATGATCAGCAATGCTTGTTTGATACTTTGTCCCTATTCCTTTGTCTGCAAATACGACAGACCAGAAGTAGACTGCCGAATGCGGCAAGTGTAGTCATAGTAGCCAGAGCCCCTGTTCCTGCCCATTCCTTTATGAAAGCCAATTGGAGAGTTGGCCCGAGCTGGATCACAGGAAACTCGTCTGAGTCCGCCATAACTGGAATCGGTACGAACTGGAGTACCTGCATAACAGCTGAAAGTGTACTGTTATCCCAACATTGTAACATATAACAGGTTGCGGTGGAGCAATTTAGAAAAGTCATATTTGTGGTGTTTATGGTGGCCAGGGAGAATCCCCATAATATCTCCTGGGAGTATCCATCCAGGGGGTCACAGGTGGTAAACTGGAGGACCCTTGCCCAGATAGGGGTGCAGAAGGATCCCTGGGGCCTCCGAGCTGGCGCGCCCTTAATCGCAGCGGGCTCGACTTGGGCCCCCTGCAAGATGCAGGTCAGGAGGTAGAGCCCTAGGTCTTATACGGGGCGGCCCTGGGATCCCGTACTCGCTTTCATTGACCCATTTACTCTGAGAAATCATGCGTTGCAGCTCATTTATGGCCTCAGAGTAGGGCCCTCTCGACTGCGTGTGTGTGACTTCCCCTCTTTCGGTGGTGTCTGCATCCGCCATTTTGTATACTTCTTCTTCCTCCCCCTCATTATCTGAGGAGTCCTCTGTTTCTGGGTTGGGTGGGGTCACCTCCCCTGCGGCACTGGGCTCGCGAGATTGCTCGCGGGAGGATTCTGCCTGATGGTAACCAAGCGCCATGGCGCCAGCCCTTACATGGTCACGACAAGAGGCGTCTGCGAGACAGCTTCTCACCACTGCCCAAAGGGGTCTGACTCCTGGCTCCAGGAGGCCATTTTCTGCTGCAAAGTCAAGATCTCTTCCTAATTTATCCCAGCTGGGGATGGTAATGGACCCCGTGGGACCAAACCAAGGTGCTACCTTATCGACCTGATCGAGGAAGTTTTGAATTTGTTCTCGTTTCATTTGTAATCCCTTTTCTCTCAGTAAGTCGCCCAAAGCGACCGACAGTGGCTGAGTAGCGGTGTTACCCATGTTAACCGGAATTTCAAGAGTTTCTTTTTATTTTTTTCTTTTTCCTTTTTTTTTGTTTTGTTTTGTTTTTTTTGTTTTAAACAGGGACAGCTTAGTCCCCGCGCCCCTTTACGGCGCCCCCAAAACCGGCCTCTTTACGGCCCCCAGAACTCTCTTTACGAGTTCCTGACCCTTGCGACGCGTCCGCCCAATAGCCCCCGCCATCCGGCCCTGTTGCGTAGCACCCGCTACCAACATTGAGCAGTTTACCTGTCAGCCCCTGCCCGCCGAGTAGCCCCCGCTATCGGTGCTTGACGGTTTTACCTGTTAACGTCTCTGTTCCGTCGGAGATTCGTTCCCCGTACTGTCAGAGAGAGGGTCTCAGCGCTCCGGGAGAGAGGGTCTCAGCGCTCGTCTCAGCGCTCCCCGTACAGGCCACCAGTTGACCGGCGCAGCTCCCCAATGACACAGGAGACGCTCTTGTGGGCGACAGTTAACTGCTGGTTTATTTACGCGGGCTCTGGTTTATATATTTGGCCGTGACCAATCACAGGCTGCCACAAGGAAGCAGGGCGGGAATGGGACGCAGGCTCTGGCTACTATATCCAGCTGTGGCCAATCAGGAGTTGCCACAGAGTACGGAGTGAGCACGAAGTGCGCACAGGTTGGCTAATTTAAAGAGGGACGTAGTGCATTGCAGAAGCTGGCGTGGTCCTTAGTCCCAGGTGGGGTATGGTATGTTGAGCACCTGCGCCCAACACTACCCCTTTTCACTTGTGCCCCCTCGTTAGAAAATGGGAACCAGAAATCTTGAGCATCTCCTGGGAGGATGACCACAGCAAATAAGGGGGATTTCCTTCTAACATCTCTTTGAAGGCAAATATTTTTATTACTGTTTTGCTCTATTCTGATTAATGGTACTGCTCTATTCAATATTCTGTTTTGACAAGTTCTATAATGTTTTGTATTTCATTTTATTTTGATATATGTGATTGAAAGAACAACTATTGTAAAGATAACGAAATATACTGTGATACCTATTACTATTTTAAAAAAAAGTAGTAAGGATAAGAAAAAAAGCCGGTATATCATCAAGTGAAAAAAAGCAGTGTAGGACTGATATGTAATATGATATCATCTGTGCTTAAATTTTATATGGTTCCAAACTATGGAAAAGATAAGCACCAAAATAGGAACATGACATTAAACAATTATGATTAGGTTAAGTGATAATTTTCCTCTTTTAGCTTTTCTTTAGCTTCCAAGTTTTCTATGAGTATGATTTTCTTTTATAACCAAGAATAAAACAGCAATTCCATTTGAACCAAATATAGCTTCATTGACTGTTGAGCCTCAATTTAGATCTCCTTAAGTTGACTTGCTGGTATGAAGTTCTATTTTAATATTAAGCAAAGGACACCTTTAGGCATATTCTGTCTCTGGGTGGCACAGGATGATGAATCAGATACTTAATGCAGGGTTCAAGAATTGTATATGTTTAGGAACAGAGTAACATTTTAATATGAAAACTAGAGAATCCATCTTTTCTGCACTAAATTCAGTAGTGCTTAGAGTAGACTCTGTATTTGCATGTCTCTACCACTGCAGTCCTAGGCAAAAGCTCCTGACAGCTACTGCATCATCACCACCACCGGCACCCCTATATATGGCCTCAGGCTAGAGAAACCACAAAAGGGAACCCTTAGCAGGGTCCCTGGGCAGGCACAGCCCCAGCTCCCACTCCTCATGTCTGCCGGGCTTTGGGCTTCGGGCTTCATGGATCTCCAACACTCAGCCTCTTCTCTCTCTCCTTTTACCTCACTCTGCTTCCTCCCCCAGTTAGCAGGCAGATGGAAAGGAAGAATATCTAGCCCCTCTGCATGCATGCACTCTAACCTTCAGGGCCTGTAAGACAGGTATTTCAATCCCCATTGTACAGACAGGAAAACGACACTCAAAAATGTTGGCATCTTGCTGAGGGGCATACAGCCAGCAGAGAAGCCCTCGCTCCTTAAAGAACAGTCTACCACCTTCCCTGCCCTGCTTTCCCCACGCTCCAGCCTCTCTGATCTTCAACAATCTCTTTTCCCAGGAGGTGCTGCCTTAATGGCTCCGGGAGGAATTAGTCCAGGGAAAGGGAACTAAAGACCAGGTTCATCTCTGGGTGGGTGAGATTGCCAAGGAGGAGGCCACCCCCTCTCAGAGAAGCCCTGTGGCTGTCCCCGCACAGGAAATACATAAGGTATTCAAGGGTGAGCTGGAGAACCAGAGTGGATGCCAAGACTGGGAGAGCAGAGGCCTCAGGGTCCTTGTGCAGAACTGTGCCCGCCCCCATGCACTCCCTGCCTGGGCCACTCCATGGCTGTGGCTCTTGCAGGCCATTAAGACAGGCATCTGCTCTGGGCTGGGGTCTCCTGGAACTCAGACTAGGAGGCATGGTGGGGTGCCAGGGAAGGCTTCCTGGAGGAGCACACATCTGGGAAGCGGAAGGCCTGGGCAGCAGTGGCTGGGCTTGGGGCTGACTGTTCCCCACGAGGCCTGTCCTGCTAAGCAAGGGACCATGGAGCGGCCTGAGTCCTCAGAGCTGGGCAGCAGGCTCGGGAACCTGTGTGAGAGCTGCCCTGAGGCTCCCTGTACACTACTAGAAGGAGTCTCAGGTCAGGCACTGCCACCAACACTCAGGGCGAAGCTCCTGTCCTAGTACTGAGTTTGGGGGTGCAAGGTTTCAAGGGAGGGGGCCTCCCCAAAGTGTGGGTGTCCCTAAGCCCCAAGGAGGCCATTAGGAGTGCCTCTTTTTTCTTTCTCCTGCTGCCCCAGTCTTCCCTCTCTTTGCCTTTCGGTGTCCCTGCGTTGGTCGCCCGCCCTAGCTGGCTCCACGCGTGCTGTGGAGAGGACGTTGGGGACCCGCGCGGCGGAGCGGTGCCGGTAGACTGTGCTTTTCGGAGCAGCAAGGAGCCTGGCAGAATGGAGTCGCGATGCACCGAGGAGTGAGTAGGAATCCGGGTCCTGACTCGCACAAGCTGTGTGGCCCGGAGTAAGTAATCCAGCCTTTGGGGCGGGGCTCAGCCTCCTCCTCGGAGTTGAATGTTAGCAACCTGGGAAGCCGCTGAGCGCTCCGAAAACGACAGGTGCTGACAAAGGGAGGACGGGGCCTCCAGGTGCTGGGACCGAGCCCCCAGGCCGGATGGCGGGAGCGGGCGCGGGCCCGGGTCTCCAAATCGCGACTCCTCCCGGGAGGGCGGGGCCTGGGGCGGCTCCGGATTTCGGGGCCCTCGCTGAGCTCGGCGGCGGCGCGGCGCCCCCGCTCCCGGCTCGGCGGGGAGAGGGGCGCGCGCGGTCACGCGGAGGGAAACTGAGTCCGCAGGGGGGCGGTCGTGCGCGGCGTGGGCGGCCCCACGCGGGAGGCGCGCGGCTCCTTTTGTCTCCGCGTCCCCGCCGCCGCCGCCCCTCCCCCGCCCCGGCGCCGCAGCTGACACCAAGCGGTCGCGCGTGGCACACCCGGGCGGCGGCGGCGGCGGGCGCGGCGATGGCGGTGGCGGCGCGGCGCGGGCGGCGGCGGACGCGGCGCGCGGCGCGGGGCTCGCGGTAGCTGCGGGCCCGGCGCGGATGGCGGGCGGCGCGGGCTGGGCGGGCGCCCCCGCGGCTCTGCTGCGCTCCGTGCGCCGCCTGCGCGAGGTGTTCGAGGTGTGCGGCCGCGACCCCGACGGCTTCCTGCGCATGGAGCGCATCGCGGCGCTCGGACTGCGCTTCGGCCGCGGCGAGGAGGTAAGGCGGCCGCGCCGCGTCCCCTCCCCCGCCACCCTTCCGGGAGGGATCGGCCCTGCGGACCCCGTCCCTCCCTGCCCCGAGGCCGTGGGCGATGAACTCCGGGTGTTCCCGCCCGCGCGTACCCGGCCTCTCCACGCCGTGCCCCGTGTGGCCCGCGTTATGCGTCCCTGCCCCCTGCGCTTCCTGGCGGTGCGGCGCCCTCCGAGCGGTCTGCAGATCCCCTCGAGGGCCGGGGCTGGGAGCTGTCAGATGGACCCAGTCACCACCGCACCCAGTAGAGACCAAGACGCAGGCGTGTTGTGTGTGCCCCGCTGGGGTTTTGTACCTCCTGTCACGTAACAAGTGGGAGGGGATGGTGACCCCTGCTGGTGCCCCTGAGCCAGACCGGGGGAATCCCTGAGGGCGGTAGGTGGAAGGGAGTGAGACAGTTGTCAGGTTTGAAGACTTGGGTCCCTGTCCTAGGAAGTGTGTGCTGCGGTTCCCCTTGGCTGCTTGCTCAGAGGCATTTGCTGCTACCACTTTAAAGAGCTGTCACAGCTGAGGGCAGCCAAAGGAGCCAGGAGACTAAATGTAACATGGTGTCCTGGGTGGGATCCTGGAGCAAGAAAAGGAGGAAATTAGTTTAAAATGCAAGAAATTCAAATCAAGTATGCACCTGAGTCAATTATATATACATATGGTTTTCCTCTAATTTAGTGACCTAGGAATCAAAAGGAGAAAGACAATACAGTGTGATGAGAATGTTCCTTGTAAGGAACGCAGAGCTTGGAAGGGACCCCACTGTCCTGACTCTGGGAGCTGTACCATGCCAAGGGCGTAAAGCGCCCTGAGCCACGCTGGCTTCTGACATCGGCTGTTTTTCTAACTGCTCTAGCTCTTTCCCTTCTCCTCCACAAAGTGGGGGGTAAGAATAGCCCCATTCCTTGGTGCTTGGCTGAGTTAAGCCTGGAAGGGCTTCACCGAATGGCTTCACAGACAGAACGCACAGAATTGCTCCTGCTCGTGCTGTTATTTCTGAAACACTCAGACAGCGTGTTTGGCAGGCTGCTCTGGGCTAGGGAGTTGCTGGGGATTAAGATTGAGAACTGGGACAATCCCTGGTGTTTGCAGCCTTCCCTCCTCGCCCACTCTGATCTGTCAGCCTCTCTTCTCCCTTTCAACTGTGGCAAAATGGAAGACACTAAAACAGCCAGAAAGGCTGGTGTGTTGCTCAGGGCTGGAACATGAGCTCAGCATGCCGCTGGCCCTGGGTTCAATCCCCAACCTCAGAAAATCAGTCAGTCAATCAATCTGTCAATCAGTTGGAGATACCTTGGTCCACTCCTCCTTGTTATATATTCATCTTCTCTTTCTGGGTTGAAGACCATCCTGCTTTCTAGAAAATAGGAAACCAAGTACTCGCAGGTCTCTGTCATGATTAACACAGTGCCCTTTCCCCTGAGTCACAAGGCTGTCTTTCCTACTCAGAATAGAGTGGTTCTGTGGCTTCCAAAATAGGGTGTCATTTAGGGGAGTAACCAGCTTCAGCTAACCTGAACCCGGCCCATAATTTCTCCCTCTTTTGCAGCTTTTCCTGGACATGGCTGGAAGCAACCAGGCAGTATGCTTCCTTGTTTACATGGAGAGCAGGTGACACAAGGTCTCCCCTTGGGCGCCCGAGCTCCTGCTCCTCAAGATTGCTGACAGCTATTAGGAAACACCGATGCCACTTGGCTGAAGCCTGGGTGTTTGGCCCAGCAAAGGGATGGGCTGCTGTAATGAACAGAGAGCCAGCCCAAGTCAGAAGCCAGCCCGGCAGCCTTCGGAGATACAGGAACTTCTGGAGAAGGAGAACCCAGAGGTACAGCTGGATTCTGCTCAGAAGGGGCAGAGATTGGATGCTAAAGAAGAGAGGACTGTGTCCCCCACATCTGTGGCCAGCGGAGAAAGCAGGGAAGGCAGAGGCCAGACCAGCTGCTCTCCTAGGGGGGAGAAGACCCAGGCAGCCACACCAAGTATGCAAATAGAGAAGGGGCTGGGAAGACACCTCAGGGCTGTGACACTTGGTAAGAGGAGGCTGATTCTGGCCACCAAGCCCATCCTGAGGCAGAGTGTAAGAAAGGTCTGTAGAGAACATGCCCTCTCCTTGTCTCCACCCTACAGAGACCCAGTACAGAATGGCGGTGCTGGCCAAACAGAAGGAAAGCCCAGGGCCTGGCAGAAAAGCAGATGTGCCCGTGACCTGCTGGGGAGAGTGGAGCAAAAATGGGCACACAGAGACGTTCTCATGCCTGCGTTTCCACCTCTCCGCATTCCTGTGCTCACGGGCTTGCAGGTCATCGTGGGGGCCCAGAAAAGGCAGCATTCTTTTGGGGCAGAGGGTGAGCCTGAGGCACCATGCTCTGGGGACCTGGATTGGGGGACAGGGCCAATCCTGGCTGGGAGCCCAGCGCTCCGGGGTCCCTCAGACCCGTGATGGGGGGGGAGGGGGACTTGTGTCTCCTCAGACAGCTTCCATGCAGCCTGAGGCCACCTGGCCAAACCTCACTAAATGACAGTGTATTCCCAAGGCCCTGGGGTCCAGAGCAGGAGGAGGTGCCAGGGTTGGGGGGACTGGGGGGGGTAGGGTGTGGACTGCCTTCTTTGTTGGGATTTGAATGGGGGACACACTGGCCCACTTTGGGGGAGTTCAGGCCTTCATCAAGAGGTACTCTCAGAGGGGGTTCCGTGGGTGGAGAACATTGAAGCATCCATGAGCTCTCTTGGAGTGTATGGCTTGTGGAATGACACTTTTTTTTCTTTTTCTTTTTTTCTGTGTGTGTGTGTGTGTGTGTGTGTGTGTGTGTGTGTGTGTGTACTAAGGACTGAATTCAGGATTTTCACATCCCCAGGCCCCTTATAAAGTTTTAATGTGAGACAGAGTCTCACTAAGTCCCTAAGTTGCCCAGGCTGGGCTCAGGCTGTGTTTCTCCTGCCTCGGCCTCCTGGAGTGCTGGAATACAGGTGTGAGCCTCCTATCCAGCTGCTCTCCCACCTTTCCGCATGAGTGCTGAAGGGCACAGGGTCACCGGGCTAGGCAGGCAGAGCAGCCTGCAGACCCAGCCCGGGTCAGAGGCCAGAAACTTTCACCAGCACCAGAAGGGAAATGGAAGAGGCCGCCAAGTAGAAGGAGCTGCACAGGGGGAGGAGCACTGGGCCTGGGCTGGTGGCAGGGGGTGCTGGCCATGATCCTGGGACCGGGGAGGGTGGTGCTGAGAAGCTCCTCCTCCTTCAGGTCAGAGCTCCACCATCCGAGGAGTTCCATGCCAGCTCGGAGGTGCAGAGTCAGGCCCCCGAGTGCTTGTGCCCCGCAGCTTGGTGCAGGCAGGAGTACAGGTGTTCTGGGGCCCATTCATGTGGATCTGCGGCCCTGGAGTGTGTGGGGAATTCCTCCCCTCCTCTGCTGAGCATCCCACCAGGCTGGGGGCACACGGGGCACTGGCACCTGGCTGGAGCTGAACAGAGGCAGACCTGGGGCTGGAGGGAGGGGACACATCCACTGGCCTGGAAGCAGTGTGATCGGGCTGAGCTCACCAGCCTCCTTGCTCAGCCCCGAATTTTTATAGACTGCTTTTATCATCGGCTCTCCAGCTGAACGTTTTTTATTCCATTTACCTTGTTTGTTCCCACTCTGTGCCAGCCCTTTTGCAGATACTGGGTGATGGGACCTGGAGCTTACATGCTGGTGAGGGCAGGAGGCTTGACAGGAAAAGAGTAAACCCGACGTAGTAAATGAGCATTGCCTGCTCAGGGTGATGTCGCGTGTGGTCATTTAAGCAGGACCCAGTGACTTTTTGGTATTGGTGGGGCTCCCCAGGACCCAGGAAGGAGTGAGGGCTACCCACCGGGCAGAGCAGAGCAGGCCAGCAGGCAGAGCCGCAGCAGGGAAGAAGCTGAGGGGGGTTCTGTAGGTGCTCCCAGAGGGTGTGGGCTCTTGGTCTGAGTAAGGTGGCCCCCAGGGAGCCACCAGCTGACTGAGGCCTGGCTGCTATGAGGCGACAGCAGGCCTGGGGGGAGAAGGAGACCATGGCAGGACTGATGCTGGTGGCATGCAGCAGGGGATGGCAGTGGGGCAGTGGCTGAGTTTTGCAAACAGAAGTGAATAGAAGCAGAAAAGAGGTCAGGAAAGAATCTGGAGACAGGTTTCTGTCTGCTGGTGGGGAAGACCGAACAGGGCTGGAATAAGGACCCAGCGATGCTGAGATGCCCACCTGACCTCCAAATGCAGATAAAGAGCCAGGGGAACAAAGTCCAAGGCCCAGGCCTCCACCCCACTCTTCCTCACTGACTTTTGCTCCTGCTCCTCTTTTTCTGCCCTAATGCTGTGTCTCACTGCCCATTAGAGAAGTTTACACAAGGAGAAGCCCTGAACCTGAATCAGGTGTCATTTAGCCCCTGCAGCGCTGAGGTTCAGGGACGCTGCCGGGTTGCCTTGGGCATCTTGCTTGGAGAATGTCGCCCTCGTCTTTCTGGGATGCTGCTGTCCACCTGCCAGCCATTGCCTGAGAGCCACCCTGCGCCTGCTCCCTGGGCGGCCCAGAGCCTGCTGAAGCTGTCATTGCTTGGATGTGCTGGTCTTCTGACCGCTGGCTGTCCCTAGTGGATCTTGTTGGGGTTTCATCCAGGGGCTGTTGGTACCCACCCACCCCTTTCTGTTTCCCACTTCCAACGTATTGTGATTCCCCCCAGGAACCACAGCTTAGAGTCACCAATTCCCTGCAACCTATCATGCTTAGGGACATAACTTTTGTGCTTTTGAGGACACAGGGAGCAGGGCATCCTAGAACCCAAAAGTTTGTATCCCAGTGAGCCCTCAGGGCAGCAGTCCTCCATGTAGCCATAGCCAAACTATAGATACAGAGACCCCTGGTCTTTACACCCAAGACTTCGATTCCAGCCCATCTCACTTGCTGACCACTTACAGGCACAGAGCTCAGAGAAGACCACCAGCTTCTCCCAGGAGCCTTTACCAATTGCATACAGGCCTTTGGGAGCACTGTCTTAGCCCAGGGCCAGCGGCTGGACAAGATAGACAGAGGCCTGGTTTGCACCAAAACAAAATCTGAAAGAGACCTTCCAGCCACTGCTTGTGTCATTTCAGAATAGCCCTGCAAGAGACAGGGACTTCCTGCACCCCCGGCAAGTGCATTCTACATTGATGAGGCTCTGGTGGAGCTCTCTTTCACATGAGGAGCTGAGGTCTGTCTGCTCAAGCTGCATCTGTTCATCCTGCCCACTCTCCCTCCCTACTTCCCAGCTGCCATGATGTGAGCAGCTCTTCCTCCGCCACACCCCTCTGAGCTGTTGATTCCTACCTTGGACCCAGTTAGACATGGACTAGAAATTCTCAACTGCAGACCAAATAAACCTCTCCTCCTTTAAGGTGTTGGTGTTGGGTATTTTGTCCCAGCATAGAGGAAAGCAGATGAGGCGGTGTCCGTTTATGTACCCATTTATCCATTCATCTAGATGCTTGCCATCCCTCTGCCCAGTCGTACGTCCAGCTCTCCACCTGCTTGTCTCTCCACCCAGCCACCCGGCCACCCACCTGCCTGTCCTCCCACCTGCCCACTGAGGATCTGCGCACCCATCCTCATCCATTTTCAGCCTCTTCCCCAGCCTGTGCCTCTGTCCCCTCAGCCACCCAACATCTGCCCTTCACTGCCTGCCATACATGAGGCACAGGCACAGACCCAAGGGCAGTGATGGCATTTTCACAGGGTGCTAAGTGGCTCTGTGCTGTGAAGGTATGGGAAGAGAAGGGCAAGTGAGCGCCCCGGCTGGAAACCACCCCCCCCCCCAGCACATGTCTGCCCTCTTTGAGATGAACTATTTTTATAATTTCACACTTCCCATATGGGCTGTTGGTTCCGGCAAGGACAGAGACCTTCCTGAAAGCAGTGACAGTGCAGATTATTTTTAAAGGTGCAGTTGTGAAGGATGGACTTCAGTTTGCTTAGCTATAAAATAGAAATCGTAACCTTTATCTCTGGGACTGCTTAGAGGACCGGAAATGAGATAGATATGCAAGACCGTGTCTGTTGCATTTTTTCCTTAGCTCCCCCACTCTGGGATCCTGCAGACATCCCTGCTGCCTCCAGTCCCAGGAGCATCCCCTGGGCCATCCTGTGGCTGGGACCTTCCAGGCACAGGGCCTTTCTGCTGCCCCTGGGGACATCTATGAACAGAAAGCAAGAGGGAAAGCGAGGAGCCGTCCCCTCCCTCACCTGCCGCTGCCTTCGTGTCCCCCACTTCCTTTCATCCTTTTCACCCCGGAGGGTCTGACAGGTGAGGCGGCTTGTGCTGGGGTCCCCCAGACAGTGGAGGAGCTATGATTTGAAACTGGCCTGTCTGGGTCAAAAGCTGTGTGCTAAGCTGCCTGCATTTGGGGAGCCCAGGCACTTTGAAAGTCAGAGAGGCAGAGAAAGCTCAAGACAGAGGCTTCTTCTGTCTCCCTGAGCCTTGGTGGTGCTGGGGAAACGGGCACCGCCTCCGCGGAAGGCACCAAGGGCCTGCAGGACCCGAGTGGAGCTGAGGGGGCGCCTGGGAGCTCACCTGCATTCTGCCTCTCTACTTCCTGTTCGGATAGTGGTTAAGTAGGCCCAGGAGTCGCTCGCAATTCTTGGCTGCTCTGTTCTGTAATCCTGGGCGGGCCAGGCTGTGTGGCGCTGGGGTCGAACACACTGATTATTCTCTGACAACCTGGCCTGTCCACCGGAGCTCTGACCACATCCTCCAGCTGCTGCACCTCCCCTGGCCCCACTGCCAGTCTTTCCAGCCACAGGCCCTGTGGCCACGGTGGGCACCAGCAACCTTTTACTGTCTGTGCCATGCTCCCCTCTGCCTTCTTCAACACCCCAGTTCAGGCCAGGCTGGCTGTCATGTTGGGAACTGGGGTTCTACCTCAGGTTCAGGTTTGAGACCCAGCCCCAGAATCTAATTTTCTGAAGTTACTGAGCATCTCTGTGCCTCAGTCCCCTCATCTGTAAAGTGGGGGTGATGCGGGTGGTATGTGTAAAGCCCTCACTGCCCCACCTGAAGCACAGGAAGTGCTATAAGCCAGTGTGACCACGAGCACAATCTGGCTTTCTGGATACGCTCACCATGCATCACAGATTTGCCATTTCCTTTTGGGGGAAAACACTGAAAATCCCTCCTTTAGCAAGTCTGAAGTATACACTACCTATTATTGCCTCCTGTCACCTTGCTGTGCAGGCAGTCACCAGGCCTGCGGGACAGGGACAGTCGGTGGCTTTGAGCAGCTCCCCCAGCTTCTGGGAAGCGCTTTCCACTCTGGGATGGAGATCAGCAACACACCTGTGGGCAGCGCAGGCCAGTCTCGTCCAGGTGTCCCTTGGAGCATGAGGACAGGGAGTCCCCTGTGCTCAGGGAAGGGCCGTCCTGGCCAGAGGTGACACTGGGGCTCAGGCTGGAATGGGGTCCTGCTCAAGCTGGAACGCTCTGCCATTGAGCTGCACCCCAGGCCCCTCGTCCCCTCACCCCTCACAGTGGACACACATTCTTATTTCTCCAGTGTGTTATAATCTATTTCATTATCTGTTCCAATGCTCAAAGGTATTTTGTTTTGTTTCAGTGGAATGTGGCAGGAGGGAAGGACGGGTGCCCTTGAGGACCTGCCCCCTGGCAGGAGGGACGGCAGGGAGGCAGGGAGAGACTGACCAGGCCAGAAGCAGGGCCAGCTAAGCAGAGGGGCCAGGCAGCTCTGGGGAGCTGGAAATGAGCCCATCAGCAAGAAGCCTGGAGGATGGGGCAGGACGGGTGGGGCAGCTTCCTGGCCTCTGCAGAATTTCACTGGAGCCCTGTGATTCTTGCCTAGGTAACTGGGTCAGGTCGTGGGCCCTTAGTTGGTACAGGGGTAACCACTGGCTCTAGATGTCCTCATGCATGGTGAGCCCACAGTTCAGAGGCCTGCCCTTACTCAGAAAGTCTCTATTTCAAAACAAAAACTGCCAAACATTATTGTCGATGTAGAAATTTCAGCTGGGCACAGTGGTGCATCCCTATAATCCCAGTACTCAGGAGGCTGAAGCAGGAGGATCACCTCAAGTTGGAGGCCAGCCTACATAGTGAGTTCAAGGCCAGCCTAAACTCCAATAGGAGACCTTGTCTCAAAAAAAAAAAAAAAAAAAAAAAAAGGAGGAAAAAAAGAAAAAAGATATTTAGATTCCTTGTAGGAAAAGAAAGCTAACTGGCCCTGAACGAGATTTCTGTGGCTTACCGTCCACATCTTGCCCTTGACAGTGTTCACCATGTGGCTATGATCAGTGAGAGCTGTTGGGCCTCTGTCCACCTACTACTGTTTCCGGTGTGAGAATCTCAGGCCCCAGGACTGTCCCCAACCCTCACCCCAGTCACTGCTCCCATTTAGGGTTCCCTCTGCCCACAAACTCAGCCCACCTGGCAGGGTCCTGGGGCAGGTGCTCAGTCCTGGCTCCCAGTGGATTCTGCAGGGCCCACTGCTGAGCTGGTGCATGCAGAGTGGACCCCATGGGAAGCCCCTGCTGGTGGAAAGGTGAGGGTGTGTGGAGCTGGAGTCAGAGGTGGAGAGAGGAGTCTGGACAGCCCCCGCCAGGCTGAACCTCGCTCAGGGCCCTCTCTCCCCTGGACCCACTCCCTGTCCCTTGGCCTCTGCTCCCAGCCTAGGTACCAGCAGAGCACTGGCCTCTGGTGTGTGTGTGTCTCAGAATCACTGACCTTTGGGGTCCAGCCCCCTTTTCTGGCATCATCTGGACTGTCCTCTGTGTCTCCCACCCTCCTGAGGCCTGAGCATGCCTGTTTCTCCTTATCCCTGGTCAATGTGAAGAGTACTCTGCATTCATTTAATAGGCCTGAGGTGGTATTTCAAACCATTTTTGTCTTCAAGGTACTGGGATTGAACCCAGGTCTTTTGCACTAAACCACATCCCCAGTCCTTTAATTTTTGAGACAGGACCTCAGTAAGTCACTAAATTACCCAGGCTGGGTTTAAACTTGTGATCCTCCTACCTCAGTTTCCCAGAGTGCTAGGTTTATAGGTTTGCATACCTGGCTTATGTATTTATTTTGCAGTGCTATGGAGACTACATTTTTTTTCTGTGTTGCTCTTTACTCCTTGTTGGTAGGTTGAGTTTTGGTCCTGGGGATCAACCGTGCATACTAACAATGTGCTCCGCCACTGAGCTACATGCCAGGCCCCTCATCCCCTCTCTGTGGACTCATGGATTCCTGTTTCTCCAGTGTGTCATAATCTATTTCATTATTTGTTTCCATGCTCAAGGGTATTTGTGTTTTGTTTCAATAACACCTTTCTCTATTTTCCCTATATTTTATTAGTTAATTTTAAAAGATACTGAGTTTTATATTGGCATTTGATTTTTTAAAAATTTGTTTAATTTTTGTTTTTTTGAGACAGGGTCTCACTGGGCAGTTCAGGCTGGCCTTGAGCTCACTTTAGAGCCCAGGCTGGTCTCAAACTTGTAAGGATACTCCTGCTTCAGCCTCCTGAGTGCTGGGATTACAAGTGTGCATCACCACGCCTGGCTAATATTTTTACAAATTTTAATGGTCTAAATTAATGTTTCATATTTAGTGTGTTTTGTTACTACTAAGGTTAAAGTACTTTTCCATTGATTTTTTTTTCCTAGCTACATGTCACTAAGAATATAAGAATCTAACTGAGTTTTGTAAATTGACCTCTGTCTCACTGCTGCCACAGTGGGGATCTTGTCAGGACACGCCCAAAAGGAGCACTAAGATCAAGGGTTTATTGAAAGCAAAAGAACCCTCCATAAGGAGAAGAGTTCACAGTCCTGAGGAGGTTTGATGTTGAAGAATTTAGACATTAGGGTAGAGTCAGGTATGGCAGTGCACCCCTATAGACACAGAACTCAGGAGGCTGAGCAGGAGGGTTGCTGTGAGTTTAAGGCCAGCCTGGGCTACATTGTGAGTCCAAGGCCTGTCTGAACTACATAGTAAAACACTGTCTCAAAAATCAGTAAACAAAGCGGGCATGGTGGCTCACACCTGTAATCCCAGCACTCAGGAGGCTGAGGCAGGAGGATCCTTGCGAGTTCGAGACCAGCCTGCACTACAAAGTGAGCTCAAGGCCTGCCCAAACTGCATAGAGACCCTGTCTTTTTTTTTTTTTTTTTTTTTTTTTTACCGGTACCGGGAATTGAACTCACAACCGCCTGCTTGCAAGGCAGGTGCTTATGCTACTGAGCTAAATCCCCAGCCCCCGAGACCCTGTCTTAAAAAAAAAAAAAGACAAAAAAAAATCAGTAAACAAAATAAACATGAGGATTTGAGGCAGAACTGAGAGATTGGTCTGGGACTTTACTCTTACTGATGAGCAGGGACTCTGTCAGTTATTTGGGTGATGCATTTTTTCACTAACCCTTGGAGTGGTGCCCAAAGCCCATGGTGGGGTGGGGATGGGGAGCTTGCAACTGCCTTGCTAATGTTAGGCATGGCAAGTGGGTCCAGGTTTGGCTAAAGGTGGCTGAAGACACTGTGTGCACCTCTATAGACTGTGTGTGAGCTGGGTTAGCTGGTGACTTTCTCTTTTTGTATTTAAACCTGAATATCTTGGATCTGGGTTAAAGTTTAACTCAGAGAGCGAATGCAGCCCACCAGCCTTTCCCTACCTGCCTTTACCTACCGTGAGAGACATAATCCTCATCAGTCACTCTGAGATGCCAGGGGACTGCAGGTCTCTTCTGAAACTGCTTCCGGCAGAGAGGGACACTGTTCCCGCCTACAGATTGTGGAACTCTCACCCTGACTGACCTAAGGGTTGGTGCACCAGTGTGTAGGATTTGATAATATGGGGTGTAGTTTGGGTAATAGGGAAGTAGCGGGGAGCCTTCTTAAGGTCCAAGGCGGAGAACCAACCAATGGAGTCTCCTGGAATCTGGGAAAGAATTGTGCAGTGTTTGGATCTGCCGCTAGAGGGTGGGGTAGAGTTACTGCCTCGGTGAGGAGCCGGAGGTCTTCCACACCCAGGCTTTGACCTCCGGGAGAATGCGGATGTTGCAGGGAGACTGAGAAAGTCCAAGAAGCCCACATTTAGGAAATCCGTCTGCGAGGCTGCAGACTTGTATGTGCTGTTCTTTGACAGGATATTATTGTCTTCAGGGGGGAAATCGGCTGGGATCTTCTAGCTTTAACTATGAGTGGTGCTGATTTTGCACTTCTGGGGATTCTGTGGTGCCAGGCAGCAGGATCTACGTGTGACTAAGCCATCTAGGGAGCTTTTACACAGTCTCAAAAGGCAGAACTCGCTTTCACCTCTGCCAGTATTGAAGAGCAGCCCCTACTTTTAATAAGTCTCCTCCCATAGGGGAGTAGGGTGTCATGGGACAATTAAGAATTCCTGGTTAAACGCTTGATCTTCCAGGTGGCAGGTCAAAGCAGGAGTAAAGAAACTGCCTGAGGTTTCCTTCCTCCACAATGACGGCTCCAGACTTACAGGAGAGTTTGGTTAAAACATGTAAGCTGCCCCCATAAATGAGGAAACAGGTTTGCTCACCTATGATGCCCATGGCTCCCCAGAGTTCATTGGAGGTGATGGAGATGTTTTCAGACTGGACACTGCAGACTGCCCCAGGCTCCCTCAGTGCTGTCCACACTGAGTTCCCTTTAGAGTTTTGGTTGGTTGCATCCCTCTCTGGGGACTGGAGCATTGATCCTCCAATTGCCTAAGTGAAAAGCAGCATCTCGACCTACTGGGTTAGGCCAGTGTGTTCCGATTGAACCGTCTCAAGCCCAGGGACCAGTCTTCTTATGTTTAAAGCCAGAGCCTTGAGCCGGGAATTTAACTCAGCAACATAAGTGCCTGGCAAGCACAAGGTCATGAATTCATGAGTTCAATCCCTGGTACCAAAAGAAAAAAAGAAAAAGCCAGAGCCTTGTTCTTGCCCCAAGTTTTATCTTTGGACAGCTTGGGCTTTGGGTCTGGCTAATTGCAACAAATACCAGTTTTGCCTGCCTCTGATTTTGGCTCCTCTCTCCCTTTTCCTCTTCTAGATCCCAGTTGTTGAAAACAGAAAAGGTCATAGCCAGCTCTTGGACCAATCTCTGGGTCCCATTTGTAACTTTGTAGCTTCTACTAAACATGGGGTGAAGTAACTTATGTAATGTTGTCCCTCATGTGAGAGCCCTTCCCTCCTATGAGGGAATCATGTTTTAAAAAGCGTCCTCTAGCCAGCTCTGAAGGATGGCTGGGTTTTTTTGTGGGGTTTTTTGTTTTTTGTGGTACCAGGGATCGAACTCATGACCACACACTTGCAAGGAAGGCGCTTATGCCGCTGAGCTAAATCCCCAGCCCCATGGCTGGGTTTTCTTTTTCTTGGACAACCTCTCTGATTCTTCTCATTTACTTGGTTTTGCGCTGCTCGTTCTTTGTGTCTGTGACAAGGGCTGGATGATTTTGGCCCTTTGCATCCTTCCTCCCACTGTATTGTAACCCCCGTTGGGCTCCAAGGCAGGCACTGTGCCCTTGCTTGGGCTGATTTCTCTCTGCACTGTTAGCAAATACTTCACTGTCGCGGCACTGGGCTGTTTCTAATAGTCTTTGTTTCTCAGTTGGGGTGCAGCAGGTGGCTGAAACAAATTTACATCATGCCAAAACAGAACAACAGCCGAGGATAAAGTCTGAAACTGTTCTGTGCACCTAGAAGAATCGTCAGAAAATTAGCCTGAGTGCTCCTTGTATTGTTGGGTATCTGCAGCTGAAAAGGAGACTGAGACAATTCCTTCCACTGCGGGATCTCTCCCAAAAGCAGGCCAGGTTGTGAACTGGGAGATAAGAGGCTACAGTCAGTGGGGTTTGAGGCTATCTTTGAAGGAGAAGGCTGAGGGCTTTAGGTTTCTCTGGGGAGCTGGCTGCAGATGAGGTTTCTGAGTGACTTGTGGAAAGTGGTACCAGTACACTGACCTTGAGACTATAAGGCAAAGTTGAGAGAGTCACCCTTGGTACCCTGAGAGACATGTGATGGACTAAGAGGAGATCCTCAGTAAAATCACTCTCTGGCTCAGGAATTATCTTACTTTTCTCTTGCTGGGACAACATACCCAACACCCAAAAGTCAAGAAGGAAAGAATTTGTCCCCTTACCTCCCGGGTCACTTCCCAATATAATGTTAGCAGATCCCAATACAATGTTAGTGAACAGAGAATTGATCGGGACACTGAAAAGGAACAGCAAGATCAAAGATTTCCTAAAAGCCAGAGTATACGCCCCGGGGTAGCAATGCCCACTGAGGAGACCTCCGGCCCTGAGGAGATCCAGGTTGAGGATGTGAATGCTACCCACCCTGGATAAAATTTAGGGGGTAGAAAGGACTCTAGTCATCCCTTGTTGGTTTCTTACCTTCTGTCTAGAACTGTTTCTCTTCTGCATTGCCTGTCTGCCATGCCATCTTGCCTTGGATGGACAGCCCATTATGGACTGAAATCTTTACAAACTATGAGCTAAATAAGTATCTCTTCCTCTAACTTTGGGTGTCAGGTATTTTATCTCAGCAACAAAAAAAGTAACTAAAACAGTACCTAACCTAATTCCCCTCCCCAAAAAAAACCCTATTATTGCACAATTTCACATGGCACTGTGTTTTAGGAACAGGTATGTTGTATTTCATAAAAAAACTGACCACACATATAAAAAAATTAGCGTATGGTCAAATTGCAACATCAGCTGCTACTATTGATATTATTATTATCTAACCTCTAGTGAAGAAGACTTGTCATTTTTGCAAAGCTCTTTGCCAATTATAAATTCATCTATATCCTCATGCTCTATGCGTGAATTATATTACATTATTATATTTACAAGAATGTAAACCATGAGAAGGTCCATAGTTTTCCCAAGATCACAAAACCCAGCCTTGACAGATACCTAAAAATCTATTTCTTGCCTTCAAACTTGTTAAGAAAAAATATATAGGTATTAATTCTGAATCTGCATCCAAACCGGGTACAACAACATGGATGAAAGACCAGGACCAGGAGAGTCAAAGCAGGAAGAGAGCGTATTTTAGTCATGAAAGAATTGAATTAGGAATGTGAGGAAGAAGGGGGTCAGAAAAAGAAAATTACAGAATGGAGACCAATTAGTGAATACAAAGAGTCTCACACTCATGTCTACAAAAGCTAAACAAGTAACAGGAAGGAGTAAAGTGCTTCAGAGGTGAATGAGAGGGAGTAGCAGGGACTGTGATATACTCAGGTCTCACCCAAAGGGACAGACTCCAGTGAGCTCAGTCCAACTCATGCTTGAGGAAATTTAGCATCTAATTATCTTTCTGAGCACAGAAAATTGAAGGGGGGGGGGGGGTTTTTTACCAGGGATTGAACTCTCGACCTTGTGCTTGCCAGGCAGGTGCTTATACCACTGAGCTAAATCCCCAGCCCAAAATTGAAATTTTTATGTGAAATTTCTAAGTGTTTTTTTTTTTCAAGTTGTGAGTTCTTTAAACATTGATGGTTTGTTATAAACTCTTTAAATGCTGCTCAAGCCAAGGTAGCAGTTGCAGGTCAGCTAATACGCAACCTTTAGTACACTGAAAGGTGATTCCCCCAACCTACAGCCCCATGCAAAGAAGTCTTAACACTGATGGACACAAAATATGTTATTTAATGTCAATTTCTGCAAAGACACATTTAAGCAACAAAATATACATTTGTCAACCTTTTAGAATTTGTTTTATACATTAACAAATACAGTGTGCTACCATAGCAATAAATTAAATATACACTATTTACATTACATAGGCAGTCAGGGTCTACGATTCACCTCCTCACTAAGAGGAAGAAGGAAAAGTCATCGTCACAGGGATCACTTCCAAGCTACACTTCTTGGGTTCTATCACACAGGAATCTCTTCACACAGAGACAGTAGCACTCCCCCAGCTGGAGTGTTAGAAGGTAACACCCACGACAAGGGAGAGTTGGCACACATGCTAACGAGGAGGAAGAGGAGTTTCACCCGTCTAAGCAGAAATGTCACAAAATCAAAAAGGATGGCAATGAGGTTCCAGCCTGTCAACCAAGCACCCTCTCCCCTGGGCTGGGAAGGCAAAGGACAGAGCTCTACCTGCCAGCCTCTCACCAGACAGGGCTCTGCTGTCCTCCACCCTCGGGGACTTGTCTTCTTCCCAAGGGAGCACTTGGCCCTCTGAAAGGAGAGGGATGTGAGGTTGGATGGAAAGGGACTAATGGCAAAGAGGCTTGGAAGAAAAATGCCCCTCAGTGCCTCTCACCAGACTACAAGAACAGCACAGCAAACTTCAGTGACCAATCCTTGCCTTTGACAAGGGGGCAGCTGGAGACTGGGGTAGGAACCATGAGGTCCTCAGTATGGCAGACGGGCCTGGTCCCTGCCATCCCTTTGAGCCATAAGATCTACTTGAGCCCCCTTCTACTCCCCAGCAACAGACCAGTCTCTATTGACTAAGATACACTGGAAAAGGTAGTGTTTGAGCTGGCACCTTCATGGGTCAGGATAAGGAAAGTGAAAAGGTTACATCCCACTTTGATTATCCACCTTCATTTTAGAATCAGGAAGAGGCTGGGGGTAAAGCTCTGTGGTAGAGGCCTTGCCTAGCATGCATGAGGCCCTGAGTTCCTTCCCCAGAACCAGAAAGGAGTGGAGGAGAATCAGGGTAAAATGAATAGTTTCTTTTTACCACCTTCCATTGTAATTTAGAACAAGGAGGCCAATCGTCTACCGCACCTTTGCCCTGACCTCTGCCCCTGAGGAACTAAGGGGTAATTTGTCAGAAATCCCTTCCCTCCCTGTTTTCTTTGTTTAAGTTGCAACCCAAATCCAGGACCTTTGGTGACCAATCTAAAAGAGCCCCCACCCTCTCTGGAAAACGGCACAGCCTGAGGTCCCACGACCACGAGGCCCCTGCTAATGAGGGAGGAACTCGGGCCCAGGAAATGAAGTCACTGGCTCTACCAACTAAGCAGCTGGTGCAGAAGAAAAAGCCTTGGGTTCCAGCCCAAGTCGTGCCACTAGCTAGCTGTGTGACCTCAAGCAAGTTCTTTTTTCTCACTGGAGCTAAGGTTTTATATCTAGACAACAACAGGCAAGAGGAGAGACACTAAAATAAGCCAGAAGGTCTGGGCATCAGGATGATGCTCACAAAACTGAATATGTTCCAGGAAACACTGCTTGACATTCATTACCAAGACGGAAACTCTGGCTAAGACCTGGCACCTCAAGCTTTTCTGAATCTGCTTTTAAACATCGATGGAGCTGGAGGCATCTGGGTGCCCCATTGTGCCTGGAAAGTGGCCTCAGGGGCAGAGACATGAACCTCTCGAGAAGGTCACATTGGAAATGCCCCAGATATAATTATGAGCACCATCTATGCAGGCCTGAGCCCTATGACTAAGTGCAGCAATCAAAGGAAAGATATTTTGGATCAGAGTATGGGGGTTGAAGCCCTCTAGGAATGTGAGATGCTGCCCACAGCCCAGAAGAATGAAGGGACAAAGGACCTCACCCTCATTCTCCTCCCTGTCAGCATGGGGACCCCAGGCAGGCTGGCAGTGCACACACGGAAACCACAGGATGGATTTGCTAGAGATGGTGAGGCATGACCCAGAGAAAGGGGGCATATCAGGTCCTGTCTTGAGCACCCCAACAGCAAACCAAGAGTGCAGACCACACCCCAGGTCTGCGCCTCTGTGGGGCACATTTGTGCCTCCCGGTTCCTCTGGACACACTCTGCCATCCTGCCCACTGGCCTAGAGGTGCTACCAGGAGGTGGGGGCCGCACAGAGAGCGGCCAGAGCAGCGGCAACAGGAAAATATGACACTCCCCAGCATGAGACAGCATGAGAACAACTGGGAAGGCCCAGAGGACACCAGACCTTTAACGCAACAGCACAAGCACCGACCATCTCTACACGCTGGCTTCTCAGAGCCACTAGTGAGCCAGAACCCGGTAAGAATTTTCAAAGAAAATACAGCTTGACCTTTTAAGTTACTTCAGAAACCCAGCCGACAGAACACTGCCAGAACAGCAGGCCCGAATCCAGCAACGGGTGCCACTACACTGACATTTAATAAAAGCTAAGCAGATATTATGTTGACCTTCTAACTAGATAAATCTGACCAAACTGGTACTCTATGTAAGCACATTTCTCAAACGGAGTGACAGGAGGGGTGCCCCCACCCCGGGCTGAAAGTAGGATCCAATATAAGAATGGCAAACAATCACAACAGTGTCCCATAGAGGAAAAAAAAAAAAAAAAGGCAAACAAAATATCAAGTTTGCCCTACTCGCAAAAGCAATGGAGAAATGGTTAGAATATAAGTCCAAAAAAACATGTCCCATTTCTAAGCTTTGGCTTGCTAGTCCAGACCCAGAACAGAGACAAGCATTTGACTGGGAATCTTGTCATCTGTTCATGGAAGCAGGGAGTCCGGCCTGCAGCACCCCAGAAGCCCTGCCCCAAAGATACCTATGTACTTGAGGCTGGAAAGCCTCCAGAGATCTGCTGGTAAGACTCTGTGTTTTACTTGGCAGACACCCCACCCTAAGCCAGGAACAGAAACGCCCTGCAGACTTGGACAGGCAACTGGCTCATCATCCCGGAGAAGGTGGCACTGGTAAGGGGTGCAGGTGGCGTGCAGGGTCTGAACCACAGCCAGATGGTGCCCGGCTTGCAAGAGTCCTACTGATGTGACAGCCGCCTACAGGCCTGCAGTTGGAGAGGGAAGTGAAGGGCCAGAGGATCATGCCCCAGACAGTCAAAGGGCACAGAAGTGAGTCGTGGCCCCCAAGGCAGCCCTGCCCACTTCCCAGCAAAGCGCAGACACTTGATAGGGGACATCATGTCCCTCCCCACATGCCTAAGTTCAACCCCAACACATTGGCCTGACTAGAACCTGCCAGGCCATCCCCCTTCGTTCCTTTTCCCTCTTCGATAAATGAGTGGTTTACCATTTATGTCTTCCCTGAACCTCTACAAACCTGAGACCCGGATCCGCGCAGCGCCCGGCTGAGCCCCTGGGCCCTGAGGTTATTGAGCAGTGACCCCTCCCAGCACTGGCTCATTCATTTTCCCTGAATTCCTTCTTGCTCCTGACTTCCCACTCCTTCACAGGAAACAATATCTGCCTGAAGGGGAGTGACTTCCCGGGGCTTCTCCACAGCTAGGATAACCAGAACCTGCCTGAAATTAACCAGGATGGAAAGTTCCAGTTAGTTGGGGAAGTGAGCAGCAATGGTCTCCGACACACCAGCTCTGTCTAGAGCCTCCATCTGTGAGAGTCTGGCTCCGGGTACGCAGACAGCGGAATGGAGCAGCCCACAGCCTGGGCCGACAGATGGGTCTAAAGTACTCAGCACAGAGCAGGAAGATGTTTCAGAGCTCCAGAGGAACAGGATCAAAGGAGCTGTTTCTATCAGGACAGCCTGGAGGACGCTACAGATTTTGGTTCTGGGGACGCAGCCCCTGCACCTCGGCTCCACACACGGGTGGTGGTAAACCTCCTTCCTACCCTGCCCAGGAGGGCACTGCATGTGAGCAAGGACCGATGGGGCCACCTTATTATCTGCTGTCACCTTTCCTCCCCACCCACCACTCTCTGCCTCTGAAGCAGACAAGCTCCCCCATCTCTGGCTGAGCCCCAGTACCTACAGCCCCCTGATCCCCAACTGTCTTTCCTGCAGACAAAACAAGTGGGCAGATGATCCACACAGACACCACGAGGGTCAGGAGCAGAATCGCCTCCGGGAAAAAGTCTTGTCCAGAGATGAAGGTATGTTGGCAAAGGACCCAGCAGGACTGTCACTAGGTTAGGACACAGGACAGACAGCTGGTCTGGTGGGCCTGTGACGATCAGAGTAGTGGACGGCACCCCCAAGCTGCTGGAATAAGAGCCTTCTGCCAGACAGAGTCGGGGCTTCCCTGGAAGAGAAGGGAAGGGGACAATGAGCAAAGAAAGGGGGAAACACACTCGAGACTAAGGGCTGGGCACACAGTGACTACACTCAGATGAGAACGCCAAACACAAGGAAGTCCAGCTTCACTCACATGGTCCCAGAAGTTGGGCATAAGCAACACCTGGGCAAACAGAGGCACACAAAGTCCATGACGGACGGTGGAGGTGAATGCAGACATCCCATTTTCTCTTGTTTTTTCATAACCCATTTCACATAAAGTGAGCTCAGCCATACCCTTCCCCTTGGACCTGACTGGGAGTCCCAGACCACTGGGAGTCCCAGACAGGGAGAGTTGGTGGGATGAGGGGGGAGTCAGACAGTCCTAACTTCATGAGCAGTTTTGGCCATAATAGCAAGTGGACTCGTCCTGTCCTGCTGGAACCACAAGCCCCCTGGGTGGAGGCCAGGAGCAGAGGCCTCCCTGGGGCTGCTCTTACAGTCCTGGGGGCAGGGGTACACTTTGGCATGTAGGAGGGCACAGTTCAGCCTACAGCCTTGATCAAAGACACAAGAAGGGAGGGAAAGAGAAGGAGGTGGGCCCTGGGCTGCCTCTCCTGCCTGCTGGAACCAGGGTCACCCAGTGAGGGGAGACCTATACATAACGAGCCTCCCCAATCCCACAGGAAATACTCTCTGTCACACCCACAGCATCAGCCCTTTTTTCCCCCACAGACCTGGGGAGGCTTCAGGGGACCCCTCCCCCAGTTGGCAGGGTCTCTCTGGCCATTCTCAGGTCAAAAGGCCCCTGATATCATGCTCTCCCTTGATGATCACCCCAGGACAAGCACTCACTCACCTTGGACAGGAGAAGAATTCTTCATTCACATTAATGACCCTGTTTCGGGAAATAGCTGTATGAGTTTTAAATGCTCAGACAATAATCTGCTTGATACTCAGCTTCCCTGCACTCAATTCTCAACAATCTGGTGACCTCAAGAAAGCTCAGGGAGCTACAAAATCATGACTCACAGGTGGGCACAGCTGTGCCCAATGGTGTAGCTGTGATGCACTCAGAGTGCCAAAGCCAGCAGGTCAGCCCCTGGCAGGTATCTCCACCACACAGGGACAGAAAGCATCACCCCCAGATCTGTCAGAGCTGTCTTCTCGCTGCCTCCTTCAGGGGACCCCCGTGTGATATCTGAGATGTGCTCCCCTTGCAGCCTTCAGGAAAGCATCTTGGCTCAGGAAGAGCCTGGAGTGAGGAGCTGCCCACACCTGGTGGTCCTTACCCCACTGGAACTGGCATGGCTGAGCTTGTCAAAGCGGAATTTCAGGTTTGATCTCGGGGAATTTCTGCTTTTGGCATCTAAAAAAAAGAAGAATGCCTGTGAAAAGGAGGTGAATCATCCTAGCTGAATAGAGTGGTGGCAAGAAGGGGATTCCACCTCTCCTCAAGGCATGTTAACCTAGATTAGCAATGTCTTACGACATTGGCTGCTAAACACAGGTCATTTTAAAAAATTAAACTTATAGGCTTATAAGTAGATAGGTTATATTCAAAGAAGATAATGAATACTCAAAATTCACTTTCTCATTATTTACTAAGTTTACTTTTGTGTGTGTGTGTGCTGTGCCAGGGATCAAACTCACGAGCTCCCACTTGCCAGGCAGGCACTTACACCACTGAGCTAAATCCTCAGCCCCAAGTTTACTATTATTATATGTTCTCTTCTGTTTGCAGTATCCATATGGCAAAAATACCCTATGAGAGTGGCTGTGTATCTGTTGCCAGGAGTGACATCAGCTACTATAGGAGTATTTATACCACAAAAACTGTCCAGTCCTACAAATCAGAGCTTGACTTATAATCTGTGTCTAGACTTAAGAAACTATGGAGAAAATAATAATGTGGGTTAAACTTTAAAATTACTGTGTAGCACCGTATGATGCTGTATACCTGTAATCCTAAGGAGGCTGGAGCAGAAGGATCACAAGTTCAAGCCCACTCTGGGCAATTCAGCACCTTTGCAAGACCTTAGGGGGTAGCTCAGAACAAAGAGTCTAGGTTTGATCCCCCTTACTACACAAAAATTAAAACAAAATTTAAAAAGTGTTGTAACTGCAGCCATTACATTGTGAACAACATCAAGAAACAGTAAATATTCCAGTATTTGCAAAACATCCTCCAACTCAGCAAAGAAGTTGCTCACGTCACCCACACAGGAATAAAGCTCTTAGTAGAAAATATTCACTTTTATAAGTTACATTAAGCAACATTCACATCAGAACCACATCATGACCTACAACCTTAAGCTGGCTATGGTACAAAAGTTAAGAGAAATATCAACGGAAGTGTCTTGTGAAAATCAACTGGATGTATGGGATTTACAATGAAGAATATTGTTTTTTATCATTAAGCTGCTTTAGATTCATTACATTAGTAAAATTTACAGTAAGTGTGTGTATACATGTGGGTATACAGCAGAGGGAGCCCTTTTTATCACAAGAAGTATTTTACTGATTTATTATATACTACCTTTGCAGTACATGAAGTTTACATATATCTTGGAGAATGGGTACATGCTCATAATATGGCTTATTTCTGTTTTTTAGAATCCCCTTCCCGCCCACCTCTCTCTCTCTCTATCCTCTTTCCTCATTTTCAATCATTATTATTTTTACTCATGTACATAAAACACAGTATTTACATTCATTGAGACTATTAGGTTCCTGTACACGGCATGACTTAATCTACTTACTTCCCCTTCCCCCCACCAGCACCCTCGTTCTCCTGGACTGCTCATTTGCAAAAGATCTACCCCACCTCCTACCCATCCCTTATTATGCTCTTTGTTTATACTTTGCCTTGCTCAAATGAAAGATACCATACAGTATTTAAGCTCGCGTATCTGGTTTATTTTACTCAACTCTGTATTTTCCAACAAAGCTTTGTAAATGGGGAGAGGAGGAAAGGTTTAAGGAGGGTAAAAGAATGCACAAAATAAAAAAGCTATATCAGTGTTTCTTTGATGAATATGATCATTGTGCATATCTAAAATGTATCAATAAAATCAAATCTTTAAAAAATTATATTTTACAGATGTTTTTGCTCCAGTACCATGCCATTTTTATCTCTGTTGCTTTGTAGTATAGCTTGAAGTCAGGCATTATGATGCTTTCTACTTTGCTCTTGTTGCCCAAGGTTACTTTTGCTATTTTAGATAGTTTTCTCTAGATCTGTGAAGCATGCTGTTCGTGTTCTGACTGAGACTGCATTGGATCTGTATAACATTCTGGAGGACATGGCCATTTGGACAATATTGGTTTCATCTATCCAGAAACAGGGAATATATTTCCATTTTCTGATGTCCTCTTCAGTAAAGGATCCCACTGTTAAGGCTTTACTACTGTACTCCTGGCAGGAGGGCCACTGGTCCTTTGAACTCCCATGGGTGAGGGAATCTATAGCTCAGTTCAGTCTTCCTTGAGACTACTGACGAATACCCTTGGTGCTTCAAACCACAAGGCTTTCCCCCAGCACAAGCACCTCCCTGAGTGACCCAGGAAGCTCAGATGTGAAATAATCAATGGTTGGGCCTCCAAGATTAGGGAAGCTTCTTATGTCAGGCCCTCCCAGGCCACCTGCCACTCCTCCCACTCCTCCATTTGCCTCTCCCCAGACTCAGCTTATCTCCCCAAACCCACCCTGACCCTGTGAGTACTTAGTGCGGCACACATGAGCCTAGAGGCAGAAAGCAACCCCCACAGCTAAATCCTACATGGAGGTAAGGGGTACATGAGAAGCCACATCACCAGGGGATGCACAGTGCACACTGGGAAAGAGTTACCAGATTTGTCCCAGGCTCTTTTCTGCCCTGAGTAACCTTAAGCAAGTCACAGACTTTACTTCTCCCTTTACTCAAAACTTTATCTTGTTACTCATTCAGCTCCACATAGGAGCTAGGTTTGGTTACAGATTCTTGCATTCATTTCATCAATATTTAGTTAAGCCTTGTTTTTAAGAATCAAGAAATGGTGCAACTATCCTATTTTGCAGATGAGGAAACTGAGGCTCAAAGAGGTGGGCTTTTCAGTGACATGACCAGGATTACAGTCTAGCTCCAGAGCTCCCCAGCCACAGGGAACTGACTGAGAGGGCTCCACTCTCTGGGAAGCCCCACCACAAAGGATCTTCTGCTTTTGATCATGCTCTTCCTCTATCCTCCCTCTGACACTGCTCACCCTGTTCACAAACATCCCTTCACTGTGAGATTCTCAGAAGCAATCTGGCTGAAAGCCTTCTAATGGCCCATTGGCCCTATGGGTACCATTCAGACTGGAGTTTCTCATCCTATCCCATTTGGGGCCAGATAATTTGTTGTGGATTAAAGGGTAGACATTGTTTAACAGCATCTTTAAACTCTTTACCCCTAGATACCAGGAGGAGCCCCCTTCTGCAATCATGAAAAATAAAACATGGCCAGAGGTGCCTGGAGAACAAGATTGTCCCAAAGCAGAACTGCTGATCATGCTATTGTTTAATTCCAATTATTTAGCACAGGTTAATAGTTGTGCATCTCATAAGGATAAGCTCAGTCAATCTTCATACAGCCAACCCTAGGAGGTGAAAACTATTAGTGCTCTCCCTTCATTTTTTGGCTGGGAGAAACTGAGGTGCAGAAAGGCTTGGTAATAAACTATGCATGAGCAGCTGGGGTGCATGCCTGTAATCCTGGCACTCTAGGAAGCTGAGGCAGGAGGATCACAAAATTTGAGCCCAGCCAGGGCAACTTAGCAAGAGCCTGTCTCAACATAAAAAATAAAAAGAGCTGAAGATGTAACTCAGTGCAAAGGCCCTGGGTTCAATCCATAGGAGAGGAGAGGGGAGGAGAGGAGAGAAGAGGAGAGGAGAGGAGAGGAGAGGAGAGGAGAGGAGAGGAGAGGAGAGGAGAGGAGAGGAGGAGAGGCGAGGAAAGGAGAGAGGGGAAGGGAAAAGGAGACAGTAGAAAGGGAAAGGGAAGGCTCCATAACTTGCCAGTGTCACACTGTGAGTGGCAGATCTAGGGTTAGGATGTGGACTCCAGAGTCCTGCACCTGTCCCTTGCTATGCCAGGTTCCTCAAGGGCACAGCCACAGCTTTGATTTCTCAGCACCTACAGTGCCGCTTCAAGGGATGGTGCTACCAATTCTGCCCAACTGTAAGAACCTCAGAACCCCAAAAGGCCCAGCCTCCTCAACACAACTACAAAGCCCAGTAGGGTCTTACTCCTTGACACCCTCTCCCATGATGCCAGCTACCCAGACCAAACCAGCTCCCGATGCTCTCCCTCCCTGCCAGTGCCCACTCACCCTTCCAAACCTAGCACACAGTGGCTGAAATGGGCTTGCTCACCTGCAGGGGGCACCTTTTTACTTCAGAATCTTCAAACCTAAAGACCCTCCTGTGAGGCTCCTACCACAGTTATCACAGGGGGCTCCTGGGACCCCGCCCCACGGCCCCTCCAGCCTCTCTTCCCGCACTGGCCAATCCTGAACCGTGGGAGGTCACGAGCACTCAACCCTTCCTTCCCTCCAGTCCTCCCACATGCTGTTCCTTTTTGTCCTTGTATTGTCAGGGACATCACCATGACAGAGGGGTCTGCACGGTTGATGGCAGGAAGTCAGCACAGAGCTTTCTAATGGCACAATTCCGATTTCCCCCCTACATGATCTCCATTACAGTTCTCTGTTGTCTGAGCCTCAGTCTGCCTGCGTGTAGGATAAAGACACAAACACAGGTCTCTTGCAGTTGATGGGTGAATCAAACCAGCTAACAGTGCCTCAGGGCCCGGTGTCTCTCAGGAGGAGTGGGAACTGGTCAGTTCAGCAGGCCAGGACACCTGCTCCATGAGCAAAACCCAAGGCCCATCCTCCCAACCGTAACTCACACACCGCCAGATGCCACCGACCTGTGGGGCTCCGGCTCATGATGATGGGGGTGGCGGCTGCCCCCATGCCCGGGCTCTCACTGCTCGAGGACTGGCTATAGAAAAACACATCCTGCTTGAAAGGCGAGGTTGTGGACGGCTGGCTGCTCTGGGGAGAGAGACCGGAGGAGTGAGGCCAGCACACTTTCAATGGCCCAAAGGCTTCCTGTGCCTAGGCAGGCTGAAAGTCCCCAAGCCAAGGGTGACCACCGTCCCCGCTCCCACACTCGGATCTGTGCCTTCCTTCCTGCTGCCTCAGCCCTGGCTTCAACCTCTGCCCCTCCAGGAAGGGACACCAGCTCCTTCCTTCCCCAGCCAGGATCCCAATGGCAAGGACACAGCCCAGCCTGGCCCTGATCCTCTACTGCTGCTGTTATGTCACTCCAGGGGGAGCCCTCATGCCTGCTCCCAGAGGGAGGTGACAGCTGCCTGGGCCACCTCTTGTTTCTGTGCCTCCCTTTCATCCCCACAGACAGAAGCCTTTGCCCACATTGCTATTTTAATGCTCGCAGTATAGCCAACTGGGTGCCAAGTGCACTGCCCGAGTGGGACAGGCACACTTACCCCACTGTCACAGTCCTCCATGGCCTCACCCTCCCCTGCAGTGCTGCTGAAGCTGCTGGTGCTGGAGGAGGAGCGGGAGATGTTGGCCCGGCCATTCTCCTTCAACTTTATGAAGGGCCTGCAGGGAAGGGGAAGAGGGGCAAGCCTGGGTCCCTCGCCACCGAGACCTCCCTCAGCTCCAGCCTCCCCAGACCAAGAGCAGGACAGCCCAGGCCAGACCTACGCCTGCCCACGGTGGCTCCCTGTGCCCTGCCAGCCAGCCTCTGTGCTCCAGAGAGTTTCAGAGGCAAGAGGCAGTCACTCTCAGCTCGTCTGGAGGCAGAACAAACATTCCAGGCTCCAAATGGCCGTAGCCAGTCCTTCCCTCCCCTTGCTTCCTGGCTGTCTTACTTTTCTTTGTTGGGACAGATTTCTGGAGAGCTGGGATTGGATGAGGTCTCAGACTTTATCTCCTGAGAAGAGTGTGCGCCATCCGGGGTTTTGGGGGTACTGGATGCACTGTCACTGAGGAAAGAAGAATAAGGAATGAGACTGTGGGGAGAGCCCCACACTCCTGGTCCATCTGCAGGCCTGAGACAGAGCTTTGACTATAGGACCCATGTACCCCCATCTGAGGCACAGCTGCTCAGACTTCTTTTCCCCACACCAGCTCCTGAAACTATAGTAGAGAACAGGACTTTGTGCTCCCTATAGCAAGGACCTGTCTAGGTTCAAGGGTGGAGAATTCAGAATTATCCACTGGAGCCCTGGAATGATGATATTTAGCCCAAGTTTCCCCTGCCTCCAAGTTGGCTGCCCCACCTGGGTCAAGAGAGGACCCCACAGAGAATGGCAAGTGTTCCCACAGGGAGCAGGTGGCTCTGCTCAGCAGATGGCCCAACACACAGAGATTCCTGTAAGGCTCCAGGAAGTCTGCCTGCACTGTGACTCTGGAGACACCCTACATATAAACTAGAATATGAGTCCCCTGGATCCATATGGCAAGGTGGCTCCAGCTGAGTCAAAGGCTGCTCTTAGCATGAAAGTCCAAGAGTTCCCTTCTCTTGCAGTTCACCAAAGACCATCTATCCTGTGCCCCTTGTTAGGGACATGGCAACTCTCTCTTCAGGGCACTTTTCTAAGTAATAGCATTGTTAAGATAAAATATATACACCACACATCTCACTCATTTAAAATGGGCAATTAGGTGGTTTCTAGTATATTTACAGAAGTGTGAAACCACCACCATAATCTAATTTTAGAACATTTTTAGACCTCCTAGAAAAAACTCTGGCCCCATCTGTAAATACTGCCCATCCCTCTTCCCCTTCACCCCCGGCAACCACTGACCTATTTTCTGTCTCTATGGATTTGCCTGTCTAGACATTTTACAGAAACGGAGTCACACACTGTCATGGTCTTTATATCTGGCTTCTTTCACTAGCATAATATTTTCAAAGTTCTCCTATGTTGCAGCGTACATTACTACTTTAGTCCTTTTTATTGCAAAGTAATATTTCATTTTATGGACAAACCGTATTTTATTGATCTAGTAATCAAGCAACAGACACTTGCATGTCCCAATTCAAGGCTTTTATGAGTGGTGATACAATGGATATGTGCATCAATTATGCTAAAGTCAGAGCTAATGGAACTTGTCCTCATAGCTTCAGAGACCCTGCCTTCTGCACCCTCTCCTTCTCTTTCCCTTCCCAACATCTTCACCAGTTCTCTGTCCTCTACTTGTGCTTGCCTGCGAGGCTCCACATGCCCTCTCTGGGGTGATCGTATTCATTGGTTCATCTCTCTTTAATTAGCACTTATACCCCGCTGCTGCCCAACTCCGTTTCTCCAGCCCAGAGCTCTGTTCAGAACTCAAGAGCTGGATATCTCTAGTGCTGGGTGGTCCATGAGACTGCCACACACTGGTTCCAACAGACCACTGGTCTTTCTCTATAATATATGGCCCACGTGCCCTAGCTGAGGGGATGGGACTACCACCCAGGGCCACAGGCAGACAACCTGCAAGACCATCCAGGTGTCTTCCTTCTCCCCACAGGACGGTAAGCTGGAGGGCTGGAGTGTGTTTGGAGCAGCTCTTGCTGAACACTAAGCAGCCGAGCATAGGACAGGCACTCCGTAAATGTTGTTTGCTGAATTAAACAGCAAATGGGCTATAAAATGGGCTCAACAATGAAAGATCAGAAAGACGCTTAGCAAGAATAAGTACATTATAATATGAGAATAAAGCACATTATGAGAGTTACTAAAAATATATGTATTTGTCTAGAATATTCTAGAAGTCCAGAAAATCAATTAACTCTGCTTGGTAGGGTCAGGGAAAGCTTCCATAGGATGGGTCTTTGAGATCTGAGGGCGCAGCTCAGTGGAATGGTTATTGCCTAACGTGCACAAAGACCTGGGTTCGATCCCCAGTACTGCAAAAAATAGACATCTGAGTGAGCATTTTAAAAGAAGACAAAGAAAGACAAGAACCTAACACCATTTCTAGCCTAGGTCAAAAGGTTGCAAGAACAGCTTTGGAGCTCCATGTAAAGAAGGGTCCAGACTGGGCTCAGAGATTAAAGAGCTGACGATCAGGTCATGCAGGTAAGATGCAGGTTAAAGGTCACCTCCTGAAAACAAGCCAAGCTCTCCCCAGGGGTAGCTACCTGACTCCTGTCAAGGTGCAGAGGGCCAACAGACTCCCAGCTGGGCTGGAGTAGGGGCCCAGGCATTTACCATCGTGTCCGGCTGTCCCCCTGGCCTTCAGAGCCTGTGTGCAGGCGGGGGAAGAGCCCGGACCGCCGCTTGATGGGGCTTCTTGACTGGTTCTTCACGGTTGCCACTGCCACTGGAGGCTGCCAATGAAACCACCAAAGTGAACGCACACACCCCGCACCCAGGCCTCCTTCCCTTCTCCCTCTACAGCCACGGATGGCCCCTTTCTACAGGAGACCTCAGAAAACACCAACACAGTTAAGAAGGGGGGGAGGGATCTATGCAACAGGAGGTGAGACTCTGAGACTCTAGCTACCGGCAGGCTCTTCTGACCTATTAAAGCCAAGTCCTTGGCCCTAGGTAATGATCCAACAATGGCCACATTCTTGGGGGCCCAGGGAGTCAGGGCCACCATGTGGGAGGCCCACATGTCATGAAGGTCACGATGATTCAGGGGTCACAGACTGGGAACCACAAAGCTAGAGAGACCTTGGGGTGGTCTGGTTCAACCTTTCATTTCACCAGTGAGGAAGCTGAGGCCCAGAGAGGGGAGGTGACTTTGTTAAGGTCAGTGAGCAAATCACTGACAGAACAAGGGTGAGAACCCAGGGCTCCTGACACTCCATCCACTGCTCACGAACAGTGAGCCCAGGCAGGACTCACAATTATGACATGGAGCAAGAGTCATACAGTTCAGGTCCACATGTACAATAGGCAGTGCACAGAAGCCAAGGTTTCTGCTTCGAACAGCTACCTGGCCTCACAGGTGCACAGCGGAGTGCAGAAAGTCTGAGGAAGAGGAGGTGAGAGCCTGAGCCAATCTGTAAGCCACCAGGATTCTAACATAAGCCCAGTTCCTGCCTGCCATTCATGTGCAGCACAACCATAAACAGATGGCAAAACTCTCTGGGCCTCAGTCTCCTCATCTGCAGAATGGAAATAAATGCCTTGCTCTGTTCATATTACGAATCTTACCAAGGTAATAGGTATAAAAATATTTGGCAAATTAAAGCAGTTGTTCAAGACCATTTATAACAAGAATCATTAGTATCACAGAAGTCTGCTCTGCTCTTTAAAAGAAGATGAAAAGGAATTCTAGTCTACACAAGTCCAGGGCCATTTCTTTGTCCATTTATAAATGGATCAGCTATGTGGTTCTCTCATCTGTCCAGGATCTAGTGTAAGTCAATCGGGCCAAATTCATAGGCCCACACGGCTTCTCTCTTTGGGAACTGTACACACAGTGATGAAGAAAACAAATTTCAAGCAGGCAGACCTACACGCAAATCCTAGCTATTCGGCTTAGCTGCGAGACATTTGGCAAGGTACTTAATGTCTCTAGCACTTGCCTCAGGCAGCTGGGACAGGGATTAGGCTGGTGAACTACAAACTGAGGTGGCTACTGCTATCATTACTAATAACAAAGAAAGGGCATCCTGCTCCCACTCACAAGTCTGAAAGCCCTGGGCAGGAGAATGCACCCCATACCATTTTGCAGGGTTGGAGACTGGGTTGTCAAGGAAGGTCACAGGACAAGTGCGTTTCTCTTGCAAGCGAACCCCAGGTACTACTTGAGACAGGTTCTAAAGACCATTATCAGAAGGCAGAAGATGGGCTGTCCTCAGGCCCCAACTTCTCACTTTGTCTGTCACCCCGCTGGCCCCTAAACAGGTTTGCTGGTGACCCTTCCCTGCCCCACGATAGCCCAGGCTCTGCGACACTCACCGAGAAGGTAGTTTTGGTGACTTCCATGCTGTTGTGAACAATGCCCCCGCTGAGGCTGCCAGGGATGCCCCCACCGTGCAGCTTCCTCTGGCCTCCCACCATGGTCTCCATGGAGTGGCTGCGCACACGGATGGCCCTCTGCAGAGAGAAGTGAGGGGTGCAGAGGCCCTGTGAGTCAGCGCCTGGTACCCAAGGAGGACCTTGTTTTTGGCATGTGTGCATTCATTCATGCACGTGTGCACACATTTACACACACATGTAACAAGCACACAGTCACACAGATCCATGCCACCATCATGGTTTATGCAATTTTCCCATATTCTACCCCATCCTCTGTTGCGGCCGTACAGCAGGGGGAGCTGAAGGGCTCACGCCCCAGTTGCCTGTAAGGTGGGCCGACCTATAGGTGAGGGAAGTGAGACCCACACTGGTCCAGCTCTCAGCTTCCTCCTCTGTAAAGGGGAGTCACACGTTCCACCAGGATCAAGGTAGGCATTAAATAATCAGGCTGTGGACTCCATGTTGACTCTCTTCCCAGAAAACCAAACTTCTCTTCAGACACCTCTCCTGGGCCTCTTCTGCTGGCATCCTGGAGTGCATTTAGTGCACCCAGGTCTAGCACTCGTGCATGGTGAAAACTGGGTGAGGAGTTCCTGCTCATCCATGCTTCAACTCTGCATCAAGCCCTCCCTGTGGTTGCAGGGGCTAAAGACACACTTCCATTCCAAGCTGTGGTCTGCATGGCTGCTAAAGAGGAAATGTGTGCTCAGACTGGGCGCAGGTGCAGTATCAGGCTACATGGAGCCATGCACCCACATCGGACCACCACAGAGTGAGGGGCAAGCTAGAAAACAGTGAAGTGCTCATGAGAGGACTACCAGAATGGGCAAATTAGCCACAGTGCATGAGAAGAAAGCTAAACCACAATATCACTGACCCCACAATGGGAACGGACCAGGGGTGACAGCCACACCCCAGACTGGTTTATAAGGTGACACAACTCTGCACAGGACCACGGGAGAGTGGCTTTGGTGCTGCAGAGCTCAGCTCCCCTAAGGGAGGGTCTCCTGCCACATGAAGTCTGGATCCCCACATGCATGATGTGCTCTGTTGAATTCTAGCATCCGAGGAGGAGGAGGAGGTTCTCTCCAGTGACTCCCAAATTCTATCACCACTCCTTAGTCATTTGGTTACTTAATAATAGAGTCAATGGCCATGTAACTTAGCAGTCAAATGCACAAAAGCCTTAGGGTTGCACTGCCAAGATTTAAACCTACCTAGGCTCTGGGTTTCTGTCACCCACTAGCTGGGTACTCTGGTAAGGGTACTTAGTTTCTCTGAGATGTATCTGTGAAATGGGATGGAGGATGTTTTCACCATGGGACTGTCGTGAGAATGCATATGATGCTTTTAGGAGAGAGACCAGTGCACTGCAAGATCTAATAAATTTGGGTCTTCTTCCTATTAATAACAAGCATTTGTTATGTGCTTCTCCTGTGTCCAGCTCCATACCAGGAACCAGAACTTCAGACCAGAGGCCAAAGGAGTATGAGATATGGTCCCACCTCCAAGGAGCACAGAAGATAACAGTCCTAAAATTGGAGCAATGATACAAGGCTCAGGGCCTCTGGGGGATGCTCTATCTGTGTTAATTACTTGTTCAGGGCTCCCAAGAGAAGGACTTCTAGACCCAAATATTACTAATGGATCCTCTGCCACAGGCTTTCCTTGCGGGCAGAACTAGCCTGGTCCCCTCCATGGGACACAGGAAGAAGTCACAAGCAGTCTAAAGTTGTCACTTAATATAGCCTCTGCTCAGTGGGACATGAGGGAATGTCTGCCGGGGCCTTTGGGAAAAAACACTTCCTCCATGACTCCCAAAACAGTTACACCTAAATCCTCAGTTACACCTAAATCCGGGCCACTCCAGGGGAGGATACTGACCAAGGGAGGGAAGGAGGGAAAAGAAGATGGAGCCCATGACCAACTGAACCACAGGATCCCTGTGTCTTCTCATCCCAGGAGCTATTGGGCTTTCCTTACTGTGGTGAGGGGAAGGATTCTCAAGACCCTGACATGAAGGACTGAGCCATGGACTGTGCCCTTCCTTCTGGACTTAGACCCTGCACACATCTGGTGTACCAGCTGACAGATATCTCAAAATAAAGAACAAAGCCCTTCCCTCCTTCAGCATCCAAGGCAGAGCTCAGTTTCTGGAAAATTGGCCCCAGCAAAACAACATAAACACTGCTCCTAACCCAAGTCTCCAGGGACCTTTCAGGGCCAGGAATGCTCCCACCTTGGAAACAAACAACCTGCCTGCCCTCCTCCCCTGACAAGAAAGGCAGAACTGGGAAGACCATCTGCAAAATGACAGTACCTGAAAGGAGATATGGAAAATGAGACATGAAGCCCACCTACCACATACCCTGATGTCACCTGGGCTCTCTTGTCTGAGTCAAATATTCCCCTAGAAGACATCATCTCTCTCCTTTCTTCATCACAGAAGAGACTAGGATCCATTTCCAATGCTGATTTTTATGCCCTATCTACTTATTCCACACAACACCTAGCAACAGAATTCCAATATCAACCCCATTCAATTCCTGCTACCTCCAAAGCATCCTAAAGTCACACACCCTCTGAAAAAGTGAGGGCCAGACAATGTGGCAATGCCCTGATGTGCCCTTGAACAGCTCCGTCAGGCTCAGCATCTTTATATTTCTTTGGTGTCTCATGTGTTGCCACCACCACTATCATCAGAAGTGACATTTCAAACGAATATTTGCTTTTTCTTGTTTGCAGTTCTAGGAATAGAACCCAGACCACTCAGTCACAGCCCAACCCCAAACCCATCACTTGTTTTTGACAAATCCCTCACTGTCTCTGTCCCAGAAAGGACTCAATGGGCATAATAAATCCTGAGAATTGGTATCTGGTCTGGTAAGCTTCACAGACTGATCTTATTAAACCCTTACAACGGTGAGGTAGAGAAGATAGATCAGTAAAGGTTTCAAAAGTTAAGTAAATAATGTTCAAAGGCCACAAAGCAGGTCAGAGATGGAGGGTGGCCTAGCAGCCAGGAGCCTGGGCTTCAGATGAAAGGGTTCCTGAATTCCCCAAAAATGGTTCAGATTGAAAATATAATTCAACCCTTGGGCGAATTAATGCTGACTGGAAATCAGGAAGCTACAAGGACTCTCCTGCAGAAACCTCGGAGGCTGATGTCAGGGAGGCCTCTCTTCAAACGCCCCTGGTTCTGCTGTTAGAGTCAGCAAGGTAAATGTGAGGAGACAGTGGGGAATTCTGGGAGTGAGCATGATGGCGGTCTGGGGTTGAGGAAAACAGGAAAAGGCTGAACCTAGTCCTCTTAGTGGTCGGCAGGTGAACCTCTGCAGTTTGTACAGTGTGGGGATGGTCCCTGGAGAAGGTGCATGAGGGTGACAGGACACAGTGTGTATCCAACACCTGGCACGAGACCTTCTCACTTAGGGTCAGTACTCCAACCCCAATCTTAGGGAGAGAGCTCTAAAACTCATACTTGATGTGGCTAAAACTGCCCGGTTTCACATCTCCATCTGATGGCGACATCAGAAGCACTGGCAGTTGTGCCAGGAACAAGAAGAGAATGAATAGTAATGGTGACATCAAAGAAAGACAGGAGAGAAGATTGGCTTCAGGGGTCTGCGGTGGCCACAGGAACCGTCCTCAGTCCCTGATCTCTCCCTGGAAATTCGCATCTGTCCTCATTCAGGGATAGAATGCTCAATGCCTTCAGGTGGCTGACAGGGGACTTTTTTCTGTGCACCAAGCTCAAATCTCTCTTAAATTTCTAGACCTCTTGAGCCAACCTAGTCTGTTATTCTGTATGACTGTCCCAGGCTGTCCTCAGACTCCACTTTCCTTTTAGCTTACTGTCTCTGGCCCCAGCGGCCTCCCTCCATCACCATCATCTCCCAGTCCTTAGCACACCCTCCTGCCTGCTTCTGAACAAGCGTTCTCTCGAGGGTGTGAGAGCAGGGAGATGGCACTGCTTTCCCATTACCTGCATACGTCGCTTCATCTCCCCCCCCCCCAAGTTTGAGCACAGTACCACAAAGGGAGTAATTCTCTTCCTATCCAACCACACTACTCATCTCCTTACAAGTGGGTCTCTGAGTTACCTCAATTTAACAAACTCAACTAACAGGAGAAAATTCAAGATGAACATCAAAGGGGACATGCCTATCGGAATCAGGCAAGGGAGGCAAGTGACAAAGATGTGAATCTGCTGCCTGCTGAGATGCTCCAACCTGGGAAAACTGCAGTCCAGCACTGTAACAGGACAAATACGAGACAGAGCTAAGGGGTGTCCTCACACACACACCATGGTTCTAAGCCATGAGCTGAGCAGCGCAAAATGCAAGGCCTGAACTATCAGTCCAACCCGAAAGGCAGTGGGGACATTCTAGAACCTCAACTTCCTGTCTTCGGAGAAAACAGGAAAAGAGGGAGCAAAGATGCCACATGTTAGGGATGCTGCCCAGTCTGCTGGGCTCGGTCCACCATCACAGGAACTCTCGGGCTGCCTCTACCTGCTAGGAGTGGCTGTGGCCTCACCCGCCACTAGGGGTCAGGTCAGGCCAACACATTAACTGTCATTGGCTCTCAAAGGCTGGGAAAAATTATCCAGCTTACTGTGGCCCATTTTGTCTTCCCTTGCCCTTGTCCTTGTCCTCCGTACTCACACCACATGGATATATCATGTATTGTCACTTCTTCATCAGAAACCAATAAAACCTCGGAGAACAGCTTGCACGGGCTGAGTACGGTCTTTCAGAACAATAGCCAAGGGTTCAGTAAGTTTCAAAGATGAGCGATTTACAACTCCTTCATAAAGAAAACCCTCAAGATGTCCATAGACCCCACACACATGCACACACACGCACACACACACCTACACACACGCACACACGCACACACCATGGGCTCCACCTGCAATGCTGACTTTGCGCTCTGTACACTTAGTCCATACAGACATCTTTTAATTGTGAGTCCTCATGACAAAAGTTTAGCCTTTTTCATTGGAAATCTCTATTTTTAAAATTATCATCTAAATGAAAATGTAAACTTTAAAGGTGTTGGCAGAACCAGCAGGTTCCTGAGAATCCCTCCAAGCGGCTCATTCTGAAACTCAGGTCTAGACACGGGCAAACCAACAGGTCCATGTCTTCTGCAGGAAAACCTCTGCACTCCTGTGGAACTGAAGTGAACGTGAGGAAGTGCACCAGACAGCACGAGGCGCCAGAGAGCACAAGTAAGGGCCACAGAGAGCCTGCTGCTTGGGATACAAAGGTTAACAAGCCTCTAGGAAGGGGAAGGGTAGTCTCGGAAGAAGAGAAGACCAGGATGGCTGTGATGGCTTTCAGCCCTGAGGATTTCTATGATATGGCCAGCTGCCTGGGAGACAAGGCCTTTGACAGGAAGGAGATTACAAACACAAGTCTTCTTCCTAGAATCCTATCAGGCACCACTCCAAGAGGAGTCCTGTGGTGTCTGGGTGAACTCTACGAGGAATGCCAGTAACTCTAACACCATAACAAGATGTCCATGAATGAAACACAAAACTAGAGGTGGCTTCCTTAGCCGAGCCAGGGGCCAGCCTGCCCCCAGCTCGGGCCTCTCCATGTAGGAGACATGAAAGCAGAATTGACAGAGACAAGGTAGAAGAATACACGTTCCCCAGCTGGGAGGAGAAAAGGCCAATCACAATCACTATAGCTCTGATGACTTACTCTGTGTGACTGACCATAACGGCCCCATCACCCCTCGAAGCATGACCTTGGAGGCTGGTGTGTCAGCCAAATGGAGGGACAGGTCTGTCTTCAACCCACAGTTGTGAGGATTTAGCGTTGAAAAGAAGAATTCCTTGGATTATTGGATTATTGAATTCCTTGGATGAGTCATGAGAAAGCCTCAAGCAACTCCTCTCTAGGAAATCCCTTTAGGAGTCAGATACTCCCAGTCAAACACAGATCAACTGCCACTCCTTCCAGAGACAGGGATGGGGCAAAATGCTTTTAGGCCACTGCCCTTTAGACCTGCCACTTATAGCTAGTGGCTGGATTATCTAATTCACTGGACATCATAGACAGCTAACAAGCTTCTCACAGTTATGAAATATTTGAAACCTGAAAAAACCATTGTTAATTCCAAAATACCAAATGAAACATGCAAAACTCAAAGCAATAAGTACCTTATTAAATGTGTACAAAGATCATTGCATTAGCTAGTCAGCTGTGGTTCAACTCTGGTAGCTTCATACAAATTACATTTGCTATGGGATGTGGGCATGTTGACATGCTTGATATGAGGTGGGGTGGAGCCTCCGGAAAAATCCAAAGCCTTGGAGCCCTCTAAGTGAACCTATTTACCTGCCTCCCCTAGACCCAAACCCTTTTCCTATTGCCGGGTCTCCTATTTACTTCTCTCCTACCTGGGCTATCCTCCCACTTCCTTTTTTCCATCATCCCTCTTGTATTTTGAGCCCCTAAAGATTTCTCTTATTTCACCCTGGTTGCCACTGTCCATAAGGCCTAGAACAGATGCCCCAAGAATCTCCCACCAGCCTGGACAAGCAGCTCCCCACTCTTAGCCTCGAAAGGAATCTTTAGCAGCTGGCTCCAAGGAGGCCAGCAGAGCCATGCCCTGCTCTCAGTCCTCACCCAAGCAATGAGGGACTGGCCCCAGCCTGCCTGGGCCCAGGCCAATGTGGTGGAATCTTAACTGGCTCGGAAACTGGGAGGGAGTATCACGTAGCTGTTAAGAGCACAAGCTCTGGAATCTGAGAGACCTGAATTCAACTCTATCTCCAGGGTGACTAGGGACAAATTATTTAGACTGTTTGAGTTTTAGTAGCCTCCCATGTAAAACTATGCCCATAATCATTAAAAGCAAGACTGAATTATTATGCCAACAGTAGTATACCCGTGATAACAGCCTTCCCTCTAGGGCACTGAGAGATTTAAAATAGGAAATGGGTAAGATCACACTTTATACAATAACAACTAACATTTTGGGGCATTCAGGGCCTTGCAGGCAATATGCACTTCTCAGGCATTGCTTCAGTGAATTCTCTGTGACAGAGGGCAAATTTATCATACCAGCGTCATTAGCAAAAATACTGTAGCTTAGAGACTTTAAAGACCTTGCCCAGGGCCATGCAGAGCTGGGATTTGAAAACAGGATATCTAATCCTAACTCTATTAGCAATGGGCCCACGTGGTAACTTGATTAACCACTCTGTGAAGGGCAATTCAGAGAACTTCGAGCTAAGAATCAGCAAACCTGGATTTGAAACAAGGCTCTACCTCTGAGGCATAAGGTCTTGAGAAGTCCTGTGGCCTCTTTCAGCCTGTTCCTGCATGTGTCAGTGGAAATAACAAGAAATAACCACCCAGCCAACTGCCAGATTCAAATCAGATGCTGCATGTATGTACCATGTGGACCAATAAGCACTCAGCCAGCACGTGACAAACATTCTCTGCCACGCCAGTTCTGTCATTGCCCATTCCTCTCATGAATCCTTCAGGGACAGGAAGCTCACTGCATTTTTCTTTTTGGTCCCTTTGCAAAGCCCAAAAGGACTTTCTGGTGACTCTATCCCATCCTCCCAGCCAGGTCTCCAGGAAACTGGGAGGGAGTATCACGGAGCTGTAAAGCTACTTTCCAGGTGGGACGGATTATTGCATCACTCCAGACGAGCTTCTGAGGACTCCCAAGCTGTGTCCCTGTCCCTGCCACCCAGCCAGGAGCTCCTCAGCAGAGAAGGAGGCAGGTGACATCAGTGACACATTGGTCCCTCTCTCGCTGGTGCCCGCCCCTGCTTGTAAGAGTTCTGGGCCAGAAGAAGGGAGGTAAAGGATGCTGTCAGCTGCCCACCCTCTTGTGCTTCTGACCACCCTGCCTCCACCGAACACCTGGGGTGTCCCCCCTAGTCCCGGCTCATATGATTGCCTTGAACCAGTGACCTGGGATCTCGGGAGCTCAGGACACCTCCTTTCTTTGTCCCACCTCTCTCTGCCACAGAAGCTCCCCGTCACCACCACATCCATACCTTAAAAGATTCCAGGAAGCCCCCGTGGCCCCCATTCTCAAACTTGTCCTCCTCAGGGCCCAGCCCTAGCATGGCCTGCGTGTGCATGTGCAGCTCATCATGGAGATTGTCCAGGAGGGCGGCCCTGGTACGGTCCTGGGGGAAGAGGGCACAGGGACAGGAGGTAATGCTGACAGCATGATGCATCTCCTCACAGCCTGAGGGCCGCTATTCCGCTACCATATCCCTGCCACAGTGCAGACCCGGAGCCAGCCCACACTTCATGTAGATGCTACTGTAAATGCAAATGCTCTATGCTCAGCCCTCTGCTCCCACTCCTCTGCTCCTCCTCCCTGAGCTGTCCCCCAACTCACACTTTTTTGCCCTGGGCAGGGACACCCTTTCCCCCCATTCTCTGCTCAAACTCCACCTTCTCAGCTTTTACAGCCAGATGTCTGCCCAAGGCCATGCATGCAACACCAGGGGGTGCTATTCACATGGACCAACAAGAGCCATTTACAGCATCCGGGCCTTGGCAGGTCCCAGAGAAGTAGGTGCTAACAGAATTGTCTCCCAGCCACCTCCAGGTCACCAGAGCCCAAGCCAAAGATCCAGGAGTGGTCCTGAAATTCCGCTTGTCCCCACCCTTATCCTCAAGAGCCCATCATATCTAAACCATGTCCTTGCGTAAGCCACCACCATTTCTCTCAGGCACCTGTTCGCTGCTTCCAACTGGCCACTCTTCCTGCAGTTTCCTCCCTTCCACCTGTCCTTTCCACCGCTGAGTAATCCCGCCAGCATGAAAATCAAACAGCCTTGCCCAAGAACTTTATAGCACCAATAACCTTCAACACACAGGCCTTCTTGATCTGCACCAACTGCCATCTGCAGCTGAGTCTCCACCGCTCCAGTCCCCTGTGAACTTCTATCGGGTCACCTCAGACCCTTAGGAGCTCCCTCATGGAGGCATGCTCTGATTCCAACCGGCCTCTACTCATGCTATTACCATGCCTGGAATAGGTGTCCCCAGTCTTTCTTCCTAAAAACTGCACTAGACATCAAGCTTCAGCAACTCAAAAGCCATCCCTCCCAAGAAGCCTTCCCTGAACACACTACCAGTCTCTCCCTCCCAGTAAAAGCAGACCCTACGCTCTGAGCAGTGCTGGCTCCATCACAGTTCAGAGCTGGAAAGCCTGCATTTACAGTGAGGCCCCCTCCACTGTCCTGGGAACTCTACTACCTCACTTATCCTTGTACCCTAGGGAACAGAACAAAGCCTGGCACACAGGGGTACTCAAAGAATTGTTGGTAAATCGTTAGCTAGACCTGGAGACTAGATGGGAGTTTCCATAAGCAGAGAGAATTCTCACTATTGACACAGGGAGAGTTTAGAGGGGCAAAGTCCTACCCTCAACAAATCCCAAGGTGAGACCCTGCCCAAGGGAGGCTGGGTAGACAGGCCTGGAAGAAGACCCAGAGCACCCACGCTCTCACCTCCAGCTTGGCAAACTTGTCTGACTTGCAGCAAGCATTCTCAGCGTTGGTGAGCTTGGTGAGCAGAAACTCCCTGAACTCCGGGCCCTGCAACAGACGAGATGGCCCAGAACTCTCACACCCTCCACTGCTGCCAGGAAGGCCTCAGTCACAGCAACAGGAGGGCAGAACAGGAGGTCTGGGCACAGCCTTTGCCATTTGGTTATTTCTAGCTCAGGCCAGGCCACTCTGCTAACGTGCCAGCATGGAACCAAGCTTCCCGAGTCCCGGGAAATCACTCCTTCATGGTGGCATCTCCATGACTGGAGAAAGTGCTTGCCCAAGGCTCCAGAGAGGGACATGGCATTTAACCCTTTCTCTAGCCAGAAGGCAATCCAGTGCCAAACACCCCTCCATGAGGCCCTCTGTTGGGCCAGCCTGGCAGCAGGAAGAGAAGTAGAGAGCCAGAGTAAAGAGATGCCCCTCCCCTAAATCTGCAAAAGGGCCACCCTCATGTTCCCAGCCCAAATATGGAAGCCTCCTGTCTTAGGAGAGGAGCAGAAGTCTCTTACCTTCTGGAAAACAGGGGGGTTGGGCAGCGGGGGACCAAAGGCAGGCACATCTTCTCTCGCAGTGACAGAGACCTGAACAAAACAGTCACATGCAGGTCAGAAGGAAAGAGCCACTCTTACAGCAAATCTATTCACCCCGACCTCCTTCCCAAAATACAAGTAAAATGCCCCCGTGAGCACTGCCAGCACAGGCCCTGCACACTACTCCCAGAAGTAAGGCTGGATGGTGGGGGGCCATCTGCATCCTCTGCTCTGCCTGTCTGGAGCCCAGAAGCATTTAGGCAAGATGGCAAGGAGCAGCCAGAACCTGATGATAACACAGTGCAAGTGCCCAGGGCAGAGTTACTTTATTACCTCATGCGATTGTTACTTCAATCCCATGAGAAGCCATGAGATTACGATCATCCCTTTCTTACTGATGTGGAAACAGATGCCCAGAGACAGGGACTGAGCCCCTCAAAGCCATGCAGGTAATTAGCCGAGAAGACCGGAGAGTGCTGACCTCTCCTATTGCAGCTGAGGTTCTTTCCCTGCTGACTCCTGAACCTGGCCACACATCAGACTTGATTCGATGTTTAAAAAGTAAATACTGACTGCAGGGGAAACTGGTGCCTCCGAGCTTCTGTACAGCCAGGGGACCATTGTTCAGGGGCCTTATCCCAGATACAGGTTGGCCAATCTGGCTCGGGTTTGACTTACAGAGATCCAGGTCTGGACTAGGGTTGAGGCCCGTGGGGGGCACCCAGGAGGGGGCCAGCATGACCAAACTGAGAGGTCACAGCCTCAAGTGCTCCACACAGGGGTCACCCAGGCCAGGAGCAGCCCCACACCTCACCTCCTCTCTGCATGGAGGTGCCCTGTTTCATCCACTCCCAGGCTAGGTGGCTGCAAGGTTCTCAGGAGGCTGCCGGCTCCCCGCTCCCAGCAGCTGCTGAGGTGATGGGCCCTGGCCTGCTGCCAGCCTCCCTGGCTTGTGAAGTGGGGCAATGCAGAGAGCCTGCCAGACCGGGTGAGCAGGCAGCCCCTCGGAGCAGAGCCAAAGAAGGCCCCGACAGGGTCCAGAGGGGAGGGTGCAGGGGAGTGGGTTAATACAGCCTTTCTCTCCCCAAGCTCAAGGCTGTCCACACGGTGCAAATTGCAGTGCCCCAACTCAGGAAATGGGGTGTGTTGGCTGATGTGATTTCTGGCTGAGCGCCAGCTGCTGAAAACAGTTCCCTACCACCACCCACTGTGCACTGAGGCCCATGGCAAGATTCCACCCATGGAGCCAGAACTGGGCACAGGGTAGGCTGCACAGAGCCAGTGACCGCAGGCACCTTGGGACACCTGGGACCAAGGAGCAAAATGCGCCCTGCTGTTTCCTACACCCTCTTCCTTCTGAGGCCTGTATTATAGTGATCTGTGTGACAGGGTGCAGGCGCACTCTGAAATCCACCTAGGTCTTCGGGCCAGACTAGGCCTCTGCAGCAGCTCATCAGAAATGCAAGGGCCCCCTGGCCAACTCCTCCCTGGTGACATTCATTCATCTTTTATCCACCTCCTCCCCTGCCCCACACTGTTCCAAAGAGGCAGCCAGACCTTTGTTCCTTCCTCTGGGGGATGCTCGGGTTGCTTCAGCAAGCAGAAGTTGCCTGAACACAGCCCCCTACCTTCCTGTTTCTAAATCCAGCAAGGGCCCTGAGGGAGTGCTGGCAGCAGGTGCTCTGAAGAAGAGCATCCCCATGGCTGGAAAGCAGAAGGAACTTGGACGTGGGGCCATGAGGATGCGCCCAGGATGTGGGAACCTGAATGCTAGAAACCCAACCAAGTTCCCAAGCCCAGGCATGGCCTATCATGTTAGAGGGCCAGGGAGGGCTGTCCAACCAAGTAAGTCCTGGTAGGAAGTGGGAGAGCCCTCCCCCTGAATCCTCCTCCTGAATCCTTGGCAGACCCTCAGGAACAGGGCAGGGTGACACCCCAAGATGGGGAAGGAGGAGTTCTAACAATGGACAAACTGGAATTTTCTTCTAATCAGGCCAGATGGGGACTAAATCCCTGAGAAAAAAATCTAAAGAACATCTCCTGCATGCCTGGGTTTGTGCAGATAGTCTCCTACCTGCTCTGATGGTACTACAGGAAGACCTGGGCAGAAATTCCAGTTCCACAGCCCCCAGCTCTGTGGCCTCAGTCCTTACATGACCTAAGCTTTCAACTCAGTGTTCTCCCTGTAACAGCAGGGCTCTCCAGGCTGTCTGGATTCAAGAAGATTGCGCTTGTAACACAGTGCCTGGCTCAAGCAAGGGTAAAACCCATTACCCAGTGCTTTTAACTTTCCCTGCTGCTCTGTACTTTAAAGGGCACCTAAGACGCAGCACGGCCCTCAAACCACTTCACAATCCACACCCACATACACACATGCTCTGTCTCAACTCTTCCTTCCCCCCAGCAAGATGTCAGGCTGGAAAGCACTCACGGGTAATCCAGGCCAGCTTCCTCATTTCACACAGACAGAAACTGGGGCCCTGAGAGGGAAGGAATTGGCCCAGGGTCACAGAAGGTCAGAGGTAGGCTAGGACCAGGCCGCCTAGGGCCCATTACTAGATTCCACCCCCATCCTTCTTTCCTGCTGTTCACTGACCTTGCTCAGCCCTGGGGAAATCCCAGCCTGAAGGGGTCAGCTAAGGTCCTATTTCACTAGGATCCCTGAGGGATTTGAGCAGATTCTTCTCAGTCTCCAAATCACCTAGGGTACTGCTGGGGTGAGGCATTTTGGGGATGCCTTTGAAGATTGATCTCCCACCCTGCCCTCTGCCTCTCTGACCTAATCTCCCTGGTGCTTGTCTGACAGGTGGCATGCAAGGCCAAGATCCAGTGTCCTGAGGACGCAGCCCTGCTCTGCTGCTCCTTGGCACTTCTTCAAGGACAGTGCTTTGCCCTAGGTTCCAGATTTTGGCTTGGTAGATTTTCAGCATCAAAATATAAGTGAGTAGTGTTTTTTGGAGCACCACTATTTCTCTAAATGGGTGCAGCCCTCTGCTATACTTCTGGGAAAGCGCAAAACCCAGGTAGGTAAGATCCATTTCATCTAAGGAACATAAAGCAAATACTAAACGTACACAAGAACCCTCATTCTATCGGCAAATGAGCCAAGCAGACAACTGCATGGCATGGTCTGAGAGTCCTGCTATCACCCCACTTTACTTCAGGGTTCTTTCTTGGTGGTAGAATACTCTTTCCTGTGGAGGGTGAGGGTTGAGGGAGCTTTTTTTGTTTTTGAGACAAGGTCTCACTATATAGTCCAGGCTGGCCTCAAACTCACGGCAATCCTCCTGCCTCAGCTTCCCAAGTGCTGGGATGACAGGCATGCACTGGCACTCTCAGCTCCTGTATATACTGTGAAAAGAATAAGGTAACTATTTGTGCTGCCCAGTGGCTGGCTCCTCTGTCCCTTGTCTAGGGTCAGCAAGGGTGTATAGGGTCAATTCCGCATGCCCACTTCCTTCTTGCCCAGCCTGAGGTATATATAGAACACGGGAGGCAATGAATAAAGAAACAGGCCACTTCCACAAACAAGTCAACCGAACAACCATGAATGGCCACTTCAGTCCAATTCAGTGACCCCTAAAACAGTTCAACGCCAGAGGGACACAAAGGTTTGTGTGCAAAGAAATCAGCTCACCTCAACAAGAGGGATTTGCTGGTATATTCTTTATTTTTCAAATCTCACATTTAAAACGATATGAATTTTGCACTGAAAACATGTAAGTTTGTACTTATGGAAGGGTAAGATAACCAAACAATACCAAAATGAGTATTAGAAAGCAGCCATGAAGTAGTATTGTTTAGAAAATGCCAGGAATCAGCCTAGACCCAAGTTATTACCCAAGAAGTATCTCCAGGCTTGTCTCTCATTAACAATAACAGGTTCATTTATCTTCTAAAATCATAGAGCAGTGGTCCCCAAAGTTTATGGACCAGGAAGCCCTTTGAGAATTTAACTCTGACCTCTCTACCCAGGAAACACAAAGAAATACAAAAATTCAGCATTTGGTACTTATCCGTAAGGGTCCAGAGACTACCTAGTACTTACCTTACAAATCCTGCCTTAGTTTATCTCCCTCGGCTCCCTGTCTCTAGAGCCACAGAGACATGGAAAAACTGCTGCCCCAGAGTGCAGGGCCACCCCTCGTGGAAAAGAGGACGGGACGGTTAGGGCACAGGCATCAGGAGCAGGCTAGGGGCACTGCAGGACAGGAGCTGCCCCGGCGCTGGCTCATGGAACTAACGAGGACTGGAGTCCACCTGCAGAGCACTTCCGTGCAAACTATCTAGCTCATCTACGCATACCCCCCACTTCCATTTCTTTCAAACAGAAGCACCTGTATTATTATACATGTTAATGGGGTTCTGCGGGCTACGTCCACACATGTGTACCACATGCCCTGAGTGAATCCAACCTCCTTTTATCCCACACTCTTCCCGGTCTTTACTAATCACTATTCTCCATTCTGATCAGTTTTTTCCCACATTATCTTAAGACGAAAAACTGAGCCTCACTGGTCAGGACGGTGACACAGGCCTTGCATTCCTGATCCACTGAGGTCTTCACATAGAGATTGTTCCTCTGTTCGGAACAGCTAGACCAGAGGGCTTGTCTGGGGCCAGGGTCTACCAGGCCTCCTTCCTCTCTTTGGACCATAATCACTCCCCTTTTTCTTCCCTTTGTTTCCTCCTACCTTTCTTCCTCTCTTCTTTTCCTGACTTTGCTCTCCATTCTCTCTTCTTTCTCTCCTACTAATGCCTTAGCCTAGCAAATGTCATTATCAGATTCCAATTTCAGTACTCAGAACTTCTAGACCCTCGAGCCAGATGCTACCAAGCCTGGAGGCAGCAAAACAGACAAGACGACCTTGGAAGACGCTTTTCACCAAGAGTTTAGCTCCAAATCCCAGGAACCTGACAACTCACCAGAATGCCAATTCTGTTAATTACTAGTGTTCTTTGCTACCTCACAAGGTGGGGACAGTATCTAGGTCTACAACTTCCTCCTACGTGACCTTCTCCTTACCTTGTAGGATGGAATCTCTGTGCCTGGGCTCTCAACCTGCACAACTATGTAGGCATGTAAGAAATTGGAGGCGATCATATCTGGGACAAATGGGGTGTTTTCTTCTTGGAAGATGATGGCCACAATGTCATTCCCGATGTGTCTCTTTCGCTGTAGCTGAACAAAAAGTATTCTATTATTACAAGCCAGTTAGGAACATCCTGGAAACAGAAAAGATCCACACAGGAAATCTATTATTTTACCTTTGAATATAAACCCTAGAACTCTGAGACCTAGGTCTCCAGAGAGCTGCTTATTGCAACCCTTAGAAGCCACCAAGAAGGGGAAAAATGGAGACGATTCCCCCAGCAGCTACTAGTGAGCACACATTACTGAGTTCAACAGTGGGAGAGCCCTGACTCAGGACCTGCGGAGGAGATTTAAAAGGTGAACTGGATCTTCCCCTGAGAGAGCCTCTAATCAGTCTGGGAGGAACACAAACACAAGCAGTCACCTGAGAGCACTGTCAAAGCTGCCAGCCAGCAAGTGCTAAGCCAGTGGCTATCCATGAACCACCCGGCAGCTCTGGGGACAGAAAAGGGGGGCAAAATCAGAGCAACTGAGAAGGCTTCCCGGAGGAGGCTACTGAAGTCTAATGAAAATATGGATGAGCAGGGGTGAGGTTAGGCAGTGGGTTATTCTATGAGGGGACAGGAGAGCCGAGCTTAGAAAGGATCATATCACTTGCCTGGAGAAGACAGTTTGAAGAGGGGAGTCCCACCTCAACTCACTATCCCAAGCAGTGCCAGGGGCTTTTGCACATAATTTCAGCCACCAAGCAACTACTGTGTGTAGGGAATCCCATGATTCTAGTCACAGCTATGATTTTAAACATTAAAGCCCTCTGGTACATCAGGTCCTGGTGGGTTCCTGCCTGTGCATTTGTTCCTTTACTAAGCACCTACTGCAAGCAGCCCTGGGTTTGGCCTTTTGGTGCTGAGTGTCTCATACACTGAGCATCTGCTGTGGAGTAAGCACCATGCTGGGCACTGTACGAGGATTCTCTGGCTTAATGCACACAAATCCCCCTGTTTCTTAGGAAGACAAAGCAAATGTTTATTCAGCCCCTGCCAAGAGCTGAGCTCTGTGCCAACGTATACTTCCCAATTAACACCAGGTCAGGCTGAAGTGGCCGCCCTGACAGAACAAGCCATGTGCTGGGGCAGCAGGTAAGGGGACAGCAAGATGACACAGACTAAAGATGAGACGCTGACAGAAAATTCACTTTGGACTACAAGAGGAATCCTGCTCCAGTTTGTTTCTAAGACATTCAAGAGTTATGTGAGAGCCAAGTTATAATCTTGTTTTTGCCAATCTTCTTTTATTCTAAGAAACCAGTCACTATATGTACAGGTTTTTGCCCCTGCTCCCTCTCCCATCTCCTGTTCAGAAACAAACAGGTCAGAGTTTGGGTAAAGGCCATCCGCCCCTCTTGTTTTCCCAGAGGTAAGAAAGGGGCAAAACACAGGGTGAGGCAGAGAGAGTTACAGCTACCAGGATCAGCTGTGCATTTCAGAAGGGCCTGGCCCTCCCCAGAGGTGCACATGATGTGAGCTGGAGAACAGCAAAAATGGGGAAAAGCAAAAATGCTGGAGATAAGGTCTTGCACGGGGTCCTCAGTCACAGACAGGCTCGACTCCTGCTGACAGCCAGGTACTGGGAGAGATGAGGCTGTGACCAACTGCCTGGGAAGGGGTGGATGGGATTCTCCTGCAGTAAGAGCATCACACCACTTGAGCAGTAGAGTAGGGCAAAATGACTAGTGGCCTGGCCAGGAAATAGCTAACATGTAAGAACCAGCCACATGTCATCCATCAATTGTGGAAGCTCTATATTCAGAAACTTGTGACAGGCATTGACACAAGTGCTGATAAACCCATGACACAGATAAGAAAAATGGTGCCACAAGGTAACCAGTTTGCCCGGAGTCACACAGCCCTAAATGGTCAGTGCCTGTAAGTGCCCATCCATAGGCCCCCCCATGTCCCCTGACCATCACCCTATGTGCTCATGACGCTCACATATGATCCCAGCTCAGCCCCAAGCTAACTGGGAAATGGCAAGGAGGCTTTTATTCTTTTGGTGTTGAGGATGGAACCAGAAGCTTCATGCATGCCAAGCAAGTATTCTACCACAGACCCTTCCCTAGCCCTCAAGGACATCTTTTAACTGCTCACTCTGGGCTGCAGCTTCCAGGAGTTAAGATGGGAATAAACCAGAGTCCTGCGCAGTTCCCACTCCATCCTGCAATGGGCTGCTGCACCTGCCACGCCCCAAGCTCCCGAAACACCCCCAACCAGGTTACCTGCTGGGCATCACCCTCAGTGAAGGGCAGCTTTGTGGAGACGTGAAACATGATCTCCCGGTCCCGAAATGTCGTGTACACTGACTCCACCCCTGTCTGTCCATGGGTCACATCAAGGCCTCCTCGGAAACTGGACAGGAGCAGGAAGAGAGAGAGTGAGGTGAAGTGGCCAACGTGGTCCCACCTTCTTTAAGGAGGTGCAGCAGGCAGGTGGAAGAGCTGAGAGAGGAGAATGCGAGTCCGCGAAATCAGGGAGATGAGCTCTGAGTAGTCCAGACCCAGTGCCCTGAAGCTGACATCTAAAAGTCAAAGGCAGAATCTCTACTTCAAGCCTCAGCTGTGTCCCCTGCATACTACCAGCCATGTCGCTTTCCAGACAGCTGCTAGTGACCTCCTAGGCTGGACACAGGCTTTTTACTCTCTGCAAGGCCATGTCCGAGTCATGAGTCCAGAGCCAGAGCAACCAGTCACCCTGCCAGACACCTGGGGAACCCCACAGTGGGATCTGGGAGCAGCAGGGACCTAGCTAGTCCCTGATGTGGAAACCTAACGGTAGCAGCACCGAGGTGGGGGTATCGAGGTAGGTGCCGTCTCACAGGCAGGAAATAAAAGCATGAAGGAACTGGACAAGGCCTCCAGGATCTGTCCTTTCTGCCTTTATAGAAACACAGCTCCAGACAACATTCTTCAGCAAGGCTGAGAGAAGGCAGGCGCAAATTCCTTCCAGAAAATGAAATAAATCAGCGTGGTGTCACACACCCATAATCCCAGCTATTTCAGGAAGCAAGAGCAGAAGCATGACAGGTTTGAGGCCAGTCTGTGCAACTTAGTGAGATCCTGTTTCAAAATCAAACATAAAAAGGGCTGGGGATACAGCACGGCATTAGAGCACTTGCCTAGCAAACACGAGGCCCTAGATCCAATCCCCAGTACTGCAAAAAAAAGAAATGATGTAAGATGGACCTTGGATGTCAGAATATTCAAAGTACACTCCGCCCAGCACGGCACAAAGGACACTGGATGGGCAGCCAGGCATTGTGGTTCTACACCTGCTCATGGCTCTGGGACCTTGGTTGTAGCCCTTAAGTTCTCTTGGCTTTGGTATCCTTTCTCTATAGTATACAAGGACAGGATTACATAAACTCTGGGTTGAATGTACAGTATTTTATCTATTCAAACATCCGCATTTTTCACATTTTAACATCACCCAATCAGAATGCATCTTAGAAATGATGGCATCTTGACGTCAATGGAAGACAATAAACTGAGAACAATCACAACGACAAAGACCAATGTGTGACACTAGCATAAATGCACTTCACACATTATCTATCTTAAATTTCTAGCAGTCTTTTTGGGTTCGGTGTTATCTTTTACCTCCTTTTTTTACAGATGAGAACATGGAGGCTGGCTGAGGTAAAGTCACCAGTCCAAAACTGTCAGTAAGCAGCAGGGCAGGGATTTTAACCCAGGTGCCACAAACTCTAGACAGCAGTGGGGATTTGGAAGAGTGGAGAGGATGGAGCAGGAGGGAAAAGAGGAAAGGACAAGGAAGCAGAAGAGAAGGAAGCAGATGGGTAACACGATTACCGCATGCCTACTGCAGACCAGGCAACTGGGGAAGATACTTTTATCTCTTTCATAGTACTGGACACTGAACCCGAAGCCTTCACACTGAGCTATTTCCCATATGCTCCAGCCTCTCTGGTACAAGGTCTCACTCACTAAGTCACCCAGGTTGGGCTCAAATTTTCCATCCTCTTGCCTTAGCCTTCTGGAGCACAGGGATTACAGGCATGTAGTATCATGCCCAGCTGGGTTGGGTACTTTTACACATAATGCTAACTCCTGTTATACGGGCTCCCAAAGTTGGGAAGGAGAGAGGGTGGGAGCTCCAGGGAGGGCATTACTTGATCTGAAGTTAAATCAAGAGCCAAGGTTTTACAAGCAATCACTCCAATATTCCCTCATTTTCTCCACTCTTTTTTTCCTCCAGTGCTGGAGCTCAAAATGGCCCCAATATTCTATCTTTCTGTCCACTTAAGGAAAAACAGACTGTTGCATGAATTCCTGCCAATGGGGTTATCATATTTACATGCGCTCTTAATTACCCATTCCTTGTATATTATCTAAATTAGGTCATTTCCTCCCAAACTACACAAGGCTGTCTTTTGCCTGGCAGGTAAGTGGTAGAGAAGGTAGATTCATTTCACTCTCAGTCTGAGCCAAATGTAATTAGGAAGGCAAATCTCAGGAGGAGAAATCTCATCATGAGTCTGGAGGCCAAATGTCAATGTCTTCCAGACAACCTGCCATGCAGGATTATCCCCTGGGCCACTGATTCTTCAGGAATGCTGGCCAGGAAGTGCTGATCAAACATTGAAAAATAGTCCCATATTCCATGTATGTGATTTTAACTTTCACAAGCCCTGCTTGAGGAATGAGCTGCCTGCCACTGGCCCTTGCTCTAGGGTCTCTGCCCCTTGACTAAAACTCACCCTTTAAAGTCCTGCAGTGTGATCGTGTCCCCCAACAGGTCCAAGAACTCCTTGAAAGCTGGGCTCTCCTCATTGTTCCAAAACAGCTCCTCCTCTAGGGTCTGAAAGAGAAACAGGAATGGTGCAGGAGTTAATACACACCTTCTTGGTGCCAGGGAAAGAAACTGGGTTGTCCAGATACGGTCCTTTTCTTCCTTTTTCCCTGTCTCCCAGTCCATTTACCATAGCTGTCCTCACCTGGAAGACTCAGATGAATCACTCAACACAGCGGGGTCCTAAGAGCTAGTGGAAGAGGTGTAATTGAGCAAAAGGCAGGGCAAAAGACACAGCTGAAGCAAAGTGGTCTCAAAGACTTAATGTCAGAAATGTAATCCACAAATGAAAAATTGACAGACTTCCAACAAATGAAAAGTTGATAATGTTGTAGTCAGAGCTTGCAAGGAGAATGAACCATACAAGACACATAATTTATTGTATTATTTATAGTGGTCACCCAAAGGGCAAATACAAAGAAAGTACAGGAAATCTGTCCACACACTAAAGACCTAGAGAATCCTGCTGAGGGCCTGGGCTTCATGGCAATATCCTGTATGAATTCAGCTGAAGACTTACAGCCCATCACAATGCCTCCCACGAGTCCAACTGGAGGCTGAGAGTCCACAAATCTGTTTCACAGATCTGCGCTGGGAAGGCCTAAGGTCAGTGGTAGAAGCTAAAAAGCCTGAGCCAGCAGGATGAAGGATCTGTGCCAGTAGGCTGAGGGTTCTGTACTGGAGCCATGAAGCAATGCTCAAAGTAAGAACCAGAGCTCCCCTCAAAACTACCACAACCATCCTCAGCAACAATGAGGTTTCAAAGCTCCTCCGACAGTGAGAACAAAGAAGCCAGAGTGACAAGATTTTTCTAGAGATTGAGCAGCACACCATCTTCCCCTCTGGAGCCAGGAAGCAATGCCCAAAACATAAGGAACAGAGCTCCTCTACAGTGAACCACATCCATTTTCAGCAACAATAGGTTCAGGGCTCTTTTAACAAGGAGAACAGCCCAGTTCATATCAGGAAAGAAGCTCAACAAGCTCCTCTAGGAGAACTCACAGCAACAGGAGAACCAACAGCACCACAAAGAACCAACAGACCACGGGGAACCTACTTCTTCCTCTCCAGTTCTTTTTATCCTGGCAACAGTCCTCAGGCAGTCATGCATATTCAGTACCACGCTGATTCAGTTCACTTGGATGCCACAAGCTGACCACCAATTACCAATCCACCACAGACAGTAAACATGAAACATCACTTCACACCCACTAGGACGGTCACAATAAAAAGAAAGACAATAGCAAGTGTTGGTGAGAAGGTGGAGAACCCTTATACATGGCTTATGGGTATATAAAAATGGTACAGCTACTTTGGAAAACAGTCTGTCAGTTCCTTAAAAGGCTAAAAAAGGGTTTCCACGGGACCCAGAAATTCTACATTTAGGTATATACCACGGAGAAATTAAAACAACTGCCCACACAAAAATCTGCACATGAATGTTATTAGCAGCACTACGCATAACAGCCGCAAAGCAAAGCCAAAATGTCTGTCAATTGGTGAACAGATTTTAAAAACGTGATATATTCACACAATGGGAATCTTGACCATGAATAAGGAATGAAATACTGATACATGCTACAACATGGATGAACTCCAAAAAGAGTTTGTTAACTAAAAGAAGCCCAAAACAGAAGATCCTATATCATATGATTGCATTCATAAGAGGAGAATAAGCAAAGCTATATAGAGAGAAAGCAGATGAGTAGTTACCGGAGCTAAAAAGAATGGGGTTGGAGAAACTGCTGCAGGGTTCTTTGGGGAGTGATGAAAATGTTGTGGAATTTCACAGTATTGTTGTACCTCTGTGTGATTTCACTACAAACCATTTTATGGATAAATAATTCACTTACTATTGAAAATCTCATGGTATGAGAACGACAGATACTTCAATAAAGCAATTATTTAAAAATTTACAACACAACAGCAAGGAAAAAATTTAATTAGGATATGGTCAAAAGACATGAACAGATATTTTACCTCACAGGATATACAGATGGCAAATAACCACAGGAAAAGATGTTCAACACCATCTTCCATTTAAAAAATGCAAATTAAAACCATAATGAGATATCACTACAGACCTAGCAGAATTGCTAAAATTAAAAAAGTAGTGGCAACCCCAAATCTGGCAAGGATGTGCAGAAACTGGGTCACTCTTAAACTGATGCTGGGAATAACCACTCAAGAAAAGATTTTGGTAATTTCTTACAAAACTAAACATATAATTACCATAGAACCAGCATCTGTATTCCTACACACTAATCCCAGAGAAATACACTTATGTCCAAGTAAAACCAAATCCTACATACAAATGCTCCTAATAGGTTTATTAATAATAGCTTAAAACTGGAAACAGCCCAGATGTCTTTCAATGAATAAATGGTTAAACAAACTGGCACAGCCACATCATGGAATACTACTCAGCAATAAAAAGTAACCAGAGATGCAAATACAGATGAATCCTTTAAGCAGAAAAAAAAAAACCTCAGAAGATTATATATTATGCAACAAGTCCATTTATGTAACATTCTGAAACAAAGTCTTCTGAAGCTGGAAAACAGATTAAAAGTTTGCTAGGGGCTGAGGCCTGGAGGGAAGAAGGGAGAACAGGCAGCAGATGGGGAGGTTATAAAAGGAAAATACAAGAGAGTCTTGTGGTGACGGAATTCTCCTTTCTTGATTATGGAACTTACACATGGCTAAAATGGCATCTATGAAATGTACACTGTAAACTGAGGAAATCCAGGTATCTGAGGATTGTATCTCAATATCCTGAGTGTGTTACAGTTTTGTAAGACACGGCCTTGGGGAAGGGAAGTAGGTAAAAGGTAACTGAACTCTCTCTATTATTCCTTACAGCCACAAATGAATCTACAAATATCTAGAACTAGCAAGTTTAACAATTGAAACAGAAAGGTAAGCTGAGGACAGTAGCAAGCTGTGCAAACAGTAGTAGACTTAAACACTGACCAGGCTGCCTGATCATCAAGCCCTGCCCACCGCAGCAGGATCTGTGATAGTTGAAGGCTCTACAAGCACAGGAATACTCTGCAAAGGTCCACAGACTGAAATGATTGGCTGCACACAGCAATATTCCAGTTTGTCCAATCACAAAAAAGGACCACATCTCCAATAAGAGACTCTTTAAAAGGCTCCTCACGCCTGCTTTTCTGTTTATTTATTTTTCCTTCCCGTGCTAGAGACTGAACCCACAGCCTCCCTTGTGCTAAAAGGACACTCTTCTGCGAAGATACATTCACAACCCCACTTATGACTGCTCTGTAACAAGACCTCAGCCTTGGAACCTTCCACAAGCAACAAAGTCTAGCAGAGTTCAGTAACTTTAGTTTGGTTTTTAATAAATTTTTCTAGTTTTAGAATTACCTTCATTTTGTGGTGAGTGATACAGCTGAAGCAGAGATTGAGAATTTCTTTTAAAAATAAATGCACTAGGGTCTATGGGAGGGAGGTCAGTGAGGAAGTACACACAAAGCCCTAGTTTCCATCACCAGTGAAGTAAACTAAACTAATTAGCTAAATAAACAATGTATCTTTTTAAAAACGTTTATAAATAAAGTACTCAGTAGTTAATAGTATAGGTGTGACAAAAAGTTGCTACCAGTGCCCTATGGTGGAGTGAGTATTATGACACAGATCTTGAAAGTTGAGTATGGATGTCTAAAATTCAGAAAACACTGCTTCTTGGGGTCTGCACCAAGTCTGGAGTGCTTGCTGTCTGTTTTTATACACATTTATTGGAGCTCAGCCAGGCCAACTTATTTACATATTGCCTGTGACTGCTTTTGCACTACAAGGTTATAACAATGCCCACAAAGTCTAAAAAAATCTACCATCTGGCCCTTTACAGAGGAAGTTCACTGACCCCTGATCCTCAGTGTGCCATGAAGTCCACAGCAAGTCATAGCCCGTTGGTAAATTTCACAAGCAATTCTAGCCAAGCACCCTGTTTGCCCCAGATCATGAGGGGTAAGTGTGGAACTGCTACAGCTAGCAAGCAATCTCTGTCTCCCCTCGGAAGACAATCCAGTGCACGTTCTGAAGTGTGCAGCTCTCTTCCAGGATTCACACTCTGCCTGAAATCATTGGCACTGTCGTTATTTTTATACAGCCTTAGATCTGACCATGCATTCGGGGAGAGGGTCTAGGTCATCACTATACCCCGCCACAGTGCTTCACCCAGTACACGACAAACTGGAGAGAGAGGCACAGTGAGGCTTATTTATATACAAAGTCCAGCATAGGACTTTTATGCAACAAATGTTCTTATTAAATGTCCTCCCAGCTGCAGGCTTGCAAAACAACAATTTGCTCAGTTTTTTAAAAGAAGAATTTTATCTTCCTGGCTTTTCCCCCCACAGCAACATTGGGTACACAAACAATACACAGATTCCTTCTTAGACGTGGATGGCTAATACTCCATAATTATAACTTTGCTGGAACACTAGATTGTAATCGCCTTATAAGATCTGTTTCGGTACATTTCACAAGCGAAGAACTTCAATTAGGAGGGGTTATATTAGCCGAGCTGTACAAAATCAAAATGCAATATGTGAAAATAATTAGAGTAACTACCTGAGTAATCTCCTTTAAATTATAAGATTCACCCAGTGTTGGCTTTAGATCCTAAACTCTTCACATAATTAGAGTGTTTTTCAGCGAACGCGTGTCCTTTATGGTCTAAGGAAAGCAGCAATTATCTAGCCAAGACAGACACTGTCATGCAGGAAGAAAACAGATAATTTTGCACAACACGATTGACCTGTCATTAGCAGAGTAAAGATTTCCATTCATTTGTTAATTCACGTTAACAACCGAGTGTATTTATACAAAGTCGCAAGGCAGGCTATTGGATGACACAAAAATGAAATGAGTGTGGAAAGTCTTCTCATAGCATCTGCGTGTGTTCAGCTGAGCACTCTGCTAGGATGTTAGTGCTCACAGGGGAAAAGAGCTCGGAAGACAAGTGCACAGGCAAACCAATACGGTAAACAGTGTGTCTAACCAGGTTATAAAGAGGTGGTCACTCTGGGATTCTTAAAAGCCTTGAAGAGGGTGCTATGTAACCAACACTTCCTCCCTAAGACATCTGCTCACAGAACATCTTGCCAGACAAATATCTCATAGAACTACACTTTAAAAAATATTGTTTTGGTTTTTTATATATTTTATTATTTTATTAGTACATGTTTGCAGTACATAATGTTTACATCGTTATTAGGAGCAGGTAAATGTACTTCACAAATCTTAATTCTTTTCGTTCCCCTTTCCTTCCCAACCTTGCAACTTCCCTCCATTTCTAGATCTCCTTCCCTGTTTTCTGTTGCCTATCTTTCACTGTGCTTTTTAAATTATTTGTACTTTGAGCTTTTCATATTAAGCGAAGTCATGTGATACTTAAGCTTGTGCGTAATTTATTTCACACATTATGGTCTCAAGACATTAGAGTCTATTTCCAGAAAAATGACTCAAATTAATCATTTTTAAGTGGTATTTTTTAAGTGCTCCACTGTGTATAAATACCACGTTTTCTTTGTCCATTCATTGTTGTTGGACATATGTGCCACTTCCAAGATTTAGCCATTAAAAGTTGTACTGCTATCACCATGTTCTCATGCATCACTGTGGTATGATGTCTCCTTTGGGAAGATAATAAGAAAGGAAACAGAAGGGTCGAATGGAATTTCTGATTTTCTTTCTTTCTTTTTTTTTGAGGAATCTCCATACTGATTTCCACAGTGGTTGTACAAGTTTACATTCCCACCAACGCAGAAGACTAATCAGCATTTGTGATTGCCTGACTTTTTTATGGCAACCATTCTTCCTGGAGTAAGATGTCCCATTTCTCTGCTGGCTAGAGATGTTGAGCATTTTTCATGCATTTATGGGTCACCTGTACTTCTAAGAAGTGTTTATTCATTTCAGTTGCCCATTTTTTGAATGGGTCTTTAATTTTATGTGGTCTGATTCTTTTGAATTCTTTGTATATTCTAGGTATTAGTCCTCTGTTACAAGAATAGCTAGTAAAAATTTTTGTCATTGTGTAAATTGTCTCTTCCTTCTATTGACTGTTTCCTTTGCTATGCAGAAGCTTTTTCATTTAATTCCGTTTGCTGATTCTTAATGCTATTTCTTGTGCAACTGGAGTTCTATTTAAAAAGTTCTTTCCTGTGCCTATGCCTTCAGGAGTTTTACCTATTTCCCAGAAAATTGTTTCTGTTTTAATATTTATGTCTTTAACCCATTTTATTTTGGTACATAGTGATAGAGATGGATATGGATCCAATCTTCTGCATGTGTGTCACCAGCTTCCCCAGCACTATCTGCTAAAGAGACTATCTTTACTGCAGCATATGCTTTTGCCTCTTTTGTCAACTCTAGATGACTTCACGTGCTGAGGGCTGTTTCTCCATCTTCTATCCAGATCCACTGATCCGGGTCTGTTTCTGTGCCAGTAACATGCTGTTTTCAATCACTGTCACTCTGCAGTACAACTGGAAATCTGGGATTGTGACCCTGCTTCCTGCTCTGTTTTTGTTGCCCACGGTTGCTTTTGCTGTTCTGCATCCCTTCTGATTTCATATAAATTTTAGCACAGTTTTTCTAGTTCTATGAGTATTGCTGTTATTTTCATTGGGATTGCATTAAACTACATCTCAGTTTTGGTCGTTTGGCCATCTTAATTTTGGTTCTGCCTATTCAGGCATAGGGGAGAGATTTTCATTTTCTAATGTCCTCTCTTTGATCTGTTTTTTTTTTTTCAGAGTTCTGTAGTTTTGTTATAGATGTCTTTCACTCCTTGGTTAGGTCAATTCCTATGTACTTCATTTTTCTTGATGCTACTGTGGATAGTACCGTTTTCCTAATTTCTTTCTCTGTGAGTTCATTATTGGTATACAGGAATGCTATTGATTTTTGTGAGGTTTTGATTTTATTGCTATTTTGCTGAATTTGTTCCTGATTCTACGAATCTTTTGGTAGAGTCTTCTGGGTCTTCCATATAAAGGATTGTGTCATCTACACATAATGATAATGTGGCTTCTTTCTTTCCTACACACATTATTTTGGCTGGCTAACTCCAAGGCTTAATTCTTAAGAGTACTACAAGAGATAGAGGAGGGAAGCTATGATGTGCTGGTAAATTCTTTAACAAATGGCTCTAACAACTGGCTCTATAAGGCAGGAAACAGAAGCTGGAGTTGGCCAATTTTCAGAGGATAAATACATCTATGCTGATTTCAAGCCACTACCATGATGTCAGTGAATGCCGAGTTAGGGAGATGCACCCAGCTGGCTCCAGCACCTTGCTCAAGTTTGGGGAGAAGAAGGTGACTCCTGTCTGGAGAATGAGAGAATTAAAAAGTAGCCTATCCTAATCTGATCCCTCGACTTCATTTGATTTTTCTACTGACTTATTTAGATAAATATAAAATGAGACAACCAGGAAGAACTAGATTTCACTAGGATAACCAGGAATAATCAGACTTTACAGTTTAAAAACTACACCACAATTTAAAGGATTTGCAGCCTCTTCTGTAAGAAGTAGCCTTTCCTGAAGATCAAACCACCCCAGTCCAATGCATGTTTCCATGCAACAGCAGTATTTAGATTGTTTTAAGAATACATTCAGACTCCTGCACTTAGGACAGAAGGATAAGGAGTCCTCAGGGAGAAACCACAGGAGCCAGTGACCAATATGGACCCATGGTGCTTACCTGCCTGGCTTTCTGATAGATGACCCCAAATTTGAATGTGTTGTTGACGTCATGCTCATCATAGGACACAATCATTTGGGAGGCCTAGAAAATATAAGGGAGAGAAACAATCAAGATTGCTATTCATCTGGAGGCAAGTAGACAAGCAAATGGAAAAGGAAGCACCCACTCGGACACAGAGTATGTTCCCCATTAGAGACTTCTACACATACGAGGGAAAGAAAGAGACCGGACACAACCCAAAGGTTAGCTAGCTGGCAACACTGGCGCTTCCTCCAACAGTAACCACATCCTGGCGTCATCCATTCTGTTCCCATCCAAATGTTCCAGCCACAGCTTGAGCACACACAGAGTCCGGCAGGACTCGGGAACTACCTTTACCCCAGTATTTTATCTATCATGTAAAAGGCAAAGCCAGGGCCCCAAAACCAGCCAGCAAGTCTAGCTCTGCTCTGGGTCTAACTCTTCTCAGAAGTGTAAATGTGAGTAGGTCACTGCTCCCATCCAGACTTAATGCCTTTATCCACAAAACAAACCAGTCTCTAAAGAGGGGCACACCTACCTAAGATAAGATAAGCAAAGAGAGATAAGAAACCTGACCGTTGTTTGTATCTAATTTTCCACTTCTGCCTCAAAGTTGATGTATGGGGTAGAAAAAAAATAAGTAAATTCTAGCTCTGAATTCTATGTGTGTTGAAAACCCAATGAGATCAGTCATGTAAAGTACCAAGCACAGAACAACTACCATCATCATTGCCATCATCATCATCATCATCATCATCATCATGATCGTCATCATGTCTGAACCTCCAGAAAGTCAGAGCTGACCAGCTTTAGGTGCTGCTAGGATCCTTCTGCAATAAGAAGGAGGGACCTAACCACGTGTTATGCTGGCAAAGAACAAACCAGGCGTAACTTGTTGGCTAGAATATGAGGCCCAGGTTAGCTCACTACTCACTGCAATAGTTCTGTCCTCAGCTGCCTGTGGGAATGGACACCTCTCAGCATCCCCAGCAGGAGCCCTTCACTCCTGCCTGGGATGAGTCCAAGGGGAAGATCAGCTGCCCTGCCAGGAAGAGGGACCGGGCCATGGAGACCATCCAAGTAACATCCTAAACTCTGCAAATTTCTAAAACACACACACACACACACACACACACACACACACACACACACACACCCCTCAGCCAGATTAACATCCCAAATGGCCTTCAACAGTTATAGATGTTTTCAGATAGAGAAAACATGAACATACAGTTGCTCTTCCATTACTAACAGGGCTGAAGGTTTTCCAAGTGACAGAACCACGTAGATGGTTCTCACAGTAAACAGGATCTGACGGCAACAACAAAAAAACACCAAACGTGTAGTTCAGTTAGGTCTTTATGCTGGGATTTTAATGTGCGGTTCAACTTCAGTAATTCAGCTTTAATTATAAAAAGAGGTCAGTCTGAGTGATAAGAAATACTCAGTGATGTGCAGCATATCATTGGTAGTGTCTCCAGCACTAAAATGGCTAAAACACAGCATCTGGGGGAAGGATTTTTCAGGAGATGCCTCTGCTACTTAGTGGAGGGACAGAGAGATGCTTTTGAGTGTCCAGTCATGGACATTTAAGGCATTTATTCCAAGGCCTCTGGATGTTTTACCAGGATGGGGGTCTCCCTTCCCTGCCAGACTCATGCCACATGGCTCCTGCCAGAGCCACGTTAGAGCTGAACTTGGGGGAGGGACACAGCCAGCCCCAGCAAGTCTCCACTGCCACAGCACTGGCCACAGCGGGCTCCCAGAGGCAAAGCCCCACTCCGGTCTTCTCCCTCTGGCCGCTGCTGGCTCAGGAAGCAGCACTCAGTTCACAGATCTTTTCCTATGGACAATTTCAAGTGATTTTCCGTCCCAGGAAATTTAAGTGCCGTCATGTCATGATCGTTCTTGAGGGTGTTTGTTGTTCTGTTTCACTACTATTGTGCTTCTTGCAACTCACACCTCTACATCAGAATTGGAGTCAAGATCAGGCCAATGCTAAGAAAATCTTAGCAGAGAACCAGCTGGTTTATTAACTAAGGCCAGCCAGGGTTTTTAAGGCCCCATAGCTGAGGTAACATGGGCAAAGGAGAGCAGAAATCCAGTCTTTTAGTTTTTAGTCTGTGTCCACCCTCAGTGTCCCATCCCTCCATGATGGCAGAGTGGACCTGCACCAACTCCCAGGGGCAGGGAGAATGGTGCTCCGCCCCAGCACAGGCCTCAGGGAAGTTCAGTTTTGGTGAGGTAAAAAAAGCTATCAAGCTGCTGCCCTCTGCTACCCTCACAGCAAGCTGGAGACCTACTCAGGTAAGGTGGAGACCCAGGCACGCTGAGGATGGATTCTCAGTGGACCATTTTGTGAAGGAAGGGCAGAGAGAGCCCAGGAAACCCCACTAGAATAGACAGAACTCCCCATAGAGCAAGCCATGGGAGTACAAATCCATGCCAAGCTGCAGAGCTGTGGATAAAAGGCAAAGCAACAAGAAGGTTCTCACCTTAGGGTAGAGTACAGGGTTGAATTTCAGCCCCACAGCATCATCACAGAAGGCCTAAGTGGGAGAGAAACACACAGTTCAGGGGCCAAACCTGTGGAACACATCGGATTCCTGTGCCCATCAGGGTAAGACAGGACTCCGGGACTGAATTCTAATGTGCGCCCATACTAGTTAACTAATCTTCCTAGAGCTCCCTGATAAAGTGAGGGTAGGGGCCTGAGGCTTATCTCCATTCTGATCATAAACAATACCCAAAGGTCACGCCCTCCCAACTCCCACCAAAGGTGTCTGCACAAATTCTGTTAGTATGCTCAATCCAGAGATCCAACTCAACTCAGCTGACCACCTCTCTTTGCTGATTCGGTTCCCAAGTTCTTTGTTCTCAAAGCAGAGACATGGGCCCTTCTGCCCAAAAGGCCCAGGACAACTCCTTACTCGAAGCATTGCTGGGTCTGGATCATCCCTCACCCTGTCCTCAGCTGTGAAAGCTCCCCTGGCCACTCCTTCCACCCTTCCTCTGAAATCCTTCGGCATTCAGCATGGCCAGCCCAGCTTCCAGCTTCTCTTTTGTCCAAAACTAGCTGTGAACTATCTGGGACTGCAACCAGGCAGCAAGGATGAGGTGAGGAGGGGAAGGGAAAGCAGAAACGGCTGCCAACAGCCCCCAGTCTCACCCACGAGGTCAACAGTGATAGAAAACAATGGCCTTCTCCAAGGGCAGGGCCTGCACCCCAGCCCAGAGACCAGCTCAGGTGACCAAAGAGGCCACCTTCTCTCAGGGGTGCAAGTTTACCTTGGCGATCTGAGGGACGCTGGGCAGCTTGCTCAGTCCAGCCAAGGGGATCCGCTCATGCACTGTTTTCAGTTTGGACCTAAGTGTGGACAAGGGTGAGACGAAGCGATCCGTAAGAAACAAAGTCAGTGAGGACGCAGGCTGAGGTCACGCCACACAGGGTTGTCCTGCTTCAAGTCTCCCCAGGAGCAGATCGGCCTGTATTCACCAAGCTCGTGTGTGAAGCACCACACTCAATCACACAAAACAGAATCCCCTGGGTACCCCAGAGTGGGTGGATATTTAAAGTAGAGGCCTGGAAGAGTCATCTGCCTCTGAAATCTGCGAAGTACAGGGAGCCACCTTCAAGGTCACTATTATTTTTTTATTGTTTGTGAATTCTGTTATATTCTTCCTGAAAACTGGGCCTACCTCATATATACTTATATATCTATATATATGGATTTGGACATGTAAATGAACTGTTACGAAAAGATAAATCTAATATTTGAAAATCAGGATTTACTCAAAATATAAATGGGATCAAGTCTGCTTTATAAAGATTTTCACCTAAATTTAGCCTGTTCCCCTGATTTACTTAGCACATTATGAAAACGTTGAATTTTCATGAATGCTTTTCTGTGTCTGCTGAGATAATCATACGGTTTTAAATCTGTTAACCTGGTAAGTTCCATTTCTGTTGAGCCATCTTTTCATTCTATGGGTAAAACCCCACTTGTTTATGTTATTTTTAATGTTCTGCTGGAAAACTAATAGTTCATTTATAGTTTCACATCTATGTCTAAAAGAAACACTGGCCTACTGGTTGGGTTTTTTTTTTTTTTTTTTTTGCCTTGTACTTCTCATGCCAGTTTTTGATAGTATGGTGTCATTCCAGCCATACAAAATTGTGGGATAGCTTCCTGTCCTCTAAAATAGTTTACACGACACAGGGATTTTCTATTCCTTAAACATTTACTAAACCTCATCTCTGACATCTCTGGGGCTGTCGTTTATTTTCTGTCTTGGTTTGTTTGACAGTTAGTACTGGCCCTGAATCCTGTTCTTCCCATTGAACTACCACAACTGTTTTGCACTTTGGGGCGGGGTCTCCCTAAACTCCAGGCTTGCCTTGAACTTGTGATCCTCTTGCCTCCGCCCCTTCAGCAGCTGTGATTTACCAGCATGGATGCCTGCTCCCAGTCCGCTGGTTTTTTGTTTTATGTTTTAATAGGAAGAAACTTTACAGTTCTTTAGTGGTGAATGTTTAAGTTTCCTACTTATTGAATCACTTTTGTTCATTTGTTTTTCGATAAAAATGATATCAAATGCATTCAATCGAAGTTGGTTTTGGTTTTCTCTCTGGATTCGTTCGTAGTGTGTCCTCTCCTTTACTGCTTAAAACTATTTGTGCCTTTTCAGTTTTCCTAAAAGAAAGGGAAAAGACTATATATGCATGTGTATGTAAATATATGCAAGATAGATAACTATACTAATAATCTGTTAGGTCACCAAAAGAACAGTTTGTATTCATTGTTTGATCATTTATTATGCCTAAATCTTGTAATCTGAACAACTACTTTGAAAATAACAATATGTAATATATTAACTAGTGCTTATTACTTACTGTTTTGCTTTGAAATTCTGTATCATTTTTATTGTTTAAATAAACGAAGTAGTAAAAAAAAACTACTCTCATCTTTTCAGTTTCCCTAATTACTTCTTAGCTAGAGGTTTGGTTATTTTATTAGCTGTTTCAAAGAGATAGCTTGTGGTTTTGCTGATCATCTCTACTCTTCTACTCTTTATTTTTACTTTCACTTGCTTTTTTCATTTTTTTTATAAATTTCCTTTCACTTCCTTCAGGTTTCTTTCTTCTGCTCTTTTTCTGTCTTCCCAGCTTGCATGCACATGCATTTAATCTTTCTTCTTTTTTACAAATGTATTTAGAACCATGCATCTCTCTGTAAGTACCACTTTTCCTGCATCCCACACACTTTGATGGGTAATGTTTTTACTGTCATTTAGTTCTAAATATTTTGTCAGTTCTTTTGTGGTCTTCTCTTTAGCCTGAGTTGTTTAGAAAGGGCTCTTAAATTCTAATATGAAGCTTTAATATGAAATTTGTTTCCTTCAATACTACAATTGTAGACTTGTAAGTTAGTTGGCTTATAATCTATATGATACTATTTGAAATTTGTTGACTTAATGCATGGACCTTTTATTTACTTACTTTTAATATTGCATATGTGGGCTTTTTTTTTTTTTGCTGAGAGTAGGAATATATTACAAGATCAAATTTATTTGTTGTACTGTTCAAATCTTCTCTATCCTTGCAATTTTTAGACTGCCTGACCCATTATTTTCTGAAAGACGTTAAAATTTTCTACTGTATCAGGAGATTGGTCTACTCCCCCACCCCACCACTGCTGCCGCTGCTGCTGCTGTTCTGAATATTAAACCCAGAGCACCACAAATGCTAGGCAAGTATTCCATCACTGGACCTCACCCCTGGGTCTTTTCTGTGTTTCATTTTGAGACAGAGTCTCGCTGAACTGCCCGGGCTATCTCGTAATCCTCCTGCCTCACACCGGCTAGGACTGTAGCTGGGATGACAGGTGTGTACCACCATGCCCAGTAGCTTCTCCCTCTATCTATGTCAGTTTTTGCTTTTCAAATTTAAGGTTGTGTTTCTACATGCCTGTCTGTGACTGTCAGGCCTCGGTGGACTGTCCTCTCTATCATCGAGGCTGAGGCTTTTGAGAGGGCTCAACAAAAGACATCTTTCTCTAGCAAGATCCAAACTAAACCATAACAAAGACTAAGGCAGCGGGAGTCAAAACGACCCTTCATTACTGATAAAGACTACATGAGAACACATCAGTTATTACAAATATGAAATAAGTCTTCCTCACTAAACTCCAGAATTTGAAATGTTACCCACCCAGTCACAGGCAGTGAAAGTCTTAGGCAGGTGCAAGACTATGCCTGCGGGGGCGAGCCAGGAGAAAGGTCCATGAGAAACAGGAGGACAGAATGTGGCTACATAGCACCTTCCCAAGTTAGGAGGGAGTGCTTCCTTTATCCCAAAAGCTTTTTTTCCTAGACTCCTACTTTGTTTAATTTTGCCTTCAGCATGGATCTCATAAGCAGAATATAGGTGCACTTTTAATTTAATTTGATAGTTTGACTTTTAGTAGGCTAATCTATAACTATTGCAACTACTAACATGCTTGAAATTATTTCTAATCTATCATTTTATATTTTACATTTTATATTCTCTGTGCGTTTTTCCCCCTTTTTTCCCTCCCCATCCCCTTTCCTGCCTTCAGCTGAATAAAGTTGTGGGGTTTTGGGATTATCTGTGTGTTTGTTTTTTGAAGAGGGTCTTGCTCTATAGTTCAGGGAGGCCTTGAACTCACTAAGTAGCCCAGGCTGGCCTCAAACTCATGGTGATCCTCCTGCCTCTGCCTTCCACGTACTAGGATTATAGGCGTGCCCCACCATATCCATCTAACTTTTTTAGGTATTTCTGGTTTTGTTTTATTATTCTCTTTTTATCTCTCTCCTAGTTTGGGAGCTACAGATTATATTTCTGAATCTTCCAATATACGTATATATATTTTTTTCAACAAACCTTAAAATCGTTCTCTCTGTCCTGGGGTGGGAAGATAAAACAATTAAGTATTGTTTACTTACTGAATTCTTCCCTTCTACTGTCCTTGCTACTTTTGTTTATAATTTTATTTCAGGCCTTCTTTAAAACATGCCAAAAGTTACTTATTTTTCTAGTCACTATATATTACTGTATTTCATCTATCTATGTATTATTGTATTTATCTCTCTCTTGCCACTCTTTAACCCCATCTTTTCCTGTGGATTCTCTTTTTTCCCTTTATAGTTCTTCCAGGGAAAGTGAAAGGGTGGCACATTCTCTTTATGTTTGAAAACAGGGTCTTTGCTGATAGTTTTCCCAGGTAACAAATCTTAGGAGTGTTTTCTTCTCCTTCTCCTTCTCCTTCTTTCTTCTTCTTCTTTCCTTTCTTTCTTTTTTGCCTGCTTTCAAAGTTTAAAGACCCCGCTGTCCCACTGACTCCTACCCTATTACAACATGGGTGCGTGTGCTCTCAGGCTTGTCACTGTCTCAGAGCTGGTCGGTCCTTTTCCTGGAGTAGCTTACTATGCTTTTAAATTTTGAGTTTTGATGCTCCACTACGACCTGTCTAGAAGTAGTGTTTTGTTTTGAAATTGGGTTCAACAGCAAGTTGTGTACCTTACTCATTTCTAAATTATTCTCAGCTATTTCCTCTGGGTATTTGTTCTCTAATCTCTCTCTCCTCCTCTTCTGGAACTCTAAGACAAATGCTGAGACTTCCCAGTCTATTATCCATGTATCTTATCTTCCTTTTCATACACTTAATCTCTTTATCTGTGTGTGTTCCGGATGAATTCCTTGGGACTGTCTTCTGATTTACAAATTCACTCTTTGCACAGACTAGACTTTACCCTACGTGTCACTTCAACCACTATTTTTTATTTCTAATAATTCTAATTGTTTGCCTTAAATATTCATGTGGTTTTGATTCACATCTCAGTATTACAATCTATCTCCCATTTCTTAAATGCTGCTCATTCTGAGTCTCCTTAGGATTTGAAGTATATTTAAGTCATTTTGAAAGCATAATATCATCAGCAGTTAATCTAACTCATTTGCTGACATTTGGGCTGTCTTTCTTAAGTCAGTATTCCCCAGGTGTTTGGAATATTCCACCCACTGTTCTCTATTCTCAGCAAGAGCCACTCTGGTTCCACTCTCCTGATCTGCACAGCTCTGGAGGTGCCATTCACTAAAGCATTTAGCTTCTGGTGGCCTGGATCGGCCCCTGCTCATCACAGCACCTCTAAGCCATTTTCCTCATTCTATCTGCTATCCTGCAGATCTGATCACAACTCTACTACAGACCTGCACACAGCTCCAATGCTCGTTCCACACTCAGCCTGTTTTGAACTTGTTTCCGTTTCCCCTCCCCAACAATGTTTTGTATTGCTCTCCCCAGCCTATGACGATCCACATCCACAAGATGGTAGATCTAACAAAAGGAATAGGAATATTCCTAAAGCATCCAGGCATGGTGCTGTACACCTGTAGTCTCAGCACGCAGGAGGCTGAGGTAGAAAGATCATTGCAAGTTTGAGACCTGTCTGGGCTACAAAGTGAGCTCAAGGCCAGCCTGAACTGCATAACAAGACCCTGTCTCAAAAAGATCAAAAACAAGTTATTAAATCTACTTGTTACCTATGAGATTTTTTTAAAACAGAAATTTCAAATAACAACCTAATTTAAAAAAGGAGCAAAGCTTATCAACAGACAGTTCACAACAAATCAATACAAGTGGTACTTAAATACATGAAGAAATGTATCCACACAGTGCATAGATTCTGTCTGGCAACTCTCATGGCACACACAAAGATTATAATGCTCTTCTCAGATTTTAGGCTGGAGATCTGGTTGTTACACCTTAGGGACATCAAGCAAATAACCCAGAAGTCTGTAGGAAGAAACTGGGACAACAGTTATGCCAACAAGTGAGTTTCTTCTCTAGATGAGTTCTTCTTTGTTTTTGGCAAAGTTGCTAAGCCGAAGAGCTATCTGTGATGTCTGGTTTCCAATCAGGCCTGGCAATCATTTCAAGCACACGATGTGACTAGCCAGCTTCCTAGCTGGTATATGGCCCGCCTCTCTCTGCCCCCTACCCACTGGCTTTCTTCGAAGCAGAGCCACATTTTAACCTGCCTTTGGGGTCCCCAAGATGCTTATTTCAAGGCTGTTGACTCAAAACAACAAAAGCAATTCTATATGAAAAGATCTGACCGTGCAGGGCTCCCTCTCACTCCTAAAGTGTGTGAGATCCTTCTGGAACCTCCAATTTCCCACTTCCCATTACTCTAATTTCTAAGGGAAAGGAACTGAAGTTCAGCACAGTTTCACCTGCATTTGGGTCCTAACTGTTTCATAGAGTACATGTTTAAAAAGCCACCAAAGTGTGTGTGTCATTTTCTCTCGCTTTCAATCTTCAGGCAGCATTTTAGTAGAACAGCATTAGGGAAGGAGCACAGACCCCTGCATTCACCTGTCACCCTGGTGCTCCCATGCAATCTTGGTCTCATTTTTATTAAGAAAGGAAGCGATTCTCTGCACAAGGGTCATCTAACCAGAACTCCTATTCAGAGACAAGATTCGGGCATTAACTCCTCAGACAACTGTCTCTAGTTATTTACTTGACTCTTCCATGCCTCGCAAATGCTGTCCACCTGGGTGAACCTCTCTAAAGACAGCTGCTTCCTTCTAGGTAAGCAGCCAACCACAGCAGGATGTGGCTGAGGGGCTGTTCAAACCACACTCCTCCTCCTACTCCTCCTACTACTCACAAAGCAAGGTTACACATTCTTATTCCTTCCCACAGTTATTAATTTCCACAAATATGGACTGGGATCTTGACAGGTTGACAGCAGGACCAGCCAGCCCTTAGCTTTCCTGCCTTCTTGCCCCCAACACCCCTCGGCAGGGACAGGAATAGACTCCTTTGGGATTCCATAGCACCCTGATCAGAAAACCAGTAATGTTCGTGATGAATATTACAATTCTGTTTGTCTCTCTTGCTAACTGTACTATAAGCCTTTAGGGAACAGGAACTGGACCTTGATCATTACTGTACCTCCGGACCCCCAATTCCTGAAACCAAGGAAGTTTTACAGAGTGTGTTAACTGAACCAAAGAGAATCAGTACCAGTTTCTGACCTTAAAGAGCTCATACTCCAGAGTGCAATGTCCTGGCTTCTGCCTCAAACAAGGGCTTCTGTGGTGAACAATGCTCCCACTTCAGGAACCCGTAATGCACAATGAACACCTTGGGGCTCACCACAGGAACCCTCCCCAGAACATGGACCTGTTGTCTCAGCTTGAGCCACCCCCGTTCTACCTTTCCATCACAGTCCCTCATAACAAAAAGAGGCAGGTAGGGGTCTGTTCTAGGTGACACTGAGAATCACACGTGGGTTTTCAAGCCTGGCAACTTTACCTGCAGCTCCAGGATTCCAGCAGGCTGGCCCCTCCAACTCAGCCAGACCAGACCAGTCAGACAGGGCATTTCTGGCCCTCCCCATGAAGTCCCACCTGGAAACGGCATGGCTTGGACCAGTGCAGCAGTCCCACCTGAGAATGATCCGCAGGTACTCAATCCCCTCCACTTCCTCGCACTTGATGGACAGGATCAAGTTTCCCAGGCTGCTGCCAGTACAGTAAAAATTTAGATGATCCTAGAAATAGAAATCAGATATGAATTGAGCCTCAAGGAATGTTCCCCCAAAGCACCACTTAACCAAGAGGGAGAAGCCCCACAGAAATGAGGGGCAAAGGATGTTACTGCTGCAGCAGCTATTTGATGATGATGATGATGATGATGATGATGATGATGATGATGATGATGACAATGTCAAGACATGTCAGGTACTGTGCTGTGGGCTTAATCCATTATCTTCTCTAATCCTAACCAAGACTACGTGGAATCAGAGTGGGGCCCTGGAATCCGCATGTTAGATTCCATGTAGTTCAGTGGTTTGGGTTGCAGCCTCCATGATACGAGACTATAAAAAGCACAAAGCTGACTTAGGCTAAAAGTTTTCAGAATCTGCCCTGAAGACCTGGGGGGATCCTAGCAATTCTGAAGAAGAGATCATAAGAGGCGTGATCAAAAACACAGTGAATGTAGTTTTTTTTGTCATTTGTGTGTTTTACAATAAAAGACACATTGCCATTCATCCCTCTCAGGATACTCCCTCTCCCTACGAATATACTCTTCCTATCATTTTTCCACTTCCTGAAGTAGTTCTGGAACTCGTCTTGTGTAAGTGCCTTTAGTTGTGCTCTTCGGGCTGCCTCCATGTCCTGAGTCAATTCACAATTTTCACTTTCACAGTCATTTTGAGTTTGGGGAAGAGCCCGAAGTTGCATGGTGCCACACCTGGTGAATAAGATGGATGAGGACTCATGGTCTATTTTTACAAATCTGTCTTTCCATCAGATGGCACAAGATAGCAGCATGCGCTGTATTTTAGATCACACCTTGTGCACATATTCAAGAAAAAGAACTTCCAGAACTGCTTTAGAAAGTTGTGAGGACAATGGAATTACTGTGCTCAAAGAGAAGGAAAGTATTTTGAGAAGTATTAATGGCAATGTGAGCCAGGCATGGTGGTGCACACCTGTAGTTCCAGCACTCCAGAGGCAGAGGCAGGAAAGTCACTGTGAGTTTGAGGCCAGTTTGGGCTACATAGTGAGAACCTGTCCTTAAAAAAAAAAAAAATAATGAATTATTTTAGAATTCAGCGGGCATTTTGACCACACCTCATATTTAAAGAAATGTAAACTTGTCTCTTTGAAGCAATCAGAGGCTCCAGTCCATGTGCTACTCAGGTGATCTATCTGGTGAGATCACGAGACACGGTTAGCCAATATACAGATTGAAATAGAGGTTTCCAAAGTATAAGGATATATTTTTCTTTAACAGTTAAAAGTTCACTCCAACCTCCTTCACTGCCAAACGCTCCCCTCCTGTCATCTTCCACAGCACCTGCTGGAGAGGTCCCCACAAGGGCCCTTCTCAGGGGCTCTATACTGCCTCTGCCCAGCCCCAGTACACTGCCAGTCCAACTTCTCCAAGTAAGAGGGGCAGGCAGCAAGGAAGTGGACAGCCCTGAGAAGGCAGAAATAACAGAGGGGGCACCATGGACAAGATCCCCTGGGACACTTCCCCTCCAGTGGCTCTTTTCTCCCTAGGGCCCTGGGCCTCACCTTCCCCAGGAAGTGTCTGCGGTAGGCTCTGGCCTCACCCTTGCACTCAAGCTTGTAGCCAAATGTGTTGGGGCTGAGCCCGTCCTCTTCCTCCTCCTCACAGATGCTGCTGCCCAGTGAGGTCGGTGTGCCCACGTTCTCTGGGTCCTCAATCCAGTAGCCACCAAACTGGGGAAGGATGATCAGAGGGTATGGGCCCCCCTTCTCCACAACCTGGAAGTATAGGAGGGGTCTTATGTTGCAGCTGCCTTGGGACCATAGGAAATAGAGGGAACTAGTGGTGTATCCACCCCTACTTTGCTCCTAGGAGAGGAGCCTGGTATCTGAGATCAAAGGTGGTGATGCGAATTTCTAATTTGAACCCTCCTCCCCGAACCTCCAGCTTCACTGGCTGACCCTGGGGCCCAGGGCTGCAAGGCCTGGATGGGCACCGCCAATTCAAACATAGACAATCTCAGGTCACGAAAGCCAAGATGGAAAGAGGCCTCAGGCCTGAGTCCCATGCCCAAGATTCTCCTCCATGCAGATCTGAGGAAAAACCATCATCTCCCCAGGGATGGGACACAGATCAGGCTGCAGTGCAGCAGAGGGCTCCTACCTCATCAATGCTCGGGTACGGAATATAGTCATCCTGTAAGACAAAGCAGACAGCACCACCATTAACCTCAGGGGTCCCATAAAGCCAGATTACTATCTCCAAGTCCCTCTTCTGGATCTGGGGAGGAATGTGTTTGGGGACCTGTATAAGCCTGTACAAAGACTTTGGGGGAGGCATACGAGCTTGAAGAACAGCCTAGAATTGTTCCAGGCTCTGACATGTGAGCTATACTGAGCTCCTCTCCAAACTGACAGAACTTGACTGCAAACCCAGGAGACGCAACCTATGAGGGTCCTGACCTTGTCTCCCCATGGTGAGACCAGCCTGTGCACTAGGGTGCTAAACAGGAAGCTGTAGTCTCACTCAGCAGCCCTCTCCAAGTAACTGAGCTACCCTCCAAGTGATAAGCTACACTCTGGGGCCCTGGAAATGGAACTTGGAGGTGAGCACTGATGGCATCTGGCAGCCCTGAGCCCAGCAGGTGCAGGTACAGAACGGAGTGGGGAGGAGCCGGCCAAGTCACCATCCTTGGGTCTCCCCAAAGACCTCCACCCCAGTCTACTCTGAAGCTACTCAAAGGTGCTGAGCCAGGGCCCACTTGCCATCCACCAGGCACAAGTCTAATGAGGGCACAGTCCTTGGGCTGAAGTTAGGCAGATGAGGCAGATGAGGCAGATGAGCCCAGCATGTTCACTGCTTCTTCCCCAACTCCTCCCATCCAGGTACCCTCCCCAGGTCCACCTGGTCACACCTCAGCCACCCAGCCCACCTTGTTCTTCTGGGGTCCTGGCCTCTGCTCTTCAAGCTTGATCCCCTGTGGAAACAAGATAAGAGGATCCATGGAAGCAAAGGTCTCAAAAGAGTGGGCCCCTAGTGGAGACCCTGAGCACCCGGCCCCTCTGGAGTTAGTGATGAGCCCAGCATGACAACTGGCAGATGCCAGGCCTTCACACTTCCCATGCCCTGTTGCTGCCAATCCTCACAGCAGCCCCAAATGAGGCATCAAGAAAGCTGGGTTAAGAACATAGACCAAGTTATTAACCTGAACTGTGCACTAGAACCACAGGAAAAGATCATCTCCTTTCTGAGATTACTAAACATGTAGGAAATCACTAAGTCTGGGGAGTATGAAGAAAGCATAGAATAGGAACCAAGAGATGAAAGGAGAGGTTCCTGCTAGGCATGGTGGCAAATGCATGTAATCCCAGGACTTGGGAAGCTGAGGCAGAAAGATCATTGCAAGTTTGAGAGCAGCCTGGGCTACATAGTGAATTCAAGGCTGGTCTGAATTACATGGCAAGACTCTGGTTCAAAGAGAGAGGGTAGGGGAGACTGAGACTCCTTACAAACAAAAACCAGAGGTTTGGTCTTCCTGTGAACCAGGGTCCACCTGGGGAACAGGAAGAGACTCAGCAAGAAGATGAACCACACCTTCCCATCAGCTAGCAGCCAGCCAAAACGTGGGCTGGGAAATCAGAAGAGCCCATAAACAACGGCTGATTCATGAGACTCAAGCAGAGATGACAGCAACTGAGGTGAAAGGAATAGCTTGACACTTGTATTGTTTGACCCACTTTGCAGGTCTGGGCATCTATTTGGAAGGTGGCCGTGTGCATTGTGGCAACTCTGGGGGATTCCCTTGTCTTGTTTTTGAAATCCCATGTTTTGTTCTGATGTACTATTTTATTTATTCCTTATCTGGTAACCTGAGCAACTATTTTGAAGATAACAATATGTAGTATAACAACCAATGTTAAATTTCTATCATCTTGTTTCCAAAACCTATAGCAGCTATTGTTGTTGTTGTTGTTGTTTTGCAGGTTTATTTGCTTCTTGATTTTTTTGTTTTTTCTTTTTTCTCGTTAAAATCAACAAGAACGGAAAGGCAGGAAAATGGTGCAGTGGCTGGCAACAACAACTCGGCCTCTCCAAGATTTGGAATCCAGACACTGGAAAATAATAACTTGGGGAAGAAAAAGAGAGTCAATTCCTGGGAATCAGGAAGGCTCTGACAGGAAAATTGAAGCACACAGAGGAACTGAGGAGACAGAACACAATGTGGAGATGAGAAGGGACCATCTCGCTTTCTCCCCAGCTTCCAGCGCACAGTTCTGGCAGGAGAGAGACCAAATCTACAGAGACAAAATGAAATCCGGGACTCCAGAAGGCTTCAGGAAGAGATGCGGTGGTGAAACACACTGGTGGGGGTTGGAAGCTGCAGGTAGAGCATGGGACTCTGCTCCCATGTGAGCCCTTTGACAGGCAACAGCTGATAAGCGAGCCCAACACAAGTTCCCACCATATCTCTGGAGAAAGTGCTTGGTTGGTCACCACTCCAGGGAAGGGTTGACTCTCTGAACCTACAGTTCAGAGTGGTAATGGGACACCTTCTTTAGGGCTCCCAGTGTGACATTCTCAGTGACTAAAAGAGTCACCAGAGACAGCCGTGGTCAGGGAGCAATGGCCACACAGGAAAAAACACTCTAAGGGGTTTGAGCTGGAGGACTCAGGCCTGCACTGACATTCAGAGACCAGACTCAGTTTGAGTCACTCTCAATTTGAAAGTCACGGCACTGGTTCCCTCATCCCTAATCATGCAACCTGCTGGTACCTGCACCAGCGTGGAGCTGGATTCTCACTGCCTCCCTTATCTACCAGGGCGAACAGAAACACAGCTTGTTTGGACACTGCCCCAGAACTGTAGATCCTGGAAGAAAATCACATGTTCAAAATCACAGTGAAATTTGTTTCATTTTCAGGAAATGTGTACCTGGTTTCCTGGCATCTTTTTGTTTTATGTTGTTTTGGCTTCTTTTTTTTTTTCCTTTACTTTTTTCTTCTTTCCTTTTCTCCTTTCTTCTTCGTAAGTTTATTGGAACTTAGAGAATTTTCCTTTGTCCTTCTGCCTTGCTTTTTGTCTCTTTTTCTTGCTTTTTTCCCCTTATTTTTCTCTTTTCCCTTTTTTTCTCTCTTATTTTTGCCTGCCATATAATTTCTTTCTTTCTTTTTGTTTTATCATTTATTTCTCATCAGTTTTTTCTCTTCCCTATCTGTGGATATCCTTCTGCTCCATGATGCACTCCTTCTACTGCTTCTCTTTCCTCCTCCACATTATAACCACAAGCTTTATTAATCTTTGGGTAGCTATTTGGCTCTATGAAGTTGTGGCTGAATTCTGTTCCACCACTGGCGGAACAACCTAGTGGCTATGTTTGACATATGTTAACTGTAAATCAATCCCTGGGTTGTCATGAAGTTGAGGATTTCTTCTCTAGGGTAAAGGTTCATGTGCATGGGTGTTTTTTTTTTTTTAACTCTACCCTTATATTTTATTAAAAGGGCAAACACCATGAATTAACCCAGCTGCTTACTTGAGTTAAAAAAGTAATACAACTCCATATGAAAATAAGAAACTGTCAATAACATCTCAATGGTAATAATGCAATATTCAAGGCATGCAAGCATCGTAAGAGCAACAAACACTTGTACAAAACCACAAATATCCTAATACCTTTAAAAGCCACATTTTTCTTCAGAATCATTCATGAAAAAGGTTCTCAAGTCCGAATTAACAGCTCCATTAGTCAAGCATCAGGAAGCTGTATTACAGTTACTTCACGTACGAAGAGACATCTTTTCACCAGTCATTTTCCTTTAATGTCTGTGTTTGGAATTGTACAGGCTCTTGCTTGTCTACACTATCCCTCATCATTCTTCAGATCATGAAAACTGAATCTTCCGAACACTAGAAATCCATTGATAGGATGTTGTATAAACAGTAACATTTTGTAGTCACCCATCTGCAGTCAAACCAGTTGGTAACTGGTTAGTGAGGGCCTCTTCCATGTGCTCCTCACTGAGTCCATCCATTACTGGGCCACTCCTCCAATTTCCTTCTCTCTTTCACAGCCTCTCTAAACTTCAGAAGAAGGTACGACTTCAGGGGTTCCTCATAGCTGCTGAAGCTTAGGGTGGACATGGCAAAGAGAATGCATTATCCTTTGATTGTCTTTCACTTCTCCTGGTAGCACCCCTCACTGGCCTCAGCTGTTACAAAGCCTGTGAACTCACATATTCCTGAGCATAATTTTTGGTAATTTTTGCAATCTTTCTTATTTGAAGTATAGCATTTTTCATTACCTTACACACTTGCAAGTGGATATTTGGTTCTCTGAAACTTTCTTTGAACCATTTGTGTCTTTATGATCATCCATGCTTCCCTCAGTATTATCATGAGGCTATATCATATCATGACTTCTTCCAGTGTGTCCTGCAAGAATTTCTAGTTGAAAAGTAGACTGTTGTTATCCACTGTCATGAAATACTGTCAGAATTGTGCTGTCAGTGGTGCTCAGAAACAACTGTCTAAATCAGGTGTGTTGGCACACTCCTGTAATCCCGGCACACTCCTGTAATCCTAGCACTCAGGAGGCTGAGATAGGAAGATCGTTGCACATTCAAGACCAACCTGGGCTATTACGTGAACCCAAGGCCAGCCTGAACTGCATAGTGAGACCCTTTCTCAAAAAGACAAAAAAAAAAAAAAAAAAAAAAAGCCTAAAAAGGTGTTCGATTTTGGCCCATTGTCATCCTTCAGCAAAGCCCTATGTTGTCTCCCATCCCCAAAATGCAGCAAACAGCTATGAAAGAACCAGGCCAAAACAAAGCCCCTCTTCCAGCACTCAGCCTCCCTTCCCTCTGCGACACACCACTCTCTTGGCATGACACCCTCCCTCTGCAACAGCCTCCCTCTGTGCATACATGCAGCACAGCCCCACTCCGGCCCCACCCAACACAGTGCAGCTTCCCCATGTGGCTGGTTTCTACGGTGTGTTGATATCCAGTGTGTCTTGGATGATACTACTGTAGTTGATTTGCTTACTATTGCCAGGGTTGCATAATTGTTGCTATTTGTCTACAAGCCAACACTCAGATTGCCTTTGTGACATTAGCATAATAGAATACATGTCCAAAGAACTGAGTGTCAGGCTGGTTACACTGTATTGGCCCCTCCCAAATTAACCTTGGTGGTAAGATCTTGGGGCTGAGGCAAAGGACTATACTTAGCCATGACCAAAGTACGTCACTGAAAAGTGATTAAAGAGGTTTCTACAACAAAATCTTTATAGTATGAGTATCCACAAGCCTCATCAAAAAATAAAAATAAAACAAGCAAAAACCATGAGAACACAAGGCAACAAAATGCTTCTGAAACCCTCAAAGCTCCCAAGCCAACTGGGAGATACCAAAGGGAAGAACAGCTTATGCCACACACCAGAATTACTCAAAAGGAAAATAGAAGAAATTAGAAAACAGATCAAAGAGAAACAAGGGGATCACAGAAAATATAACTAGACAGATAAAGAAAGTAATAACCAAAATGACCCAGGGGCTTTCAGAAGACACTAATAAAAAGCTAGCTGAGCTAAACAAAATGATACAAAACATAAATGATCAGCTTGCCAAAGAATTAATCTAAGAAAAGGTTTCAATCAGAAGTCCAGGAGATTAAAAATTATATCGAAAGTACAAGCAACAGAACTGACAGATGGGAAGTCAAATTTTCAGAACTAGAAGACGTCAAAGACCAACTATTTAGAGACAAGAGAATATGGAAAATGGAATAGCTGCAGGATGACACAAAGAAGACTAAGAGCAACTAGAATAAGTGAAAACTCAGAAAACACAAATGGCATAAAAAACCTCTTCACAGAAATAAGGCAGAAAAAGTCCCAAATACAAAGAAATAGATACACATATCGGTAAAGTATACAGAACCCCAATAGCCACAACTGAAAGAATTTCTCCACATCACATGATATTTGAAGTACTAGAAGGCCATCACAGGGACAAAATCTTAAAAGCTGTTAGCGAAAGGCGACAAATCACATATAAAGGCAAATCCATTAAGATTACAAAATAGTTCTTTACAAAAATCTTTACAAAAAAGGCCAGGAGGGCTTGTAGTGAAATGGTCCAAGCCCTGAAAGATAACAACTTCTACCCCTGACTTCTGTGTCCTGCAAAACTCTCCTTCAATGTTGATGGTGAAATAAGGTATTCCTACTATAAGGAGCAACCCAAGAAGTTCACAACCACCAAACCAGCATTACAAAAAATTCTCAAGAATATCCTACAAAGAGACAAGCCAACACCACCAATAAGTCAAAAAGAGTGAATACACTTGGCAATATCAGCAACTAAACAAAAGTAAAAAATAAGGAAATCAGCAACAGGAAAATAAAAGAGTAACAAGAATGCGTCAATATCTCTCAGTAATAATTCTTTCTCAGTGTGAATGGTCTCAATTCCTCAATCAAAAGACATGGATTGGCAGAATGAACAAAGAAATAAAACCCAACAACATGCAATATACAAGAAACATGTTTCATTCAAAAAGAAATTCTCAGATTAAAAATAAGAGTATAGAAAACAATATTCCATGCAATGGGAACCTAGAAAAAAGCAGGAGTAGCTATCCTAATTTCAGACAAAGTAGATTTCAAGCCAAAATTGATCAGAAGAGACAAAGATCACTACACATTGGTTAAGGGAATTATTCAATAGGAAGATATATTAGTTATATACACACCAAGTGTCAGTGTGCCCAACTTCATAAAACAAACACTGATAGAAATGAAAAATCAGGTAAACACAAATATAACCGTAATGGGTACCCTCAATACCCCACTGTCACAAATGGAAATGTCAACCAGACAGAAAATAGCTTTGAACCAAACCTTCAAAGAAATGAATGTAATAGGTATCTACAGAGTGTTGAATCCGACCACAACAGATACACACTCTTTTCCACAGCATATGGAATGTTCTCAAAAGGGGACAAAATACTATCCTGTAAGGCATGCTTATGTAAATGAGAAAGAACTAAAATGATACCGTGGATATTATCAGATCATAGTGCAATGAAGCTACAAATCAATGACAAAAAAAACTACACAGAAATTATACCAACACACAGAAATCAAATAATATCTTCTTGAATAATCAATGGGTCACAGATGAAATTAAGGAAGAAATTAGACAGCTCCCATAATCAAAGGATGCCAGTAAAACTTACTAGACCCTATAGGACACAATGAAAGCAGTCCTAAGAGAAATGTTATAGCAGAGAATTCCCACATCAGAAAAACAAAGCAAGTTCAATAACCTAGTAATGTACTTCAAGGTCCTAGAAAAACAAATAAATAAAAAGTCCAAATCTAAAGCTAGCATGAGAAAAAATTATCAAGATCAGACCACTATTAATGAAACTGAGACTAAAAAAAATACAGAAAATCAACACCCCAAACTAAAAAAAATACAGAGAATCAATGGCACCAAACTAAAAAAAAATATAGAGAATCAATGCACCAAAGAGTTGATTGTTGAAATAGACAAACCTTTATCAAAATGAGGGGGAAAAAGACCCAAATTCATGGAATTAGAAATGCAAAAGGCAAAAATCACAATGGATTTTGCTGAAATTCAGAAGATCTTTGGTAACTACTCTGAGAACCTGTACTTTAATAATGAAACTGAAAAGGTGATTTAACAAAAAAAATCAACTAAGAAAAGCCCAGATCCTGATGAATTCTACAAGAATTTTAGGGACAATCTGACACTGACACTTCTCACACTACACTCTTCAATGAAATAGAAAGGGAAGTAGTACTTCCAAAGTAATTATCCAAAATCAGAGAAAGACTCAATCTATTTAGTGAACTCTTTAATGAACATAGATGCAAAAACCTCTGTAACAAAAATATCTTAACAAACACTTAGCAGAAATCTTCAATAAGATACTGGCAAACAAAATTCAGCAAATCATTACAAGGATCACATACCATGACCAAGTAGGATTTATTCCAAGGATTCAGGGATAATTTGACATATGCAAATCAATAAATGTAGTATACCACATAAATAGAAGCAAAGACAAAAAAAACAAATGATCATCTCAATAGATGCAGAAAAAGCATTTGACAAATTTCAACATACAGTGCAGAAAAAAAACTTCAAAAATATGTGTAGATCTTTATCTGACAAAAACCATCTATAACAAATCAATGGCCAACATCAGACTAAATGGAGCGAAGCTAAAAGCTTTCCTTCTACAATCAGGAACAAGACAAGGACATCCACTGTCAATATTCCTGTTAATATAATTCTCGAAACATTAGCCAGAGCAATCAGGCAAAAGAAAGAAATAAAAGACATATATAAAGACAACAAAGAAATTAAATAATCATTATTTGTAGATAACATGATCCTCTACCCAAAAAATGCCACCAAAGACTCCAAGAATAACTAAATTCAGCTATGTAGCAAGATATAAAACGAAGACATACACACATATTATTCCTGTACTCACCTAATGAACTTACTGAGAAAGAATTTAGGAAACCAGTATCATTAACAGCACCAAAAAGAAAACTACTTAAGAATTAGCCTAACCAAAGAAGTGAAAAACCTCCACAATGAAAATTACAATACTTTTTTAAATGAGATAAAAGAAGACACCAGAAAATAGGAAGATATCCCCTATTCCTGGATAGGCAGAACCAGTATAGTCAAGATGGCTATACTTTCAAAACTGTTATCCAGATTTAACCCATCCCAATCAAAGTAACAACAGCACTGCTCACAGAACTAGAGAAGGCAATTCTAAAATTCATATAGAATCAGAAGAGATCTAGCGCAGCAAAACAGCAAAAGCAATTCTGGACAACAAGGGCAAGGCAAAGGGCATCACAATTCCCCACTTTAAGCTATACTACAAAGCTACCATGATAAAAAAAAAAAGCAGCATAGTATTAGCAAAAAACAGACTTATGGACCAAGGGAACAGAATATACGATACAGAAACAATTTCAGGGACACTCAGCTGTCTTATTTTTGACAAAGGAGCCAAATACTTTTGCTGGAAGAAAGGTAGCTCTTTAATAAATGGTTCTGGGAAAACTGGCTATCCATATGCCAGACATTAAACCTGTACCTCTTACCATGCTCTGAACCAAAATTAAAATGGATCAAAGAAATATATAATAAAATGGAAACACTAAATCCACTGGAAACAAAACAGGTAAAACTCTTGAAGATATAGATATGACAAAGACTTTCTGAACAGAACCCTGGTTGTTCAATAAATAATATTAAAAATCAACAAATGAATCACATGAAACTAAAAAGCTTCTGCATAGCAAAAGAAACCACCAGAGTGAAGAGATAACTTAATAGAAAAGGAAAAACATTTTGCCAGCTACTCCTCAAAGGACTAATATCTGTAATATATAAAGAACTCAAAAAATTAGGTCCCCAAAGTTTAAAGATTCAATCAAAAATGGGAATCTGAAATGAACAGATGAAGAAGTACATATGGCCAATAAACATATGAGAAAATGTTTAGTATCAGTAGCCATTAGAAAAATGCAAATTAAAACAACACTCAGATTCCATCTCACTCCAGCAAGAATGGCCAGAATCAAGATACCAAACAATAACAAATGCTAAAGAGGCTGCAGGAAAAAAGGAACCCTTCTTCACTGTTGGTGACAGTGTAATTTGGTACAACCACTATGGAAATCATTATGGAGACAAAACCTAAAAACAGAAATTCCATTTGACCCAGCCTCCTAGTTATCTTCCCAAAAGAGTTCAAGACATCAAATTACAGTGATAAATGCACATCCATGTTTATAGCAGCCCAATTCATAACACCTAAATTTTGCAAGCAGCTTATATATTCTCCAACAGATGAATGGATAAAGAAAATGTGATATTTATACACAATGGAGTTTTACTGTGCCATCCAGAAAGGCAGACTTAAGTAACTTATAAGAAAGTAGGTATCCTTGAGAACAAAACGTTAAGTGAAACAAAACAATCACACAAGCTTAAATATCACATGTTTTCTCTTATATGAGAAACCCAATATGTAAATAAAGTACAAAATAAAAGAGAACAGGAAAAAAAAAGAGAAAATTACTGTAGTCCAGTATGGCCAGTGTATCTAAAAGTGAATCTTGATCAGACATAACCACCATCATGTTTTATATGGTTTTTGGCCCATCAGTCTGACTGTTAATCTGTGTTTCTGATCGTTAACTTGATAAAGATATAAAGTAAATAAACCTGATGCTGGCAAAAAGAAAAAAACCTTCAAAAATGGGGTGAAAGGAAGGGTGAAAAAAGAATTGGGAGGTACTATGTACATGTACCGACTCCCCACAATGAAAGTATGTACGGTAAGCCTGTACTAATAAAAATTAATTTTTAAATATTTTTATAAAAAGCATGGACCAAAGCCAATCACACAGATTCAGATCCCAGCACCTCCATGTAAGACTGTTGACCCTGGGCAAGTCACAGAAACCTCCCTGAGAGTCTGTGTTCTCACCTTCACCACCGTGGTAAAGGTTAAAGGTTAATAGTGGGTTAAGCCTGCAGAACACTGGTAAACCTAAGGGTTATCATCCCAGCTCTGAGGTGTTACCATCTTAGAGCTTAAACACATTCCTCGGGCCATGGGGCCAGCAGTGGGCATGGAAATGGAAACCCACGGCTGCTGGTGTCAGAGGCAGCACTCTGGCACTTGTGCATGCAATCCGAGTCCCTCCTAGATGGCAGCCCTGTGGGTAACAGGCAGGAGGTCTGGTCTGCCCCTCATTGAGCTACAGGCTTGCTATTCACAACCCATGGAGTCTCTGCTACAGCATTTATAAAATAAGGATCAGACCAGCACCCTCATCTCACAGATGCAAGAAGTACTTCAAGAATTAAGTGCAAGGACTAGGACTGGATTGAAGGGGTTCACCTGCATGATCTGGAAAATTCACATTCAGGAGCAGTGTTTTGTCCAGCAGTCCTATGACTGGGTTCTGACCTAACTGGACTGTGTGAGAGGGGAATACCTACTGCCCCAAAAGTGAGTAAATCAAGTGAGGCTATATGCTGCTGCAGCAAACTAGGAGAAACAGTTCCCCGCCAGAGACCGGAGACTCCAGAAACAGTCTTTGCCTGATCAGAACGTAAGGGACTGGAAACCTCCAAAGTGAGCTCTTTCTGTGGCCTCCTTTGAAGTTCACAGCACCTTTCACCAACCAGGAAACTGAGGCTACAGTGGAAGTTGTGTACCTAAGGTCACACAGTTACTGAGTGACAGGGCCTGGATTTGAAGCCGGGTCACCTTCCTGTCCAGTGAATAAATACACCCCACCGTCCCTAGACACCAGGGCTCCGGCCAACTGGACAGATGTAGATGCAGCTCCCTCAGACTCCTCTGGGCTGAGTCACCCTGCAGCATTGTTCAGGAGGGTGTGGGAGGGCCCTTCCCACCAGACAGGTGCTCTACACACACAGCCAGAAAACACCTGGGTGGCCCTGCAGACCCTGTTCGGGTTGGCAAACAGGGCGGGTGGGGATGGGAGAGTGATGTCAAGAGTATGTTTTGTTTGTCCTGCATTAGTCATCCCTGTCTGGGAACAGTCCCTGGAACAGGAAAGCAAATCACCTGGGCCCCTGGTCACTCCACTGATTCCCCTACAACACAGCTACTGCCCCAAGCTAGGGACCCTCACCCCTCTGCATATTACCCTTTCTAATACATAATATTACTATTTCCAAAGTATGTTCACCCAGCCTCTTGGTTTCACAGTGGTTGTGGCCTTCTTCAAATTCTTAGATTCTCATGTGGGAAAGGGGTCCTGGATTCTCATTTCAGCTCATTGCAATTAGACAGTGACCTAATGGCTCTGTGGCTCAGTTTCCACACCTGCAAGGTACAGCAAAGCAGAGTCCATGGCCAGGACAGACCTGGCCATACTGTGCAGCACTCCATCACCATCTGTTCACCAGTATAAGTTTTATATCAATGGAATTGCTAGAAAGTATGGGCTCTCCAAGGATGGCACCCAGTGGGCACCTGATGGTCTTACACACTGCAAGCTTAGCTTCCAGTCCCAACTGGGAGGAAGCAGCAAACTACCGTGGATATTAGACATCACGGAGATCCAGAGTGAGAATAAAAAGGTATGCTCTAGGGAAGCAAAGAGCTAAAAAGACAAGCCAGCAGCCTTGAAAACAGACCAGCGTGAGGCCAGTTAAGCAGGGTTGAACTGTGCTCTCACACAGAAAACCCTTTGCAGGGAGGCAAGAGACTCAGCTGGGGGTGAACAGGGATGATGCATCATGGGAGCAACCAGGAAGAAGGCAGGGCGAGCTGCCAATCTGCCCACCAGTTTGCCAGGCTGGTGGGGTCCTAGGCTTAAGAGAAAATCCTAGGTTTGCTCCAAGAAGTTGAGTGCTTAATTAAACCCTGTCTCCCACCACTCACACAGTGTGGATGCCAGTCCCTTTTACAACTTGGCTATAAGTTCCCTAAACACATATAAAATCAGTTTGCAATCCACACTGCTGGGCACACAGAAGAATCTTAACAATTCACTCTGGTGATGTCACAACTTTTAACATCTTTCCCTCCAACAGTCTCTCTCACCCTGCCTCACCCTAGGAGACCTGGCAAGTCCACCTGCAGCTCAGGGTAGCACAGGGTACTATTCCTGCCCCTCTTCCAGGAGCCTGCAGACTCTATTAAAGAATCTTTCCCCTCCACTTAGGGTAAAAAGTTCTATAACACAACGACTAGAGCCTCTGGCTTGGACACCTCTTACTAGCACAGACCCTTGAGGGCTTCATTTAATAGCTCAGGCTTCAGTTTCCTCACCTACGATCTGGAGACAGTGACATAGTACAATTGTATCTGAGCACCTGGTCAGGATGAAAGAACGCCTGTCAATCTCTGAGTTCAAGGAGTGTCTGAACTGCGTGTCAGGATCAGCTTCATTCCACTTTCCTTACTCCTGTCAATGAAACCTGGACCTGTACTAATTTTCAAAGGAACAGTTCTCACTGGTGAGCCCTGACCTCAGTTGCACTGGTTCTAGGATCCCCAACAATTCAAAATCCACAAATACTCAGGTCCCTTTTATAAAATGGTGTATTACACAGAACTTACACACATCCTCCTATATACTGTAATTTAAATAATCTCTAGATTGCTAGTGATACTGTTATGGATTAAAAACTGGTGATCATCTTAACACCAGCTGAATTAAATCAGCATGGTACTGATCTTAGACATTCCACCTGAGGAAAGTTGCCAGCATAAATAGAGCCTTGGAGAAGAAGAGCGAGGCATTGTGGGTTTTTCCAAGTGTTGCTGCTTTGAACTGTTGGCTCTCCTGGAGGAGCTCGTCATAAGCAGCTTCCCCAATGTGAGTTCGACCATCGTTATCAGAGGTACTCAGGACCTTGTTGCTGAGAATGGCGGTGGTTCACTTTGGGGGAGCTCAGTCCTTACATGGAGCATCACTTCCTGGCTCCGGAGGGGAAGACGTGTGCCATCTAATCTCCAGAACAAACTCGTCATGTTACTTTCTGGCACATACTCAACTGTTCCTGTCATCTGAGGAGCTGGGGATCTCCGTGTCGCTAAGGATGGCTGTGGTACTTTTCAGCGCAGCTCTGGTTCTTATTTTGAGTGTGACTCCTTGGCTCCAGTGTAGAACCCTCAAACTACCAGCACAGCTCCTTCACCCCACAGGCATAGACTCTCTAGCTTCCACCACTGACTTTAGGGCCTTCCCTGCGCGGATCTGTAAAACAGACTGGCGTGAGTCCTTCTCATGGGCTCTAGATCTCCAATTGGACTCATGGAAGGCACTGTCACAGGCTCTAGGTTTTCATCTGGACTCATGCAGGACACTGCTGTGGGATCCAGGCCCTTGGCTAAATAATCTATGTCTTTAGTGTTGTGGACAGATTTCCTGCACTTTCTGTGTTTAACTCTGGGTGACCATCATAAAATAATATTATAAATTCTGTGTCTTGATTCTAATTGTCCTCTGCACAACCCCTGACTACAACAGATACCTAATACAATGTAAATGTCATGTAAATATTTGTTATACTGTATTGTTTAGGAAAGCATGACAAGAAAAAAATCTGCACATGATCAATACAGACACTGCTGTTCCCCTGAATTGTTTTCACCATGACTAGTTTAACATGAAGATTTAAAACCTGAAGATATAGACTACGATTGTTAAGGACCTGTAAATCCACACTCGGCGAGGTGCCTACCTTATGTGTTTTCTCATTTCATCCTAACCACCATGGCAGTGCGTCCTCCATTCTTAGTTATTTATACAGGTCTGGAAACTTGGGCTTTATGCAGGTAAGGAAGTTGGGCTAGTAAGTGTCCGGCACAGGATTTGAACTTGGGTCCACTTCCCATACTGCAGATTTGCCTCCCTGACACAAGAGCACTCTCCTCAGATGGGACTTGCTTTTTTAAGCTTTGTTTCCGACCAGTTCCAGGAACAATGGCCCTTTTCATGCCCTCCCCATAGGGGTGGCATTTCTGGCATCCCGAGCCAGTCCTTGTCCACCTCCCTCTACCCTCCTCCCCACCTCCTAGTCAGAAGCTTCCAAAGTGTTCTATTTCACTCAACAGCAACACGGCCTCAGAGTTTCCAGGATGAAAGGCCTCTCCCTTCAAAGCACCTGCGGCGTTGAGCCCCCATATTGAGCTGGGATGCTTCCCCACTCTGGGGGTACTCACCTGCATTTTCTCCAGCATCTCGAAGAACTCCGCAGACTGAAAGACACAAAGGGGGAAGGGAGAGAAACTGTGTCAGCCAGGAAGTCAGAGAAAGCCTCCAGCTCACTGTCTGGAAGCACAGCCAGGGCCTTCCCCAGGGATGAAATTCATTTGGGTCAAGAGAGGAGATAATCTGATTCTGCCTTCACAGAGCTGGAGGGCCAGAACACCCCATACAACAGAAGAAAAATAACACAAGCCTGGGCTGGCAAGGGGCCCAGGGGAGGGCAGCCACTCAGTCTTGGCAAGTAGGGGCATAGGGACCCAAAGAAAAGCCAAGGTTCCCCAAAACACTTGCTGAGACTCAGTCTTCAGCAGGATTCAAGTCTGGGATGTTTTCAACCTAGCAGGAGGAACAAGATGTCCAACACAAGTAGTTTTCTAATATCTGTGGCAGCATAGACTTCACTTAGTAGGGGACAGAGAAAGCCAAAAAGCACTGAGCTACTCTAACTAGGGCAGCCAAGGGGCCTCAAGCTCCAGCCCTCACCCCCAGGCACCTGGATGGATTATTTTTAAAATCTCAAACTGCATCTGTCCAAACCTTAACCTACTTTGGTGCCTCCCTTGTAAACTCTAGCTAGAGGGGAAAAAGGAAGTACAGTGGACAGCTGAGGATCAGACAGCTCTGCCCAAACGAAGGAGAGACAGCGATCCCACAAAAGACTCCACTTCCCACTCCATGAATGTATGGGCTCGACAGACTGGACCAGAAATAGGCTGGGAGGGGAACATAGTTGACCAGGAGTAGGCTTGGGGCACCAGCATGCTTGACTAGAAGGAGCCAAGTCCTTAGACCCCAAACCTATCCTTCCCACTTGCTGTAGGTACCAAAGCACCAGCCACACTGAATAGTATTAGCAACTCCAGGATCCAGCCATAAAGAGTTTATACAAATCAGTAAAGATAAAAAGAGGACATGGAGATGAAAGAATCAACATTATAAATACACAGACCTCTGATCCAGCAATTACCCTTCAAGCACTCTGTACTCTAACACATTTACATACGTATACAATAGAATTAAAATGTTTACTGCTGCATTCCAGTACTTGTAATAATAAAAAATGGCAACAAATGCAAATCTATAGCAAATTGGTTAGAGTAAGCTACACTGACAGAATAAAATACAAGTACAGGCGCCTCATTTCTCTGAGCACCCTCCACTCCTGACTGTGTTCTGTATAACCCTTCTCTAAAACTCCTTCTTGTGTCTCTTTGAAAAAAAAATACAAATACTGTAACAACTATAGATCAATAAATTAGATGAAATGGACAAATTCCTAGAAAATTATAAGTTATCAAAACTGACTCAGAAAGAAGTAGAAAAATATAAAAAGTCATGTAAAAAATAAAAGAGATTGAATTAGTGCAAAAAACTACCCACAAAGAAAAGTTCAGATTCAGATGCTTTCAACTGTAAATTGTCCCTAAATATTTTTTTTATTGGTACCAGTGATGGAACTGCCCTAATATTTAAAAGCTAATTAATACTAAATAATCCCTCATACTCTCCATTAAGATAGTGGAAAGTCAACACACAGATTAGGAAAAACTGTTTTCAAACCATGTATCTGAAAAGACTTGTATCTGTAATATATCTAGAACTCTAATCACTCGATTTTTAAAAGAAAACAATATTAAAGTAGGCAACAATGTGAATAAACATTTCCCCCAAAGACGACATGCAAATGACAATAAACACAGGAAAATACACCCATAGCGTTAAACATCAGGAAATACAAAGCAAAGTAACAGTGAGATTCCACACATAGCACTAAGATGACTATAATCAAAACACAGAAAAGTTAGCATGACAAGATGTAGAGAAATTGAAACATTGGTACATTACTGGTAGTAATAAAAAAAAAAAACCCAGTCACAGTAGAAAATGATTTTGCAGTTTCTCAAAAAGTTAAAGAGTTAACACATGATACAGAAATTCTATCCCTATGTATCCAAAAGAACTAAAAACAGACACTGAATACTTATGGCTGAATGTTCATAGCAGCATCGCTTGTATTTGTCAAAGGTGAAAACAATGCAAATGCCCCTCGGCTACTGATTGGATAAAGGACATGCAGTATATCCATACAATGGAGTAATATTCAGCCATAAAAAGAAATGGAACGCTGATACATGTGACAACACGGATGAGCTGCAAAAACATACTAAGTGAAAGAAAGCAGGCAGCGACTAAACAAATATTAACAAAGAAGCATCAGAGTTGAACCAAACTTTTAAACAAAGCGACTTAATATATATAGAATACATTCTTTTCAGCAGCACATGGTACTTTCTCTGAAATAGATAATATGCTAGCTAATAAAGCTTGCTTAAGTTAAGTACAAAAGTGAAATTTTACCACGCATATTATCATATCACTGTGAACTGAAACTAGGAATCCATAGTAAAAGAAACCACAGAAACTATGCAAATACACATTTAAATAATCAATGTGACACAGATGAAATTAAGAAGTTAGTTCCTACCTGAACCTATATAACACAATGAAAGCAGTTCTACGTGGAAAGTTTATAGCTGTGAATGGCTACACTAGAAAAACAGAATAAACCCAATTAAATCACTTAATAATGCATCTCAAGGGCCTAGAAAAACAAGAACAATGCAAATTCAGGGTTAGTATAAGAAAGGAAGTTATAAAGATCACAGCAGAAGTCAATGAAATGGAGATCTGAAAAACAATAAAAGACTCAATGCATCAAAGACCTTGTTATTTGAAAGTATAAACAAATTAGACAAACCATTAGTGAATCTTACCAAAAAAAGGAAAATAAAACCACAAATCAAGGCATTAGAAACAAAAAGGGTGATAGTACAATAGACACATCAAAGTTCAGAAAATTATTAGCAACTATTTCATAAATCTATATGCAAAAATTTGGAAAACTCAAAAACATGAAGAGGTTCCTATATATATGTGAACTACCAAAACTGAACCAAGAAGACGTAAAAATCTTGAACAATCCAATAATAGGCAATGAAATTGAAGCAGTAATTTAAAAAAGATGACTACCAACTAAGAAAAGCTCTGGACTTGATAGATTCACTGCTGAATTCTGTAAGAATTTCAGGAAGATCTAACACCAATATTACTCAAACTCTGGAATAAAATGGAAAGGAAAAGAATATTTCCAAAGTCATTACTGGAAGTTAGCATTATCCTGATCTCCAAACCAGACAAGGGATGCAACCAACAAAGAGAACTACAGGTTAATTTCTCTAATAAACATAGATGCAAAAGTCCTTAACAAGGTACTGGCAAACAGAATGCAACAAATCACCAAAAACATCATACACCATGATGAACCAAGCTTCATCCCAGGGGTACAAGGACAGTTCAACATACACAAATAAATGCAATTCATCACATAAACAGAAGCAAAGACAAAAATCATATGATCATCTCAAAGATGCAGTTAGATTTTTGACAAAATCCAACACCCATTTATAATTTTAAAAAAAAACTGAAGAAAATAGGTTCAGAAGGACCTTACCTCAAATCTGATAAAAGCCACTTATGGCAAAGCAACAATCTATTTCATATAAAATGGGGGAAAACTGAAAGCTTTCTTTCGAAAATCAAGAACAATGCAAAAATGTTCACTGTTACCACTTTTGTTCAACATAGCCCTCAAAACATTAGCCACAGCAATCAGACAAGAAAAAATAAAAGGGATATGTATAGAAAGGATAAAGCACCAGTATTGTCATTTGCAGATGACACAATCCTCTATTTACAAGACCCCAAAAAAACTCTACCAAAAGACTCCTAGACTTAAACAAATTCAGCAATGTACCAGGATACAAAATTAACACATAAAAATCCCACAGTGTTCCCATACATTAATAATGAACTCACTGAGAAAGAAATTAGGAAAACAAAACGATTCAAAGCAGTATCAAGAAAATTAAGTACTTAGGAATTAACCTAACCGAGGAAGAAAAAGCCCTCTACAATGAAAAATACATCACTCCAAAAAAGAAAGTTGAAGAGGACATCAGAAAATGGAATGGCATCCCCTGTTCCTCAACGGGCCAAACAGATATAATCAAATGGCTATACTTCCAAAACTGATGTACAGATTCAATACAAGTCCAATTAACGTACCAACAGCATTTCTCACAGATCTAAAGAAGGTAAGTCTATAATTCATATGGAACCTTAGGGGACTTTGAAAACAAAAGCAACTCTGAGTAATAAAATCAAAAAGAGAGACATCAAAATCCCAGATTTGAAGTTATACTACAAAACTACTGTGATTAAAACAGCATGTTTCTGGCCAAAAAAAAAAAAAAAGAAAAGAAAAGAAAAGAAAAAATGAAACGCGTGTGGATCAATGGAACATGATAAAGAAAGCAGAAATAATTCCAGGTACATTCAGCTATCTGATCTTTGACAAATGGCCCAAAAACATTCCTCTTTAATAAGGAAAACTAGATATTCATGCAGAAGTTTGAGTCTAGATCCATGTATCTCATCACATACTAAACTAAAATCAAAATGGATCCAAATGTAAATGTGAAAACAAAAACAATTACTGAATAACAAAACAGGTAAAATTGTTGAAGACACAGGTGTATGTCATAAGAAATAATAACAACAACAATCAACAAATGGAGCCATATCAAATTAAAAACCTTCTTCACAGCAAAGGAAACAACCAACAGCAAAAAGACATTCTACATAATGGGTATAAAAACTTCCAACTATTCTTCAGACACAGGACTAACATGTACAATATATAAAGATCTCAAAAAATTAGAAATAAAAGACCCAATCAAAAGATGGGCAACAGAAACAAATAGATACTTCTCCAAAGAACAAGTACAAATGGCCAACAAATACAGGAAAAAATGTTCAACATCACTGACCATTAGAGAACTTCAAATTAAAGCTACCTTGAGATACTCTTAACCCAGAAACAATGGCTATCATCAAAAAATCAAATAATAAGCACTAGCATTTCTATCTTTAGTTTTTGTACAATTTCCATGATAATTTTCATAAAAGAAATTCCGTTTGACTCAGTTGTCCTCCTTCTAGGTATCTTCCCAAAGAGTTAAATTCATCGTATTACAGGGATATATGTATACTCATGTTTATGGCAGCACAATTGGCAACAGATAGATCTTACGATGTATGTCCATCAACAGATAAATGGACAAAGAACATATGGTGGAATATACTCTATATACACAATGGAATATACTCTACTGCCATAAGTAATAAACAAGACATTCACAGACAAATAGATACAATTCGGGAACATAACATTAAGGGAAATAAGCTTAAATATCACATGGTTCCCCTAACATGAGAAACTGAATATGTGCCTATGTGTGTACAGGGTGGGGAGGACACAAAATAGAAGCCATATAAATAGGGAATAGGGAGAAGTTCAAATAATTCCCCCAAATTATCTATTTCATTGTTCCAAAAGTATTTTAAGACAAATGCTAATTTGTTTCATTTATAATATTTTCTTTGTTCACTGAAAAGAAAGTTTTGTCTACTTATTTATTTCATCATTGTAAAAGAGAGTCTTGTTTTTGGTTTTTAGGTTTTGGTTTTGGTGTCAGTTTTGGTTGGTTTTTTGAGACAGGGTTCACTATGCAGTTCATGTTGACTTTGAACTCACTTTGTAGCAGGTGTCACTGAGGTGACAATCATCCTCCCTCAGCCTCCCACGTGCTGGAATTACAGGCATGCACTACCACACCCAGAGTTATTTTTCATCTTGGATTTGCACTCTGAGGAACATTCTGGCCACTTTTCTAATATCATGATACACTCTAATTATTTTTTATGTTTTCCGAAAATAAAAAGAAAGCTTTGAATATCTGCTTTATTAATGTCTTGTATCACATCGAAATAAAAACATAACATGTCCAGAACTGGCAAATGCATAGAAAAGAAAGTGAGTGGGTACTTAGAGTTGAGTTGGGAAATTGGAGGATCACAGCTAAAAGGTACTGGGTTTCTTATTGAGCTGATGAAAATGTTCTAAAGTTGACCATGATGACAATCGCACAACTCTGGATATGCCAAAACTCTCTAATTTGTACATTTTTAAATAGGTGTTATTTTCATATGTGAATCACTGCAATAGAGGCTATTCAGAAAAACTATGCAGCCATTTAGAATGAAAGCAACAGACCTGTGTTGCCAGACAAGTGTATAAGAGGGGAGAAGCAAATCAGAAAACATCACACTGAGCATGAGTCTGCCTTTATGAAGGCAATCTTAAAAATGAAATGTAAAGTACCTACATGTATGCATATGAATGCAAATATAATGATCTGGAAAAATACACCTAAACCAGTAAAATGTTACATGTCAAGATGGGAGGATGGGAGAACATGGCAGACAGATAGCAGCAGCTACGGAGGCTCTCTGAAAGACCCAGCTTAGAATCCAGGAACGGTGTGAGGAATCCTAAGCAAGAGAGGAGATATGCCCTGCTGACCCAAGAATGAACGGAGCTGAGAGAAACCAACTGAGAATGCAATCCTGGTGCTATAACAGGAACAGATAAAGCCTCAGCATGGAAGCTGGAGCCCACGCCATTGGAAACCGGGATTTGAATTTCCTGCCACCATGGCTGCGTCTGAATTGGCTCGGCAGGGAGAGAGACGCACAAAAGCTCTGAGAATGGGAATCGGTGAACGGAGTTGACAGCGGAATGGGCGGGAAGCCGTGCATTGACCTGCGGTGAGTGAGAGAAACTGGGACTCTTCCACGGTCTAGGAGACTCCAACAGAGGACATTCTGGGACTGGGCAGACTGGCTGGAACGGGGTGCTGTATGGACTTCAGTCACATACCCCCCTCTCAAGCGGGATTGGTGAGCAGTGCCTAGCTTACGTGACGCTGCTGGCTGAGACCCAGTAGGCTAGCACAGCCTAGGTCCCAGCGCCTGAAGGTGACCTGGAGGGGCGGGCCCCACATAGGCTACCCAGTTCTTAACTCCCTGATGTGCTGTGGTGGGCGGGAACACCTAGCCAGCACAATTGAGTCAGACTGTGGCCAACAGGGAAGGAAGCTGGGCCTCCTATATATGCTTGCATATATAAGGAACAAAGAATATGGGAAGAGGCAGCAACAAGAAAGGCCCCTCAGCCCCCAATCCTGAGAAACAGGCAATAGCAGACACCGCACCAATAGACATAAAGCACTATCTCCAGAGCCTCATAGACGAGTTCAGCAATGAAGTTATTAATGACCTGAAGCTAGACATAAGCAGAATAGAGAAATGCTAAACATCACCCAAGAAAAAACAGGTGGTGGAATGGAAGAACAGAAAAAGAGGGGAGAATTGTTTGATGGAGAAAATAGAGAAAGCATAGAATATGTGAAGCAGGTTCAAAGAGATTACCAGGAAACTAAAAACTCTATCAAAAGCTGGCATAACAGCTTGAAAGAAAATAAAGATAGATTATCTGAACTGGAGGCCAGATTTGTAATGTGGGAGCATAAAATGAAAAACTTCTTAAAAATAACAAAGAAACAAACAGCAATAATACAAAGACTAGAAGATGATAAGAGGATCTATAACTTAAGAATTAAGAACATAAAAGAAGAAGTAGGGACACAAACAAATGAACTACAAAAGCTACTCACAGAAATAATCCAGGAGAATTTTCCTAAATTAGCAAAAGGTAAAGATACTCAGATGTATGAGGCATACAGGACCCCAGCCACCTACAACCCAAACAGAGCTACACCCAGGCATATAATAATCAAAATTCCAGAAATCCAATACAAGAACAGAATATTAAAAGCTGTCAGAGACAAGAAACAGATCACTTACAAGGGAAAACCCATCAGAATTACAGCAGATTTCTTGGCACAAACCATCAAATCACGAAGAGCGTGGGGGGAAATAATTCAAGCTTTGAAAGATAATAACCTCCAGCCAAGATTGATATATCCTGCACAACTATCCCTGGAAATTGATGGAAAAACAAGGTGCTTCCAGGATAAAGAGGAACTAGGAGAATATGCAACCACCAGTTCAGCTCTACAGAGAATACTGCAGGATATTCTAAAAAAGAAAAATACGAAGAATCCAGAAATAGTGGCAGAGAGGCCACAATGAATGGAGCAGAAAACAAAACAAAGAAGACAAACTGATAACTAATGACAGAAAAAGAGCTCATCAGAAATGAGGCAGAGAAGACTGGGTGATAGGAACAGCTATTTTGGAGAAAATGACGTCATAATAGGTAATGCTGATTTACTATCATCTTGTTTTGAAGACTCACCAAGCTTTTGCTCTTCTGTCTCCATTGGTCTTAGCATGTTGTATCTTATTGGAATTTATTATATGTGATAGTTTAAACAAAAACTTTTATAGACAAGGAGATTATACAGAAACCATTGTTCATTTTCTGTTAGTTGATTCTAAATACCCTGTAATACTGTCATTCTCTTGAATGGTTTTACATTGTTTTGATATATTTGATGCTACAGTAAATGAAGTTATACTCAAAGATTTCAAGGAAAGAGACGATATGGTAACTACTTTTACGTCGGGATTATCTTGTGGTGAAACACTATTTTGCTTAAATGGTTATGTTTTGATCTGCGCTGTTTTGTTGTTATGCCCTCTTCTATTTCAATTTCTATTTTATTATTTACTTTTTTATTTTTATCCTTTTAATTAAGGGAAAAATAAATAAAAAATAGTAGGATATATTATAGTAACCCACTTTGATTTATTATTAACTTGATTTGAAGCCCTGTATTGCTCTCACCATCTTGTTTTGACTGATGTTCCTCTATTCTGTTTTGCTTGATAGTACCAGGTTCGAAAGTATAGGCAACAGCTGTGAAGATAGTGGGATTCATTATGACGCCCATTCTGGTTGACTATTATCTACTTTTTAAGACCTGTAATGTCTCCAATGTTTTGGTTTTGTTCTTTACTGTTTTGTTCAATTTTATTATAACTGATGATATAGGCAATTCTATTAGAGATAGCGGGAGGCATTATGGTAACCATTGTTGATCACCTTGTATTCTGTTTTTACATTATTATGTCCACCCTTTTGATTTGACTGACTCTGTTCTGTTATGTCACATTTGGTTTTACTCTCTTCCAAAAAAAGTAATAAGAACTGTGGGAGCAATAAAACCCAAAATGTGTAATTGTCATTGTACAAAAGAGAGGAACGTGCTCTAAACAATATAACTGCATGTATATTTAAGTGTATAAGATAGACAATGATATTACGGAGTTTTGTTGGATCATTGAACAGAACTGTTTGGTCTCACTGTTTGAATGTCTACTATATAAGCTTTAATTTTGTCACTTGAACAAATATTTCCAAGATGACAATATGTAATCCATTAACTAGTGATTTTGTTTATTTTTTTTCTGAAATTCTGTATAACTTGTGCCCTTTTTCTGCTTTTTTTTCTTTTTCTCCTTAAATAAAATTAAAAAAAAAAGATGGGAGGATGAAAGTGATTGAGGGAAGTTGTGTGTGGGTTTTGTTTTTTGTTTTTTTTTGCCTTGAACTCACAGTGATACTCCTGCCTCATTCTCCCAAGTGCTGGAGTTATAGGCGTGTGCCACCATGCCTGGCTCATACTTTATATGTGACTTACTTTAAGACATGCAAATCAACATTATTCACATAATTATACTTTAAATAAGGTTTTTCAAAGAAAACAGGAAAATGTCAAAGGACATGAGCAAACTGTTAGAGGAGAAACATGAAATGACCAATAAGCACACAGAAACATGAACAACCTCCTCTTCATTAGGAAAATGACACAATAAATAATAAGATAAAATCCTTCATCTATCAAATTGCCCGATGCTGGAATAATGTAGGGGTCACAGAGGTAGGCTGATGCATACTTGCTACAACCTTTCTAAGAAACAATTTGGCATTATGTGTACAAAGTCTTGAAAATATTCACGTCTTTCTGTCCAATAAACCTGCTCCAGGGAATCTACCCTAAAAAGCAATATTTAAGCAACAGCACAAGAACACACATACATGATGTTTGTCCCAGCACTGTTTATGAGCAAAAAAATTGGAAATAGAGCACCCACCAATGAGGGAAGCAATCAACAAAGCATGAGAATATGTCTACAATGAAACACCACAGGAAGAAATCTGTGTTAATTACTCTAGCACAAAGATTCACAGTGTATCCTTAGTGAGAAAAATATGGCTGGGAACAAGATGATCCTATTTTTTCAATTAAACATGAAGAGATGATTGTGTATGTGTGTATGGGTCTGATTATGAGTATGCATACCACACTGCCAAAGAAAAACATCTTGAAAGATGGATATATGCCAAAATGAGATATCAGTTAAGGATATTTCTTTTTTGTTTTGCTTTTCAGCGTTTTTATAATCTGCTTTATGTATTTAATTCACATTTCGAAGACTTTCACAAACAACCGGAGACTCTGCAGCTCTTTCTTTGCTTTCCCCACCCCCAGCTCCAGGTCCTTCCCATAACTTCCTAACAGAGTGACCAGGGACATGGACACTGCCTGCAGAGTCAGCAGAAAGCCCCTGGATTCAGGCCAATTCATTCTCAGATGGCTCCTTGGCTCTGCGTGTGGCAGGCTAAGATACTCTCCTGAATCACCCCCAAACCCAGCTCAATCTGGTACACACAGACCAACTGCCATCAAAAAATTCTCTAGTTGTATTCTTTGACAGTCTCCTTCGACCAATCAATCAACTCAAATGATTAAGCACCTTTAAGGCATGGCCAGGATGCTGGTAGCACTAGGCAAGGGCAAATTTCCAAAATATTTGCTCTTAATTATGAGACAACACTGCCCAGGGTTATGTTACAGATTACAGACACCCATGCCACTGTCATTCAGAGGAGGCGTAGCTTGAATAATTTCTGTGGCAAGAATTCATGGGCAACTTAGTTGCACACCTCTGGCTCAGGGTTTCTCTGTGTGGCTGCAGTCAAAATTTTATCTGGCCTTTGACTGGTTTAGAGCCTCCACATCCAAATGGGCACACTCACATAGATATTGGCCAACCAAGACAGCCAACAACTTTCCACTGGCTGCTCCAGTATCCTCAAAACACGGCAGCTAACTTCCCCCAGAATCAGCAATCCCAGAGAGAAGGCACACAGGAAGCTATAGTACCTTTGATGAGCTAATCTGGAAGCACACACTCTCGTCTCCACTTTACCCTATTTATTAGAAGCAAATACCCAAATCCAGCCCAGCCTCAAAGGGAGGAGGAATGGTTTCCACCTCTTGAAAAGAGAACTACTGAAAACCAGGTGGATACTTCTTAAAGCCACATATCAAGAAGGCTTCTCAAAAGACACGCGATCTCAGGCAGACCTTCAAGGAAAAAGAAATCACTTGACAGAGAACAGAGAGGACACAGTACCCAAGCACTGGCAGCTGTGTAGGCAAAGGTGGAAAAGGAAAGTATTTGATTTTAATGATGCAACACTGACAAATGATGAGTGGACCGTCCAGCTAGACAGAGGCCTCTGAGTAAGACACCCACAAGATCAGTCAAGAAAAAACTGGGCTCCAGGCCCTGAGAGATCCTGAATGCCAGAACTCAGGCTTAATGTGCAAGGCAGAACGAAGCTACTTTAGCTTTCATGCAGTAGAAAAACACGAGGCTGTGGAGTCCAGGGTTAGAGCCCAGATCTAGGGAGTGAGCTGTCTGCTGCTGCCCAGCTGTGTGGTGTGAAACATGTTAATGATTTCTCTTATTTCTTTTCTCAATCTCCTCATCAAAAACTGAATCAAAGCACCCCTGAGGCTGGGGATTCTTATACGGATGAAATGAGAATGCCCACCTAGTGTCTGGTCCACAGCAAATATTCAGGAAACAGACGGCTACTAGAAGGAACTATTAGAAAGCTCACTCTGGAGGCACGTTGGGCCCTGAAGCTTTAGGATACTTCACTTCTCTTGACTTCATTGCTCTTCCCAGAGACAGTGTGTTCGGGTGACTTAAAAATGATGTCTGTTTCCAAACTGAAGATGTTCGGAGGCCTCGGGGGTGGCTTGGGAGGAAAGAATGGCTATGATTCACCTGGAGCAGAAATCAGCCAGCAGCAAGCGGCTTCAGCAGGCGTGGCCCACGTTTTGGTGACTCGCTGAACTTTCCAGTGGGATCATTCCAACCTTGGCAAAAGCACGTCTCCTTTTCCACCCTGAAGCAGGTGACTCAGGCCAGCCTGGAACGGCAGCTACAGCTATTCAGATCCACCCTTGTCCACACATCCTGAGAACTCTTCGAACACCGAGGGCCCTCAGCAGACACTCGGCCAACACTCACGATTCACTGGCAAAAGTGTGCTAAACCTTCGGGACAGACTGAACGCCCGGCCAGAGCATTCTTAGGAAGAGGATCTCCTTCCATCAGGAAGGCAGCCACCAGATTGTCCCAGAGGAATGTCATTAGGGCTCCTCAATAGCAGAGTCAGCTCAGCTGTCTAATTTATTATTAGTAACAGCCGTTGCCACCCAAACCAGAGTGGCGGCCAGCATTTCCCCTCTGGGCTCTGCCTTAACAACTACTCAAGTAGGCCGTGAAATAATCACAGAGCCAGCTCAGCCAAGGAAGGCACAGGCGGGGCCCTGGCATTTGGGAGGGGTTCAATCCCTGTCCTCTCCATCTCCCGATTTAGAAACCACCTGGTCTTCCCTCTGGAGGGCAAAGCGAGTCCTTGGGAAGAGAATGTGGAAGGGGCCAGAGGCAGTGAAAACAGCAGAACAGGCATGAACAGCAACTGCAGGGAGCTCCTTAGGTTTGGGAAATCTCTGGACCAGTCTTTCTGTTTGATGGCTTTGGTGTCAGTCTATTGTCCAGTCGGTGAGGTAAAAGCAATAGAAGACACATGGCATTTGTGCGAGACACCTGTCCCTTGGTCCTGGGACTAATCCCAGGACCCTCCACAGACACCAAATTCTGTAGATGTTCAAATCCTTTATATAAAATGATGTAATATTTGCATATAATCTACCTATATCTTCCCCAGTACTTTAAATCATCACTACATTATATACATTGCCTACTATGAAAATGTTTGTCATATTGTTTTGTTTAAGTCACAATGAGAAGAACACAGATCTGTATGTTTGTAATACAGACACAATTTTTTATTCAAATACTTTCAATCCAAGGTTGGTTGAGTCCACAGATGCAGCACCCATGAATGCAGAGGGAAGATGGTACAGGAGGGCCATGGTAGCCCATCTCACCACCGTGCTCTTCCCATGAGCAGAAGCACCCTTGCCTGCTTTCCTGGTTCACACAGATGTGGATTTTCCCTCCAACAACAGCCACCTGTTCTCTCCTTCTTACTGCATTCCAGCTCGTGGGACACCTTCCATCACACTCCCCTTTTCTCCTCCTTCTCTCTCACCACACTTGGATGCTGTCTAAGCATCCAGCACCTTGGAACAGGGCTGATCACAGCCCAGTACCAGGCTAGAGGTGCTGGAACCACATATGCTAGCATGTGTACATCCTGGCCACACATGCTCGATTTCCAGTAACAACTGCCTCATTCTCCCTGCCTACCTCAGTCCAATGCTCTGGGGGCTGAGACGCTTCAACAGAAACAAGAAAACTCACAAGGACAAAGAAGAAAGTGTTTTCTACCCACAGGGGTCTTGGGAAAATAAGGTAAAGGTACAGGTTGCACGGTGCTAAGGGAAGAAGAAAACCAGGGACATAGCAAGAATCTGGTCCTCACAGACCAGAAGACATAAACATAAAATAATAAAAAGACATTTGGAGAATTTTATAAAGAGGTTTATTCTAGAGAAGCCAGACTGCTAGAGCTCATACCCTGTTAGAAGCCATAGCAGATGCTCCCCACAACTGCCTGGCCATTGAGTCCACCACACTCCCAACTCTGCTAATGCTTAAAGAGCTCCCACTTGCAGGTTGGGCAAGATGACAAACAGGGCCACTGGCCCAGCTGCCCAGGCCTACAGGAAATGCCAGAGCCATCTGCACCAAGACCACACAAGGCAGTTCACCAAAGTAGAAGGTCCTAGAGCTAGGGCTCTTGACTTATGACATTCACTGCTGTCTTCCTGAGCCTAGAAGTGCCTGGCACACAGTAAGCACCAAAAAAATATTTCCTGCATGAGCGACTGGCTACATTACTAAGAAAGACTGAAGCACATAGTAGAAAGTGAGTGTTAGGCCTGGTAATGGCCAGGGCTGTTTCCTTGAGATAAGTAAAATCAGTGCTGGACAGTCCAGGGTTCTTGCTAGTAAGACCTATCTGCTCTCTGACCACAGGCTGCACCCTCAGTCTGGACAGCCAACCTTATCCCTGGCAGGTGGTTCCTTCAATGATAGGTTCCCTCTACCATCACCACCAAACCGCCTGCATACTTCTTTCCTTTCTTTCACCGTCCCTCCTACCAACTGGGCAGCTCCTCTGCTCACGTGGGGCCAGGAGCCTACAGTGACTCTCTATTTCCTATCACAGTGAAAAGGCAACAGAATCACCAGAAACACTTGCTTATCCACTGCTTTCTCGGCCCTGCCCCTAACACTTCTTATTCTTGGCCAGATAATTTACATTTCTAACAAGTTCCTTCCCATGTAACTACACTGAGAATAACAATTATGGAATTAATTGTGTTTAATGCAGATGGTTTGTGAAAGGGACCATCTCTGAGCACAGATCCTGGAGCAGAGATGAAGCAAGGTAGGGAAGAGTGGGAAAATGACTGAGGTTTTATAGGACACCTTAAAAATTAGGCAGATGCATCAAAATCTCTAAGATAAAATATGCAGATGCAATGACTGCAGGTGCCAGGCAGGCAATGAAAGATTAAAAAGATTAAAAAGTGTGCATAGTGGTGCACACTTGTATTCTGAGCACTTAGGGAGACTGAGGCAAAAGGATCTGAAATTTTTTTTTTGTCTTTTTTGTTTTTATTGGTACCAGGGATCAAACTCACGACTGCCTGCTTGCAAGGCAGGTGCTTATGCCGCTGAGCTAAATCCCCAGCCCCAGGATCTGAAATTTGACCTCAGTCTAAATAACTTAATGTGTTAGCAAGACCCTATCTCAAAAAAAATGATGCTACCTCAAGATTTAAAAAAATTCAAAGCACTCTGCAAAAACCCTGAATCAGGCCTTCATAGGCAAATGGAGACAACTTGAGACTATCCTCATCAGTGAAATAAATAAGAATTATATTTATAAATATCACATTATGTCTCTAGTGTAAAAAGTAATAATGTAGGAGTCACATAACCCAAAATGTGTAATTGCTATTGTAAAAAAGAGAAGAAAAGAAAGTGCTCTAAAGGACATAACTGCATATATGTTTAAGTGTGTAGGATTGATAATCGTATTACTAAGTTTTTATTGTATCATTGAACAGAATTGTTTGCAGTCTTGCTGTTTGAATGTCCACTTTGTATGCTTCACTTTTGTAACTTGAACAACTATTTCTAAAAGGACAATATGTAATTTATCAACTAGTGATTTCTTACTGTTTTTTTTTTTTTTTTTTTTTTTGGTACCAGAGATTGAACTCACAACCTCGGGCTTGCAAGGCAGGCACTTATGCCACTGAGCTAAATCCTCGGCCCTACTGTTTATTTTTTTGAAATTATGTATTATTTCTACTCTTTTTCTGTTTTGTTTTTTTCTTTTTTTCTCTTTAAATAAAAAAAGTAAATAAAATTTTTAAAGACCCTGAATCAATCCTCAGCATGTATTAAAAAAAAAAGAGTAAGGTCATTAGAAATAAAGAGATCAAATTAGTAATTAAGAGGCCCCAACCAAGAAAGACCAGGACCAAATGGCTTCACAGTGAATTCTATAAGGCATTTTAAAATATTTAATAAAGAATTAACATTCATTCCCGGGTTTCGGCACCAAAAAAAAAAAAAAAAAAAAAAAAAAAGAATTAACAACAATACTCTAAACCTTGCAAAAAATAGAAGAGGAAGGAACACTTTTAGCCAATTCTGTGAGGCCTACATTACCAAGCCATATAAAGGAACCACAAGAAAACTACAGACCAAAATCCCTTATGGGCCCAGAACTAAAAATCTTCATGGTACCAGCAAATCAACAGCATGTTATTATATACCACAACCAAGTAGGATTCAGCACAGGAATATAAGCTTGGTTCACCATGAGAAAATGACATAAAATATCACAATAATAGAACAAAGAGGAGGGGACCCACATGAGGATCTCAACTGACGCAGAAGCACATGCCAAAATCCAGTACCTTTTTGTGATAAAAGCATGAAACACTAGTATAAAAGAGAACTTCCTTGAAATGATAAGGGCATTGTTTAAAAGTCCATACCTAACAGTATCCTCAATGGTAAAAGTCTTTAAGCTTTCTAAAATTAGGAACAAAATAAAGATGTCTACAATCACCATCCTGTTCAATATGGTGAAAGTTACAGCCAGAGTAAAGAAATAAGAAACAGCCATAATGTAAAGAAAGAAGTAAAACTGTCTCTATTTTTCGATGATATAATCCTATATAAACTACCCTGAACTGAAAAGAAAAGACCAGCTACTAACACTAGTAAATGAAGAAAAAAAGTCACCAAAACAACAGAATATAAAAACCAGCTGTCAGCTGGGTAGTGGATTGGTAACTGGTGGTCAACTTAAATAGCAGCTGAACTGAATCAGGATAGTACTGAGCGTGGATGGCCCACCTGAGGACTGCTGCCAGCATAATGGAGACCTGGAGAGGGAGAGTGTTGTGGGTTCTCCTAAGTGTTGCTGATATGAATTCAGCTGTTATCATCAGAGGACCTTAGGACTTTGGTGCTGAGAATGGCTGTGGTTCACTTTGGAGGAGCTCTGGTTCTTTGATCATCGCTTCCTGGCTCTGGCGAAGAAGATTTGTGCTGTTCAGTTTCTAGGAGAAGCTTGTCACTCTGGCTTTCTGATATGAATTTGGCTATTCTCATTGTCAGAGGAGCCTGGGACCTCACTGTCACTGAGGATGGCTATGGTACTTTTGGGGGGAGCCCTGGTCCTTTATTTTGAGTGTTGCTTCTCGGCTCCAGTATAGAACCCTCAGCTGCTGGCACAGCTTCTTCACCCTGCTGGCAAAGACTTTCTAGCTTCCACCACTGACCTTAGGCCTTCCCAGCACAGATCCATGAGAAAGACTTGCATGAATCACTGTCATGGGCTCTAGGTTTTCAGCTGAACTCATGCAGGTTATTGCCATACGATCCAAGCAGTTGGGTTTTCTAGGTCTTTAGTGTTGTGGACAGATTTCCTGCACTTTCTCTATATTTGACTCCTGAATGACCATTTAAATAATACTATAAATTATATGTCCTGTATGTAATTATTCTCTTTGCAAGCCCTGATTACAACAAACTATATCTCTACACAAAAGCAGTGAATATTTCGAAAAAGAAAGCAAGAAAATAATTCTATTTATAATAGAACAAAAATACCAGGAACAAAATTAACCAAAAGACTTACACACTGAAAATTACAAAATATTACTAAAAGAAATCAAAGACAACATAAATGAAATGATTTCCCATGTGCATGGATGACTTAGTATTGTTAAGACAGTAACACCACACAAAGTGACATACATATTTAATACAATCCCTGTTAGAATATTAGCTAGATTTGTTTTGTAGCAATTGGAAGGCTAACTCTAAATTTTATGTGGCAATTCAAGTAACCCAAAATAACGAAACATTCTTGTAAACAAATAAAAACATTGAAGGACTTGTATGTTCCAATTGCAAAACTTACTACAAAACAACAGTAATCAAAACGTGGCCAAGGACAGACATATGAAATACAACCGAGAGCCAAAAATAAACCCACACACTAATAGTCGATTGATTTTTGACAAGCATCCTGTGACAGTCCATCAGTTGTTTCAGCAAACAGTACTAAAAAAACTGAGTATCTATGTCCAAAGAAATAAAGTAGGCTGTTTTGGTTTTATCTTTTTAATGTGTAAGTGACTTCAATATTGTTTCTCATCCTGGCTGTACAAAAGCATAATCATTTCATTTCTATAAAACATCAAAGACAGAAAACAAAGTAGTAGTTGCTAGGGGTGGAGGTGGAGGAGAGAGAGAGTGGGAAGCAACTGTTAATGAGGTTTCATTTGGGAATGATGAAAATAAAATATTTTGGAACTAGACAGAGGTAGTGGTTATACAACACTGTGAATCTACTACATAGCACTGAATTTTTACTGTAAAACAATTAGTTTTATGTTATATAAACTGCACTTCAATTAAAAATAAAAAGGGGAGGAGTAAGACAATGTTAAATGCCCAAAAGGTCCAGCCACTGCTTATCTCTATGTCACCAAGTAGAAGGCAAGCTCACTGGACCGGAGCTTTTAAGATAAACTAGAAATCCAGGTTTTAGGTGAGCTCTCTCAATTTTTATGTGTTGATAATCAAGTTACTGTTCATCAACTCAGTGTGAAAAATCTCTGCATGGACCAAACACAGTAAATCCATAAGCCAAATCAGCCCGTGAGGCACAAATGCCAAGCTCTGCTCTGGATACCAAGGAGCCACTGAATATTCCTGAGTTGGAACGAAGCCCTAAGGTACCCTCTTCTGTGGGACCCCACGATGTGCAGGCACTGGGCATTGAATCAGGTACTTTACAAATTCCACTCCCTGAACCTCAAAAGCACCCCAAGCAAGAAGATCAGACAGTGGACAGCTTAGAGTGCTTAAGCAGCTTGCCCAGAGTGAACACATTTAGTGAAGACACAACTAGATTCAAATCCAGGCCTATCGAGGTTTGCTAGCCTCTCACAGAATGCTCATTAATTCTTCCTCTCCCTCAAAATATCTTCCTCTACCGCAGCCAGCCTCATCAGCTCAGTGAACAGTACCATATCCATCCATCCCAAGCTCAGAACAAAGCTTTAAGAGTTCTCATCCATTTCTCCGTCCTCAACCCCCCACATTGAATCCTCCCGTAAGTCTACGTTGAGATGGATCCCAGGTGTGACTGTGTCACCCCTCCACACCTCCAGCATCTCATCTTCCATTGCAGAATCATTTAACAGCCTCCTCCCCCAGCTCCCTGCACTCCCACTGCCCCCTCTCTCATCAGCCCCCCACATAACAGCCACATAGTCTTTTCTGGAAGATCAATCTAGTAACGTCAGTCCCCAGTTTTTGTTTTTGTTTTGTTGTTGTTATTGTTTGTGGGGTTTTGTTAGTATCGGGAATCAAACTCAGGACCTTGTGCTTGCTGGGCAGGCACTTATGTTGCTGAGCTGTGTCCCTAGCTCAGTCCCCAGTTTGAAAGCCACTACTATGTGCCCCTCCCAAGGTCCAGACAGGTCAGGCCACCTCTGTGTGATAACAGAGTCCTCAGTCTCATGCTGCCCTACTTGGAGTCCACAGTGGCCCAGCCTTGGTACAGCCCCAAAACTAAGTGTCCGCTGTCACTCTCCATGTTCACCCCTAAAATCCCATCCTCAGTTCCTTGAAGCAAAGAGATAACACAGCCAAAGAGATGGAGAAAAGGCAAGAAGACAGCCAATCCTAGCCAGTGGCAGGAGGGCATGGGAATGAGGGTGCCCAGCAGTTCTAAGCACGCAATGGCAGTCGAGGCTCCAGGGCCTACCAGAGCCGGAACAGGGTGAATCCAGGGACAATCTGGCTGAACGCCACAAGACATGGCTCTGTCTCTCACTCCCCCAACTGCCACACTAACTACAATCTGTGACTCTGTGACAAGCAAGATACAGTTCCCTGCCAGGGCTACAACACAAAGAAGAGAAGCACTAGACCCACAGGGCCAACCTGCCAGCTCTGCGCGTCCAGGCCAAGTGACAGCCCGGCAGAACAGTCCCACTCCCTCACGCTCTCGGAAGTCCCTCCTGCAGTAGGACCTTCAGCTGGCAGTAGTCTCCTTGGGCCCTGGCATAGGGTCGTGAAGTTTATCAGAGGAACACACAGGTGAGTTCCGACCAGTTCTACACCAGGCGCCGCACCTCAAACCTGGCCAAGAGAGAAGGCCTGGTCCCGGAGTCTGTCCCCCGTCTTCCCAGTCCCCCACCACCCTACACACGGACTGCCCCTGTCCCTGAGCTCTACTCCTCCTTCCCCTGAGTGACAGGTGGCGTCCATGCCTCATGTAGGCAAACAACAACTCAGGGCTCCCTGCCAGGTCCCAGAGGGAGCGCTCCATGCCACAGTCCCTCCAGGTGGCAGGGCGTGGACAGGCACTCCTCCAAGCCTGGGGACACTCACCAAAATGTTCTTTAAGAAATCCATCATCTTCCACCAGTGTCTGCCCCTGGGAGTCAGGGGCCCTGTCCGCTTTAGCACTGCTGCCTCGGTGGCTGCTACCAGCAGTGGCAGCGGTGGCAGCGGTGGCCGCGGCTGCTGACGTTGGACAACTTCCTTAAGATCAAACAAGGAACTACAGGATTTGGGTGTCCGCCCGGAGCTGTTAGTCCACATTGACTAGTCCTGACCTTTGACCCCTCCTCTGCCAGGGTTGTTTTTCTGAGGAGTCAGGCAGGTACAGCTGCCATACATCGTGTGTCATAAGGACAAGGGGACCTCCCAAGGGAGAGGCACTGTGCCAGCAAGTGAGAGGAAACCCAGCTGAGGCCTTGGAAAGTCAAAGATGAGAGAGGGAGCCCTTTTTTCCTATCCCTGCTTTGAAAGAGCTCATCAGCATGCTCGTCTGGGAATCTAGGCCAAAAGCAGGGTAGAGACAAAGAGGTGCCAACGACGGTGCTAAGCCTTAGAGAAGGCTCATATGTGGTATGTTGTGGGGATCCAAGGCAGGCCCTACCTGGTTGGGGCCTCAATGTTCCCATCTGTGAAGTGGGAAGACCTATATGCAAGAGAAATAAAAACAAAGTAAAAGACCAGGTGCCTGCTTCTTTAAAGGCATCTGGCCCACCTAGAACCACCTACCAAGTCGAAGGTACGAAGACAAAGCTAGAGGGATGAAGATATAACAGTACGAAGACAATTCCTTCTTGCAAGGTGTTTGTGGAAAGGGAAGCAGAGGTACAAGGAACCGTTTCAAGAGTAACCTGTGTTTTTATTTTTACTCCACTGGTTGTATTACTATTCTATTTTGTTTGATTTGGGTTGTTTTGGCGGGGGGTGTTGTTTTGTTTTTCACCTTAGTGCTGAGACTGACTCCAGGACCTTTGCCCTGAGCTACATCCCCAGTCCATTTTATTTACTTCGAGTGAGGGTCTCATTAGGCCACTAAGTTGCTCAGGCTTGCCTCAAACTTGTAAAATTCCTGCCTCGGCCTCCAAGAGTACTGGGACTACAGCATATATTACCATGCCCATTTTACTGCTTTAAAAATAGATATTAATGTCTTTTAAAAAAGAGAGAGAGAAATCCTCATGCCCTTTGGTTTTCCCATGAGAAACGTTAAAAATAAATAAGGCAAATGGCTTGGAGAGACTCATACTGCATCTATGGCTCAGGGCCAGGGGTGCCCAAGTGCTATGCTGTGGGGAGGACCGGGCCCTCCTCAGAGACTCTTCCCACCGCTAATAAACACATCATCTTACATACCCATTCAGGGCCCTCTAGCCCCTGGCCCACGTGCAGAGGAAATCAACGTGCCCAGCTTGGAAGGAAAGGCATGAATTTTTAAATTCCTCAAGAAAGTAGTAGAAACAGCTTGGGATTTAGTGTGTGCCAGACAAGCCTTTAACTCATGCGTCTGCTGCCAACAGGCTATGTGAACTGGTTACTCAGCCTCAGCCTCGGCTTCGGACCTGGGAAACAGGGAAATATGGCCCACCTGCAAAGCACTGAGTTGCACAACAGAATGTGATGATGTACAGTCTATTCCAAGGTGAGTACAAAATGCCCTCCATAAGTGGAACGGTGATGATCACTGATCTTTCCAGCTCTGAGCATGCTCTTACACCCTCATTCCCAAGGCAGTGAGGAAAGAGCCCACCCATAAAACCAGTGTCTCTTTCCCTGCTCCTGCCCAACCAGCTGCCAAACACAGCCCACCTCCTCTCTCCAGCCCTGCCAGGCTGTGCCTGCTTCAAAAGCCCTGCTAGCATCCCATGGGAGAGTCAGGAAATGTCCCCAGGGGCTGAGGGAGGGCACAGCTCCATCCAGAAAGCCTTGGCACTGGTCCATCCCCAGGGCTTGAAACAACACTGGAGGTCAGAGGAGTGGGGAAGAAAGAGGCAGAGTGCTAGACAGGAGCTGTGCCTCTTTCTCATCTGGGAGAGAAAACCCTGGATGCAAGGAAGGCCAGCAGTGTCCCTTCCAGCTCCCAAAATTCTGGCATAAAAAGCATTGTAGGAGAAGCAATGAGGCAAAGCTCCCAGGCCTCCCTGTCATTACTGACCACAGGTACCCAGTATAGGACTCCGCATCCTTCATCCCCCCAGGCCCTATCACACTTGCTTCCAGCTGTCTCCATCCCAGTGCACAAGCCTTTCAGCAGAAGCCTCCCCTCCACCCTCCCTGCCAGGCCCACTCCTGCAGCCCCAGCCCCAGGAACGCAGCCAGACCCCCTCTGCAGGAAGGACACACTGCATCCACAACTCCGCGCATCCCCCTTGGCCGCAGCTACCCTGTGACCCAAGCCTCCTCCTCTGCACAAGAGAAAAGCATTGAAGAGGCAGTGAGGAAAGTGAGTGATGGAGAACTAACTTCCTGGCCTCCCACGTGCTAGGCGCGGTAAGAGCTTGGGATCCAGGGGAGACACCCTCAGTCCTCTCCTCCCAAGCCTGAATGAATGCCCAGAGGAGTGGGCACAGGCTGCAGTGCAAAAAAGGGGGCCAGGGAGAACTTCTGCGAGAGAGTTTTTGTCCCCATTTTGCAGTTAAAGTGGGTACAAAACATGCTTTCTCTTCAAAAATATTCAGGTCCAGGATGCATTCCCACTATGCCTCATTTGCCCCTCATGACAATCCAGCTTCAGCTCAGAGAAGTTAACTGGCCTGTTGATAGCACAGCCAAGGACTGTAGGTGAGAGATGGGTGAAGCTGAGGGATGGAAAGGAAGAGGGCAGAAAGGTAAGAGAGAAGGTATTTGTCTGTGTCCAACTCTGAGAGCAGGCAGGAGACTCCTGGCTGGCTGAGGCGGCCCTCAGCCCCTGCAGCATCCTGAGCAGAGGCCACAGCACGATCCCATTGAGAGTCCCTTCAGGGACAGGGGAACAGTAAGGGCAGCAAAACAAGTAAGAAACATAGGCCAGGGAGACAAGTGGCCACTCTGTGAGGCAAAACTGGCCACTGCCCATGGAGATGGAAGGAGACTGGGGTCTGAGAACACTTCCCCTCGTCGGGTTGGCTTCCTACAGCTCTGGATGGGGGCCCTCTTCCTTCTCTACCAGAAGCTGCATCATTGGTTGGTGATAAACACCCTTGTCCAGATGAGACCCGCAGCAGCGGCCTTTCGTCTCCTGCTGTAACCCAAGACAAAGAGCACCAGCCTGTGGGTCCAACACTGGCATGCAATCACAGCCTGGCCTCTGCCCGCTGTGTGACCTCAGGCTTCACCACTCCATTTGTGAAACTGCAATAATGCCCCAGGTGTTTCTGAAGATGAAATGAGATGACAGATGTGAATGTGCCTAACACGGGGAATGGCAGTTGATCAATCAGTGTCTGCCAGTTCTGTATCTGCTGAATTCATAGAATTCATTTCATGATGAGGACAGGGACTGACATTTATCGAGCCCTCATTATTGGTACCAGAACCTCTATGAAATACTGCATATGTGTTCCTGCATCTAAGCCTCGTGAGTATAGCTGGCACTCTTGGGCCCATTCTACAGCTGGAGAAACTGAGGCTAAGAGTTAAATAATTAGGCTAACAGGCAATGATGCAAATCACTGGTTGCCCTCCAGGCTCTAGGTTTTGAACCACCATCTAATGCTGGCTAGGTGGGCTGCTGGACCAGGCTGGTGACCCAGAACAGGAAGCTTGGGGCTGAATCCCACCCCTACCAAGCCTTTCTGAGGTCCGAGCCACCACTTGACTTCGTTTGGGAACACCATATATTTTATTTTATGATAACAGCTAGGGTACCTAATCTTCTAGCAGGCAGAAGTTACACATACCAAGACTTCATCAAATCTAAAACAACTCCATTGTGAAGCTCACATTATTTTATGTACCACGAATAAAGCAAAGCAATTTTACAAAACACAAATTGTGGCACAGAACTGCTTGTGAGATGCTCCTGATTTCAGAGCTGTTAAGACAGAACGTTGTAGAAGCAATGAACTATAGTATCAGAAACTCCATAAATTATATGCACTCAATAATTATTCAGATGCTCAGTAATTATTTCTTGGGGTAGTAGAAAGAACACCAAACTTGAAATCGTAAGACTGAGGCTGTGTCTTACCAGCTGGTAAAAGGGTGAGCTTCACTTATTTCTCTAAGCCTCAATTTCTTGTCTGTAAAGTGAGAAAATAATTCTCTTGCAGGGTGCTGTGAAAATCAGAAGAGTTCAAGACAGTGCTTTTTTTTGTAAGCAACTCTAAAGCACCATACTGACCTAAAGTGTAAACAGGAAGCAAATAAACAGAGACGATGGATGCTGTTTCAATTTGGATATGGTTTGTGTGTCTCCTGAGGGTTTGTGTGTTGAAATTTGATTCCACTGTGAGCTATTGAGAATGTGGAAACTTAATCTAACCACGGTGTTCAGAGTTGAACAGGATTAATAAGGTCATCATGGTGGAAGCCTCATGATTGAATACTGGTGGCTTTATAAGAAGGAAACCAGAAGAGATGTATGTGTTTCCTGTCTCTCACATATGACGCCCATTTTCACCTTGGTCTCTCCTGGCAAAGATGCACGCCCTTCACCTTGAGCTTCCAGAACCATGAGCCAAAGTAAACCTCTTTTTTTCCTTCAGTTACCTAGCCTCAGATATTTTGTTACGGTAATGAAAATCAGATTAGCATAGATACCATCATTCACCATGAGCAGGTGCTTGCAAGGGCACTGTACAAGCCAGGCTGCCTTGTGGCAATCAATGCCATTTTTCATGGCATTGAAACTGGGCCTCCAGCTTTCCAGCTGCCCAGCTGCCCAGTGTTGGCTCAGGTAGAAAGTCTACACCATGGAGTCTCCAAGCCAGGCTTTGTGGTGTCAGTCAGCAGGGCCCTTGGTCTTGATCCAGTCTATGGCTGAATCTTCCAGTCTTTCTGACAAGCTGGGATTCAGCTGCAGGCCTGAGCCTCCCAGTGGGAGAATGAGAAAAACAACTCTGCAAATCTCATCAGGTTATTTGAGACAAAACCTGCAGGCCTGGGACAGGGTGAACCAGGGGATTCCACAGCTAAACAAAGCTTGGCTGGGGAGGAGGGAGCTGGTTTGGCTCTGATCTCTCTAGTGACCATAGTTTCACCCGTCTTCTGTGACTGTGTCTCTCCCCTGAAGAAGGGGAAAAAGAGGCCCTGAGGTTTGAGCCAAGAATGGTACTGGTATCCCAGAAAAAAAAAAAAATCTCTGCTTCCTTTCTAGCTTCTTCACCTTGGGAAAAGATAAAGAGTCATGGACTTTGTCCAAGCTGGCCCTGATGGGTAGGTGCCTGGCTGTGTCAGGCATGACTCCCTCCCTCGTCACTCCATGGTTGTCTCTGCTCCCCAGGGCAAGTTCCTGCATAAACCAAGGCACCTTCCAACTTCTTCACCAGCTCACATTACTGTACTTCCTTCCTCTCTCCCTTTCCCCTCCCCACCCTCCTGCCCACTTTCTCGCTGGCTCTTTGAGAATGTAAGAGCAGCCACTGTGCTGTACACTTGGACTCCAGCTCTGGAACTGGGCAGCCAAGGCTTTATGAGCCCTGCCCTGGCCTCTCCCTTTTCCCCTCCACAGCCAATGTGGAAACCAACCACTATGGATTGTGGGGCCAATCAGGTGCCTTCTCCAGCCCCAGCCTGGGCTGTGTCTGTGGGAAGAAGGACCTTAAGATACTTTTGAATTTGTCCATCAGCAAACTCATCACAGGCCACATGTGGAGCCTGTAATGAAGCTTTAAGTCTCTGTCGCCCTTTCTGTCTTGGAAACTGTCCCCTGCTAGAACCACCACCCCCATTCTCCCATTTCTCCAAACAGAGTCCAGCAAATCTCAGGAAACTGTGAACTCAGCCAGGGAAGATGTCCAGGTCCTACCAGTAATTTGGCTGTGGCCCACAGCTCAGTTCACAGTCCACAACATGAAGATTCAACTCATTACCCAGGCTGCTTGGAGAAGGATGCTTCCTGAAGTAGGAAGCATCACATACTGTTATGGTTTGTGTTTAGGTGCCCCCTAATTCTCATACAGTCATGGAGGTGGCTCAATCTAACATTTATGATTGGTTCATTGTCCACCACTGGTACTGGCAGTGAGTGCTACACCAGCCCAGGAGCAAGGAGACAACATAAAACATAAGAGAGAAAAGAAGGCATGCTTTTTCCCTTTTTACCCTGATCATTCTTGCCTCTTGTGGCCACCATGAACGGTTGCCCCTGTGCCATGCCACCCTGCCTTGGAGCCAGCTGAGTATGGACTAAAACCTCCAAAAACTGTAAACTACATAAAACTTTCCTTCTCTACTTTAAGGTGTCAGGTATTTCGTCTCAGAAAAAAGAAACCAAGACAAAGTCTTGGTTTTGTCCAGGAGTGGGTATCAGGAATGGGTCAATGCTGTGACTATACCTGATCCTGATCATATGGTTTAAGAACCTTTGGGAATGGCTTGTGGAAAGAGTTTTTAGAAGTTCAGAGATGTCACTTAAAGACATAGAACTTTAACAGCTTAGGTTGTTCTGCATGGGAGATTCTGGCTAGAGCTCAGAAAACCAAAAAACCAGTAAAGACCAGGTTTGGGAGGTTTGTGCCAGGAAGGTCTGCATTGGTTGTTGGACTCCAGACAATGTGCATCATGGCTTGACAAAAAGTTTGACTACATTTCACTCATGCACAGAGACTTTGCCTGAGACTGAGATTAAGGATGACAGATTAATTAATCTGACATAAAAATTTCTAGGCAGTCAAATGTTGAGCCGGTGGCATGGCTATTGTTGGAGGCTGTTAGCCAGATTTATGTTGAAAATCAAGAACAAAGAGCCCAGTAGGATAACTTAAAACATTGAGAGTCTGGCCAGGAAGCTGTGGACTGTAAAGACAGAGCTGAGATCTTGACTGTTGAGAAGAAACAGAAAAATAAAAAAGATGTCCTAGGGGCATCACAAGAACAGGCAACAGGTCTCCACCCTTAAGGCAGCCTCAAAACTACAAAAGTAAAAGACTTTGCTTGGAGGAAAAAGCTACAGAGTGCCATGCTCCAAGTATGGCAGCAGAGGCCACTTGAGTTTCCAAAGTAGAGGCAGCCACACTAGGTTCCAAAATGGTGGCAACATAAAAAATATGTTCCTCACAAACAAATTCAGAGAGCTCAGTGATCCAGGCCCTCAACTGCTACAGCCAAGAGAGAGAAAAGCCTGGCTACTGCTCCAGCTGACAACAGACTGTGGCAGTATCCACATGGCACTGGTTTTAGGCACCAAAAAAATGCATGAGTTCTGAGGTTTAAAAGGCTCCCTCCCAGATTTCAGAAGGCTTGGGAGGTCAGGCAGTGTGCCCAAAAGAGAGCAGTATGTAAGCTGTGAGTGTCAAACCAAAGGTACGGACTTCCGGGAGAACGTGGCGGACAGACAGCAGCAGCTATGGAGGCTCTCTGAAAGACCGAGCTTAGAATTCAGGAATGGTGTTGAGTGAGGAATCATAAGCAAGTGGAGATATGCCCTGCTGACCCAAGAATAAACTGGGCTGAGAGAAAGCAATGGGGAATGCAATCCTGGTGCTCTAACAGGAACAGAAAAGCCTCAATGGAAAGCTGGAGCCCGCGCCATTGGAAGGTGCGATTTGGGTTTCCCGCCGCCACCGCTGCTGCGTCTACATCCGCTCGGCAGGGAGAGAGACGAGCGAAAGCTCTGAGAACGGGAATTGGTGAATGGAGTTGAAAGCAGGACGGGCAGGGAGCCATGCATTGACCTGCAGTGACTGAGAGAAACTGGGACTCTTCCACGGTCTAGGAGACTCCAACAGAGGACATTCTGGGACCAGGCAGACTTGCGGGAACAGGGCGCTGCAGTGACTTCAGTCACATATCCCCCTCTCAAGCGGGATTGGTGAGCAGTGCCTAGACTACGTGACGCTGCTGGCTGAGACCCAGTAGGCTAACACAACCCAGGTCCCAGCTCCTGAAGCTGGATTGACCTGGAGGGGCGGGCTGCCCATAGGCTGCCTGGTCTGCAACTTCCTGGTGCGCTGCAGTGGGCGGGAACACCTAGCCGGCACAATTCAATCAGACTGTGGCCAACAGGGAAGGAAGCTGGGCCTCCTATATATGCTTGCATATATAAGCAACAAAGAATATGGGAAGAGGCAGCAACAAGAAAGGCTCCTCGGCCCCCAATCCTGAGAAAGAGGCAATAGCAGACACCGCACCAATAGATATAAAACACTATCTCCAGAGCCTCATAGACAAGTTCAGGAATAAAGTTATTAATGACCTGAAGCTAGACATAAGCAGAATAGTTAGAGAAATGCTAAGCACCACCCAAGAAAAAACAGATGGTGGAATGGAAGAACAGAAAAAGAGGGGAGAATTGTTTGATGGAGAAAATAGAGAAAGCATAGAATACGTGAAGCAGGTTCAAAGAGATTACCAGGAAATTGAAAACTGGTATAACAGCTTAAAAGAAACTAAGGACAGATTATCTGAATTGGAGGCCAGATTTGTAATATGGGAGAATGAAATGAAAAACTTCTTAAAAATAACAAAGAAACAAACAGCAATAATACAAAGACTAGAAGATGATAAGAGGATCTGTAACTTAAAAATTAAGAACATAAAAGAAGAAGTAGGGACACAAACAAATGAACTACAAAAGCTACTCACAGAAATAATCCAGGAGAATTTTCCCAATTTAGCAAAAGGTAAAGATACTCAGTTGTATGAAGCATACAGGACCCCAGCCACCTACAACCCAAACAGAGCTACACCCAGGCATATAATAATTAAAATTCCAGAAATCCAATACAAGAACAGAATATTAAAAGCCATCAGAGACAAGAAACAGATCACTTACAAGGGAACACCCATCAGAATTACAGCAGATTTCTCAGCACAAACCATCAAATCACGAAGAGCGTGGGGGGAAATAATTCAAGCTTTGAAAGATAATAATCTCCAGCCAAGATTGATATATCCTGCACAACTATCCCTGGAAATTGATGGAAAAACAAGGTGCTTCCAGGATAAAGAGGAACTAGGGGAATATGCAACCACCAGTTCAACTCTACAGAGAATACTGCAGGATATTCTAAAAAAGAAAAATATGAAGAATCCAGAAATAGTGGCAGAGAGGCCACAATGAATGGAGCAGAAAACAAAATGAAGAAGACAAACTGACAATTAAGGACAAAAAAAGGGCTCAACAGAAATGAGGCAGAGAAGATTGGATGATGGGAACAGCTATTTTGGAGAAAATGATGTCTTAATAGGTAATGCTGATTTAGTATCATCTTGTTTTGAAGTCTCATCAAGCTTTTGTTCTTCTGTCTCCATTGGTCTAAACAGGTTGTATCTTATTGGATTTTATTATGTATGATAGTATAAGCAAAAATTTTTATAGACAAGGAGATTAAATAGAAACCATTGTTCATTTTCTGTTAGTTGATTCTAAATACCCTGTAATACTATCATTCTCTTAAATGGTTTTACATTGTTTTGATATATTTGATGCTACAGTATACAAAATTATACTCAAAGATTTCAAGGAAAGAGACGATATGGTAACTACTTTTATGTCGGGATTATCTTGTAGTGAAACACTATTTTGCTTAAATGGTTATGTTTTGATCTGCGCTGTTTTGCTGTTATGCCCTCTTTTATCTCAATAACCATTTTATTATTTATTTTTATTTTTATCCTTTTAATTAAGGGAAAAATAAATTTAAAATAGCAGGATATATTATAGTAACCCACTTTGACTTTCCATTATCTTGATTTAAAGCCCTGTATTGCTCTCACCATCTTGTTTTGACTGATGTCTCTCTATTCTGTTTTGCTTGATAGTACCTGGTTCAAAAGTTTAGGCAACAGCTGTGAAGATAGTGGGATTCATTATGACACCCATTCTCATTGACTATTATCTACTTTTGAAGACCTATAATGTCTCCAATGTTTTGGTTTTGTTGGTTTTGTTCTTTACTGTTTTGTTCAATTTTATTATAACTGATGATATAGGCAATTCTATTAGAGATAGCAGGAGGCATTATGGTAACCATTGTTGATCACCCTGTATTATGCTTTTACATTATCTATTATGTCCACCCTTTTGATTTGACTGTTTCTGTTCTGTTATGTCACATTTGGTTCTACTCTCTTCCAAAAAAGTAATAAGAACTGTGGGAGCAACAAAACCCAAAATGTGTAATTGTCATTGTACAAAAGAGAGGAAAAGAAAGTGCTCTAAACGATATAATGGCATATATATTTAAGTGTATAAGATAGATAATGATATTACTGAGTTTTGTTGGATCATTGAACAGAACTGTTTGCAGTCTCACTGTTGGAATGTCCACTTTATAAGCTTTAATTTTGTAACTTGAACAATTATTTCTAAGATGACAATATGTAATCCATTAACTAGTGATTTCCTACTGTTTATTTTTTTCTGTAAATCTGTATAACTTGTACCCTTTCTCTGCTTTTTTTCTTTTTCTCCTTAAATAAAATTAAAAACAAAACAAAACAAAACAAAAAAAACCAAAGGTACAATGGAAAACGCAGAAATTTGATAAAGCCAGGAGTGTGGCTCATCTTTAAAAAGCTACAAGGACTAAACAGAACAGGTCTAAGAGAAAAGCCATGAGAGCTAAAACCACCAAAAATTCCATGAGGGTATAGTCACCAAGCCCTTTGGAGCTCACAACCAGATTATTTCAGATGCCAAGCGTGGAACTCCCAGACTTAATGTTTGCCCTGCTAGATTTTGGACTTGTTTTGGTTGCAATCCTTTGTATCCCATTTGTACCTTTATAAATGGTAATGTTTATTTTGTACCATTATGTCAAAAGTGTTTGCCTTTGTTTTCATTTGTACAGGGGATTCCAGCTATGAGTTTGCCTTAGATCTCAGAGGACTCTTGGGGCCGTCTTTTTCAGCAACACTGAACCTGTTAGGACTATGGCAACTCTTAGAGATGGACTAAATATCTTTTACATAAAAGACATATGTAAGTCTTTGGACAGCCAGGGACAAAATGTTATGGTTTGTGTTTAAATGGCCTTTCAAGCCTCATACAGTCATGGAGGCAGCGGAATCTAACATTTGTGATTGGTTCACTGTCTACCACTGGGATTGGTGGTATGAATGCTACACTGCCCAGGAGCAAAGAGACAACACACAATATAAGAGAGAAAAGGAGGCATGCTTTTTCCCTTTTACCCTGTTCGTTCTTGCTTGTGGCCATCATGAACGGTTGCCCCTGTGCCATGCCACCCTGCCTTGGAGCCAGCTAAGTATGGACTAGAACCTCCAAAAACTGTAATCTAAATAAACCTTTCCTCTCCTAATTTTTGGCATCACGTATTTTGTCTCAACAATGACAAAAAATTAACCAAGACACATACCAAGGCATACCACATATACTCAGAAGCTTTCTGACTGGCCTCTCCTTTCTCTGTGCCTTGAGTCTCCATGCTCATTAAGGAATACACATCTGGCCACCTCTCTTACCCTCCATTAGGGCCAGACTTGTGCCCTGGCATTCATGTGCTCATCACCAGCCTGCTGCTGATGGCCCAGTATTTTGCTGCTCCCAGTACTCTTTTTGCCTTGAAGCCTTACACTCTCTGCTTCAAAGTAAAGGAGAAAAACAAAGTACTCCAGCCCCCTCCGGCCCACACCAGCAGCAAATGTAGGTTTAAAGATTAGCTAAACCAGAATTTAAGTGATCTGGGCTCATCTTACTAACACCTTCCTGCACCTGACCCCATAGATTACTAGGATTTCACTGGAGCTTGTGCCTTACCAAACACACAGTAGGTACTCATCAAATGTTCTGGGCCCAGGACTGAACAAATCAACATATACTTTGGTGCTATGGGGCTGGCTCCTCAAACAATGGTGATCCTGCAAAAGAGGTCATGAGAAACCGATAATTGGAAAGGTTCATGCTTCTGATAGGACTAAGAGAGATCTCACCTGAATCATCCCAGTCCTAACCTCCTGTAAAAGACTCCAATGTTTACCTCATCATGGGAGGATAAGAAGAAAGTTGAGGAGCTCCAGTGTCCCGAGTTGCTGACAGTGTCATCTCAGGTTAACCTCCAAGAAGGGAGAATGTATGCAAACTGCATGTGCCTTTCCTTCTCCATTCCCTAGTTAATGATTAGTTAAATAGGTGCTCAGTCCTTAGCCCCAACAGCCTAATTATAAATGTACAAGTGTACGGGGATTTTGATGCTAAATAGTTCTCTTTTCCACAAACCATATGCCAAATAACACAATTATCCCACCTCCTTTTGTCAGCTGGGGCTGATGAATGGGGCACAGAGCAAATGAAGACCCTGAAAAGGTTTACAGGAGGGACACTAGGCTGCCCACCCCAGCCCCAGCTGCCCTGGTTGAAGAAATTATTCAGCTGCAAATAACATTCACAACAAAGAGAGATTCCCACAATATGCACCCCCAAACAGACACCCAGAATACAGGGATTATACAACAAAAGACCACCCAAAAGTTGTGCACTCACGCTCACCTCCCACCGTCACACACAATAAATACCCACTGTCTGTTCCTCCTGAGGTTTATGGGGCCTGAAGGTGAGGGCTGTTAACCAGCTGCACACGCTCTCCTGCAACACACAGTGATCATTTGCTGTTGCCTCCAATTTGCCTGTCCAGACATCTGCTCTGCAAACGCAGGCAACAAGGAGAGCGCAAAGCTAAGAGACACAGCCCTTTTCCTCCTGATGCAATTCCTTTTCTATGAAAGAGATCAATGCACCAGTGCACATGATTGAAGCTGTGCTGGCACATGGCCCCTAGAGTCAGCACCGCCTTGTAGATCTGGGACTAAGGCTAACAGCTAGGTCAGGATGAGACTGCACACAGGCCTACAAAGTAGGGAGCACGGGACGGATGCACCACACAGGCCTCCCATTCTGATGACAATGCGTGGACCCCATTCAGGCCTAATCTGCAGGGGTCCTAGGTGGTGACACAGTGGTCTGGCCTGGTCCTGGAAGCCTGATCCCCTTGGTCTGCCCAACTGGCACAGTGGGACACTGATGGGCTTGCCACTCCTCCAGACTCCCCCAGCCATGGGCTACCACCTGGCATGGATGGTGTCTGCCACAAGAGGGCCTACTGAGCCAGGAGAAAGCACAGGACCCAGCTGGGGCAGCCGGAGCTCCGATCACCTCGAGGACATGCGGTGCCAAGCTGATTGCAAAGTACATCCATTCATAAAGACCTCTAGCCTCTTACAGTCCCACATACACATCTAGGGTCCTCCCAGCTCCCCCATGAGGTGACATGCCTGGACCCATGGTGCAGACCCATTTTCACTAAATCAGGGGGTCTTTTCGCCACATGGCTGTCCATAGGAATGGTGAGGTAGCACTCTGGGAATGACCAGCCTAAAAAGACCAGCAGGCAAATGAAATCATGGTCCTGCTCCCCCCAGGCCTGAAAGTCACCATGCATCTGCTGGAGAAGCAGTCATGATTTGGTGATTCTAGCAGAACCACGCCCACCAGGCTCTCACTCTCAGAAGCATCCCTCCTGGAACATCTGGCAGTCCGAGTTAACTCCCTCTGGGAAGCAGGCCGCCTGCATGTAAAGGGAGCCATCAATCATGGGCCATTCACTAGCATGAGAGAGCACGCCTGGCCTTGAAGGTGGGCAGCCCTATTCGGCTGATGCAAATGGAGTATCAGACTTTGGGAGCGTAGCCACCCCACTCACCTCTGTCCAGTGCTGCATACTCTGAGTGACAAGGTCTCTCTGCCTCCTTTAATAATCAATCTAGTCCCTGAGTTACCTGCTCAGTGATCACCTCCTCCATGCTACCAAACCCAAGAAGCACTTCGGCCCTCAACACCTCTCAACACCTCAACTCCTTCCTTCTCATGGTGATTTTCTGGGTTTTCACAACAGCCTGGCTCTCCTGGTATCCTTCAGCCCTCCCTGAAGCTCCACTTCCTCCGTGTGACCACTAAAGGCCAGAGATCCCCACACTCAACTGGGCCCTCCTCTCATCTCTGTCCACCATCTAATACCGTCTCTAAGCTAATTCCCCAAAAAGGATAACTCCAACCATGACCTCTCCCTGGATCACCAAATTAGCATCTCCCAATGGATATTTGATGTTTCTACTTATTTACCTCACGAGTATATCAATCTTGGTGTGTCTCCATCTCAGAAAAATGGGGGAAAATCCACCACTCAAGCCAAGTCCAGGATGAGCAGACATCTAGATGCCTCCCTCTCCCTCGATTCTCATATCCAATCCATCAGCTCACCCTGTAGCTTCATATTCCACAATATTCCCTTAATCGTCCACTTCCTGCAATCCTCCTTCAACAGCCAGGTCCGAGGCCCCTCCACTTCCTGCCCAGACTCCACATCTGCTCATCTGCTGCCCACCTGATGTGAATCACAGGAGTCGCCAATTAAAATCCCAACCCCCTGCTGAACTGCACATATCAGGTGCACTCTGCCTCTGTATCTTCCACTCACTCAGGCCACTGTGCGGCCATGCAGGGCTCCCTTCTGCTCTTCGCAGCACAGGCTCTTCCCTGCCCTGATACCTTGCACTTCTTTTCCAGGTCCAGGCCCACACCCCATCCATCACACAACCCTTCCTCCTCATCCGTCAGGCTTTAGCTTCCCTGTCCCCCGTGGAAGGCTATTTCTTCCTTCTGCAGACACTAATTTCCTGAATAGCACCCTTGAAAGTCATGAGCACCCTAACACCATGCTGAGTCTCACCTCACTCCATCATAAGCTGGAGTCATCTGACTGCTGCTCCTTCACAGTTCCTCTCTCTCACTAAAGATAAGCTCCATGAGGGCAGGAACTGTGTCTGCCAGGTACCCCAGTGTATCCCTAGACCCTCCACAGAGCCTAATCCAAATGGGGAACTCAGCAGGTAGAGACAAAGTGAGTGAAGAGACAGTCCTAGCACTCCTGGACTAAGATGCTCTGTGCAAGACAGCAAACCACACAAGCTCCCAAGAGAAGAGTACAGGGAAGGTTCTTCCACAGGGAGGCTTCCAAGTTGCGTCTTAAGTAAGATTTGGAAAGAATGAGGGATGCTATGAGTTAGGTGTGAGAGGAGAATCCTGTGCTACAAGAGTTGCAGGCATGAAGTCCATGAGGGACAGCAGCCAACAGGACCAGCTTGAGGCCATCCATGCTGTCTTAAGTGACCCCTCCCAGGAATGGCCTCACCAGGACACCTTCCCATCAAGTCCCCCAAGAGATGCCCCAGGTAGCCATGTGCCATCTCCAGCTAGGATAAGACTTCCCTGCCTTCCCACCCACCTCCCTCAGCTCCACCAGCTGCTAGGACCCCTGCTCTATGTCAGTAAGAAATGAGGCTGTCCGGGACCTAGCTACGCCATGCTCAGCATCCCACAGGAAGTCTTTGGGATTCAACCAGCTTTGTGAGTTTGCCTTTAGGAGGACAAGGGCTCGCCTATGAAGCACCGATCTGTGAATTAGAAAATGGGACTTCTCTAGAGGGATCAATTAGAAAAGGTGTCCTCAAGGGGCAGGCTTGGCTGGATTTTATGTCTCACTCCACCTGTGCCGGGTGCCCAGAGTTCACAGGGGCACACAGTTCACAGGGCTGGATAAGAATCTGGATGAGACACTTCTGAAGCCCCCTGCCCTTGAAGTTCCACCCAGCTGAGAGATCAGAGCAGCCCCAGGGTATCTCAGGAGTCTGCCTAGAGTATCTGGGTGACATTCCTCAGGGGACCAAGGCTGAGACTGACCAGCCCCATCTCACCCCTCAACAGCTGATGGCCAATTCCCAGAAGAAACCATCTGGGTCAGAGCCCCACGCACATAGATGGAGGAGAATTAGAGATTACCAGCGGGCTGGAAGGCCCTGCAGATGTTTGCTAGGCAGTGACATTGAATTTTAAACATGTGTGCCTGTTTACTCTCCCTGCCAGAGCCTACTCGTAGCCAGGCAACACTATCTGACCTGGGGGAACAAGAGGGGGACTTTCCATGCCAGGCAGGTCACCTGGGGAGGGTTATCTCAGTACAGCTATTCTGAGCAGAATAAAGTTCTGTCTCCGCTCCCATGTCTTCCCACCCTCACCCCTGATGACCTCAAACCTGCACTCTCCACCACAAATGCCCATTCTGATGGGAAGCAGCAGAGTGATCCAGGTCCTTGAGATGGAAATAGTGGACTCATGAGAACAAGACAGGAGCACACTGCAGGGATTAGGTGTCATGATAGACCTTGTGGGCAGCTTTGCTGCTTCCCTGCTGGCCAAACTGAGAGCCAGCAGACTGAAACTGCATCAGCAAAGATTTAGGTTAGATCAGAGAAGATGACAATTTGTGACTGGAGGCAAGCAATGACACTGTGTCATATTCCTTCAAAAACAGATTGGACAAGTCCAAATAGGGACCTGGCAAATAAAACTCAAATTATGTCTTGGTGAGTTTTTTGTTTTGTTTTTTCATTACCTTTCCACCAGAATGGAGGACCTACAAATTACTTGCTGACAGGTTCAAAAATCAAAGTTACGTCTCAACTCTATGTGTGGCTTTTTCTGCAGGAAAAAACTTAAGAACATTTAACAGGCCTCATAGCCCCCAGCCTTGAGAGCAGGGGGAAGACACTGGAAATCATATAATTAGCCACTGGCTCGCAAAGCAACATCAAAATGAGGCGGGTGGAGAATGAGTCACACAGCCACAGGATCCCACCGAAAGACCTACTGTGTGCTGGGCACTCTAGAATTTCCTCTAGGAAACAGGTTAAGATGACAATTTACAGATATGGAACCCAGGACTACTACACAAGGCCCAGGCTCTCCCACTGAACCATGAAGGAGACCTGACCTTTTGACAGTCTGAACAATGACCCACCTGTGCACAGGTGGGGTTATGTAACAAAGGGATTAAAGCTACAGAGAGAATTAATGTTAGAACAAGGTGAGCTGGGAATGGGAGCATAGCTGGGTCCAAAGTATTTAAGAGTTTATAATCAGAAGGATGACACAGATGTGAAACAGAGATGGCAGCACGGAAAGAACTTGGTCCAGTGGTGCTGGCTATAAAGATAGGAATGGAGCCAAGCAAGGCACACAGGTAGCTTCCTACAAGCTGGAAAAGGTAAGAAATCTATTCTCCCCTAGAACTGTTAAAGGAAACGCAGCTTTGCCAATACCTTGATTTTAAGCTAATGAGGTCCATTTCAGATTTCTGATCTCCAGAAACATAAGATGATGTATCTGTGTTGCCTTAAGCCCCATATTCATGGTCATTTGTTACAGCAGCCATAAAAACTAGCAGAAACCGCCTACAGGTACAAGTCCACTCTGGCCTCATGAGGCGGGAGAAACTGTACCACTCTGGCTTATGGCAATGAATTAGTAAGCCTCAACTCCTCAAAACTGAAACATCCTATGATATGTAGTCACGGTCTGTCTCTCCTTCAATTTGGGCTGAGGTATAGCTCAGTGGTAGAGCACTTTCCTAGCATGCATGACGCCCTTGGTTCAATAGCCAATACTACAAATGAATTTTTCTTAAAACATTTCTTTCAAGCTAGGCATTGTGACACACGCTTGCAATCCTAGCATTCAGGAGCCACGGCAGGTGGATCAGCAAAAGTTCAAGATCAGCCTAGGTTACACAGTAAGTTCGAGGCCAGCCTGAAGTGTGTAGTGAGACCTTGTCTTATATAAATGTTAATTAATAGCAGCTTTTCTTTACTCTTTTTTTTATAACTATCTTGAAGTTCTGAATTATTCCTTGAAAAACCAGGTATAAACTGCGGCCCTCCCCCATGCCGAGGATATAGGCAGAAAGGAGCCCTAACAGGTCCAGATCACACTGTGCCCACAGGACTTGGGACTTCCCACCAAGGGCTCAAGCTATTCTCTCTAAGCAAGCCAGGCTGTCAGTCCAGGCACCTGGATTTCTGGCTCCCACCTCTGCCACCAGCACGAACTTCAGGTGCCTTTGGGTTCTGGATATCTAAACCGACCTGGCTCTCCTGTGACAAGATTCCTAAACCTGACCCAGCCCCAGCACTTCCTGGACCCACTACAGGCTTTATAGACTAACCATTGTGTTCCTCAAAACTGCTCAAGGCTCCTGACCTCTTCCCTGCCTTGCTGTCCTGGTGTTTGAGGCGGCTTACGCTTAAGCTCTGAGGCCTGGAAGTTTCCCCCAGTAATCCCAGAATCAATCTCCTCTTGGAGAAACAACTGAAGGGACTAAGGACTTCCTGCGGTTTTAGTTTATCTGGGTCTCCTTGGGTTAAACATGCAAGCAGGCACCACTGGACCACACAGTCGGGTCTATTATCATCTTGTGTCACTTTCAGTGGGCAGCTACTGTGGTTCTTCCTCCTCACAGCCATTATACCTGCATATCATAGAGATTTTATCTTCCCAGTTTGACCAGAAGTCACCAAGCAGGAGGCCCAATATAAACCTTCCACAGCTGTCGCTTCCTGTCTCCCATGGCCCAGGTCTACTGGCCATGCATGTAGCACACACCGGAGGGGGTACCCTAGGACAGCTCTGAACCCCGTCTGGACATCCACAGTGAAATGATACCAGGCAGCCACGAGGGATCTGACCTGATTCTCAGGACCATTCTGATACGCCATCCTGGTTACCTTAGAGGATGGCCCCCAGCAGGGTCAGCCCCCAGGATATGACAGCTCGAGAAACAAGCAGCAGGCACCAGACTAAAGGGAGCCCATGCCCGTAGATAGAAAGATGGGCTTCTAAACACCATCGCGTCGGCCAAATAACACCTGTCTGGGGACAAATTCGCCTCAGGCCTACCAATCCATGCACACTGATGATGCAAATCTGACTCCTCCCTGTCACCTTTTTAATCCCTTTTCTCTCCTTCTCCACCACCCTGGCCTCTCCTCTTTTCCTCTACTTTCTTCCCCTTCTCATCTCTCCTTGCCTCTTCTGCTCCCCCTTCATCCAGCTCATTTCCTTTCTCCCTAATTCCTTCTCTGCCACCAGGCAGTTCAGCCCCTGCGTCTGCCTTCTCATGGATAGCCAGCCAGGCACCATAGGAACACCTGACATTTCAGAAACTTCTTGGTCTCACTGCCAAATCAAATCGGCTCTGCCTGCGTCATAGCTCACACACCCAGCTGGCTCCTGAGACTGGTTCAGCTTGGTTTGCATGTTACTGGGTCTGGCTCTGAAGACTCCTTCCATGTATTTGGACAGGCCGGCCCTTCTGAGAACAGCAACTCCCCTCCAGGAGTGCACCCTCCAAGCGCCAACGCTCAGCCAGCACCATCTTCCCTCCAAAACCACCCAGTTCTTGTACGTCAAAGCAGGGTCCAATCACAACATACAGAGTTGAAATATTTTCTTCTTAAATTACCTCTGCCCTTGATGATTTAATTCCTGATTATAATCATTTCTCTCACCTTTAAAAATTCATAGGGCAGGGATATAGCTCAGCAGCACAGCACTGGCCTGGCAAGTGTGAGGTCATGAGTTCAAGTCCCAGTACCCCCAAAAGAATTTTGTCTACAAAAAAACTCATAAAAATTAATACATCTTTTAGACAGGAAACATCTCTCTAAACTACAGCAGCAATTTCCTTCTGAGCTGTTTGGGATTTCCACTCCCTCCCCATTAGTTAAATGTAAGGAAAATCAAACTGAACTCTGTTATTACCAAAAAGCACAAACAGATGGTCCCATTTATGTATGCCTCTGTGTGTACAATGCCAAGATGCCTGTGTGCTAAGCAAATACTAAGAATGAATATTCTTGCATTTCAGGATTATTAGGGTTTGGGGGGGGTCTTGGGGGGATATTTTGTTTTGTGGTCCTGGAGATTGAAATCTCCCACTGATCTATACCCAGAGTCCATTTTTTATTTTTTTTATTTTAGACAAAGTTTCACTATGTTGCCCAACGTGGCTCCAACTTGCAATCCTCCTGCCTCAGCCTTCCAGACTGCTGGGATTACAGGTGTGTGCCACCATGCCTGGCTTAGTTGTTTAATAATGTACTTTTTTGCACTTTATAATGGCTTAAGCTTTTAATAATAAGCATATATAATTATTAAAACTAGCTTCTTAGGAGGGTTTTGTCTTGGGTTTTGGTTTTTGTTGACTTGTGAAAAAAAGAGACCTTATAAAAATTCTCTAAGAAAATCTGGGCATCCTTGTTCATCACCAGTTCTCAAGGTAGATCAATGGAAGAAGACTGTCAGTCACCTATGGTGAGCATTTATTAAGCATCTCCTGTGGACTCCTTGCACACGGGCTCCTGTGGTGATGAGGAGGGGAAAGACTTGCTCCAATCTGTCTACGTGAGCTGCAGCTTCACTGGGCTAGATTCTCCTGGCCCAGCAATGCCCTCCTCACACCACACCTTTGTAGTCAAATTTCACATTCAGCTAGACAAGGGTGGAGCAGGTGCAGGCAGGGTTCTGGGATTCAAGGGAGGGCATCCCAGACTTTGCAGAAGGTTAAATGTTAGCACCTGGGAGATATGTCCTATGAATGTGATCTTACCTGGAAAATAGGTCTTGGCACATGCCAGGGTTTGAATGCATGTGTCTTCCCAAATTCACCCATCAGAATTTAAACACTGAGGTAATAGTCCTGCAAGGTAAAAGCTTTGAGAGAAGGGAACTAATTAGGTCCCTTTGCTTGGCCACCACGTAAGCATACAACTACCAAGCACTAGGAAGCAGCTTCTGCAACTGTGAGAAATAAATTTCTAATGCTTATAAATTACTCAGGCTACAACATCTCATTATTGAAGCACCAGGAACTGAGATAGTAGATATAATTAAGATAAGAATCTGAAGATGAGATCATCATCTGGGCTTACCCAAGAGGGCTGTACAGCCAATGACCACTGTCCTTAGGAGAGACACATGAACTAGTGGCACCCAGGGAGACAAGAGGCCATGTAGAAATGGAGGCAGAGCACAGCCATGCGGGCCTGAGCCAAAGGCACACCTGGAAGCCTCAGAAGCTGGAAGAAGCAAGCCAGGACTCTCCTCTAGAGCTTTTGGTGAGAGCAAGGCACTTCAGACAACTGGATCTCAGCCCTCCAGCTTCCAGAACCATGGAAGAATAAATCTCTGTTGTTTTAAGCTACCAAGTTTGTGATAGCCTTAGAAACAAACACACAGCCCAAGGCTGGAACCCTCCTGTCACATTGCACCAAGAGCAAGGAGTCTGCCAGGGAGCCAGTGGAACAGTCAACAGGAGAGAGACCTACAGAAGGACTTACGGGGGCTCAGGACTCCACAAGTGACATACTTCAGGAGCAAACACAGAGCCCATCATCCACTGGTCGCCAACGCCCCAGATACTTGGTTTAAGAATCAGGTAAATGACATTTGTGTGCAGGGTTGGGGTTGGACAGAGAATCAGGCCATACCCCAAGATCATCTGGTCTCAGGGAAGTGTCTACAGTGGCTGGAAGAAAGAAGCAGGCTTGTCACTGAAGCCACTTCCTATTTTAGTCCTAATAATAACCACTAGCATTCATAGGCACCTACACAGACTACCTATATGGTGCCTAATCTTTGATGAACCCATGGCTCTTAAATCCTCACAAAACCCCTCTGCGGTGAGCTCAGTTCTATAAATGAAGCAGCTGAGGCTCAAAGAACATTAAGAACATTACTGAACTGCACAAGGTCTCACAGCTGGTTATTAAAAAGCAGGACCTGGCACAAGTCACCGGGGAAGGAGAATGTGAAATAAGCAGGAATGTCAGAGTACCAGGTGCTAAGTTCTGGGTGAGGACAGCTGGTCCGGCCTCCAAAGGCGATGGGTGTAACTAGCCCAGAAACATCATAAGGAGATGCTCTGAAGGCCACGTGCTCCATCAGCATCTTTTGAACATAAGTGAGGTAGCTGAGACCCAGCCTTGACTGACAGGTAGCAAGATGAGAAGGGCACCCTAAGAAAGAGGCCTGAGAGAAAAAGAGCCTGCACCGAAGCATCTTCACAGTCCTGCTGCTCAGGACTGCTTCACCAGTCCTGCCTCCTGCCTCCCAGTGTTCCCCACAAGGTCAAAGTCTACCCCAGACAGGGCTCATTTTAATATTACTTCTAGCCAAAAGGAATTAGGAAGGATGCTTTTGGTGACATCATAAAATATGTTCCAAGACCAACCTCAGAACTCTCAATGCCTTGAATTATCCAAGCCTCTCCACTGTCCAATCCCAGAAACCTTCAGGAGAATGCTAGCCTTGCAGGTTCCTGCTGTCATGGAGACCACCTGGTTTGTGATTCCCGTTTAGGTCAGGGCTGCTGGACTCAGCAAAACTTTGGAGCACAATCCAGAACAGGACTCTCCGCAAAGTCATCATCCCCCAGTTTCCTGGACCAAATCCTTGTTTGGGTTTTTTTTCTATCACTTTCGTTGTCATCCACATTGATCAGGCAGGGTTTGCATCTGACACACAGTCACATGTAGGACCACTCCCACAAAATGCAATTTAGTTCTTGTTCATTCCACATGGTCAGACCTCTCCACTGTGGGCAAAAGGCAAGGCAGAAACCCAGAAATTCTATGGAAAAACTACAATAACAACAGGAAAATTGTGATGTACTTCCAGACTTTCTAAGCATTGCTGTCTTAGAATGAAGTTTTTTAGAAGAATAATAATGACATATTCATGTAGCAAGTATTACATGCCTTTATCCTAGATAAAAGCACACTATCTCAAGTAACCTTCACTACAAGCACATGAGGGAGAAACTCTTATTATTCCTATTCTGCAAACAGGGAGGCACAGAGAAGTTACACAGCTAAGCGGTTAAGTTACACCGAGTAGCTAGTTACAGTGGCTACAGAAATCCTGTCCTTCTCTATACATCTTCATCTCTTTGAAGAAGCTCTTCACAGAGACCCAGCCCAGGACAAAGGACAGGAGTAGCCTTCAGGGCATGCAAGATCCTGTGGCCAGGATGAAGGAAAGAGAGATGAGCTGGAAAATCAAAGAAGAGAAGAAGGCTCAGAGGGAGAATTCTGGAGCCCAGTACCCTGTTCCTCCCACCCAGAGGAGAAAAAGAACAAGTCCCAGACAGCATGAATAGAAAGCCCAAGGACTACGGCATGAGCCTCCATTAGCAATTTCTAGGAAGGAGGGCTTCCCTCTGGGACATGAAATAGGACCCCAGAGACACTTGGGGACAGGTGAGGAACTCCTGTGAGCTGGCAGCTCTGGGTTCCCCAGAGAGCAGCTCTAACTATCCATTCTCAAGGACAAGGATCATGACCTTCAATCTCATCACAACCAGTTACAGAGGCCTCCTCTGTTAGACGCTCCTTGACTGACTTACCCTGTTACTCCCCAACTTCACTCTTCAGGTGGCCACTGCCCATCACACAGGTGGAAAGACTGGAAGCCAGCGAAACCAAACAGCTTGCTCAGAAGATCCATATAGAGTGGAGCAGTGGCTGCCACTCCACAGGCTTCAGAGCACACAGACAGAACCGAGTCCCAATCCTGGCTCTGCCACTCACTAGCTGTGGGACCTTGAGCAAACAACTTAACCTCTTGTGACAATTTCCCTCATACATGCCAAAAGTAATCAATCTCCAATGGCAATTCCACGTGACTGTCAGGAGGATGTCTATGGTGCTTTGTTGGACAGGAGGCTGAAACCAGGCCTAAGTTCTTAGGATCATTACTAATATCAGTCACAGGGGGGCATATGGTGGCATGATGGCACAAGGGTCACATATTTTCTGTTCCTAGTCCAAAGAAACACTACACAAATACATGGATGTACATCTATAGCCAGCAGGGTTTTTTACTAGAACACCAAATCAATTCAGTGCGGAAAGAAATAATGCTGGAACAACAGGATATCCATACAAGAATAAATGGACCTGTACCCTTGCACCATATCATACACAATTAAATTGAGATCATTCTCAATCAGTTCAACAGCATTAGTCATGAGAAAAACACAAATTAAAACTCCAGTGCGATACCAACACACACCCACTTGAGTGGTTAAAAGTAGAAAGATGAACAATGGTGGCAACGTGGAGCAGCCAGAGCTCTCATGCCATTATTGGTGAAAACATAAACTGGTACAAACATGAGCAAATAGTTGGACACTGTCATATAAAGTTAAACATTCACTTATTCTTTGATGGAGTAATTTTACTCCTAGAAAATGAAAACACATGTACAAACCAAACAAAACTTGTTCCAGAATGCTCACAGCTTTGGTTATTCCTTACAGCCCTAACTGGAAACAATCTGAATGTCTCTTGATAGGAAAACAAGCAAATTAGGTACAATTTCATACAATGAAATAATATTACTCTGCAGTAACTACTACTCCGAAAAACTACTGAGACATTCAGCTGCGTGTGCAAATATCACACATACTACCCTGCCCTGGACACAAGGGAGTACACTGTACATGATTCCATTGGAACTAAGTTCTAGAACAGGCAAACTAATTTATGGTAAAAGCAAATCAGAACACTGGTTGCTTCTAGAAGGGGTAGATGGCACCAACTAGGAAGGGACATGAAAGAACTTTCTTTTGTTTTTGTTTTTGTTTTTTTTTTTGTCTTTTTCTTTTTCATCGATACCAGGGATCGAACTCACGACTGCCTGCTTGCAAGGCAGGCACTTATGCCGCTGAGCTAAATCCCCAGCCCCGAAAGAACTTTCTTGAGTACTAGAAATTTCCTGTATCCTGGCTCGGTGTGGCGGCACACACCTGTTATCCCAGCACTCAGGAGGCTGAGGCAGGGAAACTGGTGCAAATCTGAAGCCAGCCTGGGCTACAAAATTGTCTCAAAAAGACCAAATATATATATGTGTGTGTGTGTGTGTGTGTGTGTGTGTGTGTGTGTGTGTGTGTGTCTTGTATCTTGATCAGGATGTAGAGAGCACTAATGTGTCCATTAATGAAAGTTTATAGTTTTAATTTAGATATTTACATGTATGTAAATTTTTTAAATCCAGTTGTACCTAAAGTAATTTTCAAAAAATACAAGGTAGTAATAGGTCTTAACATGTGAACAAAATCAGAAAAAATGTACCCACACGCGGTACACACCTGAGGAGGGAGGGTTACACAGGTAAGTACACACACATCCTCACCCTCAGGAGACAAATGAGTCCTTCCTCGTGTCTGCTGTGGTCCTACAAGAAATCAAAGGGCTTCTGGGAAGCGGCTCCTGAGGGAATAACATGTGTCTCAGCCACATCTGAAACAGGTGACATAAATGGCAGGAACTACACAACCCCAACAGCACATTCCTCCAAGAGAAGTGTGGGGAACAAATACCTATTCTCTCCAGACCCTTCCAGGGCTCACTTGAAGAGGGGACACCAGGTCTCTCTGCTGATATCCTGGGCCCTTCCACCCAGCCCAACAATCCCTCCCCAAATGTCTTTCAACACCCTTCCTACAAATGCACACCCATTTCTGTCCCCTGTCCAATATCTCCACGGGAGCCACTTCCCTGACACCCTTTGATTTCTCATAGGCCTATGGGTGGAGAGCCTAATATGGCTCCTTGATTTAAGGCAGACCGAAACAGGAACTTATTTAGCTACTGAGAGCAGGGACGCACCCTGGAGGCTCATCTTGTCCACATACAATTGGTAGCTATGTTGGGGGCTGACCCTCTCTTAATCAGTCCTGATGGACAGGGACAGAAGAGTGGGGATAGGAACTAGGATCAAGGAAAAGAGACAGATTTGATCCAGAGCTGTGCTACAAGCTGGAAAAGGAGAAACTGTGGGCAGGGAGGAGCACAGCACAGCTCTGCCACAGGGATGACGGAGGCAAAGAGGAGGTCTCTGGACCTCCACATCCTTCCCAGGCACATGAAGCTGGCACACGTGCTTCACTTTTCTCTGAGAGATTCTGGAGGCATCAGCTGGCCACGGTGGGCAAAGCACAGACTTTCTGCTCTTCCTTATGGGGGAACTCCAAGCCTCCATAGCCCTCTTCTGGAAAGGAGAAGGCCTGACAAGTTACCTTTGCAAAAAGAGAGAAAAAGTCACCTTCCAGTCAGCCCAGAATTGCTGGAGCTCCAGGGACATGTGTGATGGTTCAGATCAAGGGCAAACCCCAGTCCCAGCATGAAGTCAGCATCCATGAAGGGCCCACATTCAGGAGAATCCAGGGAGGCACGCGCAGCTCCTCTTCTCAGAGCCCAGAAGGGCTGGGTCTGTAGTCGTAAGGAGTTAGCCCAGTCCCCACACTTCCATGGGGCTCCCACTGACAGCCCCCCTAGCCTGCCTCCCTGCTCCTCTCCACCCACTGAGAAGCCACATTCACAGTGAGCCTCATCACATGCTGAACCATATGGTTTCCTGTGCTCAGTGAAGGCCCTCTGTAGACAGCAAGCTTTCTGAGGGTCAAGAACAGAGCTTGACTGGATGTCTCACAGGACCCAGCACCAGGCTGGGCACATGACTGCTCTCCTGAGTGCCTGCTCAATTATTTAGATGTGAAAACTGGTGCAATAAAATATGTGGTTCTGGAAACAATCCATCACATCCTGGGAAAACAGCCCCCAGCCCCTCTCTCAGCCCACCCTGCCCCATCCACAGTTTGAGATCTGCTGGGAACTGGGCTCCCATTCAGCCCATCTGCTCAGTATCATTTTGGTTGCTTTTTCTCAGCTTCTTATTAGGGAAAAAAAATCTCCTTGAAAACCACAAACAGCAAATAGGTGGGGGAGGGTATGCAAAGGTGGATTGCACTAGGCATGTTGGCAGGAGCAAGGGATGAGGAGATTCTCAGGTGCAGGCAGCACTGCTCCTGTGGACAGAAGCAACTGGAAGGGCTGTCCCTGAATGGAAGGAGTGGGATGAGATCTTAGCCTTTCACTTACTCTACTGATTACAGAAGAGTGCAACTAACTTCCCTGGGTCATTGAGTGAGCCATTTTCTACTTGTGGGACTCTGGTTTATCCGTAAGGGAAGTACCTTACCCATCTCCGACATTCTGACTCCCAAACTAACTAACAAAAGGTGTATCTACCACCCCACCCTGAGTCTGCATTGCCAAGGAAACCAATTCCCTCACTGCCCAGATGCTCAGGGGACAGAGAAGCAATTCATGAACAAGAGCTGGAGGAGAGAGGAAAAAAATAAGAGAGTGTATGTGTGGCTGACCTCCATCCCAGCGTGTCTCAGGCCTCAATGTACAAAAATAACCTGGACATTCTAGAGGGATCAACAAAACATAGGCCTGACCCCATTCTCGCAGACTGGGGAGACTGTGTCTGCTGGAATATAAGGGTCAGGCAAAACTAACCGTTTGGAGGATGAGCACCAGAACAAGCTCGCCCAGCCTGGATATCCTGTGCAGTACACAAACATCTCCCAGGCCCCCACCCCACACCAAGACCTGGTGCCTCAAAGACTGGGACCTGAGTTCTACGCAGGGAAAGAATCAGACAACCAGCAGAGAGGAGCTGCAATATTATTTGGCAAGTGTGGTCACAAAGTGCCACTCCTCTGTGGTGGGCAGGTGGATGCGAGGTGAGGAATGTGGTTTTAAATCCCTGATGAGCCGTTATTTTTTGCACAAAGGGAAAAAAATGCCCCAGCCACAGACAGACTCCTAACCACAGCTACAGGCTGTGGGGCCACAGAATAAACCCAAATGACAGCAACAGAGAGGCTCTTAATTCAGAAACAACTGACAGACTCACCCCAACACCAACCATGAAAGGGTTCAGACCCAGACAGAATCCTTAGGGACATTTGTCCTGTTCCCAGGTCCAACCTTGCCCTTGGGGCCTGGACAGAAATCTCACTGGCAAGGAAATTCCTGAGCTACATTCAGAGAATAAAAGGACAGCATATGTGGGGCAAAGGATGCCTTTTGAAACTTGTGCCTGCTGATCTACTCCAGGCTTGTCTAAGGCCGGCCAGCCCCAGATATGACTAGAGCAGACCACAGCAGACTACTTACTGGTCATCCCTACCCTGCGTCCTCTTGGACTCTCTGCTTCCTCCTTTCAATATGTCTGCACACTTAGGTCTCCCTGCCTCCCAAGGTCTGTCCACCCCACTCACTCCCACGCATGTGGCAGCCGCTGTCATCCTGTCCTTTCCGAGACTGGTCTCAATTACATCCCAGCAACTTCCAGCCCACTCTGCCAGCAGCTCCTGTGCCATCTATAACCTGCTTGGTCTCTCTGCAGCCACTCCTCCCGCTGCCCTTCCCTCTCTGTGAAATGCTAGATCCAGCTTCTTACGAAGAGGCCCCAGCACTGGCCTTTCCCCGAGAGAGCACCTCACAGGGCCAGCCCAGGAACCTCTGGGTTTTTCCTTCACCCTCTCCCTGGAGAACTTCAGTTCCCTTCTCCAGGAGAACCACTCCCAGAGCCCGACCCTCCCTCTGAGCTGCTCCCAAATACCCAGCTGCTCTCCACGTGCCTGCTCCTGTCTAGGGCATGTTCAACTTGGTGTTTACACTGAGACCCTCCTCCTCCCTCTGGAGCCACTCTTATCTCAGAAAATGGTTGTGCCGAGCCCTGTTGCTCCAAAACTGGGGCCACTCTTTCCTTTGTTCTCCTCAAATCCTCTTACATCACCAATCTACCACCCGTGAAATCTGGGATCAGACTACTGCCCAATAACCCTGTTGGCACACTGAGTAAGGCCCTATCCTCTCCCCCAAGTTCATGCAGTGGCCTCCGTGCATCTGCTAGGTTCTACTCTGTTCCTCCCATAGATTCTTCTCACAGCCTCTAGGGTGATTGTTCAAAAAGTCCCATCATCAGGCTAGGGATGTATTTCAGTGGTACGCGTGCTTGCTTTGCAAGTCAAGGTCATTAGTTCAATTCCCAATACCAAAGTCCCATCTCTTCATCTCTGGCAAAATCCTCAGTGATCTCAGTGCCCTTAATTAGGAAAAACTCCAGAATCTTTAGCAAAACTTCCAAGTGTCTGCTTGATCTGGTCCCTACCTACAGACCCAGCTTCTTGATCTCTAACTTAAGATGCTCTGGCTATTCTGATACCTTTTGCCCGCCACCTTTATACCACTGAGCTAAATCCCTGGCTCCTGTGCTTTTCTTTTCTGACTCCATCTTTGTCTAAGTCTTACGCAGCTCTCAGGACTCAGTTTAAATGCCACTCTCTCTCAAAGAAATCCCACCTGTCCTTCTCCAAGAGTAGGATAAAGCACCCTCAGGCCCCAGTGTTTTTTGTCACTGAGCTACACATGGCTTCTCCTTTGAACATGCACCAAACTAAACTGCATGCCTTGTTCTTGTTATATTTTCAACTTTTGGCTCCTAGGGAGACTATCAGCTCCAAGAGAGCAGGAAACCACAATATCTTGTTCTATCAGAGGCCACCAGCACCCAGCCCTGGGCCTATCACATCATTATCACCAGAAATAGAAAGTATTGCTCCTGCCTACCCTGTACTGCATCCTTTCTTCTCAAGAGTAGTAAGTGTTTCAACTTTCCCTAAAGTCTCCCCTACTCCCTTACTCTCATTTTTTATAATTTAGGTCATGAGACTCAGGCCTGGCCAATCACAACCTTTCATCTCTCTGGCCACAGTGATTAATTTAGAGATATACACACAACCAGTGATGCTCCTCCCAGGGACTTTCGTGAGAAGTACGGAGGAAAAGATTCTTTTCTATCTGTGGAGTTAACCAGTAGGAACAGCTGTCACCATCCTGCTACCACAGGGACAAAGAATAAAAGCCGCATAAAATATACAGGGGAAGAAGCAGATTTCCTGGATGCAACTCTGCCTGTCACCTAGACTTGCTGTTGGGAAGGCAAAGATTCTCGTAATGAAGGGCAAGCAGATCATTGAAGATTTTGTCAGATGGGACCCAGTAAGTTATGTTTCTGTCATGTGCAACTAAAAGTTCTGACTCATACAACATTCAAATAAATATTGGGTGCTGAATGAATTAAACCAGTGAGTAAAGCCTGCAAAGAGGACTGAGACTCCTCCGAGGTTTTCAAGCTCTCCCTTCAAATTCCCACCATCTATCAGCATCAACAAGCTTCTCGCACCCCGGTGGAGACCACAGGCCACAACTCAGCATGAAAACCTGCTCACAGCTTCACCCTGCACACATGAACAACCAACTGGGTCAGAGGTCAGCACTGGAGCCAGACTAGGGAAGGTGGCCTGGCTTTCAGGGCCTTCAGGTGCCCCACCAAGAGGACAGTAGAGCTGTCCTCCGTCAGCACTGCACCTTGTCCTGCCCTCTGGTCACTGCTGAACACCAAACCCAACCAGGGCAGGCTCTGCTGTCTTTGCAAATAATCCCTCTTGGCAAATGTCACATGGCTCTGAAAGGCGAGCATCCAACGTGGGGTGATTTCAACTTGACATAGATTCATCCACGGAAGAGAAAGAATAATATGCAGGATCAGGAAAAAGATGCCTAATTATTTCCCTCTGAGTCACCTCAAAGCAGAGCCCTGGGACAGAGATGAGGCTGGCCTACATGTCCCTTTAGATGACTCAGGAAGCAGGTGACTTCTTCAGGGCCAGTCCTCACCCAGCAAGGTATAAACAGGAGAAAGGATACATGGAAGCTCAGGCAGGAAAAATGGCTGACTGAAAGTCCCCTCTGAGAGCCAGAACAGGGCTATGTGGTCATCCTGCCCAGGGGACGGACAGGTGAAAGAGGACAGGTATGGTGGGGGAAATGACTGTCTCCTTTTGAGGAAGAGGAGCGTCCTATGCCCCCTGGGATAGGATCCCTAGGAAACAGGCTGAATAAAGCACTGATAGGAAAAGAACCACTGGTCCCCCCAGAGCCTCCAGGGTAACGCTCTCACAGGGATTGGGGTAGCAGGGCTGTCCCAGCCAGTCAGAGGCAGGCAGACCACCTTGAAAGTGATCATCAAGTTCCAGGAAGGCCCACCCCCAGCCCCAGGCAATCGTGGGCAGCAGCCCCTTGTCCTTTTCTGGTCTGGTCCTTTGCTCCCAAACCTCATTGCTCCTACCACTCCACTCAGCCACAGTCTGTCCCCAGTGCCACTCGACACAGACACTCCTGAGTCTCAATCACACTTTCCTCCTGCACTGGCAAACTTAATTAGCCCCTGCCTCTGGAGTGTCAGGCCTTTACATCCCCCACTGGGACAGAGGCAGCTGGGCCTGGAGCCAAAATGACAGCAAGGCCTCGAGACTTTCCCTCACATGCCCTCCCTCTCTCCCACAAATTGACCGTTGGCCTCTTACCTTCATGGTGGGGGGCGCAGTGAGAGGAGGGGACAGCGGCTGGTCTGGGAGGGTTACATCTGAGCTGTTGGCCAGCTCCTGCTTCCTGTGAAGAGACCAAAGAACAGAGAAACAGTGAGCAAGAGGCTGCCTGTGCCTTTCCTGTCTGCTCTAAGGGTAGATGGGCTTGGGAAAACAGCTTAATACACCATGCAAAAAGCTAGAGCAGACTACAATTCTTTACTGACATATACCAGCATCTACAACACTGCTATTCTAAGGGTAGTCCCTGGGCCACCAGCATCCTTTGGGAACTTTTCAGAAATGCAACTTCTTAGGTGCATGCCAGAATCTCTATAGAGGTGAAGCCCAAAAATCTGTTAGAAAGCACTACAGGAAACTCTAGTGCACCTGAAATCTCAGAACCGTGAGTCTAAAGAGACACAAGACTGGGTTAAGAAGGGAAGAGAAGGCGTTAGAGGTCAACATGTGGAATGTGTTTTCTCTTGGGCCTCTCTGACCACACACACACAGAGAGAGACAGACACACAGACACAGAGACACAGAGAGACTGATACTGAGATGCCAGAGGTACCTGCTATGTGAGCTGCAGGTAAAACTTATTTTAGTCCACATGGGCTAGGACCTGGGAGAGGGATCTAAACCAGAGTTGTGTCACCATGGCAACATGATTGTGACAAGTTTGTCACACTCACACTCCCCACTTCCCATCTGGTCCTTTCACTGGAGACCAGGGAGAGCTTGTTTGCTGTCCCATCATCAGGCAGACTGTTCCAAGTGGGAAAAGGCTCCAGAGTGAGTTATGCAGGAGGGCCAGCTGGCCAGAACCTGGGGAATCCCCAACACAGGGACACTGGGATGTGCCTGGATAAAGTCCAAGAGGGAACAGGAGGGCAGGGATAACGGTACTGAGAACCCACAAAGACCAGACTAAGCTGTTGAAGCTCCCTGGCTGTATAAGAGCCCCACCTGAAAGCAGCCAGGAGCGTCAGCCTGACACCTGTGTCCCACTTAACCGATCAAAGAACACCACCCCCCACTGCCACCTGGAGGGAATGCTTTTGTACCTATTTCCAGCTCACCTCCTGCAAGTGGGGGTGCCAATTCCAACCCAAGCCTTCTTTGTAAGAGAAGCCCACATTCCCTACAGAGCTCAGCCCCCCAGCTTCTCAAAGGCCTAGGCTTGGCCCCAAGGCCCAGACACCATCCTGTCCTGCTCCGCTCAGCCGTGGGGCAGGCCTTGTCTAACATCTCTTGAGGAACCAGGCTGTGCTACCCTGGTCCAGTAACCCTGCTGCCCTGACAGCCAGCTACTCTCTCTGCCCTCTAAGCAGCCAAACAAGGAGCTGGGGGCACATCTGGCTTAGCACAGAACCCAAACATCTCTGTAATCGCTACTCCGGACACCACCAGCTCCCGTCCTGCAACCCTCTCTGTCTTTATGCCCAATTCTTCCTGGACCTTGGTGACACAATGTGTGACAGCTGCAAGGAGGGGCTCCCTTAGGTGCTGATCCAGACTGTTAATGAGCACAGGAAGCAACAGGGCCAAGACTCAGTATGTGCACACATGCACACTCGCGTGCACACAAACAGGGATGGGCCTCCTTCCCCAACCTCTCAGCTAGGACCAGAGCAGATGTGATTACTGCCCACAGTCTGTGAGTTCTGGAAAAAGTGTTTCCTGGGCTAAGCCCCTCTCCCATGACAGCTTGTTTCCAGCATCCAGGTCTCATCCCTAGGGAGCAGAGAGAACCACTAAGTGGGCACACAAGGAAGTTTCCAGTCAGAACAATTTCCCAAATGATACCTAGGAGCAGAAACAAACCCCCCTAGCTAATAGACTCCTATTAGCCCCAGAACTGTGTTCAGGACTCGGGAGATGAAGTCCAGGTAGGCAGAAGGCACAGCTACTACCCTTAAAAAGATCAGAAATCAGTACACACACATTAGCCTCGGCTGCAAATCAGAAGTCACCTTGCCTTGGTATATACACAGCTTTGGGTAACAGCTAATATAGGGGCCCACGTTGCACCACCTACTGCCCCTCCCCCATTTAAGAACTGAGCACCTTATAAGAATAAAAGATGACCACGTAAAGACACAGATAAATGGGGAGCTCCATGTGGCCATGGAGGTAGAAGTTAGAGTGATGTCGCTGAAATCAGGACAGGACAGGAATGCCAAGGATTGCTAGAAGAGACAAGGAAGGATGTTTCCCAGAAGCTTCATTGAGCACACAGCCCCTCTTGATCTTGAACTTCTGGCCTCCAGGTCTGTGGCTTTAACCTCCGTCGTTTTAGCACTTGGTAATGGCAGCCCCAGGAAAGCCATACACAGCCCAGGCCTTGGCCTTGTGACTGGAGAATCAAAAACAAGATGAAATCCCTGATTCTGCATCCCCACTCTGATCCGCTGTTCTTGACCTTGTCCTGCCCCAGCCCTCACCAGAATGACATGTACATGTGAACCACCCTGTCCCCAGGACAACCAGATCTGGCCCAGCTACCACCTGGTACACAGATAAGAAAAAGAAAAAAAAAAAAAAAAGATAAAGATAGAATAAGCTGGAATGCTCTATGTAATTCCAGTCCTTTCTTTCCCACCCAGGCAAAATATCACATATGAGTAGGTCAAAGTAATGTGGTTACACCAAGGGATAACCTCCAGTCTGCTTTCATTTATCATAAGCAAAGTGACAACTTTCTTGTGAGTCACAGTAATCTTGCCATGTTCCATGGCCCAAAGTCAACAAAGCCATAAAGTGCTGTAAGACACAAGGCCCCAGACCCACCTAGAGGCCACAGGGACCCATAAGAAGAGGAGGTGTTGGTGTTGAAGACAACCTGGAAGGAAGGGAAAAGGAAGGAGAAGGCAGAGGAGAAAGAAAGACCACACACTCGGCAGGAAAAGGGAGGGCAGCTGAACGGGAAAGTCCAAAGAGCCTCGTCCACCTCGGTCTCAGACACGCTACCCACTCAGTATTTCTGCTGCCCAGAGCTGCAAATCACTGAGGTCTCCTAACTCTGAGAATCTGTCCCTTAAAGCATGAGGGATGCCAGGACAGAAGGGAGAGCCCCCAGGGAGTCCAGGTGTGCCCCAGCCAGCTTCGGCCAAATGCAGCCCTAGCAGGGAAAGGATCGAAGGACCTTGGAGTGGAAGACAGCTCACCTAGACAGGACTGGTTGACCAGACGGGGCTGGGCAGATCACGGGAGTGGTCCTGTGATAGCACCAGACCTCCAGGGTCACTGCCTCCACCTTCAGATGGCTCTACCCCAGGCTCTCCACTGTCTACCACCATTTGCAAATTCCTCTGCAGTACTGACACTAGGAACCACAAGATTCCTGGGTTTGGGGTCTGCTCCACCTGCCACTCTGCTGTGAGACCTTGGTTAAGTTACCTCATGTCTCTTTGTCTCAGTTCCTTCACCTGAAAAGAGGTGGACAACAATATTCTGAGGAATTAAAAGTAATGGCTGTGAAAAAAAACAAAGTCCTATGACACTGCAGACTGTGATAATCCTATGACATAAAATAGTGATGTGGTCTCCACGTGGAGACAGAAAAGTCAAGGCGCAGAGCTGTTTAAGGATCTTAGAAAACATTTCTGGCATCTCAAATAAGCACCGTTTCTAGCCCTGGGGATTTACTCTTAGGACCATAAAACCTCTAGTTAATCATCAACAGCAGAAAAAATACCCACCTAGCAGCAGATGGCTTTGGGGCAGATGGTGTAAAGCCTCTCTCTCAAAGAATTCTGGGAAACCTGCAAATTCCACTTTTCTGCATCTCTCACCACCCCACTGCCCCAACCACGCACAGCTCTCGCCACCCAAGCAGCCAAACTAGAAGCATAAAGACAGCTGAATGCTGTAAAGAGCTTCTCAGGGAAAAAGTGAGAAATGTGAGTCATAATAGCTGAAAGGTGGAAACAACACAAACACCCATCCACCTACAAAGGCAGTCATTCCTACAATGGAATATTACTCAGTCATAAAAAGAGATGAAGTCATCATACATGCTACAACACAGATGAACCTTGAAAACACACAAGTGAAAAACAATGGGCACAAAGGGCCACATATTATAGGATTTCATGTCTATGAAAAGTTCAAAATGAAAAGTCCAGAAATAAAATGTAACTTACTGGTTGCTAAGAGCCTGAGGGGGAAAGAGGGACTACCTGCTATTAGAGACAAGAGTTTCTTTTTGAGGTGATAAAAATATTCTGGAACTGGACTGTGCTGATGGTTGCACAACTCTGCAAGAATATTAAAACCTACTCAATTATATAAATATTCACTTTATATTTCATTATATTATAGAAGGATGGATTTTATGAGATACAAATTATATCTCAATTTTTGAAAAAGGAACAACAACACGTGGTCAAATGGACTCCACCTGTCATTCTTGCCCCAAGGGCCTGAGTGATGGACATTCTTGCTTGTGACCATGACAGTGAAGGCTCACAATGCTGAGCAGGGCTTCCTGTCCACCCCACCCAGAGGAAAGCCACACTTCTCTGCCCCACACCCAGCAGTGGAGGAGTGGTGGGGGCTGAGGGTTAGCGCCTAAGGAAGTCCTCCTGGCCATCTATGGAGTCCTAAGACCCAACAGTAGGATCATGTGGCCCACACACCAGCAGTTCCGGGGGCATCCTGATGGCTGAGAAACGACACTCAAGATCATCCGTCCACACTGGCAAGACAGTCAGGAGCAAGGGGCCAGCTCTGGCCCGGGGAGGCAGGCAATGCCTATAGTAGTTCAGAAGCATGGTTTTAGTGTCTAAGGACCAGACTTGAATTCCAGCATCACTCCAATCAGCTATGTGCTCAAGTTATCTCACCTCTCTGTTCTTCATCTGCAAAATGGAATAATACCACCCTCCTCGTCATTTTGAAAAAAGTGTTTTGAATAAGACTGCAAAACACCAAGCACAGTGCCTGGGTGTTACAGCAGAAATGCAATACATGGCTGCCGCTACTGTGGTGGTGGCCGTTGTTGCCAGGGCTTCAGTTAAACCAACTGGACAACACAGGTATGTTGAGGAAAAGCTGAAGCAGAAAGCCAACCAGAAGGCAGGAATGTATTCAACTCAGGGGTACTTGATGCCCCACACATTCTGAACCCTAAGTCTAGGAGGTGGAAACATGAAAGTTCACAGCTGCATGGGGCCACTCAGTCCTGGGTGTGTGGCATAATTCCAAGTCCCATGAGGAGAGACACAGAAGGCAGAGCGTTTATGTCAGCACTGCTCTGCCTAGGCTGAGAGTGGAGGGGGAGAAAGTTGTACCAGGCTGGCAGAACGGGGGGGCCAGGGATGTAGGGGGCTCAGTACTCCAGAGTGGAGGTTCTGGCAGGTAGAGTGAGTACTTTGATGGGCACTCGAGAAAGAGTGCTAGTCCCCTGTCGGTACTTGGTGTCCTGTCCCACTCTGTGCACTCTTAAAGGACCCCAGATATTTAAAACACAATGCTGGACCGTGAGGATTCAAAATTTCCCAAAATGGCAACTCCCACCCCAATTCAATCCCAGGGTTCATGGATGCTGAGCCAAACAGCTCCTGGGAGAAACCATTAGATGCTACCCAATCGCCTAATTATCCAGACAAGGACACTGAGGCCCAGAGAGTCACAGAAGTTGCCAGAAATTATGCCTTCCTCCTCTTCACCAGAGAAGTGGTTTCCAAATCACCCCAGCCAAGTGCACAGGAAGTGAGCACCGATGGGTCCGGAAGAATTCATCGGGAAACGTAACTCATTTATAGATAGACACTTGTAATGCAACTATTGAGTGCTGGGGCTACATGGGGAGGTTCAAGGGGTCTACAGGTCCTCTCAGGGAGGACACAGATGACAGACACCCGAGCCACAGAGCAAGAGGCCCCACGGCCATGCGGCAGGTGTGCCCAGTGCACCGCGTGGGGCTTTGCTGCAGTCCATGCCCAGAACAAGAAGACTCCACCACACATAGGGACGTAGGTAGGCCCAGACAAGGCGCTGCAGCTACAGCTGCATTCCCCTTGGGTACATTAGGTGCAGATGGCACCACGCTTTCCTCAAGGAATCTAGAGCCCTAGACCAGGGCAACACAAGGGCAAGCCACCACTCCTTTATTTGGAAAATAAGCCCCTGACAAACAAGCAATTTTTAAAGCTGACTAATGCTTCACAGTTCACATATGAGCAGCTGGTAACTGACTCCAGATGTTCGGGGTAGGCCCAGGGTCACAGTCAGAAAATGCAGGAAGCAGACCTCATTCCAGAGACCTCCCGCTCCAAATCCATTGCTCTTTCCCATCAGCATGAGAAAACCAGCTCAACCTGGTCCACTGTGGGGTGTGAGGACAGGACTTCAGCCACTGCCTTCTCTCTTCTACACTTGAGTTCTCGGAGACCCAGGGTGCGCTGTGTCTCAGCACAGGCACTGGCAACTGACTTACAGGCACTGGAGACTATGACCTTCTCCAGGCAAGACGGTGAAATGCAGAAACCCTCATCAAGGCACCACATACCATATGAAGGACCCATTTTCCAGACATTAATTGTGGGGTGCAGGCAAAAGAGAACAGAATAAAGTGCCATGGGACACAGGGAAGAGAAGCATGGGCCTCCATGGAGGTTGGTTCATGTATCCCAGAGGAAATACCAGCTGCTCTAGACCCAAAGGGAAAGGCCAGGAGAAGCTGCAAGGGAAAGCACAGAGGGCACACAGGGGCAAAGCAAATGGCATGGTGCTATAGAAAGACAGTATCTCTGAGACTCAAGAAGCAGGTACCCAGCGCATGTCAGGTCCTTAAAGGGCAAATGCCAGCGGACTGTCCCTAGGAGCTTCTTATGTCCAAGAGACTGCCTGAAGTGATGTACATACTCTCATTCACTTCTCACCATGCTCCTTTGCAGGAAATATTACTGACACTGTTTTACAGATGGGAAAATGAAGCTCAGAGACACTAAGTAATTTGTGCAAAGTCCTATAATGTCTCTTACGCAAAGTCTCTGCCTGGCTTAGACCCATCCAGTCTGGCTCCAAAAACATGACCTGGACTACTATGCCACACTACCTCTGAAGAACAAAAGGCATCCGATCGAGGGCCTTCCAGATCCCACCACTTCCGAGTGGGGTGTGTGGAGTACATCCCATTGGCACCCAAGGCAGTCGGGTCGTCTTGAAGCAGGAGACAAACAGGATTCCAAACAAAGCCACTCAGACACAGAGTAGGAGAAAAGGCCAACTTTAATCCATCAATGTCTCAGCAAGAGACTAACATCTCCATGAGAGCCCAGAACAAGCCTTTGTCTCTCCTTTTATATTGTTTCTTCTCTATGAGGCGATTTTTCATTGGGAATCAGCACAAAGCGAAGTTACAGAAGCAAGAGCTGTGGTTAAGGGGGTGGACAGTGGTCAAGGGAGAAGGGAGAGCCAGGAGTTGTGACAAACTTTCCACATCTGCTCCGTTCCAGTGACATGACCATGTAGATGCCCCTGTACAGCCAGGGTCATAACCATCAGTTTCCTCGGGGAGCTTAGCTACTCAGATATCCTACAGCAGCCCAGTTTCACCCCAGGAGGTAGCTCCCCTTTTATTTCCCTCTTCGAGGCTGTGTTGCAGAGCCTCCCCCTTTCTATCAGCGTTGCCGCTTGTACTCCGTCTGACCAATATCCATGTTTACATAGTCGTCCATAGACTGATATCCCTTACCCCACAAAATGCGGGAGGTTATTTTCTGATCTATAGTAGTTTCTATCATGGACTTCACAACCCACCTTGCCACTGGAAACAGACAAAGGATAATCAGGCAGATGCTCATGACAGCAATGAATCCTCCCACCATGGCTTTGAAGCCACCGAAAGTTGAAAACCATCCTTCAAACATTTCTCCCGGGCTCCATCCTTTCTGGATCTGGACTGGTTCTAGGGATAACTCCTGAATCCTCTTAGTGATTTCTTTTATAACCCGTCCTTGATCATCTATCTGAAGGCAACAACTGGTTAAATTGAACTTTCCACAAACTCCTCCTTCTTTAGCTAGTAGGTAATCTAGTGCTAATCGATTTTGATATACTGCATTTTGAATATTTGTCTGTTGGTTAGCTAAGGGATTCAGTGCATAAGCACTTTCATTGGCTGTGATTTCTAGTGCATCTTGCAGTCTAATTATTCTGTTTAACATATAAATGGAAGTTCGATATCCCCACACCCCATCCTCGGCCCAAGTGGCTGGGCCGTAGTATTGAGTTATTCTCTCTGGTGTCCATTCACCATCTTCCCAATTACCTCTAGTTACACTTCTTTTCTCACTGAAGTGAGCAGAGGTAGGATAGCCCAATAATTCCCCTTGGTACAAGGGCAGAAGGAAAAAAGATGGTTTGATAGTGCCCAAGATGCAACTTCCTGCCCAGTTTGCTGGGAGCTGAGCATAGGCTCTGTTCCCACATATCCAATACAGCCCCTTAGGAGCTGCCCAATGGACAGAGGCCGTTACGTTTCTCCATGCTGGCCTCAAGTCCGGAAATTGAACTAACGGGTTGACTTCAGGTTCTTCTCCCCACCATTCTGTTCTTCCTTTGGCCTCATTAAAGAATCTCTGTCCCAGGCAAGTCAGGTCTCCTACCTGGTCTTGGAATCTTTCCCCTTTTCGGGTGAGGCATCGTCTCCCAATGAGGTTAGTCTTGAGGATCCATGGGTTGCTTCCCTTTATAGATGGCTGTGTGCTCTTACCATGTATTTCCAATTGGAGGGCTTTCTGATCGGCTGGGTCCCATTCTCTGGCTTCCCAGGGCCATTGGTCTCCCACCAAGGTTCCCCCACACACATAGCACGAGGTGATATTCAGGGAATGTGCTATGCTCTCTGCTAGTTCCATAAAGAGGTTTTGGCTCACAGAGGGGATCTGTGGCAGGGGTTGAATCACTTCTGTATAAGAGGAATGAAAAACCTGGAGGCTAGAAGTAGCTGGAGTGTAAGTACGTCTTTTGATACGAACCACCGTCCCCGGGTCAAGACCCCGACCATCAATCCTAAGCCCGAAATCTTTGCCTTCTTCCCATTCTGGGTCCTGGGGGTCTGGAATATCAAAAGTGACTGGATTGCATGTCCCAAGGGTGCAGGAGGGTGGAGGTGTTAATCTTTTTAGGGAAGATCCTTTTTGCCAGGTAGCTTGTCCTACACATGACCAATATACACACCCAAATTCACCTATGCCACTGCACCAATCCCCTTTCCAGGGACACATATATTTTTCATTATTGCTATAGTCTCTCTCCCATCCTAGGCCTCCACACCCTACAAGAGGAAATTTAGCTTCTCCTCCAGTAGGGGAATATAGCTTATTCGCCTCATTGGCAGAATTAATGGCCGCACAGGCATCAAAATATAGGGTTACTGGGTCTCCAGGCTTTGCCCTCACAGTTCTGTTTATCAAGGGTCCAAGCAACTTGCCCCCCTCTTCCCACTTTGTCCCCCGTGGAGACACAGCTCGAAGTTCAAACTCCCATTTGGTTTCCATTTCTGGATTGAAGCAGAGAGGTGGGATACCACTCATAGGCTTACAGATCTTATAAACAGTTAGGTTATGGGTACAGGTCCCAATAATTTCTCCAACACAATTATAGTAAGTGTGAAAGAGCAAAACAGTCCTGACAGAGTTCCCTATTCTAGTGACATGCAGGCAAAGGTCACAATTATTAGTTGTCACTATGGTCACTGCCTCCACAAATGCTGCCCTTGGCATGTAAAAGATAAAGATACCTAGTACAGACAGCTGATACCAGCAAAACATCTTACCCACAAAAGGAAAATGAGAACTAGCTGACACCTTTTGTCTCATTTTGAATTGGCGGGAGCAGTTTTAGTATGGGCTAGGGAAAGAGCAAGGTTAGAGACCCAAGTGCAGTTAGAAACTAGGGGTGACAGTTCATTACAAACAGTTCAAAGGAAGGCATTCTCCCAAGAATGGGGTCCTCAGGCTTCTGCCGTGCGTAGACTAGTCAGCCTCCGGTGTGACTAGAGCAGGGCTGTTGTCTCTCAGTGATGTTCCCAAGGTCGTGGTTGGCGTCCTGCGGCCTGATGAGGGTCTCCTCCAAGTCAGGACGACTCTGGTGTCACAGCGGCGATCCCTGGAGCAGCTCCACTCTAGAGTTGCCTCCCTTTTCACCCGACTGTGGTGGATCCATGTGGGGATTCCCGCCACTCAGACTGCCAGGGGGGTAGTCAAAACGACTGTTAGTAGCCCCTTCCACCTCAGCCTGAGGTTCTCCTGACGTCAATGTTTACCCAGACTGAGTCTCCAGGAAGGAAGAGGTATAAGCAGCTAAAAATGCTAATGAGGCCTCTATCTATCTAATGTCCAAGCATTAACTTTTGGGGGACCTTTCCCAGCTTAGTTGTTTTTCTTGGGAAGATTCCTCCACTACTCTTATTGAGTGAGCAATTCCTCTGTGATGGGAGGAGGTCTGGCATATAAAATCTCGTAAGGGGAACAGCCTGTGTATTTATGAAAGGTGCATTGTGTACAGAGGATCACAATGGGCAAGGCTGGGACCCAGGTGAGTCCTGTCTCTTGGCAAAGTTTTCCTAGCCTTGTCTTTAGGATCCTATTCATTCTCTTTATTATTCCCAAGTTCTTGGGCCAATCGACCACATGCAGATTCCAATTAATTCCCAATGATTGCACCACCCCTTGGACCACCGATGCTGTGAAGGCAGGTCCACTGTCAGACCCCTTGCTCAAAGGGAGATCATAACAGGAATGATCTCCTATAGAAGCTGTCACGTCACTTCTTGGGCTTTTTCAGTATGGCAAGGGAAAGTGTCTACGCAGTTGAAATAGGTGTAGATCATGACCAGGAGTAGTAGAAACCTCATTTAGGTAGTTGTGTGAAATCAACTTGAATATCTTCAAATGGTAGTGACTCCACTTTCTGGACCCCTGTTAGGGTCCCTAGGCCAACTTTGAGGTTGCACTGGGTGCAGTATCACAGCCCCAAATGACCTGTTTTGTCAAAGCAATCATCCAGGGGGTACAGAAGTACCAGTCAAGCAGAATTTCCAGTTGTTCTCTCCCCAGATGGGTAGTCTTGTGAACCATCTGTACCAGCCAGGGCCCCAAGTGGGCAGGCACCACCACTCGGCCATCTGGGAACCAATACCATTCATCTGGTTCTTGAGTTCCTTTTCCCTTGTTCCATCCTTTGAACCTCTTCTGGCTCCCAGGGAACTGTGGCAAGCAATACAGTGTCTGTTCTCATAATGGCAGCCTTCGCCTCACGGTCAAGCCTTGTCATTGCTCAACTACTCCTTAGATTTCCCTTTCTGTGCCTTCTGCAATGGACAACGGCAACTTCCTTAGGAGCTCAAACTGCCTCCAAGAGTTAAAGAATACCCTGGGGGAACCTGACTTCTTCGCCCCCTGTCAGAAGCGTCCCTCTTTCTCTATCTAGGGTCTCACATACATGTCAAGTTAGGAAGACATATTTAGAATTGGTGTAGATACTTAGCATTTTTCCTTTTCCTAACTCCAGTGCTTGCATTAAGAGGGATTAATCCTGCCCACTCTGCCAAGATTCCCTCTGGCAACAGTTGGGATTCTACGATCTCTGTTAGGGTAACAACCATGTAGCCAACCAACCTCTTGCCTTCCTCATTCATGTGGCTGCTTTCACCACAAAAGGCTCTAAGTCAAGCTGCTGAAGGGGCTGGTCATGTAAGTACAGTTGGCTGGAGTACACCTGTTTTCGATGGTCTCTTCACAATCATGTAAGTGTCCTTAATGTTGAGAGACAGGGTGGCAGGATGCAAGTTTTGGAAACTTTGACTCTGATGCAAGGATTTCCACAGAGCAAACTCTGGTAAGCCAGCAGTGGCCTTCAGCATTCATAAGCATGATCACTGCATGTGGAATGCGCACTCACAAATATGATCAGCTTGTCAGCCTCCTTGGTCAGGAGAGCAGTTGCAGCAAGAGCCCTCAAGCAAGGAGGCCAACCCTGGGCTACCCCATCCAGCTGTTGTGACAACAGTCTAAGGATCTGGACTAGCTCCCTGATGGCTGTCCTCTTCTGCTTGGCCAAAGGTAAAAGGCTTGCTTAGGTCAGGGGGCCTATTGCTGGCACCTCTTTAAGTTTTTCCTTCAGGGCCTTGAAGGCAGTTTGCTAGTCTTTTTCCCAATTCAAAGGTTCTTTCTCCCCCGCTTTTGTAGGTTTATAGAGGGGTTTTGCCAAAATAGTACAGTTGAGGATCCATTTTCTGCAGAAGCCTGAGGCTTCCAAGAACTCCCACAACCGTCTTAGGGTCTTGGGCTTGGGCACATTTTGTGTAACTGCCTTCAGGCAGTCCCCAACCTCTACTCTCCCTTGTCTATATGACTTCCAGGTATCTGACCTCCATGCAGGACAACTGTGCTTTTTTCTAGGATATCTTATATCCCTTCAGGCACAGGTGTCTGAGAAGCTCCTCCATGCCTTTCTTTTTTATTTCTTCTTCTTCTTCTTCTTCTTTTTTTTTTTTTTTTTTTTTTTTGTACCAGGTATTGAATTCATGACCTTGCACTCGCCAGGCAGGCACTTACACCACTGAGCTAAATCTCTGCCCCTTCCATGCCTTTCCTGCATCTTCTTGGGTTTTATGTCCTAGGGCTAGGTCATCAACATACTACAACCAAGTGCATCCCAGAGTCTTGTAGGGAACAGAGGTATTGTTCCAAGGACTCCCCAAAACTGGTCAGAGAGTTCTTAAAACCTTGTTGCAGCCAAATTCAGGGGAGTTGGCCACGTTGTCCAGGGTCCCACTGAAAAGCATACAGAGGCTGGCTTCTCTGAGGCTAAGCATATATAGAAGACATCTTCCAAATCTAGCCAGGTAAATCACTCTACTGACGGTGGCGACAGTCCTTGTAGAGTGTAAGGAGTTCGAATAGTTAGAATAGTGGGGTGCACAGTCACTGTGGCCTCATTCGTCTCTCGGAAATCTTGGACTGGGCAATCATCTCCGGTGTCTGCCTTTCTGACTAGAGGGAAATGTGTGGCCCAGGATGACTGGCCGGGAACACATACCCCATAGGTTTGTATCTCTCTTAAGCATGGCTGAATTCCCCACTGTACTTTTGGAGAGATCAGATATTGATGCTGAACATCCGGTTTGAGTTCTATCTTGACTGGGGACTGACCTACGACCAGGCCGGACAGGCTGTCTTCCGCCCAGACTTGAGGTCATTGTCCAAGCAACTTCCTGTCACCCTCAGGGTCCTTTTGGACCAGGCTGTGCTGAAGCCTCTATTCCTCCTCCAAGGGAGAGTCAAGGTCAAGATCAGCCACAGCAGTGACTGAAATCAATTTTTACCTTTACCTTGGCCAAAAAATCTCTCCCTAAGAGGAGAACTGAACAATCTGTAAAAGAACTGACACATCACTTGGTGGCTTTCTACCTTATAAAGCCACAGGTGCAAAGTGTTTAAGCTTCAGATCGCCCCACAGCCCCTCTGATACCAACAGTCCATCAATTTAGAGGCCTGGCAGGCAACATCACAATGGAGTAGTCTGCCCCTGAGTCTATGAGGAATCTTATTGGCTTGTCCTCCATCTTCACATAATCCATGAGACCCGGCGGGGATTAGGAACCCAGACCCTCTCAAGTGCTCAAAAAGAGAGTTTCTTCCTCCTGTAAAAGCAGTGCTGGTCACCTCCAGGACCTTGGCCCGCTCAGTCATTTTTCTCTTGAGCTTTGGGCATTCATGGTTGTAATGGTCCTTTTGCTTGCAATAGGTACACTGTTCTTTCTCAAGGGGTGGACGTGGCTTGTGGGTACAGTTCCCTTCCCTCTTTTGGTTTCCTTTCTGTACCTGGAGTCTCTGTCCAGGATTGTGGCCAGGAGGTTGGCCTTTTTCTTTATCTGTTGTTCAGCCTCCCTTCATTCCTCCACATCTCATTTGACACCTTGTTGGAGACTTCAAGAAGTTGGGCCATATTCTATCTGTGAAGGCTTCCAGCTTTTGAAGCTTTTGACAAATATCCCTAGCACTCTGACTCAAAAAGGCTGATCATCCTCTGGTTTTTGGGGACCTCTAAGTCAAAGGGCGTGTAGATGTCCTGGCAGGAGTACGCTTGGCCTCTCATCTGGACTCTGGAATGTGTCTCCTAGGTCGGAAGTACTGGTCACCTTTTGGTCTCCACATCATAGCCCTTGTAAGAGCAGTGCAGTACTCCATCAGCTGTTTCATCTTTTCAAGGACACTGGAATCCCAGTCTAGGTCCTCCGCAGAGAACTGCTGTCTAGCATAAGCACTTGGATCGAGGGTGCCTGCAGAGGATTTTCTCCCAACCACATAGTAGCAATGGCCAGAACACCCTGGTGATCCTTGGTGCTGAAAAGAGCAATCAGAAGCTGGCAGCAGTCAGGCCAAGTCGGGCTATGAGTCTGGAAAATGAACTGGAGCAAGTCAACGAATGCTTGTGGCTTCTCAGTATATGAGGGAGTCAGAAGCGGTGAAGGCTTATAAATGAAGGTGGGTTGCTCCAGGGGCCTAGAACCATCTGTGTGGACCACAGGAGGCTCCCTCAATACTTTCTAGAGAGGGAGCTAGAGTCCCAGGTCAGGGGAGCTACCGCCAGGAGATGTCCTCATTATGGATGCAGCAGTGCATCACTCCTAGTGATGGGAACTTGGGGCCAAATCGCAAGCCCAACTGGGTGTGCAGTGGAGTGAGGACACAAGACATCCCAGAGGATGGTGGTAGGGGTAGATGGGGAAAAGATTCTGGCTCTTCCTGACAGGTCACTGTCTGGTGATGGGGCCTTAGGGCTGGATGACAGCAGTGTTAAAAGTATCTGGCTTCAACCCTGGGCCAGTATTCCCTCCATGAGGGTGACTGCTCTAGAAGAGGACCCTCTGAGTCACCTGAGAGAATAAGTGGTGTTCCTTTAGGGGGCCGTATATTTGAGCAGACCACAGAGGCAACCAGAACTTGGGAACAGGGTTTCCTCAACCAGTGAGGAAAGGGGGACAAATAACTAGCTGCAACTAGAGACTGATCTGGGTGTCCAGGGTCTTCTGCAACAACTAGCCAAAGGGCCAGGGCCCTTTCCAATGTGCCTGGGCCTCAAAGGATGGCCATTCCACCCCATGGGAGTTTACCTGGAGTAACTTTCTGCCCATATTCTCCACTCCATCCCTCTTGTAATTGAATGGACTTGCTCTGACTCCCTCCCATGGCTCCCACCACCCACAGAGAAAGACTACAGAAACTGCTTTGCCTTTTACCAGCCAGTCTCCTCAAAGAGATTTTTTGGGCCTTGGAGCACTGGCAGGCCAGTGATTCTCACTGTCACTGCAGTGCTACCCTAAGCCATATGAGGATGGCCCCAGCACTGCAGCGCTGGACCACCCCACCTGGCTTTGGCCCTATGCACCCAAACTGGAGTTCCAAGTGACACATCCACTGCATTCACACACGTTTCACAAGACTTCCGTCCACCAGCGGCAGCCTACAGTGTTCTGGTTTCACCTCATCCCATCAGCGGCCAGTCAGGGAACACAAGAGGATGATCAGTGCTCTCTGGAGATGCTTCTCAGATCTCCTTCCATGCTGCAGATTGTTTCAGATCCCTTTCTAAGTCGGGGAAGCCTGTCCTTACCATGACTCAGACATCTGCCAAATGCCATTTGGTCCTCTCCGTGTACGCCCTCCTCGGACAAGCAGCAGAGGCCCTCAGCCAGCCAAGCGGGGAATCCTCCATACAACAGGAAATGCTCGTCCAAACATGCACGGCAGGAGTTCCCCATCGGGCCAGGCAAGCTCCCTGTTCCGTCCGTGGGGAGGCAATCTGCCACAGGCGGCTGTGTCAGATCCCCATGTCCTCAGCCAGGGAACAAATGAAGCAGGAGACAAATGGGATCCCAAACAAAGCCACTCAGACACGGAGTAGGAGAAAAGGGCAACTAACCTGTCAACATCTCAGCAAGGAACTAACCGTCTTCTCCACAGCCCTGAACAAAGCTTTGTCTCCACTTTTATAGACTTCTCTATAAGGTAAGGAATTGAGGAAGTGAGGTTACAGAAGTAGAGCAGGGATGAACAGTGATCAAGGGAGAAGGGAGAGCAAGGAGTTGTGACAGAACTTTCCAAGACTGCTATGCTCCACCGACGTTACATTGTAGGTGCACCTGTACAGAGCCAGGGTCCTAATCAATTTCCTCAGAGAGCTTAGCTATTCAGTTATCCCACAGTGGCCCAGTTTCACCCCAAGAGATGGCTTCCTCTCTCAGTCTGCATTATAAGTGTCATTCTGGTCTTTTACAGTGATTTATTCATAGCGGGTTGCCACCCTGATTTTCCTTTTATGGTAGCAGCATAAAGTTGCCTTCTAGGACAAATCCATCAAAGTAAAATCAAACCAAAGGCACATATTAAGCAACTCACACAGGTAGCCCACAAACAGGACAGAATAAGCAAGGAGGGCTAAGGATGGCTAACGTGGGCAAGAAAGCATCAAGTGACCCGAACTCTGTCCAGGGCAGGACCTGGCTAGAGTGCACGGCTGTGTGGTGGACTCCAGGGCAACAGAGAGGAGAGGGAAAGGACCAATTAGCCGGAGGTGAGTAAAGGAATGAAATGGGAGAGGTTCTATAGGCTTATGGTTACAGAATTGAGAAGAACAGACCAGACTCCTGAAATATTTAAGGGGCAAAATTATAAGAGCTTGGCCCCTGGAGGTGAAAAAGGAAGGCACCTGCTTATACCAAAACCCACCAGTTTCAGCAAACTGAGAGATGGATGCTTCAGCCACAACACAGACCAAGGAGAAGAACTGGGTTTGCCAGAGGCAGATAAGGCACCATTTCCTGACAGGGAACTAGGATCCCCAGGGCACACAAGTTGGGGAAAAAGAACCAGGCCCGGGGCTGGGGGTTTAGCTCAGCGGCATAAGCACCTGCCTTGCAAGCAGGCGGTCGTGAGTTCGATCCCTGGTACCAATAAAAATGAAAAAGACGAAAAAAAAAAAAAAAAAAAAAGAACCAGGCTTACCCAGAAAGACAGATGTAATGATCAGAGAGGGAGGCTGAGGCCAGGAGAAGAGAGTGGGGCTTCAGGGAACTTACAAAGTTAGGAGGCAAAAAGGGACAGAGGGACAGGCAAGTGCTAAAGGTTAGGTGACATCACCTGCTAAGCAGAGCCCGGCTTCCCAAGCGCCAAGGAACCCCTAACCCGCTGGCCCGTGCCCCTCTTATGCTGCATAGCGTCCTTGGGAAACTGCCTGCTGAGTGGCTTTGTTCACATGGTCAGCGGTTCTGCCCAGCGGCTCCCTGGCTCAGTGGAGGGAGCCACATCATGGTCAGGGCAAAGGAAGCCAGCTCACAAGGTGACAGACAACTTCAGAATCAAGCCCGAAGGCACAGGGTCACACAGACACAGAACAGCCGCATCATCACAGCCTGTGGGTTCATCTTAACCTGGATGGTGAGGGCGTGAGTGCTCATTTTATGATTCACTGAGTCTGGGTGTGTGACATTTATCACAATAAAACATCATTTTTAAGTAGTAAAAACATCCTTTAGGAAACAGAGACAGAGGCATTAAATTTGTTGAGACTTCCACGATGAGTATGTTAGACTGATCACCAGGATTTGTTCCACATCTTCTGAAGCCCTTTAAATAATATCAAAGGGAACTGATAGGACAATGTATAGAGGGAAACTCATCCTATGGGAGATCACAAAATAGGCAACAGAAAAACAGATGGTAACTGCCCTGCAGAGTGATGAATGCTGCAGTCCACGTGTCCACCCAGAAGGAGGCAGCTGAAAAGAGGCCGCTCCCAGGCTCTACACCCAAGATCCAGGACCAAAGCTGGGGGAGGAAGAGCTCATACTTAAGATGCCGAGCCTCTGGACGCTCCCCATTACTTCTCCACCAGTCAAATAATGTCCTCAACTTCCACCACTATGAGAAACTGAAAACTCTGTGAGAAAAGGTAAAAGCTGGGCTCTTCTAAAGAAAAGCACTGCTTGCTCACTGACCACCATCCACTGTGTGGAAGACCCCAGGCAACAAGCCAGCCCACTCAAACAGAGCTCTGAATCTACTGCCGAGCATCTCACACTTCAGTACCGGGAAAAAAGAAGGCCAGACATTTAAGAGAGAAGAGAGAATGCACAAAAAGAACTTGAAAGAAACAGACAATGAAGGGACCAATGGAAACTTTAAAAAAAAAAACACTATAATTAATATCCTCGGAGAGAGAAGATTTTGTAGCCTAGATACAAGAGAAAATGTCATTAAAATAGAATGGTCAGTATACAAGAAAGAGATCTCAGAAATCAGAAATATGACTGGAAGACTAAGTTGAGGAAGTTTTCCCAAAAGTAGAACAAAAGAAGATACAGAAAATATCAGCAGACTCAACATCTGCCCATACAAGTTTCAGGAAGAGGTAACAGACAAAAGGAAGGGTGAATATACCAAATATTCAAAGTTGGCCTCCAGATATCTAACTATTGATTTCCTCATGTGGTCACTATAAGCTGACCCTGTGACTTAGCACTGACCAAAGCAATGGGCCAGAAATAACATTATTTAACTCCTATAACCAAGTCACAGAACCTCTTGCAGCTGCCACTGGATCTGTAGGAACATTTGAGCAAGGGAAAGCAAGCCAGCATTGAAAACTCTGACACCACCATGGAGTGGCTTTCCACATGGAGAGACACATCCAGCCAACTCCCAGATGTTCCACATATCATGATCCCTGCACATGAAGAAACTAGTTGGACATTTCAGGACCAGCAGATGCCATGAGGAGAAGAATTGAGAACCAAGCCACAGACAAGGCCCTTAACACATGACCCGAGTGGAATATGCCAGCAATCTCCAGCCACCTGGACCATCCAAGATGCAGTCCCAGAAACTGACAGCAGAGACAGGCGCCCCTCTTCAATGTTTGCTGGCTGAATTCCTAAATGTCAGAATTTGAGCACAATAAAATGATGATTGTTTCACCATAACAGAAGAAGTTTATCAAAGAAACAGGACATGAGCATTTCCCAGGACAGTAGGCCCTGAGTCAACCCACCAAGTACCCTGTACCATGAATGACAGACATCCACCCAAACATTCAGCAATTTCAGAATGCATAGGCACCTGAAAACCCCCAACAACTCTTCTAATGATGCACACAGTCACAAGCAAGAATGAGAATAAAGACTTGGGGGTTTAGCCCAGCAGCACCTGCCTAGTCAGGGCAACATCGTGAGTTTGATCCCCAGTATGGAAAAAAAAAAAAAAAAAAAGGAATGAGAATAGGCGACATGAGAATAAATATAAATATACACGATACAAAACAGGACACGCATCTGTTATCAGCAGACTTCTCCACAGCAACTCTAAAATCTAGCTTGCGGGCTGGGGATTTAGCTCAGCAGCATAAGCACCTGCCTTGCAAGCAGGCAGTCGTGAGTTCGATCCCTGGTACCGATAAAAAAACAAAAAAGACAAAAAAAAAAGGGAACAATTCTGTGCATTTGGGGCTGGGGATTTAGCTCAGCGGCATAAGCACCTGCCTTGCAAGCAGGCAGTCGTGAGTTTGATCCCCAGTACCGATAAAAAGGAAAAAGACCAAAAAAAAAACCTATATAAAGCAGGCAGTCGTGAGTTCGATCCCCAGTACCAATAAAAAAGAAAAAGACAAAAAAAAATCTAGTTTGCAATGATGTAACACCTTTCAATCAGTCTCAAATTTTATACCCAGGCATATTATCAATGGGTTTGGGAGTAGAATAAAGATATTCTAAAATATGCAGGAGCTCAAAAAATTTTACCGTTTTCCATCCTTCGTTGGCAGGCTACTATTGAAAGGAAAACATCGGTTCCAGGATGAAAAATTCTGGAAGTGAGGTCTCCCGGTAGAAAGAACCAAACAGACAGGATATCTAACATATGCAAGCTGGGGGGGGGGGGGGCGCTGTTAGAGGAATTACGGTAGAATAACTCACAATAATAAAAAATAAAGATGGGTACATAGAAAACTATGCTATGTTGAAAATCTGGAAACATGAGTTAATCATTAACTCCAGAGAAAATGGAAAGTTATATAAGAAAGGAAACACAATAATACCATGCTCCGTGACTCAATAATAAACAATATTTACACAGTCCTGGTAAGTAAACACTGACTATTGAATTGAACTAAACATGGTGCCAGTGAGAGGAGGACATACTAAGGGTCTCATGTCTTTGGCTGAATTCCTGGTAAACCCAAGGAGAGGGAGGACCATGCATACAGGCTGTGCTAAACTACGCGTGCTAAGAAATCTCACAGCCGTCTCTGAGCACCGGGAATCACTCTTCTGAAAGGCTGCCTGGTCACCCTGCTAAGCAATCGCTGCACTACACATAATGCTTCATCTCTCAACTCTGCTCCATTCTCAGTAAATTATCAGTCAGTGACATACCGGATCAAGGGCTTTCATCATCCATTCAAAATAAATGACAATCTCGGCGGGGACGGATGCAAGCATTTCAAGGTAGACCTGTCTGGCGCAGTCCACTGATAATGTTATTCCCTATCTGCGAAAGTTCCAAACCCTGCGGATGCCCAAAAGACAAATGCTTGGAGCACTTTCCTGACACTGAGACAGTCACGTAGCTCACCCCAGTTCTTGCTTGTGACTATGTGCATCACTAGAAGACGAATGTCAAGGGCAAGAGCTTTCACGTAGAGCCGAACAGCTGGCCACGGCTGACCCAGCCCCCAAGAACCAGGCCTGCAGCCTCTCTCAGCAACATGCCCTCAGCCACCATCGGGCAGTCAAAATCAATAACGTCAAACCTCTGCCTTTTCCCAGCGCTGGCTTCTTTCTCAAGGACATCAGGAAAGGAAGGATAAGATAATCACCGGGAGGCTAGCACTGTGGTTTACACCCGTAATACTCTAAGCACTCTGAGAGGCTGAGACAGGAGGATCACAAGTTGAAGCCTCACCTAGGCAATTTAGCAACTTAGTGAAACCTTGTCGCAAAATTTTAAAAGCAAGTGTAAAAGAGCTGTGGATGTAGCTCAGTGTGAAGGCTCTGGGTTCAATCCCCAGTACGCCAAAAATAAAAAGGTAAGTGTAAGAGGCACACAGGAAGCTGATCATGACCTCTGTGGTACTCTGGGGCTGAAGAGTTCAACAAAGGAATCTGGCAGGCAGGCGCACTAGGGATAAGCATGATCTCTAGGTGATGGGCAGAAACCCACTTCTCTGGCCAGGGCCACCTCCTGACCAAGAAGGAGCACAGGCCCCTGTCTCACCTCTGGCTGTCCACCTTGACCACCTCTATCCTGTCCACCTTGTCCACTGGCTGCCTGACACTGAATTGACTGGCAAAAAATAAATAAATGGGAGTTTAATACTAATATTTACTTAATACTATGCCAAACTCTTTATGTATATTATTTCACTTAATTTTGCAACAACCTTAGGAGATAAGAATTATTCTCCCATTTTATAGCTCAAAAAACCAAGGCTCAGAGAGGTTAGGTGACTTGCAGAAGATCCTACAGTAAGTAAGTGGCAGAGGCAGGAGTCTAAGGGAGCCTGGAGGGTGAGCTCCGGAAGGCTTTCCTCTGCCCTGGTCTGCTGAGGCACTGGGGTCACCATGTCTTGACAAATCTGAGGTGCAAAAGCAATGCTGCTTGGAGAAACAATTGAGACAAAAAAGTTATTTTTGCCATTGTCTAAATGCCCTCAAAAAAAAATCCTTTCAAATCCAAAAAACCCATTCTTGGATTGTTTCAAAGGACATCTCTGAGTAAGAAACCACGATCCTATTTAAAATTTTGACATTTTCATTGTAAATATTAATACATACTCACTGAGGGAAAAACTCAAAACTCCAGAGGCATCTGACAAAGTGGCCTGGGTGTAGGGATGGGCACTGCCACATCTGCCTTCTGTTCTTCTGAAGCAGCGAATCAAACCAGAGCACAGGCCCCAGGGAGCAGACCAGCACCTGCCACAGGGAATCAGTGCTGACGTTCGGCCTCCCTGCTGAATCATTTCCAGCTGCCCTGGTCACTTAAGTGACAAGATGATGCATCCACATCAGTAATGCTGAGAGGAGCCGTCCATGGACCCAGGATTATTCTCCCTGGGGGGCCTAGAGTCGGCCTGAGCAAGCAGCTGGAGTCGCTGGGGATTCAGGATGCTGCCAGGGCCTGTCTTACCCTCCCAGATGCACTGCCTGCCTCAGTTTGAAAGACCGAATGATGAGAGGAAGTGGCCAACCAGAAAATCCTCCAAGCCAATAGGCACCACTTGAGCCCACCTGAATGAAACATAGCGCAACTGGTGGTGCAGAACCAAGAGGTGCAGTCAAAGGGAAAGAGCCAGAGCCTCTTCCTGCTGGAGAAGCCTGCTCATGGCTTGAAGAGTCAGTGGAACCTAACTTGCCATTCCTGGTCTCCAACACCCCCCCTGCATGAAACCTGGCTCTTGTGAAAATGTGGTGACTGAAGAGCTTGGCATCTCTGTGGGTCGGCACCCCACAAGGAAGTGTGATATGAACCTTCTGTATGTGTTCATTTGCAGAGCAGGCTGTGACCACAAAGAAGGCAGGCACTGCCTCATTCATACTCATAAATGGAGATGTAGCTCATAGACGTAGCTCAATAATAGCTAATGTGCTTAGCCTGTGTGGGCCCTGGATTCGATCCCCAGGACCCAAAAGGAAAGCACAGTATTTGTATATAACCTACCCACATCCTCTATATACTTTAAATCACCCCTACTTCACTTATAATGCCAAATATAATGTAAATACCATGTAAATAGTGATTATGTGGTTTAAGAAATAATAAATGAGAAAGGAAAACTCTATATGCAGCCAGTACAATTTGTTTTCAAATGTCTTCAATCTGCAACTGGTTGAAGCCAAGGATGCAGGACCCACAGAGTACCAAGGGCATAACAATTTGTAGTGACTATGTTTATGAGCACCTTCTCCACTGACTAGCTTTGTGAGGATGACCAGGAAAAGGGGGAGGCTTGGCAAAGGCCAGATGACTGGCTAAATGAACATCAGCTAGCCTACAGAAGAGCTGGACCTTGAACTCAAGACTAGTGTGTAGGGAGTGAACAGGTGGCCGAAGGAAGCAAAAATAAATGGCAGATGGCTGCAGCCCCTCTAATCTTTCCCTCCCCTGTATTCATTCAGCTCCACAGCACGGCATGAAATTCATCAAATCTAGTGTTTTCTACTCCATCAAGGTGCTACCAAATAAAAGTGGTCCCCACTTGCAATGTAAATTACAAGCTTTCAGAATGCATCCGTTACACCTCCAGGGGTCCTAACAACCAGCTCCTAACCTTCTGAGCAAGGCATACATCCACGCTCCCTGGAGAGAAGAGAGTAAGCAGAGATGACACTGGACAGGAACACACAGTCCACTTGGGCCAGAGGGAGACCCAGCATCCTATTCTTACTGTCAGTGACTGGCTTCCAGTTCCCTGTCCTGATCTCTGAACCAGAGAGGAAGCAGACAGCAGAGAAAAGGGGCCCCCCTCCCAGCTATCACAGTCGTAAGGTGAGGCCCCAGGCCACACAGCAGCCATCCTAGGATTCTACACCAAATGCCCCACTGCCAGCGCCAAAGGGAGGCAACATCTTTACTCTGCTCCAAGCTACAGATCATGGAGCAGATAAATAAGACTTGTGAAATTTGTTTTGTTTTTTCAATGTATAGAACAGAGGTGGTGGAGAGGAAACCAGAGGAGAGGACAGAAAACGAAAGCAGATAGAGAATTTGGATAAGGCAGGAGGAGGAAGACATGAAGATTTGGGAAGCTTTTAGATTGAAGCTCCCCATCAAGGCCAAAATCTATCATGTAAAGGCTGCCAGCTGGAGAAGGTCCAGCAAAGGCCAGTGGGAGGACCATCATGAGAACCATGTAGAGGTTCTGGCTAGGTCTTTGCGGTTCCTTCTGGAATCCTGCTGGAAGGGTCAAGAATAGAGGAAAGCCCTAAGTGCTCCCTGGGCATCCCCTGGAAAGAGCTGCGGAGAGAACATGCAGTGAAGGGCTTGGAAAAGGTCCCTCAGCTGCCAGTTCAGCCTTGGCCCAGTTAAGAGTCAAACTCTTAATTAAGGCTGTAAGACTCCAACCCCCAAGGCCATAAGATTGCCACCCAAGAGGCTTTTTTCTCCAGGTCCTGGCCCTGCCCATATGGTGTCCAAGTCTCAAAACTTTGAAATGAAGTAAACACAAGATTTTCATGAGAGTGTAGTTCAGTGGTAGGGTGCCTGCCCTGTATGCCTCGATGCCTGGGTTCAACTCCAGCACAGGAAAAAAAAAAAAATGGGTAGGATACAGATGATACTTACAGGCTGCTCCAATGCATACCCAGCCCTTAATGTGCCCCTGTGCCAAGTAACTCTACAGAGTTCTTAGGAAGACAGCTGCCCGTGATTTCTGCTCACCTCCCATCCCCAAGACCAAGCTAGCCACTAGGACATGACATGGAACAGCTCATGCCTGAACCCTGACTTCCCTCACACAAGGTGCTCAGTCCTCACCACCTCTTTACTCTGATCTCTCCACCACATTGTGATTGTCACTCCATTATCTCTCACCTGGACAAAGGCAACCGCAACCTACCCAGCTCCATCTCTTGCACCCTCTTGCACCTCTTCAACCCATCCTCCGGTTAAGAGGCCAGTGACAAGCCTAACATGGAAAGCTGACTAGACCCTCTAGATGGCTGTAACAGAAAACAAGCAGAAAATCCCAGGTGTTCCTAAGGATGGCAAAATACTGGGACGCATATACGTGGTTGTGGGATGCAAAATGGCGTAGTATCTTTGGAAATCAACTTGGCAGCACCTCAAAAAGCTAAACAGAGTTACCATGTGACCTAGAGATTCTACTCCAAAAGTACTGAAAACAGGTATTCAAACAAAAATGTGTACACAAATGTTTACAGCAACACTATTCACAATAGCCAAAGACAGAAGCAACCCAAATGTCCACAAACGTGTGGCACAGCTCACACAGAGGGTATTACTCAGCATAAGAAAGAATAAAGTACTGACACGTGGTACTACAACACGGAGGAGCCCTGAAAATATCAGTCCAAGTCAAAGAAGTCAGACACAAAAGCACACATCATGAATCCATTTACAATGCAATGCCCAAAACAGGCAAATCCAGAGAGACAGAAAGTAGATGGTGGCTTCTAGGGGCAGGAGGGAGAGCGGAAGGAGGTGAGTGCAGATGACACAGTGTTTCTGCTGAAGGCTGATGAAGTTCTGGATGAGAGCAGCAGCGATGGCTGCAGAACACTGCAGGACACTTAACACCACTGCACTGTGCACTTCGTAATGGCTGAGACAGTAACTGCACGTGTAGTTTATCAGAATAAACAAGACAGGAAAGTGGACAATAAATGTGAAACAGATTCTGTCGTTTTCTTCCCAGTGGCTCCTACCACCCTTAAGACCAAACACAACTCTTTGAAGGGTCATCAGGGCCTCCTGTCCCCATGGCCCTTCCAGATTCCTCTCCCACCCCTCCCACATCCTCTCTCCACCTGCCCAACACGGCAGTTCCTCCAAGGGCTGCCTCTCCTCATGTCAGGGCCTTAGCACACGCCTCTCCTCACCCATGCAGCCACCACACTCCACTCTCTGCCCCCTGGGTCCTGTTCTGCACCTAAATGTCCCTTCCTCCTGATGCCATGGCCTGGTGTCCCTTCTGGACCAGGGATTTTGTGTTTTCTGCTACCTCAGCCCCTCTGGCTCCTCAGTACCCACCCAGCCTCGAGGACCTCACAGTGTCACAGAGGATACAGTCAGATGACTACACTGTCCCCACAGCTTACCTTCAGGCTCACGAGGAGAAGGTGAATGAGCCTTGAAAACATTAAGTCAAAGAAGTCAGACACAAAAGCACACATAACATGACTCCCAGGCAAATCTACAAAGTTGGAAAGTGGTGGCTTCTAGGAGCAGGAGGGTGGAGTAGGGGAGTGGCAAGGGGAAGGTGAATGGACGAAAGACAAGCTTGACTGCACAGATGCCAGTGGGGTTCGGACCAAGACAAATTGGCAGGGACTGATCTGAACAGAAGAAGAGAGCTCAAGCCAAGGAGAAAGACCAGGGAAGAAGCAAAGCCCTTCCGTGTAAGACGGGCCTGGGGGGGAGGCCAGTCCCAGTGCATCAAGCAGAGAAGGGAAGGACAGGCAAGGTCAGAGCCACCTGATTGTGCCCTCTCTACAGAGATGATTATTAGAACCCTGCTGGGCCCCAACCATCACCAGCCTCTGGGCTCGGTGTTACATACATCGTTTTATGGATCCTCACTACCACTCTGTAAAGAGGTCACTATTATTCCCCACCAAACAGATGAGAAAACTGAAGCCAGGAGAGAGGAGAAGCCTTGTCCAACATCACCCAGCAACCAAGTGGCTAAGTGGGATCTGCACCACTGCCTGCTGCCTGAGTGCACAGTGGAGGAAAATGCTCCAGCACAGGCCCATCCCCAAAGACCGCTCTGCCTCCTCCCTGCCAGCCCCGAGCTGCCTGACTCCCCTCGCCAGCTCCCTTCCTCGGACAGACTCCTGCACATTTGCTCACTAGGCTGCTGAACCGGCAGGACCCAGCCCAGTGCTCAATGAGCCAGGGAAGAAACCACCTGCCACACGTCCCTCTGAGTATCCTGCCTTGATAATGGAGCTTTCATACCACTGACACAGCTTAAGGAGAGAAGCAGCGCCCTGACCACCCACCCTCACCCTCTCTCAAGGCTGCACTCCCAACCCTAGGAAGACTCCCAGTTTTCTACCTCCAGCTCAGGACTCTTCACTGAGCTTCAAAGATTGCTGCCAGCTGGACTCTCCCTGCTTGGGATCTCAGAGACACCTCCAATCCAGCACGTCTTACAGTGACCTCTTCATTGCCTCCATCCTGTTCCTCTTCCCAGGTTCTCCTCCCCATTTAAAAGGCACGGAGCATTCCTTCTTCGTGCCTTAGCCGGGACATCCAGCCCCTTCCCCTCAGGGAGTGTCCCCAGGCCAGCAGCACGTGCATCACCGGGAATAGACTCCAGTCTGCCCCACCCCAAGACCCACTTAAGTGTGCATCTCAGTAAGATGCCCAGGGGACTTGTGTGCATGTGAAAGTCTGAGAAGTAGGGTTCTCGTGACTGCCTGTATTTCTCTGAGGCCCACCAACATCCCTCCATCATCATCTCCAAGCTGCAGGCATCCTCCGAGCCCATCTCCATAATCCTACTCTTGTCCCATTCAAAAATCTTCTCCCCCAGGAGTTTGAGTGACCCTCTAAAATGTCAGTAGGATCACAAGTCCCCAACACAAGGCCTTGAAGTGGCTTCCTGTCACCCTCACCGTGAAGACCAAATGTTTTGCTTTCATTCACAGCAATCTTTTTTTTTTCTTTTTCCTTTTTTTTTTTTTTTTGTCTTTTTCGTTTTTATTGGTACCAGGGATCAAACTCACGACTGCCTGCTTGCAAGGCAGGCGCTTATGCCGCTGAGCTAAATCCCCAGCCCCTAGCAATCTTATTGAGCCTTTTCTATGTGGAGTGAAAATAGTGAACGAAATAGCCCAAACCTCTGGTGTCATGGAGCTTATACCCTAGTGGGGAAGAGTGATAATAATACCTAATCAGGCATGTCAGGTATTACGATATCTGAGGTGCGTCAAGTGGTGATAAATTTATAAAGAAAAATAAAACAGAGAAAAGTCTGCAAATTTAAATAGTGAATGGTTGTGGAAGACCTTGTTAAGATGACATCTGAGCAAAATCCTACAGGAAATGAGGGACAAAACTAAGAGGAAGAGCTTTGCAAAGGTGAAAAGGGGCTAAAGGAAGAACCTTTATTGATCAAGGAATAGCAGTGACACCAGTGTGAGGAGCTGATGCCCGGCATGGTAGCACGCACCTGTAATCCAGCATTCAGGAGGCTGAGACAGGAGGATCACCATGAGTTCAAGGTAAGCCTGGGTTACTTCTGTGAATTCAAAGCCAGCATGCACTACAGAGCAAGAACCTGTCTCAAAAAAACTGGAAAAAAACGTACAGGACTTGAGGGCAGAAAGCTCCAGCAGGCAGATCACTTAAAGCCCACAGACCTCATAAGAACTTTGGATCTTATGGGGGCACAAGAAGCCATGGGAAGGGCAGGTTATAAGCAGAGCAGAGACACCATTTGACCTGTGATTTTTAAGGGACCATTCTGCCTTGGTCACTGAGAACAGACTGTAAGGGGACAAGGCGCGGCTGCAGAGAGGCTGGCCCCAGAGAAACAGATGATGGACCACAGCAGAACTGGTAAGGTACACTATGAAGGTACAGCCGCTAGAATTTGGTGACAGAGTGACGTGGGGAATAAGGGAAATACTGAGAAGTCAAAGATATGTTCAAGAATTTTGACCTACGCAACTGAGACGAGGATGGCCCAAGGACAAGTTTGGTGGGCCAAGTTGGAGATCAGGAATTCCACCTCGGACATGTTCTGCTTGCAAAGGAAACCAAGGAGGAGAATTACAGAACCTACCAGGGGGTCGGGGAGACCAGTGAGAGCAGCTGTCACAGCAAATGAAGAAAAGCTTTCAATAAGGGGGAGCAGGGAGTTGTGTCGGATACACCAGCTGTGGGCAGAAGGCAACCAATGGCTTAGAAAGGGGAGCAACGGTGGGAAGCAAAGCTAGGATTTCACAGAGTTCTGGTGGGAAGAAAAGAAGAGAGAGCTACAGCTGGGCGCAGGGCTGCAGGAGGGCTGGGACGTCCTGCGTTTTCAGCAGCTGGGTGTTGTCAGCGTGCACTGTCTCATTCCTGGCGTCATCTTCAGTGTGGGATCTCAACGTTGGCTCACTTTCCCTCACCCTGACCCTCGTCTTCCTTTCTTCTGCCTACACCACCTCTTTCCCTTTCCCTAAAAGATCATTCTTACGCACGTACAATGAATACTTTCTCAAAATAACAGGGCAAGAAGGGCCCTTCTGAGATTTCCAAGGCCATGGGCAAGGATGTTAGGATCTTAGCTCTCCCAGGAAAAGATCAGCTTTCCCCAGATCGGAGTTACGAATTTTTCTGAAATTTCAACCATTCTTCCCTTTGGTCATGAATGCTTTTGGTCTTCCAGGGTCTCAATTTAAATGCAAATGTGCGGTGACCCAGAGGGGAGAAGAGCTTGGGTGCTGTGGGCACCATCACCACTGTGATCATCACAGGTCTTCCAGACCAGGCAGGCCCCAGTTGCGGGACCTCCGCCACCACCACTGCATGACACCAAAAGACCTAAGGATGCTCATGTCCTTTATATAATATGGCACAGTATGCACACTCCTGCGTACTTTAAGGAGCTCAGCTAAGCTCTTTACTTTTCATTTCGTCTTCTGAATTCAGTTCTTTTTATTGTCCACATTTACAAATAAGAAAACTGATTCTCTTTCCATAGGCTAGGAAACAGGAAAGGCAGGATCTGAATCAAGGCAATCCGGCTCAAGGGCTCCCACACTCCATGTTTCCTAGGTTTCTTCTTTTTTGGCCTACTGATTTTTTTTAACTTTTTTAAAATTATGATAAAATATACATAATATAAAATTTACCATCTTAATTATTTTAAAGTATACAATTCAGTGTTATTAACCATATTCAAAATGTTATACAAATATCACTATTATCTAACTCCAGAACTTTTCATGCCCCCAAAGGAAACTGATCTGTTGATTTCAAAACAAATAATGCATTCCTTTGTTTCAAAAGTCAAAGAGAGCTGGAGGTGGTGGCACACCCCTGTAATCCCAGCACCTGGGAGACTGAGGCAGGAGGAATATCATGAGTTCAAGGCCAGCCTGGGCTACACAGTGAGTAGAAAGCCAGCTTGAACCACATAGCAAGACAGAAATCAAAGAGTATTAATAATTCAAATCCAGAGCTTGTACAAGGAAGGAAATTATAAAGATCACAGAAATCAATAAAATGGAAATTTTAAAAAACAATGCAAAGAATCAATGAATTAAAGACCTTCTTCTTTGAAAGAATAAACAAAACAGACAAATCCTTATAGCCAATTTTGCCAAAAAAGGAAAGACACAAATAAATGCAATTAGAAATAAAAGAGGTGAAATCACAACAGACGCATCCAAAATCCCGAAAATTACTAGCCACTACTTCACAAACCAGTATGCCAAAAACTTGGAAAATTCAGAAAAAATGGAGAGAGTCCTACATACACATGAATTACCAAAACTGAACCAAGAAGACTTAAAAATCTTACCCAGTAACAGACAATGAAACTGGAGCAGTGCTATGATCGCATCTGGATGTCTCCCAGTGCCTCATGTGGCCTCAGATGGGAGCTCCAGAGGTGGCTGGATTAGGTGAGTGAACTCGGAGTAAGGGTATGATACTGGGATTAAAGGTGCATGATTACTAAATTGGCCCACTCCTTGGTTTAGCATAGTTCTGGGTATGGATGGCACCACCCAAAGGGCTCAATGGAATAAAAGGAGTCAGGTTTGCTACTGCTGGGGCTTCTGCTATTTCACTTGCTGCCTTCTACCTGACCTGCTATGTCACAGACTGCTTCTCCTCTTTAATGCCCCTCTGCAATGCCATCCTGCCTGGGAGCCAGCTGCCTGTGGACTAAAACTTCTACAAACTGTGAGCTGAAATAAGCTTTTGTTCTTGAACTTGTGGGTGTTGGATATTTTGTCTCAGCAATGAGCAAAGTAACTAAGACAAGGTTTAAAAACCTACCAACTAAGAAAAGTTCAGGACCTGATGGATCCTACAGCCAAATTCTACAAGAACTTCAAGGAAATTCTAACACCAGTGCTCTTCAAACCCTTTAATGAAATCAAAAGGGGAGGGATACTTCCAAAATCATTCTCAGAAGCTCACATTATCCCAGTCCCTAAATGAGACAAGATCCAACCAAAAAAAAGAGAGCTACAGGCCACTCTCTCTAATGAACACAGGTGCAAAAATCCTTAACAAGATATTGACAAACCAATGCAGCACATCATCAAAAAGATCACACACCATCGCCAACCAAGTAGGGTTCTTCCCAGGAATGCAAGAATGGTTCAACATTCACAAATCAGTAGGTATAATGCGGTGCATAAAAAAGCAAGGAGGACCCTGGGAAACCAAGCAAGCAGCTCCCCTCCCTGGTAAGTGGCTGTGGTGTGGCAGACTGTGGCCCTTTCAGGGGGAGAACCACCAGCGGCTCCTGAGATCTGCACCATGTTGGAACTTAGGACCCTGGGAAACCAAGCAAGCAGCCTGCCTCCCTGCTAAGCAGTAGTGAACCTACTGGTGCACAGCCTAAAGTCAAGCATCCCACTTCCCCTACCCCACGTCCCCTGTCCCCCCGTTAGCAAATGGGCACCAGAAATCTGAGCATCTCCTGGGAGGTTGACCATAACAAATAAGGGGGATTTCTTTCTACCATCAAAAATGAAGGCAAATATTTTATTACTGTTTTGCTTTATTCTGTCTGATTAATGGTACTGCTCTATTCAATATTCTGTTTTGGTAAGTTCTATAATGTTCTGTATTTCATTTTATTTTGATATACACGATTGAAAGAACAACTATTGTAAAGTTAATGAAATATACTGAGACCTATTACTGTTATGCCAGCAACCTGCTGTGAAGTTCTGTACCAATTTCACTACACAGTCTCAGTTTGCTTTACTCTTCTATCTTGTTCTGTTATATTTTACTACTTTCAAAATAAAAAAATAAAGCAAGGCCAAAAATCACATGACCATCTCAATAGATGCAGAAAAAGCCTTTGACAAAACCCAACATCTAGTCATAATAAAAACTCTGAAGAAAATAGGTACAAAAATATGTCTTAATTTGATGAAAGCCATTTAGGACAAACCTCTTTCCAACATCATATTAACTGGGGGGAAAATCTGAAAGCTTTCCCTCTAAAAACAGGAACAAGATAAGCACATCCACTGTCACTGTTCTGTTCAAAACAGTCCTTGAAATACTAGCCAGAGTAATTAGGAAAGGGAAATAAATAAAAGGGGTACATATCAGAAAGTCAAAATATCATTATTTGTAGATGACATGATCCACTATTTACAAGACCCAAAATTTTCCTTCAAAAGACTCCTAGAATAACCAAATCCAGCAATATAGCAAGATACAAAAGAAACACACAAAAATCAATAGAGCTTCTGTATACTAATAGCGAACTCGCTGAAAAAGAAATCAGCCCCAAAAAAGACCCACTAATGACATCAAGAAAAATTAAATACTTAAGAATCAGAAAATGCAAAGATATTCCCTATTCATATATAGGAGAACAAATATAATCCAAACAGCTACGCTTCCCAAACTGACATACAGATTTAATGCAATCCCAATCAAAATATCAACAGCTATATTCACAGATGTAAAGAAAACCATCCTAAAATTCATATGGAACCAGAAGAGACTGCGAATAGCAAAAGCAATCCAAGGCAGCAAAAGCCAAGCTGGTGACATCACAGTCCCAGACTCAAAGTTATATCACAAAGCTGTGGTAACAAAACACCACAATAGTGGCACAAAACAAGCACGAGGATCAATGGAACAATATAAAAGCAGAAACAATCTCAGGCACATTCACCTTTTTAATCTTTGACAAGAGGTCCAAAATAATACACTGGAAGAAAGACAGCCTCTTTCACAAATGGTAGTGAGAAAACTGCATATCCACGCAGAGATTGAGTCCAGGTCCACGTATCTCACCACATACTAAACTAAAATCAACATGGATCTAAAATCTAGATGTTAAAATAGAAATATCTACTCTGCTGGAAAATAAAGTAAGTAAAACTCTTCAAGATGTAAAGAAAGACTTCCTGAACAGAAACTCCAATGGCACAAAAAATAATAATGAACATCAACAAATGGAATCATATCAAATTAAAAAGCTTCTGTATAACAAAAATCACCTCACTCAGCCACACTTTTTTTTTTTGAATGCATATAAACCGGGCATGGTGGCTCATGACTGTAATCCCTGCACTCAGGAGGCGAACACAGGATGATCATTGCAAATTCGAGACCAGCCTGGGATACAAAGTGAGCTCAAGGCCAGCCTGAACTGCATAGTGAGATGCTGTCTCAAAAAGACAAAAAAAATTAAAATCATAATATCACAGACACGAGCATACCGATGTTTATAGCAGCACACTGTGTAACAGCTGCATTTTGGAAACAGTGTATGTGTCCATCCACAGGTGAAATGCATAAGGAAATACGTTATTTATACACACTACAGTACTATTCTGCCATCAAGAAACCGGAGGCATCTGTAGCTAAATAGATGCAATTCTAGCACATAATGTTTAGACAGTCAGCTTAAATATCACATGGTTTCTCTTATATGAGAAACTCAAAAACAAAATAAATAAATGAAAATTTACAAAAATAAATATATATATGAATGTCAGATAAATAGCAGGTAGGGAAAAGCTCAAATAATTCCCCAAATTACTTATCCTGCTGTTTCAGAAATATTGTAATATATAATTTGCTTCATTTATACCACTAGCATCTCTCATTCACTGAAAATTTGTGCTATTACCTGTTTGTTTCTTCTTTGTAACTCTGTCTGTGATTTATACTCTGAGTAACTACTTTGAAGATGATACACAGTGTATTGTTATTCTCATTTCATTATGAAATTTTGTTTTTATTTTTTCATAAAATTAAATAAAGGAAGAATGCAGGAGAACCAAAAGAAGCCAAAGACTATTAGAAAGCTAATTTTGCCACTCGCGGTGGTGAATGCTTGTACTCCCAGCACTAGGGAGGCTGAGGCAGGAGGATCCTTGTGAGTTGCAGGCCAGCATGGACTACAAAATGAATTCAAGGCCAGCCTAAACTGCACAGTGAAACCCTGTCTCAAAAAGAAAAAAATCTTGTCCTATCCTTGTTCCACTGTTTAGTTTCCACTTGACCCACAAAAATTTTTTTTCACACCCTTATGAATTTTCTCCGGACGGACAGTGGTCCCTCTGAACCTGTGAGACTCTGGTTCCAGTACCCTCCCCAATACCACCACACACCAAAAGACCTGAGGGTGGACAGGCTGGGGTGTAGCTCAGTGGTACAATGCTTGCCTAGAATGCACAAGGCTTTGAGTTCAAACTCAGCACCTCAAAAAACAAAAATCTAAGGATGCTAAAGTCCCTCATATCAAATGGCATAGTATTTTCACAAGTCATCTCTAAGTTACTAATAATACCCAGTACAATGTAAATGCTCTATCAAAATTATTATACTGTATTTTTTAGGAAATAATGATAAGGGAAATATTCAGTACAGATGGAATTTTTTTCCATATATTTCAATCAACAGTTGGTTGAATTCACAAACGCTGAGCCCACAGATACGGAAGGCTGACTGTACCTGTTAACAAAAGGATGAAGTTCTATTTTCCGGGTATTTTCACGTGAAAAGCAGCATATGTACATTCTATTCAGCATCTCACTTTCATTAGCTGAAATATCTGGGTAGCCACTTTCTCAGTACAGACAGTTTCACCACTCTTCGCTTAAGTAAAGTAGTAAGTGGTTCGTGGCTTCAGTGTGAAATAGTTTAGGCAATGCTCCCTACCGACAGGGATTTGCTCTTCCCAGTGTTTTACTCTGCCCAGTAATACCACAGTGAGCGACCCAGTATGCATCACTCCCTGTATGCGGAGATAGGCCTGAGGCAGACGGTGGCTGGGGCCATCCGCTTGTACAGCTTGTGGGATTATCTCAGCCAAACCCCTGTGCAATTGGTGTGAGGTGCAGGTCCACACGCTCACCTAACACACTGGGCCAGCTCCCTATGGCTGAAAGCAAGGCCAGGCAGCTCTGTCTGGGTTCTGCCTTCCCAGCTCACCTTCATCCCTTTGCCTGGTCATCAAGCCCCTCGCCTCTACTTCAGGGAACTGCTCCTCTCCCAGGGATAAGCACTCTTATCATCAAAATGCCAAACCTGGCCACCAGAAAGAGCCCCTGCCACATGCCGGGTCAATCTCTACTCCCCACTCGTCCCCTGGATACAGGGATTGGCTCAAGATGGACAGAGGGTACCAGCCAGTCAATACTCTTCCGTGGGATCCGTCTAACTGGAGGTATGGAAAGCAGTTTTCTTTCCTCCCTGTAGAAAAGGGGGTTAAAACAAAATTCCCCCCATTTCATTTGGCTAATTCAAGGTGGGCTTTCTGTCACTTGCCATCAAAAATCCTGGCTAATACACTGTATATAACTATAATCCCAATTTGGTTATAATATACAGAAACAGATGTGGGTGTCAGTGCACTGTGTGGGAGGATGTGTGTTTGGATAGAAAAAAAGAGACCAAAAGAAAACACATTAAATGTTAATAGCGGGTGTGGTGGCTCATGCCTGGCATCCCTGCTACTCAAGAAGCTGAGGCAGGACTATGAGTCTAAGCCCAGCCTGGGCAAATTAATGAGACCCTGTCTCTAAATTAAATGTTAATAGTGATTATCTCTGCAGTCCCTCCCCCAACCTGGGACTCCAGATGATTTTTACTTTACTCTTTGTACTTTTCTATATTTTCCACATTTTCTGCAAGGAACATGGATTTTTAAAATACTTCACATAAAAAATAAATAAAAACTAAAATATTACACAGATTTCTTTAAAAACTCAGATTGCCAAGCAGCAGCCCAGAGGAAGGCTCTGAGCATCCGTGGTAGTCACAACCATGCAGGTGCCCACCAGAGATTGTACTGCACAGCTGGCACCCGCTAGGACAGCTGCTGCTGACTCTGGACTGGCAGGTCACTGAGAGCATCTAGTTTGTGGTCACTAAACCCTAGCCCTTCGCTCACGTGGCCCAAACTCCTCTCTCCATACTTCCTCTCAGGCCCCTTTCTAACCCCACTAACACCCATCACCGCCCCATCAGCCTCCTCTGAGGGCCCCACAAGGCACTGACAATTCGCTGTCCATTAGCTGCTCCTGCAGCAGAAGGAAACTGTCAGGATGAACAGAGAGCTCCCTAGAGGAGGCCCAGAGCCACTGCACCTGCTCCTGAGCCTGTCCTCACGGGGCTGGGAACACATGGCCACTGGGGGAGGGCGCAGGGGAACAGGGATAAGAGAAGCCTCCAGGGACCTTTAACTTCAGAACAAAGACTATTAGGAGTGGGAGGACTGCGTCTTCCCATTGTCCCCAAGGCACGCTGGCTCCAATCTTGGCATCTCAGAGTTCACAGTCACCAGGCTGGGGCTGCTCTCTCCCCCAGATGTCTATGTTAGATACATCATGGTTCCGAAGAAAACATGTGGGTTGTTGATTTTTTTACTACCATTTTTAAGTGGCAGTCACACCACTGTGTGACCATCATTAACCAGGACAAAAACTTTAACTCATTCCAAACAGAAGCCGCATTTAATAATTTTCCTCTCCCCATCTCCCAGTAAGTTCTACTGTCTTCCTCTATGAATCTACCTCTTTAAGAGACCTCATACAAGTGTGCTGCAGACTGAAGGACTGTGTCCCACCGAAACCCCCAAGTTCATAGGTTGAAATGCTGACCAACAATGAGATGGCATTAGGAGGCAGGGTCTCTGGGAGGCCATTAGGTCAAGAGGACTGTGGATCAGTTTCCTTACAAAAGAGGCCCCATAGCTTCCCTTCCTTCTTCTAACCATTTAAGGACACAGCCAGAAGACGGTGGCCTGTGAACAAGGAAGTGGCCTCCCCAGACATATCAGCCCCCTTGATCTTGGAATGTCCAGCCTCCAGCGAGGAAGAAACGATGTTTGTCATCTAAGCATCCAGTCTGTAGTACTTCATTCCAGCAGCCCAATCAGAGTAACACACAGTGGAGGACATGGCCTTTCCCGCCTGGCTTATCTCAGTCGCCATAAGGTCCTCGAGGTTTGCCCATGTCGCAGCGTAATTTCATTCCATTTTATGGCTGAATAATATTCCCCTGTAAGGACACACCATGTTTTGCTGATCCATTCACTGCAGAAGGGTACTTGGACTGCTTCCACTTTGGGGTGCAGTGAACGATGCTGCTATGATCATTGTCATCCAACTATCTGTTTGAGTTCCTGCTCTCAGTTCTCTGCGTACAGACCTAGGTGCGGAATTCCTGAATATAATTTTTGTTTACATGAATGATTCATTAAAGAACAAGCGAAAAGCATTTATTAGTTCTAAGCCAATCTCATAGAAAAGAAAGCCTCAGGCCATAGTTTGAGCACCATATACGTGCTGTATTATATAAGGTGCTACCTCCCTGGGTTTTTCCATGAGGTTTCAGGGTGCCCCTCTGCCCTTCTGCAGAGTCATATTTTTATTCCCTAGGTTTGTGTGCATCTCCACTCTGCACCGCCCCACCCCCGCCAGCATTTTGACTTCCACAGGGCCTGGCCCTGAAGCAAGGCAATAGATCACAGTCAGCCCAGCTCTCTGCCAGGGCCCTATAACTAACACCATCCAGGCCAGATGACTAGGAGGAGTGGAAATCCAGACGTCCTGGGTTGAAGGACAACTGTGTCACATCATTAAAAAAGGATGGGAAAGGGCTGGCAATGCAGCTCAGAGGTACAGTGTTTGCCTAACATATATGAGGTCCTGGGTTCAAACCTCAGCATCAGAGAGAGAGATGGAGAACCAACAGAGTGAAGATCGACCCTGAGGGAAGGGGCAGGGAATAGCTCAGTGGTGATGAAGCACCTGCCTGGCAAGCACCAGATCCTGAGCTGGATTCCCGGTACCCCACCATGAAAATCCTGAGGGAGGTCAGACTGTCCTTTTAGATAAAGGCAATCAGCCACAAGTCTGACAGCCTCAGTAAGCATATGAACCAAAGGAAAGGGAGCCCAATGAGTGTGTTTATGATAAAGGTTAGAGAATCCAACCTGCTGCATCAGCAGAGAAGAAAGAAGGCTTTAACCAGAAGAGGCAGAAAGAGACACCTTGAATCTGGGAGAGGACCAGCAGCTGTGCCACCAGCCACGTTGACAAGACCAAGCCAAAACCAAGACCAACTAAACCATCAAGGCCAGCAGAGTGAATTGCAAAATTCCCATAGGTGATAATTTCTCTGACACATGATTCTTAATAGATGGAGAGGCATTTGGTAACTTATGTGCTATGCATGGTGTAGCTTGCAGATTTGTGGTCAGCTATTGGTTTTTGCCTGCATAGCTTCCAACCCTGATCTTCTGGGAGCCACATTTCCTTAGGTGAAGCAACCCTCCTATGTACACCTTCAGCCAAGCAACTCTATTCCCAGGGCCAGGCGTGAGCACAAAACCCAGACACGGTTAATAGGATACCCTACCCTCTGGCCAGAGCTCAGAATGGGGGTATGCCCCATTATGTCCAGCATGATCTGGGACTTTTGCTAACACTCCTGAGAACCAGATTCAGCCTTACTGTTGGTGTTGAGAAACACAGAACGTAAGTCTAGAACAGACACTGTCTGTCTGGGTGAGTTACCTGTCTGAAGATGAAGTCAATCCAAAAGGAAGTAGAGGCTTCCAGTGGGGAGAGAAAAACCAGTCTCCGAGGACACCATTCAAGACTGTGATTCAGACATGCCTGAATGCGTCCCCCTTGGACTATCTAGACACCTAAACCAAAACATTTCTTTGAACAGGGGCCTGCTCCTTGCAACCAGAAGATTCCTAATTCAGATAAATTATGAATCAGAATCAGAAGTGCAGCCACACTGGGAATACCACCAGTCACCCTCTAAAAAAAAAAAAGACCACTTGGCCTCGAACTTCTGCTTAACAGAACTGCAATTAGACAAATGTTATAGATCTGTATTACAGATTGCTTCAGCTCTAGTATGTAAACTGGGGTACCAAACTGTCACTTGAGTTGAAAACCAAAGAAACTGCCCACAACTAGCCTACTCCTCTTTCTTTGGTATTCAATACCAACCCCAAGAAGGCCTCAACCACCTTGAGAGTCTCATTGTCCACATTTTCAGAAGGAAATTCACACCTGCCTCAAATCCAGATTATTGTGTTCCCTGCTTCTCCTGCCTCCGTTCCCCCACTTAACTGTTAATGAGAACGCACTGCCTCAAGTCATCTTTCCCTCAGAAATCCAGTGCCACCACCAACTGCACACAGCCTGTTATGGACCTGCAGGTGCCTACACTCCTCTCCTCCAGCCCCTGGCTCTCCTGCCTTGGGTTCACACAGCGAGGCTGGTCTCTCCCTCTGAAGTTCTCCCGCTGGGGCACACTGCCTGGTACACACCAGCCTATCACAGATGTGGATGGGGAAACTGAACAAGGCATACATGAACATTTGGAACAACCCCACTTACATAAACACAAGACTGCTGCCTGCATTTATATCCATGGAAGGGAAAGGGCAAGGCTGCAGAGGGTGCTGAGAACACTTCCCAGAAAGGGAGGTGAGGGACAGAGGAACTGAGATATGGAAGTCAGGTGTTTCCGTTCTCACCACTTGCGCCACAGCCCAAGTCCTATCTCCAAGTGGCCACTAGCTATCAGCCACTGGACTTCGTTGACATCATACTTGATGCACTTTTGGTTTTTTGTTTGGTTGTTTGTTTTGGTACTGGGGATCGAACTCAGGACCTTGGGCTTGCCAAGCAGGCACTCACACTGCTGAGCTAAACTCTCAGTCCTTTAAAGCACTTTTGGCACAGCCTGTTTCAGCTACCTCTTAATTTACACAGTTTCTACCTTTGCATGTTAGGTTAAATCCCATTAAAATGAATGCCCTATGAAAGTACAGAGAAATGAGAATTGGGGGCTGGGGATTTAGCTCAGCGGCATAAGCGCCTGCCTTGCAAGCAGGCAGTCGTGAGTTCGATCCCCGGTACCATAAAAAGGAAAAAGTCCAAAAAAAAAAAAGAGAGAAATGAGAATTTCCAATGCACAAGGATGGCAACCTGAGAAGCCAAGACACCTTCCAGCTTGAAAGGACACACCCCTCCTAAGTGGAGGCTGTACTACTCCCAGTTCAGACCAAGAATTCAGAAGGACAGATGCCCAGGGGCACTTGTCCCATCTGAAGTTCTGCCCTCCATCCAGTTTCCTCCCAGCTACATTAAATTCCTTTCAAAGATAGCGAAAGCCAAGCACAGACAGGTTGGCCTCTCAGTCAGTGTCACCGCATACCAGGGAGGCGAAAAGATAGAATCTGACATCTGACACACTGAGTATGCCACCGTTTCTGAACTGTGGCTTTCGTGAAATGAAGGAAGCGAGATTTCAGTGCCAGCCCCGTGTACATCTGGAGGGGCTGCACCCACACCCTTGCCCACAGCCCCGCTCTCAATACAGTAACGCTCAGCCTCCTGAAATTTCAGTCCCTTTATTTCAGGACTTTTCAGAAGGGGAAGGAGAACACTCAAAGGCAAATCCACAGGTGCCGATCTGCAGGGATGCAGCAAGGCTGCTGAGTCTCCTCAGCTGAATCACAACTAACCGGCCCCCAACCAAGGAGCATGCAGGATTGGGCCACAACCCCAAGCCTCTGTGTTCAGAGTTACACCCAAAGTTCCCCCAACCTGTGGGACCCCTGCCTCCCACACAGTACATGTCATCCATGGGAACTGGGACAGATGGCACAAGTGAGGCACGGATGTGGCCACGTATGGGGAGGTCACAGTTAACAAGTGGCTGGCGTTCACAGTACAGTAAGGGAAAACAGGCCCTCTCAATATTCCCAGATTTCTCAAGAAGAGACTGGTACCCAGATCCATAATACGGAACCTTCCAGTTTAAAAATATCCACTGAAGAGGGCAAAGAAAAGTATGTGGGCCAGCACTCCGAGATGCTGAGGCAGAAAGACTTCCTCCAGCTTGGGGACAGTCTGGACTACACAGTGAGTTCAAATCAGCCTGAGGGCATAATGAGATCCTGTCTCAGAACAAAACAAAATGCCAGGCATAGTGGCGCCGGCCTGTAATCCTGGGAGGCTGAGGCAGGAAGATCGCTGTGAGTTCAAGGCCAGCCTGGGATACAAAGTGAGTTCAAGGTCAGCCTGAACTGCATAGAGAGACCCTGTCTCAAAAAGACAAAAATAAGAAAAGACAAAACAAAACAATGTGGGCAATCTGAAGATTCCCCAGCTTCCAATCTCTACCGCATCTTCCCTCATTCAGGGACAGGACATTGTGGGGCTGTAGGACATGACAGTGAAAAATGAGGGGAGAACCTCACTTCCACACCTGTAGATTCCACACCTACTAGACAGGGCTCAGGCCCTGTCCTTAAATTACACGTGAGCACCATGGCTCCCTCGGGGAGCTGTTACAATTCGTCCCACCCTGAAAGGAAGTACTTGCGATCATAACTTGGCCTATATAGTGTTCCCTGTGATTGGGAAAGATCTTTACATTAAAAGTAGAAAAAGGCAGAGGAAGCGGAAAGGAGGAGGGTAGGGGGCTCTAACCAACAGGCTTGTTCCCTCCTGCCTTCTGAGACACAAAGTAAGCCTGAGGCTGGCAGGGCCAGCTGTCTCAGGACACACATGGGACTGACTGTCTCCAGGGACGTTCCCAGCTCCTGGAGGGCTCCAGGAAGGACTTGGCTTGGGTGCCAGCCTGCATGAAGCAAAGTGTTCACAACTATAAGCTTAAAAGCAAGTGACAATTTTTCAGTCCACCCTGGATCCAACAGCACTGCATAATCAAAGCATTGGCCCCAGGTTCCCACTAAGTGTGTCTGGAAGGAGACAAGAAGGTCAAACCCAGTTCAGTCATGCCTAGAAACTACTTTAGGTTCTCTGACACCATTTCCTTCAAGGCTGGACCAGGCCTACCCACTCCGAAACATCTATGAAGGCTGCCCTGGTTACCACCAACATGCACTTAGAGGGAACTCCAGATGGTGAGCTGGCCTTGACTTTAACTGTACTGGACTATGGTGAGCCGGGCAGGAGCCTGCTGGGGCCTGAAAGATTCTATATTTTAATCTAGATGGTATCTATGACAAATACCTAGGAGAAAATTCATGGAGCTGTAATCTTAAAATGCGCACACTCACTATACTCGTTATATTTCAATACATTGATAGCAGCAGCATGCATACATGCATGAAGTAATTACCACAAGCTACATGCTGCACAACTTCCTGTCTCAGGTATTCTGAACCATGTAATAGTTAAGAGCACAGAACTAAGTTAAAGTTCTGCTGTTCAAATAGGCAAAGGCCTAGGCTCAGTGCCAGAGCACTTGCCTAGCAAATGCTGAGCCCAGGTCTCCTCTCCACGAGCCCTAAAACCAGGAAGGGGTCAGGGATGAGCAGCAAGGCCCTGGGTCGGATCCCCACCATTGCAGAAAGCATTAATTAACTAGTAGAATGAAGACACACAGGCACGAAAGCCCTAAGCACAGGACCTAGAAAACAGCAACGTTCGCTGTGGACTTGTTGCCACCACCACTCAGCCCTACTGGGCTCATTTTAACCCGAAAATGGGCCCTTCCTTCCACAGCACCTCCCAAAGCTCAGGCATGTTCACACTGTCTTCCTAACTTTCCCCAAATCTTAGTGCCGCCTATTACTTCTCTTAACACTTTTCTTTAAATTGACTTGCAATTTTTGACTTAAACAAATATGCTTTTTTAAAGTGTTATGTAACTGTCATGCATGAAAAACCAGCATCCCTTGCCAGGATTCGTTTTTTAAAATAGCTATTAAAATTAAAAAAAAAAAAAAAACACTTGTCCACCTGAAATCATCTTGCCCACCTCATTTATTTTTTTATGGATTAGGTAAGCAAGAAAATCGTTTGCTAGCAGTGGGGGAGGTGGGAGATGAGGGGGAGGCAGGAGGTGCAAGGGAGAAGGGGGTCTGTCATTCCACTTTAAATGACCGAGAGACTTCCTGGGCCCTCCGGCAGCCCCCGTGTACACAGAAGTGGTTTTCGCTGGTTGAACTGAACAGGCCTGGCAAGCCCTTTATTTGGCAATATACTGGTAAGCAGCCATCTGTGCACCAGGCAGGCTCCAAATAGATAAAACTACATTTAGGAAAAAAATAGACCCTGGCTAATGGCGACTGTTCACTAATTCTGACAACCACCGGCCCCCTCTTTGGCACAAATGATAGTAACCTGCTTCTGCCTGGCAGGCAGCACCCCCACAACTCAAGACCTGGGGACCCAGAGCCAAGCACAAGCCTGGTGCCCAGCTCCAGCTTCCCAACAGCAAAGCTGCACTCAGCTCCTCCTCTCTGTGAGCCTCAAAACCATGTGGAGGCCAGGAAGGGCTCAGAGGATGAACCATAGAACTATATGGATGCCTATGATCATTTGCTTTTTTTCTCAAAAACCGCAAGGAAGGAAAGGGACAGTCCCCAGCCTCAGCCGAGGAAAGGGCACCTTGGAACCTGCACCAGAGAACGCTGCAGTACTATGAGGACAGTGAGGGCGGGAGGAGAGCCTCTAAATCTAGAGTCTCTCCTTCATCCTGGGCAGGGCGGGGACAAAGGCCAAGTCCCTGATCTCAGCTCGTGTTCTAGGGAAAGGAAAAGAGAACAAGCCACTTATTACAAACTGGAAAACATAAGTCAATGACAAAGTGCCATGAAGGAAATAAAAGGAAAAGCAATTTGGTGAAAACCCTAAATGATAAAGCAGTCACTGGAATAAACTGCTTAGACTGGATAATCAGGGGAGTCCTTTTGGAGAAGAGGATATCTGAATTATGAGTCCAGCGATGAGGAAGCACCTGCCAGTTAAGTCACTGTTGACAGCAGGTGCAAAGAGCCTGGGGCAGGGACGTACAAGGCATGTTCTAGGAGCAGAAGTAAAAGGATCACAGTGAATGAGGCGTGAATTGGTAGAACAGAAGGTCACTGGATTTCAAGTGAAATGGAAAGCTTTCTTCAGGAGAAAAGCTTACCTTTATTCAAGTTTTTAGAACTCCAGTCTGGTCACCATACAAATGAATAAAGACAACTAGAATCAAGGTTATCAAACAGGAGATTAAAACATTGACCCACAGGAAATCAGATAAACTCAATTAAGTTTCACATTCTGTCCCTTAAATTCCCAGGCTCCAACTCCTCAGACTCTAGGGGAGGTTAACAATGTGAAGCTAGTTAAAGGGAGACATTTGCTCTTTAAAGCAAGGACAGCCAACTGGGTGGCATTCAAACATCAGACAGGAGAGAGAGCAGACAGGCCCTTCAGAAAGAGCGAGGCCAGGCCACCTCCTAGGAAGATAAGGTGCCATCTGTTCTGGGGCCAGGAGTGGGTCAGCTCCAAACCTGTGCCCATTGGGGTCTGGATCTCTGGGACTCCAGGGCAGGACTCCTGGAAAACCTGCAGGCTCAGACCTCACCTCCAGCCACCCACAGGCTGTCTCCAAAGGCAGAACACAAGTCTCCTCCCTGACACCAGAGTCACCAAGATGAAAAGGAAGGGGGGGATCAAATCCAAATCCGATGATGTCTCTAGAACTATCATGGTACGGGTAGCACCAGGAACAGCAGAACCTGGTAAACACCACTAAGAGGTGAATGCAGAAACCCCCCCGGATAAACCACCCAGGGCTGGGGCTGCAGTGCTATGGGAGAGTGCTCCCCGGCACGTCCCAGGCCAGTGGTGGCAGAACCATGGCACACTGCCTCAGAGAGCTGTTCATTATCACTGAAAGCTCTAAAAGGTTCACCATCCCCCTCCCAGGCCCTTCACTCTATGCCCAGCACCACCACAAATTAGAGAAGAGGACAATCAAGTTTCTTCAATAAATAAACTGCAAGGCAAAAGAAAAAACAGAGTCGCAGAAAGAAATTTTACAGATTCAGAGATGTACAACAATCATATCTCGTTTGAACACTGACTCACAGAAATTTGAAAACTTTTATGAGACATTGGGGAAGAAATTAGACACTGACTAAATATGACATTAAGACATCACTGTTAATTTGGAGGAGTATGACAATTTTGTTTAAAGAATTCTTAAGATACAAACCAAAATATTTAAGAACAAAGTGCTAATGTCTGGGATGTACATCAAAATAATTTTGTGGGTGTGTGGGATGGTAAATAAATGCAACGGTCCAAGCATGGCATCACAGGGCTGTAATACTAGCATTCTGGAAGGTGAAGGCCGTCAGTCACAAGTTCAAGCCCAGTTCAAGCAACCTGATGACTCAGCAAGGCCCTGCCTCAAAATTAAAACTGTAAAAAGGGATGAAGAAAGCCAGGGTTCAATCCCTAGTAAAACCTCCCCTCCAAAAACCGGGGAGGGGACAAGCCTGGTCACGAGCTGAGGAGGCTGAAACTGAGTATCATTCTGTAGTACTCTCCGTACCCTTGTATGCTTGAGAACTGTCATAGTAAACAAGATTTTGTAAAAACTAGGGATGGGTTTTCTCTAAGAACCCACACAAGAAGAGCCCATGAGCCACCACACCACACAGTAAAAGAACCACACTCAGTAAAAGTACACTTCTCCCCTTAGCCTGGCAGCAAGCATCTGCTGAATGATGAGTGAATCCGTATTTTCCTCCTCATAAACCCCACAGCAGGACTGCCCCAAAATAACCACCCCTGTATCAGGTGGGTTTCTTCTCCCTTTATAATAAACTGACCTCCAGTTCAGTGTCACCAGAAGGCCATACTGGCTTCATGAACCACATCTTCCAGAACAGATACCTTCTGATTATGGTCCTCTGCCTTCCTCCTTCAGCCAGCCTGTCTGTTTTCTCACCATGGGGGCAAAGCTGTCCATCGCCCCCTTCTGTCCCTATGGAGAGGCTGCTCTGGAGCTCGCCCTCACCTGTCCCATCCAGAAACAAACAGGCTCTTCAGCCAGCCTAATGGCTCACACCTATAATCCTAACACTTGGGAGGCTGAGGCAGGAGGATTGTTGCGAGTTCAAGACCAGCCTAGGCTACAAAGTGAGCTCAAGGCCAGCCTGAACTGCATAGTGAGACCCCGTCTCAAAAAGACAAAAAGACCCCCCCCCAAAAAAAAACAAAACAAAAAAAACCAAGTTCTTCTCAGTCAAAGCATGTTAAGGGAACTCTCTATCTCCAGGGAGATGCCATCCCACCGTCTCCTCAAAATCGTGTACAAACCAAGCTCTCTCAGACACCACACTGGAGATGCTCAGAAAGAGGCAGAACCTCCAGGCTGCCCCACAATTACAGCAAGGAACTGTCAAAGTCAAAGCTGATTACCACTGCACCCATTTCTGCAACAGCAAAACTGAGGCTGCAGCTTTGAGCACAACTCTGGGGACCTATCAAGAAGAGTGTCTGAGAGTCTCCTTGTTCGGGGCCTACAGCCATACTTGTCTCATCATCCTCCCTGGCATACCTACTTGCCCCTAATATGCAATCTTTCCAAGTGGTTCAGAGAGAAAAAGATTAGGTAAGGACCACTAGGACCATTTCAACCCTGAAGGCAAAGAGCCAAGAGTGTTATCCATTCCAGGCTGTCAGAGGTGCTAGGAAGATCAATGGATGAATCAAGCCTTCTGGAAGGAGGGGGAGAGGCCTGAGTCAGAGCTGACCCTGTGATGAGAGAGGAGGAAGGAAGAACTCAGCAAACTCAACACTCAGCACACAGTTTGGGGAAGGCTTAAGAGAGGCTGGCAGCTGCAGCCTGATCCAGGCCCCCTGGCCAGCCAGCACCCGTGGAGTAAGGGTCAATGGCGTGCACTGTGCTGATTTCAGATGCTTAAAGACAAAGAAACCCCAGATTACAGCAACGGAAGCAAAGGTCATTTAAACACTAAAAGGAAGCCAGTATCTCTCTCTACTTGGGAGGTTAAACCCACAGCCAGCGCCATCAGCATGGCTGGAGCAACGGAAGACTCAGATGGAGACAAGCACCACCAACGTCTGCCTGCATTGCAGGGAAGAGCACAGCACAGCAAAGAAGACAAGGTCCTATGAGCCTGGGGCATCCTGGGCTCAGCCAAGTCCCGCTTCCCCTGTCCAGCTCTTCCTATGCCTTACTGCCCCCCCCCAGACTCTCTCTCCCCAGGCCCAGGCCACCTGCCCATATACTTGGCCCATGTATGGCTGGTCTTGAACATTACTGGCAAAGCTGTCACCACCAGATACCTTTCCTTAATTACAAGGGGCACCAGGCCAGCAAAGAGAGGATGGGAGCAGTTCTGATCAAACCCTCTCCATCTTCATGCAACACTCTTGACCTTGCATCTTCACCCATTATTGCACTTGAGCCTCACAAGCCCTCTGGTCCCTGAAGAAACTGATACTTGGGGAGTGTAAATCTGTATTATCTTATCATAGTCAACATATGAGCCAGGCCTCAAAGTTTCAGCTTCTTCCGGTGAAGGGCATTTCCACCCCACCACATTCCATCATCAGAGTCAGGAGCTGGTCTGATGCATCTGTCCTTCCCATGAAGCACATTTTCCTTTGTGTTCTCCAAAAACAGGCCAAGGATGTCTCAAACCAGTCATTCCACACATCTTCTGACTCTAAAGGGCCAGTGTGTTTATCCCCACTCTACAGATTAGATGTTGAATGGCAGGGAACAGAAGGAATGAAAGTCCAGGGACAAATGGGGCCCAATCTGGAGCAGCAGGCTCCACAGTTCAATGGGAGGTTTCTTCTGCTAGGCACTTGTGTCTCCAACATCAGCCATTCCAAGACCACCTGCAGGATTTCTGCCATATTCAGGACCACTGGCAGTTTTACTATTTCTATTCAATAGACTCCTTCTTGTGATTGTATACACTTCAAGTGATGCTTTATATGACTGCCACAAATTTAAAAAATCAGTATCACTAGCCATAACGAGAAGGAACGCCTAAAAATAAAACAGTACAAAAACAAAATGATCTCCATTCTAGGCAAACACCCTCTCCCATTTAAAGAACCTGGTCAAACAACTGCTCTCTCTGTTACACAAGGAAAACTAGCAAGTGTTAAAAAAAAAATCTAAAAAGTGTTAAAAGGCCAGACACCAACCTGAAACTTTCTGCTTGAAGAAATCACGAGCACTGGCAGAGAATGCAAAAAGGAAGAACTTTCTCACTGGGTGACTCAACGTTATTTCATACTTAACAGCCTTAAGTTATTTCACTACAGTTTCATCCCAGGCTGTGGGAAACGTCTTATTAGACTGCATCTTGTGAAGAGGGGACCAGAGATGGAGAAAATCCGCCACAAGGACAGCTCATTCCATCTTCTCAAAATCCGTCTGTTTACTGCCCACCACCCACCTCACTAAGCAGCCAGCTTCTGAGCAAGCCAGGGGCTGCCGGTCACCATCCAGGTTTCTGGCTTCAGTGCTCTTGTCTTAGCCCTTGTCTTACAGACAGTGCAGGGGTCAACACTGCAACAGGGCTACAGAGATTAGGGTCCTGCAGGACCACCTAAAGTTTCAGCAGTTCCACGGGATCTTATGTCCCTCGGGCCTTGACAAGCTTTGTCGTATCCCCTAGCAGAAAAGGGAGGCTTGCTTGCATGAGCAGCTTTCTGGGGTCCGGTGGAATCATCCTGCAGCTGAAGTTCAGAAAGCTGCTCCAGTACTTCCTTTCTGCACCCCAGCTCCACACTTCCCACCCTACAAGTCGCCCAAAGTGTCTCTGAAATAGCCCAAGAAAACATCTTCAACACCCAAGAACGAACAGTTAGGTCCAGGAACCCGAGAAAGACCAAAACCAAAGAGGAAACTCAAACACACAGGCACGGTGGGGGGCGCCCTGCCTTCGGGCACCGAACGCGGAGCAAATGAAGCTCGGCCAGGCGACACCTCGCGGGCCCAGCCAAGTTGCAGAGAAGCAAATAGCAACACCCGCACGCTGAGTCGCTCGGGCTGGGCCAAGGGCTGGATCAATGCTACCCGCGCCGCAGGCTTTCAAGACGAGCGCAGCCCTGGGCAAACGCGAGGTCTGGGGGCGAAGGGTGAATCCCGACGCCGATGCCCCGCCTAGGCGCCCTCGGACCAGCCGGCGTCTCAGACGAAGCTCCGAACTCGCTCCCGCGACCCACCTGGCGAGGCGCCTTTCTCCACCCAGCACTAAACCTCATGCCGGTTGGAAAAGTCCACCCCAAAGAAAACTGGGGTTCAACACGAGAGCGGAGGAGAGAGGAGGGGCGCTGCCAGTTTTACCTTTTCTCTTTATTCTGTTTTCGGGATTTGTGCAGGAGTCCGATGAGCACCACGGCAGCGCGGATCCCCGCCTTTCGGCAATGCATCCTCTCGGCGGGCTGGGACATGGCGAGGCCGCCGGCGGTGCCCAGCCGCGCCCTCGCCCGCCGCGCGTCCCCGCCGCCCCGGCTCCGCGCGCTCCGCGCCGCCCGCGCCCCGGCCCCGGCCCCGGCCCCGGCCGCCCGCCTCGCATGGGCCCCGCCCCGCCTAGGTGCGCCCCGGGGGTCAGGTGACCGGGCGCTCACTTCCTGGCGACCTTCAGCGTCTCCTCGGGGCCGGCGGAGCGGCCGGCGTCCGCCCCCCTGGCGCGAGCATTTCAAAGGCTCATGCGGGCGCGGCTCGAGGCCGGGCTGCCCGGCTCCCGCCGCCGCCCCGGGGACCGCGCCCGGCCCCGCCCCGCACCCCGGCCCGCCGGCGGAGGGAGGCGCCTGGGCTCGGTGCGCGCGCTCCCCCTCTACGCGCGGCGCCTGGTCCCCTTCCCGGGCCCTCGCGCCCCGCGCCCGCCGGCCTGGACTCTGTCCCCACACCGAGGCGGCTGACGCGCTGCGAGCCCGGCCCGCCGGGTTACTTCCCGATGCTGTCACCGTCTTTAAAGCACTGGGAGAACACACATGCACCGGGAGGAAACGCGCGTCCTCCCACAGCTGAAGCTGCCCCCGCGCGCCGCACGGCCGCACGGCCGCGGGCCTCCCCCACCCCGGGATCTGGCTGCCGGAGGCTCGAGGGGGCTCCTGGGCCGGGCGGGGCTGAGGGCGCTTTGGGTGGCAGAGATGCTGCCACCTCCTGCCGCTCCCCACCCAGCGTCCGGGAAAGGTTGGTGGTGACAGAGAGGAGTGGCGACTGGGGTCACCTCCTGTGCAAGTCGGAGTCCTGGAAGTTTGCCCATACAAGGTCAGCAGTCAACTTCACAGACACCTCTCCACTGTGGAGACCAGGGTGCCAGGGAGACGAGCGCCGGGCTTCCCCCCCCCCCCCCCCCCCCCGTACTCCGGGTGCAGACTCCATCTTCGGAATGCTAGAGCGCAAGGTCAGGCATGCAGGCTCCCAGGGCAAGGGCCTGGACAGCGTAGGACCTCGCTCACAAGTTCCCCTCTGCCACTTCCATTTGCTGCCAGGCCTCCCAGACCCTGCCACCACTGAGGCATAACCAACCGCCCCCCACCCCCACCCCAGGGGAAAGGAACCTGGCAGGGGGCTGGAGGGAATTAAAACAAGCCAATTAGTCCATCTTTGGAAATGGTCCTGTTGGGGCCAAAGAGGTCCCCTAGGCAATTTGCCTTGTTTTTACACAGGCTCCAGTTCAAGCAAACAGAAAATCCTGGCAGGGAAGAGGACCCTGCTGGAGCAGGGAAGGGGCTGCAAATGAATTCCAGGGCCTGAGGCTGCAGCCCTGTTCTCCAATAATCCCAGCTTCTTGGTAGCAATGGAGCTGAGGTGGGGAGGAGGGAGTCCCAGAGAGGTTCCAAAGTGCACCTGGTCTATTTATGAAGCATCCATTAGCAATGGCCTTGAGCCCTCCTGAGCTGCCTGGGTGGTGGGGGATCACAGATATAACCATGCACATCTATTTATAACCAGACTGGAGTGGCCAAGAATGGCAGCTAAGATGGCTGCAAAACTACCACCAGAAATCGCTTCAGAATGGTTGGGAAAAGAATAGAGAAGTGTCCTGAGTGGGAAAGAGGAAAGCACCCCAGCACATGGTCCAGCTCCCAGGATCGCACAGGATCTGTCTGTTAGTGGATGGGCAACTTCAGCGGCATGGCAGGGCTAGCGATGGATCACTGGCCATATGGCAGCATGGATATATTTTAGCCACACACCAAGGAAGGCCACATCCCACTGGACAGCCTGTCTCACTCACCAGCAGTGAGCCCATACACACACACAAACACACATACACACTCATCCCAGTTCAGGTCAAGTGCACAACCACAGTGGGGCAAAGAGCGTGGAAATGAAGGTGTGAAGTCTCCCCATAAAGCAGATGCCAGGATCCATTCCTGTTCAGGCTCTCTCAGCTCCCACCCAACCTCAATGTGGCTGAAAACACAAAGCTATCTCCAAAGGACCGTCATCTCTCAGACCTTGATTCCGGAGACCCTAAAAGGGCGAGTGTTTCCTGAGTGTGGGACAGCTCTTCCTTCTACTCACCCCACAGCCTTCCACCACTAGGGAAAACACAGGATTCTCCTGCTGGACTCCAGCTCCAGCCGCCATAGCCTATCACACCCACTCCCCAGAGAGGAAACACCAAAATTCAAGGGAAGTTGTCAACTGCCGGGACTGAAATGCCCAGCTACTCTAGGCTAGGACTACCCACTCCACCAGACACTTACAATTTGTCCAGCTTTGTGCAAGAGACTGAGAGGGGAGAGATGGAAGACCACCCTTGCCCAGGACAAACAGGCTAACCACACTGCAAACAATATCGTTTCCAGCTAGTGTGTGCAGAGTAGCCCCATGGCTCCCCAAATTAGACCTTTTCCATGCAAGCGTCATGATTTTGGGCCTTAATGTCATAATGCTCAATTATTGACTTATTATTATTTTATTTTCATTAAATCAACTCACTTTTTTACTTAATTAATGGTAAAAGAAACCATCATCACCACCTTAAATGAAAACTTGTGCTCATTTGCTATCGATACCCTAAAAACAAACACAGATGTATTAAACTCTACCTCAGCACTCCTCCCTGCCAAAAGCTCTGAGCCCAAAGCACCTGGCTTAGAAAAGAAAACAGACACAAGTGTGAGGTGCTAGTGAGACACTTGTCCCACACTAAGACACTGTCCTTGAAGAAATACAGCTTGGAAGAGAACCGACACAGTTCTTACACGGGTGACTTGAAAGGGTTCTAAGGCCACCATGTCATGGGCAATTTGGGATGGACAGAGACAGGTACATGGGCCACAGGAAGCAAGGTCAGTAAAGACCTCAGTGCTCAGAGAAGTGGTGTCCTTTCAGGCTGTACCCCACCTCATAGCTTATCACCTTTCCCAACCCCAAGAGCCCACAGACCTAAGAACAAAATGCCAGGCAGCTGCCAGCCTGGGTCTCTGCCCCAAAGCAGGGGAAACCCAAAGGCTTGTGGGGCCTGGTGGGAATGGAGGGCAGGGATGGGAAAGTTAATCATGAACAGAGAGCGGACAGCTGCAGAGCCCACTCCTAAGGAGCCAGTGGGCTGAGACAGACACGCATGCTTGGTCTTGAAGAAAGGGCCCTTCTGTGCCTGGGAACCCACTCCAAGAGGCACATCCATGTGGAGCCTGGAGTCAGCCCTGCTGCCAGCACCCTGCTTCCAGAGAAAGCCTGCAGCGTGGCTCTCTCCCTGCACCACCCGACCTTGAACTGTGGGTGCTCCACCACTGCTCTGCAGCAAGATGCAGCCATTCTTAGGATTAGAACTGGGGCGGCCATGGGGCTGGGATTGGGCTGGAAAGGGAGGGAGGGAGGGAGGGTAGCATCTCTGGTGAATCAGATGTCTTCAGGGCTTCCCCTCTTTCTCTGAAGGGTCCTCAGCCATTCCCTGGACCATGTAACTGTAGGTTTAATGCAAGAGTTATAAATATACAACCTTAGATAGAACGATCCAGCATCCCTATCCCCATTCTACCTTTGGAGGCAAATATATACACACACCTGCTGGAGGAAATAATTCAGAAGCACCCCTCAGACCTGACACTTTCTCACACCTGCGCTATAAAGGCCAGACTGACATTCATTCTTGTCAGGTACACTGGCGCCCCCTTCTGGCCTACAGCACAATTGAGCCTGGAAGACTCCCATAAGGGAATGAGTGGAAGGAGAGAGAGAGGCAAGGATTTAAAAGTCATTTGAAAGGGGAAGCAGTTTCTGTTGTGAAAAGAGAAAACTGTAGGAAGAGTTTGCCAATACCCTAACAGCTCCCAACATCCCTGCCCAGAGCTCAGCTAGAAACAGGCCCATCTCACTGAGGGTCAGGACATGGGGTCAGGACATCCCTCCCACCCCGGGGCAGTGTTGGAAAGCCTCAAAGATAAGCCTTAAAGTCTCAGCTCAATCCTGCTGCCCCACAGCCACACATTTACTAGTTAGAGGCTCTGACAATAAACTGACCCTGTTTGTGAAAACAGATCTTGGTGACTTGTGTGGCATTTCTAAGCTCCAGGGAAAAGAAACCAAATCAAGGAAAGCCCAGATCACACTCAACAGTGAGCATCCAGTTCTTGGGCTGCACATCCTCTGGTACCCAGGATCACAAAAAGAACCCTGCAAGAAATGATATTGATCAGAACTTTGCTGATTTCCCATTCAGGGAAGCGAGGAGTTCTTCATGTATTGCTTTGGTTAATGAAGGTAATTAAAATCTCTCCATCTGTCCTCCTCCCCACCTCCATGGTTCATTTATGAATTTTTTTGTTAAATTTTAAGCTGCATGACTATAATGTTCCCCGCATGAGAAACATTTAGAAAGATTCTCCTAAGGATGAAATTTCTGATAAACATGAGGCACCTTTTGCACAGGGGCTGTCCAGATCACCAGAAAATCAGGAGCTCAGGTGGACAGCTCCTTCTCACCTCCAGGGTCCCCTATCCTCCACTTCCCTGATAGCAAACCTCCCAGCTTCTGCCAAAAGCACTTCCAACACTAGGGTTTCTGGGACTGAGTGGAGAGTCGAGAAGGAAGCTGTCTTTCCATATTAGCAACATTGCTTAGCAACACATCCTCCAAAGCAAGAACCAGCAGACTCTCCAAAAACCTATTCAGTTTGGCTGTACAAAGAACAGAGTGGTTTCTCATACTTGTATTATTTATATTCTCTTTTATATGCCCCGTAATGTGGTCTGTGCCTGGCTTCTTTGGGAAATGACAAAATATACTTATGTGAGATTTCCAGATAACTAAGCTTTGAGTAGCCGAACTTTGCACATGCCTGCTCACGAGCTTGCTGTTATTGTAATGACCTTGGTTAGAAATTTCCTTAGAATATCTTACACAGTGTCTTTTCTTTTCAAAGACAGGTTTTAGCGTAAATTTTCCAGGGTAACTCAGAACCATTATTATCAATATCAACTACTATAGTGAGCTAAAATGCAGTTATAAACTGCCAAGCTACTGAACTGAGAGACCCTGCATTTAAGGGCCTCAGAGAGCTGTAATACAAAACATTGCAGTGAGGAAACAAAACCACAAACCCCAGATAAAGGAGCCTGAGTTAAAATTCCACTCTATTTTTTTACTATGTAGCCTCAGGCTAAGAATTAACCTCTTTGTGCCTCAGTCTCTTCCTCTGTAAAAAGGGGATAACAAAGGTGCCACCCTCCTAGGGTTAGCATTGTGAAAGGCTTCTTGCCCCCCAGTACTAGAAACAGAATCCAAGGACACTCTACTATGGGGCTATATCCCCAACCCTTTTTATTTATATTTGAGAATGCTCGTGCTAAAGTGCCCAGGGCTGGTCTCAAGCTTACAATCTTCCTGCCTCTGCCTCTTCAGTAGCTGAGATTACAGGTGTGTGCCACCATGCCCAGATAGTTGCAAGGATTAAATAACCATACATCGTTCACATAAAGATTTGTATAAGAATGTGCACTATAGGGGTTGGAGATTTAGCTCAGCGGCATAAGCGCCTCCTTGGAAGCAGGCAGTCGTGAGTTCGATCCCCGGTACCGATAAAAAGAAAAAAAAAAAAAAAAAGAATGTGCACAATAGTTTTACTTGAAATATCCACAATCTGCAGTACATTTACAAACCGTGGTACATCTACCCAGTGGGATACTATTCACCATAAAAAGGAATAAAACACTGATATATGTAATATCATGGGTGGATTCAAAAACATTACGCTGAGTAAAAGAAGTTAGATCTAAAACATACCTCCTGCATGATTCCATTTACAAGAAAATTTGTAACAATCTAAGGTACAAAAGAATTAGAACAGTGGCTACCTCTAGTCTTAGATTTTTTTGGGTTATTGCTGGCTAGGTGGAAATATTCTGCTTCAGGATGGAGTAAAGGGTACATTTGGTCAAAATGTAGAATTAAAATTTGTGCATTTCGATGCATGTAAATTTTACTTTAAAAGAGCTGAAACTAATAATAAGAGAACCAATAATTATACGGTGGGAATGTGCAATGGTAAAGGGATGGATGAAACAAGGGCGGCAGAATGGTGGGGATTGCTGAAGCTGGGCACAGGGAATTTATTTCACTATTTATGTGCTGGGGAATTTCTACAATAAAAAAATAAAGAAAATGTTCATAGAGGGAGTAAAATGGTTAATAGTGGCTATCTCAGGAATTAGTATTGTTATTTTGTATGTATTTTTCTTCCACTTACAAATTTTATGTAAAGATTATGTATTAATTTTGCAAATTAAAAAAATTAGAGGGGCTAGGGCTTAATGGTAGAGCACTAGCCTAGCGTGCAACATGGCCCTGGGTCTGGTGTCCAGCATAAAAACAAATAAAATAAAAAGAAAAATACTGCCAGATGTGGCAGCACACGCCTATAATCCCAGCAGCTAGGAGGCTGAGCCAGGAGTTCAAGGCCAGCCCGAGCTACAAAGCAAGGACCCGTCTCACAAAAAAATAAAACCTTAATGAAGCTATCAGGTGAGAATGTGTGTGACTCACCCATACTTTGCTGGATCTTTGTGCTCTGGTGACAGCCGTGGCTGTCCCAATGGGGAACACAAAAAACCTAGTTTGGCAAAAATAAGGGGTGAGCACCTAAAGGGTTTCTGACCCCTAATGCAAAGCCTGTCTTTGGCTCCTCTTTTTTCTCTCTTGACTCGTGTATATTTGCAGAAAGCAAGAGCCTTTGGATAGACTGTGGTGCTGCTATGTATGTGGGTACACTTGTGTTCCCCACAGTCTGAGCTAGGTTGGGGGGCTGCCGTGGGTTAGCAGTACAGTGCCTGTGCAGGAATGGGGGTGCCAGGCAGTAGGAAAGCCAAGACTCGATGACCAGGAGCCACTGGACACCTGTATTTCTGCCACAAACCAATCACCGTGTACAGTGCACACACCGCTGGGAATAACTAGCTCACATGCCTGGTCGACTTGAAAATTCACAGGCTGTGCCCCAGCTACCTGATTCCTGGTAAATTCTCATTTATTTCCCTTTTGTCTGAACTACTCTCTTCGATCTGGCCCCTGAAGAACTCTGGACTGGCTACTCTCATCCAGAGGGAAACCACCACTATTGATCAAAGCCTTTCTGCTTAGCCAGCACAAGAGCCTCAGACTGTAACTCATTGATGTGTTAATAGATCTTTCCCACTCTGACTTGAAGTCCTTTTAGCCTAAAAGACAAACACAAAGCTTATCTTCAGTGTTGACACAGAGCTTGGTTGAGCCCAACGGAGCCCTGAGCCCTGGGAGCCCACAGAGCCCTGGGCCTCCTTTGGAACAGCTGCAAATCTACAAATTGCTGGTTTCCTCTCCGCCTCCCTTCCCATGCTGGGCAAGTTCTTTCAGGCCTCTGGCTTGCATCCTGCTTGCTGTAGTCTAAGCTCTCTTTTTTTGTGAGCAACTCCCTCCCATCCTTAGTTCCCTTATCTCAACCGTCCTAGGCTCAGTCACTCATTGGGTGTCACTGCCAGGGTCAGGGGCTCTGCAGAAGAATAAATACCCCACCCCCAAATAGGTCTGTTTATTTAACTTGTTTATGTAGTTACCAGGAATTAAACTCAGGACCTTATGCTTGCAGGCAGGCGGTTTTATGCCGCTCAGCTATATCTGCTGAGCTCTATCCCTGGCCCCCAAACAGGTTTCTTGGGCACATTTCAAGTTGGTTATTTAGAGAGACTGCAGACCTCCACAGACACAGGGGTGGCTCTGAAAAGCTGTTCTTTTGTAAAAAGAAATTTACATCTGTCCACACTGGTAAATAGCAGATGCTGTAGACAGCTGTAACTTTCTGCCTAGTAAGGTACCTCTGAGGTGGGATAAAGAAATAAAGATAGGTAGAAAAGAGACAAGGAAAATTGTAATGTTAAAATTGTACTTTTTAATTAAAACTATAGTTAAACTTTTTAATTAAAACTATAACTAACAGTGCAAACCTATAATCTCAGCACTCAGGAGGCTGAGACAGGAGAATTGCTGTCAGTTGTTCAAGGCCAGCCTGAACCACCAAGCAAGACCTTGTCTCCAAAAAAGAAGTGCAGCTTCAGGACACAAACCCAGGCAAAATTCCTAAGGGCCTCAATACGCTGAGCCTGCAAGTGGGGCTCTGGGCCTGTGCCCTGTAACTGTACAGTGTACTTTCTCCTACCAAACCCCACCCTCAGGAAGCACACAGTCGAGAAGACAGCAGACCTCTGCTTCAGAGCACAGGCAAACAGCCAACAAGCAAACTCAACAGCTACCAGAATATACATCCTAGGTAACCCACCTAAGGAACACCCCAGGTCCTCATAAATGTACCCAGTTAGAAGCCACAGCTCTCTCACTCTTAAGCGCCACGTTCTATTTCTTTAAGTTAGTTTGTAAAATTCTGCCTAATGAATCTCTGTCTGCCTCTGACTGATGAAGCCTGAAAATCCTTTTCTGTAATGGAAACCAGGGATCCTGCAACCTGCTGGGGTAACTCAAAGTTCCCCGTCTGCACTTTGGGGACCCCTCGGCCCTATCCAGTGACATTTCCACAGCAAGAAGAGACTGGGGCTCTGACTCCTGGCCCAGCAGAGATGACCACAGGTGACCACAGGTGGCTGTTACCTGGGAGACTTCATCTGCACCACAGGTCAAGCCCTGCTCAGGTCTCAGCCTCTCCCAGCCGCCAGCTCCCGCTGGCCCAGCCCCTTTGTTAGTAAACTCTCCCTAAGAGCTTTGGCCACCTTGCTCTACATGGCCTGTGTGTGTGTGTGTGTGTGTGTGTGTGTGTGTGTGTGTGTGTGCATGTGAGTGTGTTGCCTCTCCTGTGCTGTCCATTGTCAGTTTACTTAATAGACTGAAATCATCAAATGTACTCTTTTCCCTCAACGCTAGAAAAAAAAAGTACACTTAAAGCCTTCCTATAGTTAGCCACATGGGTCACAAACAATGGGCCATGGACAATGACTAAAGGACCACGGTTTGCCCCACATTTCCCTCCTTTGGTGTTGGGAGCCGCGGCCGAGCCCAGTCGCCTTACTTGGCGGACGTGAGGCCTGTAAAAAAGAGCAAAGCCTGAGCTAGATTACCCCTCCCATCGAGTGAGCCAAGTTGGCGCCTGCTTCCTGCCCCCTGATTGCCCTGGCGACTTAAACAACCCGCTCTGTAAGATAGTCTGCCTAACAACAACTGATGTTAGCCAATCAGCCCGCATCGCGCGCTTTGAACTGATTGGCCACTGTTACCCTATAAAAGTGAGTGCCTCTCCCGCCACGAGAGAGAAGCACAGAGAGATAGAGGAAGTCCACCGGTGAGAAAGGACTGGTGGCAGAGCAGAGGCCTCGCGCGGCCCACGCGGAGACAAATAAAGACAAGGTTGCACACCGTCAGAATTTGTCGTGTGTTCTTCCTGCCGGCCGGGAGCGACACCGACATCTGGTGGCCCGTACGGGGAACTGATCACTCCCCTCGGTGGTGTGCAACGCTCCAGCGCGGTGCTGCCGGACAGGTGAGTAGGGGATAAACCTGGGCTCTGGGTGGCGCGCACCTACAGGGCTTTTAGACTCCCCTCAGGCTCACGCGTAGGTGACGGGTTCTCTAAGTCACACGCGGTGAGTAACAGCCCTCGGAGGTTAAGGATGGGTAATTTACCGAGCACGGAGGCACGGCCCTTGGTAAAGGACCTTAAAAAACTTTTAAAATCTAGAGACCTCAGGGTAGGTCAAAAAACACTGGAACTATTCATAGTGGAGGTAGATAGGGTGGCTCCCTGGTTTTTACCCACAGGGCATTTAAACCTGCCGTCATGGGAGAAGTTAGGCGGGGACCTCGCCTCGGCGGAATTGGGAGGCGATATTTCGCCGGCTATTCGCCCCTTGTGGGAAATGATACATGCGTGTCTTGAAGGGGACGGGAAGGGGTTCCCGTCGGCAGTTAGAGACGCGGAAATCATGGACGCACACAAGGCTTTTGAGCAGGCAAAATCGGAATGCTCTCGGGAGGGGTCTGTCCAGGGGGAGAAGATCCAGGGAGAGATAGAGAACACTCAAGCTCTGGAGTCCTCCGACTCAGATAGCGAGGAGGAACTAGAAGGTGGGGCAGGAAGCCGAGAGGCCCGAAACCCCTATGCCGAGTTGCGCCGCGAATTGTGTGCGTGCGCCGCCCGAGAAAAGCAAAGAGAGGAGAAAGGACCCCCGAGCGCCCCCTGGCGGGGAGGAGATAGAGAGCCATCCGCTCCGCCCTGGAGTTCATTTCCAAAAGCGGTTCCCCACCGAGAGGCCGCTACAGGGGACCCCCCCTTCTCTCAGCCGGCACAGGAAGTGATGCCCCGTTCCACTCTGTCGCGACCGCCATCCTATGACGTCGCGCCGCGGGGCGGACGGTATTTTCATGGGCGGCTATGGAGGGGTGAACGATGGTTCGGAGGGGATCCACCGATGCAAGGAATAGATTACGGTCCTTATGGAGTATATCCTGTGCAAATGGCCCCAGGCCAAGGGCGCAATGTTTGGGAACCCTTTGAGATAAAGCAGATCAGAGAGCTTAAGAGTGCTGTCACTTCCTTCGGTCCTACTGCACCCTATACCATAGCTATGCTAGAAAACTTGTCTTCTGGGCCGCTCACCCCAGCGGACTGGACCCAGTTGGCAAAAGCATGTCTACCCTCAGGCAGCTACTTAGACTGGCGAGCATGGTACGCAGAGTTCTCTGCCGAGCAGGCTGAAAAAAACGCCGGTCGAGGAAACAGGGGCTGGGGATTTAGCTCAGCGGCATAAGCGCCTGCCTTGTAAGCAGGCAATCGCGAGTTCGATCCCTGGTACCGATAAAAAATAAATAAATAAAAAATAAAAAAAAATAAAAATAAAAAACAAAAAGGGGGAGTAAGCCAAGGCCTGCCTCCAAAGGCGCGGTTATCTATGGCATTATTCACATACAATTTTTTAAACTTAAACAGTGAAAATTGCTCCCCAGCTATGGCACATTGTACCCCATCCCCAAAAAATAAAGGATGGGTTAGATGGAAAGATGTCCTGACGGGACAATGGATGGGCCCGGATCCGGTGGTTAGCTGGAACCGAGGCGCGGTTTGTGTCTTTCCGCAGGGACCGGGACGAGAACCACTGTGGGTCCCAGAGAGGTTGACGCGTGCGACAAGTCCCTCGACTAAAGATCAGGCCTGTTCCACCAGAGGCCAACCGCAGACCCAACAACAAGATGAGCCCTAAAAGAACTGCAGGACAATCCCTTTTGGGGAGCCTGGAATGGCTTGCTCCCCTATGTTTTACCATTGTTAGGTCCCCTGTGCTCCTTGCTTCTGCTTTTGCTTGTAGGGCCATTCTTGCTCCGATGGGTTACATCATTTATTAATGGGCGCCTTGCGGCGGCCCGGCGTCAAGTACGCCTGGTTGCCCATGCGGCCCTGGCAGCAGCCCGTGATGGGCACAATGACCCCCAGGCTTATGCTTGGCTCGCTCGACTGGCCTACGACCGGGTCTAGATGTGGCGGGTCTTCCGCACTCCTTCCCTATTGACACCACACAGCAGGGTGGGTGAGTCAATGACGGGTAAGAGCGTGCCTCCCCAGCACGACTCAACCTAAGCCAGTCCCTACCCCATACTGCACGAAAGCCGCTGGATTACTAGAATCTGCCCAGATCTAGATGTCTCTCCGAGGGGATCGCACGGAGGGGCATGAGTGCATGCCTATGTGCATCCAGGTTCCGTCCAGTTCACTCCTGGCCCTAAAAAAAGGACGAGGGTCTCAAGGCCTTGGCGGACCCAGGGACGGCCGACCAGGGTCCAAGCCAAGGGCCTACGGTGGGCCTCAACACAGGGCATAAGCCTCTGCACTCAATCCAGGGCGGGCTGCAATGCATACATTAATTCAAAATAAATAAAATAGGGGGAGATGTTGGGAGCCGCGGCCGAGCCCAGTCGCCTTACTTGGCGGACGTGAGGCCTGTAAAAAAGAGCAAAGCCTGAGCTAGATTACCCCTCCCATCGAGTGAGCCAAGTTGGCGCCTGCTTCCTGCCCCCTGATTGCCCTGGCGACTTAAACAACCCGCTCTGTAAGATAGTCTGCCTAACAACAACTGATGTTAGCCAATCAGCCCGCATCGCGCGCTTTAAACTGATTGGCCACTGTTACCCTATAAAAGTGAGTGCCTCTCCCGCCACGAGAGAGAAGCACAGAGAGATAGAGGAAGTCCACCGGTGAGAAAGGACTGGTGGCAGAGCAGAGGCCTCGCGCGGCCCACGCGGAGACAAATAAAGACAAGGTTGCACACCGTCAGAATTTGTCGTGTGTTCTTCCTGCCGGCCGGGAGCGACACCGACACTTTGGAATACACTTCATCAGTTTAAAGAGCACGGGGCACTGGGCTGGGTGACATGCCGTGTGCACACCATCCTTCAAGCACTTTTTGACCAAGCATGTGGGGAAGGGTGTTCCAGACAGGCTCCAGCCAGGGCCACCAAAAAAGCCCACGTCAGCACGAAAACTGTGCTCTCCGTGGCGCTGGGAAAGAAAAGCTTTTCCTCTTGAAGTCAAATAGAAAAAATAAAGATAGGTAGAAAAGAAACAAGGAAAAATCACAATTTTAAGACTGTACTTTTAAGAAAAACTGCAGTTTGGGGACACAAAAGTTTCTCAAGTCTTTTTCTCTTCTAGGAAACTCCAAAAAACTTTTTTCCTAAGGGTTTTAAATAATAAGTAAACCTGTAAATTGGGCCCTGGGTCCCTGCTTTTCACGTGGAAATTGCACTTACTCCCATCCTCAAGGAAGCTCACTCCCAAGTGGTTTCAAACCCAGTTTGCATCCCAACACAGCACATTGTAACATTCCAGACAGGCAACCTGAAGGACAATAGGACAGCATATTCTAGCTCAGCCATCTGGAAGATACACAGAAAACCACAGAAATACACCCAGTTCCAGCCCAGACCGCATCTCACTCCCCACACACCTGCACCACCTCCTGAGTGTGCACTTGTTTCTACTAAATAAATCTTTTCTGTGGCTGCTCCTGATGAGGAAATTCTGTTTCTATGACTGGAGTTGGGAACTTACTCTGTGGGTGCAGTGATTTGAGCTCCTCACTTCTTCATTGGGGATCCCCCTTGGACTGTAGCCTGTGACACCACCAAAGTAGTCTCACCTCTACCACTCGCCTCAAAAGGTAGTAGAATACAAGAAAATAAGTGTTGATGGGATAATTCATTGTGAGTGTAATGCAAGTGTACGTGTGTTTTGTTTTGGATTTGATTTATTGTTTTGGTTTGTTGCTTTGTTTGTTGTGGCCCTGGAGACTGAATCCACTGAGTTCAACTAAGTTACAGCCTCATTCTTTATTATATTGAGACAGAGTCTCACTAAATTGCCTGAGCTGAGATTGAACTGACAATCCTCCTGCCTCAGCTTCCCAGCTGGGATCCTCAACAGGAATCACAGGCATGCACGACCACACCCACTTGTGTATGTACACACATGTGTGTGTTTTAAGAGACAGAGTCTCACTACACTGCCCAGACTGGTCTCAAACTCCTGAGCCCAAGTGATCCTCCTGCTCTGTTCTCCAGAGCAGCTGGGAGTACAGGCACTGCCCGCTGCCACTTGCTGGCTTCCCATGGGGAAATTTAACAAGTGCTCTCTCAGCTGGACCTGCCCCCAAAAGAATGTCACCTTCCCACAGAGGCTTTCCTCCACCACTCATCCAATGGAGATCCCCTTGGTCATTCCCAAGACCCTGGTTTATTTCCTTCCTGTCAATTATTCTAGCTCAAGGATTTTGTTTTTTAATTTAAAACCGGTTTGCTTGATTGCTGTCTGTTTGCCCCTGTGAAATGAAAATTCTACAGGGATACACAACATGCTGGAGACACAGACTATAACGGCAGGGGCCACTACCACTCCCCGCCCATCCCTCACTCAGGACTGTCTTACCTCTCTGCTCCCAAAAAATATTGGAGAAGGACAGAAAGAAGGAGGGGGAAAGAAGAAGGGGAGTGAGAGAAAGGACAGCAATGTCCTCCCAACCACTGGCATCTAAGTCTCCTTTGCCCAGAGAAAATGCCCCAGTCTTTCAACATGAAAGAGTTGGATTGGCCAGAGGGAAGGGAAGGCACAGCACTGTCGACCCAAGGATGGGGACCCACCCTCCACCCTCTCACAGGGTGTAAAAAAACCCAATGGAGTGTCTAAAACGATGCTTATGTTTTTTAAAAGTCACATGAGAACCATCTACATGGCAGCTGGCACTCACAAATATCTTTTAGAGCGCCCATAGGCAACCACACTTAACCCTGGGCTGGGAAAATCCACCAAAAATAGTGTATTCTGTGCCAACCCTACAGAGTGATGTCAAGCCATAATTTTAAAATAATCTCTCAGGGCTGGGGATATGGCAAGTGTGAAGTTATGAGTTCAATCCCCAGTACCCATGAAGTCTGTAGCCAAACAGAAGTCTGAGGCTGTAGCTTAATGCCAGAGCCCTTGCCTAGTATACACAAGGCCCGGGGTTCAACCTCCCCCATGCTGGACAGGAAGAAAGCAAGCAAGAAAGAAAAAAAAGAAGAGAAAAGAAAAAAGGGAGAAGAGAGAACGGAAAAAAGAAAAAGAGGATAAGGATGAGAGGAAGGGAGAGAGGGAGGAAAGGAGGCAGGCAGGCAGGCAGGCAGGCAGGCAGGAAGGAAGGAAGGAAGGAAGAAAGGAATGAGGAAGGGATAAAGACTACAACTTGTTTCATGCCCCAGGGTTGGGAGGCCTCATTCCTTCCTCGTCCCCAAGCTTGCTGATATCACCCCTCACTAGCTAGCGACATGGCCAGGTCTCTTCTCCTCCATCACCGAAACGGGAGGGTTACTGAGTCTGCCTCTCACCGAGCACTCAATTAAGTGGCAGAGTGCTTGCCTCTCCTGCGTGAGGCCCCAGATTCAATCCCTACTACCCAAAGTAACATAAAATACATAAATACAAAATTAAATACAACGCTCTGCTTGGGGAGAATAAAGAATAACTGAACAGTGCAGGCAGCTTTCTTTCCTTCCACCTTAGCAGTGAGTCCTAGTCAATGTCCGTGGTGATGTTGGCTGTGTGTACCTTTGATACGATGGAAAAAACAACACTGTACCTGTGTGATCTTGCTCCCGCAAACCCACAATCCCAGGCTAATCATGGAGAAAACAGCAAATAAGTGCCAGTGAGGGACATGATCCAATAGGCCAGACCTCCGCTGCCCAGAACTGCCAAGGTCATCAAAAACAATCAAACTCTGAGAAACTGCCACAGCCAGGGGGAAGCCAAGGACACAGGATGAGTAAGTGTGATGCCGAGTCCTGGGTGGGACCTTGGCGCAGAAGCAGGACATTACGGAAAAATGAAGAAAATCTGAGTAAGTATGGGTTCCAGTTTATAACACAGCAGTATCAGTTCGTTACTTGTAGCAATGTACCGGACTAATGTAAGCAGTAGGAGAGGTGGGTGATACGAGAATTCCCCGTACAATCGCCTTAATTTTTCTGTAAATCGAAAACTGTCTTCTAAAAATCAAGTCTACTAAAAAGAACAATTACGAAAATTAATGTTATTAATCTCTAGCTAACCAGACAGTGTTGCCAGCCCAAGACCTGAGGCTGGGAACAAACCTCTGCACTAAGAGGGGTGATTATGTAAATGTTATAGAGGTGTTAAAGACCTACTGGCACCTCACTGAGCCTTCTCCATGAGGGAGAGAACCCAGGGCTGGGATGTGGCTCAGTGGCAGAGCTTTTGCCTGGCAGTCACAAGGCCCTGAGTTTGAGCCCCAGCACCTACCTCAAACATCCCCAGGAGCCCACAGACCACTGCAGGTCTCTCTCCCTCCTGTCCCAGGAGCAACCCAGCTGAGTAAAAGGAGACCTGCAAGGTCGCTCCTCTGTGCAGGATCACAGCACTGTGAAGAGGTGACCTTACACCCAGACATAAATGGTCTGACTCCTATGATACTGACGCCCACAGAATCCTAAGTGAAGAGGACTGAGGACCTCAGGAGAGGACATGGCCAGAGATTCAATGCTGCTCACCGACAGAGCAGAGCCTACTTTCTGTCTGTTCAGTACCCACCCAGGCCCCTTCTGGCTGACACCTTGACTGTCCCCTTGCGGAGCCCTCTGATGGCCCTGTTGGTTCCTGTGGTTGAGGTGGAGTTGTCTCTCTCTCAACCTGAGTTCAGCAAGTACAGCAGGCACACCTGACTAATCTATGTATTCTATTCCAGGCCACCAAGATGGGCACACAAGTAGAGTGAACTGTTACTGGCATCAGAAAGAAACTCGGTAACACCCAGCTGAAGTTTCCAAAGTTGCAGCCAGAGCTGTGGGTGGCTGCCTCGGAATGTGAGAGACGCCTGTGAAGTGAATGCAAGGAGGAAGTAGAGCCAGGAAACAGGGACACATACACTGTCCCATCAGAGCATGTGACCCTGGATCCAGCCATTCCTGAAGCCAAATTTCTTCTGCTTATTAGTGAAAAGAGCTAAATATTTTCTTGGATTTCATTTTTCCTTCAGATATTCTTTTTACCCCCTTAAGCCAATTTGAGCTTGGCTTCCATTATAATAACCCAATTGACCTATATATCAGACCTCTATGTTACACAGAAGGGAGCACATGAAAGAGAAAAATTACAGCTTTAGGCAAATAAGAAAGCCACATCCTTGCCCACCCAATGGAAGCATCTCCCAAAAAAGAGTCATGGTGAAGCCTACCCAGGAGAAGACCCCAGAGTTGCCTTCCCAACCCCAAACACAACTAGATGCACCAACTTAGCCCACAGTGACAGGCTTGGAGTCAGAGAGGGCACAGTCCCCCAACTCCACCAGAGGGGAAGGCAAGGATAGCACAAATCTGTCCCCATGAACAGAGCAGGGATTTCTCTCTTTCTCTTCGCACACAGGCCACTCATCTCTCTTGCATAAAACCAACTGTTCAAGGAAAACATTTAAAATTTTTTAGAAAGTCCAAAATGTGGGACATTTTATAAAACAACTTTGCCAGATCTACCTGCTGCTCTGTTTCAAGAAATGAGCCATGTGACCACCAAGAGTCATGAGTGGCCTAATGCAGTCAGTACGTTAGGACTGCAATCTAATATGCAGTCCATATTCCAACCTGAAAACAATTAGAGACATTGGGATAAGGCCCCTACCTTAGATTATATTTTGAAATTAACATGATTTCTGTGTGTCTGGAGCTGTGAATCAAGCCCAAGATCATGTAAACTAGGTTAAGTGTTCCACTACCACACACCACACCCCCAACCCATGAATTTCCTTGTGCTAACAGAATGGCAGTTATTTCTGAGAATCACATTATTTGAGGGAGACACTTGCTGAAATATTTAGGCATGATGTGTTGTGGTGTCCACAACTTCCTTTCCTTATTTTACTGCTCTCCTATAGAGGAAGATTGGAGAGCTGTGGCAAAAAGTCAAACCGAGGGAATCCAGGTGATCCCCTAGGTGCTCATGATATGATCCTTCTATGTTTTGTGCAAGTTGACAATTTTCGAAAACAAAAAGGGTTTTCTTAAAGCTTCTTATTAGCCAGGTATGGTGGCACTCACCCATAATCTGAGCACTTTGGGAGGATTTCAAGTTTGAGCCCAGCCTGGGCAATTTAGCAAAAATTTGTCTCAAAACAACAATAAAAAAATTGGTTAGAAGTGTAGCTCATTGTAAAGGCCCCGTTTTCAACAGCCAGCACAAGGAAAGAAGGAAGGAAGGAAGGAAAGAAGGGAAGAAGGCAGGGAGGGAAGAAAGAAAGGAAAGGAAGGGAAGGAGGGAGAGAGGAAGGGAGGAGGCCTGGAAGGCCGGCCCATTATTGAACTGAGATTCTGCTTCAGTGGTAGAAGACTTGCCTAGCACATGAAGGACCCAGGTTCAATCCCCAGCACCATACACACACCAAATCCCCATCATCTGCCCTCAAATCGGTACTTACATGTGTGCACGTGTGCAAGATCATCATGTACATAGACACACACATGCACGCACACGTTCTGCAACACAGCAGGTGGGCATGCAAAGCACACCAGCCAGGAAGAAGCAGAACCAGCTGCTAGCCCGGATCTGTCTTCTCACGACCAGTACATCCCTTCCCCAGTCTGGCTTCTCAGCCAGAAAATGAGGGCTGGGGCATCTATAGACATAGATGCTATACATGAGTTTCCTGGATGGGGAAGGATCGAGGTGGACAGTGAAAGGGTTAACAACTGAAGGTCATTTCTCAGACAGCAGCGAGTGTACATGACAGAAGCCATCTCTGAGGTCAGACCTCGCCCACCCGACTCAACTACCTGATTCTAGGCCTGCCAGAGTCCCAGTTCTCAGGACATGACCCGAGCTTGAGACAGGCAGGTCATCCCCTGGGACAGGCCAGCACAGAGCTGGCCAGCTTTGCTGGATGTGCAAAGGAAATGCACTTGGGCTCTGCACTGTGGGCACTCAGCTTGGGGCACTTAGGGCAGAACTTGTGTTAGGAATTATGGTGAATTGGCGGGGGGCGGGGGGGATTATGGTGAACTGCTCATGGTGGCAACCCAAGCACTCTGAGAGGCTGAGGGGTCAAGATGGACCCCAGCCTGAGCAACTCAGCAACGTAGGGAGCCCCTGTCTCAAAATTAAAAACTTAAAAAGGGCCAGGGGATGTAGTTCAGTGTGAAGAACCCTGGGCTGCCAAATAAATAAACAAACAAACAAACAGAGATGTAGCTCAGTGTGAATCCTGAGTACTAAAGATGGGCAGGGGGAGGGGACTGTGACAGGATGAAAAGGCAGGGTCAGCCCCTCGGAAGCTGACTAGGTAAGTATGGTCAGTCCCACAACCAACTCACCAGCCACTGCTGACCAGTAAAGCTCTCTAGATGCCCAGGGCTTCTGAAAAAGATGAGGCTTATCCTCAGCCACAGAGCATCCTGCAAAGATCCCAGCAGCACACAGCAAGAGAAGTACAGATGGCATGAAGTCAGGGAAATAAAATCATGACAGAGACAGGACATTCTGCCCAGTGAGCAATGGGTACATTCTTACTAGTGGTGGGCACAGAACTTGGGGGCAATTTAGCAGTATCTCCAAATGTGATACTAGGTGCAAGGGTGAGAAAATACTAGAAACAACCATGCAGAGGAGAAACAGGTAAGAAGGCTATGGTCTCTCCCTAAACTGGATGCAGGTCAGTGGTTAGAAATAGGGAGCTAAGTTAGTATGTACAGGAACCTATGGCTGCTTAACATGCATAAGAAAAATAATTTTTTAAATAGCTAGAAAAACATGCATCAAACTCTGAACTAGTTACTCTAGGGGGGAGAGAAAGGAATGGACACTACTGGCCATAGGAGATCTTATCTTTAATGTTCTGATTCTTTTGAAGAAAAAATATTTTTATTCTATTTTGTTTATTCAGAAACAAGGTCTTCACCATCTTGCCCAGTCTGATTTCTAAGTCATTAGGTCATGTGATCTTCATGCCTCAGCTTACCAAATGTCTAGGATTACAATTGCAAGCTACCAAACCCAGCTGGAAAAATATTTGTATGTTACTTGTATAAAGTCACTATTACTGCCCCCATTTTACAGATGAAAAGCACAGAAAGTTTAAACCAGTGGTGGCAAACCTATGGCATACACAGACTGTTTGTATCAATGAAAGCTCTAGAAGGTTCACCATCACCGGTTCAAACAATGTTCCCAGGGTCCTGTGGTAAGGGGAGGAGCTTGTCTCCCAGTAGGAGGTTTTAAGAGACTCAACTCTTACCTATAGTCAACCATAATGTGTCAGACACTTTAAAAGCTTCTAAAGTGGGTAGATCTCACATTAAATGTTCTTCACAAGAAAATGAAATACATATATGCTATGGTTTGTGTCCAGATGACCCCCAAAGCCTCATGCAGTCAGAGAGACAGGATCTAGAATCTGTGAAGGATTCATTGTCCCATGCCGGGGTTATGGGTATGACCTACATACAATGTAAGGGACAGAAAGAGTCTTCTCTCTTCCCTCCTCCCTTTTTGTTCTTGGTGCTTTTGCTGTCTTCTGCTGCCATGAACTGTTGCCCCTCTGCCACACACCCCTGCCTTGGAGCCAGCTGGGTATGGACTGAAAACTCCACAAACTGTGAGCTAAATAAACCTTTCCTTTCTTCATTTTGGAAGTCAGGTATTTTGTTTCAGCAATGAGAGAAAAGCAACTAAGATGATATGTTTCTTGACTTAAGATGGGGTTATATCCCAGTAAACTGAAAATGAAATAAACTATTCAATAAATATTGAAAATATCATAAACTGAAAATGCATCGAATACACCCAATGTACTGCACATCCTACCTTAGCAAGCACACAGAGTGTTGGTTATTTCCCCAAGATCACAGGGCTCACAGGGACCTTCAGTTCACTACCAGAGAATATCATAGGGCATAAGGGTAGCATAGGAAAAGATTAAAATTCAAAATTCATTCATTCATTCATGGTACTTTATATTGAACCTGAGCCTTTTGTACTAAGCTACATCTCCAGTCACTTTTTAGGAAAAAAAGAATCTTTTTATTGAGATAGTTTTTGCTAAATTACTAAATTGCCCCAACTAGGCTTGAACTTATGATTCTCCCAGCTCAGTCTCTGAGAGTGCTGGAGTTACAGGTATGCACCACTGTGCCCAGCTCAAAACTCAAAGTATAATTTCTGCTGAATATGTGTTGCTTTTATACCACCATAAAGTTAAAAAATCTCTTTTAAAGTCAAACTGCCATAAATGGGAGATCACGTATACCACAAACTTTTAAAGTAAAAAGTAAGGTAACAAAATAAAGTAACAAAGCTCCAGAGATCAAAGCCAAGGCCTCACTCAACTGCAGCCGTACCCCTGATGAATGACAGCCATGAGGACTAAACTGGCCTCTGGCCAGGTCAGTATCTACCAACATATAACCCAGCGTGCAGAGATAGTAGAACATAAGCCCTTGGGTTCAGTCCCCCACACACACATACACACCCCAAAAGTCAAAATGCACAGGGGAGGACATAAGCGTGATCTCTGCCAACTAAAATGACCCTCTCACATTAGTGTCTGCTGAGTTCTCAGGCTGCTCGATGCCATCCATTTGCCCAGTCAGTACTCCCTCTTGGTTCAAGTCCTGGCTGCCACTGCCAGAGACAACGAGAAGCCAGGGCTGCTTGCTAGAGGTTCAGGAGGAGAACTGAGCGTGACATCAGGAGGTGAGTCAGGAGTCTTGCCGGACAGGCCCACGAACATTCCCTGCTGTTGGGGTTACTATTCGAGTCCTGGCCTTTCAGGTAGAATTAAATCCACCAGGAAGAGGGACAGACACTGAGTTAATAAAGAAAAAGTCCCTTTCTCACTGGCCTAGCATGCACCACAAGGCCATGAGTTCAATACTTAGCACCAAAAAGAGAAAGGAAGAAAAGAAAAAGAGAGAGAGAGAGAGAGAAAGACAGACACTCTTTCCAACTCTAATTCACCACGCCCTCAGCTGAGCTGCATTAGGAAAACAAGTAATTATCTTTAAGACAAGAGAAGCTTCCCTATGGAACCATGAGAGAGGAAGGAGCAAAGTTCCAATGAGCAAGACGGTAAAACAAACGGAGAGGGAAAGATATCCAGAAATAGGGAGGAGGAGAGCAAAGAAACACCGAAAACAAGGCCCTGTAAGAAGAGTAGAAATCAAGAAACCAAGACATCCTCTGCTGCTCAGCCAGGGCCTCCACACTGGTCAGTCCCCCAGAGTGTGGACCTAGGATGAGCTCAGGCCCCCAGGTACAAACCTAGGATTTAGGGCACTTCAAGTCCATCTGCCCTCCTGGCCTCCAAGAGAGGACATGTGGGGCCAACAGTGCCATCTGCTGGCCACAGAGAGAACTGTTAGTGTTCCCAGCCGCCATCACCAGGGCAGCCTCCCCGCCTTCACCCCACCATCTCTGCCACCCCTGCTCCCACTCATGTGGACACGCTGTTTCCACTGCCTAGGGTGATTTTCCCACAGACACCCTCACACCCAGCTTCTCTGCATTCTTGTCCTCTCCAGTGTGAGTTTTTGTCTTTTTTTTTCCAGACAAGGTTTCACTATGCAGTTCAGGCTGATCTTAAAGTCACTTTGTAGCCCAGGCTGGCCTCAAACGCACAGCCATCCTCGTGCTCAGCCTCCTGAGTGCTAGAATTACAGATGGGTGCCGCCACACTCAGATCAAATGTGACTTCTATGGAGAAGTTGTTCCTGACCAGCCTCCTGAAGAATCCCCCCTGCACTACCCCATCTCCACCCTCATTTTTATTTCCTTCCCAGGTCTGGAGATTATCTGAAACCACCTTTTTGTTTTCTTCTCATCTTCCTTGCACCACTAAAATACACCACAAAGCCACACAGGGGCTTGGACTCGCCCACGTCCCTACGACTCAGACTCAGACAGGTCTGGCAATGAGCACTGTTAGATGAATGACTTGCTATTCATGCTGCTGAGCTCTCCTGAGCTCAAGAATCCAACTTCAAACTACACAGGGATGACCCACATCCCCTGGCACTCACCACAGTGAAAGACAATGCCATCTCCTTCCTCTGCAGACGAGGTTTCCTTCCACATGACCCACAGGACTACCTCGGAGATCCCCAGAGGGTGAGACCCTAGTTACATGAGCTTTCTCTTGCTGCCCAACTGAACCAGGGCCTGAGGATTCCTCCCTCACGAAACCCAAGCATGCCCACCTGGCCCCAGCATGCCTTGCAGTTCATTCCCAGCTCTCCTCAGCAACACAGCACCAGGTCCTTGCTCCCTAATCCATCCTCACAGCTTCCGAAGTTACCTCCCAAGTCACCAAGAAGGCAGCTGGCTCCCACCCCACTCTTCCAGGATACCTGTCCCCTCTCAGCACCCCTCAGCACCTGCCTCTGTGCTGTCTCCTGCTAGATCTTCACGGTTTCCGATGCCTCGTGCTCCCTGTTCCTCAAACAGTTCAGTACACTTCCCCAGCCAGGCTGCACCCGTCATCTCCTTGTTCTCAAATGTCCCCTCATCTCTCTGCTCCTAGGGGTTTCCTTTCCACCTTCCAGTGCCACCTTCACCAGGAAGCCTGCCTTGATTCCACTAGGAAAAGTTCCCAGGACTTCCCTTCTCCGTGGGCACTACAGCACATTTTGTGGGTGGCTACCTGTCTCCTCCATAGGTTTCCAGTCCACTGGGTGCAAAACCAGACCCCATTCCCACCTGGCCACTCTGTGTTTACTAACAGTAACAGTCATGGGCACAGACTGCCGACCATCACGCTAAATCCTGTTGACATTTTAGGTCATTTGCTCCTTCCTGGTCCCTGTGAGGTGCCACTCAGCATTCTCGCTTTCCAGACAGGGAAACCGGCTCAGAGAGGTTCAGGGCTTTGCCCCAGGTGACCTGAATAGTGAATGGCAGAGCCCGGACTCAACAAAGAGAACTCAGCACATAAAGCAGCAACTGCCTTAAAGTAGGAGCTCTATGAATATTCATTAGGCCAAGAACCGGCTTCATTTCTCCTGCTCTGACCTCAGTGCTGACAGCTCAAAGGCTTGAATGCCGGTGTTCTTGCTTTCTCTGTTCCAGTTCTGACTCACTTATAACAGCAAAACTTGTTCTCCCTTTCTCTCTCTCTCTTCCTGTTCAAACTGTGGATTAAAAATGTCCCTGCAAAATGACAGGTGCAAAATGCCTTGGATCAGCCTATGTTTAAAAAGGAAGGTGGCACACACCTGTGATATCAACCATCCAGGAAGCTGAGACAGGAGAATTGCCAAGTTCAAGGCCAGTCTGGATGACTAGCAAGGTTCTGTCTCAAAATAAAATTTAGGGGCTGAGGATGTAGCTCAGTGGTAGAGCACCTGCCTAGCATGCACCAGACCCTGAGGTTTCCCCTCTCCCAGCATCACAAAAAAAAAATCATAAAATAAGTAAATAACCAAAAGGGAAGGTGGCAGGCATGACAAGCTTTTGGTGAAACTGGATGCCGTGCTGGGCGTGCCTCAAGGTGTTCCCTACACAAGCCTGAGCGTCTCCACCTACCTGCCTGCCCCTCTTCCTCGCCTCTGGTCAAGCCTGTTTATTTCTGCTCAGCCAATAAAATGGACAAACGATACCCTATTTCCTGTTCAATTTTGTTGTTTCCCCATTCTGTCTTCTCAGAAATTGCTCCATAATGTTTTTGCACCCTTCCCAACTGCTGCGCTGCTTACAGGGCCCCCTCACTTGCCCTGATCCTCTGAGTACATGAGCTGAGAGCCCCAGCCAGCTGACCTAGGGAGGACTGTACAGGGCATGGCCACTGAGATGGACCAGATCCGTGTGCCCCCAGACTGCCTCCCCCACAGAGACCACAGTACACACTTGGCAGACTAAGACTGAATTGTGAGACACAAAGGAAAGGAAAAAAGCAAAATGGTTTCAATTGAATTAGAACCCTAACAGTTTTTCTTTCCAGGCACTTACAAATCCCCAAACTCACCATGAGGCAGCGTGTGCAGACATCACTAGGGCCCCCTAACAGAAGTCCCAGTCCACTTCAAGGAACTGGGGCAAGGGTGGACAACAAAACCAGTAGGATATCAGGGGACACATCCTCTCTGAACACAGCCTTCCCAGACTCTAGACTAAAAACGGACATGGTCCCAAGGAAAAGTGGGGCCCACATAACTCCAAGCAGATAGGACTTGGACCACGGCGCCTGGAAATTCTAAGGTCAAGTGTAAAGAAAATGTCAGAGGTCAGGTTCTGGGAAACCACCGGTCCCCTATTTGTGTACCACATACTCTGCTTCCAGCACATTACATTTACAGCATTTTATATTTTACCTAGGGATTTTCCATACATCTGTGATTCACTCCTTCCCCAGGAAAGCAGCAATCACCCCCTTGGTTTTATCACCCCCTCAAAAAGGCACCTAGTCTCAGAGGGACCAGCAGCCTTGATATATATGCCCATGCAAGCGGAGAGCACGCCCCTGACCGTCCATGTCTCAGAACTTGTCTGAGCATGATCACCTGACCTGATCAGTGACCAAGATCAATGTGGCAGAAGGAGATGCCCTGGACACAGAGAATCCCGGGGAATCATCCCAGCTCCTCCTCATACCAGCCAGATCACTGCACCCCGCCCCCCACCCTTGGCCTTGGTTTCCTACATTTTCAAACGGGAGGAACAAGAGCAGCCACCTCCCAGGCCTAGTGAGAATGGAATAAGGAAACAAGCGTCAGGGAATTGCAGCTGGTTTTATCACTGACATAACTGAGGGTGGCACTGACCATGTTCTGTTTCCGAGAGTGAATGTGATTCTATGTGTATGCCCTTGAGTAACCCTGTGAGCCCATTTCTCAGAGCAGGTACCTGAGTGTGTGTGTGTGTGTGTGCGCGCGTGTGTGTGCGTGCAGACACCAGGGTCCATGACATATTACATGTGAACTGGATGTCAGGCACAGGATTAGAGACCTCTTCAGAGGGCCTGCTCCTGTCTGCTGCCCAAGGATGCAGAGACTGTGTGTGAGCTCCCAGCTGCCAGACACCAGCGTGTGGACACCTCCTTGGCACCACCTAGTGGCACTGGATTTGTGCAGCTCAGACACCTGGTCTTGGAAGATTATGACATTTCTGTAGGAGGTGACAAGTCACAGACTGGAGCAAACCTCTGGGCTCGTCCTGCCCTGAAGGTACTCCCGGGGAGTCTGGCTTTCAGTCTTAACCAGAATGGTCCAACGGAAGCTTCCATGATTATAGCTATGCTCTGCATCCACTCTGCCCAATACAGCAGCCACTGACTGTATGTGATTACTGAGCATTTGAAGTGTGGCCACACCGATGAAATGAATTTTTAATTGTACTTAATTAATTTAAACTGCCACTGATGATCAGTGGCTGACATACTGGACAGCATTATTTTAAGACTGATTAGTGGAGCTGGGAGTGGTGGTGCACGTCTGTAATCTCAGCACTCAGGAGGCTGAAGCAAGGAAATCATTGCAAGTTTGAGACCAGCCTGGGCTACAAAGTGAGCTCAAAGCCAGCCTGAACTGCATAGTGAAATTCTGTCTCCAAAAGAAAAGAAAAAAAAAGATTAGTTGAGTTCTAGATCTCAGTTATGTCTCAAGCTAAATGGACTGACCTCTAGACCACTCAGTTAGGAACTAAGACGCCCTCTTTTTACTTACACTGGTTTGAACTGGGTTCTGGCCACTTCCACAAAGTGTCCATCAGACAATGACCAATGGACCAATCAGATCCTCTTTCAAAGCTTATGCAAATGTGAAACTCAAAGAAGGAAGTAGGGGACAATGGACACTTGCTGCTAAGGAGCAAGAAGGACCTGGCCACTGGGGCTGCCACCAGGTCCCAAGCTGTGTACCATTTTTTAGAATGACACCCCAATTCTGGAAGAACAGGGATTCAACCTGACCAAAAGCTACTAAGGACATTCCTGTGCCTCTTTCATATAAGCACAAGCACAGAATTGAAACAAGCAGTTCAGTTCCCAGATTAATAGTTACCTGACCTTAAGCAAGGACAACCTCTGAAATCCTCATTTCTCCATCTACGAAATAGGAATGGGAGCAAATGTCTCATGAAGATGGGTGAGGGTCAAGATGGTACACATAAAAGCACTTCACATCCACTCAGTTGCAGAGTAAGCACTTCATGTTTACCAAAATCATTATTATTCTCAGTTTTCATCATCTAAACAAATCCTGATTAATGTAATAATTATCCATGTCACCCAGATGCCATGCTGTGGAATACTTCTTTTCTCCCTTCTTTCCGAATCAGACTGGCCTCCACATTTTGTAAGCCCTACCTTGTAGCATCTTGCAGCCATCTGTCTGCTTTCACCCCACACTTAAAGCCATTTTCATCTCCCTCTTGAGTAGTTGCTGGCCGACGTCCATTTCACTTAACAGGGTTCCACTGAGTCACCCCAGCAGCCATGGTGACGTTCCTAAAAGACTCTCACAGAGTTGCTCTACAGCCCTACACCGAGCCTCCAGCCGATGATTCAAACTTATCCTTTATGGCTGAATAGTGGTTGAGTCATTTGTAGGAAAATAGATCTTGAAACCATAATGCTAGGTGAAGTAAATTAGACACAGAAGATTAAATATCACATGATTTATCTAACATGGGAGAGCCAAAATAAAAATAATTTTAAAGAGTAAAGTTAAAGAGCTGTGGTAGGAAATAAGGAGGTAGACTGGGGAGATGCAAAGGAGATCTGGGAAAGGAGGGAGAAAAGAGGACAGGAGGGGAAAGAAGGAGGAAAATTATCAAAATGTGATGTGGGTGTGCACTAATTTCTCGAAATGGCTTGTGTCTAGATGCACCCCAAAGCTTAATGCTGTCATAGGTGGGGTTTTTTCAGAGGTGGGTGGATCTACAGTGTGTGATCAATTCATGGTGCAATGCTGGGATTAGAGTGTGTGATTAATAAATCAGTCCACTGATTGGCTTGGCACAGCCCTAATCCCAGTAGCCTAGATAGAGTATGAAGCAGGCAGACAGATGCTATAAAGCCCCGTCTCGTGCTTTGCTACATTCTGCCTGTCACGAATGTTTCTCCTCTGCAAGGCCAGTCTGCCACACCACCTGCCACAGAACCAGATGATTATGGATTGAAAGCTCTACAAACTGTGAGCCAAATAAACCTTTCCTCCCTTAACTTATGGGTATTGGGTGCTTTGTCTCAGCAACGAGAAAAGTAACTAAGACAGTAATTATTATGTATCATGAACATATACTAATAAGAAAAATCACATATCATCTAAAAAGGAAACAAAACCCTCCAAACATCTTACCCCAGCTCAGCAAGTGAAACACTCCAAAACCTGACCTGCAAGGCCCACCACAACCCAGTCCCCTCTCTTTGGACCTGATTCTCTCTCCTCAGACTCTAGCTTTACTCTCTGTGACCTGGACACTCCTTCCTCTCTTCATCTCTGATTCAGCAATAGACCAAACAAACCCAGAAATATACCTTAGGACATGTAAGAATTTAGTAGGGTAAGGAGGAAATGTATTAAAGTCTACTTTGAAACAACTGGATAATTATTTGGAAAACAATAAAATTATAATTTCATCTCAAATTAAACTCCAGATGAATTAAATAATTAAATGCAAAATATAACCTCAGCATAGTTGCATGTGCCTGTAATCCCAGCACTCTGAGGGACTGAGACAGGCCTAGGTAATTTAGCTACTTGGTAAGATCATGTTTGAAAGTGAAAAAAAAAAAGAGGGCTGGGAGTAGAGGGCTGGGAATTTAGCTTAGTGGTACAAGCACCTGGCATGTGCAAGGTTATGAGTTTGATCCCCAGTACAAAAAAAAAAAAAGAAAGAAGGCTGGAGATGCAGCTCAGTATGAAGGCCTTGGACTAAATCCCTAGTACTGGGGGAAGGGGTAAAAAATAAAATTTTGGGGGGCTGGGGATTTAGCTCAGCGGCATAAGCACCTGCCTTGCAAGCAGGCAGTTGTGAGTACCGATCCCCAGTACCGATAAAAAGGAAAAAGACAAAAATAAAAATTAAAAAAAAAAATAAAAATTTTAAGGATAAAGTACATGGGTAATCATTAACTTTCTGTATGGAGAAGGACTTTCCTAAGCACAAAAGTAATAAAGTCACAAATGAAAAACAATTGATAGGTTTTACCTCCTAAAAATGTAAAACTTTTGCCCCAAAAAATGAGTCAAATGAATAGCCAAAGAGCAAACAGAATGACTTTTTCAGTTACTTTTCTTAAGTAAATCCATGTTACTTTTCTCACTGTTGAGACAACACTCAAAGTTAAAAGAGGAAAGATATATTTAGCTCACAGTTTGTAGAGGTTTCATCCATAGCTAGCTGGCTCTAGGCAGGGTGGCTTGGCACGGGGGCATCACGGAGGAGAACAATCCATGGAATGGCAAGGCAGAAGGCAGCAAACACCAAGCAGCAGTGAAACAGCAAAACAGGCCAGGCACAGTGGCACGCTCCTGTAATCCCAGCACTCGGGAGGCTGAGGCAGGTGGATTGTTGGCATTCAAGACCAGCCTGGGCTACAAAGTGAGCCAAAGGCCAGCCTGAACCACACTGTGAGACTCTGTCTCAAAAAGACAAAGAAAGAAAGAAAGAAAGAAAGAAAGAAAGAAAGAAAGAAAGAAAGAGAGAGAGAGAGAGAGAAAGAGAGGGGGGGAGAGAGAGAGAGAGAGAGAGAGAGAGAGAGAGAGAGAGAAAGCAAAACACCAAAGCAGCAGCCTACCTGTCCCTTCCAAACTACCCACCTTTTTGTGGTGCCAACTGCACCCAGGGTGAAGCATCCCTTATCCCAACATCATACTCTAATCCTAGCATTACATCTTTAATCCCAGCATCGCACACCCTAACCCAGCCACTTTCGAAAGTCCTATGACGTATGAGGCTTTGTGGGGACATCTAGACACAAGCCATGACAAAGAGTATTTGCAAATAGGAATATGAACAATCAAAGGTTGTTCTTCGACACAGAAAAGGCTCTAACAAATCAACAAGAAAAAGACAACCAAAAATGGGCAATAGTCATTAAGACATTTTTGGAAGGAAAGAAGGAAGCAGGGGAAGAAGGAAAGAGAAAGAAGAGAAAATAGGGCCTGGATGTAACTTGATGGCAAAGTAATTGCCTAGCATGCACAATGTTCCCGGATCACTTCCCAGGACTAGGAAGGAAAAAAAAAAGTTAGCCACAGCTGGGGCTGGGGATTTAGCTCAGTAGCATAAGTGCCTGCCTTGCAAATGTGGCCATGAGTTCAATCCCTGGTACCGATAAAAAAAAGAAAGAGACAAAAAAAAATTTTTAAAAAGTTAGCCACAGCTAAGTAAAGGAAACAATCCGCAACATATATACTTAAGGTCTTATTCTATATTACTTAATAGTCATAAATTGAAAACAATCTTAATATCTAAAATTAAATCAAGAGTTAAATAAATTATGGAACATCATAATGATATATAATAGTATGTGGCACTTTAAATCACATATTTAAAGAATACTTAATGTTGGACTGAGGGTGTACCTCAGTGATAGAGTGTACCTATCAAGCCTTGGATTCAGTTCCCATTATATACACACACACACACACACACACACACACTCCATGTAATGTCGAAAAAAATATCATTATAATATTAAGTTTTGAAAAGAAGTTAAAGTGGAGTAGAGTGGCACACACCTGTAATCCCCAGTACTCAAGAGACTTAGGTAAAGCCATCACAAATTCAAAGCCAGCCTGGGCAACTTGGCAAAATCCTGTCTTAAAATAAAAAAATAAACAGGTCTGAGGATGTAGCTCAGTAGTAAAATGTTCCAGGTTCTATCACGAGTACCACAACAATAAAAATAGAGGCAAGTTAAGAAACAAACACTGTGAAGAAACCCATTAAAATGATAGCACTTTGGGTGGTGGGACCTGGGTTATTTTTATTTCTCATCCCAGCATTGGTACATGTTTTCTAAAACCTCTACAGTGAGCATGTACTATTTTCATTATGGGGCAAAATGCTATTTTTATAAGGAGGGGAAATAATTGTACTAATATGTTTAGTACATTTGCTATCCAGCTCAGAAAAAAAAGGGAATACAGAATATTCTCCCAGACCTGAAGAGAGCGACTCAAAGGAGGAACCAACGTGGTACCTTGCTGCTCAAGCCACAAGATTTTCTTTCACTTATTCAGAATTATATTAATGCTTGTAGTATAAATAAAATAAAACAAAATGTACTTTTGTGAGTCAAACCGATGTAAACATTAAAATCACAGGCAGTGGGGAATGTGACTCCTGGGCTCTCCCTACCCCTGGGAGGGGGAGGAGGGATGTACAGGGAAAAACCTCTCTTGGGGGCTATCTGGTGACACTTCACATAGCTGCAGCCCTGCAGCTTCACCCCAGGTCAGTCCCCTCAGGATCTCTCACAAGTACGCAGCGAATAGCAACCAACACACACGGTGCACACTACCTGCACTGTTCTAAGCACTGGCCTTGTATAGGCCTAAGTAGCCCCCAAATGCTACAAGGTGATTTAGGGTTTATCATTAATCTCACTCCTCAGGTACAAAAACTGAGAGACATAGAGACATTAAATAACCTACTTGAGAACTTGAGGCTGGTAAGTAACAAAGTCAAGGTCTGAACCCAGATAGTTTGGAACCAGAACACCATGTCAAACAAATTCAAAGAAGTCCATACAGTCATCCCTCAGCATCTTGAAAGAATTAGTTCCAGAATTCCCCACACATCAAAATCAGGACATTCATGTATCGTGTATAAAATGGCATAAAATTTGCATGAAACTTATGCATACCTTCCCATCCATGTGTTTGTTTGTTTGTCTGTTTGTCTGGACAGGATCTCCCTATGCAGTTCTGACTGGGCTGGCCTTGAACTCACTTTGTAGCCCTGACTGACCTGGAAATTGCAGCAACCCTCTCGCCTCAGTCTACAAAGTGCTGGGCTTACAGGTGTGCACCAGCATGCTCAGCTTCCTCCCATATAATTTAAATCATCTCTAAGTTACTCAGTAATTAATACAATTTAAACATAGGCAACAATGTATCACTTAGGCAATAAGGACAAGCAAAAAAGTGTGTGTACATTCTGTACAGGCACAATATCTCAAAAAAGATTTTTTTCTATCTGAGGTTGGTGTTGATGCGGAACCTGATGATACAGAGGGCCAAGCATACAAACCAAAACTGTAGTATTTCTAGCTACCTGTGTATAGATGTGAAAGTACTAGTAATATGGACTAAGAGAAAATATCAGGCTTTTTCATAGTTGCTATCTCTATGAATGGAAGAAATAGGGGAATAGGGAAAAGGAAAGGTAGTTACAGAAACTTAACATTATCTGTGATTTTTTTTAAAATCTCAAAAAGTTAAACACAGTATTACCACTCCTATTAATTGCTTCCCATCACTGAAACAAAACACTTGGCACCCACAATTTAAGAGGAGAGGATTATTTTGGCTCAGGATTTCAGAGGGTTCAGTTCACAGTCTGCTGGTTCCAAAGCAGACACGTGGTAGAAGGACATAGTAAAGGAAAACTGCTCTATCCATGGCTGCCAGAAAGCAGGGAAAGAAGGGCAAGCCCAGGGCAGGAGATATGCCACCCTAAGGCATGCCCTCAGTAACACACTGCTTCCAACTAAGTCCCACATTTAGCTGTGAACTGATCAGTGGATCAAGCCACCGATGAGTATAGCACCCCATAATCCTGTTACAGGCAGCTGAGTTAGTTAGAAATATCATAGGGAGTCAGACAGGGCTGGGCCCTCAAAGGGGCCAGAGCAGGATCATATACCTTGCAACATTGGAGGAGACAAACACTTCTGCTCAGGGCCAGATCTCAAGACAATAGGCAAAATAAATGCAACCACACCCTAAGTATAAACATCAGAAACTGATATTCTAAATAGGTACGGATCACCTTGAGGAAGCCAGAAGTCACCATCCCAGCCCCCTACAGGAAGAGTCACTGCTCTTTACAGCCACTTGCTAGGTGACTCACTTCCCCATTTGTCCCTGATTTAACCAATTTTACCTGACAATTTTATTGGTTGACCACTGTTCTGTCCCACCTCATGCCTGTCTGCCTTTCGAGTTCCCATCTTTTCCCCATCTTGAACCATTTCACCTCATGGCTTTGCTCTATGAAAGTCTCTAGAAAAGACAGAGTCCTTGGCAACCCACCCAGGACCCCGTCTGTCTCTCTCCCAGACAGAAGCTTGCTTTCTTTCAATGAATCTATTCTTCTCTTAACCTCTGTTGTTCCTAAAATTCATTCTTCGATTTTAGAGAACATGAACTCACATCAGACATCTAGGAGGTTGAGTTTTGTTCCCCTGTATCAATCCAATCACCTTCCAAGAGATCTATCTCCAAACACATGAGATTCAGGGGATATTCTAGATCTAAACTATAACATTCCATCTTTGAACTCTCATTATGTAAAATATATTTAGTTCTAAGAATCAAAAAGTCTTAACAGTTTTAGCATCGTTGAAAAGTCCAAGTCTAAATTCTCCTCTAAGACTCAAAGAAAACTCATCTGTGAGCCCCTGTAAAAATCAAACAGAAAGTTTAATACTTCCAACATACAATGATGGGACAAGAACTCTCATTCCAAAAGAGTGAAATGGGGAGAACAAACATAAAATCCTACAGCTCTGTGTTCAGCACCCAAAGCAAATTGTAGTGAAACGAGCAGCTCCAAACCCCCATGGCCTTGCTGGATGCAGCCACGTGGCCTCCCTCTTGGGCTAGCTCCACATGTTGGTTACAGTTTTCCAGAGTAAACATTCCATATTCCTGATATCTCCAGCTTCCTAGTGCCTCCACTCTACCTGGGGCTTCATTCTTAAAGATTCAAGCATCACGCTTTCAAGGATGTCCAGCAAGCACTGAGACCCTATCATACATTTTTACTCTGGCTCCCATGTCTTCTTCTGAAAGCAAAGTGGAAGCCTTAATGATGCCATGACTCTTGCATTCTGCATAATTAAAAAACATGCACCCCATGGAGGGTCTCAAGATTTGCAGCCAGCTGGTGCCTAGATAGTTGTACCCTGAGAAGCACTTCCCTTGGCAGCCCTGAATGAGCAGGATCCCCGGAGGCACTTCCTAAAGCAAAGTCTGTCAAAGGAGTTTTCCCTTTTACACAATTGAGCTTTCCAAAAGGTAGGACTGGACTATTTCCTGAGCTACCCTCGACATCTTTCCTACTGTTCTGATGCAAGGGTACTTGGCTTCTTTTAAATGCTAATATTTTCAGGAACCACATTCTCATTGGCCACCAACTTTACTTGTGCTTCCTATTTGGCCAAGCTTTGTTTACAAGTTTTCTGCCTTACCTTCTGTCCTTGATTTCCACCACAAATATGGCTGAAAGCATTCAACAGTACCCATACCACAATCTCAATGTTGGGCTTTTTGAAATTTCTTCCCCCAGATAGTCCACTACCTTTAAACTCAGCCTTGCACGAACTTGTAGGACATGAACAAAACATAGATAAATTCTTTGTCAGAGTGAAACATGCCTGTCTTCCAGTCCAGTTTCCAATAGTTCTCATTTCCAACCAAAAGTCCATGAGTCTTGCCTGTTTACATTCCATTACTATTCCCGTCTTCTGAGCTTCAACCAGAATCACCCAGCTAGCTCAGCTTGCAGCATCCTAGGGTTTCTTTAGCCCACATCTCCAACACTTCCCAAAAGCTTTGCGTAAACCTGTTCCAAAGGCTTCTAAACCACACAGTCAGGTACAATCACAACACAATTTCACTTCTCCAATGCAGCACGCAGTTTTCTGAATTAGTCAACTTTCCCATCACAGACACACAATGTTCAACACCCATGATATTAAAAAAAAATGGGGTGTTTTTTGCTAAACAAAATGTAAATAGGCACAATGGGCTATTATTCAGTCTTCAAAAGGAAGAAATCCTAATACATGCTACAACATGCATGAATCTTGAAGATATTATGGTAAGTGAAATAAGCCAGATACAAAAGCACAAATGCTGTATGATTTCACTTATATGAAGACCAGAGAGCAATCAAATTCATAGAAACAGAAAACAGAATGGTGATTGCCAGGGGTCAAGAAAAGGGGGAATGGAGGGATAGTGCTTAATGAGTATAGAGTTTTAGTTTGGGATAATGAAAAGGTTCTGGATAAAAAGTTCTTGCCCTAGTGTAAGTTACTGTGCAATTATGGCGGTGGTCTAACATGGCAGAAGGCCAAAGCAGTAATGCTTACCACTTCCTCCTTCTTCTTCAGCCCTAATTGCAGCTCCCTTTCCTGTTTGTGCACACAGAGAATTCTGATCAGTTTCTCACACATCAATGTCCACACCATGTGCCACTTCTGATCAGAGGTCACATAACCCTCTGCCTCTCTGTATCCAGTCAAAGGAGACAGTCTAACTGCCACGAGTTGTGTGTTCCTTTCCACGTCCTCAATAAACCTGTTCTTATCATTGTGTACTTTTTGCTTCTCTATTGCACCAGAAAACTCTAATATTTTGGTGCCATGACTCAGATGGCAGAGCATGTTAGCCCCTGGGAGTCACTCCCAGTTCGAGCTCCCCTGCCTATGAACCACCTTTCCTTCCTCCAGGACCTGTTTATTTGCCACCACTAATCCATATGCAACACCAACCCTCCTCATTCATCACAGGTGAGCTGATGTCTGAAGTTTTCTGTTTCTGTTCCTAAAACTCACAAGCTTGCATCAGAAAACCTATCCATTGCCATCTCTGGACAGAGATAGCAGTTTTCATGTTCCTTGAGCAGACAGCCCAAGACAAAACTGTTACCCTCTTGTTCTCTGGGACCCTGTCCCATACTCTCAGTGATGGCCAATGAGAATGGGTGTTGGGACCATCCATGTCACACTTTTGAAACAGATGACGACTTCTTTTCATAGGTGTGACCCAGGATGGCTTCCACATTCCTTGCGGGGAAGCGGGGAGCTGAAGCTCTTACATCCTGAGGCGGAGTTGTTCTCTCAGCTCACTTATAATTCAGTCATGGGGACCACTTCCTGTCCCCTGAAAAACACACCTCTGAGGTGCCTGGTCCATAACCTTGGTGCTCTTGGCCTCAAGAAGGCTATAAAAACCAAAAAGCAGGTATTTTATTTATACTTTTGTCACAGTGGCAGAAAGGTGGCAGAAACCCCTCATTTTAGGCCTTTTTCGCTTTGAGGACACGTCCTTCTCTCTCTGTCTTGTATAATGGCCCAAATTCTTCTGGCTTGCTCTGCTCCACCAGGATCTCTCCCTTCCTCCCCACCAGACCCCTTAGATGATGCGCCTCCTGTCTTTACTTCCCCTTCCTCATATCACCAAATCAAAACCCTACAGCTTTCTCAGCCAGAGGTTTCTTTTTTTTTTTTTGTCTTTTTCCTTTTTATTGATACCTGGGATCGAACTCACGACTGCCTGCTTGCAAGGCAGGTGCTTATGCCGCTGAGCTAAAACTCCAGCCCCTCAGCCAGAGGTTTCTGAGCCCTCTGCATCATCCTCTCCCGCTTCCTCACCCCCAGTTGCCTCTAATTTTTCCCTTACTTTCTCCCGCCATGTCTCAGATTTCTTGATCCCCTCCACCTGCACCATCTGTCCCGTTGGATGGTTCTTCTTTGTCCCCTGCTCCTGTATGGCCATTTCCCTGCCAGCTCACTATACTTGGTCTTGCATATTTCAGCCACCTAGCAGGCCACATGGTATCTGACCACCATCTTGCAATCTTATACCACATGGTCTTCAGCAGACATATTGCTGAAGCTCACATGGAAGACAACCACCATTTGAGGTCCTCTGCCATGTGACTGTGCACCACCATCTTGTAACCAGTCACAGGGTAAATGGCCACCATCTTGTGGTCCTTCATCATGGGATCAGCAGCCATCTTGTTGCAGGTCACAAGATGACCACTCACCATCTTGTGCTCCCAGACTATGTAACTGGCAGCAGCCATCTTGTTGTAGGTCTCATGGTAACCAGTCGCCATTTTATGCTTCCCTGTCACATGGTAATGAGTGGTCATCTTGTGGTTGATCACCCAGTAACTGCCCACAAATGTCTGCATATGGCTGACTGCTTGGTGGCCATCCATACCTCCTACTCCACAGCCTTTGGGAACAGGCTGGTCCTAAGGGACTAGTTCATTTTCATGTTTCTTTTGTCCTCACTGACCTATCTCAGAGTAACCATACATTAGGTTCCTTTCTGCTATTCTTATTTCAAGAGATCTCTATTAATTAATCTGTGAAAACATTTGTACTAGTCTATTTATTATAGTTTGAATTGGCCAAATATACTTGAGTGCACTATGATTTTGTAAGATGTTTGTCAGTCTGTGTATCTGTGTTGTCTGTTTGTCTAGTCTGTTTATACTGTGCAGTTTATAGTCTAGTCTTTTTATACTGTCCATGTTTGTCCATTTGTTTACTCTGGAAACACTTATTCTTTTATTTTAGCTCAAAATCTTTTCCCCTTAATTTTTTTTGCATTTTCAGATCATTTAATCAAGGTTTATTTGGGTTATTGATTTAAAATACATGCTTCCACCTAGGTTGCCAGCTGGTCAAAATGATGCTAAAATTGATTAAACAAAATCCCTTGGGGTGAGAAGAGATTGGACAAGACTTAAATTGATGGATAAGAAAGAGGCTGCCTGGTGACTTTAACCATTCTTATTCATTAATTGGAGGCCCCAATAATTTCCATGCCCTAATGGGAGACATCCCAACTAAAGTTCATATGACTAAGACAATTCATTGTTGCTGATCTTATGATATATTCACATCTTCAAATATAAAATTGGGATTGTTTATGATGATAAATACTTTCTTTCAGATCCAGATAAATATTTTCTTTCAGATTGAAGCTTTTCTTGTGCTCCAGCCAGGAGATTCAAATCAAACCAACATGAGGCCACCAGTCAAATGATTTAAACAAAAATTTATGCAATGTGTATGTTATACTTAGAGATGCTTAAATATTGAGCAGTACAAACAATGTCACAAATTTCTTCAATGCTCAAATGTTAAAACACACATGGTTAATAAAAAAATAGCTGTTCCATTTAATGTTCTATGTTAAGCTTACTGCCTCTACTGCACTGTACTGTTATCAATCTTTTTTTCTGGACAACTAAAATTTAGAGATAATTATAAATTCCTTTTAGAATTCTTTTACTAGGATCCACCATATCTTTTCCAGAAAAACGTTATGTGAAGCATATTGAGGCCATAATTATCTATACTCAACTGGCTTTAAATTACACTGCAGCTGATCTCTCTCCTAAAGTACAAAGGCAAAATTAATAAAACAGGCCATCCTCCAAAATCGGATGGCATCAGACACTCTAACAGCATAGGAGATACTTATACAATTGTAAAACCTAAATGTGTATATGACAAATCAAAGACATGTCAGTTTCTAAAATTCCCTGGATCTTATCCTTATCCTTCTTTTGGGAAGCCATTACTAAAACTATACTCATGAATATCCTGGTAATTCTATTATTTGGCTCCTGCATACTTAATTGGTTCTTTGCCTTGTCTCCTCTTTGCATGGGCCTACCCAAGATGAAAATGCCTGCTACCTACTGAGGGCCACCAGTTAAAAGCTCTGCAAAGTATCCCTAACTGCCATTCAACAACTTCAACCCCCTTCAGCCTTAAAAAGCCAGATTGGTCTCTGCCCATCACCCCTCATGGCAGTTTGGGTTACTTCTTCAGAGGAAAAATGCTACAGGCAGCTGAGTCAGTTAAAAATATTACAGGCAGTCAGATAGGGCTAGGGCCTCAAAGGAGCCAACACAGAGGACCAGATGTCTTGTGACCTTGGAGGAAACAGATAACCTCCCGCTGTGGGCCAGATCCCAAGACAAAAGGCTAAACTTGGCCCTCAAACCCCAGAGTGAGACCTTCTTAATATGGCTTTTCATGTTTTCAAAAACAGAAATAAAACTCAGAAGAAGGAAAAATAGCAATCTGATCTTTTAACAGTGGTACTTGGGCTGGGGATTTAGCTCAGCGGCATAAGTGCCTACCTTGCAAGCAGGCAGTCATGAGTTCGATCCCTGGTACTGATTAAAACAAACAAAAAAGTTTCCCTTCCAACAGTGGTACTTGGAGCTCCAAGACAGGTAAACTGAGACAAGGTGGAACTACCTGAGCCCCTCCCAGACCATGCTCCAAGTGTGACAAAAAAGGACGCTGGGCAAGAGAATGCCCCCTCTGCAATCTTAAGGGTCACTGGAAGAGCGACTGTCCTAGCTGCCAGAGAGTGGGTAAGCCATCCTCTAACTCCTTGCCCTCACAGGAGATCTCATCACCACCAGATTCATTGCTGACTGATCTACTTGGACTTGCTGCTGAAGACTCGGGGCTCGGGACTCACAGCCCCCATTAAGGTGTCCTTCTCAGAGCCTTTAAGTCTCACTGGAGGTCTCAGGTAAGACATTCTCTGTACTTGTGAACATAGAGGCCACATACAGTGTTCTTCCTGAGTTTTCAGGCTGTTATATTAAATCCTCAGTCTCTGTAGATGGTGTTGACAGCCAATCTACACAGCCTTTAAAACAGGGTCCATTCCATACAGGCTCCAAACTCTCTTCTTTACCCATAGATTCCTAGTAATTCCAACATGTCCCCCACCCCTTTTAGGTGGAGATCTTCCCCAAAAGCTTAACTTCTCCTTTATCTTCTCCCTCCCTACAGCTCTCATTCTCCAAACACACTCACAGTGTGTTGCAAAGCCATCCCCTCCTCTCCCTTCTTCTCTGGTGGACCCCAGAGTTTGGGACAACCCCAACCCCACCCATGCTACCCATGGCATGCCTATTTTAATTCATCTCAAGGATCCCTCAGTTTTTCCTTGTGTTCCCCAATATTTATAGCTCCCAAACATTTATGGGGACGTAAACCTATAATCAAGCATCTTTTAGACAATAGTTTTCTTAAACCTACCCATTCACCCTATAATATTCCCATTCTCCTGGTACTTAAGCCTGATGGGTCCTATCGTCTGATATAAGACCTAAGCATAATCAGTGACACTGTTACCCAAATTCACCCAGTGGTGCCAAACCCTTATCCATGCTCTTTCATATCTCTCCCTCCACCACTCACTTCAGAATCCTGGATCTTAAAGATGGCTTTTTTTACCATCTCCCTACACCTTGATTGTCAGGATTTCTTCCCAGACACACTCAGGTTTCAACAACTTACACCCGTCATCACTATCAACCTCTCCTCAGGGACACATCCTACTCATCAATTTCGCAGACACACCCCTGGTCTGGCAGAAGTGTGTCCAGTGTGGCTGGCAGATAAGATTTTACACACATTCCCTGCCACAAAATTTGCAAGTATCTTCTTATCTTTGTCTGTACTTTCTCAGGATGGATAGAAGTCTTTCCCACAATCAGAGAGACTGCTGATAGAGTTACTAAAGTCCCGTTACAAGAAATAATTCCAAAGTTTGGTCTACCTCACAGTATCCAGTCAGATAATAGTCCATCCTTTATTTCTCAGATCCCTTAACAAGACTACAACCAAAGTGGAGTGGCCCTACCTGGTCTTCCTCGGAACTCGAACAGCAGTCAAGGTCACTGGACTGCCATCCTAGTTTCATGTCACTTAAGCTAAGCAGTGCCCTCCTAACCCTAACCACCCAGACTCTGCACATCCTGAGAGGTCATCACATCTCCTATCTCCCGTCTCCATCTCACCAAGGCCCCACAGCCACACTTTTCAGGCCAGATCATGTTTTGTTACCCTATTTGGTTCCTAATCCCTTACACAAGACCCTCTTCCTGGGCCTAGGATCTCTTCTCACTTGTAGTGATACAGCCACAGCCCTCCCCGCCCTTGGTTTGTAATTCCTCAAACATGATTCGACTGTCAGGCTTTACATTTCTCATCCTTCCCATTCTCTCCAGCTCAACCGCTGGACCAAGGACAAATCCTTCCTACACTTTTACTTTTGCCTTTTCAGATGGGAGAATAATGGCCTTCCATCACTTCACCCCTCCCAACACCAAGCTCATTTTTCAGATTCTTCCTCACCGTGGCCCTGATGGAACGACACATTCGGATCAAGGGCACCTTTCCTTCTACCTCTCCTAGGTCCTTTAATTATGATAGTGACCTGCCTCCTTGTTGGGAGCCGCAGCCCCGAGCCCGGTCGCCTTACTTGGCGGACGTGAGGCCTGTAGGAAAGAGCAAAGCCTGAGCTAGATTACCCCTCCCATCGAGTGTGCTAAGATGGCGCTTATCTCCTGCTTCCTGCTTGGTAAACAACCCGCCCTGTAAGATCTCCTGCTTCCTGCTTGGTAAACAACCCGCCCTGTAAGATCTCCTGCTTCACAACCCGCCCTGTAAGATAGTCTGCCTAGCAACAACTGATGTTAGCCAATCAGCCCGCATCGCGCGCTTTGAACTGATTGGCCACTGTAACCCTATAAAAGTGAGTGCCTCTCCCGCCACGAAAAAAGAAGCAGAAGAAGCACGCAAGGAGCCGCGGAGAGCGGACCGGTAGAGGCTTCGGGACAGACTGTAGGAAGAAGCACGCAAGGAGCCGCGGAGAGCGGACCGGTAGAGGCTTTGGGACAGACTGTAGGGAGAAGCACGCAAGGAGCCGCGGGGAGCGGACCAACAGAGGCTTCGGCCGGGAGGATTCCCGGGGCAGGCTGTACGGAGAAGGAAAATAAAAGAAAAGGTTGTCCACTGCCAGACTTTGTTGTGTGTCCTTCCTGCCGGCCGGGAGTGACACCGACATCTGGTGGCCCGTACGGGGAGCTGATCACCCCCGAGACGTGGCAGTGGACAACGCTCCAACGCAGAGCTGCAAGACAGGTGAGTAGAGGATAAACCTGGGCCCTGGGTGGCGCGCACCTACAGGGTTTGTAGACTCCTCTCAGGCTCACGCGTAAGTGGCGGATTCCTTGGGCCTCACGCGGTGAGTAACATATTAAAAAATGGGAAACATGCTAGGTAGCGGCACTAAGAGTGAGGGTGGTTGCGGGGAAAGCTCTCAAGAGCTTACAAAAGTACGCAGGGTATTTGAGCAGGCCCAGTCAGGGAGCTCCCGAGAGGGGTCCGTCAAGGGGAACAAGGATGCTAAGGAGGAAGACGGGGCTCAAGCCTCGGAGTCGTCTGACTCCGAGGACGAGGGAAGGTTGAATGGTGAGGAGGCCAAAGAGACCAGCTGTCAGGGGCCTAAGTCGCTTGATGGGGAGACGCAAGGCTCTTTCGCTGCGTTGCACCGCGAATTGCGCTCCGCTCAGCTAGGCTTACGAAAAAGCAGAGAGCTTCTGAGCGCCCCCTGGCAGGGGAGGGAGACAGAACCTTCTGCTCCGCCCTGGAACTCGTTCCCGGAAGCGGTCCCTCGCCGCGAGGCCGCCGCATGGGAACTCCCCCCTCTTCCGTCAGTACAGGAAATAACGCACAGGCCGCCATTTTCTGTTCAGCCACGGCCGCCATCTTACGATGCTCCACCACCGGCGGGACGTTATTTCCACAGACAGCTGTGGCATGGGGGTCGTGTGTCTAATGAAGACCACCCGTTCCCAGGGATAGATAGCGGCCCCTATGGGATATATCCTGTACAGATGGCCATGGGTCAGGGACGTAATGTGTGGGAACCCTTTGAAATAAAGCAGATTAGAGAACTTAAAAATGCAGTTACAACCTTTGGGCCGACTGCGCCTTACACCATTGCCATGCTGGAGAACCTGTCTTCTGGGCCCCTCACCCCCGCGGACTGGACTCAGCTGGCAAAGGCGTGTCTGCCCTCGGGTAGTTACCTGGATTGGCGAGCCTGGTACGCCGAGTTCGCTGCCGAACAGGCGGAAAGAAACGCTAACCGAGGGAACCGGGGATGGAATAGAGACATGCTTATGGGGGAAGGCCAACACGCTGATGATCAGACTCAGTTCCCTGGTGCAGTTTATGAGCAGATCAATACCATTGGGCTTCGCGCCTGGAAGCAGGTGAGTGGTGCCGGAACGGCATCCTTGTGCCTTTCTAAAATAGTCCAGGGCACAACAGAGCCATTCGTTGATTTTGTGGCTCGGATGCAAGATGCCGCCGATAAGATCTTTTCCGATAGGGAAGTGGCTCAACCGCTGGTTAGGCAGTTGATTTTCGAACAATGCACAAAGGAATGTAAGGCAGCAATAGCCCCACATAAGAATAAGGATCTTAACGCCTGGATCAGAATATGCAGAGAAATAGGGGGGCCGCTTTCTAATTCGGGAGTTGCAGCTCTTCTGGCTGCGGCAGTGCAACAAAGGGGACCTCGCGGGCCTAGAGAGGAACATAAAGCCAAGGGGTGCTTCAGCTGCGGGGACCCAGGACACATTAAACGCAACTGCCCAAATAGTGCAGACGCCAAGCCTCGCCTTAAAAATGGAGGATCGTATAACGTCTGTGGGCGATGCAGAAAGGGTCCACATAAGGCAGAGGATTGCAGGTCAGTTTATGACGCTCAGGGAAATCGTATTTGTGGCCGAGATGTTAACGAGCCAAAAAACGGCCAGAGGGGGCCCTCCTCGCCGGCGGGCCCCCACCCCCGAGACAGGACAACACAGGGTGGCAGCCTTCTCCCAGAGCAGATGCACGAGATATCGTGCGACTATGTGACTCCTGTGCCACATACAAACCTGCCATACCGATGGGAGTAAACCCTCGAGGTTTGATCCCTGGTGATGTTTGGCAGATGGACATCACACATATACAGGAATTTGGGACTCTTAAATATGTTCATGTTTCCACAGACACCTGTTCTCACGTCATATTTGCAACAGCAGAAACAGGTGAAAAAGTGTCTAATGTGATCAATCATTGCCTGGCGGCTTGGGCCGCATGGGGCAAACCAAAAATATTAAAAACTGATAATAGACCAGCCTATATAGGCAAAGCCTTCAATGAGTTCTACAAAATGATGGAGGTTCAATTAAAACATGGTATCCCATACAATCCCCAAGGTCAAAAAATCATTGAGAGGGCTCATAAAAGCCTCAAAAAATTTTTACAAAAACAAAAAGGGGGAGTAGGCCAAGGCCTGGCCCCAAAGGCACGATTATCCATGGCACTATTCACACACAATTTTTTAAATTTAAACAATAATAGCCGCTCACCAGCTATGGAGCATTCTAGTCCATCTCCTAGCAATAAGGGATGGGTAAAATGGAAAGATGTCCTAACAGGACAATGGATGGGCCCGGATCCGGTAATCAGCTGGAACCGAGGCGCGGTTTGTGTTTTCCCACAGGAACCGGGACGAGAACCACTGTGGGTACCGGAGAGACTGACACGGGCAACAAAGCCCTCGACTGAAGATCAGACCTGCCCTACCGGAGATCCATCACAGACCAACCAACAAGATGAATAGAAATAGCGGTAGCCCAAAATGGACAAAAAGATCCTCAGACATATGCATGGCTCGCTCGCCTAGCCTACGACCGAGTCTAGGGGCGGTGAGCTTCCCACACTCCTCCTCTAAAAAATTATGACATAGCTGGGTAGGAGAGTCAATGACGGGTAAGAGCGTACTCCCCTGGTGCGACTCAACCTAAGCCAGGCCCTACCCCATCCTGCACGTAAGCCGCTGGACTGTTAGATGCTGCCCAGGTCTAAATTTCTCTCCGAGGGGATTTCTTTACGGAGAGGAAATGAGTGCAAGCTTGTGTGCATCCAGGTTCCGTCCAGTTTGTGCCTGGCCCTAGAAAAAGGACGAGGGCCTCCGGGCCTTGGCAGACCATGGGACGGCTGACCAGGGTCTAAGCCAAGGACCTACGGTGGGCCTACGCATAGGGCATAAGCCTCTGCACCCAGTCCAGGAAGGGCTACGATGCGCACATTCATAAAAAATAAAAAAGGGGGAGATGTTGGGAGCCGCAGCCCCGAGCCCGGTCGCCTTACTTGGCGGACGTGAGGCCTGTAGGAAAGAGCAAAGCCTGAGCTAGATTACCCCTCCCATCGAGTGTGCTAAGATGGCGCTTATCTCCTGCTTCCTGCTTGGTAAACAACCCGCCCTGTAAGATCTCCTGCTTCCTGCTTGGTAAACAACCCGCCCTGTAAGATCTCCTGCTTCACAACCTTCCCTGTAAGATAGTCTGCCTAGCAACAACTGATGTTAGCCAATCAGCCCGCATCGCGCGCTTTGAACTGATTGGCCACTGTAACCCTATAAAAGTGAGTGCCTCTCCCGCCATGAAAAAAGAAGCAGAAGAAGCATGCAAGGAGCCGCGGAGAGCGGACCGGTAGAGGCTTCGGGACAGACTGTAGGAAGAAGCACGCAAGGAGCCGCGGAGAGCGGACCGGTAGAGGCTTTGGGACAGACTGTAGGGAGAAGCACGCAAGGAGCCGCGGGGAGCGGACCAACAGAGGCTTCGGCCGGGAGGATTCCCGGGGCAGGCTGTACGGAGAAGGAAAATAAAAGAAAAGGTTGTCCACTGCCAGACTTTGTTGTGTGTCCTTCCTGCCGGACGGGAGTGACACCGACACCTCCTCATAGCATCTTGTCTTTTTATTTCTCCAATCTCAGATGTGAGTGTTCACCTACAAGCAACTCCCTGTCCTGGCTGAAACACCTGGTACCAGCTTCTTCCTGGGCACCAACTGTCATCCTGTCAACCCTCCTAAACCCCAACGCAGGGACCCCGTCCAGCAGGAAGTAGTAAGAGAGAGTCTTCACCCTTTTCCTAGCCATACAAAGACAAGAATGAGAGGTTCTTGCCCTAGTACAAATTACTGTACAATTATGGTAGTGGTCTAACATGGCAGAAGGCCAAAGCAGTAATGCTTACCACTTTCTCCTTCTTCTTGAGCCCTAATTGCTCCTTTTCCTGTTTGTGTACATAGAGAACTCCAATTAGATCCTCACATGTCATCAATGCCTGCCCCACTTCTGATCAGAGGTCACATAGCCCTCTGCCTCTCTGTATCCAGTCAAGGAGACAGCCCAGCCACTCTGGTTGTGTACTCCTTTCCACGTCCTCAATAAACCTGTCCTTATCTTTTTGTACTTTTTGCTTCTCTATTGCACCAGGAAATTCTAACACTAGATATGGACCGTCATTATGGTTGATTTTCTATTATGTACATTTTATCACAATTTTTAAAAGATTTGATGAAAAAGAGATAAAAGGTTAACAGCTGTCAGCTGGAGGTGTATGTCAGTGGAAAAGCACTTACTGTCTAGCAAGTTCAAGGCCATGGGTTTCAACACCAGCACCATATACACATACAGAAAAATGAACAATTACTGATTTTGGATCTCAAGTACCCAGAGGTTTGCTTTATCATTATTCTCTTTAAAAACTGGTATAAAGAGCCTCAGCAGGGACAAGGAGAAAGAGGAAACAAGACCCTCAGCAGAGAGGAGGTCCCTGGAAGCTAGAAACCAGCTCAGGCTTTTCTATCTCTTCTCTCCTCCTCCTCGTCCTCCTTTCTGTTTGCTGCATAGCGGTTTCCATGGAAACATGGGGCACCTTGGGCTCCCAGAGCTCAGCCCAGGTGCTGCTAACTCCAGGAATAATATCAGTGTGTGAGTAAGTGTGTGAGTAAAAGAGAAGCCCTGACCATCAAGGTCTGTGTACACACTTGTCTGCCCTTGTTTCCATGTCTCTCCGGGAACTGTTTCTCTCATGTGTGCACGCATCTGTCCTCAGGAGGCAGACGGGTCTGGATGCACATCACTTCTGAATGGAATTTACCTGCACAGATACACATGAGTTCACTGGCAGGCACTGGGGATACCATCAGCCCAGGACTATCACAGTAGCATCAGGATACTGCAGCAGGTAGCACTCACCACACATAAGCTGCTAGGCTGTGCTACACGCTTGTCCTGCATCGTCTCTTTTAAAATATTTTACAAAAATAGTACCCTGGTATAGATGCCACTCGTCCTCCCAGGTAAAGAAACTGGGGCATAGAGAGGCGGTGTGGCTTGTCCAAGGTCATCAGGGCACATACAACCAACTGGTGAATCTTCACTGTGGGAAAGAGTGCTTTAAATAGACTAGTTCCCAGCAGCTGCAGCAGAGTGCACCAGAAGCACCACCTCTGGCTTTTACACACACAGGTTTCCTGGGCCCCACCCAGGCCTGATCGAGCAGAATCCCTCTGGTGGGGCCCCAGAAGCAGTATTTTAAGCCAGACCCACAGACAGGTTTGCAAAACCGCAGGACAGGCAGTCATGAATTCAGCCAGCTGGCAACACTGAACAGTCATGGGAGGGTGGGGACAGGGGTTGCCTTCCCGAGTCCTGCTCCCGAGCTCAGAAATGGGCCTGGGGAAATCCCTAGCTCGAAGACCCTCAATTCCAAAGAGCATCTCCTAGCAGCAAAGTACCAAGAAAGGATATCGGCTCCAATTACACACCTCCCCCAGAGCAAGGTCGTAAAAGTCAGTCATGTGGCTTTTGTGGCCTCCCAGGCACGGATTTCCGCCCACCCCACCCTCTCGGAATGAGTTGGGCTTGGGGTGGAGGGTTCATGCTGCGGTAACCTGCTGGTTCACAGATCAACCAGAAATAGGGAGGGGACAGCCACCTCACCTAAGTGACAAACAGCATGGGACACTCAGAGGCTCCCACATGCTCAGATCTCCCACAGGGTAGAACACAGAGGAAGCACATCTAAGCTGGGGCTGGAAGGAAGAGCAGCATGGAGAGAGAGAAGGCATCTCATGCAGGCAGAGCAGCACAGCTAAGGACCACAGTGCCGGGCGACAGAAGCAAGGCCGGCCTCCCTGCTGGAGCTAAAGGTGAAAAGGTGGCTCAGTGGCAAGAACACAAAACAAAACAACTAGAAACTGGCTGAGCCCAGAAAGGTTAAATAACTTGCCTTATGTTGATTGGGTTTTAAACAGAGACTGTCTGACTCCACAGCTCACAAAGTCACCACTAAGATGCCACTGGCTTGTTGCTAAACTTTTCTTCTGGGCATATTTGAGAATGCTATAAAGGACCTTAGTTGGGTATGGTGGCAAAGGCCTATAATGTCAGCCTTTGGAGGATGAGGCAGGGAACTCACCAGTTCAACCCTAGTCTGGGCAATTTAGCAATTTAGCAAGACCCTGCCTCAAAATTTTAAAAAGTTTTTTTTAAAATCTGGGGATGTGGCTCCATGCAAAAGCTCTAGCTTCAGGTCCCAGAATCAATCACACATACACAAAAGATGGTAGGGCACTGCCCCGAAAGGTCAGCGACGCCTGGAGACACCTTTCATTATTGCAACTAAGGGATGAGCTGCTGGCATCTGGTGGGTAGAGGCCAGAGATGCTGGTAAACATCTCACAATGCACAGGACAACATAGAATCATCCAGCCCCAAATGACCAACAGACTCTCGCCACCCAGAGCCCACGTGACCCATAAAAGACCATCACACTTGCTTGTCCCTTCAGACCATGCTTCCCAAACTCTACGGCACACTGGAATCACCTGGGCATCTTTAGAAAATAAAGATGCTGAGTCCCACCCAGACATCCAGTTTCCTTGGGTCGAGGTACAACCTGAGCATCCAAATTTTTAAAAGCCTCCGTCCACCAGGTTATGCACTAAAGCACAAGAAAGTTTGGAGACCACTGCCTTGGGGAAAAGATCAGAGATTAAAGTGTTCACTTTGGGCCCAAAGACACTGGATATTCATGGCATTAGGAGAAGCCCTTGGGGCTACACACAACCTGGACTACCAGCCCCACACTGGCAGGCCCCATCCCAGCATCCTGGGAGCAACAAGGCCAGGTACAATCAGCACTAGTGATGTCTGCTGTGGATCAGGCTCCTAGGAACAGGAGCCTGCTTGAGAGATGACAAATTAGTTAGAGCCGGCAGAAGCTGGAGGAGGAGGTTAATTAGGGGGCCTCTGTCACTGTCTGGAGCAGGAGATAATGGGCCTGAACCAGGAGGCAGAGGACCAGCCCCTCCCTGCCATGACTCAGAGGCTTCCAACCCAGTGACAGAGGAAAAACTGGATCTAAAAGAGAGAAAAGGTTAATTGAGAGGGGATGCAGACTGAGAACAGAACGGGAAAGCAGCAGACAGTGACTGCGGGCCATGTGAGCCATGGGGGGAAGAGTAACCTGGGGAGAAGGATTTGGGAGTCAGCTACAGAGAAAGATGCGCTGGGACCTACAGGGGATGGTGTGTCCAAGCAGAGGTAGCACATGTGTGACCCCGTGGACTGACTTTGATCTAAAGATAGGCCACCAGTGTAGTTTGTTAGATTACTGAGTTAGTTAGCAAGACTTTGCCTAAAACTCCAGCTCTCCAGTGGCTCTCATAAAGTAGACAACTGGGTGAGATGGGGCAGCCCTCAGCCCTGTTGGGTTATTCCAGACAAGGCACAGGCTCGCCATTGCCCAGGCCCCTCTTCCCAAGATCAGATCCCTGTGGATGCCCGGCTCTGTCTTCAGGAAAAAGAGACGAGGTCTTCAGTGGGAAAGCTGCAAAGACAGGGGAGCTGGTAGAGGAGGAGGAGGACACTGAGGCTAGCACATCTCACAGGGAGCTCACCCTTCACATCCACCACCTCCCTGCTATGTCTCAGCTCACTGACCCCTGCTGAGGAGGACCCTCTCCCTGTCCATCTGCAAGTCTGTGGGGGCCCCCCCAGTTACCCAGAAAACCTGAATCTTCCAACAAAGGTCAGCCCAAGCCCTGAGGAATATCACACACAACTGAAGAGTCCAAAAAAGCAGACCCAGGGCACAAGGCCCACTTTCCATTGTCCCAGTGATCCCCAGGAAAAAGGAGAGTCAGCCTTGTTTAAGAGTGGGCTTGAAGGGGTCACGGGATAGGGCTGGACTAAGCAATGTTAGTTATAGAAATTCCACATGACTAAGAAAACAATAGGTAATCTATTAACTAGCGATTTCCTACTGTTTGTTTTCTGAAATTCTGTATAACTTGTACCCTTTTTCTATTTTTTTTTCTTTTTCTCCTTAAATTAAAAAAAAAAAAGAAATTCCACATGAAAATAATGGTCAGCTATATTGCAATATAATAGGCATCTCTGGAAGGTAATGAGCTCCCTGTTACCACAGGTAACCAACCTCAAGCTGAGTGAGCAGTTTCAAGGACACAGGAGACTCACATAGTGGCTAATTAGAGTCAAGAACTCCAGAGATCTGGGAATCTGTCCTGAAGGTTCCCAGCCCCTCTCCCGAACTCCCCAGGAAATCCGTCAGGGATTAGGCTTCAGATTCTGCCCCTCAGGGAAGGAAGGTCTCGATGGTCCAGATAAAACAAAGAGCACACACTCCCATGCTTCCCTTGGCCCTCACCAGGACTATAGCCCACGCCAGACACAGTCGCCCTGCCCCATAACCTCAGGCCCACTCAGAGGCAGAGGGAGCAGCTGGGCTGAGACAGGGTGTCCAAATTCCCTCTTGACACGGCTCCCCTCACAGGAGAAGGGGCACGGGCACCACCCACCTCAGACACCATCACTGCTCTGGGTGGCCCTGAGTGCTGCCCAGGCCCCGTCCTTTAGCAGTTGTGGAGGGACATCACACAAGTCCAGAGCGCGTGGACAAGAATGCACAGCCTGGGACGTCAAGGCTCTCCCCAAAGCCCAGGACCAGCAATGTTTCCCTGCCCCCGATGAGAGGGCCAGAGTAGACCAGCCTCCTCTTCCACAGGACTCTGAGCCTCCCCCAGACCTGGGCAAGGCTCTGAGCCTGGGAGATCTGAAGGAAGCTCAAGGCATGGGCAGAGATCAGGGACCCACAAGACCAGGAGCTGAGCTAGATGAGGGAGTCCATCCCCAGGACAGTTGGGCCTGGGCTGCTGGGCCACAGGCTGCTCCATTCTTGTACCCTCCTGCACCCTGCCTTTTCCCCCACAGGAACACAGTCAGCCCATCCCACTCTGTGTCCAGAGCTCCATGGCCCTGTGGAAAGCCCTCACAGGGCTCCAGGAATCAGCAGAGCCACTCCTGCCCCATCACCCCCTCCCCATCTCAGCAGAGCCCAATCCCTAGGCCCTTCTCTGCCAGCTGCTCCCTTCCTGCCAATTAGCAGCCACCCACCAGGCCTGGTCAAGTCCCAGGCAGCTGTTTGTCCACCCAGATATCAGAACACAGACTCACCATGGTTTCCTGGGCATGGTGGATTAGGCCAGGATTAGGCCAGGAGCACACGGGTCCCTGGAGTTACAGACCTTGCTGTCTGGCGAATGGCACCTCCAGGTGCGTTCCCAGTGTCTGGCAATGAAATCAGGCCACAGCCCAATTGCCAGCTAAGCACCCGCCTGCCTCGCTTCTCCCTGTAGCCACTCACGCCCCAGACTCCAGATCCCAAAACAGACATGTTCGTGGTTACCATAGGAACTTGCTAAAACCAAAAAAGGCACCACACAAGCACCCACATGAGCCCTCAAAGCTCATGTCCACCTGCACGGGTGAGTGCACACATGCACCTATCCACACTCACACGCACCAGTGCTGCTCCCAGGCTCAGGCTACAATGGCACAGGCATGCTGTCCTGACCTCCTTGGAGCACATCCTCAGTGAGGGTTCCCTGCCTGCCCGTGCACCTGCTACCAGTCACCAGGCAGCAGGACTCCCCCTGCCAGCCTGCCAAAGGCACTCTAGGAACTGCACAGTCAGCTCCACAGCTGTGCCTGCAGAGCCAGGGAGAGGGGACTGCCCACCACCAACCACCCGAAGACTGGCTCCCCCTCCCCTCCAGACTCACTCCTCACCTCTGTCCCTTTCCGCCCCTGTGTAAACTTCAGAATCCAAGACAGCCCACACTGGGGAGAGTGGAAAGTGGAGGAAAGTTTACATTTGGAGCTAACTCCCTCCTTGTCTCCCATTAAACTGCCCAACTCCCAAGTTCCCCATCTCTATGAATGGGACCGGCATCCACCAGGGCCCACTCATCCACTCTTCCCAGCCCCACTGCCCTATCCTGTCCTCCCTACATCCTCTCTGGCCCCTGCAAAGACTGAAGTCTGACTATTCATCCCCTTGGCCAAAAGCCCATCAAGCAACCCAGTCCCCCACCCAACCCAACTACTGCTCCAGGACATGTCACCCCCCACCTGAGCTGCCTTCACGTAGGGTATGCAGTGGCTGCTGTCTGGAGCACCTCTCTCCTCCGGCTGACCGTCCATATACATGGAGGCCACTCAGGTTTCCAGGAGGAGATGGCATCTTAGCACTTGTCAAGATTCCACAGCAACCGTCATCTGTGTGTCTGTCTCTTTCTGGGGCCGGAAGTTGTCATGGCAGAGACTTTTTCACTTGTGCCCTCACCTCTCCCCCAGCCCATGGCCTGGCACTGGACTTGGGGTGTAGGTAAACGCTAGTTGAACTGACTCAGGCTTCTCTCCTCAATACATCCAGCTCCTTATGTCCTTGGAAACCCCAGCAAACTCTCAACAGATGCCTTAAATGTGTAGGAGAAGGGCTGACTAAAATGAGTCAATCCCAAAATGTTCTAGAACATCTTTGTGGTGACTCGAGGATTCTTGTAATATGCAGTAAACAAAGAGCTGGTGGCCAGTGGTGGTGAAGTGAATGGATGGCCAAGCCCTCGACTCATGTATAAAAAGAGCCACTGAGTTGGAATCAAGGGATGGTGGGAGACAGAGGAGTAAGCTTTCGGAAAGGAAGGTCAGGAAGCTAGAGACAACGTCCTGTGCCAGGCACCTGGGCTGTGAATCTGCACTGTCCCCCTTGGATGAGAACGTGGCCGGCCAGCTTAAAGAGAATCAAAGGAGGCACGTGTGCAAAACACTTCTCAGGTTGGTGACGGACCCCTGCATTAAAAGGCTGTGCAGAGCAAGAAATAAAGCTTCCTAGAGTTTGCAAACCCTGTCCTGCGTGGACAACATCTCCAGCTGCTCCCTTCAGGGATGTGAGAGGGCAAGAGGAGCTACACTGAAACACAGCGCCTGCTCCTGTCCTGCGTGCTGGGCGGCCATCTTGTTTGTAACAGGATTCTGAGTTCTCAGCCAGATAAAATGGAAACAGCACACAGTTCTCTTCTGCCCAGACCACAGCACGACTAAAACGCCAGCCAGGCTGTTGGCTCCTCCAGGCCTCTCCACCCTCCCTGGGAAAAACATCTGAGGGCCCAGTCACCACTTGGCCATATTCCACACTTTCTTGCAAACCATACCGCCATTCACAGGGACCAAGAGTGGGGGCCATCAGTTTGAAAGCTGGACTTTCTCCTGCAAGGCGATGGGTGCTAGGCCCTGTCTTACAGGAGTGTGAGGGATGCTGTGTCCCCAGCAGCAGAGACAGGCATGAGTCCTCTGCAAGCTGATTCGGTCTCAGTGCGCAGTCTCTGCACATGATGGTGACCTCAGGTGACTGGGGCCATGCACCAGTCAGACAGACCCACACACGCATGCACACGCATAGACACACATATGCACACACCTCCTTCTTAACAAACAAGCAGGGGCTCTGAGGAGAAAGCACAGGAAGAAATCTGAGGATCCAGCTCAGGTCCTCACCCTTTGGACGCTACTCCAGGGACACCCACAAGAAAGCCCCAGTCAGTATTGTGCTGGGCCCCGGAGAGCCAGAAATGGAGTACACAGAACCTCTTATCTCCATGACTTTGTACACTCATGCGCTCACTTACTCAGCAGTGAGAACCTACCACCACCAAGGTCTGGAGAAATAACCTGGACAAGTGACATAAGCCATGCACAGAAACTAGACTCTTAAAGCTAGAAGAAAGCAGGTATCTCCTGGGTCTTATTCTCCCATTTTAGAGCTGGGGAAACTGAGACCTAGATCACTTAAGAATTCGCCCAATTGTTAGCCTGGAGCTATAACCTAGACTATCAGCCCACACTTCAAAACCTCTTTCTCCTGTGTGGTTCTGCGACCACCTTCCCTTTCCAGGTCCCTGTGTGATCCCATGGTCCCTGTCCCCCACTGTAGTTAAGTAAGTCCTGGCCTCAGAGGCATCACAGGTTCCTTTCAACCCTCACTTCCAGCAGGAAGATGAACCCCAGGAGGCTACTGTTGTAAAACAGATGTATACAGACCCTGCACTCACGGTGCCTGGAACACATCAAGTAAAAAGACCAGGAAAGCAGGTGGAAGACAGTGAGAAACAACCAGGTCCACCCTGAACAGAATGAAGTACAGACCTGGTTCAAAGCCCAGCTTCACGGCTTATTTGCTGGTGACCTTGAACACGTTTCCTAATGTCTCCAAATCTGTGTTTTCTCTCAAATGCAGAAATCCATGGTGCCTGCTCCCCGAGGAGACTGCAAAGCCTCAGTCAGGAAAGCAGCACAATGAAATCTCAGCAGTCTCAGTGAGTGCCTAACACTGGGTCCAAACCTCCTCTCTCCAGCTGCATATCTGAGGGATGCCTCCAACAGCCACGTGGCTGACTGTCTTCATGGCAAGAGCCAGGTCACTGGAGGGGACCAAGGCAATCAGGGAACACAGGCCACTACCCACAAATACCTTCTGCTCAGCAGAGAACTCAGGGCTGAATGTCTCCCCCAGCAGAGGCAGAGGGACAGAGCCCTCCTGGTGTGCGTTCGGCTGCCTAGGGGACCTGTCAGTGAGCAAAAGCGCATCTAGGCATCTGGGCAGAATTCTACCAGAGCTACTGCCCAAGGTGGGGAGAGGGAGGCAGAAGCTGACTTCCTTAGTCCCCAGGGCATGGGGGCAGCTGCACGTAACCAGTTACAGTGACTTCCAGCCATGACCCATCCTTCTACCCTGAGAACTAACCCTTCCCACATAAAGAGCAGCCACAGGTACCATGGTTTATTCATAAGACCCCATTTCTCCAGCTGCACTGACGGACTAGCGGCACAGCTAATGGGGACTGAGCCGGTCAGACTGGTATTTCTCCCTGCCTCGCTGTCTCTGTCTCTGCCTCTCTGTCTCTGTCTCTCTCTGTCTCTCTGTCTCTCTGCATCTCTGTCTCTCTCTGCCTCTCTGTCTCTGTCTCCCTGCTTCTCTGTCTCTGTCTCTGCCTCTCTGTCTCTCTGTCTGTGTGTCTCTGCATCTCTGTCTCTCTCTCTCTGTCTCCCTGCCTCTCTGTCTCTCTCTGTCTCTCTGTCTCTCTGCATCTCTGTCTCTCTCTGCCTCTCTGTCTGTCTTTCTCTCTCTCTCTCTCACACACACACACACACACACACACACACACACACACACACTAGGGATTGAACCCAGAACCTCCAGCATATTTGGCAAGCATTCTATCACTAAGTTTATATTTTTTCTTTTAAGTTTTGTTGAGACATAACATATACACAGCATGATCAAAAACCGTGGTGAACATTTACACTTAAAAACTATTGCAGTGAATGACACACCCCACTAATCCTTGCTTCCCACCCACTTATCTCCCCATTCCTGCCACCGTCTGAAGTAGCTCTGGAAGTGCTCTTTCATGAGTGTGTTCCATTTGCTGCCACAGCTGCCTCCCACGTTGAACTGACTCCAAACATTCACCTCCCGTGGTCACTGTGACTTCGAGGAGCCACAGGCGCACAGCGCCAGGCCCAGTGGGTGAGGGCACACACCACAACGGTTTTAGGAGCTGCTTTCTGTTGGATGGCTCTTGGTGGCAACATCCACCATAATCTTGATCATGCCCTGTAAAGACACTCGTGGAGGTGCTTCCAAAGCTGCTTCAGAAAGGACAAAGACAGTCCCACTCAGGGGGTGTCCTAAGGGAGGTTGATAGCAATGTGTCTTTCACTGTAATCATTTTTTAAACATTTACCACGTCTTCTGATTACACTGGAAGTTAGTTACTCCATGGTCTGTAGTAAATCACAAGGTTCTGGGGCCATTACAGCTGCCTGTCATCGTCATACTGCCTGGTTCCAGAATGTTTTCTCTTTTTGTTTTAAAGCAAAACAGAAAAAAGAATGGAAATGATACAGGAATTAATGCTAGTTAATATAGTGCATATTTTTGTGTTTGAAGTTGTTGTTCAGGTTACAAACTCCAGGCACAACAGTGATGTCAAACAGTGACAGCACTAACGGTGCTTTCTGCTGCACTAACAGAGATGAGCAGTGATCGATCTAGAAGATATATACACACTCACACTCGTATGTGTTTACTGACATACATAGATAGAGTCTTTTCCTTTCTTCCTTTTTTCCTTTCCCTTATCCTGGTTGTTCTGTCCTTTTGAGCACTTTTTTCCCCTTTCATTATTATAATATCTACTGTATATTTAGAATCTTATTATTCTTTCAGGTTTTTATTTTTTATTATTTTTTATGCCAGGGAGACACTATGATATTTATAAATGTCAGTTTAGGGGCTGGGGATTTACTCAGCGGCATAAGCACCTGCCTTGCAAGCAGGCAGTCGTGAGTTCCATCCCCGGTACCAGAAAAAAGAAAAAAAAATGTAAAAAAAGTCAGTTTAATTTATTTCACTTATAAGGATAGTCTCAAGTTGCCTCCATTTGCCTATGAAAGCCTCAAGCTCATCCTTTTTATAGCCAAGTAGTATTCCATTGTATAACAATATCACATCTTTTTTATCTATTCTGTGATTGATAAGCATTTTGGTTGTTTCGAAGATTTTTTTTTTTTGTCTTGTTCCTTTTTATTGGTACCGGGGATCGAACTCACGACTGCCTGCTTGCAAGACAGGCACTTACGCCACTGAGCTAAATCCCCAGCCCCTGTTTCCAAGATTTAGCTATTATACATTGTGCTGCTATAACAGAACATTTTCTATACTCCAAAAAAAAACCCTGTGTCTTTGAGTTCCCTCCCCTGACCCCTCTCCCAACAAACACCCAAGCCTAGGGAAACTACCTAGTCTACTTTGTCCCTGGGGATTTGCCTGTTCTAGACATTTAACATAATCATATAATATGTTATTTTTAGTGCTTACATTCTTTCATGTAGAATGTCTTCAAGTTTCATCCACATTACAGGATGTATATATCAAGACTTCTTTTCCAAATAATATTCCAGGGGCTGGGGATATAGCTCAGTGGCATAAGCACCTGCCAAGCAAGTGCAAGGTTCTGATTTCGATCCCTGACATTAAAAAACCCAAATAATACTCCACTTATAGATATATCACACTTGGCCTATTGACTCATCTGTTAATAGACATTTGGGTTGTTTCCACTTTGGGTTATTATTAATAATGCTGCTATGAATGTTTGTGTACAACTTTTTTTGTGAACAAAGTTTGTGAAACATATGTTTGAAAGCATACCATTTCATGTATCTTGGTTATTTACCCAAGAATAGGACTGCTGGTCTATGGTGATTCTATGTTCTAAGCTTCTGAGGAACAGTCAGGCTGTTTTCTAAAACGGTTACACTGCTGTACATTCCCATCAGCAAACTACAAGGTCTCTGAATGCTCATCATGCTCTGAATGCTCTGAATGCTCAACCTCCTACTTTTGTTTTGTTTTGTTTTGTTTTGTTTTGTTTCCCCAGTACTAAGAATTAAACCCAGGGTCTGCGCACTGAACTATTCTCATCCCTTTTTTATTTTTTAATTTAAGGCAAGGTCTTACAAAGTCATTAAATTGCCAGATGGAGCTCAAGCCTGCAATCCCCCCGCCTCAGCCTCCCAGAGTGCTGAGATAACATGTGTGTACCACCATGCCCAGCTACCAACACTGTTTATTATCTGTCCATTTTATCACAGCCGTTCCAGGGATCATGAAGTAATAACTAATGGGGTCCTCATTTACATTTCTTCTGTGATTAATGATGCTGAACATCTTTCCATATGATTATTGCCCTGTGCATGTCTCCTTTGCAGAAATGTCTGCTCATAAACTTTGTCCTTTTTTTTATGATGCTGAGGATCAAACCCCAGACCTCACACAAGCAAGCACTCTACTATTGAGCTAAACTCCAGCCTCTTTACCCATTTTTAATTGTTAGTTGTCTTTATATTATTGAGTTGTAAGAGGTCTTTATACATTTTAAATATGAGCCAGATAAAGGGCTTAGAAATATTGTATTTGTTCTGTGGATTGTCTTTTTACTTTCTTGACAGTGTCTTTTGCAGCAAGACTTTAATTTTGATGAAGTTAATTTTTTTTTTTTTGAGATAAGGTCCCACGATGCAGTTCGTGCTGGGCTTGAGCTGACTGTGTAGCCCACACCAGCCTCCAACTCCACATGGATCCTCCTGCCTCGGCATCCTGCACGGTGCGTCTAAGATTCTCATCATCACGCCCAGCTCTACTTTTTATTGTTATTGCTTAGGTTTCTGATGTCTTTGGTGTCTTTTAAAATAAATTTCTGCCTTATCCAAAGCCACAAAGATTTACAACCATTTTCTTCTAATAGTTTTAGAATTGTAGCTGTAACACTAGATCTGTGATCCATTTTGAGATATCTGTTCCACATGGTATAAGACAAGAACCCAGTTTTATTCTTTTGTGCATGGATAGCATGTTGTCCCTGCAGTATCTGTGAAAAGACTGTTTTTCTCCAGTGAACTGCCTTTTCACCCTTGCTGAAAAGCATTTGAACATAAATGTGAAGGTTTATTTCTGACCTGAATTCTACTCTATTGCTCTATACATCTATCTTTTGCCAAAACCACACCATCTGTAGCTTTGTAATAAATTTTGAAGCTAGAAATATAGGCTTCCAACTTGCTCTTCTTTTTCAAGATTATCTTTGAATTTCCATATGAATTTTAAGATTTGATTTACTAAGCTCTGTAAAGAAGCTACTGAGATTTTTTTTTCCTAAGACAAGGTCTCATTATATAGTTCAGGCTGGCCTTGAACTCACTTTGTGGCCCAGCACAGCCATGAACTCATGAAGATCCTCCTGCCTCAGTCTCCAGTGCTGGGATTGCAGGTGTGTGTCACCACACCTGGTTTGTTACTGAGATTTTGATGGAATAGGATGTATAGTTCCTAGCCCAACCTCTCCCGAGCTCTATTTCTACTCCCCCTCTGAATTCCCTGAGGCAACCTGAGATCTTTTCTAAAAATCCCATCTTTTCTTAACCAAATTATACCAAGTTTATATTTTTTACAATAAAAAATCTTAAAATTCAGCCGTTGACTGTACCCTGTACATATTTCTTTTTCAGGTTACAAATATTATATTTACCAGCTAAAACAAGCAGGCCCTCATAAAAGCTTGTGCATTTAAATTAGATAGCCCAAGACAGACCCAAAAGAAATACTTCTCCCACTCCAAATCCCTTAGCAACTCTGCTTTATACTTCACATCTCATTCGATATGCAGATACACTCTGGAAGCTCTCAAAAGACCAAACATTGTGCTCATTAAACAAAGGACATGAAAACAGAAGCCCAAAGAAGCTCAGTGTCTCACCCAGGGCAACTCACCCTGAATCCGGGCTACAATGATGCACACACCATGCCAGTCCAGACATGGGGGGCCCCGGTCCTGCTCCAGCTTGAGGTACTTTGGAAGACACCTTCCAGCAGTCTTCCTGGACTCCTACCTGGCACCCCTAAAAGCTGAAAGCTCTCAAAGGGAAGAAAATTTTTTCCTCTATCCAAGGAGTGCTTACTGATCACTCTCTCATTTCCAAGAGAAACATACCAGAGTGGGGAGCATCTTATTCTGATCTCCTTATATGCCAACCCTCAAGCCCTGCTGTGCCTAACCCAGGGACCTGGAACCAGGGGAGATACAGTCCATGCTGTAACTTTTTTTGTTGTGGTGGTCTTTTTGAGACAGGGTCTCACTATGCAGTTCAGGCTGGCCTTGAACTCACTTTGTAGCCCAGGCTGGCCTCGAACTCACAGCAGTCCTCCTACTGGAATTACAGGTGCACACCACCACACCCAGTCAGTGCTGACAGCTTACTGGGAAACCTTTCAGAGGAGATGGAGTGGAGAAGCTGCTTCTGAAAAAGGACAACTCGCTGAGAGAATTTTTTCAAGGCAGGGCAGGGGTTGAATCCAGGACCTCACACGTACTAGGCACGCGCTCTACCACTGTGTTACACCTCAGTCCCTGGAGGAATTTTTATGCATGAGCTAATTCACTTACATGTGGTAGAAGAATAGTTTTGAGCTAGCAGCCGATGCTGGTTTCCTCCTTTCTAACTCATTCAGATGGAACAGATAGTATTAAGTTCTCCCCAGAGGAGACAAACATGACAAAGCAGAAAGCAGCAGAGATAACGGCCTCTCAGAGAGGCAGAGACGCCATCTACCCTCTGGAATATGTCATCGTGAGCAAGACAAGAAGGAAGCAGGTGGGTCCACTGGACCCAGGAAAAATGGAGACAGTGTAGAGAGAAACTCCAACAAAGAAGGAGGTAGCTGGAGCATCATCTCCCTGAGATGGGACTCAGCCTGAGAGAAGCAGTTCAAACCTGTGGAACCACAGTGATGGCTGGCGACCCCAGAGGCCTCTGCAGAGAGACGCGGTAGTGGAGGGGGCCAGTAGACACGAGGGACGGCACTGGCTGGTGGTGAGTGTAGAGGACTTAGCCCTCCCACAGGAGGGAGCAATTAGCCGGGATCATCTTGGAGAGGGGCTGGCTGAGCCCAGAACCCAGAACTGCTGCCAACTCCATCTAGAAGCTCCCAGCTGGACCAATCCCACGGAAATTGTTAGGATGGTGGCGACCCCAGTGAGTCTGGTCTTGGGGCAGGTCTGGTGAGATTATTCATTACCCCACCAGAAAGCCACTGATCACTTCCGGGATCTATGCAAGCCACAGACCAGGACTCTGTCTCTACACACTGTCTACTAGTGAAACCAGAGAACCCTGGAATGGACTTTGTCTTTCTTTTCTCTACTTTTCTTCCTTCTCTCTTTCTCTTTCATTGTTTGATCTTGTTGTTATATGAGTGTGAGGGTGGTTCCTAGTCTCTTTGTGGTTGTAGTTCAATTCTGTTCCTCCTTCCTTCTCTTCTCTCTTTTCCTCCAGTCTCCGCACCAGTTTCCCAAAGTTGGTGTGATCCCTCTTTGTCCTCCACCCTTGCTTCTAAGCCCTTCTTCTTCTTCTTCGGCTTCTCTGTTTTCTCCTTTTAATCCATTTTAAATCCTAACCCCTAAGAGAAAAGTTGACTTGTATACCGCATATAATTTTCCGGCTTGTTTTAGATTTTGTTGCATAACCACAAATCTAGTTCATTCAGTTAAAAGTGGAAAATTAAGGGTTAGCTCAGGTTGTCATTTTCTCAGATGTGTTTGATGCCACTACAGCCATAACTATTCCAAACAGCTGTTGCTCCTGGTATTTCACGACTGAGACTAAGTGTCACAGAAAACACTGTGGCACAGAGCCAGAGAACCACAGACTGGGCCAAACAAGCAACAACTTCTCATCTCCAACAAACTGAAGACATAAGATCCTCCAACAGACTCAAGCCCAAAATTCAGCTACACCTGGAAGATACCTCAGAGATGTAATAACCACCTAGGGATCCTAAATCTAGCAATAAAGCAACCCACTATAGGCAATTTACAAGTATCACCTCAAGAATTAAACTAAAAACAGACAGAAAAAATAAAAGATACTTAAACCAAATGCAATCCCAGACATCAAGTTCACCAAAGGCAAATCCAGGAGGCAATGAGTGAGTGGGACAATCTGAAAGCCTCTCACTTGGCCTCCCTGAAGTGGTAACAGCAAAGCAACTGAAAAAATGAAGTCAGAAATAATGTCTCAGATAAAGACCATGCTTAGTGATGCCAGAGCAGATTCAGACAAAAAAAATAAGTGAGCTGAAGAAAATTATGGGAGCTCAGCATAGGAAAGAAATAGAATCCATCAAGCAGATTCAAGCAACCAGCTGATTCTGAGGACAGGCTGAGTTGATAGCAACTGAGGTACAAAAACAACTAAATGTTTACACTGTTTGGTTGACTTTGTGGGCGTGGAGTCAGAAGGCTGAGCATCTATTAGGATAATAACAGTATGCAACATAGCAAATATGGGAGGCTTCTTTCTGTTTTGTTTTTGAAATTCAATATTGTTCTCACGGTTTTATTTTGTCCTGATTTATTATTTTATTTTATCCAATGTTCTCTTTTGATTGGTTTTATTCTGTTTGGTACTATTTGATTTTACTATGTCTGATGGAATGGACAACTATTTTGAAGAGAACAAGATGTATTATGGTAGCCACTGTTGATTTCCTATTATCCTGTTTTGAGTTCTGTACCACTATCACTGTTTTGTTTTGATTGGCTTAATTCTGTTTTATTTTGAGAGATTTTATTCTCTTTAAAATAAAAAAAAAATTCTACAGCAAGGCATGTCACAGTCAAGATCCCAGAAATTCAGCACAAGAACAGAATATTAAAAGTTGTTAGGGAAAAGAAATAGATCAACTATAAACGAAAGCCCACCAGAATCACAGCAGACTTCTCAGCACCAATTCTCAAGTCAAGGACAGCCTGGAGTGAAATAATCCAAGCTCTGAAGGAAAACAGCTTTTAACCCAGATTGATGTACCCCGCAAAACTGTCTTTCAAAGCTGATGGAGAATAAGACACTTTCGTGACAAAGAACATCTGAGGAAATTTATAACCACCAAACCAGCACTCCAAAATGTTCTAGGGACATTCTAGAGAGTGATAATGAGGACTATAGTTCCATGAACCCCCAAGAGAAGGAATCCAGGCAAGGAAAACAATTAGAGAGTGGGGGGAAGAAAGGGGAGACAACAACAGTAAAATAACATGACAAGGATAAGTCAATACATATTACCTATACACATCAATGTTAATGGCCTCAACTCGCCAATCAAAAGAGACTGGCAGAATGGATCAAAAAGCAAGATCCAACAATATGCTGCATTCAAGAAACACATTTAATTCAAAAAGAAATTCAGAGACTGAAAATCAAAGGATGGTAAGTTCCACCCAAGGGAAGGACACAGATCGAAGGCTTTTTTAAAACTTTGGTGAAGTCTCAAAAGAAAAAGAATTAGGATGCAGACACAATGGTTTGCTATAAACCTAGATGGAAGAGGAATGCAGCTGGGGAGAGCAGGGAAGGCAGAGGTCTTGGAGAGAGATGTGACTGCTTGGGGCTTCTCCAAACAGACCAGCAGACAAGTGGCAACTAAGATAGACCCTTCCCAGGTCCAAGACTTCAGGCATGGAAGCCTCAGAGGGTCCTAGCCACACTGCCCAGAATGATGCGGTCGTGTAGAAAATTACTCATGACCTGCTGAGCCCACACACACTCTCCAGGTTGTTCTCTGAGGTTCTAGAACCATGTGACATAATTTTTCAAGCAGATGAGAAATGTCAGGGAGACCATTTAATAGAACTGCAATTTCACATTATGGTGACAGAAAATCAATTACCTTTCTTTCTGCTAAGTCACATCCCTGATGTTCATTACCAACATGCTGGTTCCCTCTGCTCCCACTCCCACCTCTGCCTTTCTCTGGACAGCCAGAAATCAAAATCCCTATCCAGGGATCCCACCCTAGCCCAGCAAGCCGAGCTGAAATCTGACAGTACGATCCCCTCAACTGTGCTCTTCAGGATATGAAACAGCTCCAGCCTACCATCATCTCTGGTCTCTAGAGAAAAACAAGCAACTACTTACTTGACTTTCAGACCCGCCAGCATGGTCTTGTCGATCCTGCCAAGAGAAAAGCCAAGGCCTAAGTCAATGCGGTGCTGACAGCTCCCACCCAGCACCTGATGGGGAGGGGTCCCTGGGCCAGCCCATCCCTCCATCCTGGCAGCCCCTGCTGGGGATGGCAACTACATGGTCAGCTTCTCCTCTAGCCCCTGAAGAGAGGACAGAATTCTGAGAGGGCTGGGTCACCATACCTGTATGAGATGGGTGCTGCTAACTCTACCATTTTAGAAATGAGTGAAGTTCAACTCAGAATGGTGAAACCAGAGGCCCAGTCTCATTTCACTGCAGGTATCTGACTGGACCCAGGAGTCTTAAGCATTTTGCACGTAGCCTCCCCCCTTATTACTGCTACCCAACAGGAAGACTCTGCAAAGCCCATCTGCATCCACCATGGGCAGAAGACAACACATCAAGGTTTCCTGGCCTTCAGCTTTGGGAAGACCCAGCACCCCATCTGTAGGCACCCTCCTGTCCATTAGACAGGGACACCCCACTCCTGGGACAGAACCCAACAGTAGGCTCCAGAGAGAACAGCAGGTGGGTTTCACCAGGCAAGGTGCCCAGAACAGGGAAGATCACGTTTGCCACAGACTGTCCCAGCAGCCGCTCCTGTGCCTAGCCCCGCCCACCCAGCTGGCACAGGAGGCAGCGCCATGAGCTTCTGTTTTTACTCCCACAGATGCCAGCACTCATGGCTGTAAAGGGAGGGTCCTCCCGCTCCAGAGACAGAGAGGGGCCATGTGCCCACTGTTGGAGTCTTCTCTGGTTTTAAGGTCATAACCACCAATGTCACCACCCCATCACCATCTCCGAGTCTCCACCATCTTGTCACCAACACCAGCATTTGTCATTCATACTATCAGAGTCACCGTCACTATACTAGTGTCCCCACCATGTATGTTACATCACCATCAGTGTCACTATCACTGCAGTGTACATCACTAAATGTCACTACTGTCATGTTGCCATCATTATCAATGTCACTGCCTGAGTCGCCATCATCTGTATCACCACCACCAGCATCCACACCACTACTGATGCCACTAAAATGACCACCAGCTCCAGGATGCTCAAAATTCCTTCAGACACTCAACCAGCTGGCTCCACTCTGCCTCAAGCTCCCCATCACAGGCTGCAGGGCCAGCAAGAAGAGGAGAAGACAGAGCTGACCAGCTCTGGTCAGCACTGGGCCCTGAGTTAGGACCATGAGCCTCTCCCTCTGAGTAGGCTCCCAGAAACCTCCGCTCTCAGTTCCCAGCAGTGAACCAAGCCACACCACAGGTGCCGTCCCAAATCCCTACCAGTTTCTTCTCCAAACTTCATCACGGACCCGTCCCTAGGGCGCCCACTCCTGACCCCCCAGGGACTCACCTAGGCATCACCCCACCCCCTTGGGAGGCAGGCTTCTCTCTTCTTCCATTCAATCCACCTTATCACCAGGTCTGACCAGGTATAAGAGCCCCACATTCTTCCAAAACACTTGTAACCAGAGCTATCTACCTGTCTCCTTAATATATCACCCTTCACCTTACATTTTCTCAAGGTATGTCTTTTAATTCATATAGCAGCCCTCTACCATGAGGAAGGCTGAAACATGGGGAAACTGAGATCCACAGAGAGGAAGTACACTGTTGGAGTTCCTCAGTGTCAAGGTGGAGCCAACACCAGACCCTGGACTCCTTGTACGAGTGCATCCTCCTGCCCTCTGTCTCATCCACCCAACCTCCCTGCACAGGGTGCAGGCCCCAGTCACCCTTCCCCAAGCCCCCTTCCAGCAGCCTGTCCACAAAGGTTCCCCCAATGGGGAGGGAGCCCTCCAGAGGGCAGGGCCTGTGGTTTGGACAGTAGAGATACAGCGAGGCCAACCTTTTTAGGAAGCCAAATCGCCAGGCTCCTCCCTCCCTTGGCCCATGCCACACACTCCCACCATCTCACCCATCCTGTCACCCATGGCTACCCAGCTAGCAACCAGCAGAGCTTTTAAAACACCACCCCGGAGATCGTCTTCCGTGACTAGTAAGACCCAGGGTGCAGGAATCTAATTTAGTCCTAACCATCTGTGATATCCCCTCCCAGCTAACAGCCATCCCCAGAGGGTGCCACACTGCAGTCCTACAGCCCATACCAGAAGGCCCTACCACCCCCTAGACCCCACTTGCCTGCTGCATGCAAAACATCTCACTTAGTCTACAAGCATCTCCTGAGCACATGTGCTGGCCAAGTGTCCAAGAGACCAGTGAGTAAGACAGAGCAGGCCCTGCCCTTCAGGAACCCAGTGTGGTGAACTGTGATTAGCACATGCTTGACACACTAGATCTCTTCCCCTACCTTTCCCTTTGCCTCCATGGCAGCCCTAAGTGGCTACATTTACATCATCCCTTTGCCTGGTCATGTTCAAACTACGGTTCCACTTTGTCCAAGGACCCTAAAATAGTGGGTTTCGGGGCTGGGGATTTAGCTCAGCGGCATTAGCACCTGCCTTGCAAGCAGGTGGTCATGAGTTTAAAAAAAAACAGTGGGTCTCAATGCACAGCACTGCTTTCTGCGGGGATAAATCCAGACTAAGACCTGAGCCTTGCAGAGGGAGCTTTCTGATGGCAGCCTTTCTGTGCACTCTACAATTCACACAGAAAGGAGGATCCAGGAGGACAATCCCACTCCTTGGGTCCTGCCCTGTAAGAATCTCAACCCAGCCTCACACATCCATTCAGGGGCTAGAAGCAGCAGACTGTGTGACTCAAATGCAAACCCACCAGCAGGGAAGCTGCCCTGAGCTCCAGCATCAGGAAAGGTCGTGAGCAGTCATAGCCACCACACACCACCCCAACATCATCTCACCCTCCTATCCCATCTGCCAAACATGGGTGCCATAATCCCTTCCTGCTGGAGGGTGATGGTGAAGTGCCTTCAAACAGGGGAAGCCTGCCCACATATGGGAGTAGTTGGCCAGAAGAACAGAGCCCAGCCCTCCTGCGCCTCCCTCCTCCCTTGCTCTTCAAGCCACCCGTCTTTGGCCCACCATCTTCCCCACCAGAACACCCCAGTCACCCTCCCCTAGAACCCTCCTCTAGTTTGAAAACCCCCCAGGCCCAGATGCTGAAAGGAAACTGATAACAAAAACCACCAGCCTCTGTTCCTCAGCTGAGGAGAAGCTGTCAGCATCTGGTAAGCAAAGACAAGACTTTGACCTCAGTCTCCCCACTTTCAGACTCTAGGGAAGGAGAGAGCATCTCCTCTGTCCTAACAGAAGTTCTAGGGTGACCTAGAAGTTCCGGCAGGAGGCTGGATGCAGACCCAGTTGCTCAGGTGAGACAGAGAGGGTGGGGCAAGGAGGGTGGCAAACTTTGGAGACAGACTTGCCCCTCCTCTCACAGTTCACCCCCGCCAGAGGAGGCCACCTACAGGTCCCCTCTGTGACCCCATGGGGTCACAATAACAGCACAGACAGCAGCACACACTGGTGCCTGAACTCATGGTGCAGGCAGGCGCCTGTCCTGAAATAGAATACACACATGGTCCCACACAAGGGCACCTCCACCCTGCCAGGCACATGCTTCATGCATCGTCACACAGACCGGCAGCTGCAGTCACACATGCACACCTGCACGTGCGTGCATGGGTTCACGCATGAACACACACGTACTCACATATAATCACAGGCATGCATGCACACATACAAGAACATGCTGACACAGGGTCACGCATTCAATTACAGTCATACACCCACACTGGCAGCTATCTCCAACCTCTGTCAGATTGTACCCTGGGACAGGGAAGAGATGCTTGCAGTTTCTGATCCCCCACTTGGATCTTCCATGTCTATCTGAGAATGTCCCCTGCAGACCCAGGACTCAGGCACAACCTGAGTCCCTCTGTCCTCATAGGCAGCAAAGACACTCAACAAAGCTCCACCTCCAAGTACACTCCCAACTTTTCAACCTCCCTTTCATCTGCTACCCACCATCCGAAGCCCCCAAAGGAGACGCTGCGCTTCCTGCCAAACATGGTGGTGGCCACAGGGCACCAGAACCCAGTGATGTCTCCAGGGCTGTTAGCAAGAGAGCCGTGGAGCAGCAATCCGAAGGGCCACAGTGTAGGGCGAGCTACCAGGCGTGGCACCTCACTCCACGCCTGCCCTCAACCCCAGCTTCCTGTGGGTGTGGCTGCATGGCCAGGAGGTGTGTCCTGCACTCTGGGAGGCACTAAAGCAGCCAGGGAGGTCACAAAGGGCAGCTTCCCCACGCCCAGAGGAACCCACAGCTCCGGAAGGGGTTCAGCTGGCAGATTGCACCACACAGCCCTGGCTTCTCAGAACCCACAGAAGGCTGACAGATTCTCACAGCTCTGCCTGGGAAGTGGGGAGAGAGCCAGCTGGGAGCCCCAGGACCCCTTAGGACTGAGGCCCTTCAGGCCACTCCCTGGGGCTGCCTGAGAGGAACCTCTGACCACCGCTTCATGATGCTGCACACTCCAGATACTCCAGCCACACGTGTGCACATAAGTATACAGGCACACGAATGGGCACCAGGGCACATGGACATGCACACATGAGCACACGCACATTTGTACATATATGCCCAGGGTGCACAAGCTCACATGGGTCAGACATCTGACACAGCATGCATCTCCTCATACTCACCAGCACGCTCTTGTTTACTTACAAGTGCCCATACAAACTCATGCATAAGTACAGATGCAGACCAGTGCCCACACACATGCATCAGACTGCACTCATGCCTGTGAGGTGCCTTCACATGTATACACACACATGTACAGGACACAGACACTACAGCAGGTACAGGGCAGGTGGACACTGCCTGGCACCAGGCCCCTACTCAGCCCCTAGTGCAGAGGGGAAATACACGTGCTGTAGCATGCTATAGCTGCTGCCTTTGGTCGGTCTCTCTCTCTCTCTCTCTCTCTCTCTCTCTCTCTCTCTCTCTCTGTCTTTCTCTCTCTCTCTCTCTCTCTCTCTCTCTCTCTCTCTCTCTCTCTCTCTCTCTCTCTTTTTCTGTCCCACCTTCTCTGCTACAGGAATCAGAGGCTCTGTGCTGAGGTGCCCGATGGCAGGCCCAGGTCATGGACAAAGGACACAAGAATTTCTATGTTCATGACTCCCCTCAAAGCAGTAGACATTGCAGGTGTTCGAGTGGCACCCTGGGGAAACTGGGGGAGCAGCTTCAGAGCCTGACACTGGCTAGGAGGGAGAGCCAGCTCTCTTCTGCAAAGCAGCAGGTGCCTTGCAGGAACCCAAAGGTCTTCAGCTGAGGCTGCAGCTCCACCTACCCCCACCCCCAGTCCCAGGAAAGGAAGCATAAGAAGGGTCACTGCCTGGAGCTCTGCAAACTGGACATCCACTGCTGAAAGCCAGCAGTGCATCCGTCCCCCACTGTACCCATCCTGCACCCAAAAGATGCCAGGCAGGGCTCATGAGCACCTCCATTCTGCCTGCACTACCTCCCTTTGGCCTCCACTGGAGAGAAATGTGGGAAGGAAACACCTCTGCACTCAGTTCACCACCGGGCACAGGTGGTTACTGACTAGGCTTGACCAACCTGGGCACTCACTCTTGGCCCAGGGACAGGCTCAGAAGACCTCAGCATGCAAATACGGCTGCTCAGACATCGCCCCTTTGCTCCTCCAGCTAAAGCACAGGACCCCAGTGGAGGGCAGAAAAGAAGGCAGCAAAATGAAGCCAAGACCCAGGAAGGTAGGAAAGAGGACAGACAGACAGACAGTAGACATAAGAAAGGTCAAGTTTGAAAGGTATCTTACGAGCTCCCCAATCCAGCTGAGCTGGAAGCCAGTCCAACCCTTGGATACCTAGGAACCAACCTCCCTCTCCCTGTCTCTCTCTGTCTCTCTGCCTCTGTCTCTCTCTGTCTCTGTCTCTGTCTCTCTGTCTTTCGGTCTCGGTCTCTCTCTCTGTCTCTCTTTCTGTCTCTGTCTCTCTGTCTCTGTCTCTTTCCACCCTCCCCCAGCCCCTGTCTCATCCTGGACAAGAAGAAGAGCTTCATAAATGAGAGTGAAGCTGAGGGTGAACAGCCCACCTGGCTGCTTCCTCCCTCCACCAGCTCCGGGACCTCCTCCAGGCCAAGGGCTATGCTGGCGTAGAGACATCAGAGTGAACCAAACACAGCTGATGGCTTGGCCAGCATTGCTGGGGTGGCTGTCACATGGGTGAATCCCTTCTGCAAATGACTTTCCATTTCACCAATTAGAGAAGCTGGGGTCAGCCCATCTCTGGAGTCCTATCTGAGAGAAAGAGGTGTGGCAATGGACCGCCGGGCTGAGGCGCACCCCACCACCCACGTCAATGCTGTGAGCACTGCCCACCACACTATGCCCACTCCGGGGCCAGAGGGGCCGACAGGTGCTCTGGACAGGGCCTCACAGTCTGTGGAGACACCTGCAGCATGAAGCCCTCTAGACCAAGTGTTCTTAAGAGTCAGGGCTTGGCCTGGTCCCAAACATCCAAAAGCCAGCAAGGCAGCCTGCCGGCCAGAATGAAACACCTTTCAAGTCCTGAGCTGCTGCCACCTGAGGCTGGTTGCACCACCTGGGATTCTGGACATTCGGGCACCTGACCAGAACCAGCCTGGACTTCGGTGCCACTGAGCTCTAGCTTGGAGAGGCCCTTTCTCCCCAGGATGAGCCTCTGGAGAAGGAAAGGGAGGCCCCACATGGCCTTCTGTTCTCTCTGAGCCATGGAGGAAAGGACAGCCGTGCTAAGCCTCCTTCACTCTCCCTTGCTTGGCTCTCAGTCTCCAAAGTTTTGAAGCTGTGTGATCTCAAGCAAGTTGTTGAACCTATCCCGGCCTCAGTTTTCTCCTCTGTGGCATGGGGAAGCTGCCACCATCCTCACAAGGTTCTAGGTGAACAGAAACACTTTGTACAAGGCCCCACACATCCCAGGGAGCCACTACCCCTGCTGTCTGCTGTGATTCTGGACCCCTTACTTTAACCTCTTGCTACTTCCTCTATGGGGAGTGGGCAGCCAGGGGGCCTTCGGCTCTCCGGGAAGGCCTCAGGGCTATTAGAAAAGGGAAGCACTCTGTGAGGCCGACCAGCTTCCCTTCCCCTCTCATGCACAGTCCAGCTTCCTCTCAGACCTTGCTGACTGGGCAGCCAGGCTGCTGGCACAAATAGCCTGGGGCAGCCCCATTTCTATGAATTCACCATGGGCCAGTGCCAAGCCAACCACCTAGCTCATTTCAATCACACAGGCACCCTTGAGGTGGTACCACTGTTATCCCCAGGTTACAGACGGGATCACTGAGGCTCAGAGAGGTTAAGGAACTCCATAACATTCACCCAGTTCAATGGCAACAGAACTAAGTTGGTTCTCTGCGTGATGATCTGCACGGATAAGTGAAAGTCACATCAGCAAAGCTGCCCCATTCATTCTGAAACCTACAGAAATGCATAATCCATGCAATGCCCATTATGCAGATGAACAAACTAAGACCCTGAAAGTGCAGTATGGCTCAGCCGTAAGGAGAGAACAATGATAAAGTGGGCCAGAGATATGTCAAATCCTCCCAACATCTGGCCAGACAGGTTCTTCTCCTGAGATTGCTTTTCATCCCTTCTCAGAGCCTCCTTTGAGTCACAAAGTCAGCATCTCTGGCTGAGCCTGTGGGTTCCCTGGAAGACCAGCCAGGACCCAAATCCAAGACAAAGCTCCAGAGAGCCTACTGTCCTATGAGCTTTTGAGCTAGACAGAGGCACAGTGCTAACTGAGAAAAGCAGACCAAGGGTTCTGTCAACTGCCACACCTGCATTGTGTCTTCAGGGCCGGGAACAGGAAGGACAGCGGGGACAGAAAGGACAAAGCAGCTTCCACCGCTCAGGCAGCTCAGACCCCACAGCCACTGGTGAGAGCTGAAAGATGAGACAAACTTCTTCACCAGGCTCAGAAAAGAGGCAGCTACAGGAAGTTTAGGAGAGACAGGCCCCTAGAAAAGCAGGCGCTTGGCCGGCCAGCCTCAACTGCCCCATCCAGACAGCAGCAGACAGCAGCAGAGGAGCTCGGCTCTCCTCCCAGTACCACTCAGAGCAGGTCACCTCTTCTTTAAGGCTTCAGTCTACCATTAAAAATTCAGCAACAGAGGACCTACATTGGCCTCTGCTTCCTTTGTAAGTCAGGGGAAGATATGGACAAAGCCAGAAACAACAGATTTTGGGGAAAATGGTGGACACTGGACAGTGGACACTGATCTCTGGGGAAACTGTGGGCATGCACAGCACCAATCCCACATCACACAGGAATCCATGCCTTGGTCTCAAGATAAAGCAACATTCGGCATCTGCAGAGTGATTTCCAGCCCACAGATCACTTCCTGTGTGCCCCATCTCGGGGGCCAGACTGAATTTCCCATTGCACAAGCTCTGAACAGCAAGATGATGAAAATAATAATAATAATTGCAAGACTGCTTGTGAAAACTGGGTTCCAAGAGCAGGACCCAGACACACCACGATTGCACAGTTCCCTCTTATCTCCTAAGAGCAGGCAAGCTGTCAATCAGAGAGTTATGACAATGTAGGGCTATGGGCTGAAGAAGCAACAAAATTTACCACAATGAAAAATTTTAAGTAACAAACATAAAGTGTCATGTTTACCCAGCTAATGGTAAAGGTTTAACATAAAACCTTGAGCCAGGCGTGGTGGTGCACATCTGTAACCGTAGCGTTCAGGAGGCTGAGGCAGGAGGACTACTGTGAGCTAAAGGCCAGCTTGGGCTATATAAAGAAGTTCAAGGCCAGCATAAACTATACGGTGAGATCTTGTCTCAAAAAATAATAATAATGATACGAGGGTATAAAGAAACAAGCAAATCACAAAGTATGCAACATCTAATGTATTATAATTTATTTTATGTGAACTTGATGATGTCTACTTGACTAAGAGATGCCCACTAAACTGGTAAAACATAATATCTGGAGTGTCCAATAGCGTCCCAGCAGAGGTTACCATTTGAAGTGGCAGACTACACGGGTGGACATTGTTCAATCTGTTGAAGGCCTGCATAGGGCGAATAAATGTGTAAAGGGCAAATTCACTCTCTGTTTGAGTGGAGGCATCCTTCTTCCCCTGCCCTCCATATCCCCACTCCTGGCTCAGCTCTCACAACGTGGACTGAACAATACCACCAGCTCTCTGGGTCTCTGGCTAGCAGATGGCAGATCCTAGAACCTCCAACTGCCATAATTACATGCGCCAAACCCTCATAAGAAATCTATTTTTATATACACACATAAAGAGAGATGAAGATAAGAGATCTATCTCCTATTTGCTCTGTTCCTATGAAGAACCTTGGGTCATACAATCTAACAAAATTTTGAGTACATTTCAGCATCTATAGGCTGAGACAAAAGGATCACAAGTTCAAGACCAGCCTGCACTACACAGTGAGTTCAAGACCAGTCTGGGGCCACACAGCAACAGCCTGTCTCAAAGAAAAAAATAAAAAGGAACAAATGAAAGAAGAAAAATTAACAGTCCATATCTTGTGCTAACAATTTTGAGAAATTTTTCACAGGTTAAGTCTCAGGGGTTGACAAGATCTGTGCATATAAATGTCAACAACAGCATTGTTTGTAATGAAAATACAGTAAATAACCTATAAGACCAACATCACAGCATCGTGAAATAAGCATACAACAGAATAGTATGTAGCCATGAAGAATGATGTAGAACATACAAACTCAATATAGAAAGATATTCTAAAATTTCAAATGGAGAAAAAAGACTTAGAAGAGCTCATATAGTATGATTTCCCTTCAGTTTAAGTGAATGTGTAAATTTATGGGTGCATGGGCAGTCTCTGAGAGCAACTGCCCTTGGCTAGCAGCCTCTAGGAGCTAGAGGGAATGAGTGTTTCACTGTATGTCCTTCTGTGCCACAAAATCATGAACATGCTATAATTTGAAGAAAAAAAAATGTTAATTAAGGTTTTTAAAAAGAAGCTACAAACCGGGTGTGGTGGCACACTCCGGTAATCCCAGCACTGAGGAGGCTGAGGCAGGAGGACCATTGCAAGTCTGAGACCAGCCTGGGCTACAAAGTGAGCTCAAGGCCAGCCTGAACAGCATAGGGAGACCCTGTCTCAAAAAGACAAAAAAGAAAGGCTACAGTTGGTTACTTCTCTAAAACCTTAAACTAAGGGCTGGAGGTTTAACTCAACGGCATAAGCATCTGCTTGCCAAGTGCAACATCATGAATTCAATCCCCAGTACCAAAAAAAAAAAAAAAAAAAAAAGAACTAGAACCTTAAACTAAAAGTTTCAAGCCCAAGAACACTGACCCCTTTCCTAGTTCTTCCGCCCCCTCTGTCCTAAAAAGAAGGCTGTCTTCACTCAGTGAAAACAAGGATCTCTCACCATCTGCTTCCAGATGGTTCTGTCATCCAGTCTGCTTTTAAACTAAGAGTTTGTGTTTCAGTCGTAAGTAAGATAACTTAAAAGAGACCAGAATATAACTTTGCTGGGAGGAATCTGACAACATGATTTAGAGTCCTTTAAAAATGTGTCTGCCAAGCCAGGCGTGGTGGTACATACGTGTAATGGCAGCCACCCAGCAGGCTGGGCCAGGAGGATCACTTGAGCTCAGAAGTTAGAGATCAGCTTTGCTAGCTGGGCACAGGGGTGCACATCTGTGATCCCGGGAGGCTAAAGCCAAAAGATCACTGTGAGTTTGAGGCCATTTTGGGTTACCAGTGAGTTCAAGACCAGCCTAAGCTATATAGTGAGACCCTGTCTCAAAAAAAAAAGAAAAAAAGTTAGAGATCAGCTTTGGAAACAGACTTCATCTCTAAAACCAACCAAAAAAACTACCTAAGAGGCCTCCAGAATATAAACCATGATCTCTGTTTTTTAATCTGGGTGCTGAGTTTATATAAATGTATCAAGTATACAGAAATTCATCAACCTGGACACTTAAAATATGTGTACCGTTCTGCAGGCAAGTTATATTTGATAAAAGGTTTTTAAAAATATGTATGCCTTTGGACATAGCAATTTCATTTCCAATTCAGTCAATCCCAAGAGGGAAACTGTACTTTCCTGGTCTCTACCACAATATGGTCAAAACTGTGAAACAGTGGGAACCTAAATATCCAGTCTCAGAGGGCAGGCTAAAGGGTTAGTGTACTAGCAGCAGACTACGTCAGCCAATTCACACTAGAATACTGCATATGTAATGACATGGGAAAATAGTGACAGCTGGTTTCAGAGTGGGAACAAGCTAAATAAATCAGGTGCCCAGGTCAAAGTGTTCAGGAGGTGGGATTATGGGTCATCATCTTTTATATCACTTACTAAACGTTCTGAAATAAGCAAACCACTGGACATGGTGGCACATGCCTGTAATCCCAGCACTCAGGAGGCTGAGGCAGGAGTATCACCAGGAGTTCAAGGCGACCTGGGTGACATAATGAGATTGAGGCCAGTGTAAACTACAGAGTGGGACCCTGTCAAGATGAGAGAAAGAAAGAAAAGAAAAGAAAAGAAAAGAAAAGAAAAGAAAAGAAAAGAAAAGAAAGAAGAAAGAGAGAGAGAGAAAGGAAATTAAATAAGCAAACCTTATTTTGTAATTAGAAAAAATGATACTCTTTAAAATAATGGCAAATAAAAGAAAGCATAATGAGACAAGAACGGGAACAAACAGGTTTTCGAAGGCACTGGGGCTCAGTGGTTCAACACATGGTTAACACTGTGAGGCTCATAAAGCAGGACAAACTGGAGACTTTTATAGGTGAATGGATGCAACTTGAGACCACACACATAGGTGAAATAAATAAGACACACATGTGCAAACACCATACTATCTCACTAGTGTGAGAAGCTGAAAGAAACGTGTGTGTGTGTGTGTGTGCATGTAAAAAATAGAACACTTACACTACTGATTTCTCTGAGTTCACTGAGGGGAAAGATTGGTGCTGATACCATTGTTTGGACAACTGAATGTAGATGTCTTGTTCTCTGGGTGAATGATTTGGGGATGGCAGCGCGCAGGGTATGTGCCATTGCTGCCCCGATTGAAATGTTTTGAAATTTTAACTTTTTTTCTCTTTGAAATAAAATGGATTTGGAGGAGGGGACCCTGTGAGGCTCCAGGTTCATCCATCAATCAATGCTTAAAAACATACTGGGTATAAGAACTCTCTGGAATTCAAACATGCATTCAAGCCCAAGCTCCACCACTACCAGTGGTGTGGACTTGGGCAGAGCTTGCAGCCTGTCTGTCCCAGACGCTCCATCCGTAAGGCTGGGATAATGATATTCCCCGCTTCAGCAGGCTGTTGGAGGGGAAAGGAGTTAACACAGGCTAAACTGTCAGAGCATGCCTGATCTGTAAGGTGTTAGTTATGTGACTACTAAAACTCTGGTGTGAAAGCAGGCTACCATTCCCAGATGTTTTGGGGTTTTTTTTGGGGGGGAGGGTACCAGAAATTCAACTCAGGGCCTCACATTTGCCAGGCAGGCACTGTGCCACTTAGCTAAATCCCCAGCTTCCTCTGCTGATTTTCATTCTATAAGAAGCACTGAACTGAAATACACTGAGATTTGCATTATCATTGGTGGCCCCATAGTTATCCAAAGGAAGGCTTGGGCACTAGGGACTGCCAGCATGGGTTCTCACTAAAGATCCTAAGGGAAGCTCTTTGCCCACCCACCATCTGCTCAGCCCATTCAGCTAGGTCACTCCCAACCCTCCCTGACTGTAGAGCATCCTGGTACTCCCCTCACCAGGTTGGGCCAGGAGGCGGGAACAAGTGCCCTCTACAGGCAAGTGTGGGTAGTGCAAGGGAGAGCCTTGTCTCTTTCTAAACCGGCAGCCATGTTGCCTCTGGTGGAAGAGATTGGGTAAATCATGTTTCCTAACGTTGAGATAAGCAACAACCGCCTGATGTCAGAACATATGGATTCCTGCCCCAGTTCTGACGCTCAGTGGCTGTGGGATGCCACTGAAACTCCCTCCATCATGGATTTTTCATCTATAACTTCAGTCATTTCTTGAGAGCCTCCCATGAACCAGAAAGGTAACAGTTTTTATTTTGCTTAATGCTTACCACAACTATATTTGCTTTCCTAGTGAGGAAGTGGTGCCTCAGAGAGGTTGAAACTTCCCCAAGGCCACAGGGCTGGTGGGTGGCAGTGGCAGAATTCAAACTCAGCCTCTGCTTTCAACCCTCTTGTTTTTCTTATAGAGAAAGCTCATGGTAGAAAGGGCCCCAAATAAAGGTGCTGTTGGATATGAGACACTGCCCAGTGGGCTGGAGCAAACCCCAAGACTCTCCCTAGACCCCTAACCAATACCCAGCAGAGGAGCAGCCCCGTGGGACATGGTGGCACACACCTGTAATCCCAGCATTTAGGAGGCTTAGATAAGAGGACCACCACAAGCTCAAGGCCAACCTGAAGTGGACAGTAAGACCCTGTCTGTAAAAAAAAAAGGAATAGCCCCAACCTGGGCCAGGAGGAACAAATCATAAGGTTCTTCCCAAAGGCCTGGCAAGCTGGACCCAGGATCATGTCTCTGGCTGATGAAGAGACTCACATAAAGGCAGGCATCAGGCACAGGAGACACAAAGAGCTTCCCCAGACCCTTAATAAAAGGGCTGTCGCTGTACCCAGCGTATTAAAGCCTCACTCATCTATTTCCTTGGATAAAGATGGGGCCACTAGAGGATGGGGCACTGGGGGTAGACCCAGAGCATTTTGGCTAGAGCCTCAGCCTTACAGAATCTCCATCAATAATCCTAACCCCCTACCCCTTTGGAAGAAGAAGGGCTGACTTGGAATAAGACAAAAAACAGACAGAAAGGTCTTTCCTATTAAGTTCCCTTTCTCTCCCCCATGACAGCCCTCCCCCTGTCCTGGGAGGGCTCTGCACACATTACAGGAGGGTCCCCTGGACTGAGGACAATGGGTGGGGAATAAGGGAAAGACCTGTAGTCTGGAGAAAATCTGGACCAAAGCCTTACCTGTGGTCAGGCAGATCCATGGATGAAGTTGTACTTGTCAGTAAAGGAACAGCCTGATAAGGTACACAGATGAGGAAACCACAGCCTGGAGAAAACTAATTTGCTCAAGGTCATGCTCCCAGTAATTGGCTGCAACAGGCTGTATTTTCCAATGATGGCCACCTGTCCCCTACTCCCCATCCCACACGCTCTTCTTATCCTGTAATGCTGACACCCCTCCATCAAGAGAAGGGTTTGTGTTTCCTCCATCTGAATCTGGGGCTCTGTGAGTTTGACAGACGTGAAGCTGCCTCACTCCCAGGTGAAAAGAAGCTGGCTTTCTTCCTTGGCACACCTGCCCATAGCCCAGCCACTATGCACACAGGAGAGCACATGGAAAGGCCACGTGGAGAAGAATAGAGAAGCCAAAATAACAGCTAGCAGCATCTGCCAGCCATGAGCAACCAAGCTTTCATGGCCTTGAGCTACCTGGATAACTCTTGAGTAGACAAGGTATACCTCACCCCTGCCAAACCCTGCCCAAACTACACATCCACATCAGTTTCTGGATGGGTTATTATCCAGCACTAGGTAGCACCAAAAGTGGCAAAACCAGAATATGAACCAAGAAATCTGGCTCTAGGGCCTGATATCCTGGATATCCTGCAGTGAGCCCTGCTATGCAATGGACAGCACAGAGAAATCAACTAGGCTAGGGCTTGAGTCTGGAGTCAAAGAAATCTTCAATCATTAATTCATATATTCACCAAGTGTTTATTGTGTCTGTACTGGGTTCCAAGCTCCCCACTAACTCTGAGGATATTTAGGTGAGTAGGCAGACACATCCCTGCTTCAGAGTAGTGGTAAGGAGATAGAAGATAAAAGAGGGAAAATTTTAGGCAGGTATCTACCACAGGCAGTTATGATCCAAAGGGAGCCAGATGGTTGGGGAGCCCTGCCTTACTGTGGGGCTTCTGTTGTTTTGTTTTGATTTTTGTTATTAGTTTTGTTTTGCTTTTTGACATAGAATCTTACCATGCAGTTCACGCTGACCTTGAACTTACTATGTAGCCCAAGCTAGCCTTGACCTTCCTAGCGATCCTGCTGTCTTAGCGTGGTATTATAGTTGTGTACCACACCTGGCAGGAACTCTCTTTAGTGGTATAATCTGGAACAGCTTCTCTGAAGGCAAGACAGCCAAGGATAACTAGAGAGAAGGTGGACATGGTAGCACACACCGGTAATCACAGCTACTCAAGAAGCTGAGGCAGGGGATTGAGCCCAACCTGGGCAATTTAGAGACCTAATGAAACCCTGTCTCAAAATAAGAAGAGATCTGGATATGTAGCTCAATGTATAAAAGCCCCAGATTTAATCCTCAGCACGGAAGAAGAAGAAGAGGAGGAGGAGGAGGAAGAAAAAAAGAGGAGGAGGAAGAGAAGGAGGGGGAAGAGGAGGAGGAGAGGAGGGGGAAAAGGAAGAAGAAAAAGCAAAAAAGAAAAAAAAATCCCTACCTCAGCTCACCTTCTGGTTCCATCACTAACTAGTTGTGGACTTTGTGGAAGGGCCCTCCACTTACGCATAAAATAACAAAGAACCCACCTTTTAGGATTATTTTCCTTACAGGCACCGACTCTGTGGGGAAGTAAAAGAGCCAATCCAGGTACAGTATGTGGTCCAGAGCCCGGCCAGGAAGAGCTGCATAAATATCAATGATAATACTTCAAGTTTTGCTGAGGCCAAGACTCCCAGGGGGATACTCCAAGCCCCAGAGGCCTCTCAGCACCACCACCACCACCACCCCATCAGACACTGTACTACCAAGGGAAGGATATGTAGAGCCGGAGCCAGGGAGCCTTCCCCTGGGCACCAGTGTCCAATCCACTAGGGTAGATCATGTGGACAGGAGCAGGCACGCACACTTCTTCCCCGAAGCATGCCAACACGCAGGCCACTTCTGCCCTCCCCCGGAACCCCCCCCCTCCCGACACATCTCAACCCAGGGCTCATGTGCAACCCACTAAGAGCTCAGAACTGGGCTAGAGGTTGGACTGGTTATCATTCCCCAGGCCCCAGCCCAAAGGCAATGGATACACACACAGCCAGAGGGAGAGAAGTAGCTTCCTCAAAGCAGAAGGAGGGACAGGGTAAGACATCCTGAAGAGAGGGCAGCACTGGGTGTGACAAGAGGCACAGGGGGCCAGGACCCCTGCTGGGATAAAGTGTCACTTGCCATCGCACACCCTTCAGAACCCTGGAGAGCACCCGGCAGGCGGCCCACAGGCACACCCCCGCACAAACTATCCAGGAACAAGTCCAGAGCACAACAGTGCACACAGAGATGTGCTCAGAAGGAACCACACAGAGCCACGCCGAGAGGAAGAGGCAGCCGCTGCAACGGGGCCTCCAGGCCATATGTGTGCGAAACAGATGTGTGCACACACACAGGTACACCTCAGCCCACCTGCCTTCCCCACCTGCTCTCTCTCATTCCTGGCCACCTGACCAGCAGGGCTCTGGCTAAGCCAGTGTCCTCCAAGTTCTGACCCACGCTGCCATCTGTTGTCCCAGACCTGGCAGGGCCCAGCCAGCAGGTCCATTGTGATCCTAGATTTGAACAATTTGCAGTCCTAGATTTGAACTAGGAGACTGCATGCCAAACAATCTGGCCTTGAGATAAGACCCAAGTTCATAGCCAAATCTGAGCAGGGCAAGGGCTCTGCCTGACCTCCATTTCTTGCTTTGTGGCCCCAACTGCCTCAGAAGCCCCTCTGACGGCTTCATGTTGTGAGCAGATAGACAGGAATCCCTTTATCCCATCTGGAAGCCCTGAAGAGCTGTGGCAAACAGAGAAAAACAAAAACACCAAACACATAAAGTGCATCACAGAAGGATGCAGTCAGACCTGAGGAGCACTTCGTGGTTGAGACACACTGAAGCTCTTAAATAGGTAACAAACGCTCCATACGATGCCCTCTTCAGCTGGGCGTGCTGCTGCACACCTGTAATCCTAGCACTTGGGAGGCTGAGGTAGGAGAATCAGGAGTGTGAGGCCAGCCTGAGTTCAAGGCCAACCTCAACTACATAACAAGACCCTGTTTTTTAAAATATCCTCTTTAAGGAGGTGAGGATTTAGCTCAGAGGCATAAGCACCTGCCTGGCAAGCATGACTTTGAGCGTTCAATCCCCATTACCAAAAAAAAAAAAAAAAGAAAAAAAGAAAAAAATCCTTTTTAAAAGGGTAGTAGAGTGGCATTGCTATTTTTATGTTTTACTAAACTTACTAAGAACAAAAGCCAGCTGCAAAGGTCAAAATAGTGTTTAAATGTGCAAAACAGATAAGGTAAGACACTGGCTTCCACATCTCCTCAGCCTTGGCAAAGTGTGACCTTGCCTGCAGGCAGAGGGATGAACACAGTGACCTCTGAATGCCAGCCTGAAGCACACTGTGTGGACGCTGTCCCTACTGTGTGACTTCTCCCAGGGGGGGTAACATGCTGCTCAGAGAAGGGAGAGGGTAGGCAGGCGAGGGCCACCTGCTGCCACGGCAACGGCCTTGGTTAGAGCACACCCATCTCTTCCCCTGTTGCTGCTCCTGACAGGACCTAAGTGTTTGCAGATGGCACTGCCCCAGTCAAAACAGGTGGCAACCCAGGAGGGGCAGGTGGTCACAATGTAAGCATGGCAATGAGGGGGCTCGTGGGTGCTGAATCCTGAAATAGGACCCCTGCTCTGATTATGCCCTTGGGCTCCCAAACTAACCTTTAACTGCTCCTTCTCATCCCTTCCCCACCCACTGGACACCTCTAATCTGGGGTGCCCCCAGGCCTGGTTCCTCCATCACCATTGGCCACCTCCTGCCAGCCCACGCTCCTCTCCTTTCCTGCTTTGCTTTTTCTCTAGCCCTCCTCCACCTCTCTGCCCTGTCCTCCCTACTAACCACGGCCCAGACAAGTGCCTACGACCATCTGCCCACTACAAACGCCAGCATCCACCCTCCCTCCACTCCTTCAAATACCTGCTTCCAAGCTGCCTGCTGCCCTCGTCCTCCTCTGCCCACTGCTGGGCTCCCATATCCAGTGTCCTCCAGGGGAAGGACAGCCTAGGGACAAGGCATTACTGTCTCCAATTCACCAACTGGGGAACCATCTACAGAGGCGATCTGGGAAACTGGGCCAAAGCCCCAGAGCAACTGACCAGCTCAAGTCTGGCCTTGAATGGCAGATTCCACAACCAGGAGGGGTCTTGAGAGGTCACCTTACCCCACCCAGTCTTCTCCTCTACCCAAACCAATAAATGTCTCCACCACCAAAACCTGCTTCCTCCCAGTTACATGAAACACCATTCCCTGAATACCCACCCATGGTTATGTTAAAAAACTAAGATATTTATTAATATCTAACACTCCCAACACCCAGATAGGGAAATTGAGGCTTGGAGTAGTTAGGTGACTTGCCCAAAGTTGTGCAGAGTGTTGGACACCTCATTGTACCATTCTCAGCCCCACTTCCTACCCCAGCCACTTTGGCAGTGAACAGTCCTCTGGGCAGCATCTTAGAGATCCAACATGGCGGTGCTCCACACAGCCCACACCAAGGCCTACTTGGAGGATGTGGTACAGGGGCCCACAGGAAGCCATCTGACACACACAGCAGCCTGGAAGTACATGGGAGTTAGTGTCCATGCGGCCACCTTTGTCCAGTGGGGGCCACACTAATGGATAATAAAAATATTGCTCCTTGTTTTGTTTTTCTCCCCTATGTACCTTTGCTTGCCCAAATCGCTTCCCAAATAAACCGCTCGGTGTGAGCCTTTCTCCGCAGGGAATACACGATGGCACACAGTGAGTGGGTAATGAAGCTGGACTCACACCCAAGTCTGAATGACCTCATGCCAACCCACTGCCACACACCTTCCCCACCATCCCTTCTAGGGCAGCTTTCCCTCTAGGTTCAAGTCATCCTGAGCCTCTGTGCTGCCACACTTGATCAGACAGGGCGACAGGAAAGCAACAGGAGAGGGCTGTGAGGTGTCTGCCAGGGGAGGATCTGGTTCTCCGGGACTAAGGCCACCTCCTGCCAAACTATCTCAATTCCCTAGGCTGAGCAGGGGCCCAGCTGAAGGTGCCCCGGCCGGAACCAAGTGCAGCAGCTGTTTTGTCCCACAAGCATCAACCATAAAGGGTCTTCAGCTCCAGGCCCCCATCCAGCTCCTCAACCACCTTCTCAACATCTGACAAAGGTGCTTCCTGAAGCCTGAGCAGAGACCAGAAAGCCATCCCCAGCCCTGGACTCAGGCAGCCAGCACCTTTCCTTTTAGGCAAAGGTACAGCCTCCCTCAACTCCTGCCAAAGTCCTAAAGGTGATCCCAGACTTTCCTGAGGGGACGCCTCAACCAGGACCTCACAGGCCCTGAGTCACTGCCAGCCTCCAGGCCCCAACAGCTGTGCAATCTGTTTACTCCTGAAGGTGGCAGGGAGACTGGGGGAGGGGAGGGCCCTCTCCATAGGAAACTGAGGCCTATGAGGTTCAAGGGCTGCTCCAGGGTCACCCGCAGGAAAGGGAAAAAAAAAAAAAAAGCCCAGGGTTACCTGGCCCCAAACAACTTCATTATTTCCAATGAGGCCCACTTAGCAGAGATAGATCCCCGAATTCAGAGCCCAAACCCCATTTGCTCCTAAACATCCTTCGGGTTTGTTAAGAAGGATACCCCTCAACCAGCTTCTAGCTCTAGACACACAGCATCTGGTGGTGGCAGAGCCACAGTGCAGTTTATACAGACTCCAGGACTCCCTGAACTGCTGTCCTGGACCCCCACCCAGGGCTGGCACGGTTGCACTCACCACCAAAGGCCTCTGGAAATGAGCACCAGGCTGGTCCATGCAAAGCTGGCAGCCAGCACCCCCACGCACACACATCACAGCTCCTCTGCCTGCGGCAGGAACAGGTTGGAGTGAGGATGGGCTGGGGTTTACCGTCTTTAGGGGTGGGGAGGGCAGGCCCACCTCTCCTAGCTGCAGGGTCCTCCAGGACTTCCTGGCTTTTTTCCTTCCACTACCTTCTGTAAACACCCACGTCTGCCCTCCGTCGCGGTCAGCTTCTCAGCAGCGCCGCGCCAGGGGCTGGTCAGCGACTCACTCAGGCGCTCGCACACGCATCCGGGTGGATGTGAGTGCCGGCCCCACCCGTCAGGGATTCCTGAGGACAGGTACCCCACCTCCCAAACACAACTCAGTACCTTGAATGGCTTGGTCTGTGAAGTCCTGCACGGAGCTCACTCGAGCCATAGGTGCTGGGTGTCGCTTTGCAATACACGCATTCACACCCACAACACAGACTCCAGCGCCGCGCTCAGTCACACCCAGGACTCGCGCGCTGATCCCGGCTGGCTATGCCATTATAACCCAGCCGGGGCGCCACTGACCTTCGCACTACCCGAGTGGACAAAATGTCAGCAGTCAGTCCGGGCGGCTCAGCCCGCCAGCGCGAGGGGAGCGCAGCGTCACCCCGGCTCCATCCGGACCGAGCCCCTCCTTCCCGGCGCCGGGGATCCCTCGCTGCCCGCCCAGCCGCGTGCGCCGTCACCACGGCGCGCACACACGCACACCGGCCCCGCGCGCAGAGCGCACAAAGCTGCGCCCGCTCGCTCACCTGGCAGGCGCGCCCCAGCCTCGGGGCTGCGCACACGCACACCCCGGGGCCTCCTACCGTGACCACCGGGTCAGCGCCCGGGTCCCGGAGCCCGCCGCGGTCACCCAGCTCCAGGAGAGGGGGGCGGGGCGCAGGGGGCGCGGTGCGGACCGTGTTGACGCCCACGGGCCGCGGCGGCTCCTCGGAACAAAGGCGCGGGGCGGGGCCGCGACACCCAGAGGACCCCAGGGACGTGGGAGGAAGACGCCCACCTGCCCCAGCGGTTCTTGGAGGATGGGACCTGAGGCGCTGAGGAAGGAAAGATTTGTGGTTCCTGGGCTGTGGAGGAAAACACTCCGGGACTCTCTGCGGGAGGAGGAACTAGGAATGAGGCTTGGGCAAAACCCCGGGAACCGCCCTGTTTTGGACTTGGCAGTCTGGAGCTTTTGTTCCTTTGCTCCACAGATTCCCTTCCGAGCTTCTGTCAAACCAGGGATGCACTTTAAGGAATGAACAGGGTTCTAGCCAACCTTTAGGATGGTTCTCTCCCTCTGTAACTTCCGTGGAAGGCAGACGACTGTGGCTTGTACAAGTCCATAGATAGAAAGCTCACTCCCTCAGGGAACAGCCCTCAGGCAGCTCTAGGCGCTGAACAGTCCTTCCTTTAACTGCACAGAAACTTCCCTCCCTTCTGCAGGCCACTGCCCCAGTGTGCTGGACATAGTGGCTTTCTGGCTTTCTGCTTCTAGACCGTACCTGAGGCCTTGCACTTCCCACGCCCCCTGCAGGAAAAGCCTTAGCCTGCATGGCCTGTGCTTCAGGCCCTCTGTTCAGCCCTCACACTAGCACCCTCTCCATATGACTGCTGTCTTGTACCCCCAGGATTCTGGTCAGCTGTCATTACCCCAGAGAGTACTTCTACCTCTTCCAAAGTCTACACACATCCGCTAGTTGCTCATTATCACGATGCTATGTTCTAGTTTGTTCAGGAGTCTGGTCATCTTGGGAAACTCTTGTCTCAGTGTTTACATGCTGGTGTGTCTGTCTCTCCCAGTAGAGTGTGTGTCCTGTGCAGGCAAAATCCTTCTCTGCCTTGAGGGTCACTGACTCAGACAGAGGAAGGCCACAGTGGGCAGCTGTGGAGGGAAGGAGGGAAGGAAGAAAAGAAGGGAAGATACGTAAGAGAGGCAGACAGGCAGAGGTGGACAGCCCAAAGTCTGAGTCCTTTCAGCAGCCAGACCCTGAAATACAAACTGCCCAGCCATTCTTGGGTGTTCAGTCACTGCTCCCTGAATATGTGGACAGAAAAGACTTTGTCTTGAGTCTGAGCCTCAGAGCAGCGGAGTCTTTCCTGGACCCTCCCCTGAGCCCTTCAACCCCCATGATTCAAGGATTTTCTTTGGTAAGCACCTAAAGCATAGGGCCATTGCCAGACAGGGTAGCACACAGCTGTAAGGCAAGCATTGGAGAGGGTGAGGCAGATGCTCATGAGCTGACGGTCAGCCTGAACTCCATAATGAAAACCTGGAGAGGAGGAGCAAGAGGAAGGAAGGAAGAAAGGAAAGGAAAGGACTCAGGTTCTCAGGGAATTACTCTATGCTGATGATCTCCCACCTTTTCCCAACCATCTCTTCCCAAACAAGCTCTGCAGCTCAACAAGGACTGATGCTGGTAATGGTGCATAGATGGCACCTTTTCCCTCTTGGTAGAAACAAATTGTCTTCCCTGTTCAGTAGAAACAAATTATCTCCCCATCTCCCACCCTCAGTGCACACCTGCTTCCCTGAGACACACTCTGAATAAGTGGTTGCATGCATTGCCACTTCCTAGCTGTCACTTAACCTCTGTGTCTGTTTCATCATCTGAAAAACAGAGGAAACAATGGTACCTACATCACAGCATTGTTATGAAGATTAAACCAATTTATTCCTCTGAAGCCTTTACAACATGGCATAACAGCTACTAAAAAAAGTCACTGTTTTATCATAAAAACAAGTGGTTGCTAAGCTATGATAGACTCCTCTTCAAGTCCCCTGGGATGTAACCTTCCAAAGGATGAAATGTGAAGTTATTCCCATCCTGTTTTATGACTGCTTTCCGACTCCAGGGACTCAGTTTGGCTCCTGCAACTCTGAAACGCACACTTGTTCTCTGGCTCAAAAAACACACCATCTCCATTAGCCTCTGACCACTTGTACAGGCAGGAGGTCTCTCCTTTCCTCTGTCACCCTGCTATTACCTGGGGCAGTTTTAGAGTACCCACTTCAGTCTTAGGGCATGTCTCCTACAGCTTGCCTACAAGTTCAGAGCCAGCATTACACAATGTGCCATTCTTTTGGTGACTATTTAATGAGCTCCTTCCTTGGGCTAGGATCTGAGCTGGGGCATGGAAGAGAATGCATGGAAGAATCCCTGTCCTGGGGAGTTTACAATCCAGCTGGAGACAGCACAGATAATGAACAAATAGGCCAAGAAGAGAATGGCAGGCAGTGGTGAGACTTTGAAGGAAAAGAAAGAAGGAGAGAAAAGCTTCCTATGTCAGCTGGTAATTGGCCTGCAGCAGGGCTCTGCAGGTGGCCTGAACTAAATCAGATTGGGCCCCCTTCATGTATGCATCTCACTCCCAGAGCAGCCACACTGGCTTTTCTCCTTCCCTGCAAGCAGTCATTTGGAGTTGCATTTTTTGAATGCTTCTCTATGCTCAGGCCTCAAGTTCATGGAGTTTTTCTGTCTTTTCTCTACACTATTTGAAATCCACTTTCTGGAGTCTGGGGCATTTCACTAAATACGAAGAATCTCCAGGTGACTGAGTCACCTCTCCCCGGGTTTGTGCCCTATGTACATCTTCATTCAACTAATTCTCCATTGATCAGAACCAGCTGCAGGGCAGCTGTCACGTTTCTGCTTTGCATACCTTCCAAAAGTGTCAAAGAGACAAGAGCAAGCAGATGCATTGTGCTCAACTGTGAAGAACTCTTGGCCAGAGCAGGCAGAGGTGAGTCTTAGCCTTAGAGCTAAGTCTTATTCTGGGGGCAGTCTGAGGAGCCTGGGTAAGAGTGTGTGCTCCCCAAGTCACATCCCTTTCCTTCTCTGAGACAATCACTCTTGCAAAGAAAGACTAGCTCATTCTTGGCTGTGTTGGTTCTGCCAACTTAGAAGCTGCTTGGGATCTAAGGACATAGCTCAGTGGTAGAGAACTTGCCTAGCAAGTGTGAGGTGCTGGGTTCAATCCCTAGCACCACCACCACTTCCAAAAAAAGAAAGAAAGAAAGAAACAAAGAAAGAAAGAAAGAAAGAAAGAAAGAAAGAAAGAAAGAGCTAGAAGTTGCAATAAAGAGGTTTTGATGATGAATGATAATGAGTGTCAGGGTTTGTAACTAGATGCCCCCCTAAAGTCTCATGCACACATAGACATAGATATGGATTTTGGGAGGTGATTGACTCATGAGGCATGATACTCATCAATGGATTTGTCCACTGAATTTTTTTGTTTTGTTTTTTGTTGTTTGCTTTTTGGGTTTTTTGTTTTTTGTTTTTTGTTTTTTGTCTTTTGGAGACAGGGTTTCTCTATGCAGTCAAGGCTGGCCTCCAACTCACTTTTGTACCCCAGATTGGCCTCAAATTGCAGCAAGCCTCCTGTCTCAGCCTCCTGAGCACTGGGATTAGAGGCATACAGGTATACACCATCACTCCTGGCTAGTCTACTGATGAGTTTTTAACTAAATGTGATTTAGGAGATGAAATCTGGTCAGAAGAGGTGGGTCATTGGGGATACGGCTTGATCTATCCCTTCTTCACTTCTCCCTTGATATCCCCATATCCCTTCTCTCTCTCTCTCTCTCTCTCTCTCTCTCTCTCTCTCTCTCTGTCTCTCTATCTGCTTCCTTCTGTCATTCATGAGTTTTTTTCTGTCATTCATGAGTTTTTTCTCCTCTGCCATGCTCCTCTACCATACTGCCCTGCCTTGGAGCCAGCCAACGATGGACTAAAACCTCTGCAAACTGCAGACCAAAATAAATCTTTCACTAGGGATTTAGCTCAGTGGCATAAGTGCCTTCCTAGTAAGTGCAAAGTTATGAGTTCAATTCCTAGTACCAAAAAATAAATAAATAAATAATATCTTTCCTCCTTTAAATTGTGGATGTCTCCATGACAAGGAATGTAATTAAGACAGAGAGAGTTAGAAAAACAATCAGACCACAGTCAGGTCTGGCCAGGGCCTTGGAAAGGGGCATGGAAGCAGCGGATTACCCAGGATGCCTCTGTCAACACTGTAACACTGGTCACACCTGTCCACAGGGGTGGGGGAAGGGACAGGAAAGTCTAGGAGCCAGCACCTAAGTCTCATACTGTATCCTAGCTCCCACCTCCTAGGCCCCCATCCAGACTCTGGATCCCAGCTGGATTCTGGCTGTGGAGCAGGAGACAGACAAACAAAAGAGGCTTGACTCAACCGGCTCACACTGAGGGCTGCCCAGCAAATCTGCCAGCCACCCTCCCTCTTAGAGAACTGTCTGAGAGCAGTGTCAAACACCTGCCATCCCAGCTTTTTGAGGGGCTGAGGCAAAAAGAAGTTAAGTTCAAGCACAATTTTGGGCAACAAAGAGAGATGCTGTCTCAAAATAAACAGGACTGAGGACGTAACTCAGTGCTCCCACCCTTGGGTTCAGTTCTCAACCTGATCTCCAGGAATCAGCTGATCTCCAGGCCTAAGAAGTCTCACGCACCATTCACTGGAGTCCTGATCTCCCCATAGAAGGCAAGGAGCACATGTTCAAACCTGCTTGACAGCGGAGACAGCAGAAGCTGTGAGTTGCCTCCAGTTTCACAGTGCACTCCAGACCCAGATGGATGCCCGGACTGAGGAACTCTTCCCAGGACCTGGGAGCCTCTCTCCCATCTCTAAGAGCAAACTTTCTCATGCTGGGTATACAGACCAGTGTGGTGTGGGCTGGCTGTGTAGGCACCAGCTGGTAGGGAGAGGGTTCACCCAGGCCAAAGAATGGGGGAAACACAAGAGGACACTTTACCTGGAGGGGGCCTCAAGGTCTGCTCGGCTGAGGATGCGGTGCTGCTGTGGGCTGTAGAGCCACTGAAAGGCTGTGAGCGTCCTCTCCTCGATTCGGAAGCGTCCCTCCTGCACATACCTGTGGGAAGGACAGGAGAGAGTAAGGAGAGAGTGGGGCTGTGTGGAGTCCCTGTGGGGAGCCACGCTCATCTGTTGGCAATGGATAGTCAGGGGTTACACCTATCTGCAGATATCCCTGCCTCCTGCTTGTTGACCAGAAAGCCCTGTTTGCAGATAGCCACATTAAAATGCCCTGGAGAGGAGACAGCCACGGGGAGCACATTTCAACCCAACAGACAGAAAATTGATTTAAAAGTTACTTGTCTGAAGTTGAAAGGGGTTACTTACAAAGGGTGAGTTCCCTGTCAGTGGAAGTATGTAAGCAGAGGACAGGCAGGAGATTCAAACCTCAGACAGGGTTAATCCTACAAGCTCCCCTACAAGGCTAAACCAGTGGGCTTCCTCACCTCCCAGCAGGAAGGCTGCCCTGGAGTAGGTTCAGCAGGAAGCAGACTCCCAGGGTTCTTTACAGGGCCTCCGCTGCCCTGCAAAGGATAGGGGATGCTGGGCTGGGCACCATGAACAAAAAGGAGGGTGGTTGAGCTGGCCGTGGTGGCACACGACTGTGATCCCAGTGCTCAGGAGGCACAGGCAGAAGGATCACAGTGAGTTCGAAGCCAGTCTGGACTACATACAGTAGTTACTTCAAGACCAGCCTGGCCTAGCTAGTGAGACTGTTTTAGAAAGAAAGGCTGATAAAACCATGAATCCATTCATTAATTCAACATTTATCAAGTATTCATGATATGCAAAAAAGACAGTCTCTGCCCTTATGGAGCTTCCAGTCCTGTGGAGAGAGCAACCATGCAATAATCACATGAACAAACATATCACTTTTTTTTTTTTTTTTTTTTTTTTTGTCTTTTCAAGACAGGGTTTCACTATCCAGTTCAGGCTGGCCTTGCAACTCACTTTGTAGCCTAGACTGGCCTTGAACTCACAGTAATCTCCCTGCCTCAGCCTCCTGAGTATTGGGATTACAAGCGTGTACCACCATGCCCAGCAAATATATCATTACCATGCACTCTCCAACGAAACACCAAAAAAAAAAAAGAACTCAAAAAAACTACAGGCACGCTCTTCCATTACCATTGGATGTTTCAAAGGCACCCCCTCCTGAGGACCTGCAACACCTGTCTGCATTTCTCCTTTACCCCAGTGACTCCCCCCCTTGAAGGATGACTCCCCTCTTGTTTCCGGTGTAGACCAGGTGGTCTGTGGACTACTCATAAGAGCCAAAGACTGGGACTGACTCAAGCACTCAGCGGCCCTAGAATTCGATCCCCAGTACCAATAAAAAAGAAAAAGACAAAAAAAAAAAAAAATTCGGGTACATCTGCACAATAAAACTGTATGAAGTCACAAGAAGTGTTTTAAAGATTCCCTAGGTGGGGCTGGGGATACAGCTCAGCAACACAGTGCTTGCTAAGGTCCAGACTTCAATTCCAGGAAGCAAAAAAAAAATGTTCCTAGGTGCTACCATTGCAGGATCTCTGAGATACTTAGATTAGAGAAAAAATCAAGTGTAGTAATTGATGTGAAAAGGAAGGAAGGAAAGTAGGAATTCATATTTGCTTGTCTCTACATATACAAATTCTGACAAGAGAAGTAATAGAAATCATATTCTGGGTGGGGGAAAAGAAAACAGAGTGGGTCAGAGCACGGAGAAGCGATCTTTCCATAATTTAACTTCTCATATATGGGGGGGTACAAGGTGAGTACAATGCATGGGAAAAGAAATTGTCAGCTGGCTCTCTGTTGCCCAGTGGGACACACATGACTCACTGGGGGACAGTTCCCAGCAGCCCTCCCTGGGAGAGACAGGTGAAACCAGGCCAGAAGGAATGTCTTAGTTTAGGCAGCTATAACAATATCATGACCTGGGTGGCCTAAATGACAGAAATCTATTTCTCACAGTTCTGAAGGCAATGGTCACGATTAAGGTATCAGAGTCAGCTGAGGGACCTCTTCCTGGTTTACAGAGGACATTTTCTCACTGGCAGGGGAAATCATAGCTCATAAGGGCACTAATCCCATCACAAAAGGCCCACCCTCAATCGTTAACCACCACAGCAGGGGTTGAGATTTCAATCTCTGAATTTAGTGGCCCAGACTCCACCTGTGATAAAGACTTTCCAGGTGAAAGGAGTCACAGTAGAAGTGCCCAGCACAGTAGAAGGACCCGCCTGGGCAAAGCCCCAGAGTCAGGAGGCAACTTTCAGGTTGCAAAGGAAGGCAGGGGTGCCGGGAGCAGAGGGCTTCCACTGCTCTGGTGTGCTGTCTCCCTTCAGTCTCCTCCAACCCACTGAGGGCATTTCAGGAGATCACCCAGGCTGTACGGAAGGCAGCGCAGGCATCCAGGTTAGATGCTCTCGAAGGGGTCCAGGTGGGACGGCCTAGAAAGCAGGACAGTGCTGGAGATAAAAAGAAGAAGGGTTCCAAGGAAGCCAAGGAGACAGTGGGTGGCAGGATCTGGCCCCAGGCAGACAGCAGGGTTGTTCTTCAGTTTCTTAGATTCACCACCGAGTGATACAGTCTCACCATCTCTGCGGGGAAGCTGACCACACTACTAAACTGGCATCTCCCAAAGAGGGGAACCAAGTGGCTTTAGTCCCTTTTGAAGATGGATCATGTGACTATGTTTTTAGAAAGTAACTTTCTTAAAAACTTTAAATTTCTTCTGGTCATAAAGTCCTCAATTGTTAGGGCCTGAAAAAAATCCCAAGAAGTCATTCATCTGGTCTGACCGTTTTATGTACAGATAAGGACACAAAACTCAGAATGGGCACAGGGCCACACCTAAGGCTGCCCTCCTGCACCAGGCATACACAGGCCCCTCTTCCGGGGCTACCTGCAGTCTGAGCACCACCACCACTCCCCACCACTCAGCCCTGCCACCCCCTGCCCCCGCCATGAGGAAGACACTACCTTGCCCCAAACCTCTCCCATTGGCCTCCCTGCGTCCTCCCCTCCCTCCCTTGTGCAGGTGGAAGGGTGTGTCCAGCACTCCAGAAAGGGGCTCGCTGGCTTTGCCCACACTCTAATCTGGATTCAGACTGTGGTAATGGTTACCCTTCCCCACCCGAGTCTCAGATTCCTTATCTGTCAAAGACAAGGAAAGCGGTTGGGGATATAGCTCAGAACCACAGTGCCTGCCAGGCAAGCGAAAGGTTGTAAGTTCGATCCCCAGCACCAAAAAAAAAAAAAAGATAAGGAAAGTAGCAATGCAAAGTAGCAATGCCCACCTGGAAGGCCTCCTGCAAGGACTGAAGGTGACATTGCGCAGAAGTCCCTGTCATGGGCTCATCAGCACTGTCCCCTCTGCCCTGCTCTCAGCCCCCTCCATCTCCCTGCCTTATGTGCTTATGACAGTTCAGCACCACCAGCCCTCTTTCCTAACCCTCACTTCACCCCTGAAAAAGTGACCAACCGGTTACACAGATGAGGAAGCAAAGGCTTGGGGAAGAAGTGAGCTTGCCCAGGGCCACATGTGCAGGAGCCAGCAGAGGCCAGGTGTCCCTTGTACCCTCAGCCCCTGCCTGCCATCCAGTTTCCTCCTCACTACACATCTTTGGGCCCTGCTGTAGCAGCCCTGCTTCCCAACACAGACCCTGTCAGCATCTCCCTGCCCCTGTGTCAGTGGCCTCTCAATGTGGATGGAATACTGTGCACACCACTCACCTCAGGTGGCCAGTCCTTCCCCACTTGGTTCTGTTCTTGCCCTTCCCACCATTGCATACCACCCCCTCGTCACTCACACACACACAGACCGTGTTCCAGGACCATTTGTCCTTCGACCTCTTTTTACGTTAGAGCCTTTGGCCAGGCTGCTCCTGTGTGAACTGCTCTCCCTTGGTCTCTACCCTAAATCTGCCCACTCCGTGCCTCCCGTGCAAACCACACGGCCTCAGACTCCGTCCCTAGTCTCCCAGGCAGAATCCAAGCCAACACTAAGATTCCTAGGACGCCTTGCTCAACCCTGAGCACAGTGCTGTGATCTCTCTGGTCCCTGGATGTAAGTTATTTATGTGTCTGTCTGTCAGTCTGCCCACTGGTGTGCAAAGATCAGCCACGATTTGGCTCGGAGATGCCTGTGACATCCTCACGCAACCCTCTGCTCTTCCAAGACAGCCTGCAGTAAAAATCACTGCAGCTACAGCCAGAGCTAATCACAGTCCCAGGACTGCACCACCCCAGATGACCTCCACCAAGGAATTCAGTCTGCTAACTTGGTCAGCATGTTTGCTGAGTTGGGTCACAGTGAACGTAAGGAAACAAACTACCTGCCCCAAATAGCTTTCCTAATAACCTGTCTGGATCTGAAATTCCACTGAATAGGACACTGAAGGAGTTAAAAGCTCTGCACAGGGTGGGAGGAGGGAGCACGGGGCATCTAATCTAGGAGCCCTCTACCGCTGAGGTACATACCCAGCCTTTTAAATTCTTCTGATTCTTTTAATTTTGAGACATCTCTTTAAGTTGCCCATGTAGGATGTGAATTTCAGATCCTCTTGCCTTAGCCTCCCTAAATGCTGGGATTCTAGGCATGCGCCACTATGCGTGGTGCAGGACTACCACGTGAAACTTCATCAGCCACTGAAACTTCAGCAAAAACTAGTTTCTCAGGCAAGAGTAAGAGTCAATGTTTAGGTGCTCTGTATGATCTGAATGTTTGTGTCCAGCCTCCCCAAATTCCTATGTTGAGATCCCAACCCCAAAGTCATGGTATTAGGAGGTAAGAACTTATGAGGGGAGATTAAGTCATAAAATCTGAGTCCTCGTGAACAGGATTAGTAACCTTACAAAAGAGATTCTAGGGGGCTGGGGATTTAGCTCAGCGGCATAAGTGCCTGCGTTGCAAGCAGGCGGTCGTGAGTTCAATCCCTGGTACCAATAAAAATTAAAAAATAAAAAATAAGACAGGATGAAAGGTAGAGGAGTCGCTCAAATATCAGCCACCAGGTTCTGCAGATCAGATGACATTCCAGGAAGAGGCAGTCCATCACCAAAGACAGCACTTTCCAGGCTAGGCTTGTGCTTTCAGGTAAACACGGGAAGGTCAGGAAGGCACAGGCTTCTCTCTAACTGATGAAGACACAGACTTCCCCAGGTGGGGAAGTAATTTGGCCCGGGTCTCAGAACTCGTAAGTTACAGAGCCAGCGTTTCTTGCTGGGCGAGGGTACAATCTCCAAAAGACAAAAAGGTTTATCCAAAAAGTGCACAATAAAAGCAGCAAATAGCTATGATGGCAGCAGTTATTCTGAGCTATGCCATGAAAAGTCTGTGCAGTGTCCAGCAGAATTTCCCTGACTTTCTTCCAAGAAGTCACTTAGAAGCTGGTGCTACTCCATGCAGAGCCTGGCAGGTGTTCCAGGATTGAGCCATGCCTGAAGCCATTACTCCCAGGACAATCATTAAAATAAACCAATACCTTTTTTGGTTTGTCAATTTGCTCTTTGCAGGGCTGGGGATTTAGCGCAGCGGCATAAGCGCCTGCCTTGCAAGCAGGCAGTCGTGAGTTCGATCCCCAGTACCGATAAAAAGGAAAAAGACAAAAAAAAAAAAAAAAAAGCTAAAAAATTTGCTCTTTGCTTTGCCACTTGGGTACCAAGATTTCTTTGCCTTGCAAACAAAAAATTTTTAAATATATGTTTTTAAATTCTGAAGTAGTGGAGATTGAATGTACAGATTTTACACTGAGCTACATCCTCAGCCTTCTTTTTCTTTTTTTATATTGAGATGTGGTCCAGCTAAATCAATAAGTTATCCACACTGGGCTTGAACTTGTAATCTTCCTGCCATGCTGCCCAGAGTTCTAGGATTACTGACATGTACCACTATGCTGAGAGCTCTTAGAAAACACTTATGGCAACCAGGCATGGTGGTATACACCACTAATCCCAGAACTCAAGAGGCTGAGGCAGGAGGGTGGCAAATTTGAGGCTAGCCTGGACAATTTAGTGAGCTTTGTTTCAAGATAAAAAGTAAAAACGACCTAGGATTATGGCTCAGTGGTAAGATGCTCCTAGGTTTGGTGTCCAAAGGAAATAAATTAAATGATTCTCATTTTTCAAAATATAAACTCTGGCTTGGCTTTCAAGTCCTATTGCCACCTACCTGACACTACTCTGAAGTCCTGTTTTAGGCTCCTTTCCTACACAAGTAATCCCCAGCCTGTTGTTTCAAACAAATTCTCCACTTTCCAGCAGGCAATGTCCTCTCTACCTTGGAATGTCCCCTTCCACCTCCCTCTCTACCTGCCAAAATACTATCCTTCCAGAAGGTTTTAAAATACATCAGAATGTGATAGTACGTGCCTGTATTCCCAGAACTTGGAGGCTGAGGCAGGAGAATTGCCATGTTTTCAAGGCCAGCCTGGCCTCCATAGTGACTTTAAGACCAGCCTAGACTACACAGTGAGACCCTATCTCAAAACACTGAATAAATAAATCAGAAATACACAGATGCATAGAAGCACACACTCAAATTTGGACAAATAGTTGCAGTATTAAAACCAATGAATGAACCATGAGGTGTTATGCTTTGGATTCAAAATCCCCCTAAAGTCCATACATTAAGGGATGGTCCTTAATGCAGTAATGTTCAGCACAGGGCTTTGCAGATGTGATGGGGTCATTAGGGTTCTAACTTCCTCAGTGGGTTGATGGGTTCGCATTTGGAGTTTTTTGTTTTGTTTTGTTTTGTTTGTTTGGGTTTTTTTTTTTTTTTTTTTTTTTTTGTCTTTCTTGAGACAGGGTCTCACTATGCAGTTCAGGCTGGCCTTGAGCTCACTTTGTAGCCCAGGCTGGTCTCGAACTCGCAACGATCCTTCTACCTCAGCCTCCTGAGTGCCGGGATTACAGGCGTGAGCCACCACGCCCAGCTGATGAGACCATGATAGAAATTCAGGACACAGGACCTAGTTCCAGGGAAGAGATCCTCAGTATCTAAATAATGTCCTCGGCTGGGGATTTAGCTCAGTGGTATAAGCACCTGCCCTGGCAAGCACAAGGTTATGAGTTCGATCCTTGGTATCCTTGGTACAAAAAAAAAAAAAGTCTCCAAAATAAAAGCCACCAGGCATGGTGGCTCACGCCTCTAATCCTAGCACTCAGGAGGCTGAGGCAGGAGGATCATTGTGAGTTCGAGACCAGCCTAGGCTACAAAGTGAGCACAAGGCCAGCCTGAACTGGAAGGAAGGAAGGAAGGAAAGAAAGATGTGAACAACAAAATAAGAAGTTTTGTGTTTTAATGCAAAGTTTAAAATAAATATCCATGAACAAGGAGAACAGTGTTGAAGTCACACTTCGCAATTTCAAAAGTGACTAACAGCTCTTAAGAAAGTGTGGTGTGGGGCTGGAGATTTAGCTCAGCGGCATAGGCCCCTGCCTTGCAAGCAGGCAGTCATGAGTTCGATTTTATATATATATAAAAGAAAGTGTGGTGCAGGTGTAAGGACAGGCATATTCATCAATGGAGTTAAACTGACAGCCCTGCTCTTTTCATCTCTTTGCTTTCCTCTGTTCTTGGTTTATTCCTTGTAGAAATGGAGCTTCAAAATAGAGCTTCCCTTTCTCAATATTCCCTAATATCCCTAATCTCAAGCCAAGTGATTTCTAACAAAAGTATGAAGACAAATCAATGGGAAAAAAACACTTTCAATAAACGATCCAGGAACATTAGAATAGCCACATGTAAAAGCTAAAGTTGGGCCCCTCTTACACATCATATAGAACATTAACTTTAAAAGATCAAAAACTTTGCCAAGTGTGATATTGCATGCATATAATCCCAATACTTGGGAGGCTAAGGCAGGAAGATCACTGTGAGTTCGAGGCCAGCCTGGGCTACATAGTGAGTTCAAAGCCAGGCTGGAGTACATAGCAAGAACTTGCCTTAAAAACAAAACAAAATGAGCTGGGTGTGGTGGCTCACGCCTGTAATCCCAGCATTCGGGAGGCTGAGGCAGGAGGATCCTTGCAAGTTCGAGACCAGCCTGGGCTACAAAGTGAGTTCAAGGCCATCCTGAACTACATAGCGAGACCCTGTCTCAGAAAGATTAAAAAAAAAAAAAAAAAAAAAAAAAAGGTAAATAAATTGTAGTCTAAGCCAACAATGGGATCCTCTTGCTACCAGTAAAAAGAATGTTTCCAGAGCATTCTGGACTCCCTTCCAGCTACTCATATCCACTGTTCTCCATCCTCTTTATCTTGGACTCCAACCCCGAAATTAGAAATGGCAGAGCCCAACACCGGCCCTCAGACACACTAAAAATGACAAAAAGGAAAAAAATCACACATATTAACAATAATTTGATCATTCTAAGGAAATTCTAATTTAGTTGGCAGTACTTAGCAACGAGCCTAGAACACAGTCCAAAAGCAGATGGCTATTCTAAAAGGGTGAGTGTCAGTTATATTCCTTGCTCAGTGACTATTTCCAACTCTCTTCCCACTCAAAATTCTAGTTTTAGGTGGAGTTGACCCAGCCTCAACTCCCAGGTAAGTATGTGATCCAATCTGGCCAATCAAAATTCTACCCACCCCTGGCAACAGTGATTGGCTCAAGAATGGGCATGTGACCCAGGTCAGGCCAATAAGCTGCCATCCTGAGAGTTAATTTGGAGTAAGTACGTTTTGGTTGGTTGGTTGGTGAGTTGGTTTTGGTTGGCTGGTATTGGTTGGTTGGTTGAGCTAGAGTCTTGCTATGTAGTCCAGGCTGGTCTTGAACTCATGGCCAACCTCCTGTCTCAGCCTTCCTAGTGCACTTGTATGCATTTTTTTTTTTTTTTTTTTTTTTGTTTCACTATGCAGTTTGGCCTGACCTTGAGCTCACTTTGTAGCCCAGGCCTGAACTCACAACAATCCTCCTGCCTCAGCCTCCTGAGCGCTAGGATTACAGGTGTGAGCCACCATGCCTGGTTTATATGCATTTAAAAAAAAAATGTATGGCTGAATGAGGTGACTCACACCTGTAAGCCCAGCACTCCAGAGGCTGAGGCAGGAGGATCACTGTGAGTTCAAGGCCAGCCTGGGCTACAAGGTGAGTTAAAGGCCAGTCTGAACTGCATAGTGAAATCCTGTCTCTAAAAGACAAAAAAAAAAGAAACAGAAGTATAAACCAGGCATGACAGCACACACCTATAATATCAACTCTGTCTGGGAAGCTGGAGCAGAAAAACAGCAAATTTCAGGCAGTCTGTGCTACATAAAAGTTCAAAGCTCAGGTTCAGTTTGAACTACACAGTGAGATGCTGTCTTGAAAAAAAAAAGAAAGGAAAAAATAAAATATTCTCTTTCAAGCTAACTGACCACGTAGGTCCTCAAATCACATCTTCAAGAGCTTCTCAAAAAATCAGTTTTTACCTTAAAAGGAGTGGCCCAAAACCAGGACACTAAGAACAATTCTTGTATCATCTGGTCCAACCCCCAATCCAGCTGGACAGTGCCAGAGGCCAGGGATGGTGTGCATCAGCATCAGAGCAGGTCAAGTCCTCTTCCAGCTTAAGAGAACTGACCTGGGAAGTGCTGGGGACCTAGAATGGTGAGGAAGAGGGGACTGTGTAACTGCTTGCTTACCAACTCTTCAACCAGATTAATTCTACCTTTCCTTGATTTATAGATTGGGCTTTTCCTTGAGGAGTGGTTCTGCTACTAACTAATAAACCTGGAAATAAAGTGCCTCCCCCCGATACACTAGGTGTCTCTAACAGTCTGAACTTGGATGCACGGCCAGCCTGGGGTAGTGGAATAGTCCAAGAATAAGAAGCAAAACACCAGAAGAGTTAAGCCCTTGAGCAAACCCTGACTCTCCTAGCTGTTTGCTGTGTGACCCTGGTTAATCGTGACCCACAGTCTCCTCATTTGTAAAATGAGAGTGCTAATATCTTCCTCTGAGAGTTACTTTTAAGTGTAATTGAGTCAAAGCCAGAATCCAGCAAGGATCATGACTGCAGAGGCATCTGAAGTGCTTAGGAAGCCCGGCGTAGCTGAGATGGACATTATCACCATTATTAGCGTTCTGGCTACAGAAAGCACCTGGTGAGATGTGTCCAGAACCCTGTCTCAGACATGGCCCCTGACCCTAATGCGGTGGGATGATTTAGAATGACCTGGGGGTGGGGGCAGATACTCTTCTTTGGATCTCGGGGTTTTCCCAAAGAGGCGGTGGGCTGAGCAGGCTGACACACACACACACACACACACACACACACACACACACACACACGCAGAAGTCGGACACCTAGACACAGGGAACATGGGTTCCAGGGACCAGCCCAGGTGACTGCTGCAAACCGGCTCAGCCTGCAGTCTGGTAACCTGACACCGGCAGGCTCTGATTCCCCAACTCGGCTTGGGCTGTGGCGGGGGACGGGGACCCAGCCCGCCAACCTCCTGTCTCAGAATCCCCTCCTCTTCGCGTTTAGCCCTAGGCGGACTTCTCGGGATCCTGATCCCCGAAACTCGCCCCCCAGGGTCCCTGCGTAGGTTAGCTGGGCATGTCTTTGAACATAGGAGTTGGAGCAGTGGGAACCAGGTCTACTCTGCTGCTCCAAGAGGAAGAAAAAAGGGACCTAACCAGAGGACCGCCACTCCACATTGCACACCCGGGAAAGCTGAGGCGCGGTGAGGCGAGGGGAGCCCCTCCTGTGTGCCTGTGGGAGAAGACCGGGATCCTTCCAAAGCCTGGAGTCGTAGACAGGGTCACGGGTCCCAGCGCTTCTCTCTGCGGAGAGCCGCAAAGTCCGGCGCAGGGGCGCAGGGGCGCAGGGGCGCAGGGGGTTCCGATCCGGCAGCCAGCAGCCTCTCCGCTTGGGAAGTAAGTTTGAGCCAACGCCCCGCTCCTCCCCGCCCGGCCAGCCCCGGGGTGCCCACTCACCAGCGCACCAGCTGCCAGCGCTTCTCGCCCGGCGCCCGGCGGCTCGCCATGCCGGCCCGGCCGCTCCCTGCCTCTGCGGGCCGCTCGGTGGAGGCGGGTCAGGCTGCCGCAGGACCGGGGCGGAGGGCGAGCTCGCTGCGCTGCGGGCGGGGCCGGCGTGAGGCGGCTGGAGCCGAGCCCGGGCAGTGTGGAGGGCTCCGCGCTCATTCCCGGCGCAGCCGCGGCCCCGCCTCTCGAGCCAGCCGGGCTGGGTCACCGCGCTCCTCCGCGGATGCACGCGGGACGCCTGCTGGTTACCTTCGCTTCCTTCTCTCCCGCGAAAGTAGCCAAGCCACCCCTAAAAAACGGATTTCTTTGGCCCTAGGCGGACTTCTCGGGATCCTGATTAGGGAAGGAGTTTAGGGAAGGACATTAGGGAAGGAGTTAAGTTCTCCGCATTGTAATGAGAAGGAAATTTGATTTGCTGAGTGACAAAGTGATTCATTTAATCCTCCTGTGCTGTACTCCCTTTCCAACATGTGTTCTATCTAAACAGAAAATTGTGCTTAAAAAAAAGTAAGCTACTCTAAACTGCTAAAATCGAAGCTCTACAAATGCTAAAGTAGCGCAAAATGACAGTAATTAAAACGGTAGGATTTTGCTAAATGTGGTTACATAGGCCTGAAACTCCAGCACCAAGGGAGGCGGAGGCTCAATCTAGGCTAGCCTGGGATACTTAGTAAGAGCTGTGTCTCAAAGAAACCAAAAAGCAAACGAAAGCTGTGTAACATTGGCCTAGCACTTTGCCCAGCCTTATGACCAGCTCCACCCTGGGTCAGTCTCCAATCCATCGGGATTCCATCTTTACTGGGTGGGGACAGAAACCAGCCTGGCTGGCAGTCTCACAGGCACGTGCATTCCAAGCCTGGTGTGAAGGGGCTGAGCTACAAATGCTTATAAATACAGAGGTTGCTCCACGTTGTCTTGTGCGTTCCCAATCCACCTGCCTCAACAACAAACAACCCATTCTTCGAAAGCAGAAACTATGCAGAGGAACACACCCAGCTGCCAGTCTGAGATCCGGGGAATTTACCTCCTCTAGCCTGTGGGCACGTGTCCAGGAGCGCTGGAAGTTTCCAGAGGAGTGGGCTGGGATAGCGATCAGTGGTAAAGAATTTGCCTAACACTTGTCAAACATGGGTTTATTCCCCAGTGCATGAGCACACAACTATGTTGAGTAAGACATGTGTGCCTGTAATTCCAGCATCTGGAGGCTGAGACAGGAGGATCACTGTGAATTTGAGGCCAAACTGTGCTACGTAGTAAGTTCAAGGCCAACCTGAAATACATTTGTCTTTTAAAAAATTTCCAAGGGAATCTTGACTGACCTCTGTCACTCTGTCCCTTGGTGCCCTCCTAGTGTTCAATAAAAACCAAGATTACAAAGCTGGGTGTGGCGATATGTGCCTGCAAAGCCAAGTCTCTGAGCAGCTGAAACAGGAGACAGGAGGACTACTGTAGTCCAGAAGTCTAAGGCCAGGCTGGGAAATATAAAAATAGCATGACTACATAAAAACCAAAGGATCCCCTCCTAGACTCCCACTGTATCTCAACTTGAAAGAACAGGAAGAACTGGGGAAGAAGAATGTAACCAACACAGAGGCACTCTGCAGGGGTAAGGGGGTCAGAGACACAGACAAGGTGGGCTTGCAGCTCACCTTTCAATGTCCCTTTTCCCGTGTGCGTGTGTGTGTGTGTGTGTGTGTGTGTGTGTGTGTGTGTGTGTGGTGGTGGTGGTGGTACTGTGGATCAAACTCCTACATCTCCAGTTGTTTTTATTTTATTTATTTTCGGGGGAGAGTCTTGTGAAGTCACCAAATTGCCACTCAGGGCTCAGACTTGTAATCCTCCTGCCTCAGCCTCCCAGAGTATGGAATCACAAGCCCATACCACCATACCTGGCAGATTTTTGTTTTGTGAAGCGTGAGCATGTTTATTTTTGTAAGACTTTTTTAGAAATATGTGGGTGATATGTTTATCATTCTATATTAGCTGAATGCTGAGATTATGGGCTCTTCGTCTTTTTAGTGGAAATTTAAAATCACTTTATAAAATAATACTGTATTTGAAGCACATAAAAGACAAAAACCCTTAGGCAGGAGGATTGCCATGAGTTTTAGGCCAGTCTGGCCTACATAGTGAGTTCAAGGCCAGCCTGGACTACAAAATGAAGCCCTGTCTCAATAAAAAAGACATAAAACAAACATAGGAAATTATCTCCAAGAGGTTACAGGAATTATGACTACACAGGAACATGAAAAAAATTAAAATATAGCATGTTTGAGAAGACTCAGTATGCATCATGTACTTGAAAATATTAGAAGATATTACACAAAGATGGTAACACTGGTTGTGTTCGACCAGTAGGGACACAGATACGTCTTTGTTACTATCTGTCCCAGCCTTTCTAGGTATAATTCTACTACTTCTCTAATATGAGAAACTATAACACTAAGCAGAATTGGATTATTTAGTGGTACATTCAAGGAAACATGTGGAGCACAAAGCTAATATAAAATCAGAAGAAAATAAAGGAAAAAATGACCATAATGACACCAAATTATCAAAGATTAGGGAAACCAGTAACCTTAGATGGTGGAAACTGATCCAAAATGGAACGATTTCAGGCACAGACAACAGGACCTCTTAGGATCCTTTAAGTGACACCTGTCCCGTAAACTCCACAGCCCCCTTCCCTACCTGGAGAAGTATTGGGCAGAGTTGAAGTGCTATGACTGATGCCCAACTGGGACTCTCCAGAGTTTACATGAGATTGCATGCATAAAGTGTTAAACCGGAAATAATAGTTACTTCTGAAGAAAGTATATATACCTTTTTATATACCTTTACTTTGTTACAAGTTTAACTTTGAAATAGAAAGAAGAGGGCTGGAATATGGCTTATTGGGGGGCCACTTCCAAAGCATGTTGAGAACTTGCGTTCAAGACCCTGCACGCACACACAAAAATGAAAAATATAAAACAACATTTAACAACTCATCTGGCATGCAAAAAGCACTTAATCCTGATTATCAGCATCATCATCTCCAGTGTTCCATTTCCTAATATCCCTCTGCAGCTCTCCACAACCTCACTTACAGGGGATGCAGTCACGTTTCTTCAGTGTTACACCGTGGGTCTCCAAAATGGTTCCTAAGCCTCACCAAGGAGGCAGCCCTAAATCCACTGACCATCACTCCAGCTCCCAGCACTGCCTTTACGTTTAGATTTCTCGGCTCTGCTGGCTGTCACTTTCAAGTAAGTGTCCCTCAGCTGCTCTCTACATGTCACCTGTTTTTTCACATAAATTTTCCCAGCCAAACATGTTGTAAGTTTCCAGAGGGCAATCCTAGAGGGTTTCATGTCCAGCCAAGAGCTAGGTCAGGAGCAGGACTCCGCAAGCACTTCTTAGGACAAAAGGACAAAACTAGAGTCCCCCAAAGCCAGGTCACCTCCCAGTCAGTTGTCTGGAGCTGTATGCTTTAGTTAGTGAGAAACCAGAGTCCCAGGATTCATTTTGCACCTTGGTACAGGTGAAAGAGAAACACATCTGAATTTTTTTTGGGGGGGTGCATTACTAGGGATTGAATACAAGGCTTTCATACTGAGATATAGCCTCTGGCTTTTTCTATTTTTTATTTAAAACAAGGTGTGGCTAAATGGCTAAATTACTTAGGCTGGATTTGAATTCCTCCTGCCGCATCCTCTCATTGGTGCTGGAATTATAGGCATGTGCCACCATGCCCAGCCCACATTTGGTTTTTTTGTTTGTTTGCTTGTTTTTGTCTTTTTGAGGCAGGATCTCACAATGCAGTTCAGGCTAGGCTGGAGTTCACTTTTTAACCAGTTTAACCCAGGCTGGTCTCGAACTTGCAACAATCCTCCTGCTTCAGTCTCTTGAGTCCTGGGATTACAGGCATATGATACCACCCCTGGCTACATTTGGCCTTGGTCATAATATACACTTCACACACACACACCCTTCACTTGCACCTCATGACACTTTTGCAAGGGTCCTGTTGACCCTGTGGATGCTATTCTTCCCTTTATACTGAGGAGGAAGTAGAACTCAAATAGGCTGCAACTTGCTCTGAATTATGCACCTAGTAAGGGATCAGAGCCCAGAATTTCAGGTGCACTCATAGCACCTGTCTTGTGAAGATATTAAAACTACCTTTCATCATTCTTACCGATAGCTCATAGCATCAGGAGGACACAGATGTTTCATCAGAACCCATAGCCCTGCTGGAGATCTCCAGACACAGGGCCAGAGAGTTACACGCCCAAGAACACTGTCCTTTAGGAAGAACAGAAAGGAACCAGGAAGCAGGAGGAGGCTGGCCCTTCTGCTCTCCCGAGATTTTTGTCAGACAGGATGAAGAGCAGATAAGACACCCACAGTGCAGCTAGCAGTTAGAACCTTACAGGTGGGATTCAGAGGATTTTAAGCAGAACACAACCTTCGCCACCTCTCACACCATGCAAGGTAGTCACTCTTTGAGGCTTAGAATCTGCCATAAGCAACTAAAGCTTTTACTCCTTGACACCCAAGTCCAGTAAAACTTCAGAAATTTACTGGGAAAAGAAGGAGGAAAGGGACCACAGAGAGGAGGAGGAGGCCAGTGAGGGCTGTCAGTTTCTAAGTCCCCTTCTCAAGGCCCTATAAGCAGATTCCTTGGTCTCCCAGCTCTCTCAGCTCTAGGAACAAAGATAAAAGACTTCTCTGGAAATTTAGCCTAGCAAACAAGGTCAGGGAGTATTTGGCTGGCACCAGAGTGGGAAAAGTCAGTCCCACACTTTGCTCTGAGTCTCTTCAGCCCCTTCCTCCACTCTCTCAAGGGAGGGATGGAAGTGTGCTACCCAGAGGGAAAAGCACTACCACGGAGCCACCTGCCACTCACCTAGTGCATCTGGTCCCCTGAGATCAGCCATCATGAGCATGACCACCTAAGGAGACTAAGTATTGTCCTAAGCACTTTATGTGTATTGACTCATTTAATTTTCAGGATAACCCAAAGATGTTACGAACTTACACAGCCTCTCACGATCCCCATTTTACAGATAAAGATACCAAGGCCCAAAAAGGAGAAAGATGTGGATGGAGCCAGAATTATAAACCCAACAGTGGGACTCTGGAAGGGAAGAGAAACCTTTAGACTGTGCTCAAAAGCATGTCAACACCAGTTCCGTGGACTTGTTCTGGAACTTACAAAGGCTCTTTCTTTGGTTCTTGGAACCTCCAGACAGGGGAACTGGAGTGTTTGATCAACTGGGCCAGAGGTAATGTGACGCACCCAAGGTCACGCAGCCAGGAAGAGGCCCGGGGCAGATGTGGTCTCCCTAGACACAGGGCGGACTTCAGGGCTCGGCCAGGTCGCCCCCACCCCAGCCCTTTCCTGGGCAGATGCGGCGCGGCGCGGCCCTTTCTAGCTGCGCCCTGGCGACCGAGGGCGGAGCGGACCGCGGCCTGCGGGCCCGGGCGCTGTCCGCGGTGCTGATCCGCCCACGCTCCCTCGCCAACTCCTCGGCGGGTTTCCCGGGTCCCCCTAGCTCTCTGCCAAGGCCATCTCCGCGGATTTGGCTGCCCGCTGGGGTCCTCCGGCTCGGCTTCTGGGGCTCCCGGGGCTCCCCCTCCCCCGATCGCGCCGGGGCCTCCCCTCCCCCGCCCCGCCCACGGCCCCTCCCTTCCCCCCTTATCGCTCCCGCCCCCCACCCCCTCCAGCTCCTTCGCCAGTTCCGGTCACGTTGCTGGGTGTTTACGCCGGAGCCCGCCTCAGACCCCCGGCGCGGCGCCCCGGAGCCCCCCGCAATCCCCCGCAGCCCCGCGGCCTCGCGGCGGTGGATGGCACCGCAGCCGGGGCGCGCGCTGCGGAAGCCTGGGCGCAGCTAGCGGGGGACCCGCCGCCTCCCCCACCCGGCCCGGCTGGGCCCGGGCCCCGGCGGGCTGCTCCTGCAAGTCCCGAAGGTAGGAGGCGGTCGGGGGGCGGCGGGGCGGGCGCGGGCCCCAGGCCCGGGTGGGGGCGGCGCGCAGAGCCCCGGCTCCCGGGGAGGGCCGGCAAGCAGGGCACCGCAGCGCGCGGGGGGCGGACGGACCTGAGGACGCGGGCAGAAGTTGTCCTCCGCCACTCAGCCCGGCCTCCCTGGGGCTGGCCGAGTCCAGAGCGTCCCGGGGTCGAGACCCCCACCTCCTGTCGCCTCCCGCCACTCACCTTTCATTCTGCCTGTCTTCCCTTTCCTCCTTAGTCCCCACATCCCCCCATTCCACCCCATCTTCCCCGGGAGTCGTATTTGAGGCACACTTAGGGGGTGAAGGGCTCCCCGTTTCCCCATATACCCCACTCAACTCCTTGAGCCCGAATCCTCAGTTTTGCTGAGGTTAGGGGTGCTGGGATGGGCAGTGAGGGGGGAATCGGAGTTGAACGTCTGGGGGAGGAGTGGCCCTGAAATGGAGAGGACCACAATGTCCCTGGAGAATGTTGCTCTACCACTGGACAAGTGGCCCCACCTTGCAGGCAGCATCCCAGACATTTGTCAAAGGCTAGATTCTTGTGCGGACTTAAATGCCCGGGAGAGCCAAGGACTTGCAGGGGAGAAGGGTAATTATTTTTTAATACGTGTACTTACTTGTTCTGGTGATTCCCAGTAAGATTTAACTCATTCTCCGTTTTTCACTGACGTTCCTTGTGTGCCTGATCCTTGCAAGGGATTTCAGAGACAAAGCTCTGCCTTAGAGAAGCTTGCAGTTTAGAACAGAAGCTAAGAGTGCGACAGACAGACAGACACACACACACACACACACACACACACACACACACACAATGGAGAGTGATATATACTAGAATGTGGTACTAGCTACCACCTAGATCTGACAGATTGGGGAACACAGAGCAGGGAGAGAGTTTTTCCTGCTTGTTTGCCAGGAGAACAAGAAGTAGAATATGAAACAGATCAGCTTGCAAGGATGGACTGTGTTTGCTTTGTTGTGAGGGGTCATAAATTTCAGGATGAATTCCCAGTGGGGTCCTTCTAGGTGCCAGGCACTGTAATTACACAAAATCAAACTACTTTTCTTCTCTGAACCTGTTTCCTCATCTGAAGTGAATATACTAACACAACCTGCAGTGACAAATAATTTGATATGAGTAAAATGCTAAGAACAGTGCTGATGCTTTACTAGTGTTAGTGTTAGTGTTAGTGTTAGTGTTAGTGTTAGTGTTAGTGTTAGTAATAGTATTACTGCCTGTGCATCAGCACCATGTCCCAGAAAGGCTTCTCAGTTCCTGCCCTTCTCCTGGCCCTGGGACTCTGAGTCAGGTAATGAAGTGGAATAATGACTAAGAAAAATAAAGAACATATTGATGATTTATTTACTCATCTATTATGTTTGCCCCAGCTATATCTTCCCTGGCTACAAGAATAATAAAATTTCAAAAATGATTTAAAAATAGTAAATTTAACATTCTCCTTGAAACAAGAAGCATATATCCTTAAGGAACTTCAACAAATAAAATATAAGGAAAAAATAGAAAAACTTTAACACAATATATGCACTGCTTATAATATAGAGATATTTATTGGCTCAATAAATAGTCTTGGTCCCAAAGAGAAGACAAACCCTGAGTGAAATTGAGACTGAGACAATTGAAACTAGTCAGGGAGTGAGGGATGATGTACGGTGAAAACTCTACACAAGTGGAGCACAAGAAGCCTGGGGCAGAGCAGAGAGGGGACCCGAAGAGGCCAGGTGGACAACGAGCAGATCACAGAGTTTGAGGGAGATGGAATTAGATGTCTAAGGAAAGATTATACTGTAAAAGTGGTTTTCAAGGGGCTGAGGGTTTATATATCAGTGATTGAATGCTTGCCTGGTTTATGTGAGACCATGGGTTCAATTCTTAGCATGGCAAAATAACAACAAGAAGAAGAAGAAGTGGTTTTCCAATTTTTGGTTACAGAGGCCTTTTCTTTAAAGAATTTGTATTGCTCTTCATATAAAAGAAGATTAAGAAGCAAAGCTTCTGGGCTCAGCACTTTGCCCCCAGTCCTTTGGGCAGCATCTGAGGTACCCTCTGCAGAATCCTCTAATTCTGTGTAGCACAATTTGAGAAACGCTGTCGGAGAGGACTGTGGAAGTCCTCCAGGCTCTGAGTGCTATGATTCTATACCTTATGTGGGTCTTTCAGCCCAAAGAGCTGGAAGAATAAAGAGGAAATGAGAGCTAAATTTCCCCCTCCCCAAGTCAGGAAGGAAGGTGGGTCGCAGATACTCCAAAGGCAAGCAGGAGGCCAGGTTATTCTCGGGATCAGGAGCCCAGGCCTCTGCGAATCAAAATTGTGCCAGGATCAGCAAGTCCCTGAACCTGACCCTTTGCCCAGGGTTAATGACTTGAACAGGGAAGGCTTCTAAACACCAGCTCCCCTAATGAGAAATTATTTGTATTTTCAGACACAGGAGAGATGTGTCAGAAGCATTTGGAATTAACTGTAAATTGTGGACTCCGTATCACAGGTCCTGCTTTATTCTTGGTGATGCTTAAAAAATGATTTTTAAAACAATCCAGGTAGAAAATTAACATGAAAAAGAACTGGAAGTAGCAAAAGAAGGACGCAGCACAGGCAAAGCAGGCACTGAGGTCGTCAGGACCCTTGGGGCTGCAGACAGAGGTGAGGGCCTCTTCCTGCTGGGGTACAGGAAGATGGAGCAGACAGCGCTCACTCTTCAGCTGCAGCAGCTGGCCTGGGCCATGTCTCAGGCACCAGCTTCTGAAGCCCAGTGGTGCCAGCACTGCGTATCTGCTGTGAAAACCTGACATTTTCCTGGCTCCGGCCTTCTGATGGGCTTGGGGCTCCTCAACCACATGAAGATTTGTGCCGTCCTCAGTTCCCCCTTCCCCACTGCATGTCCCACACTCCCCCAGACAAACTACAAAATGACATCTAAGAAAGACTGTTTGCCAAGATCATTAGTGACCCAAATTTCTGCCCTGACAAGAGCAGCCTGCTTAGTTGGAAGCAAATGCTCAAATCTTTCTGGGAAGCACGAAACAGCTGGTTGGCTCAGCTCTCAGCATGGCCAGGGTCCAGTCTCTGGGGCTGTGTGAGAAGGAAGGGCTTTTGCCCTTCAGAATCACTGGCATCCCGGTGTCTGGGAGAAGACATGGTCTCACTTCAGCCCAGCACAGGCCCGGCTCATACATCTTCATCCTCCAGTTGTACACACAGCACTCACAGATCCGAGACAATCAAGAAACACACACATGGCCTGGGAATGCGACTCACTGGCAGACTACTTGTCTGGCATGCACGAGGCTCTGGCTTAGATCCCCAGCACCACACACACACTCCTCGAGGCACACACCCAGGTTCTGGTGCAGGCACAGACACACAGGTTCACACATCCTGACTCAGACATATAGCTCATCTACGTGATGCCCCACTATATTTGCTGGTCAGCTTGACATCTGTTTCTCCTTGTTTGAGGTCATTTGGAAAGGACCTACCTAACATATGTCTGTCTTGATCTCAGCTTGTCTGTAAATATGTCTGTCTACTCATACCCATAAATTCATTCACTTTGTGGTCTGCAGTACTCACTGAGTACTTTTGATTTTCCAGATACCATGGTACGTGCTTGGGAATGAGGCAGGGGGGACATAAAAGTCCTTCATCTTCTATTGCTAATGATCTGGCAGGGAAAGCAAAGAGTAAACAAAATATTCACTCTGCTCATGTAGTAATAAGTTCATGAAAGAAAAATAATTCAGAATAAGGGAGTAAAGAATGACGGAAGATTCTTTTTAGACTGAGTGATTGGGGAAGGGCCCCAAGAAGATGGCATTTAAATAAAGCCCTGAAGGAAGGAAAGGAATGGGTCATAGGCAGTCTTGGTAACGTCCATCCCAGGCAGAGAGGCCAGCACAGCCACAGTCACTGAGGCTAGAGTGCTTGCCACATTCAGGAACAGCAAGGAGCCCAGAAGCTGAGTGGAGCCAGCAGTGGAGAGAAGAGATGAGAGAAGGAGAACCAGGGGCGGATGGCACAGGGTATGATAGGAACTTGGGGTCTGTTCTAAGTGGTGTGGGAAGCCATTAGAGAGGTGAAGATGCGTGATGAGACCTATGTTCCTACAGGAACGCCAGGGAGGTAACTACTGCAGTCATATACCAGAGTTTGGTGGCTTGGACTAAAGTGATAATGAGAAGTGTTTGGATGGGTTGTTTTTTTTTTTTTTAAGCAGAGCAAACAAGATTTTCAGATGGATTCATTGCAGAATATAAAGAAAAAGAGGAATCAAAGGTCACTTCCAAGCAACTGAGTGAATATTTAAATAACAGCTGTTTATCAAGATGGCAAATGGTGGCAAGAGCAGGATTGTAGGAGAGAGTGCAGGAGTTTGGTGTTGGGTCTTGGAAGTGTGAGGGACTTGATGGACATCCTAATGGAAGAGCTAGGTAGCCAGTGTAGCTTTTAGGGAAAAGTGACTTTAGGGGTCAGCAATGGATAAATAGTATTCCGAGCCCTGGCCCTGGACAAGGTCACCCTGGGAGTGATTATGGATAAGGAAGCGGGCCAATGTGAAAGCTGACACAGTGAGAAAGGAACCAGCCAGTATGTACAGTTTTAGGGCTGGGAGTTTAGCTTAGCCGCACAAGTGCCTGCCTGGCAAGCGTGAGGTCATGAGTTCGATCCCCAGTACCAAAAAACAAAACAAAAATACTATACATAGTTTTGTTTTTTTTAAAAAAAAATACTGGAGATTGAACTCAGGGCCTTAACACTGAACTACATTACCAGATCATTTTATTCTGTTATTTGATTTTTGGACTGGGCTAAGTCGATTCCAGGTTTGGCTCAAACTTGTGATTCTCCTGCCTCAGTCTCCCAGTGTGCTAGGATTACAAACATGTACCACCATGCCCAGCTCTGAAGAAAGAAAGAAAGAAAGAAAGAAAGAAAGAAAGAAAGAAAGAAAGAAAGAAAGAAAGAGAAAAGAAAGTAAGCAAGCCAGCCAAGCCAGGCATGGTGGTGCATGACTGTAATCACAGCACTTGGGAAGCTGAGGCAAGAGGATTGTTGCAAGTTTGAGACCAGCCTGTGCTACAAAGTGAGCTCAAGGCCAGCCTGAAGTACACAGTGAGACCCTGTCTTAAAAGGACAAAAAAAGGCCAGGGATTTAGCAAAGCGCCTGCCTGGCAAGCACAAGGTCCTGAGTTTGATCCCCAGTACCAAAAAATAAAATAAAAAAGAAACAAAATAAATCAGAGCCAAGTGTGGTTGTGCATACCTGTAACCCCAGCTACCTGGGAGGTTGAGGCAGGAAGATCACAAGTTTGAGGCTAACCTGGGCAATTTAGCAAAACCATGTTTCAGAAGGGGAAACGGGGCTAGGAAATGTTGCTCCGTGGTAAAGTATTTATCTAGCATGTACAAGTCCCTGGGTTCAACCCCCATCAACACACACTCACACCAACAAACAAAACAAAACACCAACCCACAAATCATGCAGGTGGCACACATCTGTAATCTCAGTACTTGGGAGCGTGAGGCTAGAGGATCACCACGAGTTCAAGGCCAGCCTGAACTATATGAGAGACAAACCATGTCATGTACCTCCTCTGTTTAAAATCCCTAAATAGGGCCAGGGATTTAGCTCAGTGGCACAAGTGCTTGCCTGGTAAACATGGGTTCGTGAGTTTGATCCCCAGTAAGAAAAAAAAAATCCCTTATTAACCTCCAAAGTCACTTAGTACTCTTTTTGCATTGCTGGCAATAAAATCACAGAGCCTTGGGCTTCAAGCAGTCTACCACAGAGCCACATCTCCAGTTCAGAGTCATCTAATGTTGACCAAAAATTCCTAACATGACTTCCTGTGACCCACCCCCAAGGCCTTGCACTTCAGCTCCTACTAGGACAGCAGGGTCTCAGTTCTTCAAACAGACATGTGAAGCCCTTAGCTCAAAATTCAGCATGCAGGGCCGGGGATGGTGCTGCATGCCTGTAATCTCCGCACTCAGAAGGATTTCTGTGAGTTTGAGGCCAGCTGGGGCTACATAGTGAGATCAAGACCACCCTGAACTACATATCGAGACCCTGTCTCAAAAGAAGGGGAAAAAAGTTCAGCATGCAGCAGGTGTTTAATAAATGTAAGCTGCTGTTATGATCACTTTGCCTTCACAGAGGCTCTTCCATGTTAGAGTTGTCTTTCTGACTCCCGCTCTCCTGCTAACCTGTTCTTGTGTTTTGTTTTTGTAATTGAGAGGACTGAACTGAAAGGTGCTGTATCACTCGGCTACGTCCTCAGCCCTTTGTTTTTATTTTGAGACAGCTTCTCACTAAGTTGTCTAGGCTGGCCTCAAACTTGCAGTTCTCCTCTCTCAGCCTGCTGAGGTGCTGGGATTCTAGACATCTCTACGTCATCTGGTCTGCGCTCTAAAACAAATCATCACAAATGTACTGGGTTAAAACAACATAAATTTAGGGCTGGGGGCATAGCTCCGTGGCACAGTGCTTGCCTAGCATACCCTAGGCTTGGTTTTGTTTTGTTTTGTTTTGTTGAGAAAGGTTCCCAAGTGCTGTAATTGCATGCCTTAGACTCCAGCCCGACAAACAAGATAAAACAAAAGCCACATAAACTTATTATCTCACTTCTTAAAAGTCAGGAGTCTGACACATTTTAGCAGAATCCTCTACTCTGAGTTCCTCTGAACATTTATCTGATTAGATCTGACCCATCTAGCATGTCTTCCTTTTGATTAACTCAAAGTCATCTCATTAGAGATCTGGATTACATCTGCAAACCCCTTTCCCCTTGGCATGTGACCTTGTCACTGGAGGGAAATTCATCAGATGCATAGTGTTTCTCACACTCAAGAGGAAGAGATAACACCTGAGGGTGAGTGTACTTCAGGTTGGGAAATTTGGACAACATTTTAGGATTCTGCCTGCCACAGAATCTCAACCTAAAAGTCACTTCCTAGCTGAGGGTGATGGTGTACATGTATAATCCCAGCACTCAGGAGGCTGAGACAGGAGGATCATTGCAAATTTGAGACCAGTCTGGGCAACAAAGTGAGCCCAGAGTCAGGCTGAACTGCACCGTGAGACCCTGTCTCAAAAAGACAAAGAAAAAGATCTTCCCCGATCCCAAATGTAAAGTAAATCCCATGAGCTAGGGGTATGGGTATAACACTTGCCTAGCACGTAACAGGCCCTGAGTTTGACTCCCAGTGCCATAGAAGAATATTTTTTACAATAAAACAGGATGCTGGGTGTGGTGGTGTATATCCATAATCCCAGCAGTCAGTAGGCTGAGGCAGGAGGATCACTATAAATTCAAGGCCTGCCTGTACTACACAGGAAGTTCAAGGCCAACATAAACTACATGGTGAGACCCTGTCTGAGAAAAAAACAAAAAGAAGGTTAAAAAAAAAAAAGTGAAACAGGTTGGTTTTATATTCTTCCATACTGTAGTGTGTGTACTTGGGGCATTTTTTTTTTTTCCCTAAGTTTGTGATCCTTCTACCTCAGACTCCCAAGTGCTAAGATTCCAGGTGGCACCACCACACCTGACTGTATAAGTTTCTTTATTATGGCATTTCTCACAGATAGTAATTATATGCCTCTTTGGCCTGTTGTTGGGTCATTAGACACATTCTCCTTTTGTCTCTCTCCCTTTGCACTGTGAACTCCCTGAAAGCAGGTACTTGTTATTGTATCCCTGCATCCTGCACACTGAGCAAGGGCTTGGCAACAGTAGAATGAATAAATGGAAAACTAGGCAAGTAAGGACAGAATTACCTGCTCACACAGGGAGTGGGCAGAAAAGAGAAGGAAGAAGTGATGCAGGCCGCACTGATTGAGCCAGCCCTGACCGAGTGCTTTCCGCAGTATTTCCTATCTTGTTTAATTCTCACAGCCATCCTAGGATGGTTCTATTCTTGGCCCCGCCTATACCAGCAAAGGTTGGAGAGGCCCCACAGGATACTTTCACTCCCACAGAGACACAGCAGAGAACTGCAAGAACCAAGACTCAGCTCCAGGCCAGGACCATTCCCACAGTCAGTTCTGAGGAACTTCTTTGCAGTCAGAGATTCAGTTGCCTGCTGGGTGCAGTGGCACAGGTCTGTCGTTCTGGGTATCTGGGAGGCGGAGAAGGGAGGATCTCTTGAGGTTATGAGTTTGAGGCTAGCCTAAAAAACAAAATAACTCCTCTCCCCCCTCCAAAAAAAGTCTAAACCAAGTGTGGTGGCATGTGCCTGAAATCCTACAAGCCCACCCTAGGCGATTTAGTAACTCAGAGAGACCCTGTCTTAAAATTTTTAAAAAAGGTTTTTTTCTTTTGAGACAGTTCTTGTTAGGTAGTTCAGGCTGAGCTTGAATTCACTATATAGCCCAGGATGGCCTCAAACTCAGCAATCTTTCTGCCTCAGCCTCCCAAGTATTGAGATGACAGGCATGTGCCACCATGCTCTGCTAAAAAAGAAAAACCGGGGCTGGGGATTTAGCTCAGCGGCATAAGCGCCTGCCTTGCAAGCAGGCAGTCGTGAGTTTGATCCCCAGTACCAATAAAAAGGGAAAAGACCAAAAAAAAAAAAAAAAATTAAAAAAGAAAAACCATGAAGGCCCTGGGTTGATCCCCAACAAACAAACACAGTAACCTCTCAGTTCACAAACACTTCTGCTTGCCAACAATTTGGTTCACAAACAGAAGCTTTGGACAGCATTTTGCTTCTGTTTGCCTCACTCTGCATCAGGTAGCAAACAGGACTGTGGCCATCTTCCTCATACAAATACAAACCTGGCCATCTTCCCCTAAATCATAAAACAAGCTAAGTTCACAAACTGAAGCACCACTGTAAATAGAGAAAATGAAGGAAGAAAGGAAAAAATAGAAATGCAAAAGACTTGGAGAATTGGGTCTCCCACCAGTTATTCACGGAGCCAGGGAGCTGGTGTGGCACCAGCTCTGGGGCCAGTTCCTGTTTGAAGTGGAGGTGGTCAGCCGAGGTGAGAGAATGTATGTAAAGTTCCCTGAACACAGCAGAGGGTCACATAATGTGCAGTATCCCTGAGAGCCAAAGAGCCACTCTCTGCCAAAATGAAAGGGCTCCTTGGCTGGATTAGTGGGGTCAGAGGAGTCCCCAAGGAGGGAGCCCAGAGAGAGGCACCTCTGAATACAATGCCTCAGGTCAACCTGCTTGGCCCGACCCTACCCTACCCGACCTTAAGAATGTCAGTCTCAGGAGGAAGCCTGTTGGTTCCCAGCCACAGCTGTGCATCTCACTGGCTTCTCTCTCACTGCCAAGGCAATTCCTCAGGGAGTTGGAGGCAGGTCCTTCCAAACTTAGGGAGTCCCTGGGCCTCATGTGCTTGCCTTCTGCCGAGTACCATAGAAGTGAGTCACTGAAGAGAGCAGAGCCAGAGGGAGGCCTGGAAAGTCTGGGTGTCATTAGGGTCACAGTGGCTTACATTCCCACCACAAGAGTCACTGGGGACATGCCTGATTGCCCATTCTTCTTTTAAAAAGGTCTCCACGGTGGTGCACACCTGTATTCCCAACACTCCAGGAACATGAGGCAGGAGGATCACAAGTTTAGTAATACTCTGCCTCAAAATAAAAATAAAAAGGACTGGAGCTGTAGCTCAATGCAGAGCCCTAGGTTCAGTGCCTAGTATCGGGACACTCTTCACCACCTACCTGCCTTCAGCTCACAATGACAGGGTTAACCAAATGCTCCTCAAATTTTTCTTCTCCAAGGGCTGGGGTTATAGCTCAGCAGCCTAGAAAAGCTGCCAGCAAGTGCAAGGACCTGAAAAATATAGTACCAAAAAAAATTTTTTTCCTCCTCCATGATTTGGATGACCCTATAACTCTAGGGCAAGTGAGAAAGATGGACCTGAACTGGGAAGGGCTGTGCTGAGACTGTGTGTCCCCACCACTGATGGTCACCCTGGAGCCGAGATGCTGGCGAGACATCAGAACTGGAAGATGCAGGGCTTATCACTGTACAGCGCCCTCATTTTTCCCATGGAAAAACACCCAAGGGAAGGAGAGAACTGGCCCCAAGCCACACAGCTGGAAAAGAGGCAGGAAGCCGGGTCTGGTAGCGCACCCCTGTAATCCCAGCACTCAGGAGCTTGAGTCAAGGGCATCACTCCAAGTCTGAGGCCAACCTGAACTACACTGTAAATTTAAGACCAGCCTGAACCACATAGTGAGACCCTGTCTTAAAAAAAAGCAGCGGGGGGGCGGGGCAGGCTAGACCCCAGATCCTCTGTCTCTCTTTGCTGACTCCATGTGCCTTCCTGTCTGAGAAGAAGAGGAGGGAGTCACCTGGGAGCAGGAGAGCCAATCTTCACCTCCATCTGTGGAATGTGGATAGTCCCTATCAGCACACTACTTGTTCATGAAGCTGGAGTGAGCAGCAGGAGGGAAATGTCAGTGACATTGGTGGCAGAACTGTCCACATAGTGGCAAGAGTACCCAGTCCCCCAGAGTGGAAGAAAGGACAAAGCACAAGGCCCCTGGGGGTGAGGGGTGGACAGAGCAGATAGGCTCTGAAGATGTGGGTTCACCTTGTGGTCCTCCCCAGGTGGGGTCCAGGCCTGGGCTGCCATGGATACCACGTCCCTGGAGCATCAGATCCAGAGCGTGCAACGCCACATCAGCTTTCTGAAGAAGGAGCAGATGGCCCTGCTGCGAGACCTGCACCTGGAAATCCTGAGGCTGCAGAAGCGCTGCTCAGGTGAGGCCAGGGGCAGGCGGGGGGGAGCAGGTCCCTGTCATCCATGCTCACTGATTTCAGAGGGAAGCCACATAGCAGTCCTGCCGCCACTTTTTCTGAATGAGGAAACAGAGAGTCGGGGAGCTGGGAAAGGGATCTGGGACTGAGGTAGCACATCAGGGAGCCCAGAACCAGTTCCTAGGGAACCTGGGTAGGGTTCTTTTTGTTTTTCCTAGTACTGGAAATTGAACTTGAAGGCTTTGCACCAAGCTACAGGATTTGTTTGTTTTAGGATCTCACTAAGTTGCTTATGCAGGGCTCAAACTTGTGATCCTGCCATGGCCTCCTGTCTTAGGTCACTGTTCACTGAGTGTCCCCCAGCCCTCAAAAATCCCTAGGTCCAGCTGAGGACACACACATACCTAACAGGTGCTCTTAAGATACAGCAGGTGCACACCTGTAATCTCAGCTGCTCAAGAAACTGGAGCAGGGGCTGGGAATTTAGCTCAGTGGCATAAGCACCTGCCTTGCAAGTGTGTGGTCATGAGTTCGATCCCCGGTACCAGTAAAAAAGAAAAAGAAAAAAAAAAAAAGAAAGAAACTGGGGCAAGAAGATTTCGAGCTTGAAGCCCAGCATGAGTAGTTTAGTGACCCAGCTAGACCCTGCCTCAAAAAAAAAAAAAAGGACCAGAATTGTAGAAATAAACACAAAGAGCTGAGGCTGTGCTTCGGTGGTAGAGTGCTTGCCTAGCATGTCCAAGCCCCCACGTTCAATCCCCAGGACTGCAATAAGAAGAAAAATAGAGCCTGGCAATTGTGTGGAAGGTGAACTGTGGGAGAGGGAGGCTGGGAGGCCTACAGCAAACCTGCCGAAAGGGTCCAGGAATGAGACGAAGAGGCATGGATAGGGGAGAGCCAGGGAAGGGCTTGCCCACTGATTGCTCTGTGAGCAGCACAGGGACCCAAAGGATGAGGTGAATTCCTAGATCCAGCCCTTGCTCTTAGACCCATAGCCTCAACTGTCTGATCTTCTCAGGGCCTTGGCTGTGACCCAGATATGCAGCTGGCTGAGTCTCCAGCACAGATTGTAGAGCCAGTGGCTCCTAGAATGTGTCAGCTGGAAGGATTCATTTGCACAAATGGGTAAACTGAGTCCCAGAGAAAGTACATCATACAGTATGCTAATAGCAGAAGCCACATTAGAACCCAGAGCTTCAAACCCCCAGTCCTACATATCTCTGCAGCTTTGTGGATTGTCTCCTACCTCCTAGCTAGACCTCTTATCTCCCTCTAGCCCCTGCTTTAGGGAGGCTCCCCACTGCCATAGGGAAGCTGAGGGCTAGAGAGTTGAGTGACCACCTGGCTTCTCATGCTGCAGCACAAGACATGAGTGGTCTCCCCCAAAGATAGCCCAGCACCACAGGCAAGCCCAGGGGGCACATGTCATCTCTGTCCCATGCCACCTTAGCACTGCAAAACAGCCTTAGAGGAAAATAGGGAATGCTAAGACCTGTAGGGGATCCTCTCATTTCTCCTCCCTGGCCTCATGCTGAGGACTTCAGTCCCTCCACTACAGAGAAGAGCCAGAACCAAGAGAGGGTCACAGGTAGCAACAGAGGACCCTTCACACACACACACACACACACACACACACACACACACACACACACTTACCCTTTTCAGACCGGCAAGGGCCTGCAGCTTCTTGGTTATTGATTAAGGCGATGAAATAACTCAGGTGGATTAGAACAACCACTGTGGGGACTGAAATGACTGAAGCCCTCAGTCTAGGGCAGAGGTTCATGGTGGTTCACATTTGTAACCCCAGAACTCTGGGAGGCTGAGCAGGAGGATTGCAAATTCAAAGCAAGCCTGAAACATAGGCCTGAAACACAGCAAGATTCTGTCAAAAAAAAAAAAGCCAAAGGCTAGGAAGGGGATAGGATGGGCCAGGAGGACAGACTGCTGGAAAGCTAGTCAACCATAGTTGAGGACTTGGAATGAAGGGGCTTGGGAAGTAGGAAGTATGTTCAGGGTTGGCTCAGCAGCCTAGATGACGACAAACTGTCTCTACCTCCAACCCCATGCACTGTGCACTAGTTTCATCCTGGACCAAGCCTTCTGTTTATTTTTTCTCATTTCCTCCTGGCAGCAGTGCTTTCTTTGGGTGGGTGTGTGCATGTGTGTGCTATTTTGTTCCCATCTTCCAGATGAGAAAACTGAGGCTCAGACAGATACTGTTAATGATTCAGGGTCACAGTGTATCTGACATCACAGCATATTCATCTAAACCATCAAGATTCTGACCAGAAGGTGGGGAGCCCAGCTGGATTCTCTCTCCCCACGTCCTAGTCCCGTGATTAAGGGATGAGGAGAAACCAGCCCACAGGGAGTCAGTGGTAGAGCCAAGATCTCTTGGGCACAGTCCCCTGACCTCGTCCAGGGTCTCTTGGGTCACACTGCAAGGGCTGGAGGAGGGGCTGCGCTGGCCCCAGGGAGCTCAAGGAGTGGAGACATCAGCTCTGCACAGGGTGCCCCAGGAGGGGGTGAGACTGGAGTCACAGCCTAGGCTCCCTGTCTCCTGGTAACAAGTGGCTTCCCCAGAGGAGGTACCTGTGCACAGGCCCTGTCTCCAGAAGAGCTCCATGAAGGCAGGGAAGAGGTGCAGGCCTGGGGCCACAGGCCATCGCTGTAGGTGCTGCTGGGTGGTGAGTAGCCCCGCTGACGTACTGCCTTCCTGGTCTCTTGATGCACACCTGCTCTCCGTGACCCCAGCCTGTGTTCCTAAAGGTACATGCAGGCGCTCCTACAGATCACTGTAGCTTATTGAAGCAGAGCTTGGGAGTAGGCCAAGCACACACTGTCCCACCGAGCTATACTTCTCCACCTTTTTTGCCAGTTCTTGAGGTCTAGTGGAGTTGGGGGACAGCAGATATAAGAATGATCAAGCTCAGTTGAGCATACACCTGTATCACACTTGTAATCCCAGCACTTGGGAGGCTGAGGCAGGAGGATTAGCGGGAATCTGAGGCCAGCCTGAGCTGCATACTGAGTTCAAGACTAGCCTGAGCTACTTAGTGACACTGTCTCAAAACACAGATCAAGCTCTGGGCTGGGGATTTAGCCCAGTGGCATAAGTGCCTGCCTGGCAAGTGCAAGGTTGTGAGTTCAATCCCTGATACAAAAAAAAAAAAAAAAAAAAAAAAATCAAGCTAAGCTAGGCTAAGATGAAGCATTTGAGAAATTAACGAATAAGGACTGGGCTGAGCATGGTGGCCTAAACCCGTAATCCCAGCTACCCAGGAGGCTGAAGCAGAAGGATCTCAAATCCTGGGCAACTTAGTGGAAGTCTGTCTGAAAATAAAAGGGCTGAGAATGTAGCTCAGCACTCCCCGGGTTTGATCTCCACTGCCAGGAAAAAAACAAAAAGAACGAGGAGGGAAATGCTGCGCCGGGACTTTGGCTCACTCTGCAAGCCGCTGGCTCGCGGCGCCCCGCCCTCCCCTGCCGCTCAGGGCCAAGCCTCCAGGCAGCTACCGTCACAAGGTGGCGCTGTCTGCCTCAAAGCCCACTCTGCCCGGTAGACTCGGTGGAACAGGGTGCGGGAAGGAGCAGTGCCATTCTACAGACAATAACGGAGGCGGGTGCAGCTAGCTGTACTGGCTGCTAATCGAGTGAACACATATGTCCAATTTGGTAAATAGCCCACCGCCCATTTCCAGTGACCTTAAAGAGGCCTTCCACACGCTAGCGTCTGACCAGTAATTGTGTAGCTAGGGTCCCCCACAATTGCTGTTTGCTGCTATATCAGTGCTAGGAAGGGGCGCATACTCTCCCAGCTCCCAGACAAGCTAGGCTCTTCTGTCCCACGAGGGCTGAACTTATCCCCAAATCCAGACAGACCCTTGTAGTGAACTAATCTCTGAACTTGGCAAGAGGCCACTGGGGCTCTGGGCAGGAAATTGGTATAGAGGGGGTGGTTTAATTCATTTCTAAGGATTTTTATTGCCACTGTTAGTGACCTGTGACACACACACCTGCCTTTTCTCTGCCCCAGAACTGACCCATGACCTGGAGATGAGAGAGGCCCAGTCTCACCAGCAAGGTAAGAAAAGGACCAATAGGCGAATTTCCCAACTCTTAGTAGGGCTCATGCCATCTCTGTCCCCAGCTTAGACCCAGGGACAGCACCTGCTGACCAGGGTGCAGATAGATGTCAGTCTGACTTGCCCATTTGGCTTGGTAACTTGTACAGGAAACAACTTATACCAGTGCACACAGTCCCCTGTGCTGTCTGTGTCTCTGTCCAAAGTGGGAAAAAGAAAAGAGATTACTCGGGTTCTCTTTCCTCCTTGCCCTCTTCATTGCTTTCTGAGACTCACCTCCCAGTCCTTCAAAACCCTGTACAAGTGAACTCATGTTCAGTGTCCACACTCTGCAAGGTACTGAGTGTCAAGACGTGACACAGTGGTAGAACAGGGTCCTGGGCTTTAGTCTAGATGAGAAGAACAAAGACACATTAGCAAATCTTTCCTTTTACTAAAGCATGACTTGTGCCATTGTGGCAATTCCTCTAAAACATTTGTTCATAGAATATTTCTTCTCTCTTAATAGAAGGGTGAGGGTGGGAAGATGATATACAGAGAGTCTAGAGTTTCAGTTTTGCAAGATTAAAAAGTTCTAGAGATCTGTGGCAGGGTGTGTCTCAGAGTAGTCACTCAGGAAGCTGAGGCAGGAGGCTCACTTGAGCCCAGGAGTTAGAGGTCAACCTGGGCAGCATAGCAAGACCTTGTCTTTTTCTGTTGTCAACACTGTTTTTAATACATTTCCATTATTGCCTAGAGATACTGTTTTTTCACAAAAATTTTTTGGAAATCTGTTAACACAATAATATGAATGTACTGTACTATGAATGTACTGTACTGTAAAGTAGTGCTTTTTTTTTAAACAACAATGGAAATATTTTTAAAATGTGGCAGGGCTGGGCATGGTGGCACCCACATGTAGGAGGATCACCATGAATTCAAGGTCTGCCTGGGATACATATATAGTAGGTCAGGCCAGCCTGAACTACATAGCAAGACTCTGTTTCAAAAAGCCAAATAAGTAAAGAAAATTGTTAAACGTGGCAGGGAGCAGATTGTTTTATTCAGATCATAATCACTAAATTGTAGGAATTTGAGAACCAGAGCTGGGTGCTAACCATTGTGAAGTGCAAAGCACATTACCTGGCTTGAAGGGACTGTAACTGTTTAGCTAAAATAAATCATAAAAGGCTAGCATACAACTCAGTGATGAAACACTTGCCTGGGCCGGGGATATCTAACTCTAATCCTGCCTGGCAAGCATGAGGTTCTGAGTTCAATTTCCAGTACAAAAAGGTGGGGGCAGGGATTTAGCTCAGTGGTGTAAGCATCTGCCTGGGAAGTGCAAGGTCATAAGTTTGATCCCCGGTACTAAAAAAAAGAACACTTTCCTAGTACACACATGGCCCTGGGTTCAGTCCCCAGCACCCCTCACCCCATATACACACACACACACAAGTCATAAAAATAGACACTTTGGGGCCAGGAGAGATTGGGGGGGGTTGTTTTAAGACAGGATCTCAAGGACAGTTTGGACTACATAATAAGACCTTGTTTTAAAAATAGGGGCTGGAGATTTAGCTCAGTGGCTTGCCTGGTAAGTGCAAGGTCATGAATCTGACCCCTAGTACCCCCCCAAAAGAAAAACAGAATGAGAATCCGTCTTGTAATGTAGTCCAGACTAGCCTTAAACTCAGAATCCTCCTGCCTCGGCCTCCCAAGTACTGAGACTATAGGAGTATAAAACATGCCTGGCCAGGAAAATTCTGAAGAGTGGATTTCCTGTTGTACTGATGTGTTGCCTATAGCTCAAAATCCACATGACAAAGAATTAGGGTTGGGGAGGATTAAAAATTTAAGCTAAAACATTAGGAGGCGGGCCCTGATGGAACTCACCTGTAATCCCAGCCCTCCAAGGCTGAGGCAGGAGAATGACCCAGAGTCAAGGCCAATCTGGGCAACATAGTGAGTTTAAGACCAGGCTGAACTGCATGGGGAGACCCTGCCTCAAAAATAAATAAAACACTAGGAATCTTATAGATTACACTGTACATGTAGAGATCAGCTGGAGTTGGTCTGAACTTCTGAACCAATCCTACCCACTTCTTCATTTGGCAACTGCAGACATTCTCTTGATGCTCCAGGCTGGAGAATGAGATGAGGTAAAAACAGTCCTGTAACAATAGCAGCTTTTACCCCCACTTCCCTTCCTCTGAAAGGGTATCTGGCATCACCTGGGCTCAAGACGCTGCCCTGGTATCCTGAGCGGTGGTGATGGTGATGGTTTCAGAGCCCTGTGTATGTGTACTGGGTTAGGCATCGGGGCTATGGTGGATAATAAAATAGTCCCCAGAAAGCTTATAGCATGGTGGGAGAGATGTAGTAGATAATCATAAATAAGAGTGAGACTGGTACCATGACACGTGCTGAGAAGTAGCAAATCAGTGCTCTAACTATGAGGAGGATATGGCCTGCGGTCCCTCTCTCTCCTTCCCTCTCTTTTTTCTGAATACCAGAGATCAAACTCACCACCTTGTGCTTGCCAGGCAGGCACTGTGCCCTGAGCTGTATCCCCAGCCCCTTCCCCTCTGTTTTGTTTTTTTGTTTTTTGTCTTTTTCCTTTTTATCGGTACCAGGGATCAAACTCATGACTGCCTGCTTGCAAGGCAGGCGCTTATGCCGCTGAGCTAAATCCCCAGCCCCCCTTCCCCTCTGTTTTAAAAAAAGACAGGATTTCACTCTGTAGTGCAGGCCAGCCTTGAACTCGCTATGTAGCCCAGGCTGAAGATCTAAGCAGCACCATTCCCAGGTCCATCCTGGAATTCTGACTCATGTGGTCCTTGGTAGGAACTAGGAAACAGTACTTGTAAAAGCTCTCTGCATAATTCCATCGTGTTTCCAAGGTTGAGACCTGCTGCAGTGGCAAATGCAAACAAGCAAACAAAAACATTTACAAAATATTATAAAAATATAATGGTCTGTGAAGGAAATAGGCACACACACACACACACACACACACACACCTTTCTCTGCACAACGCTAACACTTTTGTACCTTGCTTTTGCCTTATCTTTCTGAAACAGGACTTTTGCCCAAGCTGCCCCCTCTGTCTGCAGCCCTGTTCTTAGGGAAGCCTCTCTTTCCCGAAAAAATTTCCTGATTAGACCACATCCTCCTCCTACAGGGGAAGCACTGATTTGTTACTTCTCAGCACATGTCATGGTGCCAACCTCACACTTATTCATGATTATTTACTACACATTCATGATTAATTACTACTCCCACCACGCTGTAAGCTTTGGGAGGACCATTGTGATCCACCATTGCCCCAATGCCTAACCCAGTGCACATACACACGGCTCAGCAAATTAGTTGTGGCTTGAATAAGCAAGCAGTCAGGAAGGATTTTCCATTTAACCTGAACCGGAAGACTTGGTGGGGAGGCCATGGTGAGGGTGAGATAGGTGCAAAGGCCCCGGGGAAGGAAAAGAAGGACCCTGCAGCTGACCTGTGGGAGTGAGGGACAGCATGCGTGGCCGTGGAGGTGGGGCGGGGTTCGGTTGTGTCTGCCACTGAGCGGGGCTGGTGTGTTGCAAGCCAGGCAGGCGCCCTTACCACTCCCCTTTCTCCCCTTCTCAGAGGAGGCGTCCCGGGAGCTGGAGAGCAAGTGCCGCGCGCTGGAGTCGCAGCTGGCGGCGCGGGCCGCGGCCAACGCCGAGCTACGCCGGGAGGTGGCGCAGCGCGAGGCGCTGGTGTCTGCGCTGCGCTGCAGCCTGCGCTCCGAGGAGCGCCGCTTCCTGGAGGAGCTGCGGCGCCGCAGCCACCGCGCCACCGTCCTGGGCACCGAGCTACAGAAGCACACGGAAGCGGCCGCCTACCTGTCCTGCCAGCTGCACGCTGCGCGACAGAGACTGCAGGCCTCGCGCCCGGCCGCCGCCGCCACCGCCGAGCCCCGGCCCCGCCGGCGCGCACAGCGGGCCCGCCGTCCGCCCGAGGCCGCCGCCAAGGGCCCCAACCGGGACTGGGCCTCCTGGGACCGCGCCGCCGGCGGCCCGGACGACATTGACCCCATGCCCGACCCCGCGCTCTTCCTCTACGCCCGAAGGCCCCCTCGGCCCGGTGCCCACGGCCTGCGACAGCAGCCGCCCCACGAGCCCCCGGACCAGGGCAGCGCGCAGCCTGACGCGCCCAGTCTGCCCAATGCGCCCGGTGACCCGGAGTAGGCGTGGGGCTCCGGGCGTCCTGCGGGTGGGTCCTGGGGACTGAGACTTCCAGTCCGGGGACCCCCCTCCCGCCTTTCGAGCCGCCTCCGCCTTTTGTATTTCCAAACGTTTCTGAAGCTTCAAGTTCTCCCTTCCCACGAGGCAGCGCCTCTATTGAGAAGGCTGAGCATTTGCACCTTTGTGTAGTACTGGCAGTACTGATCCTGACCTGGTCCCTACCTGGCCACTGGGTAGGGGCAGCGGGGTCACGTTCTGCCTCGGTAAGGCTGACAATCCTTTGGGACGTAGGAGAAAGGCTGGCTCCAGGAAGGAATGCAGAGCACCGTGGGCACCCCTGAGCTTCTAGCTCCCCTGCCTTGCCTCCTCTGGCCCTGCCCAGCCTTCTTCCTCCCAGGAAGAGCCAGGGCTCAGGCTGGTCCTTTACTCTGGAAATGCTGTTCCCATCCCCGCCCCCATCCAAATCCTTGCAGGTGTGCACGGAACACACCTTAGAGGTCATATCCTCTCAGAGTCCCTCGTGGGGCAAGTGTGGCTTGATGGAAGTTGAACTTCTGGACCCTTAGGGTTACAGAAAGGTTTTGGTGGCAGATCCTGACCTGGTCTAGAGTTGTCCCCATCTCAACTCCAGGGCCTGCCACACTGAGGCTGAGAGGGTAGAAGCTGTCCTGGGGCAGTGAGGTGGGAGGGAGGTTTGTGGAAGGGCAGGCACTGGCTTTCCCCTCCTGGATGTTGCTCTGGGAGTTTGCCTCCTCCGGTTATTGGTGCTAATCCTGCCCAGCTTCCTGAGCAGCTAGCTGCACTCCAAGGCTGAAAGGAGGACCTGGCTTCTTGGAAGTGGTAGAAATTTGGGTTTGCTGAGGAGCAGAGAAAAGGCAGGAGACAAGTTAGTCCCCAGCCTAGTCCCCCTCCAGGGATGCCCCTAAGTCTATCCAAACCTGGTAGTGGCTGGGTGCTTCTACTGCTCCCCGTCTCAGTTGATCGGCAAATACTCAAACAGAAAGCAGAAATACCCATCCACACACACGCACACTCCCTTTTTCCCCAGCTCTCCTCACTACCAAAGGCAAAAAGTACAGCTTCCGTCCAGCTCATTGCCTCTACCGAAGCTCAACCTAGAAACACAGTCCCCAAAGCCCCCAGGCCACCCCTTCTGGGTTGGCCCTTCATTGAGTCTTAAGTGCCTGTGAGGTCTTCCGGGAGGTGCCCAGGGAGGACACCTTTCCCTCACTCAGACATCTGGTCCCTGGCAGTTCCTGACCCTGGCAGAGGTGCACGTTCTGTGTCACCAGGAGTCTGCGAGGTGAAGAGTCAGCCCAGGGATGAAGAACTTTTCCTGCTGTGCCCTGCAGTTAATCCCCAGTCCATGTCCTCTTCTGTGCTACATTACAGGGAGCAGGAATATAGTAAAAAGCAGGAAACTGAGCACACTACAAGCCTAGTGGACATGCAGCTCTCTCCCATGCAGGACTGCTTAAGTTCACCAAGCATTAAGTAGCCCTGGGCTGGGGGTCCTGCTTCTGGGGGTGAGGTATTGGAGGTGGAGCTGGGAGACCTTGCTCTGTCTGCCTTCACCTCTGCCCATGCCCCCAACCTGAGTCTCTATGCTGGCATCAGTCTCCACTCCTGTGTGTGTGACTCATGTTCTGTGCTGCCACCCTCCCTATCAGCCTGCTGTGTTGGAGTCTTGCTCCCCACTCTTGGGGGACTATGGGAAGGAGGAGAAAGGACTCTTGCTGGAGGAGCCCACATAGACTTTCATCCCCCACAGCTACACTTTTGGGGTAAACAGGGTGATTTTGTTATGTTGATTCTTCTACAGAGATGGTAAACTCCTTTATCCACCCATAATTCCCACCCACTAAAAGCCATAGCTATGCCCACCTGGCCTCCCTCAAAGCTCTATAGCAATAGCTCTCTTCCCTTTCCCCTCCTGGGTACCCAGAGTGACCAACAAGGAGAGGCCCCACCACACCCCAGTCCCTGGGATCCTGTGGTGGCCTGCCTGCCTCTCCTCTAGTGGCCCCATCAGCATCTCCCAAATCTTGTCCCTCTAACAGCAACCAGAGATGAGATTTGCTTGCGATGTGCTTGACAGTCCCCCAGGTGAAAGATTCTAAGTGTTGGGGTGGCTGGAAAAGGAAGTAAGGAACTCTTTCCCACCAATGGGGATGATGGGAGACCTAGGTAGATACAGGGTTCTAATTTTAGAAAAGTCCAGCCAGGGGTAGTAGCACACAGCTGTAATCCCAGCACTTGGGAGGCTGAGGCAGGAGGTTTGCCATGAGTTCAAGGCCAACCTGGGCTACAAAGTGAGCACAAAACCAGCCTGAACTACATAGCAAAACCTATTTCAAAAAGACAAAAAAGTTCCCTCTCAGCTTCTCCTGGAAGTAATGGACTAGAGATTTTTTCCACCTGCTGGCAGGCAAAACCACAGCCTCAGGGGCTGGGAGAAGTCTTACTCTCAGCTTCAGCCCTGACCATTACAAAGCCAGGCTTGGGGGAGCCACCTGCAAAGGACAGCACCCAGCCCAATCCCTGGAGGGTCCAGGTGACTGAGAAGGGAAAGAGGTTTTTCTTCTCTATTTTTCTCTGTTGCACACATTCCCATGGAAGGGAAAGGTGATAGGATATGCAGAATCCTGTGGGACTCCTGCCACACCCCAGGTATGGACAGACCCAGGAGACAGAGTTGTGGATGGAGCCTCCATACGCTCTGGAAGCCAGCTAGTGACCAGAGGGCCATGCACCGGGAAGCTTCAGCTCCCTCTCTGCTGTATCCCTTCCACTATGACCTGCACTTCAGGGGACCAGCCTGGGGCCAAAATGAGGTAGCCTTTCTTGCACATACGCAGCAAGATAAGAGTCCTCCCTGATGGTGAGGAAGGAGGCCAGAGGATGAGGAGTAACAGCTCCTTACCTTAGGAGCTCAGGAACTCTGAGCACCCTCTCACTGATGTGCCAGCCGCGGATAGGGTAGCATGCAGGGCAGAGGGATCCTGCTCCAAATTCTCTGTTGGCTGCGCTTTTTAATCCAATGCTTTTCAGAGTATATTCACTCACCCACAGAAATAGAGCCCTGTGCTTTAGGGGTGACTGTCATATGCCTTATTCTTAATAAAGTATTTTAAAAACATGCAAGTTAAGTCAATTCCCTATGGGCACTGCTCCTCACATCTTTTCCCACAGGTAGGAAGAGAGAATGTGGGAGAGGTTAGAGAGGTGCCAGCCTGTAGTCCCTGGATATCATGATTAGATAAAACAGGATTCACTCCTTTTTTCCCCATCTGTTTCTTCTTTTCCTTTTCCCTTCCCTTCACTAGATATTGAATTGAACCAAACAAAGGCCTTATATTGAGTTACATCCCCAGCCCTTTATTTTTTTAAATTTTGAGAATGAGTCTCATTAAATTTGTAATCCTCTTGCCTCAGCCTCCCAAAGTGCTACAACTGCAGGTTTTCCATCACCACAACCAGCATAAGGGTTGTCCTATTTTGGGTGTCCTGGTTCTCAGCCTAGCCTGCTCCATGCAACCCTAATCCAAATGAACAAACAAAATCGTAGATCAGCCGGGCATGGTGGCACACTCAGGAGGCTGAGGCTGGAGAATCATTATGAGTTTGAGACCAGCCCGTGCTACAAAGGGATCTCAAGCCCTGCCTGAACTGCATAACAAGACTCTGTCTCAGAAAAAAAAAAAAAAATTATAAAGTCTTAGATCAGAGTCTTTTGACTAGGATGGAAAGTAATAGATTGGAAGGATCCCCATGCTAGAAATTGCCCACTGTTCTGGCTTAGAAGAAATCCTGAGATTCTGACATGTTTCACTATATTGGTTCCTTGCCCCTGTCTAATCTGAGCTGCAGAAATCCTACCATTGGGCCGGGTGTGATAGCTCACACCTATAATCCCAGGATTTGGGAGATTGAGGCAAGAGGATCACTGTGAGTCCAAGGCCAGCCTGGGCTACACAGTGAGTTCAAAACCAGCCTGAACTCTATAGTAAGACCCTGCCTCAACTGGGGATTTAGCTCAGTGGCATAAGTGCCTGTCTAGTAAGCACGAGGTTGTAAGTTCAATTCCTCCATACCAAAAAAAAAAAAAAAAAAAAAAGCCTGTCTCAAAAAAAAGAAAACAAAAATCCCAGCATGCTCATGATGGGCCCTTTCTTATTTCCTAATAGTCTCTACTAGTCAGAGGCAGATTTGGCACTCACTATACCCAGCACCCATAGGAATTGAAATGAGACTGTTTCCAGTGTAGGACTATATTGTGGATGACTCTGGGAGAAAAAAAGTCACTGTGTGCCCTGAGACTGCAAGAGACACTGGTTTTGCAAGCAACTCTTCTGATAAAAGGACCTGCCTTTGCCTTCTGCCCATCTCAGTCCATGTTTTGGAGTGCTGACCCCATTCATGGGACCCAGATAGGGTAGTTCACTTTAACTAGGTGGAGATGAGCACAGGACTCAGTCTCAACCAATGAGACTCGGTCATAGGACTTTTCTGGAACTAATCCTTCAACCCTGGATGCCAGCCCAAGTATGGTGATGGCTCATGCCCAAAATCCTAGCATGAAGGAGGCTAAGGTAAGAGGATCACTGCAGGGGCTGGGAATTTAGCTCAGCGGCATAAGTACCTGCCTTGCAAGCAGGCAGTCGTGAGTTCGATCCCCGGTACCGATAAAAATGAAAAGACAAAAAAAAAGAGGATCACTGCAAGTTCGAGGCCAGCCTGCACACAAAAAAGTGAGCTCAAGGTCCATCTGGACTAAATAGTAAAACCCTGACTCAAAAAGACCAAAAAAAGACAAAAAAAAGAAAATCAACCTTGAACGCTAGGTGCTAATATACTAGTGAACAAAATAGGCCTATTGTCAAGGACAAACTTCTTGGGTGGCTAAAAGGAGACTATCAACTTGGAGTTCTAGCAGATCATTTCCACAAGGCATGAAGCTGCCAGAATATAAACTATTACAGAAAATCAGAACCAGAAGAGATGAAGACGATGTCCCAGCTCAGAGCCATAGTTGGGGACAGAGATGTAAAATATCAGGCTAGATCAACTCTTGGAGATTATCTATGTAATCCCTCCATTTTACAGTTGGGAAAACAGGTCTAAGGCATCTCTCTGCTGTCAACCCTTTCTTCTTGGCTGTTCTGCCCATACAAGTTTGAGTTTGGGAAAAGTGGAGCATTTCTTTTCTATGGGTTCCCAGAGTCAGGCCAGAGAGACTGGGGACTCCCTCCTGTGTTCCTGGGGGTTTGGGTTCTGCACTCCCCTCTCAAACCACTAGAAAGCTCCAAAAAGAAGGGGAAAGTGGGGGCTGGGGATTTAGCTCAGCGGCATAAGCACCTGCCTTGTGAGCAGGCAGTCGTGAGTTTGATCCTCGGTACCGATAAAAAGGAAAAAGACAAAAAAAAAAAGAAAAAAAAAAAGAAGGGGAAAGTGCGCATGGCCAAGTAGGTGTATTGATCATAAGAATAATGAGGGAGGCTAACTGTGTGGCTAAGTCTCAGCCTAGCTGAACACCCCTTGTACTCACCTAGCACCTTTATGCAGGGCCCTCATAGATGAAAGTGTGGGGCACTCAGGAGAGCTTCCAGGTAGCCCTGGGGTTGGGGCTGTGCAGCAAGAGCCTGAGAGGGACAGCGGAAGGGAACCACTGAAGATGGATGGCAGAGTTCAAGGCTGCTTGGGACTGTGAGTCTCCAGACCCACAGCATTTGCAGATGCTAGCAATGAAGAGCACAGGGAGAGGCTCCCATGCTGGGCACCTATATGGACTCAGGCTGGTGGGTCTCAGTCAGGTATGGTGAAAATTATCTAAGTGCTGGATACAAAAGTCAAAAGTACAGTACTCAAAAGGAATATCCGCACAAATGCCCAGATATCATAAACAGAGGGTATAAAGGTAGTCCTCTGGGCTGCCAGCAGGGCTCCCCCTCAACATTCCAGGGAGCCTTTAAAAGGACTCCTTGCCCTTTCCCACACCTGGATCATCCATTCAGCCAACATGTAGCACTGAGCACCTGTCCTGCATCAGGCCTTGGGAAGATGCTGAGAGTACCCAGTCAATACAGTACAGTCTTTGCCCGCCCCCCCCAAAAGCCCACTGATCTAACAGCTGGTTGCCTCACGCAAGAAACAGACATCCCAGTTTGGCCAAGACTGTCTCAGTTTATGCCTCCTGACCCAGTATTGTCATTGTCATTATTATGCTGATTATCATCAAATCAGTATCATCATCATCATCATCAGCAGCAGCAGCAGCAGCAGCATTTTGTACTGGGGATTGAATCCAGGACCTTTTCACTGAGCTACATCCCTAACTTGCTTTATTTATTTAGAAAGAGTGCACTAAATTGCCCAGGCAAACTTTTGACATTCTTGTCTCAGCCTATCAGAGTGCTGGGATTACAAGCAATGCATCATCTATCCAGCGGTCATTATTACCAGTATCTATTTTTATTCTCAAAAGTGTAGCCAATTGCAATGGCGTATGTCTATAATTCCAGCATTTGGAAGACTGAAGCAAGAGGATCACAAGTTTGAGTCCAGCCTGGGGAATTTAGCAATTTAACAAGATCCTTTCAATCAATCAATCACTCGATCAATCAATAGATGGCTGGAGATGTAGCTCAAGACAAAGGCCATGGGTTCTATCTCTAGGCAAATATTTATAACTCCTGTTGTTAATGGAGGCTGGAGTAGCTCAATGGTGGAGTACTTGCCTAGTAGTACACTTATCCCTTGTTAGATCCCCAGTATCTCAAAAAAAAAAAAAAAAAAAAAAAAAAAAGACAACACCTATATACTGCATGATGTAATCTCAGTACTCGGGAGGCTGAGGCAGGATTGTGAGTTCAAAGCCAGGCTGGATTACATAGTAAGATAAGCATAACAAAACAATACAAAGCTGCTTCAAATATGACGAGGCCAGACTCCAGACTCTAAGGTATGGTGGTCAGAGGATGATTCCTTTTGACTGTATCTACTTCCTCACCATAGCTTTGCTGCCTCCTGCCCCTACCCTAACAATGTATTAAAAACTGGGTTATGCTTCCTCATGTTATAAATAGCATTACTGACAGACTTAGAAGGGGCTTTTGAATTGAGCTATACTGGACTAAGTACAACTCTTCAAAATGCTGGAGTTTCATGGATAAGCTAGGTATTTGTTTTTGTTTTGTTTTGTGGTAGTGGGGATTGGACCCAGTACCTTTGCCTCAGCTTCCCAGAATGCTGAGGTTACAGGGTGCACCACTATGCTCAGATAATAAACGAGTGGTTTTTTTTTTCTTTTTAGGGTACCAGGAATCAAACTCAGGACCTCACATTTGCCAGGCAGGCACTGCACCACTGAACTGAATCCCTGGCCCCTAAATGAGTGTTTTATCAGATTATAAAAATTTAATAAAGAAGGCACTTGAGGGTTGAAGCTATAGCTCAGTGACACAAGCACCTGCCGGGGAAGTACAAGGTCTTAAGTTTGATTCTGGTACCAAAGAATAAAGATATAATCCTTAAATCCTACAAGAAAGCACTTGAGGGGCTGGGGATTTAGCTCAGTGGCATAAGCACCTGCCTTGCAAGTGCACAGTCATGAGTTTGATCCCTGGTACCAAAGAAAAAAAGAAAAAGAAAAGGAAGAAAGAAAGCACTTGAGCCAGGTATAATGGTGCACACCTGTAATCCCAGTACTCAGGAAGCTGAGTCAGGAGGATGCTGTGAGTCTGACGCCTGCTGGGGTTACACATAACTGAATTCAAGGCCAGTCTTAACTACTTAGTGAGGGCTGCCTCAAAAAAACACAAACCAAAGCAAAGGGGCTGGGGATTTAGCTCAGCGGCATAAGCGCCTTCCTTGCAAGTGTGCGGTTTTGAGTTCGATCCCTGGTACTGATAAAAATGAAAAAGAAAAAAAAAAAGGAAAAAAAAAAAAAAAAAAAACCAAAGCAAAAAGGAAGCTTGGGGCCAGGGATTTAGCTCAGTGGCATAAGCGTCTGCTTAGCAAGTGTGGCGTTGTGAGTTCAATCCCCGGTACCAAAAAAAAAGGAAAGAAAGAAAAGAAAAAAGGAAGCATTTGAGGTGTAGCCACTGTATGTATGAAAGCTCGGGTTCAATCTCCAGCACTAGAAGAAAAAAGAAAAGGACACAACAAAGAAAGTATCCAAGAGTCACTAGGATGACAGGCAAGGAAGTAATTTGCTCAGGCTTCCAAAAAAGAGACAGTGTAGATGTTGCCAGGTACGGTGCAGACTTCCAGTCCAATTCAGTATAGGTTCACGCATCACCCTGCCTGCCTGCCTTCTACCCACATCCCGTAGTAAAGTTTTGCTCTTATTTTTAGCTTAGCTCTGTCTTTCACCTTCACCTGACCACAAGGATTATTCTGAGAGATGTATCTTATCACTTCACACCTTCCTTGGCCAGTTTATAGGCTTCCTCCTTTCACAAGCAACTGTATTCCCAAGGGCAAAGTCTACTTTTTTTTTTTTTTTTTTTTTTAAGGACTGAACCCAGAGCCTCACCTATTCTAGACAAGCATTCTACCACTGAGCTACTTCTCCTGGCCCAAATTCTACTTTTGCTTTGCAGTTTGGTTAGCCATCCCCTCCCCATCTTTGCAACTTCAGATTTCCAGTTCCCCATAGATCCTGGCAAATGTCAAGACTGTGCCTTAAGTACTTTAAAAGGGCTTTCTGACCCCGTGCAAGGAAGAATCACCCCACTCTCTGCCAGGACAACTTCACTTACTGGTTCAAATATCACCTCTGGGGCGAGGTAAAAAGCTCCTCCGGTAAAGACGCATTTAGCATGCCCAAAGCCTTGGGTTCAATCCGCAGCAACACGAAGACACACCCACATGCACACACTTGTCACCTACTGCAGTGCCCAGAATGGATTTATTTATCTGTTTTTGTCTTTGAGACAGGATCTCCTTATGCAGTTCAGGCTGGCCTTGTGCTCACTTCGTCATAACCCAGGCTGATTTCGAACTTGCAAATGATCTATCCTCCAGCTTCAGTCCGGAGTGCTGGGTTTACAGGAGTGAGCCACCACGCCAGGTTTCAGGCTGGATTTAAACTAACTCAGCTCTAACATTATTCTCTGACCTCAGCTTCCTCCATTGTAAACTGAGGGTACCAGCCTGGAAGTGAGAGATCATCTGGTGAGCACGTGAGTAGGGAGGAGCGTTCACCAGCTGAGAACAAAAGTTTGGTGAGTGCCTTTCCAAAAAAAGGCACTTACTAGGGGCTGGGGGTTTAGCTCAGCGGCATAAGCGCCTGCCTTGCAAGCGGGCAGTCCTGAGTTCAATCCCTGGTACCGGTAAAAATACAAAAAAAAAAAAAAAAAAAAAAAAAAAAAAAAAAAACAAAACCCAAAAAACAAAAAAGGCACTTAGCATTAACCCCATTAGCCACCCTCATCCCCACCCGTGGTACCAGACTTAAAGCCTCCCGGTACCTCCTCCTCAATAATTCAGACGCATCCCAATTCCACCCCTTCGGTAGCAAATGGCACCCTTGGAGAGGAGGGCGCAGTGTGTCATGCCAACACCACAGATTAGGGACCTCACGGTCTCCTGGCACAGTTGCAATAGGAAGCAGAGGGTCATTGGGGGAGGGGAACGAAGGGTTAGCAACGGCAGTCCTCGACGAGTCTCCACCCAAGGTCACGGCGCCCAAGGCGCCCAACCTGTAGCAAATGGTAAGGACGTCTTTCTAAGCCCCGCCCCTGGAAGAGGACTAGCCTTTTTCCCTGGAGTCGGGGTACGTTGCCTTTAAGGCGTTCAGGAAAGTCACCGCAACAGTGGACCGGCAGGAAAGCGCGGAATGTTCTGTCCCTCGCGGGCCTCCGTGCGCTGGGCCGGGCGCGAGGGCGGAGCAAGGGAGCGGCGATGGGGTCAAAGGCTACAGCGCGCACCACGTGGGCCGGTGACTCCGTCCTTCCCGCAGCGGCCGCGGCGCGCAGGGCACTTGGGTTAGTGGCGCGGCGGACGGCGCGGACTACAGAGCCGGACGCCCGCTCCCGCCACGATGGTTATCAAGACGGACGAGTTGCCGGCGGCCGCCCCGGTCGACAGTGCCAGGGAGCACAGTTCACAGGCTGGTGGCAAGGGGCGGCCGGCCGCCTCTGGTGAGCAGGGCCAGGGCTAATGGGCATCCGGGTAAGGGGGGGCCGGACCGGGCCAGGCGGGTCGGTTCTGTACTCTGCAGAGACCACTACCTTTTCTCTACGCTGGGCTCGGTTGCATCTCATTGGGCCCTCCACTGGGTCGCCCCGCCCTGAAGGTCACCTTCACTGTCGCCCCCGGCTGCAGGTTGGGCTTCGCACGTGGGCTTTTAGGGAGGTCAGCCGTGGCGGGCACACGCGCGTTAGATCGTGGGTACACGTGCGCGCACACGCGGCTTCTCGGTACGTAGCTGTAGCCGAGACTCAGCGGCCCCACCCCCTCCGCTCCCGGGCAAAGGGAGACCTCTAGGGTCACTATTGCACTTTGAGCTCAGGCTTCACAAGGTTCTCCCTTTGGCTGTCAGGATTCTAGGCATTCGCCGTGCAGCGCGGGCTGCAGCTCTGCCAATGAGGTTCAGTTTGATGTTTCCCAGTCTTGGTCTGGGTGAAGTGTGTGAGTTGGGAGGGGATTACCGAGGGGGCTTCTCCGGTTCATTCTCAGAGACAAGGGGTTGACCCTCGGTCTTTAAGCTGTATTTCCCTCCTCGGGTGTTGGCCTTCTCACCCGACCTGGGTGGGGGATCTGCCAGTGTGTAGGGGCAAAACTGAGCTCCTTAGCAGGGGGAGGTGTTTGTGTCAGAACTTGATTATTAACCTGCCTTATTGCGAAAAGTGGGTCAGACTAGAGTTGCTGTTTTTTAAGGCAAAGGTCAATAGTGTGGAGTGGAGCTCTCAGCTTTCCCCCGTGGGGGCTGTGTAGCCATAGCTTTGGGAGTGGCTGAAGCTTGTTTGGGGTGGGGCTTGCTTCTCTCCATTTCTTCTGGGCCCCTCCTGTTTGTCCATGCCTTAGACTCTGGCCTTTATGCAGGCTCCTTCCCAGTCCCTCGACTGTCAGTTTCCAACATCTTTATCAGGGACCAGGAGGACACTGTGTTTTCTGTCCTGTGTGGTAGTGGGAGTTCACAGCTACTCTTACCTGTCTTTCTCCGGTGCCCGTCACCATCATCCCCTTCCCAGCTTCAGTGAGTAGGCCAGGCCGACTTGGTAGTCGTGATGGTACTAGCACTGGACACACTTGCTGGCCATGCATGTCCCATCACAGCAGGTTTACCTTGAGTTAAGTTATGGGGCAGGTGCTGTGGCAGCTCTGCCGATCACCTAGACAAGGCCAAGAAATGGTGATAAGCCCAGCCTACCAGGCTTTGCCCTGATGTGTTCTGAGTCAGTGGGCCAACTAGATAAGAGGAGGTTGGTGCTGGCTGGTTTCCCTTCCAACAAAGAGACTGGAAGAGATGAAGTGACTTGTCCAAGGTCACACAATTTAGTTGATCATTTGGATTTCTAGCTCATGGCCAGCATGCCAAGGCTGCCCCAGAGGAAACTAAGACTTGCATGTGGGTTTGAATCAGGTGTTGATAGGAGGATTTCTGTGAGAGTTTCCTTTCCAGTTATGTGCTAAGGGGCTTTTAAGGTTGGGGGGTGGGTCAGGAGAGGGGCACAGCTGTTAATCCTGGGAAACTGGGAACATTCTTGTTAGGTAGGGACCTTGACTCCCATTTCCCCAGAAAGTTAGTATATAGATGCCGGGGCTCACATTACAGCTAACCTAGATCTGTTTTAAGAAGAGACCCTTGATGGAGGTCCCCTCCTCAGTCCAGGGATCAGAATCCAGCCCCAGAACCCGGTCCCCAGCTCTAGAAGTCTCTCTGGTATCCTTGAGGAGGAGATAGGCAAGGGTCGATTATCTTCTTAAGCATAAAGCAGCTTTTAGGGGTTAAGAGAACAGGCAGGTTTTTCAAGTTCACAGTGGTGTGTCGGGTTCCTTCTGCCTAGGGGACGGCTCCCAGACTTGAGGCCCAGGGGGGGAGGAGAAGGGAGCTGGCAGCTGGTGAGGAGTTTGGGGGCTTAAGAACTCCCCAAGAGAATCCTAAAGCTATTTTCTCAGATGGAGTCTGATCGGTCTGTGAGGAAGTCTGGGTTAGCCTTAGACCTTGAAGACCTGGCCTGAGGGGGGCGGGAAGAGGTAAACAAAGGTGTACTTCTCCCCAGGGTCTCTGTAGGCTACCCACTAGCCTCTCCCTTGCTTTGAAGCCCTGTTTCTAGAACGAATGAAGTGTCTTTGGGGTCTTACTTCTTCCTGCTGCAGCCTCATCTGCCAAGGCCTTGGCTGGGTGTGGTCTCGTCCTGGCCCAGTGTACTGCCAGGCTGGGGAGGCACATGCAGGCCATGGGCCTGAGATGTTTCTAACTCCTGTCTGCAGCAGATGGGATCCTGTGCTTCCATTCAGGACAGAGTGTGCTTTTTATCTTCACTTTGGTCATTGCAGTTAACACTTGGGGCTGGGGGCTATAAGTTCATGTGCACTGAGGGCAGTCTGGGCAGTCTGCTTTCATTCTGCAGAGGACTGCCTTTTACTGTTTACCTAAACCCCAGGTTCTCAGAGGTTCTCTGGCATATGAGAGAAGTTGTAGAGAACTGCCAGGATTCCTTTGGTTAGAACTCTATCTGCCTCCCGGGCTGAGTTCTAAGGTGTTGGGAAGGAGGTGCTGTACCCTGGTCCCCCAGGAGTGGTACAGCGGATCATGCTCAGTGGGAGTGGCACTCAGAGGCATGGGTCTGAGTGTATGACACACCTGGCTTTTTCTTGACCTGGCTTTACTGCTTCTTTTTCTGTGACCTTGGACAGCTTGCTTATTGGCCTTATGGAATCCCTTTCTTCAAGTTTGACAGGAGTCCCTGTCCTGGGCTGGACCTGGAGTGAGCACCAGCTCTATGGAAACTACAGTGAAGGTGGTATCAGTACTCTGGTGTGGTCATTGCCAGGCTTCCTGACCCACCCGTCCTGCAAAGGATTAGGGGATGTTTGGGATGGAGTAGGAGGAGAAGGCTGCCTCTGGGCCTGTCCCTCCTTACCATCTGGTTATTATGTGAGGCCAAGAACTCTTCACTGGCTGTAGGAAGGCTGCAAGGCTGCTCAGTGGCTCCCTGGGATGGGCAGGGAGCAGGCCTGAGGTGAAAGCCTGGCTCCCCGCCCCAAGGCTGGTTAGTATGGATGCCGGAGCAGTCTTGACTGGGCCCTGGCAACGAGTCAGGGGGCCTGGGAAGGCGCCCTGGCAAGGCTGGGCATGCTTCTTCTCAACCCAACAGCCTTCGGCCTCTTGCTGCCAGCTCTGTTTTCCCCAGGGGAGACATTTGGTTTCTTCTAGTGGCACACAGGCTGCTGGGAAGGGAAGAGGGAGCTTGCCAGCTTCTTGGTGGAGTTTGGAGGCCTGGGGCATGGGTGCAGTTGTCCTCTGAGAGATTGCCCCCCCCAACCAGTGACTCAGGAAGAGGCTAGCTGCCAGGTCACCTGCAGGGGACAGCAGGAGCCAGAGGCCCCAGCTACCCGTTTGACCCAAGAATCAGGCAAGGAGCTCAGTGTGTGACTGGTGACTGGGACGCCACCTCATGGCGTGGGCCTGGGTTTGTGCCAGCTGTTGCCAGCAGCTGGCCAAAGCTGTCCTACCTACTGGGGTTGGAGCTGAGGAGAGGACCCCCTTGCTGGGCCCTGCTCCTGCTAGCCAGGCCTTAAGGCCCTTAATACTGAGGGATCTGAGTACGAGTACCCCAAGTGGTGGGTCCTCCTGCACCCTTGATGGCTTCAGCGGCACTGACCCCCCTTTTGAGCAGCATATGGAGGTGGGCCTCAGCACTGATAGCAGCTACCCCAAGGGTCCTGGAGCTACTGGGACCTCTTGGCCTGCAGCCGTCCTTCTGGCCGACCTTGAACAGCATGCAAAGCAGAGGGAGCATGCCCTTACCAAGGCTGCCTCTGCAGGCCTGGCCCCAGTGAAACCTGAAGCCAGCTGGAGCTCCAGCCCTGGGCCTACCAGCTGTGGTAGGACAAGGAAAGTGGCTGAGGCTGAAACAAGGGGCACAGGCAGTGCTGGGCCTGGGCCGGAGCAACTTTGCTTTCATGGCAGTCTCGAGACTCCAGAGCCAAGGAAAGGGCAGCTGCTGACTGCACCAGGTGGGCTGTGGGACTGTGAACCAGTTGGCTGATGGGGGCGGGGGTGGTCACTTGCCCCTAATCTAGTGGTTGAGAAACCTTCAGGATCCCTTAGGGAAGAGAGAAGCAAGGCTGGTTGTCCTTAGGAAGTGAAGTCTCTTGAGATGTGACCAGGAATTAGGCACTTCCTTCCTCCAAGGTACAGGTCTCTAGGGTGGGGAGGAGTGGGTGAGAGTTGGCTCACTCGCTTTGTCTTCCCTCTGCCCCAGGTCCTCCTACCCATGCATCTCCAAGTCACAGAGGCTGTCTCTGTGGGCCTAGATCTTAACACCCAGTTTTCGGGACCTTGAAACTTAAACCTTGATTGAGTGGGGACGCAGAGCCTTTTTCAGGGACCCAGTGGGTCCTCTGCCAGGCCATCCCTCTTACTGTTTTTGGAAAGCTGACCTTCATATCTCTGTCTGCTCTGTCGTGAGGGCCACGCAAGTTTTCACTTTAGGGTAAGGCTCGTTATTTCTAGGTACTGGAGTTGCGCTGCCTGGGGCTGCTTTGTCATTCACCAGGAGAGTCAAGTCCTGTGTGTCCTGTGATTCTTGGATGTTGCCCTCCAGGTTTGGAGAGAGTAGTGTGAGCAGCAGGGCCAGTGCAGGCTCGGTTACTGGAGGTCCTCAGTGGCCAGGGTTGAGAACAATGCAGCTGTGGGTGTGCACGCTGTGGGAATCTGAGGACTCCTCTCTGTGACCTTGGGCAGGCTCTAAACCTTTCTGGCTTCAGACTTCCTTATTGAGTTAAGGGGATGGGAACTCTTAAATGAGCACTTGGAAGTCTTTGGTTTGGTTCAGTTTTGGTTGTACTGGGAATCAAATCCAGGCCTCCCATATTTTAGACTTGTGCTCTGTCAGTAGGCTGCATTTCCAGCCCTTTTTGTTTTTTAGACATGGTCTCATGAAATTTGCCAGACTAGCTTCAGACTTGTAATTCTGTTTCCAACTTCCAAGGGGCAGGAATTATGGGTGTGGCTGACAGTCCTGTTTATCATGGAGTTGAGGGCTTTAGACCGGTGGAATGGCTTATTTTCCGTTCCCTGGCATGACTCTGAGCTAGGGCCAGCCTCCTTTCCTGAGATCCTTGCACCATGTTTCTGGTGCCTCTGGACAGAGACCACAGAGCACTGGAGAAATTCATTCCATTTCTACTCTTGATGGCTAAGGTTGAGTAGGGAAGTGGAGTCTGGATGGGACAGGCTGGCATCCAAATGTTGAATAAGCAGTTCTGTCTAATAGGGGACCCATTCTTGCTCAGAATTGCAACTGGGGTTCAAAGCCAAGGAGGCTAGTTCAACTGACAGGCAGGTGCTGAGATGAGGGTCCCGATTGGCCAAATGGCCATACGGGCAGAGCTGTAGTCAGCTGGGGGGTTTCTGGGAGGAGGATCTTGGCTAGGGCAGGAGGGACCTCTCCTTTGTTTCACTTAGTGCCTGAGAGAAATGGAGAGGAGTTTATTTCCCTCTTCCCCATAGCATGGAAGTTGGGTGCTGCTCATGAATATTGGAGTTAGCTATAGACTTGTAGTAATTAATTAATTAACTTGATACCTTTTCATTGAGTCAGAGTAAGACAGAAGGCACAAGTAGAGCTGCTTATATACATAGCCACTGTGCTCGTTCTGCCAGCAGAGGTGAGGCTTTTGAGAGGGTGTATTCGCCTCGCACTTGGAGGACCAGGGGGAGTTTGCTTGATGGAATGGTCTGCTGAGTAGCACACATTGAAACACAGAGATGAGAGAAGGAGCTGGCACACTGAGAGGTACGTGAGTGCTGGCCTAAGCTTGTCTCATCAGCAATTGGTTCCAGGTGGCACTCTCAAAATTGGGGAAGTGAATGTCTGCACCAAGGCCATAGCTGCAAAGATGGGAGCCTGTGAATCAGGTTGGAGTTGTAGGTTGGGTGAATAGATGGGGGCAGGTGGCTTTACACAGCAGAGGCTAGTTTGCAAAGGAAGATGAATTTTGTCCCAAGATGAGGTTTTGGTGATGTCTAAGGGGCCCACGTGTTGATTCCTGGGTAGTTGTTGTCTCCTTTGAAAAGTTTGAGCAAGCTGGGCTTGGTGCCACTACCCTGTTAATGGCAGCACTTGGGAGGCTGAGGCTGGAGCATCATCATGAGTTTAAGGCCAGCCTGGACTACATTGTGAGTTCTAGGCCAGCCTGAACTACGTGGTGAGACCCTGACTTCAAAAAAAAAAAAAAGTGCTTAAGCGAGGCCATGTGAGCTTTCGGTAGAAGGATACTCAAAGCCATGGAAGATAATGAGGTAAGGACGCTGAGCTGCTGGAGCCTAGCCTACTGCTCAAGGCCACTGGAAGAGGACAAGCTAGAGAAAAGGATTCGAGTGTCCCATTTGTTGAGGAAGAGGAGGAGGGAATGGGTAGTGGTGTTTATAGCCACTCAGAAGCCAAATAAGATTGGTCAGCGTGCTCGAGAAGGAGCCATGCAGGTGGGCTGAGGAGTGCTGGGTAGGGGGATCGGGCGGGGAAGGAAAAAGCAGTGACGTGTGGGGGTACCAGGGGCTGAGCTAGTATAATGTCTGGGCTAGGGCACATAAATCCCATTCTGAGCTGGGCAAGAATTTACATGGCAAGCAAAAAAAGTTACAGAGCAAGAAACAAAGATGTAAGTCCTCTCTCAAGAGGCTAAGTTGGGAGGAGTGCATGTTTTCATTGCCTGGACTACACAGTGAGTCTCAAAAAATAAACCACCTTTCCCCAGATGGAGACCTTACTCTACAGAACATGAAACCCACAAGGCCCAGCTGACCCAGCTTGTTTCTTATCATTCCCAGATCCCCCATCGGTCATGCTGTTAAATGGGGACTGTCCAGAGAGCCTGAAGGAGGAGGGAGTGGCTGACCTACCCAAAGAAAATGGACAGGATGAGGGTGAGCCAGGAGATGAGACCACTGGACAGGAAGTCATTGTCATTCAGGATACGGGCTTTTCTGTGAAGATTCTGGCCCCTGGGATCGAGCCCTTCTCCTTGCAGGTAAGATGAAGAAAGAAATACTGGGAACCCAGGCCTGGGTCTGCGCCTGCTAGGAAACCAGGCCGGAAGCCAGGTCCTACCCTTGCTTGTCCTGGCCTCATGGTGCAGGCAGGAAACTGAGAGTCCTGAGTCTTTCCCAGGGTCTCATTTAGTATGGCAGATGGGGCAACTGAGTCCAGATTCCGGTCACAGTCCAGTGCTAGCGGGTAGCTGTCAGCAGGGACTGTCAATCCTGACCGGGGAGAGGAGTGGTGGTATCTAGGTGGTGTTAGTCCCAGCATGCCCCAGCCTTGTCCTCTGTACCCTCAGGTAAGTCATCTCTTGCTGAGCCATGATTCTACCATACACCAGAGGGGTGAGTGGGATTGAGTGGCCTTCAGGATTAGGGCCAGTATAGAGGACTTGCAGGCTGGTAACCCATTAAGGAGCCAGGTAAGGCCCTCTTCTGTTCGGTCTCCCCACAAGTTCAGGTCCTAATGTACCTCTATGAAGGCCAAAGCCACTTGCCCTGGGGACCACAATGTTGGAAGAAGGCAGATTGTTGTTTGTGCCCCTGCAGCTCTGCTCAGATTACACTTAGTCTCTAGGAGTAGGTTAGTTCTACAGCAGTGGGGCCAGGCTCTGTCCCTCTCCTGCATGGATGACTGCAGGTAGAAATGATATATACCAACAGGGGTTACAATTTAAAAGCCAAAAAGTAGAAAACTTGAGTATTTTAGGTCTGTATTCTAGGGATCCAGGTACTTTGGGCTTTGAGAGTGGGGTGATATCCTTGCTTCCTACTGTGCAGCCTCTCATGCTGGTTGGGGACTTCTTTCTGACAGGTGTCTCCCCAGGAGATGGTACAAGAAATTCACCAGGTGCTCATGGACCGTGAGGACACCTGTCACCGTACCTGCTTCTCCTTGCATCTGGATGGCAACATGCTGGATCACTTTTCAGAGCTGCGCAGCGTTGAAGGGCTGCAGGAGGGCTCAGTACTCCGCGTGGTGGAAGGTTAGTGGAGGAGTCCGCAGCCTACCAGGAGAGGGCTTCTAGAGGCAGGCTGGATAGCACTGTACCTACTGCCACAGCTGACATGTGGAGGTGACACTGGATCTGTTGTATAGACTGTCACACCTTCATTTTCCAACTACATGATACAGAGTAAAGGCCAGAAGCTCCATTGAGTTCTTTTTCTTTTTCTTTTCTTTTTTTTGAGACAGGGTCTCTCAAAGCAGTTCAGGCTGGCCTTGAGCTCACTTTGTAGTCCAGGCTGGTCTCAAACTTGCAACGATCCTTCTGCTTCAGCCTCCTGAGTGCTGGGATTACAGGCGTGAGCCACCACACCTGGCTCGAGTCTCCATTCTAAAGAGCCAGCCAGTCCTAAGCCAGACTTAAAGTCAACCTTGTCAAATTTTGTGAAGATAGATAAGCTTATCAAGAAGAATTAGCATTTCATAGCTCTTGAGTGGGGAAAAAGCCCAGGGCAGAACCATCTGCTTTGGTGTAGTGAGACTGATTTGGTTGTAAAAGAAAAGTTGATATGGCTGCTCAGAGGTTCCCAGGAACTATGGGAAAAGTCCATAACTCACTTAGGCCCAGAATCTCTCCCTGTGCTGGAAATATTGCTATTATAATCCCACAAAGTATACCTTATGGAACGATTTGACATGTGAGGTCTTGGGAGTGAGATCCCCAGGCCCAGCTGAGTGAGGGCTGTTTGAGAACAGGACTGAGGCTCTGGAGGCCCCGCAGCTCCACAAACTCTGCCTACTTGAGCACCAGGGAACAGAAAGTAGGTGGCTTTGTGCAGCTCTCTGTGTGGGCCTCAAGAGGTAACTGTGGAAGGGTCTTTGTGGACAAGGGTGCACTTTTATTTTTTTGAGACTGTCTGGCTACTTAGTTGAGGCAGACCTTGAACTCAATGTGTAGCCAACTGGGCTTGAATTTGTGGCAGTTCTTCTGCCTTGGCCTCTGAAGAGCTGGGGTTATAGGCATGTGCAGCTACCCTTGACTGTTTTTTGTCTATTTTGGCATATGTATTTTAAAACCAGAGCTCCAGTTCATGTTTTCACAGTGGATTTTAGAATATTTATTTATTTATTTATTTTCTAGGTGCTGGGAATGGAACCTAGGGCTTTCAAGTTGAGCTACACCCCAATCCTTTTTTATGTTTTATTTTGAGACAGGGTTTCTTGAAATCACTAAGTTACCGAGGCTGGGCTCAAGCTTATAGTCTTCCTTCCTCAGCCTCCCAGAGAGCTGGGATTCCAGGTGGGTACTACCATGCCTGGCTTCATAGTGGAGTTTGTAAATAAGAATTTTAAAGTTGAAAATCCAAACTGCCAGGCTTGTCTGTAGCTTAGTGACACAATGTTTGCCTAGCACATATACCTCAGTACATTAAAAAAAACCAAAAAGGCCGTGACTACATTGCCAGGTATGACAGGCACATCTGTACTCTTAGCTGAGGGAGGTTGAGGCAGGAGGATGGCAAGTTTGAGTCCAGACTGGACAATTTAGCCAGACCTCATTTCGAAAAATAAAAGAGCTAGGAAGGCTGGTGTGGTGGCTCACGCCTGTAATCCCAGCACTCTGGAGGCTGAGGCAGGAGGATCGTTGTGAGTTTGAGACCAGCCTGGCTTACAAAGTGAGCTCAAAGCCAGCCTGAACTGCATAGTGAACCCTGTCTCAAAAAGACACACACACACATCACACACACACACACACACACACACACACACACACACACACCCTACTATGCACCCTACTTGATCTGTAGCACGGCAAAAAACACCCAAATCTACCCATGACAGTGCCTTGCAAATAGTTCTCTGTGTTGAGCAGATTGTTCTTGGGGACAGTCCTGGTAACCCTCATCTCCCTTTCCTGACAGAGCCATATACAGTACGAGAAGCCCGCATCCATGTGCGCCACGTCCGAGACCTGCTCAAGAGCTTGGATCCATCTGATGCCTTCAATGGAGTTGACTGCAACTCCTTGTCCTTCCTGAGTGTCTTCACTGATGGCGACCTGGGAGGTGCAAGGAAGTTGAGGGAGGCGTTGGGGCTGGGCCTGGGCAGAGGGGTTGGTAAAGAGGGGCGGGGCTTCTCTCCAAGATGTGGGTCTGAGGCATTTAGACCAGGTCCACACTGAGGCAGGAAGCTGGCTGGGTCCAGGCTGACTACGGTCTCGGGTTCCTCAGACAGTGGGAAGCGGAAGAAAGGCTTGGAGATGGATCCCATCGACTGTACTCCACCTGAGTATATCCTGCCAGGGAGCAGGGAGCGACCGTTGTGTCCTTTGCAACCCCAGAACCGTGACTGGAAGGTGGGACTCCTGGAGGGGGCAAGGAAGGGGTCCTTGATGGAGTCCTCCTGGGAGGCCTGGCTCCCCCATGTTTGGTCCTTTCCGCAGCCTCTGCAGTGTCTGAAGGTGCTCACCATGAGCGGCTGGAATCCACCCCCTGGGAACCGCAAGATGCACGGGGACCTGATGTACCTGTTTGTGATCACAGCTGAGGACCGGCAAGTCAGCATCACCGCATCCACTCGGGGCTTCTACCTGAACCAGTGAGCCATCTCCCCTATTTCTCGCCTTCAGTTTGCCCCTTTCCCACCCCTGTGATTGAGGGCAGACGTTCAGGCCCCCTGCTCCATGACCGTCTCTCGCAGGTCCACAGCTTACCACTTCAACCCCAAGCCCGCCAGTCCCCGTTTCCTCAGCCATTCCCTGGTGGAGCTGCTCAACCAGATCAGCCCAACCTTCAAAAAAAACTTCGCTGTGCTGCAGAAGAAAAGGTAGTGCCCGCGTACGTGCTTTATCAGATGCACTGCCTCATGTAGGGGAGGCAGCCCTGGAGAAGTTCCCATTTGCTTCTGCGTGGCTCTTGAGGGCAGCATCTTAGGGCCAGGAGACAGTGGAGCAGGATGGGTCTGGGAGGGGAGGGGCCCACACCTAGGCTCTGAACTTGGTGGGCTGCCCCATCTCCCCCTCCCCTGCCTACTACAGGGTCCAGCGTCACCCGTTCGAGAGGATCGCTACCCCGTTCCAGGTGTACAGCTGGACAGCCCCCCAGGCAGAGCACGCCATGGACTGTGTGCGCGCAGAGGACGCCTACACCTCAAGGCTGGGCTACGAGGAGCATATTCCTGGACAGGTGGGGCTGTCCCCGTCTTCACCACTGCCCACCCCTCCTGGTGCCTAGCTGGCTGTGTGCCTCCCAGGCGGCTCTTTTCATTTGAGAGTGGGGCTGTTCACATGGAGGTTGCACAGCACAGGCTGAGCCCGAGCCCGCCTCTCTGGTTTCTTTGCAGACCAGGGACTGGAATGAGGAGCTGCAAACCACAAGGGAGCTGCCCCGTAAAAACCTGCCTGAACGGCTGCTGCGGGAAAGAGCCATATTCAAGGTGCTTACTGCCCTGCTGATGACTGGCAGCCTCAGGTCCACCTGCCACCTGTCACCTGGCCTTCTTGTAGACAGGAGGAAAGTAACACAAGCTGGCTGTGGCCCTGCCCTGGAGGCTGGTGAGGGTACCTGTGGGTGTCCTGCCTCCAGCAGTCTACACTGGTGCCTTTGTCTGGTGGCTTAAAACTTTGAGCCTATGGGAAGGAGGAGCCTGCCTCCCATCTGGGCTAAGTGTCGAGGTCCAGCCAGCTTCCCACTGTCCACTGACCACATGAGGCCCTTTCCTGGGCATTTGTGGTGACACTCCGGGGAGGTAGCACATTTGCGTAGCTCTTATAACTTGCTTAGTTGAAAAATTATCAATATTCTTTGTAACACAGAAATGAGGAAAAGTGATTGTTTAAAAAAATTCCTAACTTGGCCAGAGGCTGTGCCAAGTATTGCATAAAGATTTACCCAGTAGTCTTGGGACAGCTTGTGACAATGGATACATTGTGGTGTCCCCATACCTGTCCCTCTTCACCCGGCATTTGACTGCTGAGCTCCAGACCTGCTCTACCTGTGGTGCTCCTTGCTAATCACTAAGCTGTGCTGTCTCTCAGTAGGTGTTTAGATTTTCTAAAAATTCATTTTCTGCCCTTTTTCAAATGTGAGGAAACTGCAGCTAGGCTACCAAGGCAGGCCTGGCCACCTCCACGGTGGAGGTGAGGCTGGCCAGGGTAGGACACATTGCAGAGGTCGCATGGGTAAGTGGCTCTCCCTTTCTGACCTTGGCCCCTTCTAGGTACACAGTGATTTCACAGCAGCAGCCACTCGGGGTGCCATGGCGGTCATTGACGGCAACGTGATGGCCATCAACCCCAGTGAGGAGACCAAGATGCAGATGTTCATTTGGAACAACATCTTCTTCAGCCTGGGCTTTGACGTCCGCGACCACTACAAGGACTTTGGTGGGGATGTGGCAGCCTATGTGGCACCCAGCAATGACCTGAATGGTGTGCGCACGTACAACGCGGTAGACGTGGAGGGGCTGTACACACTGGGCACAGTGGTGGTGGACTATCGTGGCTACCGGGTCACAGCTCAGTCCATCATCCCTGGCATCTTGGAGCGGGACCAGGAGCAAAGTGTCATCTACGGCTCCATAGACTTTGGCAAGACGGTGGTGACGCACCCTCGGTACCTAGAGCTGCTAGAGCGGACCAGCCGACCCCTGAAGATCCTGCGGCACCGGGTGCTCAATGATCGTGATGAGGAGGTGGAGCTGTGCTCCTCGGTGGAGTGCAAGGGCATCATCGGCAATGATGGCCGCCACTACATCCTTGACCTGCTACGTACCTTCCCTCCTGACCTCAACTTCCTGCCTGTGCCAGGCGAGGAGCTGCCTGAGGAGTGCACTCGCGCGGGCTTCCCCCGCACTCATCGGCACAAGCTTTGCTGCCTGCGCCAGGAGCTGGTGGACGCTTTTGTGGAGCACAGGTGGGCTGGACTGTGGGCCGAGGCTGGGGCCAGGCGACTGCCCCGAGGCCAGGCCTGGGAGGGGAGCGGCTCTGGGAAATTAAGGACTAGTTCTGCCCGTACTCAATAAAGCTTGGTCCCCAGTGCCTCACCTTACTGTGACCTCAGCCTCTCAGAGCAGAGTTTGTGTCAGTTGCAGGCTAGCAGGCCACTGTATCAGTGACTATCATCCTAGGAAATACTTGGGAATCTGCTAGGGGGTGTTGAGCATCATGGCACCAGGGCTGGAAGGGAGCATACTTGGTGTTGGTGCTGCTGGTTTTTGAATACTTAAGAGAGTCAACCAAATGTCCAGTACCATGACTGTTTCTCAAATGACAGTGGCATTTTCATCACTGTTGAGACTCCTGGCCTAGAACCTTTCCCTACCCCCAAACACCTTGTCCTACCTGTCTGGGGAGAGCTTGGTTTTGCTATGACCTGCTGCTGTCTGGTAGAATAGCTAGGTTGGCACAGATGTGTGCATTCATTTGTCATACCAGGCAGGATGTGTCCCCATGGCTGAGGGTGCCTAGCCCTAACATGCTCTATCACCAGCAAGCCAGGAGCCCAGGGCCTGGTTCTGGTCCGTCTAGCCAGCAGGAAGTTGCCAGGTCAGCAGATCTGCCCAGTGCCCTTTTCCCACCCCCTGCTCTGCTCTCTTTGCCTCACTGCAGGTATCTCTTGTTTATGAAGCTGGCTGCTTTGCAGCTGATGCAGCAGAAGGCCAGCAAGGTGGAGACCACTTCCCTGGAGAATGGCAGTCCCTCTTCATCGGAGTCCAAGCCTGCAGACCCTCTGGGGCCTGAGGCAGGAAATGAGGAGGAGGGCAGTAGTGCCAGTGGGCTGGCCAAGGTGAAGGAGCTGGCAGAGACCATCGCCTCCGATGACAGCACAGGTGTGGCTGTTGTGGATGTTGGGGGAGCTCTGGGCCTGCCCTGGCAGCTGGTTTCACCGGGCTGGCTCGTAGTGTGGCCTCAGGCAGGCAGGCTTGCTGGAGGGAGGGAGACGAGGCCCCTCCCATTGTGCTGTGTCTCCACAGCAGACCCCCGGAGCCGGGAGGTGATACACAATGCGTGCAAGGCTGTTGGCTCCATTAGCAGCACAGCTTTTGACATTCGCTTCAATCCTGACATCTTCTCACCAGGCAAGTAGTGGACATGGACCAAGCAGGAGCCCTGCAGGGCTGATGCAGGATGTCCGCAGTGGGCTCTGGCTATTGCAGCCCAGGTGGCATCTGCTCACTGCCTGAGTGCCACTCATGCCACGGCTCTTCATTCCCCAGGGGTTCGCTTCCCTGAGTCCTGCCAGGATGAAGTTCGGGACCAGAAGCAGCTACTCAAAGATGCGGCTGCATTCTTGCTTTCCTGCCAGATCCCTGGATTGGTGAGGGAGGGACCCAAGGGCATGGGGGGTGAGCAGTCCTGCCCTGGGGCCTGTTTTGGGCCTACTATCTCATTTGGCTCAAGCTCTAAATGCTGTGGAAGCCCTTTACCTGGGCAGCTTCTTTAGTCCTGCCTGGCCTGCGACAGGGTTGAGTAATTAGGCCCATTTTAGATGGACGGCCTGAACCCCAGATCAGAGGAAGCATCAGGCATAAGCTAGATCCTGCCCTGCCAAGGCTGGGGAGTCTGGGCATCTAAGCCCCATGTTGTGAGTTCCTATAGCCCTCATCTCTGCAGGCTTCATGCCTGGGACTTTGGCTGATGTGCCACTCTCTCCAGAGCAGCCTGGTGGCAAACTTATCTCAGGTTTTTGAGCCTTCAAAGGCTCAGCACGTGGGTGGGGTAAAGCTATTATCTGGTCACCTCTGTTCTGTCCACATGGCTGTTGGACAGTGGGTTCTTTGCCCATAGGCCCAGCCCTGCTTCCTGTGGGAGAGATGATGACCCCCATTTCCTGTGCTCCCGTGGGAGGCTGGGGGCAGGTTCTTGTGGCCTCACTGTGGCTTTGTCTCTGCACTTTCTGCCTGGAGGCTGAGGTAGCCTCCCATCGCTTGGGGCCAGGGCAGCACTGGCTCCCTGGGATGGCCCAGGGTGGGGCTGTGACCTGTTGCAGTCCACAGGTGAAGGACTGTGCAGAGCATGTGGTGCTGCCTGTGGATGGGGCGACCCTGGCTGAGGCAATGCGCCAGCGCGGAATCAACATGCGCTACCTGGGCAAGGTGCTGGACCTGGTGCTGCGGAGCCCAGCCCGCAGCCAGCTAGACCATGTCCACGTGAGTGCTGCAGGGACCGAGACGGGCGGGCCAGGCAGAGGCAGCTGGGGCCTGACCACGGCTACCCTTCACATCCTTCCAGAAAATTGGCATCGGAGAGCTCATTACCCGCTCCGCCAAGCACATCTTCAAGACGTACTTACAGGCACGTCCTCCCCACTCCGGCTTGGCCAGGACTTCTCTGAGTGGTATAGGGCTTGGGGAGGAGCCCCAAGTGGGGCCAGGGACCCTCATACTGGTCACAACCACCTTCCAGGGAGTGGAGCTCTCCGGGCTCTCAGCTGCCATCAGCCACTTTCTCAACTGCTTCCTGAGCTCCTACCCCAATCCTGTGGCCCACCTGCCTGCCGATGAGCTGCTCTCCAAGAAGAGAAATAAGAGGAGAAAAAACCGGCCCCCAGGAGCTGCAGATAACACTGCCTGGGCGGTGATGACCCCTCAGGAGCTCTGGAAGAATATCTGCCAGGAGGCCAAGAATTACTTCGACTTCAGCCTTGAGTGGTATGAGCATACTGGGGCTTTGCTGGGGGCTGTGGGTTGTGCAGACCAGGCACTAGTGCTGGGCCCTCAGGCAGCACCCAGGACCATGATCACCAGGTAGGGGAGGTAGAAGATGGCAGTGAGAGTGGCTGTGGATGGCTACTGGTGTGGGGAAGCAGGGATGTGAGCTGTCAGCATAGCTGACCAGAGGGGCAGAGATGGGTGCTGGGCTGTTCAGGGTCCCTGCTCCTCCCTCAGTGATTCTGTGGACCAGGCTGTGGAGACCTACGGCCTGCAGAAGATAACACTGCTGCGGGAGATCTCCCTGAAAACTGGAATCCAGGTGGGCACAAGTCACAGTGTCCTTGCTGGGCCCCAACCAACCTTTTGTGGCCAGGCCCACAGTGTTGAGGAAGAAGGTGGTTTTGGGGTGGTGATCACTGGACACATAATAGTGGGCTGAGACGTGCCAGCCATTTGAGCCTGAGGCCAAGGCTGAGTTCGTCTGGGTGTGGGCCCGTCCTGCAGATCCTGCTGAAGGAATACAGTTTTGACAGCCGCCACAAGCCTGCATTCACCGAGGAGGACGTACTCAACATCTTCCCTGTGGTCAAACACGTCAATCCCAAGGCCTCGGATGCCTTCCACTTCTTCCAGAGCGGACAGGCCAAAGTTCAGCAGGGTGCGTGACCAGCTGGGCCACTGGGAGGCACAGATCACCCTCAGCCTGCCCTGACCGACACCCTTGGGCCGCCCTGCAGGCTTCCTGAAGGAGGGCTGTGAGCTCATCAGTGAGGCCCTGAACCTGTTTAACAACGTGTATGGAGCGATGCATGTGGAGATATGCGCCTGCCTGCGCCTCCTGGCTCGCCTGCACTACATCATGGGTGACTACGCTGAGGTGGGCACCTGGGCATCCTGAGTGGTTCATGGCTGGGCGTCCAGGGTCACAGCATGGGACGGGCCTGGGACCCGAGCCCCCATTGGGGTTAGGACCTGGCAGGAGGCTGCGTTCTTGTTGTCCCTGTGAGGAGCAGGGGGGGTCCGGGAGGCACATGCTCTGTGAGTGGCCCCGGCTCCACCCTGCTCACCATCCTTTGGAGCTACCTGTGTTCCAGTCCAGTGGTAAATGACAACTCAGGGCCACATGCTCAGGGACATACACAAAAGTGGTGAGACCTTGTGACTGCCAAGTGTGGCATGATACCTGGCTGTTGTGGGCGAGTGAAAGCTGTGAGTGTTGTGCTGTCCTCTGTAGCATCCTGTGGTCTGCCAGAGTGGGCAGGGTGCATGGCCAGGTGATCACCTTCAGCCCTGGCACACCCCGCCCTGCTTGTGTTCAGACTCCTCACTGGGCTTAAGGCCATGGGACCTTGGGGGCTGTCTCCGGGGTCAGTGTGCTTTAGTCCTCCACCCTTCCATCCTTCTATTTACGTATGCATTTATACAAAGTTAAGGTTCTTAGTGCAGTTTTGGTTCTTCTGTTTTTTCGTTTTTGTACCGAGGATCAAACTTATTACCTCTCGTTTGCCATGCTGGCACTTATGCCGCTGAGCTAAATCCCCAACCCCTCTTAGTGCAGTTTTGGACTTGTGTATATTTGCATAGATTTTGTTAGAAGAAAACTGATTTTAGAAGCTCTCATGGGGGCATAGATGTCTGTAGTCACGAGCTGGTTATGAGCCCCCTCTTAGACCCCTGTTGTTTGGCCTTTGGTCGGGGAAGACTAGAAAGCACAGCAAGGTAACAGTGCTGAGCAGGTGGAGCTGAGCTGGGAGCTGCTTGCACTCTGAACCGACATCTCCTTTTCCCAGGCCCTGAGCAACCAGCAGAAAGCAGTGCTGATGAGCGAGCGGGTGATGGGCATTGAACACCCTAATACTATCCAGGAATATGTGAGTATGCACATTGATGTGGTCTGTGGGGGCTGGCACTGCGCTGCGCTGCCCTGCCCTGACCTACCGTGCCCACCCACAGATGCACCTGGCCTTGTACTGCTTTGCCAGCAGCCAGCTGTCTACAGCCCTGAGCCTGCTGTACCGGGCCCGCTACCTCATGCTGCTCGTGTTCGGGGAGGATCACCCTGAGATGGCACTGTTGGATGTGAGTGCTGGGGTGGGGAAGAGAGGGACCAGACCAGTGCAGGGGAGCAGGTGCTGAGCAGATCCTGCCTTCATCCCTGCCCCCAGAATAACATCGGGCTGGTGCTGCATGGAGTGATGGAGTATGACCTGTCACTGCGTTTCCTGGAGAATGCTTTGGCGGTCAGCACCAAGTACCATGGGCCCAAGGCCCTCAAGGTGGCCCTCAGGTGAGATGTTGGCCCGGACCCCCAAATCCCTGGGACCTGTTGGTGGGGGAAGGGAGGCACCTGGAGCTCTGTCTGTATCTGGTTGCTGCGAAAATCCCTCAGTTTCTGCTTCCACGGCATTCTGACTTGTGTGGTCGGTCCCCTTGGGAGAATTCAGGGAGAGACGCAGGCAGACTTCCCTAGCCTGTGGGGCCTCCCTGCCTGGTTTGCTCATGTCCCTCCTTTTTTGCTCTGCATGCTGTACCTCCTGGCAGCCACCACCTCGTGGCCCGGGTCTATGAGAGCAAAGCTGAGTTCCGGTCAGCACTGCAGCACGAGAAGGAAGGCTACACCATCTACAAGACCCAGGTGGGCTGTCATGGGGACTATGTGGGGCCGGCGCTTGGGCCAGGAACAGCCTTAACCGCCTCTTGTCTTGTACTTTTGTCCCTGTAGCTGGGTGAGGACCACGAGAAGACCAAGGAGAGCTCAGAGTACCTCAAGTGCCTGACCCAGCAGGCTGTGGCCCTGCAGCGCACCATGAATGAAATCTACCGCAACGGCTCCAGTGCCAACATCCCACCGCTGAAGGTATATCCTGGGCAGCGTGAGTGGCACAGCAGGCCCACCCTGGCCTCTGGACCTCCCTCACTGGCTGGTCTTGCCCACCATCCCCAGTTCACAGCTCCCAGCATGGCCAGTGTCTTAGAGCAGCTCAATGTCATCAACGGCATCCTCTTCATTCCTCTCAGGTAAGGCCCACCTCTCTGCCCCTCCCTCCTCCCCACCCAGGGGCCTTCAGGTAGTTTTTAAGTCATTTGGTACATCAGCATGGCTCAGACCTGAAGCAGAGCTGGTGGTGAAAAGGATTTTTTCCTTCCAGTAAATACGTAGCTGTAGTCTTTTGTTTTGTTTTTGTAAACTCAGCATTAAACCCAGTGCCTTGGGCATCTAAGCAAGTGCTCTATAACTGAGATATGTCCTCAACTGTGTTTTTGTTTTTTATGCAGAACTATAGCATATCATACACACACGTTTTTGTACACTAACTCAGCAGTGTAGCACGGCAGCTTTCATATCCAGTACATAAAAGGTGGCTGCGTTCTTTGCCAACAGCCTCTTGTACGCACTCTGAGGGTCTGGCTAGCAGGCTATGCTGCCTTTGGAGCCCTACTCTACTTTAGGGTAGGAAATGGGCTTGATGAGCCCATAGTGCCATTACCCTCTTCCCAGTTTTCTGCCCCTGCCCTGCTGTAGGAGGAGCTAGAAATTGCAGCCAGTTTGAACTAGGTGTGAGGTTGTATAGCAGCCTTAGTTGTCAAGTGCAAGGAGTTTGTACTTCGGTACTTAGGGACCTTTTTGCTTTGGGGAAGGATATAGTTGTTCCACACATTGCTCTAAATACAATTCAGAGTTTGATCATGTCACAAAAATAAGTGTAGCGAACACCAGCAGGATAGTGTGGGGCCCAGGCTACTCTGACCCCATCTTCACCCTCATCTCCCACTCAGCCAAAAAGATTTGGAGAATCTGAAGGCCGAGGTAGCACGGCGGCACCAGCTCCAGGAGGCCAACAAAAACAGAGATAAAATCGAGGAGCCCATGGCCACCGAGCCTGAGCCAGCAAGGGCCCCAGAGGACCTGGGCTCCCAGCCCCAGGCTGCCAAGGACCCTTCTTCCCCAAGCTTGCAGGGATAAAAAGGGAGAGACAGATGGACAGTCAGTGGCCCCATTACCCGGTGACTCAGACTTCAGGAGAAGGGGGCATGTCCTGCAGATTGGGAGAGGAAAAGCCAGTCCCTCTTCTTCCATGTTCCACCTCTACCCTACCCCAGCATCCTCCTGGGACCCCGGCCTGGCCTACCTGCTCCCTAAAAGATGTTTTGCACTGGTTCAATGAATATATGATGCAGAGGCCTAATTGAAGACACATGGATGGAGTATGTGGGCACTGGTTCCGACTGGGGGGCAGGTGCCCCTCAGGCCCCATCCTCCAGCATGTGTGTGTGAGTGTTCGGCGCCCGTGAGTGTCTTGATCCTGTCCCTCCTGACTTGTACATAGCTCCCAGTCAGTTCTGAGTGAATGACGTACAGATGGGATTTCTCAGGTCATTTGTATGTTTGACATTTTGGCTGCTGCTTTTGCTGCCACTACCCCTGGGCCCAGCCTGGCTTAAAAGTCCAGGTTGTAAGCCAAAAAAAAAAAAAAAAAACAGTAGGGGACTTTCCTGTGTCCTGGGAGGGGGAGCCAGAGCTCTGGCAGGCTGGAAGGCTGTGGGGTGCACTTTAGTTCTGTGGCAAGATGAGAGCTGCAGTGCCATCACTAATCACGGTCGGGCCTGGCCTGCCTGTGGCTTCAGAGTGAGGGGGAAGGGTACGGTGGATGTGGACCCCCAGATTTCCAGTTGCCCAGCTCTACCTGTGGGCCCTTGGGTCCAGCAGGAGGCGCTGCCACAAGCTATGCCTTGCCTCCCAACTCCTCGCATCCCATGTGGGGGTCTCCTGGGGGGCCACAGTCTGAATGTATCTTCCTCTCCATTTTAACCTGAGCTGCCTAACGCACAGTGGGGATGAGGCGGGTTGGGGCTGGGGAAACGGGGCTGAATCATGGATCCTGAGGCAAAATAACCAGGTGCAGAAAGGAGTGATTGTCACCTCTCTAGAACCCAGCTCCCTACCTGGCCTTCGCCACACAAGCACCTTCTGAAGAGTAGGCCCAGGGATGGTGGGGCCCCCACCAGCCCCAGCTGCTCCCCTCCCCTCCTGCCTGTGTTGCTTCTCTGTGCCTCCTGCCGGGAGGGAGCCCTGCCTGGGAGGGCAGGAGGTCCGCTGCCCTGTGAGCCGGGGGAGCCTCTGCCTGGGGTTTTCCGGAGAGCTGCTTCTGGATCGGGTCTGTCAAGGCACCTTGTTTCAAGGGGAGTGGGCGCGAGCTAGCACGAGGCATCCCTACAGCCAATCAAGAACTTTTTCTTGTTTTTAAACCGTCACGTCTTCATTTCACATTGGAATAAAGTGAGTTTTTGAAACCTGCTGCTCCAGCCTTACCTGTGTGTTCTGTAACTCATTGTGAGGGCTGCTGTCAGAACATTACCCCAAGATGACTGTAAGTTAGGTCAAATTCAAGGTCATATGTATGTCATTGAATTGGGAGTGGAGGGGCCAAAACACTGGCACTTAGCTGGGATTTACACTTGGGTTTGTCTTCATAGGTGACAAGAAAAACAGGCTGGAGTAAGGCTGTGTAGGCCATGGGCCTGCAGAGGGGCCAGGACCTGAGCTGCTGCCATTCAGAACACCTAGCCTTGGTCCCTGTGCTTGCAGCAGGAAGGTGGGGCAGCACTCCTCAGAAGGCAAGGTACTAGGAGAATGCAGCAGCCTTGAGGATTTAGAGCCAGCGGTGGAGGGCCAGTGCACTGTGGGCAATAGGAGCCCAGCGAGCTGGGCATGCACAGCACACTTGTGACATGGGACGGAGCTTGTGGACAGAGCCTAAGGATAGGGAAGTCAGCCTCATGTGCAGCCATCCTCTCCCGGGCGCTGACCACTTTGGGTGGTACTGGGGATGGACTTCGATTGCCACCACTGAGCTGCTCCCTCTTCCCATGCTTTGGAATGCTTGGAGAGTCCTGTGCGCCTCACATACACTGGGGAGAAATACCCTAGTTTCCTAGAGCAGCATGGGGAAAGGTGTCTCTGACCTTGGTTTTAAGTGACAACTAAGGATAACAGTACTTTAATCTTAAGCCTCCTTCGTGTCCCCAAGTTCTCTTGACAGTTTCAAGGTTGTGCTTTAAACTTGTTTTCCTTTGCCCACATCCAGTGAACATGTCCCATGTTCCGGAGCACTTCTGGGCATGGGATGCCATGTAAAGCTAAGAATGCCTGGGGTTTAATTACCATTGTGCCTATGGATCACCTGAGAGGCCAGTTTTTCCTGCTTCCTTTATGTGTATTAGTGCTGGCAGACTTGTGACAACCAGCTAACAAGAAGCAGTTTTATAAAGAAATTGAGACTACAGGTAGAAAGTCAGCCCTTTATCCTTCTCTTAAGTAAGATTTCATCTTTTTAATAAAAGGCAAATAGTGCTATCCAGAAACTTTAGCATGAGACCTGGCATCTGCTAGTTTCTGGCTATTTGGATGGGCATCTAACCTTAGGGACAACTAGCTTGTGTCAGCAGCATCTCCAGCTTTGCCTTTTAAATTATTTTCAGTTTTCTCCCGTTTTGATTTCTCTTACATATGTGCCACTTTAGTAATTCAAACAGTATTTCAGGGTGGGAGTGCACACAGTGATGCACTTGCCCAGCTTGGGTTAGATCCCAGCACCACAGAGGGGAGGAGCCAACTTGCCTATTACATTCTTACCTGTGTGTGTGTAGCGTTTCTGAAAGTCTCCTTTGGTAGTTTAGGCTGGCCTTGAAACGACTGCATAGCCCAGGCTGACCTCAAACCTCCTGAGTTTTGGGCTTACAGGTGTGCCACCACACCCAGTGAAACTTAATGGTGAGGACTCCATGGAGGCTGTGGCTGAGGATCAAGTGTCCTACTGGGGTCTCAGGATTTCCTTTCTGAGAGCTATAAACTACCAAATCAAATCAGTGTAAAGTGAAATACCAGGAAGTGTAAAGTGAAAGTGATGGGGGATTATCCAATGATTTAAAACAGGGATCACACATAGATGCCCTGCAGATGGTCACTTCATACAAATCAATTCACATTTCTCCCAAATAAGCAAGTTTGGGCAACATTTTTTAACTTGTCCATTCCCAGCTTCCCAAAGTGAGAGAGGAATGGTGCGGGTTGGTGATTCAGAGGATTAGAAGTGGTAGGACATTTTCCCTGTATTATCAAAATGGTCCAAGTTTTGTTGGTCTTTTGGGTTAGGATCTCGCTATGCAGTTCAGGCTGACCTTGAGCTCACTGTAGCCCAAGCTAGTCTCAGACTTGCAATGATCTTCCTGCCTCAGCCTCCCCGAGTATTGGGATTACAGGTGTGTACTACCATGCCAGGCTGGTCCAAGAATTTTTTAAAAGGTGTTACAGTGTCCTCACATCTTACTAATTACACAAGTAGAACTGGGTAAAAGAAAAACATTTCAAGTCCCATCTCACCTTTACATAAAGGCACAATATGCCTGGCATGTTGGCCCTGCCTCCTGTAAAGCTTTTCCTGTCCATGAAATGCACTACCTACCCTAAATGTTGGTACCAAACAGGGACTCAAAATGTCTCTAGGTCTTCCACCTTCAAGTTCACTGGGAGGGCCAAGGGAGTGGGACTGGCCTTCCAAGTATTCAAAAGGAGTGGTGAGTCTGAAAGAGACCCGAGTTCAAATCCCAGCTGTGGGCAACTTCTGCTCTAATTTCTTTAGTGAAAAGTTAAATCATAGATCAGGGGTTTGCTAACAAGCCCTCATATTTATAAGACATTAAGAGATTGCAGGATTCTGTCCTATGAGGTGAGGTCCTAAAATTTGTGCTCTTGACAAAATCCCAGGTGATCTGATGCTAGAGGTGGTGGTACAGTTGGTCCCAGAGGACTGTAGTTATGCCAGATTGTGAACTGTCTGCACACATCAGTTTCCACCAGACTTAGCAGGGATGGAGCCTTAACACCCACAAGGCAGCACTTAGTTCCATTTTTCTGTCCCTCACCCCAATATGGACAGGCATGGCCATGAATCCCAGAAGGACTGCATGTGAAGCACTACTGAGATTTGAATCCTTCACAACATTTCAGGATGGTGAAACTGAAGATACAACTCTATCCTAAGTGGTCAGGCCTAACATTCCCTCTTACCCTGGGGGAGGGGGAGAAAAGCAGCCCAACAGGGGGGAAAAAAAGCTACAAAATTCAGGCTAATTTCAGGCAAGTTGCTTTGTTGCTCAAAAGCCCAGCTTCTTTTACCATAAGCTACTCTCACAGGGAGGCATGAAAACAGCTGGATTCTAAAAAAGAGCCACCAATGATTTTAAAAGGCTAGAAATTTTATGGGCACCCTGGAGACACTGAAGGACAGCTGCAGCCTGGGGTATTACCTTGGTTCAGCTCAACCAAACTTGAAAACAATCCTTAGATCTTCACAACCCTCTGGACAAGGGGGCCAGATGAAATCCTTCCGTAACAGAAGGTAGGGCTCTATGGGCAAGGTCTCTTTGCAGAGGGGGGTCAAGCCCACCAGGCCATCGTTGGTTTCAGCTGTCCAGTCACAGCAACGGTCACCATCAAAATGTGCAGGTGAAGAACGTAGGACTATAACTCAGTGCAAACCCCCAGGGCAGCCTGCAGGGCTGTGTCCTCCAAACAGTGGGAGGGCAGAAGACTGCCAAGGTGCTGCTGGCTGATCTAAAGATCCTTCCATGCCACCAACTTGTCTTGCCCTGTGGCAGCTGTTGAACACAGTCCCATTTCCTACTGACTTAATTTACACAAGAAGACGAAAAAAAATCACATCTAGTTTTATAGGCATTTAATAGTTTACCAATTGGTACAATAGGATTTTTTAATATGCAGAAAACATGAATAAATTTTGTTTTACACAGTCTGAGAGCAACAAATCTTACTGTAAAACACAAGAGCAATATTATATACATTCCTTTACTGATTTTTAAAATTGTGTCAATATCTTCAGATAACTCTTACAGTCTGGGGGAACTGTCCTCTCCAATTACCATCTCTGCAACATTCATGTGAAATCAATGCTTGCCTTCATGTCAGTGTCAGGATCAACTTCTAACTCGAAGATTTTATTTCTAACATCTTCAGAGTGAGCTCTAGGGATGCCTGAAGGATAGGCAGGACAAGAAAGCAGCTACTTACATGATATACTGGAAAGATCAAAAGGCCAGTACAGGTCAGCTGTGACCTGTAAATCTAGCTTGCCCCACCCCACCCCACTGGGGGGAAAAAAAAACCAAAACCTTTTCCCACCAATTTTGTACATGTCGCTTCTTTATCAGGAGATTCTTTGCATCACCTAGATTAATTAACACATTGGACTTATATACAGCTGGACAGAAAGAGTAACCATTTCAAGTGCCTTTTCCTTCAATTTTAACTTCAGTGGCTTAAGGATCATCAAGCCACCACTGTCTACAAAATATCCTTTATTTTTAAATAGGTTTCCTTAAATTAAAGAAAAAGAACTATTTGATGAGTGATATTACCTGGAAGTTCACACAGAAACAAAAAGAGGCAAACAGGAGAGCAGGGCGCTGACAGGAGACTGGGCTTGATGAATCTAGAGCCAAAGCTTCCAAAGGACTACAGTGCACGCTCCACAGCCCGGGACAACTTGCTAACACTAGTGATTTTGGGTAGTGCTCTGGGCACACCATTGGTCACACCACACAGACAAAATGGGACAGTCTGAAGTCTCCTAAAGTGCAAGATGCCATGTCAAAAGCAACTATTCTCCAAGTGATGTCTATGCCAGTTTCCGAGGCTGGCACTCTCCAGAGTGCAGCTAGGATTTTTTGGGTATGTAGTATTAGGGTGGCACTGGAATGTCTGTTTTCACACAAAAAGTCAATAATCATCTGAGGATGCAATTCTATCACCTTTTTATTTCTTATTAAGTGGCCAATTAGAAAAAGCAGCAGTGAACCTTTAAACCAATTAATGTAAGACCTCTACTTATAATCGAAACTAGTAGCCTCATCATTGTCCTTATTCCAGGCAAGGCACAGGGTTAGACAGCAGACAGAAAACTACACAGAGTAAGCAAGGGCATCAACAGGGCAGTGTCAAACAACAGTGCAAGAAATCTCTGCAAATCTGATTCCAGATTATAGATGGACTGCTCTCCCCCACCCCCCTTCATTATTCAAACAGGGCTCATCACATTTGGATCCAGTTGTGGACCATCCCTGAGATTCAATGTTCCGCTGCTTAAGTGGAGGATGTCTGGTAACTAAGCAGCAGCAGGCGTGGCAACCTCTCAAGTAAAGGTAACTTTGTTTATAGAGTAACTGTTTCTCCTCCTTTGAGGACTATCACTGTGTGCTGCAGGGGAACAAACCCAGCGAACAGCACCTTGGTTTCCTCTACACCAGTACCATTTTTCCTTAATTGTTTATATCTGAGTGATTTCTAGATGTTGTGGCTTACCCTTAAACACTTCATGTTGCTACATGCTAAAAATGAATTAAAATAAGACATTTATACATGTACAAACAAATGTTAAGATGCACCATTTCTGTGTGTTTGTATTTCTTAAAATAGGAAAGGAAATAGCAGCAAACAACAACAAAGATGTTTTCCGTAACTTCTGTAGAAAAACCCAGTCAGAACAGCTAGGGGGTAAAAGACTTCTCGATATAAGCAGGGCTGTGAGGCAATACTGTCCTGAAAATTAACCTACTATATTTAAGAAATTAGCTTAAGATGTAATTTTAGTCCTCAAAAATAGCCGTTAGTTCTCAAAACAATTCTTTCAAGAGACATCTCTCAGGAATTTTAAAAACAAGCAAAGAAATAAAAAGATACCAGCTAGACATTAAGCAGCTTCTAGTTAATATATGGCCTATTCTCTGTGTGTCTATCTACAGGACATTAACTCGCACCCTTTGTCTTTTTCAGAAACCAAATTTCCATTACACACTAAACAGGACATTTTAAAAAATCATGTATTACACATAAATGAGTAAAATGTAATTCAGAAAAAAATTGTTAAATTGTCATCGTTACTTCATTGTTTTAACTTTTTAAATGATTTTCTTTTAAAAACAAACAAAAAATTTATTCATTAGTTAAGCAATGGGATTCTTTATTATTAACACCCAACAACTGAATAGAGTTCCAAAAGGCATGGATAAAAATTCTCTTAAACCTACTTTTAGTAACTTTGGATCAAAATATACAATATATCAGGGATGTGTAAAATGCTAAATGGTCACACTGGAAGGGTAGGGGGACAAAGGAAGTGGTTTTCCTTTAGCTGGGAAAAATCCCCACAGTCAGACATAGTTTTCAGAAGCATTAGGATCAAAAAGGGTTTGTTCTAAAGCATGGTTGTGGTGTTCCACAGCAACATTTATTCTACTTGTACGTTTTAGCACTTCTTCAAAACCTAACACCCACAGATATGGAGGTTGTATGTGTGCCATATACAGTTATCCATTTATAGATAGGCCCATATACTTATAAACATTTACATATAAACAAAAGGTGAAAACAGTACATTTTTATGCACGCTCCATTAAACCCTGTCATTTTTAAAACTTGTATATGAAACAGTTCAAATTTTTATCAGATTGATGTTGAAAAACAAAACTTCTCTATTTCTTGCACTCCTTTAAAGTGGGCAAACAAACTTTTCAGTATTTCTGTCATTATGTAATGCACATTGCACATCCCTAAAAAACATTAAAAATAGTGATTTGTACCATGACACTCAATTGGGAAGATTAAATTCTACGTGGAAGTCACATCACTATACAGTCTAATAGTATGGAGAATACAACTAGAAGTATGTCTAGTGTGGAAAACAGAAGCTTAGAGTAGGACAGTGTTTTCAACCTGTTTACAAAGCATTAAGACCCAAATGAAAGAAATGATTTGCTATTAGCTGCTGAGATTTACAATCATTTTCTTACATAAATATACCACTAGCCTTTGCTTGACAGGCTGCCAAAACAAACATGTCCTATTGATTTGGCAAATGGGTCATGACAAAATTCCAAGGTGTAGTCCCCATAACATAGATGGTTCAGAAAATTCTGAATTGTAGCCTTATTGTCTAACATCCTTAAAGATTTATTAAGCACACTTAAGTGATGTTACATAGATACACATTTCAGAAAAAGCCCTAATAACCAACCACTTTCCCAGGAATGAGGCCATCAAGTCAGGCACCAACAGATAGCAGAAAGAAAAACAGGAATTAATGATCCAACATAAAGTGACACCGTCAGCTATTCAGTTTAGTGCCCTAGTTCAATTTATTCAACTTCTGCCCTTGTAGGCCTGGTGTGACCAATGCCAGCCCAGGTTTTTAAACCCTATGGTACTTCTAGACAACGTATGTAAATTTACAGTATACAATTTGGATTCACCATGCATGAATACTTTGTGTGTAACATTTAATAAGCTCAATCTACATCCAGAATAATTTACATGAAAGGACAATATTTATTTAAACAGAGCTCAATGGGGTAATCATGGTATCATCAGAGTGCATCCAGAGGAAAAAGAAGTAGGGGCCGAATGAGACTCACTCAACGGCACTCCCACACCTTCACTGTTTGATCTACACTGCCAGTAACCACGTAAGGGGCTGTCTTGTGGAAATCTGTAAGAGAAAGAAAAGGTTCATTCTCAATGCAGATTAAGCCAGGTGTAATTATAACTAAGCTACAATGAGCAAATCCAAGTGTTAAGATTATCAGTGTTTTTCTGTACACACACACATCCATACCCCCAAGAAAGTACAAAGCTTACCACTAAGCTGGGGAAGCTGGTAATGATGAAGCCCTATGTCAATACCTCAATAAAAACACCTAGTGAATGGGAGCCTGAATCATTAAAGACAGTCTCAGTGTATTTATTTACTGAATACTAACTGTTCCAGTCTCAATACTACTATTTATGTTCCCCTTTAACCCTTGAAATAGTCCTGAGGCATGAAGACAGCCATTACTTAGGCTTCATCTCAACATTATCTGGTCCATCACTCCTTACTATAGTCACTATCTTAAATTCCAGATTCAAGTCTAGATTTACTAATTTCAGTACAAGTCCTTGAATTCCTAATATATGGTAGGATACTTGCCAAAGGAAAAGTTTAAGATTTCTTTTGAGAAATTTACAAACTAGCAGGGGAGAAAAACTTGCCATTTAGAAAGGTAAGCATCCTTTTCACAGTTCTATTGTCCAAAACCAGTGTTGTATGATGGAGAAAGTAGAATTCTTTTATTATATGGTTAATGATGGAAAGAGGAATTTACAGCAATTGGCAGGAATTCACTAAGTTTTTAACCTGCCATCTCTACTATTCCCTTATCATTTCTGTTCCCATGGTCATCTCTTACCCAGAAAACTTTGCAAGGGTACCCACACCTCAGTTACATTTCACACTCCAAATGTAACAGTTCAGAAACCTCATAATGGCATACATACCCAAGGAGGTAACAAAGTGTTCATGCGCATTAAGAGTCTTCATGCATCGCTTGTTCTTGTAATCCCATACACGTAGAGTCTTGTCATCAGCACAACTCAAAATAAACTTCCCCCCAGAATGGAACAGAACTCCACGTACCCAGTTATCATGACCCACCTTAAAGATAAAGAAAGTATGTGACTTAGTAAATTCATAAACTGTTTAATATTTATGAAACAATGTTACTACATGAGGACTATAGACACCAGTATTCTCTACAATGCAAAGAGATGAGCTTGACTGCTAGAACCAAAAAGCAAAACAAAAAAAGTAGAGATCTCCTGTTAAGTATTCTCATCACAAAAATGTTATCTCCAAAAGAGCAAGTCAACAAAAATCTTCCAAGTGAAAATACTGAACAAGTCCTGTGTGGTGTACATGCCCATAATCCCAGTACTCTGGGAGGCTGAAGGAAGCAAGTCTGAGCCCAGCCAGGGCAATTTAGTGACCTAAAAAAATAAAAAAAGATTGGAAATGTAGGTCAAAGGCTCTAGGTTCAATCCCTAGTACTGATTTTGTTTTTTAAAAAAGGAATGAATTTTTACATTTAAAAAAGGCTTTATAATTTCAGGAATGTGCCACCACTGAATCAAAACAAGGGGAACACATGAATTAAAAATGTAGCCCAAGTGGATACAGTGGCCTGTAATCTCAACATGAGGAAGTGGAGTAGAGGGGTGGAAGGGGAGGAAGACAGGGGAAAGTGAGGGGGAGGCGGGAGGGGAGAGAAATGCATGGTTGCACACTCATAATCCAAGCACTTAGGAGGCTGAGGCAGGAGGAATGCAAGTTTGAGTCGAGCCTGGAATACAAATTGAGATTCTGCCATTAAAGAAAAATGACCCAGGCATGGCGATGCGTGCCTGTAATTCCAGCATTTAGGAGGCTGAAGCAGAAGAACCACCAGGAGATCAAGGCCAGCCAGGTCTTCAATTTGAAATTCTCCTACTTCAGTTTCAAAAGTAGCTGGAATTATAGACATGAGCCATTGCAGGCAGCTAAGCTCTGCTCTTTACTCATTTATTTTTGAATTTTTTTGTTGTTTTGAGACAGGGTCTCACTAAAAAGTTCAGGCTAGCCTTGAACTCACTATGGTAACCAGGATCTCACTAAAAAGTTCAGGCTAGCCTTGAACTCACTATGGTAACCAAGACTGCTCTCAAACTCAGGGTGATCCTGCCCCAGCCTCCCAGCTGTTGAGATTATAGGCATGGGCCACCACACCTGGAAGACACTGCTCTTAACATAAAACATGCATGTAAACACATATAGGTGCCAATAGGAATGACACAATAAGCACGCTGGGCTGTGAGCTAAGATGACCCTGTCCTAAGGGCTGTGCCTGCTGCACCTGCTGTGTGCAAGCAGTATCTGTAGGGTAAGGGGAGAGAGATAGGGAGATAAGTGGGGAAGAGGAAGGGAAAGAGCCGGAGGCAACTTCGGGGCATGGTCTTGTAGTAGGTCCTCGGTAAGACATTCTGGGAATGGACAGATGGATGAATGGGGAATACTGTGAGGGAAAAATGGCAATGTGTCTTTTATTATAATAAATTTCAAAATGTAAACATTCACCATTTAAAAAAGAAGCATATACAGATGCCATAGCACAATCTAGGCACTCAAAATGCTATGGCAGGCGGATCATAAACTCAAGGCTATCCTAAATAACTAAGCAAGGTAACATCTTAAAACACTGAAAAATTTTTTGGGGCCAGAGATATAGCTCAGCAGCACAGTGTCTGCCTGGCAAGTGAAAGGTCCTGAGTTCAATTTCTGGCACCAAAAACAAACAAACAAAACACCAAAAAGCTTTTTTTTAGAAGGGCTAGGATGTAGTTCAGTAGAAAAGTGCTTGCCTAGTACAGGGTTCAATCCTTAGTCCCAGCAGTTCCATTTCTTGCAATTTACTCAGAAATGAGAACAAAGCCAGGTGTGGTGGCACGCTTGGGAGGCTGAGACAGGAGGATTGCTGAAAAAGCAGCCTGGGTCACAAAGTGAGCTCAAGACCAGCCTGAACTGCATAGAGAGATCTTGTCTCAAAAAAAGAAAAAGGGACAGGCCCAAATTATTTAACAAGCATATGTATAAGTAGCTGGTGACATGTGGAGCAAACATCATATTCTTTCTAATACATATGAAATGTCTATGTCATAGGAAATGTATGTGTTAATTTTCACAAAAAGATAAAATGTTTAGAACAGTGTAACTCAAAAGGGTAGTCAGCTATGTGTGTCTGTTTAAATATAAACTACTAAAGTTAACACAATTCAGTTCTTGACACTAGTCTCATTTCAAGAGCTTAATCTCTGCATGTAGCTAGTACCTAGCTTATTAAACAATGCAAATATAGAATGTCATTCATAAAGTTATACAGGTAAGCTCAAGTCTACTTGAGCTGGGCATGGTGGTGCACACCTATAATCCCAGCACTCGGGAGGCTGATGCAAGAAAGATCACAGTTGAGTTTCATGTCAGCCTGGGCTATATAAGCAAGTTCAAGGCCAGCCTGCACTACAAAGCGAGATCCTGCCTCAAAAAAACAAAACAAAAACTGAAGGTAAGGGAGGGAGGGAAGGAAGGAGAAGAGAAAGTGAGAAAAAAAATTATACTTGAAAAGTAAGGCAGCATGATTGCACCTTATCTTTGACAAAGGTGCCAAACACATTCACTGGAAGAAAGACAGCTTCTTTAATAAATGGTGCTGGAAAAACTGGCTCTACACATGCCAAAGATTAAAACTGGTCTCCTATCTTTCACTATGTACTAAACTAAAATCAGAATGGATCAAAGGTCTTAATACTAAAACAAAAAACATTAAATCTGTTGGAACATAGAGTAGGTAAAACTCTTAAAGACAATGGTGTAGGCAAAGACTTTATGAACAAAACCCCGTTTGCACAGGAACTATCACAAAGAATCAACAAAGGGAATCTCATCCTATCGAGAAGTTTTTGCACCAAGAGAGTGGAGAGACAACCTACAACATGGGAGAAAATGTTTGCCAACTGTTCCTCAAAGGATTACTATCAAGAACATATAAAGAACTTAAAAAAAAAAAAAAAATCAGTCCTCCCAGATTTAAAGACCCAATCCAAAAATGGGCATCGGAGATGAACACACACTTCTCAGAGGAAGAAATATAAACAACAAATAAACATGTGAAAAACTGTTCAACATCACTGGTCATCCAAGAGATGCAAATTAAAACAACACTGAAATACCACCTCACCCCAAAAAGAATGGCTATTACCAAAAAATCAAGCAATAATAAATGCTGAAGGGGCTCTGAGGAAAAAGGAATCCTTTTTCACCTTTAGCTGGTGGGAGTGTAGATTGGTACAACTACTGTGGGGATTCCTCAAAAAACTAGGACTAGGGGTCCCATTTGACCCAACTATTCCTCTTCTGGATATCCTCCCAGAAGAATTAAAAACATTATATCACAGTGACATATGTACACCCATGTTTATAGCAGTGCAACTTATAATAGCTATGCCTTGGAAATAACCTAAATGCCCATCAACTGAAGAATAGATTTAAAAGGTGAATTTTTATACAGTGCACTGAGTACTATAGCCATAAAGAAGGATAAACGGGAGACTTTTATAGGTAGATGGATACAATTTTAAGACAATACTCCTAAGTAGAATAAGATACCTGCATAAACATATTGCATCACTAGTATGAGAAGTTGAAAGAAATTTATGTATAGGTATATATATGTATATAAAAAGTTTAGTCATACTACTAATTTCTCTGAGTTCACTGAAGAGAAAGATTTGTGCTGCTACTGATAGGGTAACTGAATGCAGATGTCTGGTGCTGTGGGTGAATGATTTGGGAATGACAATGTGCAATGTATGTGTACCACTGTATCACTGTTGCCCCCCGATCAATGTGCTTTGAATTTTTTTCTTTTTTTTCCTCTTTGAAATAAAATAGATGGGGGGGGGGCCCTTTGGTCTGCAGTACAGCTTTAACAATAAAAAAACATAAGGCAGCATTATCTGAGGATGACTTTTATTTTTCAGCTTTTCTGTACATTTTTCAATTTTCTTGTAATAGAAATGATTACTTTAGGGGAGGCCTTTTTTTGTTTGTTTGTTTGTTTGTTTCTCTGAGACTGAACTTTGCTATGTAGTTCAGGCTGGTCCTTGAATTCTTGGCAATACTTCTGTCTCAGACCCTGAGTGCTAAGACAGGAATGTACCACCTGGCTGAATACAATACTTTTGTAAAAGTAATATAACAGAACTAATATTTATTTATGGGTTTTTTTTTGGGGGGGGGGTAAGTTCTTGCTATTTATTTACTTCAGTCTACATCTGAATTTATTATATAGTCCCAGCTGGCCTTGAGCTCACAGTGATTCCCTGCTGTGGCCTTCCAAGTGCTGGGATTACAAGCATGTGCTACCATGCCCTGCTTTAAAAACAAGGTCTAGGGGCTGGGGATTTAGCGAAGCAGTATAAGCGCCTGCTTGCAAGCACGTGGTCGTGATTTCATCCCTGGTACCAAAAACTAAAAAACAAGATCTAGGAGGAAAGTCTTTTGTCTTGGTTTACTTTGCCCCTGTGCTTGTTTATAGCCTGAACTACATAGTGAGATCCTGTCTCAAAACACAAAACAAGTAAGAAATGTGATCATTATGTATACCTAAAATGTACCAATAAATTCAATTAATTAAAAACAAAACAGAACTCTTTGATCTTTTACAGCGACCTATAAAAGTCACCCGCTAGTAGCAGCCTCTATAAGAAAACAAATCACAGCTGGGTGTAGTGCTATGTACGTGTAGTCATACCACTCTAGGAAGCTGAGGCAGGAAGACTGCAAGTTGGCAACCAGCCTGGGCAACTTTAGCAAAACCATGTCTCAAAAAATAGACAGGGCTAGGGATGTAGCTCAGATACACACAGTACCACAGCCCTGTTCCCCAAATCACACCATATTTCTTTCTTTTTTTTTTTTTTTTCTGTCTTGTTTTTATCGGTACCGGGGATCGAACTCACGACCGCCTGCTTGCAAGGCAGGTGCTTATGCCGCTGAGCTAAATCCCCAGCCCCAATCACACCATATTTCTTTGGCCACCTCAAAATAATGCAGGAAAAGAACACTTTCCCCTTTAACTGAAAAACAGCAGCTAGAAATAATCTGGGGCAATTCATGATGACCTTCATATTTACTGATGGTAGAGTGTACTATCTAATTTTAAATATAGACCTAGTTTTTTAACAGCAGCATTGTATAACAGAACTCAGCTCAGAAAACTAGGGATCAATTCTTTTTAAAAAAAAATTTTTTTTTGTGGTACTGGAGATTGAACCCAGAGTCTTCCTACTGAATCAAATAGTCTCCTCTCTACCCCCAACCTTTAAAAACAAAAAAACAAAAACAAAAAACAAAAAACACATTTTGAGAGAATCTCACTAAACAGCTAATTTGCCCAGACTGGGTTCAAACTTGCAATCTTCCTGCCTCAGTCTCTGAGAATGCTAGAACTATGGACATGTGCCACTACAACTTGCCAAGAGTCAATGCTTAATAACGCTTCTAACAGATTCTTGACAATGCTGCTATATGTCTGTTATACTTAGTCACTTCCATGTATGATTAGCACCCAAAGAACCTCTAAACAAACCTGTCACCAAATTATAAAAATTGCTATTATAATAGTGATATATCTATAGATTCTTTTGGAATTCCCTTATATAAGCCAAAATACTTAGAATTCCTTATTAACATTTGGATAATCTCATATGGAAACACAATGTTCCTAAATTGAAATAAGTATTTTTTTTTTTTGTCTTTTTCATTTTTATCGGTACCAGGGATCGAACTCACAACTGCCTGCTTGCAAGGCAGGCGCTTATGCCACTGAGGTAAATCCCCAGCCCCGAAATAACTATTTCTAAACCATAAAGTTAGAATAAATAATTTTATCCTGATAAAATAAACCAAATACATTAGATCACATGAACAAAAGAGGTAACAAAAACTCATATAAATACAGTGAAACAGACAATAAATATCTTCAAACCTAAGTAAGTCCAAACGAAAGCTTTTCCTCCAGAGAGATACCAATTTTTTGCACTCACCTTAAGATAGGGTCTCACTATGCAGTTCAGGCTGGCCTTGAATTCACAGTGATCCTTCTGCCTCAGCCTCCCAGAGTGCTGGGATTACAGGTATGTGCCACCATGCCTGGCTCTTTCCAATTAAACACAGTTTTTTTTAAAGATACAGTGGGCTCTGATCTCCCTACCAATGGCTCTCTTGATTCTTTATATAAAATGACGCTCTATACAACTAACTTTTATATCATTATAGTAAAGACTAAAGTTTAAAGAAAAGCATTTTTATAAGAGCCCAGAACAGTTTATTTAATAAGATATCAAAAAGCATCAAATCCATAAAGGTACAGAAATCGTGAAGATGCATAAAATGAACAAACAAAAAACCAATGAGATCTAAACTTACAAGAGTCATAAGGCACATGCCAGTACTGACGTCCCACATCTTAATAGTTTTGTCTCTAGATCCAGACAGCAAGAACGGCCCAGGCTTGCCGCTTTTTTTTGTCTAAAGGAAACAAATAATTTTTCCATGTAAGAAGTTGGTTAAGAATTTTAAATGACCTCTATTAGGATTCATTTCCAATTTTTTAAAATATACCACTTTTAACTATTGAAATACACAAGCCTTTTGACACTGTATAGGCTATTTTAGACTACCATGACTTTTAGGCTACATATGAAGGTCCCAGATAACACTAATACATCACAGATTTATTGTTTAAAACTTTGTAATCAGGATTGCGGGTGCAGCTCAATGTTAGAGTGCTTGCCTGTACATACAAAGCTTTATGTTTGATCCCAAGCCCCAATTCTGTAATCAAAAAGGATTTAAAAACTATCTAAAACTGAGTTTTCATACAAAGTTCAACCAGGATAAAATTTTATGACATGGCAAATAACAACCACCAGGGGGCAGTATAAAGAATCCTAAAATGTAATGGGCCAGCCAAAGTAGACTACAATATTCAAATAAAGTTCTTAAACATAAAGACTGAAATGATGAAAAGTAGAATACAATATTCAAATAAAGTTCTTAAACATAAAGAATGAAATGATGAAGAATACAAATGAATAATCAAGGAAACATGACAACTCCAGACTCAGTTAATACTTTTTTTTTGGTCTTTTTGAGGCAGGACCTTGCTAAGCAGTTCAGGCTGGCCTTAAACTCACAGCATCCTCTAGCCTCAACCTCCTGAGTGCTGGGATTATGAGCATGTACCACCATGTCTGGCTCTCAACTAGTACTTTTAAAATCAAGAGTATTATAAGCTGAGCTGGGTGTGGTGGCTCACACCTGTAATCCCAGCACTCGGGAAGCTGACAGGGGAGGATCATTGGGAGTTCAAGACTAGCCTGGGCTACAAAGTGAGCTCAAGTCCAGCTGGAAATGCATAGCGAGACCCCATCTCAAAAAAGACAAAAAAAAAAAAAAAAAAAAAGAGTATTATAAGCTTCCAAATTAAAGCCTTCAGTTAAAACATAAATACTGAAATGTATTTCATTATAAATTCAAAAATAAAATAATTATACTCATTTAAGGTTATCCTAAAAGATAACTTTATGTTCTACTGGCTTACTTTGCATTGCTTTATTCTTATAAATATGGCAATTTAAATGTTGGTTTTTTGTTCAGCAGAATTCCCATCCCTAAACCCATTAAATTAAGTCAGCTGATAGCAGTAATTATCATTGGTTAAAAAATAATATATACAATTACATCAAAGAGTAACAGTTTCAAGATTCAGAATTCTAGGATGCATATTCTTAAATATATTAACAGTCTTAAAACTGAGAGTCAGAAAAGTTACCTAGGATTTTAAAGTATTAGCAACAAAATCAGGAAATGACAAAGCACACCATACCTCAGATCCTGTTGCTTCAGAGATGGAAGAATACGAGCTTTCTGGAGCCCAGGAAATGCATTCTACCACATGCTCATGTTCTCGAAGCTCAGCCTTACATTCCTTTGTTGCTACGACCCATACGCGAACAGTTTGGTCATTAGAACAGCTGGCTATCAGAGTGCCATCCTGATTGGGCCGCACCATACGTACCCATTCTCTGTGTCCTGTGAATGTCTTCACGCAGTAGCTGGCAAAATAAACAATTTACACTTACATGACTATCATCAAGAATATTATTAAGGAGCTGCCTAAATCAACAAAATTACAAAGTAAAATATATAGAGGAATGAAAATTTCAAAATTAAACACATATAATAAATCTAACAAAATCTTTCTAGGCATGCTGGGAAGAAGGTACTATATGTTCTCTGAGCTAAACTGGTCAGTAAAGTTTTATTCTAACAATCAAGTGTAAGTATAAACATAATGAAATTTGGGATTGGTCTGAAGACAGTAGTTTGATAGGTAGCAGGGCAGAGAGCCTCTCTGAGAAAAACACCTCAGATGTTAGAATTTAACACCATGGAGAAGACCAGACGAAAGGAGAGGGATTCTCATGACCAGGAAGAAACTGAGGAAAAAGAAAAACAAAAAGAAAGAAAGGAAGGAAGGAAAAACGTGGACAAAAGGCTGGAAACAGATGTTCTCACTGGAGCCAATCCCAGGCTGTGCTGGGCACGCCTTGGAGTTGGAGGATTCATGGTTGTGCTGAAGTTGTGGTACGCCAAAATCAGGAGTTGATAAGCCCAGGGTCCTTGATAGGAGGATGTGCCACAATGGGGAGCAGAACCAATGGGGAGAGCTGCATTAACCCATGGTGAGTGCTAGGAATTGGGTTCTGCAGTGGGAGTGACTGGCTGGACAACATATTGGAGTTGGGCAGGACGGGCCTGAACCCAGAACCACAGTGGCATCAGTTAACTATCCCTGGCCTAAAGAGGACTGGTGGGATCTGCTTGGGCTGAATCCTGTCCCTGGTCAGGACCCAATAGCCAGGGACGAAACTGTCCCAAAACTGTGACGTCAACATGGCACAGGCTGAAGACACTTGCTGGTTGACTGATTCAGAGGAGAAGGACCAGCCCACATCGTCCTTGTATGCACCTCAGATCAACTGGAGAGGGCAGCAATCCCCTAGCTAGCACACTTCAGAAAAACTGTAGGCAATATGGAAAGACCCCCACCATATACCTGTCTGAAAGAAACCAGAAACATAACAAAAGAAAGAAACAAGAAAAAGCCTCCAGCCGCTGACCCAGGGAAAATAAGTCCAGGAGAGGTAGGTACAGAAGAGATCGAGGGCAGCAATCATGCAATATCAGCCACAGCATCAGTGGAAATAAAGAAATACTTTCATGATCTCATAGATGAACTTAACAATGAAATTCTAATTCCAGTGAGGCAGGATATAAAAAGAATAATAAAAGAAATGCTAAAACACCTCTCAAGAAGACAGAGATGAAAGAATGGAGGAACACAGAAAAAGGAGAGAAACCTTTGATGAAGACTATAAACAAAATCTAAAATACATGAAACAGATCCAAAGAGATTATCAGGAAATTAAAAACCACTGAAAGCTGGTAAAATTCCTTGACAGAAATTAAAGTTAGACTTTCAAAACTTGAAGATAGATTTACAATATGTGATCGTAAAGGAAAGATCCCTTAAAAATAACAAGAAACCAGGAAGTAACAATACGAAGGCTAGAAGATGACAAGAGGATCTATAACTTAAGAATAAAAAACACAAGTGAAGAAGCAGGAATTACAATGAATTACAAAGCTATTCACAGAAATAATTAAGGAAAACTTCCCAAGCATAGGAAAAGACATATAATAATCAAGATCCCAGAAATTTATCTTCATAAGAACAGAATATTAAAAGCTGTCAGAGAAAAGAAACTAGATCACCTATAAAGGAAAACCCATCAAAATCACGACAGATTTCTTGACGCAAACTATCAAATCAAGAAGAGCTTGAAGCGAAGTATTCCAAACCCTGAAAGAAAATAACCTCCAACCCAGATTGATGTACCCTGAAAAACTGTCTCTCAAAATTAATGGAGAAACAAGGTGGTTTCATGACAAAGAAAAACTGGGCAAGCTTGTGACCACCAATCCAACCCTACAAAAAATACTAGAACCAAGAGAGAGAGACAAAAATACTACGACTCCAGCAACAGTGACAGAGAGGCCTCAATGTACAGGCAGACAGTGGAAGGAAGGAGAAAAGTAAGTAGACAATCAACAGCAGAAAAATAGCATAGCAGAGATGAGGCAGAGAAGGTTGGCTATAATCTTAAATATAGATGGCCTTGATACACTAGCAAAAAGAAACTCTGGCAGAATAGACCAGTAGATAGGGTCCATCAAGATACTCTGAATAGGAAATATAATCAACCTGAAAGACGGTTAATGAACCGAAAGTCAAAGATGAGAAAACGATGCTCTGTGGGACAGGGAACCAGAAAGAAATAGGGATAGCTCATCCACCTGCTGCAGACAGGTTGGAAAGTCATGACACCTTTGTGCAGTGGAGAACTACTCAGCTCTAAGGAAGGAAAACCTTGAGGCTTTAGTAGGTAAAGGAATACAGCTCAAGATCAATCTCAAGGGTAAAAATATTCAGCACCACTTAGGGAGATAACAGGTTGCCCCCTAATCTAAAAACTAAAGGAGTTAGTGGGACCCAAACTGTATAAAGCACCCTGAGAAAGGGAAAGGGGAGGAATTGTCTAAAAAGAGAATGCAGAGGACATTGTTAATAGTGTATCAGGATTTAAAAGCCACATTAGTCTTATCGCTCTGTTTAGTTTGATTTTATTCTGTTCCAGTCTGTCTACTTGTAACTAGATTTGAGGACACAGACAGCTATCCCAAAATAGCAGGATATAGTACAGTAACTATCCTTAATTTCCTATTAACTTAAACTGAAGCCGTGTATTACTTACACATTTTATTCGAAGCTGGTTTTGTCTTGACTGATTTTATGCAAATTTAGTATGCTTGATAGTATCAATTCTAAGAGTAGAGGCAACTACTCTGAAGATGACAAGATGCAATAGGATACCCATTCCAATTTGATTATTAACTGCTTTTGAAGTCCTACAATGTCTCCAATGTTGCGTTTTTATTAATATTGCTATGTAGTGCTATGTTGTTATATTATACATGATGATACAGACAATTCTATTGCAAATAACAAGAGACATCATAGTAACTACTGTAGATCACCTAGTATTGTGGTTTTATATGTCTTTTGCATTTCATGTTTTTCTATGAATTTGTTTTGTTGTCTTGTTTTGATCTGCTTTTCCCTATAATACAGAAAGGATAGGTATACATGTAGAGATTCACACATGTGTAGAACTTCTAAACAGTTTACAAGAGATTATATAATGCATGACATAATGAACAGATGCTCTGAAGAAGAGACACTAAGATACCCAGTGCTAATTCTATAGCATTATAAATAAAATCTAGCAATACTATTATTATCTGTTCAGAGTGCTATTAGTCTATTTTCTTTTGTTTAATTTCAACATACGTAAAGATATGGACAGATACTTCAAAGAGAGTGAAAGACGTTATGGCAGCCATTGTTGACTTCCCTATTGTATGGTCTTGAAGACCTAAAATGCCTCCGTCATCCTGTTCTGATCACGTTAGTACTATACTGTTCAGTATGTATTCACTGTATGTGAATATGTGGACAACTATTTGGAAGAAAACAAGAGACAATATGATAGACACTGAAGATCTCCGGTGGTCTTGCTTTGAAATCTGTGTTTCTTAAATTGTTTTTTATGATCTGTTTTGTTCTGTTTAATTTTACTCTCTTTAAAATAAAAAAAAAATTTTTTAAAGATGAAATTCAATATAACAGGGGCATACCAGCCCCAATTATTTACATTTCAATGTAAAGTCACAGAGAGATCACCTAAAAGAAGTCCACAGAGAAAATAAGCCATTATATAGAAATGGTTCTCAAAGAGTTATATATATATGTTTCTTTTTTGGTAACATTTAAAGATCAAATCTAAGGACCTGGTGTCATAGCACATGCCTATAATCCCTGCACTCAGGAGGTTAAGGCAGGAAGATTGTGGGCGAGTTTGAGGCTAGCCCGAGCCACACAGTGAGTTCAAGGCCAGCCAGAACTACATAGTAAGACTCTGTCTCAAAATTGGAAAAAACAAACAAACAAACAAACAAACAAAAAAAAAGCCAGGCCTGGTGGCACATTCCTGTAATCTCAGCAGTCAGGAGGCTGAGGAGGAGGATGAGGCTAGCCTGGGTTACATAAGGAGTCCAGGCTATCTTGAACTACATAGCGAGACCCTGTGTCAAAACAAAACAAAACACAGAACAAAGGAAAAAAAAAAAAAAAAAGAAAGGAAAAAAGAAAAGATCAAGCTTAGTTGTTTGCTTTAGAGTATGAATTGAACCTAGGGCCTCATGTATGCTAAGCAACGGCTATATTTCTAGCCCTCAAAAGTACATACAACTCTCATGGTGATCATTCTGGATTAAACCCCAAATTACCCAATACCTGAAACACAATATTGTTTTCTTAGTAATGCCTTAGATAACACCTTTTCAACTAAGCCTACTTACCCAGTTTGTACTTCCCACATTTTTATAGTTTTATCCCTTGAGGCAGATACTATATGATCTCCATTGGGCATGATGGCTACCGAGGAGACATTGTGGTCATGGCCTAAACATAACACAGGAAATGTATTAATCAAAATATCACCAGAAGCAATGTCAATTCAGTTTATCTTAGAATTTCAAATATTGCAGCACATCTGATTTTTTATTTTTGAGATAGGGCTTTGCTATGCAGGGTATTTATGAACTCCTAGCAAGTCCAGGCTGGCCTCAGCCTCCCCAAATGCTTACCAGCATGCACTACCCCACCCAGCCCACAGAAAATTTTATATACCATTGAGCTTTATATAAATTTGGGAAAATATCTAGATTTACATAAAAAAGGCAAAGAATTACTAACTTAAATTTTGACTTGTATTATAATTGTTTTAAAATGCAGAAATCATGGAGCTGGTTGACCTATGCCTGTAATCCCAGCATTTAGTAGGCTGAGGCAGAAGGATTGGCACAAACTTAAACTATACAGTAAGAGTCTGTCTCAAAACACAAACCAACCAAAAACAAAACAAACAAACAAAAAACCAAGTGTGGTGGCACAAACCCATGAGCCCAGCACTTGGAAGGTTGAGTCAGAAGGACCGTCATGAATTTGAGAACCTCCTGGGCTATGCTGTGAGTTCAAGGCCAGTTCAAGGCTGAACTGCATAGCAAAACTCTGCCTAAAAAAAAAACAAGTAGTGTTTGAGGTCCCTAGTGCATGTCTGTAACCCCAGCACCCTAGCAGGCTGAGAGAGGAGGATGCTTAAAGACTACCCTGAGTAACTTATCAAAACACTGTCTCAAAATGAAAAATTATGAATTTTTATTTATGAATTATGATTTTAATGAATTATTAAATTTTTAAATTATGAAAATTTGAGTTATGGATTTTATGAAAATTATGAATTATTTATTTTTATTTCAGCCCACCATACTGCTCCCAAAGTGATTGAGAATCATCTTCCTGTTGCTACAGATATTCACAAAGAACATTATTTCATATACATTATTCACATTCCTAATTAGCTGTATTTTTGGAATATCTCCTAGAGTTCTCATAAATACATTATTTCAATGAATTTACACTGGTTAGAAAGAACTCTTTGTGAGAGCAATGAGTGATAGGCAACTTAAATACAAGTAACAGATTTTATGAAAGGATTTGCCAGAATTTCTTTAAGTGAACGAGCTTCTCTAATGCATTTAAATGGTATGACAGAAACACCCTTCAAACTGCACCTTCCATGCAATCACAAGTTTACTCATGTGCTAAAGCCACCAGATAATCTATTTTTTGTGTGTGTGTGTGTGTCTTTTTCCTTTTTAACGGTACCGGGGATCGAACTCACAACTGCCTGCTTGCAAGGCAAGCGCTTATGCCGCTGAGCTAAATCCCCAGCCCCCCAGATAATCTATTTTTCAAAATTTTATTACTAATATTGTGTTTCTTACACAAAATCTGAAGATTCGTATCACAATGTTCAAATGAACAACAAAAAGCCTTAGTGAGTATCTCTTCCATGACCTCACTTTATAAAGACAACTTTGACTTAAATATTATTACCTCTATTTCCAGATGAAAAGTAGCTAAAATTTCCCACAGTATAAGCAAACAAGAACTTGAACCCAGATACCTAATTCTGAAACTCATGTTACTTCCAGAAAACAACACTGACTCAGGAAATAGTCCACAACAGAACCAGGAAAAAAAAAAAACTAACGATGATAGTATACTGTATGAAGAACATTTAAAAGTGAGCAAAGGAGTCTTTGAATTTGCAGTACAGCTGCTTTCTCTGGACTGTAATTTTCTGACTGAAAAACTCAAGGGGTCGGGGGTAACCTTACATAAAAGTAACTTAATTTTCTCTTTTATTTAGAGTCTTGCTGTCCTCGTAGTTTTTTTCTTTTTTTCATTAAAAAAATACTTGTGAAAACAAATGTTTTTTATAAACCAGTAACAAGATAATAGAATTTCAAACAACTCTCAACCAATGACTGTGTATATTACATGTTCCTCCAGACAAAGAGTTGAATGCTATTATTTTCTCCAGTGCCATGCTACAAACTACTTGAAATTTTTTTTTTTTTTTTGGTCTTTTTTCTTCTTATCGAACTCACGGCTGCCTGCTTGCAAGGCAGGCACTTATGCCACTGAGCTAAATCCCCAGCCCCACTACTTGAATTATTATTCCCTATTCCTTACCATGCATGGTTCTGATGCACTCAAAGCCCTGAAAATCCCATAGTTTAATGGTCATATCTGCAGAACAGGAAGCCAGAAGCTTGCCACTGTGGTCAAAGGAAATGTCTTGTACAGAGTCTGTATGCCCCTTAAGAGTTCGTTCAAAATCTCCAGTCTCATAATCCCACACCTGTCAAATGAAAAGAAACCTGGTTAACACCAATTCATCAATTTCTCATCCACATCTGCACTCAGGAGGCCAGCTATGTTCTTTATTGTCTAACTGGAACAAGTACCAGTGAATAATCTTAGAAATATCACATCTGCAAGTATACAAAAAATTCTGCAATTATTAAAACAAGACTCTTAGTTTTACATTTTTGAAGTATTTAAAACATGATTAACTATGCCAGTGATAAAGATGCATAAACGCATAAGTTATAGTCTCTTCTTACTCTGATAGCAACAGACAAAAAAATTTCAAGGGCAAAAAAAAGTTTTAAGGGGTTATAACAGGTATTTATATGGAGAGTATTAGGGAAAACAGAGTACTAGACTAGCAGAATTCAAACATAAGGACATGGAAAGATTTTTTTAAGATGTAAACTGTTTGCAACAGCAGATTAATAATGAAGCACATCAATATGCCTTGTAAAAATTAAATCATAGTTCACATCTTTAAAAGAGTTTTTCTTTTATCTTTTTGTGTTTTCTTTTTCATGGTACTGAGAATTGAACCCAGGGCTTTAAAACTGAGGTACTTTCTTTTTTTTGTCTTTTTCTTTTTTATCGGTACCGGGGATCGAACTCACGGCTGCCTACTTGCAAGGCAGGCGCTTATGCCGCTGAGCTAAATCCCCAGCCCCTAAAACTGAGGTACTTTCCCAATTCCTTGTTTCATTTTTTATTGTGAGTCTAGGTCTCCATAGGTCATTGTAGAGGCTAGGCTCAAATCTCGACTCTCAAGCTTTAGCCTCCCAAAGTGCTGGCATTACAGGCATGTGCCACCATGACTAGCTTTTAAAAGATTAGAATAAAAATAGTTATCAAGAATATTAGAAATGGATCTTGCTCAAGAACATATTAAATTCTGGTGGCCAAATGCTAGTCTGAGTTCAAACTTTAACCAGTATCAATCCACATTCTAAAATCAAACAATTGGTGCCTGGGACATAGCTTAGAGGCACAGTGCCTGCCTGGCAAGTATGAGATCCTGAGTTTCATTCCCAGTGGCAAGCAATCAATCAATATTTTATAAAATTGAAAAACTGCCTAGGTATGGTGGTACACACCTGTTATCCTGGCACTCAGGAGGCTGAGGCAAGAGGATTGCTGTGAGTTCATATCCAGCCTGGGCTACAAAGTAAGCTCAAGGCCAGCTTGAACTGCATAATGAAACGCTGTCTCGAAAAGATGAAAAAAAATCCAGCAACTGATTGTGCTTGTGTGTAGCTTAGTCAACTGAGGGAAATGTACACAATGCACTCTGAAAATGTACAAACAACCTGAATGTCCAACATTACTGTTAAGTTTCTAAGTTTCAAATGAGTCATGAGAATTTTTCTTTGGTAATTTACCTTTTGTCTGATTATTAAAGTAAATGATAAAAATTTTGCAATGATATTAAAGCAATAAAATTCCACATAATCCTGCTACCAGCAGGCAACACTTTTCCACTTTTTTAAAAAAAATTAATTTAAAGCACAGTGGCAATTATAGAGTAGTCTCCCTTTACTCACGGGGGGATACACTCCAAGATTCCTAGTGGATGTCTAAAATTACACATAACAAACCCTATGTATGTATTTCCTATACATACATAGCTACAATAAACTCTAATTTATAAATTAGGCACAGTAAGATATTACCAATAATAGTAAGTTAGATGGGAGGGGAGAAGGGAAAGAGGAAGTAAAAGGAACTAAGATGTATTACACATGTGGACTCGGTATCCCACGATGAACGTAGTAATATCTACTAACAAAAATTTTAAGTCAAAAATATGCTATAATAAGTGTTAGGTAAATGCAGTCTGTCTCTCAAAATATCTTACTGTAAACACCTGAGAGGCTGAGGTAGGAGGATTGCTGATCAGCCTGGGTTACATAGTAAGTTCAAGGCCAGCCTGAACTGCAGAGCGAGAGACGTGTGTGTGTGTGTGTGTGTGTGTGTGTGTGTGTGTGTGTCTTTTGTCTTTTTGAAACAAGGTCTCACTATGCAGCTCAGGCTGGTCTTGAGCTCACTTTGTAGCCCAGGCTGGTCTCGAACTTGCTACAATCCTCCTGCTTCAGCCTCCTGAGCGCTAGGATAATGTGTGTACCACCATGCCCAACAGTTTTTTGTTTTTTTGAGACAGGGTTTTGCTATGTAGTTCGGGCTAGTCCTGAACTCTCTGTGTAGAGCAGGCTGGCTACAACTCACAAAAATTATCCTGCCTCAGTCTCCCCAGTGCTAGAAGTACAGACATATGCCATCATGCCTGGCTTTTTTGAGGTTTCTTTGACACAAGGTCTCATTATGTAATTCAGGCTGGTGTTAAAATCACTATGTCACCCAGGTTGCCTTTGAACTCGCCTAGATCATCCTGCCTTAGTCTCACAAGTGCTGGTGTTAAAAGTGTGTGCCACCACATTTAGCTTAACAGCTTTTTTAAAAAAATTTAAACATTCACTGTATTTTTGTCACTTTCTGCAGATAGTCCCTGACTTATGATTTTGCAAATTTATAATAGTACAGAAAAAGTATACCCAATCTATCATTGTGTTTTTCATGTTTAGTACAATATTCAATAAATGATATGAGCTATTCAAAATTTTACATAGGTTTTTCTTGGGTGAGGGGGACTGGGGATCGAACTCATGACTTCGTGCTTGCCAGGCAAACGCTTATGCCTCTGAGCTAAATCCCCAGGCCTTTACATAGGCTTTGTGTAACATGGTTCTACACAAATTGTAAGCTAATGTAAATATTCTGAGAATGTTTAAGATACATTAGGCAAACAGTGCAAAGATATGCTATAAACATGTACAATAAAAAAATGAGATCACAGTTAATCTAGGCTTATTTTTTTAAATGCCTTTTTTTTTTGGTCTTTTTCCTTTTTATCAGTACCAGGGATCGAACTCACAACTGCCTGCTTGCAAGGCAGGCGCTTATGCTGCTGAGCTAAATCCCCAGCCCCTTAAATGCTTTTTATGGAGACAGGATTTCACTACACAGGTCAGGCAAATCCTGAATCACCATGTAGCCAAGGGTGGCCTTTAACTTGCAGCCCAGCTTTGATGCATTTTTGCCCTACAACATTTTCAATTTATGATGATTTATTATATGACATAATTCCATCATAAATCAAGCACATATAAAAGCCACCAATCCTCCATCTGTGCTTAATGAACACATTTCTGCAGTTTAATTTTTTATTTTTAAGCATTTAGTTGCTTTATGTATCTTAGTTGCTATTAACTCAGCCTGTCCTCTGAACCAGCGGGTTACTTACGGAGGGCTGGGGGTGGTGTTGATTCTCAGGCCCGCGTACCAGTATGCTCATGGGAGGCACTGACTTTTCTCTTAATGGAAGCCGCACAGCTTGCATGGCTTACCAGAAAGGCTGGCTGGTTGGCTTCTTGTTGGATCCCCCCAACCCCAGCATCTGCTTCTTCTATCTTATAATACTGTGGATTGACCCCTGAACCTCCTGCATAAATCACTTTACTATACCCTCAGACTTTTTTATTTTGGGAAAGGACCTTGAAGTTGTCCAGGTTGGCCTTTAATTAAGAATTGATTCTGAGCCAGGTATGGGGTGCACACCTGTAATCCCAGCACTCTGGAGGCCGAGGCAGGAGAATCACTGGGAGCTGAAGGGCAGCCTCGGCTACATAAGCAAGTTTAAGGCCAGCCTGGACTATATAGCTGAAACCCTGTCCTCCCCACAAAATAGTAGTACTGGGCTGGAAGGCTGTGTCAATGGAGGTACATACGTGTGGTTAGGGGGCTTTTTGTTTTTAGGGGTGCTACTGCTTGTTTTTTGTCTTATTAATTTTGTACTTTTTTTTGAGATGGGGATTCACCGTGTAGTTCAGGCTGGCCTTGTACTTATTTTGCAGCTCATTCTGGTCTTGAGTTTGCAGTGATCCTCCTGCCTCAGTCTCACACGTGCTGGGTTTACAGGCCTGCACCTCCAGACCGGGCCTACTGTTTGGCATTAAACACAGCCTCTGCCCTGAATGATAGCTATGACCCTTTCCTTTTCTTTCTCTTTTATTTTTTTTTTTTTTTGGGGGGGGGGCGACAACGACAACAGTGTTTCGTTATGTAGCCCAGGCTGGCAGCAATCCTCCTGCTTCAACCTCCAGAGTTCTAAGATTAAAGGCGTTGCACTAGGACCCCTTGGTCTTTATTTTTAGACAGGGTGTCAACAAATTGCTAAACTGTCCTTGCAATCTTTCTGTTTCATATGTGCATCACCATGCCTGTCTATGAGGAATAACTTCTAATGTTCTTTAAAACAGGACAATTTTCTAATGTTCTTTAAAATAGGACAATCATACGTAGCTGACAACAATTAACTATTTCAAATAGGCAGTAGAAATGATTTTAAATGTTCCCATAACAAAGAAATAATGTATATCTGAGGTGATATGGCAATCATCCCCAATATAATCATTATTCATTATATGACTAACAAAACATCAGGTTTTACTCCGTAATAAAATCACTGTGGCCCATGCCTATAGCTTGGTGGTACAGCGCCTGCCTGGCAAGTGTGAGGCCTTATAGTTTGATTTCGAGTACTAAAAGAACCCCAAAAAACAAAAACAAACAAATAAAACCTAAGCGATAAATAGAACTAACATTTCAAAAATTTGAATGATTCAAATGTAAATGATTCTAAAATACTTTCACAGGCTAGGAATATAGCTCTGTAGTAGAACACTTGGTAGCACATGTGAGACCTGGCGTTCAATTCCTAGCTGTTTTTAAAAAAAAAGACTAAAGAAGATGCATTAAAAAAAATATTCTCAGGACTGGGCATGATGGCACACACCACATTCTCAACTAGGGATGGGGGGAGTGCACTGAGGCAAGAGGACTGTAAATTAGAGCCAGGCTGGGTAATTTAGCAATGCTTGGTCAGTCTCAAAACTGAAGAAAATATAAAGGAGACATAGCTTGGTATGAGACAAAGGGTTCAACTCATTGTACTAGAAAAAAACAAAACTTTCAAGACACTAGAAAGGATGGCTCAGTAGTAGAATGTATAAGTAGAATGCAGCAGGGTTTTGGATTTGATCCCCAACAGCCCAACACATATTCCACACCTTTCTAGGAGAAAAACAAGCCTGATCTAAAGATAAATTCTTTAAAATTTTTCCTCAGCTCAAGTGATGATGTTATGGGAACTGAACAGGAATAAACCTATTACATTTACCACATGAATTCAAGAAATAACAACATTAGCTACAAATTACTGAGCCACTTGCAACCCTCTGCTAGGTATCATACTGTTATATACAATATGTATACATCACTTCATGCTACAGAATCTTATGATACGGCTGGTTTTCTCTTTCTTCTTTTCCCAAGGCCATGGCCATTTTGCATGCTAAGCCAAAACTCTACTACTAAACTACATTCATCCCAAAATATTTCTAATCCATTTCCCCGCAAAACGAGAAAACTAAGTATATCAAGCACTTTGCCCAATGTAGTCAGAGAACCACAAAACTCTTGATTTTATAAAACTGCATTTTCTGAAAAGTCATTCTATCATCCTTTAACCTCAGCTTTATACAACTGAAGAGTAATAAAAGTGGAGCAGAAAGTTTTTCATCATACCAAATACCCAAGGAATCAAATTATGAATGAAAAAGTTTATGTATAAAACAGAACACTGTGGCCAAGGATTAAGCTCAGTGGCATGAGTGCCTACCTGGCAAGTTTGAGGTTGTGCATTCAATTCCTGGTACCAAAAAAATAAAAACAAAACAAAACAGAACGCTCTAACAGCTGACTAGAAGAAGTCAAAGGAGGACAATTTGTTCATAGTGCTGGTCTTGAGTGTTCTTTTAGCATCTGGCCAGCAACATCTGAAAGCAGTTTCATTTAATCCTCCCAAAAGCAGATGAGGTAGCTATCTATTATTCTCATTTTATAGATGGAAAGTGAAGCATAAAAAATTAACTTGGCCATAATCACAATTCACTATTGTGGTGCAGTTGGGAAACAAAGTCAGAACCAGTACCCTTCACTATTCCACAAAGCTTCTATATAGAGTATAAATAAAATCACCATTTTAAAGTCATTAAAAATGATGACACAAAAGACATTTCTAAAACAAATGTCAGTCAAAAGATAACAGAACTACATTTTTAACTGATTTTTTTTGGAGACAGTCTCTTGCTATGTAGTACAAGCTGGTCTCAAACTCAAGTCATACTTCTGCCTCAGCATCCTGGAGCTACGGTTATAGGTGTGCGCCACAATGCCTGGCCTTTAACTGAATTTCATTAGTAAAACAACTATAAATAAAAGGGAGAATTTTAACTAGTTGTGGTATCAGTGGGAAGGGAGTGCTGGAGATTGAACTCAGGGCCTCACACATGCGCAGTGAACACCCTACCACTGAGCTTCATCCCCAGTCCTTGTGGTTTGTTTGATTTACTTATTTACACTGATTGACTGATTGCACCAGAAATTAAACTCCTGACCTTGCATTTGCCAGGTAGGTGCCGTGCTGCTAAGCTATATTACCAGCCCATGTGGTTTCATTTTAAACAAAGGTTTCAAACTTCTATTCTATGATGTACTTTATTCATGTTTTGGTACTGGAATTGAACTCAGGGCCTGGTGTTTGCCAGCCAGGTGCGTATCTCCAGTCCATAACGTACTTTGAAGCAGATTCAATAGATACTTTAAGACAATATATTAACAACTCTGTTTGTGTTTTTATACCAATGCTGCAAAATCTACACATATGTCTGAGTTTTCTACCTAGTGAAAAATTTCTACTCCTTCACTTTATACATCATAATTAACAGTTGGTATACAGACTGTTATTAGGGAAGAGGCATGGTGGCTCACACTGGTAATGCCAGCACTTGGGAAGCTGAGGCAAGAGAATCACTGCAAATTCAAGACCAGCCTGGACTACAAACTGAGCTCAAAGACAGCCTAAACTGCACAGCAAGGCTCTGTCTCAAAAAGACCAAAAAAATAAAAATAAAAAAGGACTATTAGGAAGTCAGTTTAAATACATGTCTACCTATGTTTGAAATAAATAGTATGAAGACAGGGTTATAGCTCAGTAGCAGAACGTTTGCTTAACACACAGGGTTTGCATTTGATCCTCAAAATCATGATAAAAAAGTAATATATTAGTCAGGTGTGGTGGCAGATGCCTGTAATGTCAGCTCTTGGGAGTCTGAGGCAGGATGACTGCTGCAATTTCAAGACCAACCTGGGTTACAAAGTAAGTCAAGGCCAGCCTAAACTGCATAGCAAAACCTGTCTCAAAAAGACCAAAAAAAAAAAAAAAAAAAAAGTATTATATGACTGTATCAGATGCACAATTCTTTATCTATGATATACACATGAATTTAAGACTCCCTTACAATTACTCAGCCTACCCCATATTCACAAGATGGAAGTCATTGATTTAGAAACTAAAGAAACCATGTAAGAGCTTCAGGGAGATAGGTAGCCTGGAAACCACACTTCACTTATCACAGTTTGAGGGCCCTGCTGTTCTCTGTTGTAGGGCTTTCAGTGTGGGTGAAGATGAAGAATGAGAGGAACTGTTTATCAGGGTCATTTTAATCCTGAATTCAGGATAAAGCCAGGTCCCAGACCACACTGATCCATTTGCAGGGTGCAAATGCTGAGCAATACTGTGGCAAGTGTCTTTAGTTGTATTGTTATGACTGCCTGGATGGCCTGAATCCACTCAAAATGTTTCCTTTTCATGATCATTATGACTTTGAAAATGCGCCAGAAGGCCCACAATGCCCAATCTCAGGAATAAGGTGGATGAAGACACACTGAATAGTGTTTTTACTAGCCTACCTCTTTTTGGATGGCACTTGGCAGCACCATTTGCTGTATTTTTCATATGTGCCTCATAAAGACCCTCAGGAAAAGAAGACTTCCAAAACTATTTCAGATAGTAGCAAGAAAAATGGGATATGTTGTAAGCAAAGGGGAATATGTATATTCATGGGAATTGATGGCTATGTCTTTTACTTTAAGAATTTTTTTTTTAACTTCAAGAATTTTTAAAGTTCAAACCTACTTAAGGAATCAAACTGAGGACCTTGCGCCTGCCAGGCAGGTGCTTATGCCACTGAGCTACGTACGTCCCAGGCCTGGAACACATTTTTTATTCTCTAAGAATAAAATTTATTCCAACACAAAGTAATCCACTTCCCAACACTAAATTTATTTCAACTTTCATGTTTTCAAATTCATTAGTGAGCTTACTGGCAGCATATCCCTCAGGAGCCACAGTGAAACTTATACTATCTTTGAAGTTCAGAATCAAACTATTTGCACAGTTTCAAAAGAGTCTCTCCTAGTTTTCTGTGTAAGTCATTTTCAGGTTTTTCTTTGCCCCCAGTAAATGAGCTCTAGTCTACTTTTAACAAATCCTTACCTTAATTGTAGCATCCTCTGAAGCAGAGACCATAACACTGAACACAGGATGGAAAATGACTCGAGTGACTGGACTCCTGTGACCACTCAGTGCATATTTTTCCGGTGGACGGGGAATCCATTCTTTTGGGTCTCGTTTTTGACCAAGTGGGCCACCTGACGTAAATTCTTCTTTTGCTTCATTTAGCTTTGATTCTAATTCCATAACCTTGAGAAGGAAGAGGCAGTTAGGCATAGATAGATTCTGATATTTTTTTTAGAAGTGCCTTTGGTTGAGAATATAGCTTAATGGTACAACATTTGCCTACCATGCATGAGATCCTGAATTTGATGTCAGAATTGAAAGGGGAGGGGCGAGGAGGGAAAAGGGGAAAGAGAAAAAACTGCTTTTGTTTTCCTTCTATATATGTAAGAAACCTGAAAAAAATTCTGCAATTTGCAAAGCATTTGATAACTTTAAATAGTCTTAATATACCACCAAAATCTAAATAGCACGACAAAACTAAAAAGTGGTAAAAACGCATTAAAGTTGTCTTAAATACTGTGTTTTATTTTGTCTTTTTGAGGCAGTTTCACTATGCAGTTCAGACCAGACCTGAACTCACTTTGTATCCAGGCTAGCCTCAAACTCCCAGTGATCCTCCTGCCTCAGCCTCCTAAGTACTAGGATTATAAGCACACACCACCATGCTCAGCTTAAAATTTAACTCAAAGAAAAATTTCAATTTATTATTATTAATTTTTTGGTCTTTTTGAGATGGGGTCTTGCTATGTAGTTCAAACTAGCCTTGAGTTTACTTTATAACCAAGGGCTAGTCTTGAGCTTGCAATGATCCTCTGGTGTCAGCCTCCCAAGTGCTGGCATTCCAGGCATGTGTCACCATGCTCAGCTCAAAAATTTCAATTTATATTTGGCCATAGAGCCTTCTACTACAAATTACAGGAAGAACAGTGAATCTGTCTTGTTTCCTCTCAAGTATGCAACTTTTGAGTATTATTTCCAAATCAGTTTAGAGTGTATATATCAGTGATAAAATATTCACAATAAAAGTGCCTATCTATTGAACATCTATGAGCTAGGAACTTTTCTAAGAGCCTTATATACTTAATATCTCTATTTACTCCAACTGTGTCTAGAAAGTACTATAGTTTTTTGTTGCGATTTTGTTGAGACAGTCTCTCGCCATATAGTGCAGGCTGAACCTGATTCTGCTTCAGCTTCCCCATCACTGGGCTTACAGGCATGGGCCACCACATTTAACTATATGTACATGTCAGATCTGTAGTATTATTTGTTGCCTTAAATTTATAGACAAAAATGAAAGCTCATAGATGAAAATGATTCAAGAGCATACTTTAGTGCTCCTTTCTCAACACTACACTGGCTTAGGGCACAAATGAGTTCTTTTAGCATCAATTTCTCCAAGTCAAGACCATGAAAAATTCTATCTACTCAATATTGCTGGTTGTATGAGTTAGCATGTATCAGCAATGATCTGAGTCCAAATCTTGATAAAGCATACGAAACGTATTTTCATTTGCCTTGTCAAAATCAATTTTTAATGCAGAATAATTTAATATCTCTAGAAGCTTTATATAACATACTGAATACAACTTTAAAGAAAAGACCTACTTTACCTTCTTTTGTAATCTAATAACAGATGTCCATTTTTTTTCCAAAAGACCGGCATACTTCTTATCTAATTCTTCATTCTAGAGGACAAAATGGGAACAATTAAAAAATGCCTTCACTGTGACAGTTCAACCCAGATAAATGATCTTTAAGACTAAACATTTTAAAAGTTATGAAAGTCAAGTTCAGTATCAATAAAACACAGTAATAAAAGTAAGACTTTTAAAGAGCTGATTTGGCTGCTAACACCTGATACCTGAGTAAAATTCACTCATTTAATTATATTACAAAAAACTATAAAAAGTCAAACATACCATATCTAATTCAGCTTCCTTTTTAAAAACTGAATATGCCTCTTCATAGCCATTGGAACGAAGATAATCTGCTATAGCTCGATTTCTGAAAGAAAACAAATTTAAAGAACTTCTAAAAATAATCTCATTTCTATTTTGAAGAAAATATATTTTATTGAAAACCTTACAAGCCTGAAGACACTTTCAAGAGTATTTCATCCCAAACCATACTGATATTTCACAAATAAATGGACTTCAAAACCTCTAGATTACTTAGCTCCTGTTATAATACATTCATAATATCAGATTATTCTTGCTTTTATAAATTTCTAATTTGTTGCTTACCTTACAAGCCATGGGCATTCTGCAGATCAAGAGATGGCATATGTGATGATAACCATCAACTTTGCTAGTGTTTACATTTACCTTTTTCTAGTTGGTGTATATACTCAAAGACTGACAACTAAAATTTAGTTTTGTGGAGAAATGTTTTGGTAAAACTGAAAGGGCTTTAATCTTAGAAATAATTTTTTTGGAGGGGTCTTTTTTTGAGACAGGGTTTCATTATGCAGTTCAGGTTGACCTTGGACTCACTTTGTAGCCCTGCAGGTTGGCCTGAAAATCAGAGTACCCCTTCTGCTTAGCCTGCCAAGTGCTGGGATCACAGGCGTGCAATACTAAGAAATAATTTTAAAAATTCAAAATGGGTTTCGTAAGACAAGCTATTAACCTTACTATACTGTATAAAATGAGACATTCACTTGGAATTAGAACTTGAATAGTAGAGAAGTGAATTAGCAGAAGACTCTACATGCTTCTCGTTCATTCTTCTCTGAAAGAATACTGGCAATGTTCCCCTCCCGTAAGGTAACTTATTTTAATGTGTTAAATAAATTATTTTGAGCCATTCTACCATGGTAAGAAATGGTTGAGATTTCTTTTACTTTTAATAAAATAATTAAAAGTTAAGACGCAGTATAGTAGCATGCCTGAAATCCCAACACTCTGGGAGACTGAAGCATAAAGCACAAGGGAGGATCATGAGTGCTGGGCAACTTAAAATTCTGTCTCAAAATAAAAATGAGAAAGTGGTGGGATAGTTAAGTGCCAATCCCCTAGGTTCAATCTCTAGTACTGCCAAAAGAAAAAAAAAAAAGGGGCAATTCATTCAGATTAAACAAATCTTAATATGTAAATATACAGTAAAATGTCCTTTCTACCATTGATCCCCCAATATCCCTGAGGCAGTTGCCTTTACTAGTGCTTTATAAAGTGCTTCCAGATATATACCTTCACACGCAAATACCTACAGTCTTCTAGAAATAGTCACTACTTGTTTTTAAAGCAAACTGTTAATTACATGTAATATATAAACTCAATTTTATCTATCATTCATGCTCCCACCTTGTGTTACTACAGGTTAAACCAAGTGATGCACTACCACTGAGCTATTATGCTCCTTATCCTTTTTGTTTTTTTATTTAGAGCCAGTTTCATTACATTGCCAGGCTGGCCTCAAACTTGTGATCTCTCTGCCTCGGTCTCCCAAGTAACTATGAGTGTGTGCCCTTGCTCCTGGCTTATCTATCTTATTTACCACTAAATATAAATCTGCCTTTTAATTAACATTACATGGTAAGGCCAAATATAATGGCGCTTGCCTATAATTCCAGAACTAGGGAAGCTGAGGCTAAAGGATCATTGGGAGTTTGAGACCAGCCTGAGTTACAAAAGTGAACTCAAAGCCAGCTTGAAACTGCCCAGCAAGATCCTGTCTCAAAAAGATAAAAATAAATAAAAATTACCTTGTATCCTACTATAGATAGATGTTTTCATTACTACAAACAGTGCAAAAAATATTCTTGCATAAATATCAATACCATAACCATCTAATCCTTTAGGAAATATTCTTCAGTAGTAGAGACATTAAACTTTACTTCAATGGTATGTTAAAAAAAAAACAACAAAAAAGTGAAGCAAACTAGTAAGAGACTAACAACGAAAACATTTGTTGTAGCCAGGCATAGTGGCTCACGCCTGTCATCCCAGCACTTGGGAGGCTGAGGTGGGAGGATCCTTTCGAGTTTGAGACCAGTCTGGGCTACAAAGTGAGCTCAAGGCCAGCCTGAACTGCATAGCGAAACCCTATCTCAAAAAAAAAAAAAAAAAAAAAAAAAAAAGATCAAAGTATACTAATTATAAAGTTAGCAGATCACATAGATGCAGGAGTGAAGGACAAATAAATTCTTAATTATGATTCTGTAGTGATGCTCATACTTGTGCCTTCTAGCCTATTCTATTAATGGACAACTTAATTCATTAGAATTCTTTTTTACAGATCTAAACTTACTTTTTATCACCCAGCGAGTAATGGTTTTAGTTAGGCTTTCAAAATTAGAACAAAGTAAGAAGGCTCCTTAATAATTAAATGTTTATATTGTCAAAATCTGTATTACAAATCTTCAATATAAATAAGTTTATTTGAGGTCAGATATCCCACAACAACATAGGGAAATAATGAACCTTTTTAAAAAATCATATTTCATGATTTTTTAAAATTTAAAAACAGTCATCAAGTAAATAAAGCCCAAATTCCAAGATGAAACATATACAGTTGTTATATTTAATGTTCCTACCTCACTTCATTCCTCTCTGGTCGTGACCTAACACCTCAAATTTTGCTGAATACACGGTTTCTAGTACTAAAGCTCAGATACTAAATAATATACATATGTTGTACATGGACAAATTTTAACAACTATGATCTTAGCAGGCATTTTTTGTAAAGGAAAGCTAAGTAAGTGGTAATACTTTCTTTCTTTTTTTTTTGGTACTGGAGATCAAACACACAATCTTGTACTTAGCAGGGAAGTACTTAAGCCACTGAGCTAAATCCCCAACCTGATAGTATTTTTCTGTATGAAAATAGTGGAGAAAAATGCAAAATAACTACTCTTTTTTCCAATATATTGAGATTACCACTACAAGTTGAACATCCCTAATCAAAAATTCAGGATGTTCCAAAATATAAAACTTTATGTGTGTTAATAAGGATAGGATACAAGGCCTTTGCTCTGCACTAAGCAATAGTCTCAGCTCTAATTTTTCTACAAAATAAATTAAGCTCCTAATTTCAACAGAATTAATGTTCATTTATAGTATCATAGATATTAAAACTCAAAAAATATTCCATTATATAAATGTATTAAATTTGTTTTGAACAATCATCTACTCCTAGACTTTTAAACTTTCTATTCTTCATCATCTTAATGAAATTTTGGATATACAAGTCAGAAGTATAAGAGAGATCTAAGAGAAAGAAAGAATCTGTGAAAATTAACAAGATAGTACTGATATAAACCACATAAGTAATCAAAAACATATAGGAAGATTACAATAGGAAGAAAAAATGAAACTAGAATATAAAGGATAGCACCATGACATGCCAATATTTAAGAAACTGTGAGGATATGAAGGAGTCTAATAAGCAGTTAGAATTAAGAAGATGTCAGCAAGCCAACTAAAAGGATTTCTAAAAAAATACACATGGGCAACAATTACAAAGATCTGAGAGAAGTCAAATAAGGAAAGTCAAAAAAGTATCCAAGCAATCTGGCTAAGAGGTCCCTGTTGACCATATAAATCCCAAGTTCAAAACTTAAGAGTCTCGATATTCTTCAATATAATACTCTGTTAAACACAAATAAGCATGTAAAATATTGGCATTTGGGCAGAGTAGTAAGGTTTGAGAGAGTACCTACTAAAGCTTAAATGGTTAGAAAATTTACAGTACAATGACAAACCTCTGCTGTCCCATTTCTCAGTATCTAAGCCAACTATATGATCCACTCAATGTGGAACCTCTTAACAGTGGCAAAGTGTACCAACGTTACTGAAAATAAGGAAAAAGTAAGACTTAATGTTCTGTTAGTTCTAAGGGCCTTAAGCTTCTTCTAGAATTTGTTACTAATTTTTTTATTTAGAGACAGAGCTGTTGACCCCCAGTAGCCTTTCATCAGTTTTGTTAAGGATCAAACACTTCTCTCCTTTAAAATAAATAAATCAGAAAACAAGCAGACATCAAGGTACAAGTTAATAATCTATCAAACCTCTTCACATTATTTAAATCAATCAGCCAGGTGCGATGGCACACACTTATAATCTCAGCACTTCCAGCACTCTGGGAGGCTAAGGGAGAAGGATCACCATGAGCTCAGAGCCATTCTGGGCTACATAAGCAAGTTTAAGGCCTGTCTGTGCTACAAAGTAAGACCCTGTATCAAAACAAAACAAAAATCCATTACTAATTCAAACTAAATCAACCCATTAAACTTTAGAAGAAAAAGATAATTAAAAAGAAATTCACGTGTAACAAGTAGACCCAAACAAGAAATCCTATATAGAGAAAAGTTAAAAAAAAAAAGAAAAAAAACAACCACCAAAAACAAGATAAAGTACTTTTTATGAGTAACAGATTCTAGCTAGGCAGAATCAAGGCTTAAATACGAACAGTACCAAAATGTCAAAGATTTTGTTGCTATTCTTTATTACTATAACAAAGACTGTTTTCTAAACTATTCCAAGTTTATGAAAATTCCAGATTCAATTTTAAGTACTTTACCTGACTTCTATACTCTCTTCATTGTTCCTTTACAAGGTAATATTTTGCAACACTAACATTATCAGTCACAATACCCCACCACTACTATTTATAAGATTTTAAGGTAACCTAGAGTGTTATAATCTACTAATCAAATAACGACTCTTAAAAGATCAGATAAAAAGAAAAATAGAATACTTAAAGGTTTCTGAATTTCTTAAAAATTTAATTTGGAGCACAGAAACCACACTGTATGTATTAGAAGACACTGGGATGAGATGTATTTTCATAAGTAAATAAACACTGAGTACCTTCCTACTTTTAGATGCCAAATGGTGGAGCTGTGTACAGTATTTTAGCACTTAAGAGGTAAACAAATATATCCTGAGAGTTCTATAAACATGTTTTATTGTTTCTTTAAGAAGAAACAAGATTAAATCAAAGGTTACCAAACTTAAGATGTTTTCTTAGCAGGACCACTCAAAGAGATACACTGACAAGACTATTTTACAAGTTTAGAAATTAGGTCACCACTGGAGATAACATGCAACACTCTACAAGGGTGCCCTGTGGTGTGCAGTGAGATGTCTGGAGGACTAAGGGGACAATGAAGGTAACACAGAAGACCATATACGATCAAACATGCAGGATCACACTTGGAGTCACAGTTAGTGCACTCCAAAAAATACCCTTCATACCACTCCAGGTCACACCATCTTAGACAAACAAGAAGCACACAACCTGAGATATATGAATAAAATTCAAGGACAGAAAAATAGGATCATTCTATAAGCTGTTGACCCAGGACATCAACCAAGTCCTACACAAATAATGTTACTTTTTAAATATACTACAATAGTCTACTCAGTCATCAAAAGGGCAGCACAAATGTGATGAGTTCCTGGCCTTATGTCCTGTAACTAATTACCCACCCAATAACAAATGTTCTGAAAAATCTGTCTAACAAAGGGTTACAATTATCTTCCTTTACTAACACATTTAAAAATGTAACACCTGTTTCAAAAAATAGTTCAGAGGCCGAGTATGTGATGCTAGCCCCTGGAAGAGCTTGAGGCCAGCCTAGACTACATAGCTAGTAGACCCTATCTCAACAACACAACACAACACTTCAGGCAGGATTCACATACTACCAATCCTAGGAAAAGCTGAAGTTCAGCAAGAGGTTAAAACCTAAATTTATTCATGACAATGACAAAGAAAAAGGAGAATAAAATTTAGGTGAGTCAGCATTTTAAGCAAAAGAACTATGCAAAAAAATCCAAAGTCAAACATACAAAAAAAAATGTATTACTGTTGATTCTCACACCCTGATCTTTAGAGATACTTACATTTCATTCTTTTATCAAAAAATGCTAAAATATTTTTAAACCAAAAAATTCAAACTCACAAATGAAGTACATGTTTTTGTTTAATATCTTATTGTTTTAACAAATTTAATATGTACCAAAACACTTCCAGTGAAGTATAAGGTAGCAAGCAGTAAAATGAGCGAAACCAGGCATCGTGGCACATGTCTGTAATCCCACCACCCAGGAGGCTGTGGCAGAAGGATCACTGTGAGTTCAAGGCTAGTCTGAACTAAACAGGAAGGATCTTGTCGGAAGGAAGGAAGGAAGGAAGGAAGGAAGGAAGGAAGGAAGGAAAAAGAAAGAAAGAAAGAAAGAAAGAAAGAAAGAAAGAAAGAAAGAAAGAAAGAAAGAAAGAAAAAGATAGATGACAGAAGCAGGTGGTACACCCAACTTGGGAGGCTGATGCAGAATTGAGTTTCAGGTCAGCTTGGGCAACCTGTAGAAACCCTGTCTCAAAATAAAAATTTGAAAGAAGGACTGTGTATGTATTTCAGTGAGACTGCTTGCTTAGCATGCAGAGTCCTACAATTTTATCTCCAGCAGCCCCCCAAAAGGGAAGAAAAAAGAGAAAGCTGCAAAGATTTGATAAATGAATTATAAAAGATATTCAAGGCACAAAAAAATCAATTTAAGGAAAAATCTTTTTTTTCCAGACAAGGTCTAACCATATAGTTTAGGACAGCCTCAAAACTAGGGCAACCCTCCTGCCTCAGCTTCCTAAATACTATTATTATAGGTGTGTGCCACTGTCTGGCAGAAACTAGTATTTTCTTTAAATACCTAGTTATTATAAATATGTAAGTATATATTAAATGGAATAGTACCTAAACAAAACAATACCTGTATAGCAAGTCAAAGAATAAAAGTGAATGTTGATGGTGTCATCTGCCTATAATCTCAGTACTAGAGAGACTAAGGCAAGAGGATCACTTTTGAGTTCTGGTAGTGTGTGCCTATAATTCCAGTGCTCTGAGAGGATGAGGCAGGAAAATCACCATTTTGAGCCAATCCTGTTTCAAAAAATAAAAAAAGCTGAGGCAGCTCAATGTGAAGACTTTGTGTTCAATTTCAAGTATCAGAAAAAACACACATGCACGTGTGCAGACACAGTAGAACTTCAGTATATAAGCCAGAGACAAGAAATTATGTTCATCATTAACAGAACTTTAATTTACTCAGGTAAGGAATACAAACAGTAACTAGATTTAAATACCTCAACTTACAGCCTCAATGAACCTAAATCAAAAAGTTTAAAATGAAGTGGAAAATACCTGTTTGAAAGCTGAGTCATAAAATCTAAACACTGGTTTCACTGCTAAAACCAGTAAGTGCCCAACAAAGCCTTAAACAAAGCTTTAAATCTATTTGTTTAGCATGTAACTCAACTTCATGAACATGTGCTTCTACAGTATATTACTATTTAGTGTGTAGGGAGATTAAATCTTCACTTTCTTTTGCAAAGAGCAGAACAGGACCACTTTCTAATTAATGCTGAATTTATGCTATATTCCAATATATGCACAAGAGAAAATCAAATTTAAAAATTGACATTAGTTTTTTTTAATCAGTGTAAAAATTTATTACACTCATGAAACAACACAGAGGGACTTTATATGTGTATTGTTAAGTGAATAAATCCAATCTGAAAAGGCAGTAACTATTGAAAATAGAAAAGGGCTGGGGTTTTAGCTCAGCAGTGTAAGTGCCTGCCTGACAAGAACAAAGTTGTAAATTCAATCCCTGGTACCAAAAAAAAAAAAAAAAAAAGTAAAAAGTATCAGTTGTTTAGGATTTGGAGAGAAGGAGAAATGAGTAGTTGGAACAGAGATTTTTAGGGCAGTATATTCTGTATGATTCTGTAAGTGTGGATATGTAGCATTATGCATTTGTCAAAACCTACAGAACATACAACACAAGAGGGAACCCTAAAGCAAGCCATGAATTAATAAAAAATAATGCCTCTCTCTACCCTCGCTCAATCCCTGGCAGGGCTAGAGACTGAGCCCAGGGTCTTTTTCTTGCTAATAGCAAACACTATTACTGAGCTACATTCCTAGTCCTAGTTAATAATGTTAATATTGGTTCGTCAATTATAACAAATATACCACACTAATACAAAATGATAATGGGAAAAATTGAAGAAAGGATATAAGGGGTAGAGTGAGAGGAGCAGAATCTAGTATCTACCTCCAAATTACTATCCCATTCTCAAATCAAAATTTAAAGCTTTTTGGTAAAATAATTTTAAAGCTCATCCTGACGAATCCAAATTTTAAAAAAAATTTTTGTACCGGGATCAAACTCCTGACTTCATGCCTGTCAGACAGGCACTTCTGCTGAGCTAATCTCCGGCCCTAAAACAAAAAGTTAGCCAAACTTATTACCCAATACTGGAATTTATTAGAAAGATATGATGACTCAGGGAAAAAGCGATTAGATTCCTCATATAATTCACAAATATCAATTCCAGATGACTTAGACATTATTTTAAAAATAAATGAACTATAGTAACTTTCTGCAATAGCCCATGCTGTGTATCCCAGATGCAACATGTACTTTTATTTTTGCTTTTATCCTCTTTTTCTCTTTACTCAGTCCCAAGTTTATTCTGTAGAACTAGTTTCTCCCCTACTTTTCGTTTTTACTTTTTTGAATAAACTTTGTCACTGTTTAAATAAACAAAACACTGCCTTACGAAAATAAAAATTAGTATTTAGATAACTGATTTGTGAAAGTCTTCCAAGGCTTCACTCTAAATCTAAAGGAAACGATCAAAGAAAGACAGATTTCATTACACAACATTCCTAAAAGGTGATCAAAATAGAGTGAATGTTGACACTTAAAAAAATTTACAGTAAAAGACATATTGCTATTAATCTCTCTCAACATACCCCTCCTCATTTTGTGTATTTACAAGGTGCAATCAAACCCACAGTGAATATTCCTGCCACATGCCATCAGTAAGAAAGGCTCATAAAAAAATTCTACCTTATTCACTGGATCTGATACCACTCAACTTCTGGCTTTTCTCCAAAGTCAAAATGATCATGAAAGGTCAGTATTTTTAACTGTCTAAAAATATGACAGTGCAACTAAAGACACATTCAATGCAAAGAACTTGTAAGTGGCAAAAATGATGAAGGAAATGTGCATGAAATGATGAGGGGGAGTATTTTGAGGGAAGATTAATGGCAATGTGTCTGTTACTATATAACATTTTTCTTACAATCTAAATATGTATCATACCTTATTTATCACATCTCATTTTACACCATCTGACAAAGGGTGAATATCTTTACTAAAGCCTCCGCTAGAAATCAAGATATAAACAACTCAACAGGAAGGGGAAATTTAGAGAAGCAGAAAGATGGTTGTATGATGCTCTTTATGTTCTTGCCCAAACCATAAAGGATCCTAGAACAGTTTATGGAGAAGGCTATTCTGAAATGCTGATGTGACACAGCTTGCCAACAGAACAGCAGGAAAAGAAGCAGTTGCAATGGAGTTCTTCGCTAAAGCCCTGACAATGTTGCCCACCATCATAGCTAACAGTGCAGGTTATGACAGTGCAGATTTGGTGGCCCAACTCCAAGCTGCTCATAGTGAAGGCAAAGCAACCACTGGACTAGATATGAAGGAAGGTCCTACTGGAGATACAGCAATGCTGGGTACTGGGTATAATGAAGTTTCCATGTGAAGTGACAAGTTCTTTTGAGTGCAGATGCAACAGCAGAGGGATTCTGCATGTGGATAACATCATCAAAGCGGCACCAAGGAAACCTGTTTCTGATCACCACCCCTCTTAAACATTCACATGTGCTGTTTGTTGATATTTGGACCACTTCACAACAAAACTGTGTTAACTTCATAAAGATTGTGGAACTAATACTCATCTGTGCCCATTATGTTATTAAGTTTGGACACTTACTTAGTTGACCATTTGTTTTAAAGCGTTCTAATTTATTTGCTATTTGATTTTTCATACAATTCAGTTGATAAGAAAGTCCATTTCTCTTACTATAATTAAAATAAAAAACTTTAAAAAGGAGTTATAAAAAAGATGGGGTGGGGGATGACAATGGAGGGTACCTAGTGGTACATGTGTGTAACCCTACCACTCAGGAAGTCAAGGCAGGATGACTTTGAGTTTGAGGCTAGCCTGGGCTACGTAGCAAGACCCTATCTCATAAAAAACAAAAAGATGTAGTAATACCAGGAATAAGCAATTCCTAAAATAAAACAAAAAGGAAGTATGTGTACTGAAAACTGACTTTTAAAACAAAACTTCCAGCAAGCTCAGCAGCACAAGTGCCTGCCTGGCAAGTGCAAGATCCAGTATCCCAAAAACACTTTCTATGAATTGTATAATTTTAACTATGCACATGTTAACTTTGTTTCTATTATGACAAAAAGGCAATAAAATATCAAGAAAATAGCTAACTGAACATTATGTATAGTAAAAGCAGCTAGCACTCAATGAGCATTTACTTCCTATTAAGCTTAATGTTAAGCATTTTGAGTATGTTACATTAATTCCTCATAATTCTGTAAGATGTCCCTTTGTTAAGGTAAAATTTAAAGAAAAATTGAGATGGGAAAAACTGGAGGGGCTATTCCTATTATATCAGTAACACGGGATAGCTTGCAAGTGAAATCTGGAAACACATTTTTCTTTTCCTGTATTTTCCAATTTTTCTTACATTGAAAATATTTTTCTTAATTATCCATTTTAAATAGTTCTAAGACGTTGTACTCATATACTTAAGGTTTATCCGTAGGTAACATTTAACACTGGGGATAAAAACAATTGAGTTTTAAGCCAATCACTCATGTGATTTTGGTTCTAGTTTCTAGAAATTTTGTGTTTGTCTAAGGCTATCTTCAAGTAGCAAATAAAATGCCCACTCCAGGCAGGGAGATAGCTCAGTGGCACAATGCCTTCCCTGGCAAGTACGAGGTCATGAGTTCAATCCCTGAAACAAAAAAAAAGCCCACCCCTTTAATACCTTTCCACTCCTACTCATTGGAACCTTTGGGCGGGGATAGTCCTAAACTCTTTGTATTCATAACTGTACCTTTATCTTTCTTATGACACTCAAAACACTCCTTGAAGATTTTGTATTATTTAATGTACAAAATCATATCTGCATTTTAAAGCTTGTAAAATCTGTATGTCTCCTTTTCAAAGCCGAGAACGTAAGGGGACTGTTGTGATTCTTCATGCTTCTGATTTTTCTTTTTATATAAAAAAATAAAGACCCATCCAAAAATTAAAAAAAGTAAAATGCCCCTTACAAATAATACAGGTATTTAATACAGTGGTATTTCTTTACCCTACCAAAAGCTGATATTAAATTGATGCACTGTTTGATCAACAATGCCTTAGAATGAAAGGGAGGAAAACAACTCAACCAAAGATAGAAAGATTAAGGTCCAAACATACAAAGAAAATGTCACAGGTCAAGCAGGTTTAAGAAAGGAAAAGAGAATTAGCCTTACACTCACTGGTCAGAATTAGCTAAAGAGATAAACAATAAATTATTCTAAACAGGCTTACAAATCACTTTTAAAAGGTCAATTTAGCCAGGCACAGTGGCACACACCTGTAATACTAGCACTCAGGAGGCTAAGGCAGGAGGATCACCATGAGTTTCAGGCCAGCCTGGGCTACACAGTGACTTAAAGGCCAGCCTGAACTACATGGGGACCTTGTCTCAAAAAAACAAAAACAAAAATCTTTTCCACTGCAACCTATAATGGTAAAGGATAGTAATTATCTATAGTTTCTTTATTTAAAAGAACACACATTAAGCCGGGCATGTAGCACACATCTGTAATCCCAGCATTAGGGAGGCTGACGCAGGAGGATCATAACAAGTTTAAGACCAGCCTAGGCTACAAAGTGAGTTGATGGCCAGCTTGAAATGCATAGTGAACCCCTGTCTCAAAAAGACCAAAACAAAAAACTACAACAACAACAACAACAAAAAAAAACATTAAAATCTTACTCTTATTTACACAATACCTCCACCATATGGAATAATGTATGGTTCAAAGACTGATAACATTTTAGCATGTATCCTTTCAAGCCTTTATCTGTGCATCTACACAGACAAGACTAGAAATAAATAGTTGTTTGTTTTGGAGAGACTTTTTAACATAAATGTCTTATTTGGCAATTAGATTATCTCACTTAACAGAGTTTAGAGCTCATTTTCTGTACATGTATATAAATATACCACATTCTTTGTAACCTGTCAATATTCTCATAGGATGTACGCAGCATAATACATCCCTCCAAAGGATGACCTTTTAAAGAATTTCTTACCATTATAAACAATGTAACAAACACCTTTTTGTAATGCTATCCCTAAGAAATACATGCACGCCTGCTGGAGAAGCTCTTTATAACTGTCAGATCAAAGAACATAATGTTAAATAATACTGACAAATTGAACCTTAAAGAAAATTTAACAATCTTTACACCCAACCATCAATATCTGAAAAGAATCCAATGAACTAAAGAGTATATTCAAGGCCCAAGATTTGATCCTTTTTACACTGCAAGTAGTATTTTTTTAAAGAATTCATTGTTCATTGCTAGCAAATATTAGCATCTGAAGTTTATCATTTTAGACAATATCTTAGGAAACTACATCTGTTCTTAGAAGCTAAAATATTTTTTCATGCGTTTATTGACCAACTGTGACTTATTTTACCAACTGTGAATAACCTTGGTATTTTTCTGACTTTTTCTCCTAGTTATGATCATTTTTATTAATTTTTAGAACTTCTTTACATATTCTAAATGTTGTTTCTTTATTACATGTGCTACAAACATTTTCTTTAGCTAGTCACTTCTATTTTAATTGTTTGAGATCCGTATTTATGCAGTTTTGTATTTCAATATACTGAAACCTACCATTTACTTTTGGTTTCTGCCATTTCACATCTTACACAAGTTCATTATCACAGTCTATTTATTTTCCATGTGTTAACTATTTGGGGTTTTAATACTACAGTACTACCTTTCACCATACACTAAATGTCATAAATTTGTTTATTCCATTCATCTATGAGTCTATTCCATAAATATTCCTCTCATACCCCCAGAACTATAAAGTGAACCCAGGGATGCTCTCTACATCCCTAGTCCTCTTGATGAAAAATTCCATTTAGGACTACACTTAATTTTATTAGTAATTCAACAATTCTGACATTTTTCCATCACTGTCTTTTTCATCCAGACACATTGGCTGCTAGGATGGCATACACATGTGGTCCTAGCTACTCAAGAGACTGAGGAGGATTACTTGAGTCCAGGAATTCAAAAACAACCTGGGAAAAACACCAAGACTCCATTTACAAACACACAAACTAAAACAAAACATAAAGAAATCTTTTCTAACACATTATCTAATAAAACAATATACATTTGTATGCTACCTTGTTTCAGGTAATCATATTGAACCTATTTTAATTGGTAATTCTCTAAATTTGTCTATGTAGATGCTATCACCTACAGAGACTTTCAACCTCTTCCAAGAGTTCCAATTCTTTTTCTTACCCTGCTGTGTTAGTGAGACTCTCACACACATTTAAATACCTTCAGCACAGCAATTCTTTTTTTTTTTTTTTTTTTTTTTTTTAATTTAAGAGGAAAAAGAGAAAAACACAAAACAAACCAAAGCGGCGTAAGGGTACACGCAATACAGAACTACAAAAAAAACAAAACAAAACAAAACAAAACAAAACAAAAAAACATAACAGTAAGAAATCACCTGCTAGTAGATTACACACTATCTTCTTGAAAATAGTTCCTCAAATCACAGTATCAAAGAACACAAGGTGGACATTCAAACAGGGAGACTGCAAACAGCTGTGTTCAATGTTCCAAAAACATTGATAAAGTCAGCTATTTAACACCCCCAAACACACTTGCTGTTATATCCGTTAGAGCTCTTTTTCTTTTTTTTTTTCCCTCTCTTTTTTACAACAAAATTTACACATCTTGGATTTTATTACTCCTTAGTGCTTATTACTTTCTTTGGGGGGGGGGGAGCACAGCAATTCTTTGCTTGTTCTTCACTAATGGTAATGCATTTAATATTTCCATACATTTTTGGCACAAAGCCTTAGAAAACTATCCCATTCCTTATTTTGTAAGAGGTTTTGAAAATGGATACTGAAAATACTGTTTTTGGTGATAAATACCTTCCTGAAAGTCTACACTCTAGAGACTGATGCAGGATTACTGAGTTGGAGGACATGCTGGGTTATGTAATAAGTTCAAGATGAGCCTGAAATACGTAGGAGATACTGTTCCAAAACAAAACTACTACTTTGGGGGTTGACAAAACATCCTAGTGTGCCTAGGATGTACAAGGCCATGGGGTTCAATCCCATCATCATCATCAAAACAAAAACCCCACTGTATGTATGAAAATACTATTTTTTTTATCATTTGGATTGAGCATATTTTTTCCCATTTATTAATAAGGTTTATTTCTTTTTAATATGTTAACAGGGATGGAAGCTACGACCAGTATCCCACTGTGCCACATCTCCATTCCTTTGGCCTCCCCCCCCCCCCCCGGTCTTTTTGAGACAGGTCTCACTATGCAGTTCAGACTGGCCTTCTAACTTCCTTTGTAGTCCAGGCTGGCCTCGAACTCACAGTGATCTTCCTGCCTCTGCCTTCCAAGTGCTGAGATTCAGGCATTCACCACCATAACCGGTTTACACCATTTCTTTGTGAAGGGGCCTTGCTAAACTGGTAAATTGCCCAACCTGGGCTCAAGTTTGTGCTCCTCCTGCCCCTGCCTCACCTGCAGCTGAGATTACAAGTTTGTGTCACCACACCTGGATATCAGGTTTCTCATTGCTGACCTTCCTTGCATGCTAAGAATACAGCTTTCTTAACCATAATTAAAGTTTTCTTGGCCCCTGGCTTCAACTGTTAGGTTATTTGGCATTTTGACAGCTGGCATATTAAAAATTAGCCTGAGCTAGGCAGGAGACATACATCTGAAATTTCAGCACTTAGGAAATCAAAGTAGAAGAACTGGAATTAAAGCCAGCCTGGATTACAGAGCAAGACTCTGTCTCTAACAACCAAAGAAAAGTTTAAAGAATGAGAATCACTTTGAAAATTCTCTTTCTACTTTTCCTTTTGTCAAGCACTGCTATCAAGGTTGTGTTTGCCTCACAAAAGATGAACTTCTAAATTTTCTATCTTTATGTATTAGAAAAGATATCATTTGGGAAGTAACTGTTTCTTTAACAATTTGATGAAATTGAGTCTAGGTTTGATAGTCTGTCTGGGTTTTCCAGATGTGGTAGTACAAGCCTGTAATACCAACACTCAGGAGGCAGAGACAGGAGAATTGCTTTAAGTTAAAAGCCCAATCAGATTACACGGGTGAGTTCAGGTCCAGCCTGAACTACATAGCAAGAACCTGTCACAAAAAATAGAAAAAACAAACTATCCAGGTTTGAAACCTTTACTGAACTAACTTTTTAATTTCTTCTATAGTTAAGGATCTACTCAAGATTTTTACTTGAGACAATTTTATCATACATTTTAAAAAATGACCCATATTATTTATTTTTCAAATTTAAGACAAACCATTCTCATAATTTTGAAAATCTCCAAAATTTAACTTATGTTGTCCTTATTTCTGTATGGTTCATCTTTTTTTCTTTCCTCCTCTGTCTCCCTTTTTGTGGTACTGGAGATACAAACCCAGACTTTTGCCAGGAAAGCATTCTATCACTGTACAATAACCCCAGCTACTCTTTTCTCATTATTATATCAGTTTTATCTGTTCTGTTGGTCTTCCTAAATAGTTAGTTTTTGGTTTTAACAAAAATTGATCAGGTTATACTTCCTATTTTATTAAATTCAGCTTTTACTGATTAATTTCTTCCCTTTGCTTATTGTGGACTTGTCATTATTCTTGAATGCCCATTTTTTATTTTTGTTTTTATAATAATCAATGGCCATATATTTTCTTTCTCTTTATATACTTTTTTTGTATGCATTACATGGCTATTTTTGACATTTCCCAAGTTTCATTCTGATCAACTCCTGAGTTGAGAAGTTAATTAATTAATTGTCTTTTTCACACAGGGTCTCACTATGCAGTTCAGTGTGGTCTTGAGCTTACTTTGTAGTCCAGGCTGGTCTTGAATTCACAATGATCCTCCTGCCTCAGCCACCCAGAGTGCTGAGATTACAGGAATACATCACCACACCCTGCTTGAGATGTCTATTTTGGAAGTCTAAAAGGATAGATTTCTCCTAGCTCTCCTTTTGTTATTAACTTTATTTTTATTGCATTATGGCCAGCAAACAAGGCTTATATAGTTTGTGATTTGGGGAATTTGATATCTTCTTTGCAGCCTGACATATATACAATGGGAATATAATTGGTATGTCTGATTATCAGAGGTTACATGCATGACTGTCTCATGGGGGGATGGGGGGCTTGTACCACTGGTGACACAAACAGATCTAATCATTTTTATCAGTAGCACATTCCTGTAATCCCAGCACTCAGGAGACTAAGGCAGAAGGATCACCATAAGCTCGAGGCCAGACTGGGCCACATATTGAGTGCATGGCCAGCCAGAACTGCAAAACAAGACTGTTACAAAACAAAACACAGAGTTTTGTGTGATACAAGAATCTGGGTTCTCACTATGGAAACAAAGACAAGAAAAACAAGAAAATCTTGTGGAGATAAGATGAAATTAAAAGTATTGCTATAGTCTGATTTCTAAAGTGTGTGTGTGTGTATTATCAGTGGCTTTTAACTAAGGATATTGGCAATATCTGGAGACATTTTGGTTGTTGTAATTATTGGGTAGAAGCCAAATACACTGCTAAACAACCAACAGTGTACAAGACATCCCCCACAAGAAAAAATTATTGGATGCAACACTGAAAAAACTTCAGTACAGGTCTGTACCAGGATGTGTGCACATGTGTTTATATGTACATGTATTTCCCAGTTGTTTACTTAACGGGCCTAGAAGCAAAGCCATCCCAGTAATAATACTTATACATACCTTATGCCTATATTTTGATCTCTTAGTCATTCCCCACTATGAGGAACCAAGGTTTGTTAAAGAAATGCCTGATTCCAGAGTTAAGGCAAGACAGGGATACAGTAATTTTGGAATACCTTGTTATATTAGGAAGTTACAAAGTTCTCCCCGAAAATGATAGGAGTATACAAGACAGCCAACTGAAGGTAAATATATAGGCCAGGTATGGGATAACCCAAGTACAAAAACAGTAACAACAGCAATGAATGATAAATTGAATATATAAGAACTCATAGGGGCTGGGGATTTAGCTCAGCGGCATAAGGGCCTGCCTTGCAAGCAGGCAATCGTGAGTTCGATCCCTGGTACTGATAAAAACGAAAAAGACCAAAAAAAAAGAACTCACAAGGTCATACCAACAATGAAAAGGCTTCTATTTAAAGAAAAGAGAGAAAAAGGTTCTTTGCTTCTAGTAAAATCTTGAGAACTAACTGATAAATGTGGAATGAGTGATGGTGTTAGAAAATCATCACTTCAAAACCACTGTAGGAGTGAATGATTCAAGCAAGAATTGTCAATGGATGGTAACTTCGAGGTAATGGAAAATGACAATGTGTACACGACCTTAAGATAGTCTCCCCACTTACACAAAACATGAACCTAACTATAAAGAAATAATGGGCAAATCCAAAATGAGGAACATCCATTAAAGCACACGCACATGCACACACAAAACTACCAACATCATAAAAAACAAAGGCAGGCTAGGGGAATGTTCCAGGTTAAATGAGACTGAAGAGACAGAAAATTAGCAGAGCAGAGTGGCTCAAGTCTGTAATCCCAGCATTCTGGAAGACGAAGGAAGGCGATCACAAGCACAACAGCAATTTAGCAACACATCAAAACCCTGTCTCAAAACATAAAAAAGGGGCTGGGGATGTAGCTCAATGTGAAAATCCTGGGTTCAATTTCCAGTACTGCAAATAAAACAAAAAGAAAAAGAAAAAAGGTGAGAGAGACAGAAAGGGATATGAAATGACTACTAAATGCAACCCCTAATCCAAGACTGAATTGTGTACTAGAGGAGGAAAAACACTATGAAGGACATTATGGGTTAACTGACAAAATTGGAACATTGACAGGTAAAATAAATAAAAGCAGCCATCAACATTAAATTTATCAAAATTGATAACCACACTGTGTTCTATAAAGAATGCTCTATTCTTAAGACCTGAATACTAAAGGGGGATTTGTTATATATATAATGCACTCTTAATTTAGGAAAAATAACTATGTATACACACTACATACAAGCCTTACAGAGTGCATATGACAAAGCAAATAATACAAAATGTTAACAAGAAATTGATAAACAAGAAATACTGTATTGTATGATTGTCACTGTACAAAAGAAAGGAAAAGAAAGTGCTCTAAAGAATATAACTGCATATATATTTAAGTGTGTAAGATAGATAACCATATTACTGAGTTTTGTTGGATCATTGAACAAAACCATTTCCAGTCTCACTGTTTGAAAGTCCACTTTATATGCTTTAATTTTGGAACTTGAACAACTATTTATAAGATAACAATATGTAATCTATTAACCAATGATTTCCTATTGTTTATTTTTTCCGAAATTCTGTATAACTTGTACCCTATTTCTGTTTTTTTTTTCTCCATAATAAAAAAAAAAAGAAATACTGTATGTATAATCTTGTCATTTTTAAAATATTTTCAATTTTTTTAAAACTACAGAAAATACTTTTAGTTATTGGTTTGTTTTTGTTTTGCCTTTTTTTTTTTGAAGACAGGGTAGCACAGGTTGGCCTCAAACTCACAGCAATTCCCCTGTCTCTGCCTCTCAAGTGCTGCAATTACAGGCATACACCACCGTGCCCAGCTTTCCTGTAGTCCCGGCACTGGCGAGGCTGAGGCAGCAGGATCACTGCAAGGTCAACATAGACTACATATCAATACTCCGCCTCAAAAAAACCAAAACAAACAAACGATAAGTAAAAATAACAAACATTAAAAATCCACAAGAAGACATTAAGTTTTCTGCTCTGTGTTGTTCACCACAAAAAATACTATAGCATATGGGATACCACACAAAAGCAGTGGTCAAATTATCACATCTCTCATTAATGCATTTGCCTTATCTAACATATTAATACCTCATAAAAGTTCAAATGCTATAATAGCCACTGGATAATACAAGACAACCTACCAAGGCAAAGGCAAAGTGTTAGCAGTAACAATAAAAACAAGGCTTCCAAGTTTCTAAAACACAGATTCCAGACAAAATGAAGTATTTATCTTCCTATTAAACATAATATATTTAAAAGATAAAGAGAATAAAACTTATCAATTTACTTTAAACTTATACGTGATAAAGTTAAAAGGATATATACTGCTATGTCAAAATAAGCTGAGCATGGTGGTACTATACCTATACTCTCAGCACTCAGAAAGCTGGGGCAAGAAAATAGTGACTTTGATGCCAGCCTGGACTATACAGTATGACCCTGTCTCAAACTCCTCCCCAAAATAGAAAAACAAAGATTTAGTTTTAAAATCAAAACAAACTGCCTAAACCAACATGTGAACAGTGGCAAAAAATAGTTTTAATATTAGAAGAGATCTCCCAAAGGTATGTTTTACTACTTTGTCTCTTATGAAAGAATTTTTTGGGCTAGAGATATAGCTGAGAAGCACAGTGTCTGCCTGCAAGCACAAGGTCCTGAGTGCAATTCCTGGTACCAAAGAAGGAAAAAAGCTACATTGAGAGGATTATTTTCTACAGCATAAAACAGAGAAACTTACAGTTCATCTCGTTGTCTCTGGGACAGCACCATTTTGGCTGAAATGTCAAGCTTATCTGATAGAGTGGTATGTCCCTCCTTCAGGAAATCAAAAGGTTTTCCAATCCTTGGATTTATAATTAAATATGCCACGAAGTGGCTTCCACACAGGAGAAAATGATTCTTTTACAAATGAATCCAACCAATAACAAGGAGATCAACACGTTTGGTTCATTCCACCTAAGAAGAAAAGAAGAGAAAATAAGATGTTTTCAACTCAAAATTCAAATTTTCAAATTTTTAATTATAGAGCATATTTTAAAGGAAATTTACTGTAATGCTAACATGAATATTAGACATTTTCAATCAGTAAGTCAACTATTGTCAAAATATGTAGCTTTTCAAATATTTTAAGTTACCTTTAATGAGACCAAATAGCACTTCCTTAAAATTTAACATAAAAGTACTCCTAACCATGTTACCTATTACATACATTAATTTCAAAATATTAACCTATAATTAGCCTGGGGATATTGATCAGTGGTGGAGTACTTGCCTAGCATGCATGAGGGCCTGGGTTCAATCCCCAGTGCCACAAAAACAGGACAAAAAAACATGTAACTACTCAGGAAGACTAAAATTCTCTCTTAAAGCCAAATGCCACAAAAACAGGACAAAAAAACATGTAACTACTCAGGAAGACTAAAATTCTCTCTTAAAGCCAAAAACTAAAACATATAATTTACAAAAAGGTATAAAAACTATGATACAGCCAGTCTTGATTGAAGTAACCTTCAAGATTGACTGTAACCACCTTAGAATAGCTGGTATTTATAACATAAATAAACTTCTCAGCCATCTCATATTCTCTTTATGAATGCATTTAAGAAACTGGTTTAATGTAATTTCAATGTACTTTGTGCCCCTCAGAAACATATATTTTATTTATTTTTTTTTAAGTAACAATCGTTTATTTATTGTCTGCCCAGCAAATCCTGGCAGTAACTATGGCGGATTGTGGCTGATGAACTGGGAGCAGGGGAAAGCAAACTGGAGCTAGGAGCATTTCTTGCTGCTCTTCCAGAATCCCCTTTGGCCACCCTCTCTTTCCTATTGGGTGCCAGTGCAGAGGCTTCAGCTCCCATACCATCTGCCTTCTAGGGCTTGAATCTGCAATACTTTTCTGAGGATCTCAAACTCATTCTCTGTGTTTCAAGAGGCCAACTGCCAGCACTGTCTTCCTGAGGTGGTAAAGGACAGAAGCCTCCCTGGTCTCTCTCTCTCTCTCTCTGCTCTCATTGTTAGAAACATGTATTTTAAAAACAACAAAACAGGGCTGGGGATTTAGCTCAGTGGCATAAGCGCCTTGCAAGCAAGCAGGCGGTCGTGAGTTCGATCCCTGGTACCAGGGATCGAAAATGAAAATGAAAATGAAAACGAAAATGAAAAAGACAAAAAAAAAAAAAAAAAAAAAGCAGAATGAACTGCCCTCACTTCTATACATTCACAGAAATCCACCTCCTTAACCAAATATTTGTATATTACTTACTATTTCAGAGCCCTTATTTGATATACTTGTAACACCAAATCAATTTCTATACAATAGAAATGGCATGGTGGCACATGCCTGTGATCCCAATACTACAAGAGGCTGACATAGAACTGCTGTGAGTTTGAGGCTGGCCTGAACTACATAGTGAGATCCTATCTCAAAAATTAAAACAAAGTCTAAGAAGTACTTTAATCAATTAGATTAGAGTAATTGGAAGTAAAATTCTGTAAAAATAAAATCAGATTGTTTCTTAAGTAATCACTTATCAGTCCAGGAGTATGTTTTTGCTCCTGTAGTTCTAGATACTTCAAGAGGCCAGAGTTTGAGGTCAGCATAGGCAACATAATCAGATCGTCACAAATTTAAAGATTTTTTTTAAAAAGGCCGGGTGTGGTGGTGCGTATCTGTACCCTGCATCACACATATATAGAACAGTAATATATGCTAGGCATTGTTTTAAACACAAGTTAAATAGGGAAAGGATTCTTTACATTATAGTTTACAATCCATTGAAGGAATAAGCCAAGAAAGAGAAAATTAAGACAGTATGACCACTGTGACAAGTGCTGACTAGGGATAAAGCCAAGCAGATAAGCAGGGGATGAAATACAAAAACAAGTTCATTTCTTTACAATGTATCAAAGCGGTAATGAAGAGCCATTAGGTAATAGTTTGGGGTTTTTTTTTTTTTTTCTGTTTTTTACAAAAGCCATGATAATAAACTGAACAACAAAATCAGAAAGGAGGTTTGCAGGATGAAGGTGAGAAGTCGTTAGATTCTATACTAGGATAGCAGCAGTAAAAGAGAATTTGATAGACTTAAATTATCAGTTGACTATGGTAGGTCTGGTGACTAGATGTGGGCTAGATGTGAGCAGCTACAAAGTGAGAGAGAGGTAACTTGTGTCAAGAATAATTTCCAGGATTTATCGTTTGAAACTAAATTGAACAAGAAACTCCAAGGTGTAAAGGAATGACGAAAATAAGATTAACTCCAGTTTACATATATTGATAGTAAGGAGACTATGAAATTTCCAGGCTGTACAAGCAAACAAGTTCTAAAGAAAAACCTACCAAAAAAAAAAAAAAAAAGTTGGGCTTGAAATATACCTCAGTGGTACAACTCCTGCCCTACCACTGGCTCTGAGTTCAATCCCTGTTCCAAAACAAACAAACATGGAGATGGATTCAGGGTTCATATTTAAATTCTCTCCCCACCCTAACCTCTGCACCAAGATCTCAAGAACTCATAAATGGGCTTCTGAAAGGTGATTGGGCATTATAGCTACCTGTAATATTAGGAGGTGGGGGGCCTGGTTGGAAAAGCTTAGGTCTCTGGGATGTAACTTGGAAGGATGTATTTCCCTCCCAGTTCTCTGCTTCTTTGTTAGATGAGCAAAGTTTTCCTTCGCCAACAGGCCCTTCCATCATATCATTTTGTTTTGCAGCTGGCCATTTATGGACTGAAATCTCTAAAAAACATTCACCCAGATTAACCTCTCCTCATTGAATTTGTGGATATCGAGTATTATGTCCGAGTAATGAAAAAGTGACTAAGACAATTTGGTAAATGAAGGCACAGAAATGGATGAGCTGACCAGGAGAGAATGAACAGAGCAAGCTGAGCAAAAGGCCAAGCCTAGAGCCAGGAAGAGCAACATTAATACTTAAAAGAGTCTAAAATTATATAGGTATGATGGCACATGGCTATAATCCTAGCACCCTGAGAGGCTGAGGCAGGAGGATCTTAAGTTTGAGCCCAATTTGGGCAATTTAGTGACTTACTGAGGCACTGAAATTAAAAAGGGCTGGGAATGTAGTTCAATGCAAAAGTCAATCTATACATACAAACACACACACACCAAAATATACAGGTGAGGCTAACAAAAAACAAGAGACAGCATTTCACAGACACCAACAGAATTTCAAAGAGAAGCAATCAGTATCTAAATCTGTCCAACTATCAAGCAAAAGGGTTGAGATGGGTCTACTATATTCAGCTTGAAACTCATTGATAATCTGGATGAGAACGGTTTCAGAAAAATGGTTTAAAATGGCAGAAACCATATTTATACGGACAAGGAAATAATATAGAAATGATACCTTATGGTTATGCAAAAATTTTACAAGTAGCTAAGCAGATGAAAATACTGCAAAAAAAGCTATTTTTCTCAATTAAATCAATGTTAAATACTGATGGTAGAGAAAGAGGAAAAATGAAGAAAGGAATTAAGAATTTTGAGCCAGGGATGGCAATGCATGCCTATAATTTCAGCACTTGAGAGGCTGAGACAGAAGGACCAGAGTTCCAGGCAGGCCTATGTTACCGCATGAGTTCAAGGCCAGCATGAGCTATAGCACGAGACCCTGTCTCAAAAATAAAAACAAAATAAAAAATAATTTTAATAACATTATTGTAACTCATTAACCAAGGCTTCTTACAATCAAAGCGACAACCAGAAATGATATACAAATAATTGTAGCTATATATTTTATATTGGTATAGTAAAAGAATAAAACTATGCCATCTATGAAACTAATGCCACCAAAATTAAATCTGAATCTGATTAAGGCCTCTAACTCCAATTACCAATTTGCAAGAAGTATTAAAAAACACTGTGGGAGCTGACTACATACCTATAATTCCAACACTAAGGGATATGAGGGAGAAGGATCACAAGTTTGAGGACTGCCTGAAAAAGTTAGCAAAACCATTATCTCAAAATTTCAAAAAACAGAAAAATTTTAAACCACATTACAGGGACACAATCAGCAAAACTGTAAAAAGTCCAACAAAATAAATGATTCAGTTTCTTCAAATTCTGAGGAAAGAAAACAGGATGGAATGGGAAGCCTGTGGATTAAGACAAGTGACATATGTATGTACCAACTGCAATTTGTAGATCACAATTATATCTATATCCAAACAAACTGTAAAATAAATCAAATGAACACTTTGGGGAAAGACATCTGAATACTAACTAGATGTCTCATATTAAAGAATGATTATGAAAATGTATTATGTCATTCTCTAGTTGTGTCTATGGACCTGACATTTCTATAATAAGCCTTTAAAAAAAAAAATTCAGAAGAGGCACTCCCTGGCTGAAGGGCCTGAGAGAAAAGGAATAGAAATGGAACCCAGATGAGAAGGCCTTACACACAGATAGGACTACTCTGCAAATTACTAGGTTTTCAGAATATACTTCAAAACATAAAAACATATTTCAATCTGTATAACTATTCATATAACAAATATACTCCTCTTGATGTTTCTATTTCTGCCATTTTATCCAATTATCTTTCCATAGATTCTGAATATAATGCACTAAAGAAAAATCTAATTTTTAAAGTTAATACAAAAAAAAGAAAGTTTTATCTATAATGAATTAAGATCTTAATTTGAGTAACAAAAGCAAGAGCTACTTTCTTGGGCTGATTACATGACAGTAAAAATCAGATCAAAATTTAGAGTACAGATAATCAGCATCCAAAAGAGGCAGAAAATGTTTTTTCCACTTTACATGTCCTAGTAACATGGTCTCCTAATTTTTTAATAATCAAAAATAATAAAGCCAAAATATTTTACAAAGGCAGATTACAATGAAGTAAAAAATTAAAGAGAATTAGAAAATTTTTATGCAATGTACAGTATAAATTCCCATTCTAAGGTGAATGTTAACAGTTCCAAGAATGTTCTGAATATAAAGCAAAGCACAAGATCTTACTTTAGGTTTAGCCAGTCAATTTGCAAAAGCTTGATAAACCTCACTATAAGGAACAAATTTAATCACAACAGAGATTCTTTTTTTTCTTTTCTTTGGTTTTTTTTTTTGGTCTTTTTCATTTTTATCGGTACCAGGGATCGAACTCACGACCGCCTGCTTGCAAGGCAGGTGCTTATGCCGCTGAGCTAAATCCCCAGCCCTCTTTTTTTTTTTTTTTTTCTTTTTTGGAGGAAAGGGGTTACTGGCAATCAAACTCAGGACCCTGTGCTTGCCAGGCAGATGCTGTGCTGCTGAGTTATATCCCTGACCCCTATTTTCTTTTGAACATACTAAAACTCAGGTGGAATTTATCCAGTAGTGTTTATGAAATATGGTTCAGGAGGATTGTCTGTTGGGGGCATATTACAAATTCAGGACACCTAGGCTAAGTTGTAACTCAGAGGTCAGACATCTACACTGCACTGAGCCACGCACATACAAGAATTCAGGATTCCAGTTTGGCACAATGGTACGTGTTTGTAGTCCTTGCTCAAACCTAGCCTGGACAACACAGCAAGACATCATGTATTTATTTATTTATTTTTTAAAAAGCCATGAGTACTGATCTTATGACACATGATGAAATTAACAAATACTCTGAAGAAAAAGAGACACTAAAGTACCCAGTGCTGATCCTGAAGTGTCATAATATGAAACCTAGCCATAGTATTATTCTTTGTTCAGAGTGATATTAGCCTCCTTGGGTTTATTCAATTTCAACATAATTGAAGATATGGACAACTGCATGTATGTTTGAGTGTATAGGATTGATAACCATATTTCTAAGTTTTTGTTGGATAGTTGAACAGAACTGGTTGCAGTCTCACTGTTTGAATTCCCACTTTATATGCTCCACTTTAATATCTTGAATAACTATTTGTAAGACGACAATCTGTAATCATCAACTAGTGATTTCTTACTGTTTATTTTTTTCTTTGAAAGTATGTGTTATTTCTACCCATTTTCTGTTTTGTTTGGTCTTTAAATAAAATTTTCAAAAAAGACACTACAGTACCCAGTGCTGATCCAGAGTGTCATGACGTGAAATCCAGCAATACTATTGTTCTTTGTTTGGAATGATTTTAGCCTGCTTTAGTTTGTTTAATTTCAACATAAATGAAGATATGGGTAACTGCATGTATGTTTAAGTGTATAGGATTCATAACCATATTACTAAGTTTTTGTTGGATAGCTGAACAGAACTGTTTGCAGTCTCGCTGTCTGAATTCCCACTTTACATGTTCCATTTTTGTGTCTTGAACAACTATTTGTAAAATGACAATATGTAAACATCAACTAGTGATTTCTTACTGTTTACTTTTTTCTCTGAACATACGTATTATTTCTACCTATTTTGTCTTTCTTTAAATAAAATTTTTTAAAAAGTAAAAGCCATATTAATGACTGTATAATTACATAAACTATTATATTAATTCTGTGACTTAAAAAAAGAAAATTCTTAGCTGGGTGCAATGGTACATGCCTTTGATTCCAATTACAAAGGACGCTGAGGCAGAAGGATCACAAATTTGAGACCAGGCAGGACAATATAACAAGACTGTTTCAAAATAAAAATTTTTTAAAAGCCTGGGGTTGGGCCAGGGTTTTAGCTCAGTGGCGTAAGTGCCCACCTTGCAAGCGTGCAGTTGTGAGTTCAATCCCCAGGACCAAAAAGGCTGGGTTTGCGCAGTGTGGTGGCACACATCTACAATCTCAGAACTTGGGAGGCTGAGACAGGAGAATCACAGCAAGTTCAAGGCTAGCCTGGGCTACAAAGTAAGCTCAAGCCCAAGGTAGAGGAAGCAAGATTTTAACATGTCTACTTCTTCCTGCTTCAGCTTAAAGGTCCATGATTCACCACTGGGATCAGTGGTGGCAGTGGTGACAAAAGCAAGAAAGATCAGATTGGTTCATCAATACAGTAAAATCACTAATGGACAGGGCACAAGGCAAAATTCATTGACAAAGTTGTAAAATTCTTTCAATAGTCTCACCATTTCCCCCCATTGTTACAATCACCATACCTCATTTGGCAAGATTTAAGTCAGTCATTCACACTTTACATATTAAAAAAAATTCTATTCTTTAATTAGCTTTGGGCCAAAGGTTAAGTTACCATGTTTTCCATCAAGAATCATTCCTACCAATTTGAAATGTAGAAACTCTAATCATAAAGATAAATGTTATAGATGGTTCATAGATATCTTTAGATTGTAAATTTGAATAAACAGTGTTTCTGGGCTCTGAAATTGAACAGAAATAGACACAAATATCACAATCAATGTAAGTCATTTCTAGATGTCTTTTTAAAATTTAAAATGTGGAATGTGTATTATAAAATGCTTTCTATTATACTCCCTGTGATCATTAATTTTATGGATTAACCTGGCTAAGTCATAGTACCCAAATATTTGATCAAATACTTAGGTAGATACTGCCGGGAAGGTATTCTTAGATATGTTAGATACTGACACTGAAATCAGTAAACTCTAAGTAAAATCAATTACTGTGTGGGTAGACCTTATCATTTGAAGACCTTAAGAAAAAAAAAAAAAAAAGACTTCCCAAGGAACAGAAAGGCAAACTGCCTTCAGACTTGATTCTCATCATCATCTCTTCAGGTTCTCCTATCAGCCTACCCTGCAGATTCTGAATTTAACCAGCCTTTACAATCAAGTGAGCCAATTTGTTAAAATCAGCTAAATCAACCTTTTTATACACATAATCACAAGCATATTACACTAATTCTAATTGTGTGTTTCATTTTGTAATACTAGAGATAAAACTCAGGGTCATACATATACGCTGCAAACACTCTACCACTGAGCTAGATAGAGCCCTAGTCCCAGTTCTAGATACAGTAATACAGAATACTTCCTCCCCACCACCACCCAAAAAAACCCTTTGTTATACAGGCTTATTAATTTGTCACTAAACTCTACTACAACAAGTATTTTCATATTGCTTAAACTCTATTCCTTGGGTACTCTCCAGGAAAATTAATGCCTACAAGGACAATCAAATGTAGAAAACAACATCCCACCATACAACAAACAAGAGAGCTGTGTTCATATATTAACAGATGCTCGAAGCCTACTATTTCATAGCTCCAAAAGTAATCCCTTTCTCTTTGATGTAAGCATGAAACCATTTTCAATACCTAAAAGTTTCAAAGAAACTGAATACTATACTGACTTGTCTAGATTTTGTTACACAGCTTCTCCTAGTGTTTTAAAATTTCAAACCAGTTGTTTTGTATGATACAAATGTACATGCCTAAAAACAAGTGGAAGAAAACAACATTTGTTGTTTTAATACTATGTTAGAGACTGTGAATCTACTTTTTCTTTCAAAGTTACTTTAAGGGGCTCGAGATTTAGCTCAGTGGCCTAAGCATCTGCCTGGCAAGCACAAGGTCGTGAGTTCATCCCAGTACCAAAAAAAATAAAATAAATATAGGACATATGATTTATAATATTATTTTATGGTGGTCACCCAGAGTTGAAATTCAAGAAAAAGCAGGAAATCTGTCCAAAACACTAAAGACCTAGAAAATCCAGCCAAGGGCCTGGATCCACAGCAGTGTCCTGTTTGAGTCCAGCTAAAGACCTAGAGCCCTTGACAATGACTCATGCAACCTTATCCCAGGGACTTGTGCTGGGAAGACCCAAAGGTCAGCAGTAGAAGCTAGAAAGTCTATGCTAGCCAGGGACATAGCTCGATGGCACAAGTATCTGCCTGGCAAGCATGAGATCATGGGTTCAATCCCCAGAACTAAAAAAAAAGTCTATGCCAGCAAGGTAAAGGATCTGTGCCAGTAGGTTGAGGGTTCTACACTGGAGCCAAGCAGCACACTCAAAATAAGGATCAGGGCTCTCCTGAAAAGTAGCACAGCCATCCTCAGTGACAGTGGGTAAGTCTAAGCTCCTGCAACAATGAGAACAGCCACGTACGTATCAGGAAGCCAGAGTGACAAACTTCTCCTAGAGATTAAACAACACACATCTTTCCCTCTAGGGCCAGGAAATGATGATCAAAGTAAGGACCAGAGTTCCCCCAAAGCAAACTGCAGCCATTCTCAGCAACAAGGTCTAGAGCGCCTCCAGATGATAACAGCCAAGTTCATATCAGGGGAGTCAGTATGACTAGCTCCTCCAGGAGAACCAACAGCTCCAAACAACACTTAGGAGAACTCACAATGCTAACTCTTCCTCTCCACGTTTCCATTTATGCAGGCAGTTTTCCTTAGGTGGGCCATCTAAACTCAGTACCATGCTAATTTAATTCCGCTGGTGTTAACTTGACCACCAGTTTTTAATCTGTAACAATAAACTTAAGTGAAAACCTGAGAAAAAGACCTACAATTTCTATTTGTGTATGTGGCATATAGCCTCATAGGCACAGTGACGAAACAAATGGTTTGGGAATATATTCTTCCTAAAAAAAAAGGTAGAGCCGGGCATGGTGGCTCACACCTGTAATCCCAGCACTCAGGGAGGCTGAGGTAGGAGGATCATTCCAAGTTCAAGACCAACGTGGGCTACAAAGTGAGCTCACAGCCAGCCTAAACTGCATTGAGACCATGTCTCAAAAATAAAATAAATTTAGGTTTCCTATAATTATGTTCTATCCTATGAAGTACACTATCTCCTCACTCACTGTGATTCTATCATACCAAATAAATACCTCATAACTATAGTACATTTCTTCCACTCTAATTTCCAACTTGGATTCTATTAGTCTATTAATTGAGTGCTATCAAAAGAGTTAATTCACCAAAGTAATGCTGCTGACCTCTGTCAATTTACACAAATTTAGACAATGATTCTTTATAGACTAAAAACATCTCTAGGAAATAGATTTGGGGCTATGGGGTTTGAGACAGGGTTTCACTATGTAGCTAAGACTGTCCTTGAATTCTAGATATTGTTTTTCCAAATTAGAATTTGATAAAGTAACATGGATCCTAACTAGGGATGTGCATCAAAAATACCTGAAGAGTCTCCTCAAAATAATTGTAGGTAGGCCTCAGCCTCAGAGATTTTGAGGAAGCACATGAATTTTTAAAATTTCTTCAGGTGATCTTGATGCATTTCCTCAATAGAGTATATCCAGTCAATAGCAAAACTACAGTTTCTATTAAAGGGTCAAGATAAAAATTACAGAGAAGGGGAAAGTGAGACAATGCTTGCTTAACATGTCAAGGCTGTGAGTTCAAAACCAATGGGAGAAAAATGTTATCTAAGTTCCAAGCATAGTATCAAATTGGGAGATTAAGTTTCTCAAATGTCAACAGTAATTGCAACAATCACCATACAAATTAAAAAACAGTATTTTCAAAATTCCTCAGATCATGAAGAAATAACATATTAAGGTCACTCCAAGACTTTAAAATAAATACACATTTTTCATTACAGCTGAGCTTTTTGAAAAGACTTCAGAGAAATCCTTCAAGAAAAAATTTAGACTGCTTATTCATTATACTATCTAGTTTTCCTGGTGTGTTTTAATAAAGACACACTCTTTTACATCTGTATTAACTTTGTTGCTTTTCTGGATTGTGTAGTTACCCCCTCTGTATGGAGACCTGGGTCAGCAAACTTTCTGCAGAGACTTAGATAGTATTTTAGGTTTTGCAGACTATTCAGTTTCTATAGCAACCACTTAATTGTACCACTGTGGTAAGAAAGCAATAAACAAAACATAAAAGAAAAGGTATATCTCTGTTCCCATAAAAATTTATGGACTCTGACATCTGAATCCACAGTCTGTAACAGTCACACTAAGTTACTCACAAATTAACACCATTCAGGTTTAGGGTTTTTTGGGGTTTTTTTTCCCTTTAGTTTTAGTAGTGAATTAAATTAGTCAAAAAAATTATTACACTGGCCTAACCCAAACTACCAACAAAGTACTGAGTCACAGAATGTAGAGAAGAGCTATCCAAATGGCTGGGGATGTAGTTAAGTGACACTATGCTTGCAATTACACATAAGGCCTTGGGTTCCATCCCCTGTATCATGGTTTAAAAAAAAAAAGAGAGACTTCCAGGAAAACAGCAGAGTGTTAAGCAGCACAAAAAGAACCTCTGCAAGTTTTAGTGTCCAGACTCTGAAATATAGCAACATAAGAGAAGGAGAAGAGAGATGGGCCCCAGGGACATAGGAAGGATCTCAACTAAGACTTGTCTATGGAGAGAGGTAATTCAGGAATCCACAAAAATAAGAAAACCAAGGAAAGGTGCCCTGGCTGGACAGAGAGAAACAGCAAGGAAGCAATGCAGTTCTCACGCACCTCAGGTACTGGCAGGCTGGGGAGAAGGAAGGTGTGCAGCCTCCCTGTGTGCCACTGGAGGCCTTGTCAGCTGGGGAGAAGCAGCAAGGAAGCCACTTTTGCCTCCCACTCCTGCCAAGCAAGGAAGCAACGTGACATTTATGTTGTTTGACTGACTTTGCAAGCCTGGGGCCACTAGTCTGAGCAACTATTCAGGGGATAACAATATGCAATAAACAATTGTGGAAAGAAAGAAAGAACAAACCAATCAAACTCAAAAGCAGCCTATCACCATCTCTGTTGAAGCCTGAGTAGCCCATTTTCCCTAATAGGTACTGTACCTTCATTCTCATCATCATGAATATTTAATCTTTATAGCTTTCATTTATTAAATGAGGCTTAATTCTTTCAACATTCAGCAAGAAATTAGTTTAAGAAAATAAGTTTTGGGGCTGGGGATTTAGCTCAGTTACATAAGTGCCTGCCTTGCAAGCATGTGGTCATGAGTTCGATCCCCAGTAACGATTAAAAAAAAAAAAAGAAAATTTAAGTTCACTAAGGTTAGGTCAAATATCCAAGGTCAAACACGCAGAAAGCAAGAAGGCCAGTATTCAATCAAGGTTTGTTTTGGAGCCCCATAATGATGGCCTCAAACACTAAACATGAAGAACAGAGAGGATGACAAGTAAGCAAGATTTTATTTTTATGTTTACACATTCAGCTTCTAGATCATTTCACATTTTCACAGTTAGGATAAATTTGAAAAACCACCAATTCTATATTGTACAGATACATCTTTATAACTGTATAAATTCTGTCTCTGGTATCAGAATGATACCCATAGGGACAAATGCTCAACTGGATGCAATCTTGCATCTCTACAACCAGGCACCACACATAGCAATCAACAAATGTTTGCAGGTAATCATACAGTAAAAGCAATTTAAATGTATTTCTACAGTTAACGAAATAAACTATAAATGTATAGCACCATGTATGTATTTTGTCTTCTTAAAAAGAAACCAAGCTGAATTTCAAAAATGTTAGGCACGGTGACACACATTTACAGTCTGAGCTACTTGAAAACTGAGGCAGGAAGTCTTTGAGCCTAGGAACTAATAAGATCCTGTTTCAAAAAAAAACACTAAACATTCATCTTTACTTTAATAAAACTCCAATTATCCAAATACCAATAGATACGGCGGCAAAAGAAAACCATGTTTTACTTTCTTCTTTTAACTGTTACCTGAATACGGTAAGGATTAAACTCTCTAAAACTGCCGCTAAGGGTAGTTACAAAGGTTCAACTTAGCACACATTGATGATACTGAAATAACATTAGCAAAGCTCCTAGTAGCTAGTTAGCCTAGGCAGCAAAACATAAGGATCACATCTAGTTCTGACCTCCCCTTCAAATTTAAGCAAACTCTCTTTGTGTGATTTCATAGCTCTTTGTACAGATACATATTTAATACTTCACACATTACATTTTTTTATCTGCTGTGATGTCAACACTCCTCCAAAGCTTCAACTCTGACACACTCTTCACTGAATCTCTAAAATAGTTCATAGTAATTAGCATACAATATCCATTTCTAAATCACTACTACAAGCATCATATTAAAACTAAGACCAAGGTGCTGGGGATTTAGCTCAGCGGCATAAGCGCTTGCGTTGCAAGCAGGCAGTCGTGAGTTCGATCCCTGGTACCAATAAAAATGAAAAAGACAAAAAAAAAAACTAAGACCAAGACACTGCATCACTTTATGTTTGCACTTCTTTGTTAAAAACAAAATTTGAAATCTAAGAAATAAAGAGCCTTTGAAATTTAGCTGTTTGGGGCTCCTTTTGGTATAACCTTTTTGAAGATTAAACACTAATTAGAGGAAAAATATCAACTTTTAAAAACCTGTAGAAAAACCAGTAAGTTGTCTTAACAGAAGATGAAAACATCAAAAAGATCTTTTTACCTTTAACATGTACAATACTCTCATGGTCTCTGCTTATGAATACTGTACTTTCAAATGACAATAACATAAATATGGTTATAAAGGTGTTATAATTCTGTTTTTTTAAAAGGTCAACACCAGGGGGTCAGGGGTTTAGCTCAGTGGTGTAAGCACCTGCCTGGCTAGCACAAGGTTGTGAGTTAGATCCCTGGTACAAAAAAATTTTAAAAAACCACACACACACAACTTAAAAGTCAACACCAGGGCCAATGATATAGCTCAGCCACATAAGCACCTGCTTAGCAAGTACAAGGTCCTGAGTCTAATTCCCAGTACTGCCCTGCCAAGCAACATTAATTAACACAAAGTCACTGCTTTAAAACACCAGGAAGATGGGGCTGGGGATTTAGCTCAGTGGCATAAGCGCCTTGCGAGCAAGCAGGCGGTCGTGAGTTCGATCCCTGGTACCGATAAAAATGAAAAAAAACCACCAGGAAGATGATAATATTTCCAAGCATCATGCAAAGAATAGTAAGAGACAGGACATTTGATGTGTGCATGCTTTTTTAAACTACAAGATATGGGTAAATAAATAAAGTAGATAGCCTAAAGTAGTGATGAAGACACCTGTAATCCTTGAGGCAGGAGAATCCCTTGATGCAGGAGGATTGCCACAAGTGCAAGGCCAGCCTGAGCTACATAGTATATGCAAGACCTACCTGAACTACACAGCAAGACTCTTGTCTCAAACAACCGAAATAAAGATTTTTTTTGTAAATCTTTTTTTTTTGGTACCGGGATTCGAACTCACGACCTCGCGCTTGCCAGGCAGGCACTTATGCCACTGAGCTAAATCCCCGGCCCCACAACAAATTTTTTAAAAAATTGACTGATACATAAAAAACAAAATCCCGGGGCTGGGGATTTAGCTCAGCGGCATAAGTGCCTGCCTTGCAAGCAGGGAGTCGTGAGTTCGATCCCCGGTACCAATAAAAAGGAAAAAGACAGGAAAAAAAAAAAAACCTAAGTCCCAAAAGATTCGTTATCATTGGCCTACATGAATTATCACAGTGCAGGAAGATTTATAATTTTTAAGAATGGGAGGGCCAGTGATTTAGCTCAGTGGTATAAGTGCCTGCCCGGCAAGAGCGAAGTCATGAGTTCAATTCCCAGTACTAAAAAAAAAAAAAAAAAATGGAAAGGATGTCCTCAAATTGGTGTTTCATGGTGACTATCCTAGAAGAAAAATATACGACATATTAAAGCCAAGAGACTCTGATTGATGTACTTTGAATTTTTGTTGTAGCCTTTTCTTTCTTTTTATCCTTGAATAAAATGGATTTGAAAAAAAATTAAATTTTTAAAACATAAAGCATAAAGCATCCTGGTGTTTTAAAAGAGATAAAACATAAAACAAGAGAAGGCTTGTAGTGGATGATGATAGAGGCCTAAACTATGATGTAAGAAATGAAAATGATCTGAGAAAAGTTTTATGGTCAAACTCCAGTTATGCAAAGACAGTTTGTGTGTGTGTGTGTGTGTGTGTGTGTGTGTGTGCGCGCGCTGCAGCATTTATGAATTAAAGCCAGGGCTTTTGCACTGACATACATCCTCATGTCACTCCTTTTTTATTGAGACAGGGTCTCACTAAATCACTGAATTATCCAGGCTGGCCAAAACTTGTGCTCTTCCTGCCTCTGCTTCCTAGAAGTTCTGGGATTACAAGTATACACCAGCATGCCTGGTGTCAATTTTTTTTTTTTGTTTTTGTTTTTTTTTGAAAACAGAATCCACTAGCCGGGGCGTGGTGGCTCACGCCTGTAATCCCAGCACTCAGGAGGCTGAGGCAGGAGGATCGTTGCAAGTTCAAGACCAACCTAGGCTACAAAGTGAGCCCAAGACCAGCCTGAATTGCACAGCGAGACCTGTCTCAGACAAAAAAAAGAAGAAAGAAAAAAGAAAAGACAGTCCACTATTTGCTCTGGGTCTTCTCTAGAAGATGGCTTTCTCTAAGGTATGATCTTGGTCCTAGGGATAGACCCTCTGTTTACATTCAAAAGTAACTTCTCAAAAGTTGTAACAACCCAAATAAAATAGGCAGTATATCCCTCAACTGATTTCTAGTTTATTATTATCCACACAAATGTTTATCTCCACTGAGACAAATAACTTAGAAATAATTCAATTCTCAGTGTCATTTTATTTATTCACTGAGGATCCATCAGGTATCCCATATCCACATTCAAAAACATGAATCTGTATTGCATACAGTCCACTACATTATTTAACTCTTCTATTGTCATTACAGAAAACAGCATGGGACATAAAAGCAATATACAGTTCCTCCCCAGAAGAAACTTACAAGCAGTTTAAGATGACAGTTAAATATATCTACTCAGTGATTTCTACCTGCTAGGCTCTGTGCTGTAAGGATGTAAATAAAGATTAAAATCCAGGAACACATAATGAACTTAGGAGTTGGGAAGGTAGTGATGAGAAAGGAGTTAATAAAGAGAATGTAATATAAGCTGAGGGTTGACCAACTTAGCATTATAAATCAAAAGGCTAAAAAGAAGTGGAAATGACTGGTAATTTGAGGCAGTTTTTGGAAGAACAAAAAACAGTATGTTGAATGTAACATGACAAAATACCTAAATGTAAAATTTTCAGCAGCTAGGAAATACAGGATTGTTAAAAAGATGAAGCTAAAGGTAGCAAATTGAGAAATACAAAGGACAGCTATCAGAAAGTAAAGAACTATGATTTCAATTCAGAATTCAAGAGGGCTAGCAGTAAAGATACAAAGACAAAGGACTGTAATTTTAGAGGGGTCAAAATCTTATTTCTGAATAAAGGTCAATTTTCAGCACACCTTAAAGAAGAGGAACAGTCATATCTCTTACAGATATGAATAAAACCCATACCTCCTTAGACTTAATCTACGCTGAAAACCAGTATGAGTCCTGATTCATGGGAACATTCTTCTCGAGGTACAGCAATTGATTTCCAGCAGCACAAAAATAGGGTCGCATTCTTATACTCTTTTTCTTTAAGTCTTTTTTTACAATGACTTTACTACTTTTAGAAACTCTGGAAGAACTTGCTCTGCCCACCTTCAAACTATAAAGAAGGAGAAAGACAATAATTTAGCAGATACAAAATTGTTCTCTAAGAATTTTAACGATAGGCACTTTCATAAATTCTATTTTGGGAAAATTAGGTTGTCACATGAGGATTTAAATCCTACATATGAAGTCTATGAAAGATGTATGCCACATCCATACATTAGGTGCTTGCCAAGCAGCTTAATTTCAGTACATATCAAGAAATGAATACAGTCCCTACATTACCTTAGAATGTTAAAACAGGAAATAATATACAATATAATCCTCTTTATCAGGAACCCAATGAAAAGAGTCCAGTAGTTATCTTTCTAAAAACTGGTTTCTTTTTGTCTTAAGGGTACTGTGAAAAATAACCTATCACCATTTTTCTTCTCCTACTGACACCTAGAAAACTCAGAAATAAATCTGTGCAACAAGACAATTATAAAATACCTTCAGGCCTAGATCCTGATTCCATTTATCCTCCCTCCCCTTTGTTACTGCATCCTTTTTTTTTTTTTTTTTTTTTTTTTTTAAAGACAAGGCCTCATGGGGCTGGGGATTTAGCTCAGTGGCATAAGCGCCTGCCTTGAAAGCAGGCAGTCGTGAGTTCGATCCCTGGTACCGATAAAAATGAAAAAAGCCAAAAAAAAAAAAAAAAAAAAAAAAAAAGACAAGGCCTCATGTAGTTAAGGCTAGTCTTAAATTCACAGCAATCTTCCTGCCTCAACCTCCCAAGTACAGGGATTACAGGTGTGTGTCACCAATCCTGTCCCTTTTTTTTCTCTTTTAATCTGTAGTATTTTGTAGTTTTATGTGTTCTTGTAAGATGCCTTAAGTGAAGAGTTACAAATGAAATACAGAGACTAAAAATGTAAATCAAATTTAAAAAAAAAAAGGACAATGGTAGAACTCTAGTTTTCAAAGTTCAATTTTTAAAAATTACTTGGATGGGGGTTATGTTTCAGTAGTAGAGCCTGTGCTTATCAGCATATGTGAGGCGCTGCGTTTGATATCCAGCATTCATGCTTGCCAACATCCCGTTACTGAGTAGTCAAACAAAAACTTTTTTTTGAATCGAACTCATGACTTCACGCCTGCCAGGCAGGCACTGTGCCACTGAACCATAGCCTGAGCCAAAAAACTTTTTTGGGGGGAGGGGACCTAGCGCTTGCCAGGCAGGTGCTTATGCCCCTGAGCTAAATCCCCAGTAAAAAAAACATTTTTTATCTAAATTTTAAACCATTTATTTGCAACCTCTGAAAAAGGCACTTTTTTTTTTTGGTTCTGGGAATCAAACTCAGGACTCTGCCTTTGCCAGGCAGGCATTGCACTGCTGAGCTATTTATCTCTGGACCTCAAAAAAGACACTTGATGAATATAGTGCTAATAAACTGGATGGTTCAGATTATAAATTTTCAATTCTTCTGTGTAAAATATTTTTGGAACGAGGGTATATGTAGCAGATGAAATATGCAAATATCTTGCTTTGCACAGAATTTAATGATTTACAAGCTGTTTTCAAATCTTTTTAAATCTTCAATTGTGCTGTTGGATAGTCAGTCCTCACAGCTACCTGCACAAAAATGTAGTTATCACAAGCTAATGCTTATGGAGAACAATGCTAGTGATATAAACAGGTGACACAGGCAAGATGGTAATTTTTCCACATTATACCAATTTTGTTTATACAGTAAAGTAAAATATTTTTACTAAGAAATAGGTTCTTTTCTACTTTTCTTGAATATTGTAGCTTTCTACAACTATACTTTCCCTCCACTTTTGATAGACACATTAGAAGAGAATTGATTAAAAAAAAAAAACAAAAAAAACTAAAAGTTTAAACCAGGAATGGTAACATACACTGATAATCCCAGTACTTGGGAGGCTGAGGCACAAAGATTACAAACTCAAGGCCCAGCCTGGGCTACAAAGTAATTCAGGTATCAAAACAACAACAACAAAACCAAGACGTGAGAAATACAAAGGACAGCCATCAGAAAGTAAAGAACTATGATTTCAACTCAGAATTCAAGATGCTCTGTGTACAGCATCACAGAGGGGTAGGAACCTGTTTCACTGAAGAATTATGTTCATCTAAAGCAGGGTAGCTATGACTCAGTTTGGGACAACTTTTGCCAGTTTTTTCTAAATTTTCAGGATAATCCAAAAATAAGAGACTTTATGCAAAATAGTTAATTTTTAAGTACTGGTTCAAAAAAATTTTTTTTCAACTAAAGCCAAGAGAAACACATTTATAAACTGAATCTGGCCTACAGTCTGCCAGAATACAACCCTTAACTAGATTCTGAAAGATAAACACAGGTTTGAATGGTTAAAGAACTAAGAAAGCAGAACAACATGGGCATGATGTTAAATACCCCAGCATTCCAAAAGCTGAGGCAGAAGGATCACCAGGAATAAAATAATTGATGGCATAACACTGATGCCAACAATATTATCCTTGCTTTATTCAATCCAAATCATAAAAATTACAATTATATTTCACTAACATGAGAATAAATTTTGCACTGCAAAAACAAATCGAGGATGGGCATGTAGCTCAGTGTGCCTATCGTGCATGAGGCCCTGGGTTCAATCCTCAGTACCACAAAAACAAAAACTTGGCCATGTACCATGTGTGACTGGGCAAATTTTCAAACTTCTGGAAGTCTATTTACCCATTTATAAAAAGATGTTAAAACAGCTGGGTGTGGTGGCTCATGTGTGTCCCAGCACTCAGGAGGCTGAGGCAGGAGCATTGTTCTGAGTTCGAGACCAGCCCGGGCTACAAAGTGAGCTCAAGGCCAGCCTGAACTGCATAGTGAGACCCTGTCTCAAAAAAAAAAAGACGTTAAAACTTGCCTCAACTGTTGTAGTGAGGCTTAATGAAACAACATTGAGTGGCTGTCTACAGGCTGGAGATGCAGCTTGGTAGCACTGCACTTGCCTAACTTTTTGAGGACCTCAGTTGGACTCCTAACACCAAGAAATAAAAAAATAAATAAATCCACAGGTTGTCTATCCTTGGATTTCCCTCACTACAGCTCAGGAACAATAAAGTGACACAAAGACAATAATTTTACTTTTACATACATAAGCAAAGTTTTGTTTTCATAGCATCCAAACATAGAAAACAAATGTTTTACCATTACAAGAAAGTAAAAAGTAAACTTGTTACTATTATCTTTTTTTTTTTTTTTTGCAGTACTGGGGATTGAACTCACTACCTTGCGCTAGCCAGGCAGGTGCTTATGTCGTGAGCTAAATCCCCGGCCCTATCATCTCATCTTAATCATGTTTATTATCAACAAAATAACAGCCAACATTTAGTAAGTACTACACACTAGGTGCAGTCTCTAGGCTTTGTAATGCATCAACTCATTTGATACACAGACAAAACATTTTGTATTAGCTGTAACAAGAGAAAAAGTAGTAAGCATTGCAACATGAACTCAGGAAAATTTCTTCCAGACAAAAAAACTAGAAAAGGCTGTCTGGAAAAGAGAATCTGGTTTACACATTTTAACGATAGACAGGGGAAAGAGAGAATGAAAGTAGTACATGAACAGGAAGTACAGAATCTTCCTAAGAATGAATTAAAAGAGATATAATAGGCAGAAAAAAGTTGAAAAGGTGAGTTAAGACATTAAAAGTCTTTTGAGGGTCCATTTATGATTGAACTAACATCTCCTAACTAACATATTTTGCCATTTTACCTTCTTCACTTTCATCTACAAGCCTAGTAAAAAGCTTGTGACAAATTTCTGGCAAGAAAGTACTTATAAAGGGCTCAGAAAATTTCATTTAGCTGCTCTGTGTAATTATCTTGTGCAACTCTTCCTCTTATTCTCTACTACAACTAATGACAACCAGTTTCTCAATTCCACTTATTCAAGCTACAAACTACAGTCTAAATGTCCCTCTCACCATCATAGCACTCATTCACAATTTTACCTCCTCAGCTTTTCTCCAGTCAATAATCTACACTGCCACTGTCTTATTTCAAGCACTAATCATTCTTTCTTGAGGAAGGCTAAGTAATCTCTAATCCCCCAAATCTGTATTTCTCACTGCTACTCACGTAAGATACAAAACCTGTCATAATGCCTGCTTCAACTTGTTTAATGGCTTCCAAGTTGGCTATTACAACTTACATAGAATTTTACCAATATACCTCTCCTCATAAAATCCTTTCTGCCAAACTACGTACTTTACCAGCATATACTCAACAGTCTTTTAAGCTTCTGAGTCTGAGTGTGTTGCTGTTATTACTATATTGCCAATTATACAATCTTTTTTCTTTCTTTCCTTTTTTTGGGATAGTGGGGTATAGCATTGAGGCTTGAACCAAGGAAGCACTGAACTATATTCTCCGTCCTTCTTAAATTTTATTTTATTTTTACTTATTTATTCTGGTCTTTCTTGAGGCAAGGTTTTACTCCATGATTCAGGCTGACCTTGAACTCACTTTGTAACCCAGGTTGATCTCAAACTCATGGTGATCTTCCTCTCTCAGCCTCCCAAGTGCTGGGATTTCAGGTGCGCCTGGCTCTAAATTTTATTTTAAAATGGGGTCTTCTTTAAAATGCTGGTCTTCTGAGTAGCTAGGGTTACCGATGTGTACTACTGCACCCAGTTGCAATTAGGCATTCTTCAGAATTCAGTTGACGTATTCTCCTTCAAATGTCTTTAATGTGGAGATCTGATGAGCCCTGCAATAGCCTGCATGACAAGTATCACACACCACATATATCACAATAATTGAGGACACAGACTTAAACTACTATTTAAGAACACTGCATTTTCTACCATTTCATCATTTTATTAAAAAAAAAACATAGAAAATCTGAGAAAACTCAAATGGTCTAACTTCAAATTTTCCATTTTATAATACTGAATAGCAAAACAATGTATTTTAAAAGCTGAAGCTCAGCACAATGGTGCACACCTGTGGTCCCAGCATGCCGGAGGCTGAGGCATTCAAATTGCCCTTAGTTCCAGGCCGGCCTGAGCTACACAGTCAAAAAACAAAGCTCAGGCTAAGTTCAAGCTCGGCCTGAAATACACAGTGAAAGCCTGTCTCAAAAACAGAAAAATTTAAAAAAAAAAAAAAAAAAAAGCTCAGTGGTGTAAGCCCCTGCCTGACAAGCACAAGGTCATGAATTTGATCCCTGGTACTAAAAAAAAAAGAAACCAGAAAAACTAAGGTGGTGGAGCCAATTCTGGTGGCACACACCTGTAATCCCAGCACTCAGAAGTCTGAGCCAGGAGGATCACACAAGTTCAAGGGGTTACATAGTGAGTTCAAGGCCATTCGAACTACACAGTGAGACCCTGTCTCAAAAACAAAACCCAAAAAATTAAAAATTAAAAGTTGACAAATCTAAAAATAGGGAGCTAAGATTTATCCAAAGAGTTGACTAGGTGGTAAGGATATAAAAATTTAATTTAAAAAACTAGATATAATAATGCTAACAAATTCTGTCTTTAATGATTCACCCCTTCAAAATCTTTCAGTATTACCACAGTGCTGTTATCTTATAATCTCACATCCAAAATAAGGACACAGATACGACCAATAAACTATTATTAAAGCTTACTGGTCCTTTGAACTTGAGCTAAATTGAGTTTTTGGTACAATGGTATTGCCTTAAAGGGAAATTACCTCCAACTATCAAAAAAATTACAAGAACCTATAAATTTAGAGATTAAAACTATTTCCCACTTTAGTTCTCATTTTTATGGAAATACCATAACACATCTCCAAGGCATTAAATACATCACCAGCATAGATTACATCTGAGATCCAAAACTCTTTAAAGAAGCCACATGATGGCGAATGCCTGTGATCCCAGCAGGAGAAGCTGAGGCAGGAGGATCCCAGCAAGTTCAAGACAGGCCTATACTACATGGCCAAACTTTTTGTCTAAAAAAAAAACACAAAAAACAAAACAAAACAAAAAAACCCTTTAAAGAATATTGCTTTTAGAAGAGAGACAAATAGGAAATAGTTGTTCAAATATTTCCCCAAACTTAAAAAAAAAGAATACTGCTTTAAAAAATATGGCGAATGCTTTTCTACATCCAACCAATTCACTGTCTGTATGAAGTTTACCTCCTCAATACTTGTTAACTTATTTTTATTGTGTCCATCTTTATTACCACTACCAGACGTCACTACACACCACTCTTAATCTGCACTTAAGCACAACAGGTTTCTCTAAACCCAGTTTTGGTTTGCTAACATCTATCTACTACATGACTCTTAGAGAAACGATAGTGAATCTTTCAGAGCTTTCAGTGATACAAAGGACCTGCTTTGCAGCACTGTCCTAGATACATCTGATCATATTATTTCTCTACTCAAAATCCTTTAAAAAGAGTGTGGCCCCTGTAAAACCGGCACTTAGGAGGCTAGGCTAGGAGGATCACAGTGACTCTGAGGCCAGTCTGGGCTACACAGGGAGTTGCAAGGCTAGCTTGAACTACATAGGGAGACCCTGGATCATAAACAGTGGGGGCAGTAAACTGGATAGGGTGGCACATACTTGTAATCCCAGCTCTGAGAGGTTGAGGCGGGAGCACAAAGTCAAACCCAGTCTGGGGAATTAAGCAACCTAGCAATACTTTGTCTCAAAGATTTTTAAAGGGACTAGGGATGTAGCTCAATGTGAAGATCCTGGGTCCAATGCCAATACTGGCAGTGGTGGGACAACCTTTACTGGCTTCCTAATTTTTTTTAATTTAACAAACAAATATAGCACTTACTATATATTAAGCACTATTTTAAGTATTTCACAAATATTCTCTTACTCCTTACAATAATCCAGCCCATCATAACACAACCATGTAAACAGCAGAGCAAACTGAAGCCACCCATCTAGGCTCCAAAGTCTGGGCTCTTGGCCACCACCAGACTATTACGCCTCACTTCCTAAGGTCCACTTGCTTTGTAAGAACTTCCATTAGTAGCTGGCTCCTGCCAGCATTCCAAGTTTCATTTCTAATCAAGCCTCACCTTGCCCACACTGCAGCCAGCCCTTTGTAGTGTTACGCCTTTCCCTATTTTATAACTTTGATGATTCTACTCTTATCTCTATCTCTATTCTACTCTATCTGAAGAATCTTTGAGTACTGTATTACAGATTCCTATTATAGATTCCTATAATGAAATACTACATTAAATAATTTTGATAAAAAATGAAATTTTAAATGCCTCATAAAGATGGTAAGCAACAATAAAATCTTTTGTCATTAACCATACTAGCTAGGCATATGCATCAACAGAACAGTATGTTTTAGAATTCAAACCTTCAATATACCTAAAGGTTATCCCATCACAACACATACAAAAAACAGCCCAAACAACTTTCTCCAACTTTGATCCTATTTCTTATCCCTTCATAATATTCATCCCCTTGACAACCCCTCCCCCAATCAACTCCTTTCTGTTCTCATTCCTTAGCTCCTTTATTCCTCATACTCAACTAATTTTACATACTCTAAATTAATTTTCCTCAAATTCATTCTTTGAAATCTGTATTTCTACTTAAAAAAAAAAAAGTAAAATCCCAAATGAGATTGTCTAAATGCTACAGTGAAGGATAAAACAGAAAAATAAACTCAAGAACTAATTAACTGTAATTCTCAAGAATTGTCTTGCTATCAAATTACAAATTCTCCTTAAGATAAATACCTCTTTCAGGACATGGACTAGTAATCAGTCAAAAAATTTTGTTTTCTGGTGCAGTATTTGAAACTTATTTTGAGGAAAAGGGAAAACAGAGGGAATTCACATACTAGCATAGAACTAATAAACAAGATACCCTATTTGCTATGCTCCACAGAGCATAGCAGCTTCTCAGTAAATTCCAAAATAGGAAGCTTTTCTCCAAAATTGGAAGTCAACCTCAGTCTAAAAAACAAACTTCACTCTCAGTATTCTCTTTTTTTTTTTGAGACAAGATCTTGTTATATAGGTCAGGCTGGCCTTGATTAAACTCACTATGTGGGCTGGGGATTTAGCTCAGCGGCCTAAGTTCCTGCCTTGCAAGCAGGCAGTTGTGAGTTCAATCCCTGGTACTGATAAAAACGAAAAAGACAAAAAAAAAAAAAACTCACTATGTAGTCCCAGGCCGGCCTTGAACTTGTGGTGGTCATGCCTCAGTCTCCCAAGTACTGGGAACAGGTGTGCTCTCAGTAATTTCTACAGCAATATATAATACACTTAAATGCATCTCCCATGGTCCAGGGATTTAGCTCAGCAGCATAAGCACCAGCCTTGCAAATGTGCAGTCGTGAGTTAAATCCCCAGTACCAAAAGAAAAAAAAAAAAAATGTATCTCCGAGCCAGACATGGTTGCATCTACCTGTAGTCCCAGCTACTCAACTGGACAATAGCAAGACATTGTTATCAAAAAAAATTTGGGGGGCTGGGGATTTAGCTCAGCGGCATAAGCGCCTGCCTTGCAAGCAGGCGGTTGTGAGTTTGATCCCTGGTACCGATAAAAAACGAAAAAGACAAAAAAAAAAAAAAATAGTGTGGAATAAGATCAGTTAAGGCGAGCCTGGACTACACAGCAAATTCAAGGCAAGTTTGAATTACATGGCAAGGCCATCTGAAAAAAAAAAAGAAAGACAAAACACTACATGAGTTTATGGGTTTTTCACTGAATCAAGGACTTGCACTACCTAATGACAGCCTCTAATATGATAAGTGCATTTTACCTCTGTGGCACTTTTTCCTAAAGCATGGATTCATTCTAAATCATAAAAATAATAATAAAAAAAAAAAGGTTGTAGGTTATTCTATAAAGCATTTGACCAGTTCTACTTTAGATTATTAAAGATACAAAAAACAAAATACTGATAACCTGTCACAGACCAGAAGATTAGGAAGATATGACAACCACATGCAACATGGTATCTTAGATTGGACCTAGAACAGAAAACAGACATGAAAGGAAAAACAGGTGAAATGCAAATACTTTGAAGGTTAGCTAATAGTAATAGCTCAAAGTTAGTTTAATACTGACAAATATATCACAGATATTTAAGATATTTACAATATGTAAAATTAGGTATCAAGAACTTTCCATACAATTCTTAACTATTCTGCATACTTACTTATTCAAAAATATCACAATTTCGCTTTTTTTTTTTTTTTGTAGTACTGGGAACTGAACTCAGGGTCTTGGGCATGGCAGGTAAGTATTCCAACACTGAACTACAGTCCTAGCCCTTTTTATTTTTTTAAGTTCTGAGACAGTGCCTCTAAACTTCCCAGACTGGCCTCACACTTTCTGCCTCTATCTCCCAAGTAGCTGAGTACCTGCCACTACTCCCAATATAAGTTTATTTTTTAAAAGAGAGGGAAGGGTGCTCACTCCAGCAACACATATACTAAAAGAAAAGGAAGGCAGGGCATGTAACTCAGTAATAGCATACTTGCTAGCATACTCAAGGCCATGGTTTGATACCCACCAGCACATAAATAGAAAAGAAAGCATAAGAATTTTTATACTAATGATTAAAATTTCAAATAGAAGCAGGTCATGCTGGCACACACCTGTAATCCCAGCACTTAGGAGTTGAGGCAGGAAGATCACTGCCAGTTCAAGAACAGCCTGGGCTACAAAGTGAATTCAAGGCCAGCTTGAATTGCATAGCAAAACCCTGTCTCAAAAAGAAAGAAAAAAAATCAAACAGAAATCCCACCACTCTGGCAGGCTGAGACAGGAGGATCATAAATTTGACTTCAACCCAGGCAACTTTGTGAGACCCTGTCTCAAGATTAAAAATTTTTTTTTAAATTTTAAAAGCCAGAATATAGTTCAGAAGGCCCAGGATTCAACTCCAAGCAGCCAGCAAACAACAAAAAAACTTCTGATTGTAGCTAGCCCACAATGGCACCTGCCTGAAGTTCCATCTGCTCAGGAAGCTGAGGCAAAGAATCATTTCAAAAAACTCCATAACACTGACTGAATAGTTTCAGTGTCTTCCTTTTTAAAAAAGACACTCCAATGCTGAGTAATGTGCTATATGCTTGCAAGTCTACTGCTATTGTGGCCAGTCTAGACAATTTAGCAAGACCTTGTCTCAAGAAACAAAAAGAGAAGCCAGCAGGGTGGCTTACGCCTATAATCTCAGCACTCCAGAGGCTGAGGCAGGAGAATCCTTGAGTTTGAGACCAGCCTGGGCTACAAAATGAGCTCAAGGCCAGCCTGAACTGCATAGAGACCCTGTCTCAAAAAGACAAAAACAACAAAACAAAACAAAAAAAAGAGAAAGAAGCCAAAGCACGGTAGCTTTCCAGCACTGGGAGGCTGAAGCTGGAGGATAGCAAATCTGAGCCTAGCCTGGGTAACTTAAATACTCAGTACGAAAGCCCTAGCATTAGTACTAAAAATAAATAAACCAAGAGAGACTGAGGATAGATCACTTAATTAGCATTCTGGAGACCCAGGGACTATGGGGGGGGGGGGCTAATAATAAAAAGTAATCCAAGATTTATAGGCCTAATTTATTATTTAATAGTCACAAATATCCTGAGTTAATGTCAGCATCATCTATTATAATTAATAATATAATTATAAGAAAGAGTCTCAGTATGTTGGCCTCAAACTCATGATGATCCTCAACTCATGATGATCCTCCTGTCTCAGTCTACCAAACCCTGGGATTATAGGCATGCACCATCAGGCCCAGCACTGTTTGGTGTATTTTTGATAAAATAAAAATATAGAAAGATAGTTAGATAAAAGATACATGTTGGGATGGAACCATAGTTCAGTGAGTGAGGGCTTGCTATACATCAAAACTGGATTAATCAGTAATGTATAAACTCTTAACTAACATAAACTTTCTATAATGCTTTCAAAAACTAAAATTGTTGGGGCTGCAAGTGTAGCTCAGCAGTAGAGTACATATATGAAGCATAACACATTGAGTTCAATCGCAGCAAACCCCTGCTGAAAAATTAAAATTGTTAAAATTTTTCCCAGATTCCCATTTCACTATTATCAAAAGATAATCTCTCAGAAAACTTAAAAGCCTCAGTTTACTGCCAATTCTTATTAAATACCCTGGCTTGGAACTCACTTCGATCCTCCCTACCTCAACTCCGGAGTGCTGGGATTACAGGTGTGCACCACCATACCCAGTCTGTTATTTTAGTATTTTTCAAACAGGTCAAAATAAGCCAGGTTGGGCTTGAACTTGCAATCCTCCTGCCTCAGCCTCCCACAGTGCTATGATGTATTTCTTATATATCGATCCTGTTCTTTAGGACAATTTAAAATCTCTCCAGAGGTACACTTTTCTCCCCAACCTCCACCACCTGATTCTGCAGAGATCACCAGAGTTAACTATTACAAAAAGAACTTTTAATAGTACATCCCCTCAACCCACAGTGCTTGGAATCTGAATGCAGCACCTAATATATTAGGCAAGTGCTCTTATAATTCACTGCACTATACCTCTTCAGGTCCGGCATATTTCTTTTCACATAAGCCAACATTCAAATAATTGTGACAAGTTTTACTTATTATCTTTAAAGGAATATTGGGCACCTCCCAGCAGTTCTTACTCAAGTACCTAAGGTCTTATGTATGCAAAATAAAAACAGTCAATAATACAAGACCATATGTTAATATATGTCAATTTAAATAAAGCAGGTAGGGCCAGGGTTATAGCTCAGCAGCATAGTGCCTGCCTGGTATGTGCAATGTTCTCAGTTCAATTCCTGGTACCAAAATAGAAAGACAGGAGACAGGGGAGAGAGGGGAGAGTGAGAGAGATAGAGAAACAGAAAGAGAGAGACAGAGACAGAGAGAAAGAGAGAGAGAGACAGAGAGAGAGAGAGAGAGAAAGCATGCAGGCAGGCGAGCAATAAATACGACAGATTGTCACCATTTTAGAAAGCAAAGAAAATTAGGGAGAGGAGCAAAAGTTGAAGAGAAGGTAGGGGAAAGGGAAAAAAAAGAAATTATAACATGTACAGGTACAAATTGCCTATAATGAATATTACCATTATGTATACGTAAAATGCACCAACAAACAATTTAAAAAATAAAATTAAGAAAATTAAAGATAAGGGGCTGGGGATTTAGCTCAGCAGCATAAGCGCCTTCCTTGTAAGTGTGCAGTCATGAGTTCCATCCCTGGTACCGATAAAAATGAAAAAGACAAAAAAAAATTTAAATTAAATTAAATTAAAGATAAGTAACCCAACAGATATAAAAAAAGATGATGCAAGTGAATACACAAGTGATTGTATTTATCTCATTCTAGTCATTAAGCTAACTTGCTGACTTAAGAAATTTCCAGAAACCAGTCATCGTGGCACACACCTGTAATCCTAGCACTGGGAGGCTGTAGGAGGATCACTGCAAAGTCAAGACCAATCTGGGGGCTGGGGATTTAGCTCAGTGACCTAAAAGCCTGCCTGGCAAGTGCAAGGTCATGAGTTCAATCCCAGGTACCAAAAAAAAAAAAAAAAAAAACCAATCTGGACTACAAAGTAAGCTCAAGGCTAGCCTAAACTACATAGCAAGACCCTATTTCAAAAAGACCAAAAAATAAAATAAAATAAATCAGAATTTTAATTCTCTCTATGGTCAGAGATGGTGGCACAGGCCTGTAATCCCAATAGGATGATTACTTCAAGCTCTAGGCCAGCCTGGGCTACCAGGTGAATTCAAGACCTGCACAGTGAAACCCTGCCTCAAAAAGACCAAAAAAGAAAAAAAGAAAAAGAACTTTAATTTTCTCTATAAAAATACCTTGAAAATAGCCAAAAATAAATGACAGTGAATACCAAGTTCAAAATTTACAACATTTTAGAGAAATGTTAAGTGATCATACTTTAGAGAATACTTTTGCAGAAGTATCTTTGACAAATGCACATTCATCCTTAGCCAAGTATGTTTCAACAAAAAGTTACATTTATTCATTTACTTATTTACTTATTTATTGGTACTGGGGATCAAACTCACGACCTTGAACTTGCCAGGCAGGGGCTGTGCCAGCTCCAGCCCAATCACCATCTTTTAAAAAGAAAACAATAAATCAAAATAGTAAGTGCTTATGATATCTACAACTAGCAAGAATGAATCGTAAATCATACCAATTAAAATCTACAACTGTTATGTCATGGATAAAAATTATATACATGGCAGAAGTTAAACTAAGGTTCCATTTTAATAGCTAGGCAAAGTGTCATACCTAATCAGCAACAAAGCTAGAATAATCCAAAAAAGCTTCACTGCAGGTAACTACTAGGCTTATATAATACAGCATCTTTCTTCAAGAAATACAGATTTCTTAACATGTTTGGCCTTAGCCAGGTGTGGCTGTACAAGCCTGTCATCCTAGCACTTGGACACTAAGGCAGTAGAATTGTAACTTCAAGGCCAATCTTTGCTACACGGTAAAACCCCGTCTCAAAAATCAAAAAATGTTTGGCACTTAATATTCACAATATTGTGTATTGGCATTACACAATAATATTCACAACTGTAGGTACACATTTTATTTCCAGGATTCATATTGTATTGTGTACTATTAGTTTGTGGTGGATGTGGGAGTTTTTCTGCTTTTTTATTTGTTTTTTGGTGATGCTGGAGATGGAACCAAGGATCTTGCAGAAGCCAGGCAAGCACTCATCACTGAGCCATAGTCCAATCCTAGATTTATTTTAAATCAGGCAATTTTCAAGTTAAAAAAGAAAACAAAAACGGTAACAGCTGTATTGTATAAGACGTAAGAACAATGGCAAAAAATTTTTACTTCAAACATAATTCTCTTTTCAAAGTAGATAAAAATGGGGCTGGGGATTTAGCTCAGCGGCGTAAGCGCCTACCTTGCAAGTGCGCGTGGTTGTTGAGTTCAATCCCTGGTATCAGTAAAAAAAAAAAAAAAAGTAGATAAAAACATGTTACCTTCATAATGAAACATTTTCATAACATCTCAGGGCAAGTTAAAATCTCAGTCTAGGAATGTAGCTGTGTAGTAAAGCATTTGCCTAGCATACAGAAGATCCTGAAAAGACACACAAGGGCATGTGCAAGCGCGCGCGCGCGCGCGCACACACACACACACACACACACACACACATCATTTGGTCAGCTTAGTTTTGTTTTGTTTTTTGTCTTTTTGAGACAAACTCTTCACGATGCAGTTCTGACTAATATTAAGCTCACTTTGTATTCCAAGCTGGACTCAAACTCCCAAAATTCCTCCTGCCTCAGCCTCCTGAGTGTTGGGATTATAGGTGTGTGCCACCATGTCTAGCTCGGTCAGCTTATCTTAAAACCCACAGAGCTTCAAGTCTGTGGCAAAACGTGTATGACTCACTGACGTAGAACTCAATAACTCAATGGGAAGAACTGGAAAATTTACTCTAAGATTTTGTTTTGAGTTTTTTTTTATAAAGACATCTTTACCTTAATGCTGACAACTTGTACAGTGTTTACAATTTATTTATTAAAAGGACAAATGGTGAACAATATGAACCACCTATAAGCAAGTCTTAATTTTTTCCTAGAAATCTAAAAAGCCATAAAATAGAATCATGTACACATATACACACACAATAAAGATGGTGAAAACATTATGCTTTAATATAATGTAGACAATGCAAAATGGATGTTCTAAACTAGAAAAATTATAAGATATTGATTTTTCCTTCCCAAAATATCTTCAAACGTTTTATACTAGTTATTTTACCTGAAATATTTATACAACAGAAATTTTAAATGTCAAATAATCCTACAAAAATGTTTTTGTTCTCATGAAAAGTTTGAAAACATAGCATGAAAATTTTTAAAAAGCTGACCTCCAAATTAAACAGAAGATTCTATCACATTTATGGAAATATATAGTGCTCTCTTAAACTCTTGATCACTGAAAAATCATCATTCTGTGTTTTTGTAACTACAAATAGTAGAGATGGGGAAATGTCATACATACAACACAGTGAATTATTCCCAACCCACTCATCCTCACCATACTAACACTTCTACATTTTAATCATTTTAAGAGAAAAATGTAAAAATAGATCATAAATTGACACTCATAAGGTTTATCAGAATATTTACCACATAAATTCAAAATTCTTTTAAAATTGTCTACTCTTATGAATGCATGATACAGGACATTAAAGTGACCTACTCTCTAAGTGGTACCTTACAAAAAGGTCTCTTTCAAAGGGCAACACAAGAGAAAAAGTCTATATAGTGCCTTTAGTGCAAATTATTGTTCCCTCATTTTTGATGTTCATTATTTAAAAATGAAAAATAAAATTGAAAAATAGATGACTGTTTTACTACAAACTAAAGACCCATTTGTGGTATTCTTACTTTTTTTTTTTGCAGTATACCTACTGCTATTTCTTATCAAATATTCTGGTTTATCAATGTAATGCTTAGTTGACCAAAACAATAAAAATAAGTCAAGAATACATATATATGTATATATGTGCATAAAACGCAGAAGGAAATATATAGACAATAAGTGTCTTTTTTGGACCAGGAACACTGCTCTTTAACCCAATTATTCAAAGCTCACCTTGCAGAAAAAGGGAAACATGATATTTTAAGATTTACTACAAAGAAATGCCTTTGTCATAGCAATAATTAGTATAAAATAACCTTACCAAATATAAGGAAGAAAAAAATGCTATGAAAGGGCAGTCTAGCATTTAACAGCTTCAGCTCTCTTACTCCACCCAGTCTTCTCGGCTCAATGGCTGTTCACAGCATCCACAAATATTAGCCATTTTTTTTAAAAGAAAGTGGGAGGAGGTACTAAACAGGGCTTTCTCCAGCAAATCAACACATACAGAAATATTTTATATGAAAAATTGGGTTCCTTTCTCTGATGTTAAAAAAAAATACCAGCTTTAGATTTGTTTTAGGAAATCTTCCTTTTCAAAACAATCCAAACAATGATCATTTATAACAGAACATGAAAAAATAAATCACCCTAAATACAGATTACTAGTCTGCTTTAACAAAAACCACAATTTGCAACTATCAATTATTTTATGAAAGTGCATCTTGAAAGACACCCATTGGAGACTGAATGCCAGCTAATACCTTAAAACCAAACCAGTATCTTCGAAGTAAAAGCTTTTACTATACATAACATTTTATCACTACCCATGTAAAAAACATTCCTGATTAAGTGACTGAACTCTGCAGCAATCAAGCTCTACTGCAGGGGGGAAAAAATTCAGCAAACACTACTGTGGCATAAGGGGTGGATGACAATATTACTGGTATAAAAGGCCCAAACACTGTCTCCTCCGCCCTAGTCTTAAAAAGATATTCACACAAAACAATCCATCCTCAACAACAGAAATACCAAAATTGGCACAAATTTGTTTAGGCTCTAAAATGTTATGAGTCTTAAGCACTGTAGCCTTAAGTAGAGGCTGGAATAATAGCAATGTATTTTCTAACAATTGCCCCTTAAGGCAAGGGGAGGGGGGTGCTTGGCATGACATCGCCCATCAGAAAGACCACAATTCAAGTTCCTTGTCTTCAAAAGCACTATTTCTTAACCGAAGGACTGCTATGAATGGAATCCAAATCCCAATCTCAAAGGAAAACCTACTACCCTCTCCTCCCTGAGAGTTTCTTGCTAAGTCACTGAAGAAAAGGCAGAATAATAAATAAAGCCAGATACCTCTCTCTTCTAGCTCAGATACTGATAACCTCCTCCTTCTTTCTGCTGTGATGTTTAGAGTCAAAATTTGCCCAACACCTCAAAGGCATTTTCTCACCTGGGAGGCTAAATACATCCAGGTACTGCGTCTCCTAAAGGAGTGGGGAGAAGAGATTAGAGGAAGGGGAACAGCAAAGGACCTCGAACCTCAATGTTAACGTCAAAAGGCAGCTCCCGTGCGAAAAGCGAGCGGTAAGGGAAACCCTGCCGACAGAGAGGGCGGATACTGTAGACAGTGCAGGGGGTCGGAGCCCTCGTCCTTACTGGATGCAGAGGTTGGACCACTGTACCTGGATGCCAGGGAGGTGGCGGGCCATCCTGCTCACATCAACCTCATCCTAAGGACAGGTTGGGGACCGAACACCTGGGAGGCCAGGCGGATGCCCGAGCCCAGGCCTCGAGCTGAAAGCCACGGAGGGGTGGGGACTGCAGAGTTCGCCTCGGTAGCCGGGCAGAGGAGGAAGGCCGAGCCCTTTCCCCACGATCGGAGAGCGACCTGCTTCCCACGCCCTTTCCATCCAAGAATACTTTTCTTGCTAAGTCACCGAGGGAGGAGGCCGATCCCCGTCCGGAGGGCCGCGGAAAGAGTCGCAGTGGTCTCGGCAGCCACCGAGACCGGACCGGGAGGACAGGAGCGAGGGCAGCGCCCTCCCCAGCCAGGCCCCCCTCCTCTGAGCCTCTCACTCAACGGCCGCCGCGGCCGCCATTTTGAGAGCGCTGAGAGAAGAAGAAGGAGGCGGCGGCGGCAGGGGGAGGGGAGAATGGGAGGGAGGGGACCGGCGCAGCCACATCGTCAAGCCGCCGGGCCCGGCCCGCAGCGCCCAAGCGCGGTGAAGGGGACTGAGGGGAGGGCGCAGGCCCTTGGCGCCTTACCGAAGCGCTGCACCGCCGCGTCCGCAGAGCCTCTTCCGTCCTTCACTCCCATCCACCGGCGGGGGAGGGGGGAGGGAGAGGGAAGGGAGGAAGGAGGGAGGGAGGGAAGGAGGGAGGGGGAGGATGGCGCGCTGGGCCCGGTCCCGGGGAGGGGGAAGGGAGGGGAGCGGGCGGGCTCCTCAGCCGTTCCGGGGCTCGAGCCCAAGCCCAGCGCTCGCGGTTTCTCTCGCTCGCGCCCGAGCGCTCCCCTCCTGCTCCTCCTCACTCCCTAAACCCTAGGGCCGCTGCTTGTTCGCCCCCTCAATCGCTATCTCCGCCGCCGGACTCCGCCGCCGCCCCGCCGCTCCAGCTCCGTCAGTCACAGGAGCTGCCCCAGCGCCCTGACGTCACCGCGCCGCCGCCGCCGCCGCCACCGCCGCCGCCGCCGCCCCAGACCCGCCAGGAAGAGGGAGGGGAGCAGAGGAGGGGCTTTGGCGCATGCGTAGGGGCTGCCTTCATCCCGACGGGCGGGACACGGCGGCCAGTGCGGCTTGGCGATACCGAGGGCTCTGTGGACGAGCGTGCGCACGAGGCGCTGCTTTTCTCGCGCCCTCGTGCAGCTGAAACCTTGAAAGACACCCTTTTTTCCTAGACCCTGACTGTGGTGTCCCCTCACGAACTCTGGTCTCGTTCGCACCCTCCCCCGCGCCTTTGCCCTCGTACTGCGCTCTCCCCGCTTCCCCTGCGGGCAGTGGGGACAGTTTGGCGCCCTTGCTTCGCGGGCCCCGCTGGATTCCAGAGTAAGAAAGCCGGAGCCAGGCAGTCGCCCTCCTGACTGCGGCCCACGGTATTATTCCCACCCCGCCAAAAAGAGGGAAGTAGGTTGATTGGCTTGGAATGGAGAACTGTTGAGGTTAAAACTGGCGGATGAAATGACTTCGTTGTCTTGTTTTTCATTATAAATCTTTGATTGGGAGGATTTGCTTTTAGATGTGATTCAGCTATTATTTTCCTTAGTCACACACACCACGAATGAGGGACTCGAAGTCTTGAAACTGACTCCAAAAGAAAGACCTAGAACTTTTTCCCTACAGACAGGGAATGTCCGTGTGTGTGTGTGTGTGTGTGTGTGTGTGTGTGTGTGTGTGTTTGCCAAATTATGGGTTGAAATATTGATGACTACGAAGTCTTGGGGATTTGTAGTCAATTTATTCCACACAGGTTAAGACGCCCAGAATAATTCCACATTGATAAGATGCTTGATTTTTAAAACATCAGATTTAGAACTTTGCATAATTCAATATGATTCTTTACATAAGTATTGAATGAGATTGTTTCATTATTAATTTATGTTGTTCAAAACAGGATTAGGCTTGTATTTACTGATTTTATTCCCTTAGGTAGATAAATACATATACTACATTTGGGAAGCTGCAATGTTAGCATTTCTGGTTTGATTACTGTCCCAACACATGCCAAAAGTGTGACCTTGAGTAAATTAACATACCTCTCTTTGACCTAGATTTCTGTATTAAATAGCAAACCATCATAGAACGCGCCTATAGTCCCATTTACTCAGGTAGCTCAGGAAGATTACAGGAGCCAGGAATTCCTCCCGAGCCTAGAGAAAGTAACAATAGTAAATTGACCTAATAAATAATTAACTTATAAGGCTTTAGTGAGAATTGGAGAGAAGGTGCTGAATATGTGATGTATCTCACCTTAAAGCTCACAGGTGACTCATGTAACTATTTTCATTGCTTGGTACCCAAGTTACCTTTTATCAAGAAACTTCTCCATCCCTGAAGTTTTCAAAAAAGAAATATGAGTCAATCGTTTGGAGGATTTGGGTGTTTACCTTCATAAAGGTAAGAAACTAAATCAATAGTCTTTGGAAGATGTTTTTCCAGGTTTATACTTCTGAAGTTCTCTAAATAGAAATAAAGACAATATGAGGCACAGAGCTTTAGTCTGTGTGGTAGTACTTATACCCAATAACAGTCGATAAACAATAAATTAGTCCTTATAAGAATCTCTTATTTTTGCATTTTAAAATATTTAATATTGCCTGATCCGCTGCTTAATATTTAATCAGTTGAGTAAGTCCTTTACTTTTTTAATGAATGCTTTAAACGTTAACAGAATTGCTTAGAAAAAAATCAGAAGAACATTGATAAATATCAGTGAAATACAAATAGCTACGGCTATCCTCCATGAACCTTGAGCTCACATGTATTTAGAAAACAAGTTTGTATTATGTTGGGCCATGCTTGTTATCGAAGAACTCAACTACATAGCAAGATCCTGTCTCTAAATAAATACCAGGTCCCTTGTGGGGAAGGTAATAAAACTTTCTTGCTGGATATGATCTTTCTGAACAAAAAACTGTATTACATGCTTAACTTGTTTTGGAGGAATATGTTGTGGCTCTATGAACTATCCGTTGCACAATTTAACAATCTCACCATTCATTTGAATTGCAAATCTTTATTTTTCCAGCAGACATTTTCAAAATGAAAACATTTGTTTCAAATGTGGGGGTAAAATTAGTGTTAAGTTAAATAATTTTGCAAATAAACTGACTAGAAGAAACATTCCAAAAATATTGCTATTGGAAAAAGAACAAAATGTCTTCTAAAAGTATCTGCAGAGCAAAAATTTGTTCACAATGAATACAAATGTTAAAAGATTAATTTTGAGAATTGAACTGTTCTTTACAGGCAAACATACATACATTGTTATATGTGCAAGTTTGATAGAAATCAATTAACAAATGTTGAAAAGGAAGCATTTGAGCCTACCAGTTATATGAATCAAAGTCCTAAATATTTAAAGAACTATGACCCAACTGGCAAGGGTCTCACTCTAGAAGATTTTAGCTAATTGGTTTGTATACCTGCATTTTCCCAAAGCATGAATATGTCAGTAAGTATATATCCAACTAGACCGGTCCTCCTCCACCTCACCATCATTATGTCTTATGTGTCATGACCATTGGGAGGCCTTAGAAACAAGGCAGGACATGGTGATGCACTCTGGTGACTGAGGCAGAGAACTGCCATGAGTTTGAGGCCAGCCTGAACTACATATTGAGACCCTGTGTAAAAAAAAGAAGAAACAAATGAAAAGCTGTTAGCAGAGTAAAACTCTCAGCCCCCCTCTAGGACTATTCAAAAGCAGCACTATGTAATTTAAAAACTTTTGTTTTTGTTTTGGGTACCAGGGACCAAACTCATGACCTTGAGCTTGCCAGGCAGATACTTATGCCACTGAGCTAAATCCCTAGACTTGTAATTTGAAAACTTTTAAAAAGATGCACAGCCATATACATATATATGCATATGCATATATATGCACATGTATATTTATTTATTCATTCACGTGCTGACATTTATTCATTAAAGTGCTGACATAAAGAGATATCAGACAGCTGGGGATTTAGCTCAGTGGCATAAGCGCCTGCCTGGCAAGCTCAAAGTCATGAGTTCAATCTCTGGTACCAAAAAAAACAAAAAAGAAAGACAAAAAGATGATTAATTTAGGATGTTACTACATGGACCAGACAGAAGGTAAAATAAACTTCGTTCACTGTTACTGTGTATCTAATGGAGTGAAAGATTAACTCCTACTTGAAGAAGTCTTTATGAAGAAAATAATTTAAAATAGAAAACAGCTAGGGATCAGGTATGGTGGCATAACCCATAATGCCTGCACTTTGAAAAGTTGGGGTAGGGGCTGGAGATTTAGCTCAGCGGCATAAGTGCCTGCCTTGCAGGCAGTCATGAGTTCAATCCCTGGTACCGAAAAAGACAAAAAAAAAAAAAAAAAAGAAAAGTTGGGGTAGGAGGGTAGGAGGATCTCAAAACCAAGGCCAGCCTGGGCAATTCAGCAATTTATCAAGACCCTGTCTCAAATTTTTGAAAAAATGTTTAGAAGGCTTGAGAATGTAACTCACTATGAAGACCCCGGATGTAATCTCTGGGACCTAATTGATTAATTTAAATTTAGAATGCCAGCCGAGTGTGGTAAATATGCCTGTAACCCCAGCACACAAAAGGCTGAGGCAGGAGGAGCATTGCAAGTTTGAGACCAGCCTAAACTGTACAGCGAAACCCTGTCTCAAAAAGACAACAGACAAAAAAATTTTTTAATGCCTAGGGGTAAACCAGGTGTGTGGTGTTGAATGTCTGTAATCCCAGCTACACAGTAGGCTGGAAAACAGCAAGACTGTCTCAAAATTTAAAAGGGGTGGTGGGGCGAGGATATAGCTCAGTGTGAATGTCCTGGATTTAATTCCTACTACTTACCAAAAAATACAAAGGCCAAGGTTGGGCACATAGTTCAGTGGTACAGCTCTTGCCTTCTTGTTTAACATGCATATGGCCCTAGGTTCAATTTCTAGCACCATCATCAAATAAAAATTAAACATGGTAGGATATGGTAGCATATACCTATAATCCCAGCTGTCTGGGATTACAGACAGCTGTAATTGTTCACTGTTATTGTGTATCTAGTGGAGTGAAAGATTAACTCCTACTTGAAAAAGTCTTTATGAAGGAAATGATTTAAAATAGAAAACAACTAGGGATCAGGTGATGCAGGTAAGCCCAGCCTGAACAATTTAACAATATCTGGTGTCAAAATAAAAAAAGTTGGGGATATAGCTAGTGAGAAAGTCCTGGGTTTAATCCCCAGTACTGTAAAAATAAAAAATAATGGGCCAGGGATTTAGCTTAGCAGCATAAGCACCTGCCTGGTAAGCGCAACGTCATGAGTTCGATCCCCAGTACCAATAAATAAATAAATAAAATGTATTTTGACTCTGCCTTTGATCTTAAAAGGATTTTTAAAAAATATTGATGCTATATTCTTTTTATTGTTGCAAATTTTAACTATGTACAAAAGTAGACAAAATAAATGAAATCTCAGGTGCCTAGCACCAGATTGGACATTATAAATTCATAGTGAGTCTTGTATCGTGTGTGCTCTCATGCATTTCTTCCCATATTATTTTGAAGCACATAGAAATATATTACTTTGGCTATTGTTTGTTACTCTAAAAGAAAAGTAGCTCTTTAAAAAAATCATTACTAGGGGCTGGAGATTTCGCTCAGCGGCATAAGCACCTGCCTTGCAAGCAGGTGGTCATGAGTTCGATCCCCAGTACCAGAAAAAAGAAAAAGAAAAAAAAAATAATTACCACTATTACAGCTAACAGAATAACAATAGATCTTTAAGGATATTTTGAATTTCCCTTTCTGCCCATGAACAGAAGACATAGAGAAATGGGACAAGCAATATAATTAAGCAGTCCTATGCAATAGAATTCTCCTGGAATACTCAAGATGAACTTCTCCCAATTTTCTCAGGGGTACAACTTAAAAATTAATATAACTGAGCATTAAAATGAATGCCAGTAGTACCAGATATTCAGGAGACCAAGACAACAGAACCAACTGAGCTTGGAAATTCAATGCTAGTTAAACCAACATAGCAAGATCTTAAAAAGAGAAAGAGAGATCTCTCTCTTAAAAAAAAATTAATGTAAATTATTGCTCTTCATTTTAAAATGAATATTAGTTGGATAAAGTTATGTTCAAGGTCCTGGATTTGATCCCTGGCCCCACAAAAATAATTATAATAAAGTGGCCAGGAAATGTTGTGCATGTCTGTATCACAGTAAACTGAGGCAGGAAGATGACAACTTTGACACCAGCCTGGAGTACATAGTGAAACCCTGTCTCAAAAGAAAACAAAACAAAAAAAACCTATAAATTGCATAGATAAAATGAATTTTACAGGCAGAATGGGTTTTCACAGCCTATGACTATCCATGTCTGAAAACACATCCAGTAGATTTTTTACCTGAGGAAAAAATTGATTTTTCAGCACTATGGTTGCATCTGAGGCTTTCACAGTAACCCTCAGCCTGAGCCCTTTCTCTCCCCTGCCTGTTTGTGCATATTTTGGGACAGAGTTTCACTAAACTGCCCATGCTGGCCTCAAACTTTCAGTCCTTCTGCCTCAGAGTGTATGCCACCATGTAATCTGCAAAACCGGACCCACCCAGGTGGGCTGGGGATTTAGCTCAGCGGTATAAGCGCCTGCCTTGCAAGCACACAGTCGTGAGTTTGATCCCTGGTACAAAAAAAAATCTACTAAGTTACATGAAGTTATTTCCTAGTCATGGTCCCTATATTTTCTTTTTTCCAAAGTTTTTTTTTTTATTTTTATTTTTATTTATTTATTTATTTTTTTTTTGATAATGGGGATTGAACTCACAACCTCATGCTTGCTGGGCGGGCACTTATGTCACTGAGCTAAATCTCCACCCCTCCAAAGTTTATTTTTAAAAATATATCCTACAGAATGCATAGAAGAAGCCAGATGTGGTGGTGCATATCTGTAATCCCTGCATGTGGGGAGGCATTAGCACAAGGGAGGATCACTGTGAGTTCAGGGTCAGCCTGGGCTAGGGCTAGGCAGTGAGTCAAGGCAGCCAGAACTGCCTAATAAGCTCCCTAGTGCTCTTGCTCTCCCTCTCTCTCTCCCTCCCCTCTCTTCCTCTCTCTCTCTCTCTCTCTCTCTCTCTCTCTCTCTCTCCTTACACACACACACACACACACACACACACACACACACACACGGTGGGAGGGGGAGCAGTGCTTCTTTTCACTGAAGTACTGATTTGGAGCCCACCACATCCCATCAGCAGAAATAATTTATTTCACTGCGAATGCTTGACAGTATTCACAACCCATTCAAGATTCATTTCTTTCCCTCTTTCTTTTTCTCCTCCTCCTCTTTTCCTTTTCGCTCTTTTACTCCATCGTCTCCTCCTCCTCCTCCTCTTCCTTCTTGTTCTTTCTCTTTCTCTTTCCTGTCCCATTCTCACTCTTTCTCCTGCAGTGCTGGGGATCAAATGCAGTGTCTCATGCACACCAAGGTTGGGCTTCACCACTGAGCAACGCTCTCAACCGTTGCACAAATATTTTTTAAGTTAGGTATGTGGACATACTTTTTTGAAGTTGTGCTTTGACGATGTTCTTAATTTCTGCCATAAATTCAGTACAAGTTTTTCCCCCACTTCATTCTATTAATATGATATATGCTGGTTGCTTTTTATGAGATGAACCATCCTTGCATTTCAGGAATGAATCCCATTTGGTCTTGCTGTATCAACTTTCAAAATGGTCTGCTTACAGGAAGGGCGAACTGGCTTCTCCTTTCCTGGGCCTTGCACAGTTCCTGTGGCTCATGGGAAAGGCAAATTGACTTCTCCCAGACACGGCATCATTGCTTTGTTTTGATGGGCTTTGTTCTATTTTATTTGGTTTGATTTTATTCTCTTCAAAATATGCTTTCATTCTTTTGATTGGCTTTATTCTATTAAGTTTTGTTTGATTTTGTGTGTGTGTCCGAGGTATGGACAGCTATTTTGAGGAGAGCAGGATACATTGTGGTGGCCATTGTTGATTTCCTATTGTTTTGTTTTGAAGTTCAGTATTGCTTTCATTGCTCTGTTCTGGTTGGCTTTGTTCTGTTTTGTTTTGTTTGATTTTATTCTCTTTAAAATAAAAATTAATTAAAAAAATAACTGGCTATGTGTGGTAGTGTATGCCTATCGAAGCAATCGAAGGCTGAAGCAGGAGGATCACTGTGAGTTCAAAGCCAGCCTAGGCTACAAAGTGAGTTCAAGTCAGCCTGAACTGCATAGGGAAACCTTGTCTCAAAAAAAAAAAAAGATTAAACAAAATTAGATCGGAGTACTGGGGTATATCTGAAGAAAAGCAGTTTCCTACTTGACAAACAAATTGTACCCCAAAGGGCAGTTTCTCAAAATGAGGCAAAAAAGATTAAAAGTTGTGTATCCTTTGGCCCAAACCATCAAAAATCCAAAAGTTAGCTGGGCATGGTATGTGACAGCACACATTTGTAGTTCCAGCTACATGGGAGACTGAAATGTATCACTTGAACCTAGAAGTTCAGAACCAGCCTGGGCAGCATAAAGAAACCCTGTCTCAAACAATGAAAAACAAACAAAAATTCCAATTTTTTTACTCCTGAGGAAATAAAGAAACATGCAAAGATTTAGCTACAGTAATTCTTACCAAAGCATGATTTATGACTGCAAATAGCCAAAAACAAAAATCAATAAGAGATGAGTGAAATAAATGATATTCCATTCATACAAAGTATACATCTCCCAGAATTATTTTATAGATTAAAATTTGACAAATTAATATTTTAATCTTTTTTTTTGAGACAGGGTCTCAGTATGCATTACAGGCTGGTTTTGAACTCACGTATGTGGCCTTGAACTTTCGGTAATCCTCCTACCTCACCCTCCCAAGTACTGAGATTATAAGCATGCACTACCATGCCCAGCTAATATTTTCACACTATAATGCTCAGTGAAAAATTTCATGAAACAAATTTATACATTTGATGTCGATAAAAATGTATGTAAGTAATTCTAAATTCCTAGTAAAATTTAGCTGGGTCAAATTTACTTTATCCGAAAAGTGAATTCTTTCAAAAATCCAAACCAAAGCACCAATCGAAATATGAGCTTAACACCTGACGTCCAAGCTAAGCAAGCATAAATGGATGTAAATATAATACTCAGAGATAATCCTGGTATGAAAAGAAATGTGTGTTCTGGGACCTTAAAATGAGGCTTCTTAATGAAATTAACAGCTGTTTGAATAACCTCTCTCTGCTTGTTTACAAAGATCTCAAGCTTTGCCAGGGTATCTCAGGATTGTTTTAAGTGCCCCTGGAGACCCTGGGAGCCCCATACTGCTTCTCTCATTTAGATGCCTACCCAGTGGTTGGAAGAATCCAAACAAGATGCTTTCAGCTAAACGTTGCAGTGTCCCCAGCAAAAAGGAGACCAGTGTTTGCTCTGTGACAATTCCCCGTTTTCCCAAAGCATGAATCAGCCCCATTGTCCCACCCGTCTCTGTGCATCATTCATTCTGTGTTCATCACAGCTAATGGCAGAGGCAGGACCATGGCAAAGAACTAAAACTCTGGGCAAGAGGGAGAACAAGAAGCCACAGTATTTAATTCTGCTTCAAAGAAAGTCAGTCTTTCTCAGGGGTTGCTTCAGAAAAGTGGCTGGAAATGTGTCCGAAGGCAGATTTTATGGACATTTAATTTACAAGATAATACTTAGAACTGATTAGCATTTTTTGTCCAAAGGTAGAGTCTGAAATGTGAATGTATAAACATTTTCTAGGCATCAAGCTATGTCCCTTTGTTTTTTTCCTTCCCTTACTCTACTGAGTTTCTTCCTCTCTCCTCCTGTTTCCCTCTCTTCTCTGTTGGAAATGAGTGATAACCTGAATAATATTCTTCCCTGTTCACATTGGACATACAACTCATGTCCACTCATCTGGCCTAAACCTTTCATGTACTTTATTTTGTAAAGAATAAAAAACGAAGGGGCTTCTGTTTTCTGGTCATAGCACCCACTGGCTTTAAAAAAAAAAAAAAAATCATTGCTGTTTTTAAATCCCCTGTACCAGGTCTGAGCCATGTGGTTTTTTTTGTTTTTTTGTTTTTTTGTTTTTGTCTTTTTAATTTTTATCGGTACCAGGGATCAAACTCACAACTCCCTACTTATAAGGCAGGCACTCATGCCACTGAGCTAAATCCCCAGCCCCTGAGCCATGTCTTTCTACTCCATGATAACTCAGGTTGCCTGTATTATAGATGACAATATGTTTTGGTTGTATGAAACAGGAGCCCATTGGAGCAAGCTTTAAAAGGTTAGGGGCAGTTTTGAAAGGATGGAGAAATATTTTCGTAATACTGAAGGATAGGTATGCAGCAGAGCTGCTGAAAAGAGTGGAAGCCGGAGCAGCAAAGCAACCTTTAGTCCCTACTTCTCCCTCCCTGATTCATTCCTTTTCTCCCTACATTATCTGCCTGTCTCTCTGCTTTTTGCCTTTCTTCTAGTCCACTTGACAGGCAGGAGATGGCTGCTGTGTAACTCCCAAATCACACGTTAAAATCCCAGTTGCTTGCAGACTGTATTAGCCATTTCTGCATTCAATCCTAAATTCCTTCCAAGAAGCTATCCAGCTCCCATCCACACTGCACGGCTAAGGAGGCAGAGTCAGGGGGTAGCACAGTGGTTCCCGAGAGCCCCTTCCTGTGATGGGAATTGGGACTATGTTTTGCAGAGAATGGATGGCCACTGGGCTGGAAAATGACCTAAACAAAATCAGTTTATTGCTCTGATATTTGGGCTAGTTGGTAACAGAATTTTTTTTCCTGTTGAAATTCAGGAATTTCAGAGTTCCAGTGATAATTTTTAAAAAGGAAGTCTAAAAAATCATGGGCAGTTCACAGCAAAGTGGAGACACATGAACCCTTTTCATGGGTGGTCCCTGTAGCACCAAGCCTCTGTGTCTTTCCAGTTTCAAGGCCCAATAAACTCAAAATTGTGTAATGAATGTTGACTTTTGTTTCCACTCTCCTTGGCTACAGAGTCTGATTCTGGGACTAACTTGAGTCTTCAGAAGGGTAGCTCTGTCTTATTGGAGGTCAATAATGTGTTAGACATAGCTCTGACTAGAAGAAGACCTGGGTTTCAATCTAGATGATTTCCTTGAATGCTTTGTCATCTGGGGCAAGGCACTTGGCTTCTTTTCTTTACATTTGGGAAATGTGGGTGATATTTTATTCCTACCTCACAGCGATGAATTAGGGTTATGCAAGATTATATAATCAAAAGGATTATGTGAGCCATACATAATAGCTCAAATGTGTTACCACATTAAATTTTGGTACATATAAGGATGAGACAACATAATATGATAGACAAGTACCATTTCAACCAATGGTACTAGAAAAATTAGGTATCAATATAAAAAAAAGGAACCTTGAACCACACATTTTTCAATGTTCTTTATTTATGATAAAATAAAAATGCCAGGCATGGTAGCACATACCTCTAATCCTAGCAGTTGGAAGACAAAGAGGAGACTTTGAGACCAGCCTGAGTTACGTAGTGAGTTCAAGACCAGCCTGAACTGTATAATGAGACCCTGTCTCAAAAAAAAATTCATAATGAAATAATAAGAGAGGAGCTGGAGATTTAGCTTAGAGATTTAAGCACCTATCTGGCAAGCACAAGGTCATGAGTTTGATCCCCAGTACCAACATAATAATAATAATAATAATAATAATAATAATAATAGAAAAACAACAGGTAATATACCATGTATCATTGTCTTCAAAGTAGTTATTCAGCATAAGACATAGATAAAAAAGCTTTTGTCTTACAAAGAAGAAAACAGATAGAGGCTGGGGATTTAGCTCAGCGGCATAAGCACCTGCCTTGCAAGCAGGCAGTCGTGAGTTCGATCCCCGGTACCAATAAAAAAAAAGGAAAAAGACCAAAAAAAAAAAAAAAAAAAAAGAAGAAGAAAACAGATAATAGCACAAAACTTTCCTTTCAATAAACTAAGAGAAACTGATTGATTCTTATCTTGTACCATGTATACAAAATAACCTGAAATAAATCTACTCTTAAACCTAAAAACTGTAAACTTCCAGAATAAATGTAGGAGGAAATAAAACATAGAGGAGGCAAAAATTTTATAGGAGAAACACAAAAGTCACGAGTCATAAAGAAGAAAAAAAGAATAAGTTAAATTTGATAACTGAAAACATCTGCTCTTCAAAAGGCAGTGAAGTCAGTACAGTATTATACAAACTGTAATCCCCGCTACTCAGGAACAAGTAGCAAGACTCCATCTCAAAAAACAAACAAACCAAAAAAAAAAAAAAAGTTAAGAAAACAAAAAGACAAGACACAAATTGGAAGAAAACATTTGCAAAACATGCACCTGTTAAAGATGTGCATCTGCCAGGTATGGTGGCACATGCCTATAATCCCAGCACTGAGGAGACTGAGGCAGGATGATCACCAGGAGTTTGAGGCCAGCCTTGACTACATAGTAAACTACATAGTGAGACCCTGTCTCAAACAACAAAAATAGAATGGGCTGGGCATTTAGCTCAGTAGCATAAACACCTGCCTTGCAAGTGCACAGTCATGAATTCGATTCCAGGTACCAGAAAAACAAAAACAATAACAAAAACAAAAAACCCACAGAAGTTAGGTGTTTAGCTCAGCGGTACAAGTGCCTGCCTGGCAAGCGTGAGATTGTTAGTTCTATCCCTCAAAAAAAAAAAAAGTGTCCTATAATAAAGAACTCTTAGAGAGGCTGGGGATTTAGCTCAGCGGCATAAGCGCCTGCCTTGCAAGCAGGCAGTCATGAATTCGATCCCCAGTACCGATAAAAAGGAAAAAGACAAAAAAAAAAAAAAAAAAAAAAAAAACCTCTTAGGACTCGGTATGTAATATGAGAAAAAAGGAAATTCAAAAATAGGCAGTAATCCCAAGCGCTTGAGAGGCTGAGGCAAATGGATTGCCACAAGTTCGAGGCTGAACTTAAATTACATAGTAAGGTCCTGTCTCAATCAAACAAAGAAGAAAAATGGGCAAAACATCTAACAAGATACTTTACTAGGTAACAGCAAAGATGGCACGTATGCACATGTAAACAAATCAAGAATCATTAGCCATAAGGGTATGTAAATTAAAGCAAAGCACAATGTGACACCACTACTACCTGTTAGGATAGCTAAAATACAAAATAGTACATTGAAATACCATATGTCATAGGTATATACAGAAAAGCTGGGACTTTCATATATTGGTAATGGGGGTACAAAAGTGGTACGGACAATTTACCAAACACGCAGTTTAAAATAAATATACATTGACCCTATGACGTAACAATCCTACTCCTAGGTAATTACCTAGAAAAAAATAGAGAAACATGATTGCATGAAGTCTTGGATGCAAAGCTTTATAACAATTTTATCTAATAAGTGCCAAAAATTGGAAAAAACAGAGGTCTATGAACTGGTAAATTGATGAATACAGGCAGTATAGCCATACAATGGAACATTATTCAACAAAATAAACCAGGGAAAATTATTAATTTTTTAAATCCATTTTATTTCAAAGAGAAAAAAAATTTTCAAAACAACAATCAGAGGACAACAATGGTACATACATGGCACATTGCCATTCCCCAAATCAGTCATCTAGAGCACAAGACGTCGGCATTCCGTTGTCTGAACAGAACCAGCAGAGCAAATTATTAACAGCATACTGCATGGGATGAGTCTTTTGTTTGTCAGGGCTAAGGATGACACCGCTAGGCAAGCACTCTACCACTGAGGCACATACCCAACCCTGGATGAATTTAAACACATTGTGCCAAATGAAAAGTAGCCAGGCTCTACTGATCCATTTATACAATATTCAAAAAACAGTTAAAATTACAGAGACAGAAATCAGGTCAGTAGTTGCCAGAGGCTATTGATAGGGTGAAGAATTGAGTACACAGAAGCTTGGGAGAGTGGAACTGTCTTACATCTTGATTGTGGTGATAGTTACACAATTGCATGTCCTGGGCAAAACTGTGCACACAGAACTGTGTGCCTAAAAAGCTAATTTTATCATATGTAAATTATTTCTCAATATACCTGAAATTTAAAAAAAAAAACACAGTTTGGAAGTTCTCAAAAAACCAAATACACAATTATGTCATATGATCTAGCAATTCCATTCCTAGGTATGTAACCCAAAAAACTGAATGGAGAGACTTGAAACAGATGGTAGGATTATTCCCAATATCCAAAGGATAGAAACAATTCAAGTATCTATGAAAAAATGGATGGATAAACAAAAAATATTATACATACGCACAATGGAATGTTAGTCATTAAAAAGGGTGAAATTATACATGCTACAACATGAGGAACCTTGAAAACTAGGCTAAGTTAAAATACCCAGTGAAAGAACGGATAGTATAGGATTCCATTTTTGTGAGGTACTTACAACAATCAAATTCATACACACAAAGTAGACTCAAAGTCACTAGGTGTGGGGGGCTGGGGATTTAGCTCAGCAGCATAAGTACCTGCATTGCAAGCAGGTGGTCATGAGTTTGATCCCTGGTTTGATCCCTGGTACCGATAAAAAAGAAAAAGACAAAAAAAAAAAAAAAAAAAAAAAAGTCACTAGGGGTGAGAGGAGGGAGGGGGAGAATGGGAGCTGTCCAGTGGGTAATTTGGTTTCTGTTAGAATGATGAAAAAGTTACAAGCCAGCACAAGTGGACCTGAGTTTGAATCCTGACTCTGCCACGTATTTGTCCCCCCAGGTAAGTTATCTAGGTCCCTTTGGACTGGTGTGGTAAGGCTGTACTTCAGTTAAAATAAAACAAATTCCCAAACTCTGAAATCTCACTACTAAGTTAAGTGTTCATTTTGGGGGACAGGTGTGTAGGTCGGGGGCAGAAGGTATGCTTATCATGTTCGTAGGCGGGGGCTTAATCCTAGCACCAATAATAATAACAATAATAATACTTATAGTGCATATTCCCCGTCCAGTAAGGTTTGTTCCACAAGACTCTTCTAAGTGCCAAGTTAATGGAGGCTCTGCTCTGTGTGGTCCCCACTGTTGTGGGACACATGGCAGAGGAAGAGATGCCAGAGAATCACAGTGAAGTTCCACAGCCGGCACTGCTTCCTGCCTCCCCAGGGACTGGGAATGTGCCAGAGCAAAGTGGGATTCTGGTGAGCAGCTCTGTCTCAGCCACACTTCTCTGTGCCTCCATTTCTTCTTCTAAGACACAAGCTTGTGAATTTTTAAATTTCAAGTTGCTGTGAGGATAAAATGATACGACATACTTAAAGGGTTTAGTGCACACAGTGAACACTCAGAAAGAATTATGTTCCATCCACAGTTGCCTTTCATGCTGAGGATAATAACAAGATATACATTACTGAGTATTTTTTTTCTGGTAGTAGAAATTAAACCGAGGGCCTTTGCCCTAAACTGTATCTCCAGCCTCCTCTACCCTCTTAAATTTTTTTTTGTCTTGAGATAATGTCTTGCTGAATTACTAAATTTCCCAAACTGGACTCAAATTTGCAACCCTCCTACCTCGGCGTCCCAGATTACTAGCATAACAGCCAAACAGTACCATGCCTGGCATTTGGAGCTGCCTGTTTTGTTTTGTTTTGTTTTGTTGAGACAGAGTCTCACTATATAGTTCAGCTGGCCTTGAATTTACTATGTACCCCAAGCTGGCCTCACATCATGATGATCCTCCTGCCTCAGCCTCGTGAGTCCTAGGATTACGGGCATGTAATCCTAGGACCATGCCAACCATGCTTGGCTTCTAACACAGATACTAATATTCCTCTAATACTCTTTTGACAGCAACCAACTTGCTTCCAACTTATCAATGTCAAGTCCCAGTCAGAACTATAGTTGTGATAAAAAAGAAACTCTCTAGAAATAGCTTAAGTAAATGAAGGTTTAGAGTAAGGCTAGAAACCCAAGAAAAGCAAAAATGAACCATGACACCTTGCAAAGTTCAAGAGATAATCATCGTGACTGGAAGACAAGCATTGTGTCTGTGATGGCTTCTTGGCTATTCTTGGTCAGCTGCTCAACTTTCTCCTCTTTCCTTTTAACTGTCTTCCAGTGGGTCTCCCTCTCTCAGGACTCTGGCTTGCATGTGACAGTAATCATGTCCCTAGCTTGCTTTTTCATGGTATTCATTTCAGGGAGACAGCTTTGACTGATCATGTCTCTTTGTGTTATTTCCTGAAGAGAAACATGTTAGGCTTATCTAAGCACAAGAACCACAGAGAGCTGGCATATCCATGTTTAGCTCCCTTAAAATAAGATGCCTTACCAGGCACTGTGGTAAAAACCTGTAATCCCAGTACTGGGGAGGCTGAAGCAGGGAGATCACTATGTATTCGAGTCCAGTCTGGGCTACATAGTGAATCCAAGACCAGCCTGAATACACAGTGAGACCCTGTCTCAAAAAAAAAAAAAAAAAGTCTTTCCCTTTTCCAATCAGCTTGGGTCCTTCAAATTTCCTACACTGGCCAGGTGGCCTGCTGACCAAGGGCTGCCAATGGGAATGGCTTATCTGAAAACAGAATCAAAATATGCCTAATAAAAGTAAATGTAAAATATACTTTGTATGGGCTGGAGATTTAGCTCAGTGGCGTAAGCACCTACCTCACAAGCATGAGGGCATGAGTTTGATCCCTGGTAGCACCAAAAAAAAAAAAAAAATGTACTTTGTTTCTGGGGATTTAGCTTAGTGGCTCAAGTGCTTACCTGGTAAGCATAAGGTAGCAAGTTCAATCCCCAGTACCATTAAAAAAAAAAAAAAGCTATCTATACCTGTCTAAGAAATTAAAAATGTACTTTGTTAACTTGATATATGAAAAAAATGGAATTTCATTTTATTTTCTGTGGTTCTGGAGCTCACACCCATAACCAATTGTATACTAGGCTAACACGGACCACTGAGCTACATCTCCAGCCCAGGAATTTCATCTTAGTTCACATTCTTTATTAGTGAAGTCGAATATCTGCCCCTCCATTTGAATATTTATAATCCAGTTTTTGCTCATTTATTAATATTCTTTGGATGTCTTACTTTCTTCATTACTGGACCAAAATAGCTGAAATCCACAATTTGAGAAAGAAGAGCTTTATTTTGGCTCACAGTTTGTAGAGGATTCAGTCTGGAGTTGTCTGGTTCCAAACCAGGCCAGCTTGGCAGTGGAGCATCATAGAGGAGAGTTGCTGTTGTTGGTGGCAGGAAGCAGAGGGACGGATCAAGAAGGAGGAGAGAGACTCTTTTAGAACACTCATGCTCCTCAATGACCCACCTCCCCCATCTGGGCTTTACCTCCCAAATCACAGTTAGCTATAAACTTCTCAACCACTGATAAGTATCACATCACCGTGATTCTATCACCTCCCAAAGCCCCATCTGGGAGCACATAGGCTGCAGGAGGCCAGCTCGTATAAGCCATAACAGTGCATCTTTCTGTTGCAGTACCCATCTTTTCCTTGTTGTTAAGATGACTAATTATTCTATTGCAAGTATTTTCCCAGTTCTCCATCAACAGTTTTACCTCATCCATGGAGGAATTCTGGGGTAAAGATTTTTAGTTTTATTTCTTGGTAGTCAGAACTATTGTCTTTATGTTTTCTACTCAGAGTCATAGTAGAAAGTCCTTCTGCTCCCCAGCATCATTATACTACTCATTATTTTCCTCCTAGATCATTCATGGCTTAATTTTCTATATTACTTTGCATGTGTTATAGAATAGTAATAATAACAGCTAACTTACCCTCTTTAAAAAATAATTGCTAACTTTTATGAGACATATTCTGTATGATAAGCACTGCCTTTTTATTTTTACACACATTACCCCTTTTAACCCTCACAATCATAAAAGGTAGTCACTTTTACTACCTTGCTTTTTAATATGAAGAAATGAGACTTATGGAGGTTAAGTATCTCTGCTGCAATTACTCAGCCAATCAGTGGCAAAACTGGCATTCATACTCCAAGTCTACTCACCTTCAAAGGTCTTAATCATTGTTCTGTTTTTCTAACTTCCCCCCAAAATCATCAGCCAACTTTTAAAGTGTCATTTGTTTTCAAATCCTGCCTTTCTCCTACCGATCGAAATGTCACTCTTACCACCTAGTAGTTCTTGAAAAATTCTCAGGTCTATTTCTGCCCCTTTCTCTTCTGTTCTATTGATTCTCCTGTCTATTCCTGTGCCAGTAACATAATGTTCTAGTGACTACTGCATTATTTATACATTCTATTATCTAGTAGGCCAAGTCACCGCTAGATGCTCTTCTTCTTCAAAGTTTTCCCATTTTTTTCCTTATGACTTATTCTTGCAGAAAAATTTTAGAATTATATTGTGAGAGCCTCAAGAAATTGTATGGAGTTGTTTGCTGAAATTGTGTTTAAAAAAATTCAGAGCTTAGGCTACATAGTGAGTTCGAGGACATAATAGCAAGACCCCATCTCAAAAACCCAAAAAGAAGATTGAGCTATAGTCCCAGTCCCATTCTTCCCTACCCGTCCTTTTTTAAAATCAGTACTAGGGAATCAACCCTAGGAGTGCTAAACTACATTCTCCAGTCTTTTTATTTTTATTTTTTAATTTTGAGACAGGAATTATCTTCTAAAGGCTTCACCTCTTAGTGCTATTGTGTTTGGAATGAAATTTAAACATGGATTTTGGAGAAGACACAAACATTCAAATCATACAATAGGTCACAGAAATTGCACTTTATTTTCCTTCAAACAGTGAGACAGTACAGGTATTCTTGACATCATCTCCTGAGGAGTTAGCCATCCTTTCCATATTGATTTTTTTTTTTTTCCTTTCAGTACTGGAGGTTGAACCCAAGGCTTTTGTACAGAATTACACCTCCAGGTTTTTGTTTTTGTTTTTTTGGGGTTTTTTTTTTTCTTTTTGAAACAGGGTCTTGCTATGCATTTCAGGCAGGCCTTGAGCTCACTTTATAGCCCAAGCTGCTCTCGAAAGTGCAACAATCCACCTGCCTCAGCTTCTCAAGTGTTGGGATTACAGGCATGTGCTACCATGTCCAGCTTCCCTGGTTCTTTTTAAAATTCAAAATTTTGAGACTAGGGATATAGCTCAACAGCATAAGTGCTTCCTTGGGCACAAGGTCTTGTGTTTGATTCCTAGTACCAGAAAATAAAAAATAAATTAAAATTTTGAGACAGGGTCTCTCACTAAATTGGTAAATTGTCTAGTCAAGCTTAAATTTATAATCTGTCTCTGCCGTCTTTATTCTGTTCCTCTGGTTATGGCTCTTTTCCTGTCTCATCACTATTCTAGTTTTTTACTTCATAGTCTATGAAGTGTTCATACTTAGTATATGATTTTGGCTTCATAGTATATCATCAGATCTAATTGCTTTTCCCTCCTGTTATTGTTATTTGATTTGAAAACTAATTTGGATGGTCCAAGGATATGGCCCAGCAGCACAAGCACCTGCCTGGCAAGCACAAGGTCCCAACTTTGACTCCTAGTACAAAAAGAAAAAAGAAGAAAGAAAGAAAAAAGAAAAGAAACCAATTTGGTTATTTGAATAAAAAGAGTTTTTCAAATGTCTCAAAAAATTCTGATGATACTTTGGTTTGAATTGCATTTAATTTACAGATCGATTTTGGAGAATTGGATTTTTAATTTTGGAGTCAGAATCTTGCTGTTACTCAGACTGATCTCAAACTCACGGACGCAAGTGATTGTCCACGTGTTTGGGATTTCAGGTGTATGCCTGGTGAAGAATCAACTTTATAAAAAGTAATACAAGAGCCAGGCACATTGACATACCCTTGCAACAACAGAATTCCTGGAGCCTGAAGCAAGCAGGCCACACATTCGCACTCAGCTTGTGCAATTTAGCAAATTAGTGAAACCTATCCCAATTTAAAAAGGGTCAGGGATATAGCTCAGTCCAAAGACCCTCATTTCAATCTCTAACATAGGAGGAAAAGAAAGAGAAAAATAATGGAAGGAGACAAAATTTAACCATAAAGTAGAACTCTAAATTTAAAATAAAGTTTAGCAGCCTCCTACTCCCTCTTTTCCTTACCCTGGGTCCCAGTCCCCAGAAGCCACCACTTCTGCCTTCTTAGCTCTTTCTCCTTGGTATTTGTCTCTATATCTCTAATCATAACATTGACAGTCACTTTTTACTGTTCCTATTTTAGATATAATCTATTGATTACTTGCTGTAGAAATAGGATTTTCTCACCTGGTGTGACGGCACATGTCTCTAATCCCAGAACTTTTGTGGACTTCTGAGGCAAGAGGGTCATCAATTTAAGCCCAGCCTGGGCAGTTTAGTGATTTAGCAAGAACCTGTCTCAAAATAAGAAATTTTGAAAAAGACTGAGGATGTAACTGTTAGTGAAGGCCCCAGGTTCAATCTCCAATACAGAAAAAAAAGGTGGGGGGATACAGTAACAGAAAAGTACAATTTTCTTCTAATTTACATCAGCATAAACATTGGCACACATTGCTCTTCATACTCCCAGTATACTAATTGTATTGCAACTTTTAAAAATCAGCATTCAGTGTTTAACTTGTCATAAACATGGAATATTGTCCACACTCAGCCATACAGTGTGTTACAGACCATTTCTTGTACAGCTTTCTGCCTTCCTGGAAATAAAAATGATCTTCCTAAAATGTTCAAATGGGAAAAGGAAAGAGCGGGGGCGAGGGGAGGCAAATACAAATGATGAGAAAAGAAGACAAAATGGAAACAAAGGCTTTGTAAATAAGGAGGGGGAGGGGCTGGGGATTTAGCTCTGTGGCATAAGCACCTGCCTTGCAAGCAGGCAGTCATGAGTTTGATCCCTGATACCGATAAAATGACAAAAAAATAAAAAATAAAAATAAGGAGGGGGAGTTGAAGGGAGAGTAGGAGAATGGGGGAAAAATAAAATTATATTATGTACAGGTACAAATTCCCTATAAAGAATATGATCATTATTGTTATTGTATCTAGATGTCTGCCCAAAGCCTCATGTAGTCATGGGGGCAGGTTTCTAGAGTTTATGATTGATTCATGTCCCAATGCTGGGATTGTGGGTGTGAGTGCTACACCTAAGTGTAGAAAGAGTCTTCTCTTGAGCTCCTGTTTTTGCTCCTATTGCTTTTGCTGTTTTCTGCCGCCATGAACTATTTCCCTCTGCCATGCCATTCTGCCTCGGAGCCAGCTGATTATGGCTAAAACCTCCATAAACTGTGAGCTAAATAAAACTTTCCTGTTTTAACTTTGAGTGTCGGGTATTTTGTCTCAGCAACAAGAAAAAACTAACCAACATGAATATGTATACCTAAATGTATCAATAAACTTAACAAAAAGAAAGGATTTTATAAGAAAAAAATGGTCATCTTACATAGGTCAGATTTCTATTTACCTGACACATGCTGTAAGTCTGCAGCATAAATCTAAACCTACTCTCTTAGATTGGGTATATAACTAAGTGGCAAAGTACTTGCCTGGCATGTCTGAGGCACTGAGAAAAAAAAAAATCCTAAAACAAGAAACCATTGCTCTGAACTTCCTCACATCTCCTTCCTTGGTCTATCATTAATGTTAAATCCCCTATTTTGTAGATCTGTGTTACCCCCTTTGTGATAACAAATCATCCTCTGGGAATTTTCTGAGAAATTTAATTGTGCAGTACATTTTCTGAGGCCATGAATATTCAAATATATATTTATTTTCTTGTCACACTTGGATTATAGTTTGATTGGACTTTTAGGATGAAAAGTCATTTTTTTCTTAGAATTTTGAAGGCGTGGCTCATTTTCTAGCTGCCAATGGTTAGGATGAGAAATCCAGTTTCATTCTGATTCCTAACTTTATGTGTGATTTGCTTTATTTTTGTTAACTTTTTTTTTTTTTTTTTGGTACCAGGGATCGAACCCACAATCTTGTGCTTGCCAGGAAGGCACTTACACCACTGAGCTAAGTCCCTGGCCTTTGTTAACATTTTTATTGTCTCCAATTTTCTGAAATTTTATGAAGTTTAGCTAGGTGTGAATTTTTCCTCTATGATTATACCGGTCCATTTGTAGGTCTTTTCAATTTGATTTGTTTATGAGACAGGGCTTGTTTTTTTGTGTGTGTTTTTTGTCTTGTTTTGGGTTTTTTTGTTTTTTGTTTTTGTTTTGTCTTTTTGAGAGAGCGTTTAATTATGCAGCTCAGGCTGGCCTTGAATTCACTTTGTAGCCCAGGCTGGTCTCAAATTTGCATCGATCCTCCAGCTCAGCCTCCCAAGTGCTGGGATTATAGGTGTGTACCACCATGCCCGGCTTTTTATTGTAACAGTTTAGTTGTTCTATATTTTGTCAGAAATGTATCTGTTTTTGTCTAGTTTTTGAGCTAATGAGTATATTCTCATTTACAATATTATTCTATTATTTTAAGAATCTCTTGTGTTCTGAGACAGCAGAGAAGGGCCAGACACCTCCCAAGAGGGACTTTTTATTTTTAATTCATGGACGCTCCATACACCTTACAGCAGGCTACATCTACATCAGACACTCCACAACCACTCCAGGAGACACTTGCTTTGGCTGCTTTGCTCAGAAGATTATCCCAGATGACTCTATCCACAACCTTTCTGGATAACTTTACCTCACAGCCTCTTTGGCTCACTCTGCTACTCTGCAGCTCTCTAAATCAGGCCACCAGATCCACCTCCCCTACCCATGACCAAACGGAATGTGTGACACTATCCACGTACGAGCCCATCTTTTTTCCTATTTAAGCAACCTCACCAAACCCTTAGCGGATCAATTCAAGCACTGTTTCTCTCTCTCTCTCTCTCTCTCTCTCTCTCTCTCTCTCTCTCTCTCTGTCTCTCTCTGTTTTTCTCTCTGTTTCTCTGTTTCTCTATCTGTCTCTCTCTCTCTCTCTTTCTCTTTCTCTCTCTCTCCATCTCCCATCTTTTTTTGAAACAGGATTTCACTATGCAGTTCAGGCCGGCCTTAGACTCAATTCATAGCCCAGGACGGCCATGAACTCACAGTGATTCTCCTGTCTCGGTATCCTGATGCTGGGATTACATGCACAAACCACCACGCCAGTCTTTTTGAGGCAGGCTCTCACTATGAGGCTCAAACTGACCTTTAACTCACTTTGTAGCCCTGGCTGGCCTTGAACTCACAGCAGTCCCCCTGCCTCATCCTCCAGACTGCTGGTTATAGATGTGCATCATCACACCCGGCTGCATTATTCTCTCTTATACTACAGCAACAAGTCCTAATAAAACCTCTTTTAGATGATCTCTGACCCTAGTAGAGCATGATGAGCTGGTACACTAAGAGCTGGTAACATCAAAGGCTGCTTGTACTAAAAGCCGGCAGCCAGGACACTAAGGTGGCTAGCCTTTAGTGACACAGAAAGGGGCATCTCCAGAAGCTGCCACTTTGGTGGCCAAAAGAGATCTCAAGGTAGATGCAGGTCTGTGCTTACTCTAAGCAGCATGGAAAGTACTAAGAGTTGCCAGCTACAGACATTCAAAGCTCAGGGCTCTCAACACTAAAAGAGCTACACTTTGCTAATTCATGATTTCTATACAAATTGAGGGGGAAAAAAAAAAAAAAAAGAAAAACTTCAGCCAGTTGGCAGTATTTTGGTGACACATATGAGACCCTCCCATTTAGAGGACAATGACAGTAGCTGCAAGCAGTGCCGAAGTGCCTGGAGTGGTAGCCCATGTGTGATTTCCATCTTAAATCCAGCTAAGGACCCCTTGCTAGCTGGTAACATTTGTATGACTTTTATGTTTTTATTTGCATTATCACTGTTTTTTAACAGTACCAGGGTTTCAGTCCAGGGCCAAATCATCACCCTTGAGTGGTCTCAACAGAGAATTGTGTGATATTAATTTTTTTAAAAAGCTGTAGATTTTACTAATCTTCTTTCTCAAAAAAATTTAATTAATTATTTATTTATTCTTTATCATTTTTTGTTTCTGTGGATTTACTCTATTTATTCTTTCTGCTGTAAATGCTTAGTTCATTTGTTTTCTGATAAATATATACAAGTCAGGGCTGGGGATTTAGCTCAGTGGCTCAAGTACTTGCCTGGTAAGCATGAGGTCTTCAGTTTGATCCATGTACCCCCCCCAAAAAAATATATATATATATATTTATACATATATGTAAGTCAGCTGGGAATGGTAGTGTGTGCCTGTAGTCTCAGTTACTTCAGAGGCTGAGGCAGGAGGATGGCAAGTGAACCTGGGCAACTGTCGAGACCCTGTCTCAAAATAAAAAATAAAAAGAGGGTCAGATGTAACTCTGTTGTAAAGCACTTGTCTAGCAAAGGTGAAGTCCTGGATTCAATCCCCAGCAATCCTCCCCCATTTATGCTTTTGAGGGGCTTTATTTGGGGGGAGGGGAATGCACATATATATCCATAGGTATTTATTTATTTACACACATATACTAGTTCAAGTTATTTATGGTATCCAAATCTATTTTCTTACTATTTACATCTGCTTCAGGTACATGGTTTTTTGTTTGTTTTGCAGTGTTAGAGACAACTTACAGCCTCAGGCTTGTTAGGCAAGCACTCTACTACTGAGTTGCAATCTCTAGCACTAATTACAAACATCTAAGTGCGTTGATTTATCTATTTTTTGTATTTTTATCAGATGTAATGTCACATGCTCTGAAGCATAATTAAGTACATGTACGTTAGTGATTATTGCATCTTCTTGATCTGTGGTCCCATTCTGTACTTTGTCCTGGCATTTTTTCCCTTAATGTCTGTTTCCTTTACTTTGATGTTAAAATTATTACCATGGCTTCCTTTTAGTCTGTATTAGTATGGTTAACTCTTTCTATTCTTTGATTTTTACCTTTATAGTAGGTCCAGGTGCTGCCTCTCTACATTTTATATCTCCTGGTGCCATTAAAGCTTCAGAATTACCTCCTGTGTGGTGGGAAGATGTTGGGTGAGGGTCAATTACTATGTTTGATTTCATTGAAGTCTGAGAGATTTTCTATAGTCTAGGTGAAGGAGCTGAGATAGTGTTGCTCGATTTATTTAGACTTAACATGGCCCACATCTGGAACTACAGGTGAGTTTCATTCTGTCCAAAATACATGACTGACCCAGACGAGGGTGGAAGATTTGAAGAGAATCACACTTGCAATACCAGCACCGTGGGAGGCTGTTCTAGCTTGCATACGGATGTCTCCCCACAGCCTCATGCATGATTGTAGGTGGTGCTTTTCAAAGGTGGCTTGACTTAGGGTGTGTGCTCTGGAATCAAGGATGTGATGCTGGGATGGATTCATGGTACAGTGCTAGGATTAAGGCTGCCTTCCTTGGTGTGAGCGCTGCTAATTGCTCTAAGGATGGGTAGTTTGGCTAAGATATAAGAGACAGAAAGAGGATCTCTGCTGTTGCTTACCGCTTGCTGCATTGCTTCTACACTACTTGGCTGCCTTCTGCCATGAACTGTTTCTCCTCAGCAATGTCACTCTGCCTTGGATCCATGAACTGAAACCTCTACAACCTATAATTCAAAATAAAGCTTTCCTCCTCTAACTTTGAGTGTTGGGTATTTTGTCTTAATAATGAGAAAGGTAACCAAGGCAAAGGCTGAGCAGGAGGTTCACAAATCCAAGCCTACACTGGGCAATTTAGGAAACCCCTGTCTCAAAAATTAAAAAGTAGAGCTGGGTATGGTGGTGCATGCCTGTAATCCCAGCACTCGGGAGGCTGAAGCTGAAGGATTGCTGTGAGCTTGAGGCCAACCTGGCCAGCCTGGACACAGTGAGACCCTGTGAAAAGAAAGAAAGGAAGGAAGGAGGGAAGGAGAAGGGAGGAAGAGAAGAAAGGAAGAAAAGAAAGAACAGTCTTTCTATGACTCAGTGTGAAGATCCTGTTCAATCTCCAGTGCATCTACGCACGGACACACACACACACACACACACACACACACACACAGAAATATAATCACAATGTCAACCACTCTTTGATTCAGAAATTTCATTTCTAAGAATTTTCCCTTCAGTAAATATCTATTAGCTGCTCTAAGAAGAAAGTGAAATAAAATCTAAACAAGTGAAAACAAAATGTATTCATCAAAAACAAAGTAGGAAGAGAAACTGCATGAAGGAAGCGTCACTTATAAAATATTTTTTAATCAGCTACCTACTGCTGCATTACAAATTACCCTGAATTTCACGCCTCGCTTATGATTCTGTGGGTTATAATTTGGGTGGTGGCATCTAGAAGACTACTGCTAGTCTTTTCTGGACTCATTCAAGTGTCTGTGTCATCTAGAGTCCTAAAGGAGATGGAGAGTCTGCTGTGGCTTTATCACGTGCCTGGCAGTTGGCCAGCTGGAGGTAGACAGGCTGCTGGCTGAAATCAGCCCTTCTGCATAAGGCCTTTCCATTGGGCCAGCTCAAGCTTGTTCCCCTCCCAGTCTCAGGGTTACAGTCACAACCAAAAGCAGTCATACCTTTTGCACAAGCACTTTTCAAGCCTCTGCTTGTACCACATTTGCTAATGTCCCATTGGCCAAACCTAGATTTAAGGAGTGGACGGGAAAAACCACTCTTTTCTTTTTTTTTGTATCAGGATTTGAACTAAGGACCTTTCACTTGCTAGGCAGGCACTGTGCCACTGTGCTATTTCCCTAGCCCCAAATCCCCCCTTTTTGATATGAGACACAGAAAAGTCATATTGGAAAGAGGTTTGTATAAAAGACCCAGGAAAAAATATTGCAGCCATCTCTGTAAACAATTTCCCACTTTTACCAGCCTATTCAACACATTTTTATTTGGTAAATATCATGTACCATATGCTAGGTCCTTGGTGTGAAGATAAAACAAGCACATTTTCTAGCCTTAATAAAGTCGACTTTAATGAGAACAAAGACGACTAAACTAGAAACACAGTGTTTTGCAATTGGAGCCACAGTGAAGTCAGGAGATATTATATAAGTAGACAGAAGAACATATGATTTACATGGGGTGAGGGACATAGCAGAGATGGCCTGGAGCAGGAAACCCCTGAGAAAAGTCTTGAGATTGAGAAAGAAAGAGAGAGGAAGAAGAAGCAGTGAACACTAACAAATAAAGTACTATCCTTCAAATATGAAATCACATGATCAAGATGGAAGCCTGAGGTCAAGCAGAACAGAAGAAAAATACCAAGACCACATTACATAAAGCTCTTTAGTTTCTCAAAGTATTATCAGATTATGTTCTTTATGAAAGGTCCTTTGCAGAAGTGATTTACTTAGAGGAAATTGTGGACAGTGGCTTGGGTCAGGAACATAGTCTTTCCCATTCATTCTCAGCAGTGTGAGCTGCATTAAATGTCTGAAAAAACCTAAGCACAACTGAAAGGGTGAAAGTGTAACAGTAGTACAGAGTCCATAATTAGTGTTCCATAAATGACTTGAGATTTTTTTAAAATGTGGGTTTGGCTTGTGGCTCAATGGTAGAGTGCTTTGTAGTGTGTGATCCTCAGATCCAAGGTTTGATCCTCAGAATTGCTGGGAAAAATTTATTTTAATGTTTAGAAGGGAGGATACATGTCTTATAGCTCTCTGTGTTTACCTCATCCTCAGAGAAGCAGAAATATTCCTGGTTCCCTATTTATTCTATATTGTTTGAATATTTTACAATCCATAGGTGTCACTTTTGGAAGTTTAAAAACAGCTAAAGTTCTAAAACTTTTCCAGCTGATGCTACTCTTACTGGCAACTCGTTGTGAATACTTACTATGTGCTAAGCATTTTATAAGTATTTATTATACAATTATTATACCTTATAACAACTCTTAGTTAGCTACAATCATTTACTTTACAGATTAGGAAACTGGGACCCAGATAGGTTACATACTGTAATTTGCCCAAGGAGGCATGGCCACAAAACATCAGAGCCAGGATTTGACTGAGTTGTTTGGCTTGGAGTAGATTTATAATCACTGTCAGCAAGAGATGGGGAAGATGGGCAGGCCTGGAAGTCTAAAAGTAAGGCCCAAGCAACAAGTACATTTTCTTCAAAGCCTCACGTGTCACACTTAAACTTCACCCTAAGTTTTTTTCTGACTCGTGGTACATGCACATTTGTTTCAAAATAAAATAATGCAAACTATTTCCTATCAGCCAACCAAATGCTTCAGGACGATAGCTGTATTTATCCTGAGACATCACCTGTCCGGGATATGCCATGGTGTATATCCAGGGAATTGTTTTTCCTGAGTTGAGAAAGACAGGTAAAACCAGTTTGGCATCTTTGACATTTCTTGATACATGAATGAAGTCAGAATGTTGTTCAGAGTTCCTGGGATCAGTCAGATGTCATTAACTCTAGTCTCTATCTTTCTTCTAGTTCTTCTTCTGAAGAAAGTACATCAAATGGCCTGTTCAGTGACAGATGACAGACACCCAAAACTGCTGCCTGAGTGTGACATCCTGAGGTTATTTCCAACTGTCCCTGACTGGGTCAACACCTTGCACCCCACAGCCCACTTTCTAGGAATAAATACATGATGCACTGTAACCCAACATGCACTTGAAGGAATTAGTGCAAAAATGTATCCATAAAAAATTTTGGAAACAGTGGTGATGATTCCACAACATTGTGAATATAATGAAAGCCACTTAAAAAGAGTCCAAAGCAATTGGGCATGGTGTAACATGCCAATAGTCCCAGCACTTGGGAAGCTGAGGCAAGAGGATCATTGCAAGTTTGAGGCCAGTCTGGACTACACAGTGAATTCAAAGCCATCATGAACTACATAGTGAGACCCTATCTCAAAAGACCAAAAATAAACAAATAAATTTAAAATGTAAAATTCATATATGTGCTATATTTTATCATGATAAAAATAGTTTATGCATAAATATTTGGTCCTAGCTTTAAACTTATTTTGGGACTAGGTGACAGTAACTGCACTCCAGGTGGGTGGAGGTACCAGCCATGAAGAAGACACACAAGTCCTGTTATGACCTCACTGACACCCCTGCAATGACTCCCCAATACTGATGGCACAAACCAAGAACCTTAACAGGCCCATGATGCCCAGGGTAAGCCTGTTTCCAGCCTCATTTATGCTATTTCCCTCTTCACTTTTTTGTGCTGGGAATATAGCTCAACAGCATAAGCACCTGCCTGACAAATGCAAAGTCTTGAGTTCAGTTTCTCCTACAAAAAAAAAAAAAAAAGATTTTCCCCTTGAACTGGGTGTGGAATCACACTTGTGATGCTAGCACTTGGGAGACTGAGGGAGGAGGAACGTTGCAAGTTCCAGACCAGCCTGAACTACAAAGTGAGCCTAAGCCCAGCCTGAACTTCATAGCAAGACCCTGTTTCTAAAAAGAAAAAAAAAAAAAGATTTTAACCCTTGATAAGATTTTCCACCCAATTCTGTCCCTAATTCAATCAGAGTGTTACAGCCCCAGAGAAGCACCCCCCACCGCAGTGCAGATCAGGTTCCATGTTATATACGCATAGAACCATGTATCTTGTTCTAGTTGCAAATTACAGGACCTCCCCACTCCCACCCTGAAATCCCAGGCTTCCACAAAATCAAAGCTTATTTCTAGCTTGTGTTCAGAAGTCCTTGGTTTCATACTGCCTGGGATATTTTATCCTTGATTTTCATCCTGTTGCTCTAATCATGTAACTTTAATTGCCATGATCTCCTGATATTCCAAGAGGGCAGCTGGAGCTCTAGCCATTATGTATACATTCCTACCAGTGGGAAGAAGAAAGGAAAAAAGAGCCAAACTTCTGTTTACATCCATTTCCTAGAAGATGGACAGGTCACTTCTGTACACCTCCCCTTAGCCAGAATTTAGTCAGAAGGTCATATCTAATTGCAGGAAGGTTACCCTAAGTAACGATACATCCACCTAGAAATTAAAGGGTCTACTATTCATAAGGAAGGAGAGAGTAGTCAATCCCTAATAGTAGAAAAAGAAAAAGAAGAAGAACAACAACAAAGAAGAAAAAGAAGAAGAAGAAGAAGAAGAAGAAGAAGAAGAAGAAGAAGAAGAAAAAGAAAGAAAGAAAGAGAAGAAAGAAGAAAGCCAGGCATGATGGTGCATATCCATAATTCTAGCACTCAAGAGGCAAAGGCAGGAGAGTTACTGAATTTGATGCCAGCCTGAGCTACATAGTGAGCTCAAGGCCAGCCTGAACTACATAGTAAGACCCTATCTCAAAAAACAAAACAAACAAAACTCTCCCAAAAAATAAAAAAAAAAGAAGAAAAAGGAGGAGAAGTAGGAGAAGAGGAAGAGGAGAAAGAAGAAGAGAAAAAAAACTACTAGAGTCTCTGCCACAGTATCACTCATCTTATTTTGTAATGATACATTCATTTAAGGTGATTATTCAACTGAAGTCTTTCTGTCGCAGGTTACAAACTTACTGAGAATCCTCACACAACAACTGGGCTTTGCCTGCCTTTGTTTATTATTGTATTTCCAGTACCTAGAACAACATGCATTCTGAAAGCTTTGCGGACCAAATATGAAAAGTAAGTCTTGATTGTATTTAGATGGGTCTAAAATCTATTCATTTCTTAGTGAGAGTTAATAAAAATAGGTAGCATTATCAAGTGCCTTCTACTATGTACCTTTTATTGTCACCTAATTCCTAGGCCAGCCCTAGAAAAGCCGTTTCAGTGTTAGCCCATTTACTGCAGAGGAGGAAGTCGTGATTTGGTGCTCGAGCATTAAAGCCACACTCAAGGCTCTGGCTCTACTGTCCGTGACCCTAACCATCACTCACGTCTGTTTCAGGCCGAGGCTGCCAGGTGGTAAATTCTATCTCTTCTCATCCTGCCTAATAGCTCCACGCTAGCTCAGCATATCCTGGTGCAGTGTGACGCCTCAGGCTAGTGCTGCCTAATTTGACTCAACTCATAGTCGTCCAAGATGACAAAGCCACTGCCACGCTGAGAAACACCAGGGGAGCAAAACAACCTCAGTGCCCACATCTATTAAGGTGGCTAATATCTAAAGTACAAACGGAAAAAAGAATTGAAGAAGGGGTAGAGAAGTTGGAAGTCATATGCTTTGCTGGTGGGAATATAAAACGATGTAGCAGCTGTGAGAAACTGCGTTAGTATCGAGGCCTCACAAAACTAAACAGACTTACTGTACAATATACTGGGAAGACTTAATTTAGGGGCTCAGACAGGTGTCTGTACACCCACATTCATTATTCACAAGTCTAAAGTGGAAGTAACCCAAGAGCCTATCAAAAGATGAATGGGTAGGCAAGCCTGGTGATGCATGCCTATAATCACAGCTCCACAGGAGGCTGAAGGAGGAGGACTGCAAGACCAGCCTGGGCAATTTAGTAAGATCCTGTCTCAAAATGAAAAGTAAAAATGGCTGGGGATGGAGCTCAGTGGTAGAGCCCTTACTTAGTTTGAGCAAAATCCTGGATTCAACCCTTATAATTGGGGGAAAACTAAAGATGAATGAATAAATAAAATATAGGATATATATCCAATGAGGTGTTATTCATCCTTATAAGTAAGGAAATTTGAGTGGTTGGGTGTGGTTGTGCATGCCTGTAATCCTAGTACTTGGGAGGCTAAGGCAGGAGGATAGATGTGAGTTTGAGGCCAGCTTGGGCTACACAGTGAGTTCAAGGCCAGCATGAACTGCATAGTGAGACACTGTCTCAAAAAAAGAAAAAAAAAAGTAAGGAAATTTGGGTAAAATATGGGTGAATCTTGAAGATACTATGTGGAGTGAAATAAGCCAATTATAAAACAACAAATATTGTACAACTTATTTTTGAGACAGGGTCTCACTATGTAGTCCAGGCTGGCCTCCAACTCATGACCATTCTCCTGCCTCAGTCTCCCCAGTGCTGGGAACACAGGCATGTGCCACCCTGCCTAGCATTTTCTTATCTGAGGCACCTGGAGAAATCAAGTTCATAGATACAAAAAAGCAGAGTGGTGGTTTCTGAGGGGCTCGCATTTAATGGGTACTGAGTTTTAAGTGCGGACAATGAAAAAGTTCTGGAATGGATGACAGTAATGGTTATGCAACCAAGTGAATACAGGTAATGCCATAGACTCGCACACTTAAAAGTGGTTACAATTTAAATTTTTATCCAGGTGTGGTAGTGCACACCTATACTCCCAGGATTCAGGAGGCTGAGGCAGAAAGATCACTGTGAATGTGAGGCCAGTCTGGGCTACATGGTTTCAAAAATACATATATACATACAGCTGGAAATGTAACTCAGTGTGAAGGCCCCGTGTTAAATCTCCAGATACACACACAGGCATCAAAATTTTTATCTTAGCTGAGCATACACCCTGTGTTCCCAGTTACTAAGGAGGCTGAGTCCGTATCATGAGAACCCAGGAATTAGGGGCCACCCAGAGCTACACAGTTTACTGAGATCCCATCTCAAAATAAATAAATAAATGTATACATCAATAAATAATCTTTTACACAGATGCAAAGTTTTTACAAAATTAACAAGTGAAATGGAGTAGAAAGGGTTAAAGGAAATCCAGGAGACTTTCACTTCTTTCCTCCCCGCTCAAGTCTAGCTCCCAGATGTGACTACTTTGGGCACCTTTGTAGCTGTTCCTTCTGGCATCACTTCTGTACCTCTAATAACAAGCCCATACTGGCTTTTCTCCTTTTTTCTTTCTGTTTATTGGTTTCTTTTTGTTTGTGGGTTGGTTTGTGCTGGGATCTGAATTTAGGGCCTTGCATATGCTAGACAAGTACTCTACCACTGAGCTGCAGCCCATTGTTTGAAACTTTGAGTCAGGGTCTGACTAAGTTGCCCAGATAGGAATCGAAGTTGCCATCCTCCTGCCTCAGGCTCCCTAGTACAAGTGTGTTCCCCTATACTCTGCGTATACTTGGTATTTTAAATTTCCAGCTGTATGTGTTGTCCAGGTGCTTCATTATGGACTTGGAAGAGTTAATTGTCTTTACCTCTTCCTTTACCTTCTCAATGTGTTATTATTATTATCACTGGTGAGTGAACCTAGGGTCTTTACACTGATCTATGTCCCTAGTCCTTTTTATTTTTTATTTTGAGACAGGATCTGGCTCAGCCACTAAGTTGCCCAGGTTAGGCTTGAACTAACAATCCTACCTCAGCTTCCAGGAATACTAGAATTACAGGTGTGCACCACCACACCCAGCTCTTTTGCTATTTTTTGAAACAGGTTCTTGTCATGTTGTCCAGACTGGCCTTAAACTCACGATCTGCCTGTCTCTGCCTCATGAGTGCCAGAGTTACAGGCATGCACCACCACACTTGGCTCCTTCTCAGTGTCTTTTAACGCAGCTTTGGTTAAAGCCATGCCTAGTGTCTTCATCATTAGGACTGTACAGATGTCCATGACAGCAGCATCAAATGCATTTCTTTTCTTTTCCCTGGAGTGAATTTTGCTTTTTGTCATGAGTTCAGCTTTTAATGTGAGTCTTCCACATTATCCAACAATTCTGTTAACCCCTCTTAATCCAATTTTCTGTGCAGTCACAGTTGTCAGATAATCCCTCAGTTCCTTTTTCCTCTGAAAACCCCTCTCATCGGCCCTCAGTTCCCCCAGACCTGGTGCCCTTTGCATAACTGTCAGGCTTCCTTCCAGAGGTGTTCTTTCCTGATCTGGGAATCCTGAAGAAAATTGTTTTGTAAATATTTGTACATGATTCCAAGGGTCCTACTTGTTAACTATAGAAAAATTTAAAAGGTACAAGAAATAAAATAAAGATGACACATAATCTTTCTATCCAAACACTAACCTTTGATATTTTAGGATATTCCAGTCTTGATTGATTTTAATAAAAAAGAGCACATTGAGGCTTTGGGGCCTAGAACTTACCTAGCATGCACAAGGCTCTGTATTGCACCCTCAGCACTGCACACGCAGGCACGCATACACACACACATACACACACACACACACACACACACGTACACACACACACACACACACACACACACACACACACTCCGGTCCTCATTCTCATTAGCCACATTTTAAGTACTCCACAAATAAATGTGGTTACTGGCTACCATATTGCACAGTCCAGGTACAAAATATTTCAGAAAGTTCCATTAGCTTTTAACACAGATCAAAAACTTGCAGTGTATGGTAGAGATTGAGACCCTCGCAATAATGTACAATGATTAGGAGTATATTCTTATGAGCCAGACTCGAGTTAAAATCCTGTTCTGCTTCTTATTCTCCATATATCTTTGGACAACTTCACTTCTGTGCCTCAGTTTCCTCATCTATAAAGTGGAGCTAATGATAACTGCTTTCTACGTTGTTACAAACATAAAATTAATATCTATAAAGCACTTAGGAAAGTCCTCACGCACAATAAATACTTAGTAATATACTTTGTTTGCCTGTGAGTTGCTAACAAACAAAGTTGATTGTTTGAAAATTAGAATCCAGTCTTCTGGCCCTCTTCCCCCTCCACTTCTGTTCTTCTTCCTCCTTACCTCCTCATGTCCTTCTCTTTTCCTTTTCCCTTCTCTTTTTCCCTCTCCTTTTGCATCTCCTCATTCCTCTGCAAGGCCTGGCAATGCTGGCTCCCAGAAGGGATCCTGTTTGCAAACACAAACTTTTTAAACTTTTAGCTCTGTTATTGACTCTATGCTATTATTGCTGAATTATTTTCTATTTTAAGCTTTTTTTTTTTTTTTTTTTGGTTTTTTTCCTTTTTATCGGTACCGGGGATCGAACTCACGACTGCCTGCTTGCAAGGGAGGCACTGCTCCTTTTATTTTAAGCTTTATTTTTAAATTTTAATTTATTAGCACATATTTGTAGTATGCAATGATGACATTCACCATAATTTTTTTCTAGTGTTAATCATGGTATAGTTGTTCCTTTTAGTAGATATCTCTTAATGTGAATATTTGATATATATTTCTTTCTGTTATTTCAGATCTCTTTCCCATTGTTGAGTAGTGTAGTTGTAGCTATTATTGGTTCTTATGGTATGCTTTTTACTCTTATTATTGCTGAGTGTTTTTCTATTGTTAACATTTTCTATTATTAATAGTGCAGGCTGAGGGCTAGGGATTCAGCTCAGTGGCATAAGTGCCTGCCCTGCAAGTGCACGGTAGTGAGTTTGATCCCCAGTAGCAAAAAACAAAAAAACCCAAAGAATAGTGGAGGCTGAGACAGGAGGATTGCCACAGTTGAGGCTAGCCTGGTCCACATAGTGAGTTCAAGGCCCACCTGGGGTCCAGGGCAAGATCTTGTCTCAAAAAAAAAAAAAAAAAAAAAAGACACTCTCCTCCAAAAAGACCTCCTAATTTCCCAAAAGCTGATTTCAGGGACACTGAAGTAGAAAAAGATATAGGCAAAGAAATAAAAAAATAAATAGTTGAAATGTTTGAAGAGATAGAAGAAGAAGCATAAAAGCAAATACATAAGATACTTAATGAGTTCAAAGAAGATTTAATTAAACACATAAAGGATTTTACCAATAAAATGTTCAACAAGCTTAAAGAAGAAACAAACAATAAACTAACTGAGTTATGCAAGACAATACAAGACACGAATGACCATGTTGGAAAAACATTAGAAAATATGAAAAAAAAAGTGTGCAGCGACAGATGATATGAAAAACAGTGGAAAGCAGACTTGGCCAATGCGAAGACAGAGTGTCAGAAATAGAAGATGAGTAGATCATAAACTCAATGATGCCCTAAAAATGGCAAGACACCACACAAGCTGGATCCAACAGCTACTAGGTGACTCCAAACAAACGAACAAAAATATTAAACACACAACAAAATCAAAGCCAGGCATGGTGGCTCACGCCTGTAATCCCAGCACTCGGGAGGCTGAAGCAGGAGGATTGTTGTGAGTTCGAGACCTGCCTATACTACAAAGTGAGCTCAAGGCCAGCCTGAACTGCATAGATAGATCCTGTCTCAAAAAAAAAAACAAAAAAGTGCTCACTTCGGCAGCACATATACTAAAATTGGAACAATAGGGGAGAAGATTAGCATGGCCCCTGCATAAGGATGACACACAAATTCATGAAGCGTTCCAAATTTTTTGTATGCTTTACTTTTGTAATTGGAACAACTATTTCTAAGAGGACAATATGTAATTTATCAACTAGTGATTTCTTATTGTTTTTTTTTTGAAATTATGTATTATTTCTACCCTTTTGGTTTTGTTTTTTTTCCTCTTTAAATAAAATTTTTTTTATAAAAAACCAACATCAGAATTATAGGAATAAAGGAAAATATTAAATGACTTTAAAAGATATAAAAAAATTTTTCACTGAACTTATAGGAGAAAAATTCCATATCTAGAGAAAGTACCTAGCATTAATGGGCAAAGGGCACACAGAACCCCAAATAGCCGTGACCAGAAAAGAAACCACAAAGCGTACTCCTTCTGAGGCAGGAGGGTCACTGTGAGTTGAGGCCAGCTGGGCAACACAATGAATCCAGGCCAGCCTGAACTATACAATGAGATCCTGTCTCCCCGGTATTTTTTTTTTTTTTTAATCGGTACCAGGGATTGAACTCACGACCGCCTGCTTACAAAGCAGGTACTTATGCCGCTGAGCTAAATCCCCAGCCCTGAGACCCTGTCTCAAAAAAAATAAATAAATAAAATTGCAGAAATCCAAGCAAAAGGAGAGAACATTAAAATCTGTTAGAGGAAAATAGCAAGAACTATAAAGGCAAGTCTATCAGAATAACTGTGAATTTCGTAGAACAAACCCTTTTAAAAAATATCTATTTATTTACTTGTTTGTTTATTTACTTATTTTGAGCCAGAGTCGTACTATGTAGTGCAGACTAGTGTTGAACTCACTGAGTGGGCCAGGCTGGCCTCAAACCTGCAGTGATCCTCCCACGTCAGCCTGCTAAGTGCTAGGATTACAGACATGTGCCACCATAATTGGTTCAGCAAAATCTTAAAGGCCAGGAGATCCTGGAATAAGATTTTTCAAGCTCTAAAAGAAAATATTTGTTGGGGCTGGGGATTTAGCTCAGCAGCATAAGCGCCTGTCTTGCAGGCAGGCAGTCGTGAGTTTGATCCCTGGTACCAATAAAAAGGAAAAAGACCAAAAAAAGAAAATATTTGTTAATGTGGACTTTTATATCCTGCAAAATTAGCCTTTAAAGTGCATAGAAAAATAATGACTTTCCGTAACAAACAAATCCTAAAGAAATGCATAACCAAAAAAAAAAAAAAAAAAAGAATTGCATAACCACTAACCCAGATCTGCAGTAAATACTTAAGGGAATAGTAGGCTGGGTGTAGTGGCACACACCTGTGTTCCCACCATTTGAGAAGCTATGGGACGAGGATTGCTGTGAGTTTGAGGCCAGCCTAGGCTACACAATGAGTTCAGATCCAGCCTGAATTACATAGACCCTGTATGAAAAAAAAAAAGAAAAGAAAGAATCACACACAGATATAGGAGACTGAAGAAAAATATACTATCTAACTGGGAGAATAGTTAAGCCACAGGGGGGGGGAAAATGGAGGGACAAGATTCAATAAAGGAAAAAAATGATGGAGGACAACAAACAATACAGTAATAACTCTCAGTGCCCATGGCCTGAACTTTCCAATCAAAATATACAGACTGGCAGACTGGATCAAAAAACAGAATGCAACCATATATTGCCTACAAAGGATACATTTTGTCTGTAATGAAGTACATAGACTGAAAGTGAAAGTGTGGAAACAGTATTCCATTTAACTAGAGCCCTCAAAAAGCAGGAGTAGCTCTCTTGTTTTCAGACACAGAAAACTTCAAGCCAAAACTGATCAAAGAGACAGAGATGGTTATTGCGCATTGGTAAAAAGAACAATTAAACAGAAAGAGCTAACAATCGTAAGTATCTATGCACCTAATGTTAACACACCCAACCTTGTAAAACAAAAACTGATGGAATTAAAAAGACAGATACCGGGGCTGGGGATTCAGCTCAGCGGCATAAGCACCTGCCTTGCAAGCAGGCAGTCGTGAGTTCGATCCCTGGTACCGATAAAAATGAAAAAGACAAAAAAAAAAAAAAAAAAAAAGACAGATACCAAATGCTATTAGAGTGGGGGACTTCAATACCCTACTCACAATTAGATAAGCCAACCAAGCCAAAAAATCAGCAAAAAGACATCGAAGTTAAACCACATCATTGACAAACTGGACTTAACAGATATCTAGTGTTTCATCCAATAATAAAATAAGCATTTTTCTCAATAACACCCAAAATGTTTGCAAAATAGACCTAAAGACCATGCAGCATGCTTAAATAAATACAAAAGAATTGAAATAGTCCTCTGTATATGTTGGATCAAAGTGGAATGTAGCTTGAAATCAAGAGCAAAACAACCACAGAAAGCACATAAATAAATAGAGATTAAATAATACATTATTGAATAATCAATGGATCACAGAAGAAATCAGGGAAAAATAAAAGATTTCTTAGGGTCAAATGACAATGGAAAGGGCCAGAATATAGCTCAGTGGCACAGAGCCTGACTAGCAAGTATGAGGCCCTGAGTTTGATACCCAGCACCAAAACTAACTAAATAAAATAATAATTATAATAACAAATGACAATGGAAGCACGACATACCTAACCCTAAACCTATGAGACACAGTGAAAGTGGTTCTAAGTGCACCCATAAAAACAATTTGCCCCCAAAATAACCTAGTGACATGTCTCAAGTTCCTAGAAAAACAAGAACAATTCAAATCTGAAACTAAGGAAAGAAATTATAAAGGAAATTAATAGAAGAAAAGAAATTATATATATTTTAAAGAAATTATATACATATGGATCGGAATGGAAATTAATAAAATTAATACTAAATTCAATAGAAGGATCAATGAGTCAAAAGGATTGGTTCTTTGAAAGGGCAAAAAGAAGATCAGACGATGGGAGAGAGAAGAGACAGAGAGGGGAAGGGGAAATAAAAGGCTGAAGATGCAGTGTGACATGTACCAATTCCCCAGGATGAATACATTGAAAAAAAAAAAAAAAAACAAATAGGGGCTGGGGATTTAGCTCAGCGGCATAAGTGCCTGCCTTGCAAGCAGGCAGTCAGTCGTGAGTTTGATCCCCGGTACCGATAAAAAAAAAAAAGAAAACGACAAAACAAACAAACAATAACAGATTAAAAAAGCAAAAGCAGAATGCATTTGTGTGTGTGTGTGTGTGTGTATGTTAGGTACACATCTGTAACCCAGCTACTTGGGAGGTTAAGGCAGAGGGACAAGTTCAAGGCTAATCTAGGGAAGTTATCAAGACTCAAGGAGGAAGAAGAGAAAGAAAGAAAGAAAGAAAGAAAGAAAGAAAGAAAGAGAGAGAGAGAGAGAGAAGGAGGAGGAGGAGAAGGAGGAGAAGAAAGAGAAGGAGAAGGAAAAGAAAGAGAGGGAAGGAGGAGGAGAAGGAAGAAAAAAGAAAAAGAAACCTGAATAGATTTAACACAGATTATGTGATATGTGTAATCTATGACACACAAAGGTTGCTAAACTCTGAAAGGATGCAGGAGCAGGCACAAGGTTTGCTTTTATGAACAGACTTGCAGAAAACTCCCCAGGGAGACTTATCTCTATCACTCTCAACAATGTCAAGTTCTGGGACATACTGTTTGATCTATAGTTCATGAACCATAAAGCTAGGACCAGGAGACGGTTACCACTGCCCCAATTTGGACGAGAATGTGGAATTTTTCCACTGCTATCTCTACAACTTCCTGGCGACACCCTCAAACCTGCAGACTTGACATTGGCCTTGCACAGCCTTACTTGCCAGAAGCCAACAGTGAAGAGCAACACGAATGACCTCCACTTCCATCTTTCAGATCTCTAGGAAATGCATGTGAGGCCAGGCAATGGCCTCTAGTTATCACTCCAGGTCAGAAGCCCTACATTAGACTATACTCCAAAGTCGCTAAGGTGTCAGCCCTAGTGTTGTGCTGGTGCTGTGGTTTGTGTTTGGACCCCCACACCCCCAAAGCCTCACCCAGTAATGAAGCTGGCTGAGTGTAGTATTTGTGGTGCAGGGATTGGTGATGTGTGAGCTGCACTGGCCCGAGGCTGGGTAATCAGCATACAATATAAGGGAGGAAGGAGGCGGGCCTTTCCTCTCCTGCCCTTTTCCCTGTTATTTCTTGTGGCTGCCATGAACAACCACCTCCGAGTCATGCCACCCTGCCTTGGAGCCAGCTGAGAATGGACTGAAACCTCCCAAAACTGTGAGCTAAGTAAACTTCCCTTTCCCTAATTTTGGGCGACACATATTTTGTTTCAACAACAAGGGAAAAATAACCAAGACAGCTGGGGAAGTAAATCAGAGGGGACAGGAATATTCTCAGAGGGTAAAGAGACAGCACCCGAGAGATTTGATGCCTGCTGCCTTCACAGGAGTCTCCCCTGCCTTTTGTCCCCACCTTACTGCCCAACTTTCTTGTTCAGACGTCAGGGTGGGAATTGGCACGTCTAAGGTCCGGAGCTCACTATAGGACTTTGAGTTTTGCTGAGTCCTCCCGTGACTGCAGTCCAAGGGTTGAAGACCAGACTTTCCCAGTAGCTTATCAGAGTCCATTTCTGGCCCAGCCCAGTGACTCCTTGGCAGTGAACTTTGTTAAGTGCCCTAGAAGTGCCACTTTAGTTGGCACCCTCACCCCTACCGTGCCTCAGAGCTGACGGGACCTGTCTCCAAGGATAGCTGTAGTGAAGGTCAGTAAAGGACCTTTTAAGAGATTTTCGAGGCTGAAAAGACAGCACAAGGGACAAGAGGCAAGGCTTATTTGTTAAAAGTAGGTTGACTAAGAAAACTGGTGGTGGGCCAGGGATATAGCTCAGCGGCACAAGCACCTGGCAGGCTCAAGGTCTTTTCTTGGTATAAAGAAAAGAAACAAAACCTGGTAGAAAGAAAATATGGCTTGACAGAAATAGCAAGAAAGGAGTAGGGATAAGAAAAGGGAGTGCTGGAATTACCAGCAAAGAAAGAGCAGGGCTTGAGCATAGAGGAACAGAGTCCAATAATTCTATGTCTGTTAGGGTGTTTTTTTTTTGGTTTGTTTTGTCTTTTGAGGCAGGTTTTTGGTATGCAGTTCAGGCTGGTCTTGAACTCACTTTGTGGCCCAGACTGGCTTTGAACTCACAGAAAACCTCCTGCCTCAGCCCCGTGTGCTGGGATTACAAGTGTGTGCTACCATGCCTTGCCACCTTTTTTTTTTTTTTTCCTGAGGCAGCCTCCCACTACGTAGCCAATCTGCTCTTGAACTCCTCCTGCCTCAGCCTCCCAAGTGCTAGGATTATAAGCATGTCCCAGTGTGCTCAGTAGGACATCTTGATGTGAATAACAGATCACAACATAGCAAAACATTATATTGTACACATATATTGGTGGAGTACCTTATTTTTGTCAGTTAACCTGCTACACAATTGATTTGAAACAATGTATGATAAGAAAGGGATTATAAAGTAGATTTTCAAGATTAAGTAGAGAAAAAATTATGTAGATGACAAGTACAATTTTATCTGTCACTTTAAACATAAACAATTTTCAGGCAGGTGTGTTGGTGCACACCTATAATCCCAGCACTTGGGAGGATGAGGCAGGAGGATCACTGTGAGTTTGAAGCCAGCCTGCACTACAAAGTGAGTTCAAGGTCAGCCTGAATTACATACTGAGACACTGTCTCAAAAAAAAAAAAAAAGAAAGAAAGAAAGAAAGAAAATCAAAGAGAAAGAAAGATAAAGCACCATTGGGTTTAATCTTCAACACTAAAAACAAACAAAATTTGGGTATGGAGACTCAGACCTATAATTCCAATACATGGAGACTCAGGCAGGAGGATCACCACGAGTTTCAGGCCAGCCTGGGCTATATAGTGAGTTCAAGGCTAGCCTGAGACTTTATCTCAAAAACCCAAAATAACAATAATAATAATGTATATGCTTTATCTTTTGATTTGGCCATTCCACTGATGGGAAAATTTTTAGAGAAAGTATCCAAATTATGCATACATAAAATACTTATGCTGATGATTGATGAGTGATAGATTTATCTTTTTCAGTTAGCTAATTGCTTTGGCCAGTGACTGCTCTCTCCCTAGTGGATTAGAAAGGGCACTCTTTATTGACCCACAGATAGCCAGGTGAGAGGGCAGGGGATTACTTCTGGCTCCTTGGACAGTGCTACCATTGCTTAGACACCATCAGTCTGCAATCTTCTCCTCTTCTGAAGGTGACTCACCTGCTCCTAGCACTGCTTGTCTCCTCAGCCTCCAGAACCTCACCTCACCTTCCTGATGACATCAGGTCTTGGCTCAGAGACCACACACACAACTCCTGCCCCACCCTGTCAAGGGTCACTGGTGACATTTATTTATTTATTTATTTTTCCTCATCCACATGTTTTGGTTTGTTTGTTTAGGGTTTAAATTTTTTTTTTCTCAAATCCATTTTATTTCAAGGGGGAAAAAATTGGGTGTAGTGGCTCATGCCTATAATGCCAGCACATGGGAGGCTGAGGCAGGAGGATCACTGTGAGTTTGAGACCAGCCTGGGCTAAAAAGTGGGCTTAAGGCCAACCTGAACTACATAATGAGACCCTGTCTCAAAAAACCACACACACACACACACACACACACTCACAAAGGGAAAAGAAAGAAAGAAAGAAAGAAAGAAAGAAAGAAAGAAAGAAAAGGAAAAAAATTAAAACAAAATTTTGAAACACAATCAGGGGACAACAATGGTACACACACTGGTGACACTTAGTGTCTGAGTACTATTGCAGCATTCCTGATGAAGCAGGCCAGGCATCTGACATGAGGCTCACCCCTTCCCTTTCTCAAAGTCCCTTCTAATCTAAACCACTCTTCTTCTTTCTGGGTTGAGAGGCACAAGCCACCTCGTGAAGAGCTCAGATGAGATATTGCTATGCTCTGTGTTCTGCAGAGCTCATGCAATGGAAACCATCCCAAAGAGCTCATGCGATGGAAACCATCCCCAAGGAGCAGTGCTGAGAAGTACGTTACTCACACTTCTCTCACCGTCACAAAGAGGCTGACACAAGCAATTTACAGGAGGACTGATTTTCTAGGTGGGGTGTTGTACGCCTGCAATCCCAGTACTTGGGAGGCTGATGTAGGAGGATCACTGTGAGTTCAAGGTCAAGGCCAGCCTGGGCTACATAGTGAATTCAAAGCCAATCTGAACCGCATAGAGCTGGGGATCTAGCTCAGCAGCACAGCGCCTGTCTGAACTGAATAGAGAACCTGTCTCACGGAGAGAGAGAGACAGACAGAGAGAGAGAGACAGAGAGAGAGAGACAGACAGAGAGAGAGAGAGACAAACAGAGAGAGAGAGAGAGAGGAAGAACTGATTTATTTTGGCTCATGCTTTCATTTTATTTTAGCAGCTGAGGATTTAGCTCAGCGGTGTAAATGCCTGCCTGGCAAGCATGAGGTCCTGAGTTCGATCTCTGGTACCAAAAAACAAAAAAATCTCCCACCAGGATGCTTCAGACATGCTGTGATGAGGGACAGGCACTTGGCCATGGAGAAATAAAATTTGGAAAATAAATACAATATGATATTAAACGGCTGTCTTTAGGGAACTGTGGGTAATTATGGTCTTTCTGATTTTTCTCTATACCATGTATTTCTTTATAATGAAATTTATGCATATGCACTATATTTTTAATAACAGCTATTTAGGGGCTGGGGATTTAGCTCAGCGGCATAAGCGCCTGCCTTGCAAGCAGGCAGTCGTGAGTTCAATCCCTGGTACCGATAAAAACGAAAAAGACAAAAAAAACCCAGCCATTTAAATATGTCCCTGTATGTATTTCTTGGTTGGTTCCATGCTTCGAAGAGACTGGAGAAAGGGAGTAGGAGAATCAAAGGGGTTTTCCAGGCCGGTCTCCCTTTGCGGAGTGACTCTCAGTTAGTCATCAGGTATCTCATCCTTACCTGGCAGGGCAGTGTTGGGTGATGTCATGGACAGAGTGAGCCAAGAAACAATGGCCCTGATGAATGGGTAGCTTTGTTCCTAGGACAGTCAGGAAACCTGTAGAGTCAGAATTTGTTTCTCCAAGTGTGATCCTCCAATCCCTTTTCACCTTCTGTGCTCTGCTTGTTAGAAATGTAAATTCTCAGGCTTTTGGCCAGACCTACTGGACTAGCAAGTCTGGGAGTGGATTTGGTAATGTGTTTGATGACCACATTCTTTTTTACTCCTTTATATTAATTTTTTCATTTTTTTAAATGTTAAACTAGGCATAGTGGCACATGCCTATAATCCCAGCACTTGGGAGGCTGGACAGGAGGATCACTATGAACAGCCTGAAACAGGGAGACTCCATCTCAAAAAAATTTTTTAAAGCAGTTTTATACTCGCAGAAAAATTATCAAAATATTATAAAGAATGCAATATAGTCTATATCCATTTTTCTCTATTAACATATTAATATAGTACATTTGAAAAATCACTTCTGTGAAAATGAAAAGCTGGCTTTAGGTTAGTCACTATGTTAGGTATCAATCTGGAAGCCAGAAAGAATAAGAATACTGGTCATCACTATGATGAAGTGGTGATATATAATTGATATAATCATCTATATTTCATGTTCTTTATTTTATTTGGCGCTCAATATACATCTGTGAAATAGGCCAAAGAAGTTATCCCCCACCTTATGATGAAAAAAACTGAGGACCAGAAAGATTAAATGACTTTTCCAAGATCATATAACTAATAGTAGCTGATGTTCATCAAAACTGTTCCAATAGGGCTGGGGATTTAGCTCAGCGGCATAAGCGCCTGCCTTGTAAGCAGGCAGTCGTGAGTTTGATCCCTGGTACCGATAAAAACGAAAAAGACAAAAAAAAAACTGTTCCAATAGGCTAAGTTTTATTGATAAGCTGTCAATAATATATTAACATGTATATTATCCCATTTAAACCTCTCATGAATCTCATAATGTAAACACTACTGATAAATTTTCACTTAGTAAAGAAGCCAACTGGAAGGGCTTGGGATTTAGCGGCGTAAGTACCTGCCTTGCAAGCACATGGTCATGAGTTTGATCCCTGGTACCGATTAAAAAAAAAAAAAAAGTCAACTGAGACACAGAAAGATTGAGAAACTTACCTTAGACACATAGCTTGAAGTCTGATTCCAGAACCAAACGCAAACCATTCAGCTATGTAGGTAATAAATATGGTGCATGGCCAGGCTGGATTATGTCTCCCAGAGTTCCCTCTGTGTTGGGAGCCGTGGAAGCTGGAAATTGACCACATGTGCAAGGCTGGAGCATGATCATCCCAAGAACAAAGAGCACCTGAGGCAAACCGCGTGAAGAAGCTGCTTCAGCCCAGAGAACCCCTGGCCCCAAAACAATCTGAATAGTGGGTTGCTATGACAACAGTATGTCATGTGACATTAAGTTGCTAAAAGGTATAAATAACCGCCTCTGCAGTGAGGGGCCAATACCCTTCCTCCGAGTACCTTTCCTCCCATCAGGAGAGCAAGGACTCCACTTGACCCCAGCTTTGTCTCTTCTTTATTTTTCTCATCCTCTCTCAGTCCTTAACCTCAAGAACCTCAGGAGCCGGATCTTTCCAATTTAGCATGGGCCGCAAAAGAGATTCCTGTGGGGGATTTGGAGGCTGCGGTGAACAGCAGCCCTTTTGTAGCTGTCTCGCCTTGTTGGCATGAGGTGGTGACTGTGCTTGTTCCCGCTTCACCTCCCAGTGAATCTCCTGTAGTTTCTCTGACCCTGTGTCAGCTGTTGGTCAGGAGAACCCTGGCTTCTCCAAGTCACCCACACCCTCAGCATTCAAGGCAGTAAAAACTGATTTGGGCTTCTGTCTGTTTTCACAGGCTCCAGCTCATGCTTGTGAATTCCAGTTTATTCTTACTCTACCAACTGCCTGCCCTTGGACTTCAAGAGCCAGCATTAGATATGAAGATAACAAGGATGCTGGAGATACAGCTTAATGGCATAAGCATCTGCCTGGCATGTGTGAGGTTGTGAGTTTGCTCCCCAATACCAAAAAAGAAGGTGGATGGGATCATCTAGGTTTACTTTTTGTTCTGGGAAGTTAGCTCAGTGGCTCAAATTCTTGCCTGATAAGTGCAGGGGTCATGAGTTTGAGCCCCGGTACCAAAAAAAAAAAAAAAAAAAAAAGATATGAAGGCAATAGTCTTACAGAAACTGCTTAACCAGCTGTTTTGCTTTGTCTGGTGACACAGAACTGTAAAAATGACCATGCAATGTCATTTTATCAGTCAACAAGAAAATGTAAGATTGCTTTGTAACTTTTCAGTTGTTGTTATGGCTTATGTCTAGATGTCCCACCAAAGCCTCATGTGGTCACAAATGGGGTTTTTCACAAATGGCTGGATTTAGGGTGTGACTGTGGATTGAGGGTGTGATCCTGGGATTAATGGTGTGGTTACATTATTCCACTAATTGATTTATCATAGTTCTGGGTGTTGGTAATGGGAAGCCTCATTCTGGGTGTGGATGGCATACCCCCAAAAGGTGGGTAGCCTGGATGAGATAAATAGGAAAGGGAGGTTGTTGCTTCTTTGCTCCTTTCTTGCTGCTGCTGCTGCTGCTGCTGCTGCTGCTGCTGCTGCTGCTGCTGCTGCTGCTACTCTCCCTCTGCCCCACATCCTGCTTTCCCTGCTATGGACCATTTCTCCTCTGCAATACCCCTCCACCATACTGCCCTGATGCGGAACCAGCTGACTATGTACTGAAAGCCCTACAAACTGTGAGATATAAAAAACTTTTCCTCCTTCAACTTGTGTCAGATATGCCCCAACAATGATAAAAGTAGCTCAGACAGTTGTAAATATGTAGGAAAATGAAAAACAAAACAGTGTAAGCCTAACAATTATTTACTCCACTAAAATTTTAAAAGCTAAGATACATTGCCAGGGGTGGTGGCACATGGCTATACTCCCAGCACTCAGGAGGCTGAGGCTGGAGGATTGCTGTACATCTGAGGCCAGGCTAGGCTACACAGTGAGTTCGGCCAGCCCAAGCTATATAGCAAGACCCTGTCTCAGAAAAAAAAAAAAAAAGTGACATTGAAAACTGAAAACTAAAATGTTTTATTTCTTTATTTAAAACTTTAAAGCCAGGCATGGTTTGCACATCCCTGTGATGCCAGCACTCAAGAGGTTGGGGCAGGAGGATCACTGCAAGTTCGAGACCAACTTGGGCTACAAAGTGAGCTCAAGACCAGCCTGAACTGCATAGGGAGACCCTATCTCAAAACAAACAAACAAACAAAAGGCTAGGTGTAGCTCAGTGATAGTAGATTACTTGCCTAGACTTCCTGAGGGGCTGGGCTTCATCCCCAGCGCTACAAAAAAAGAAGAAAGGGAGAAAAAAAGGGAGAGTCAGGTTTTGTGACCCTTCTGCCTCAGTCTCCCAAGAACTGGCATGTATCACCCAGATGGGTAGTGTCAACTCTTGCTGCCCCCATCTTACCAGATGACTCATGATACAGAGCAAGCAAGGTGTCTACTATTTGGTGAACTATCAAACAGTTTTTTATGCTGTGTTGTGTTTTTGTAATGCTGGGGGCTGAAGCGGCACCTCATGAATACAGTGCTGGAGAAGTGCTCTAGCACTGACTCAGCTCTGTGATATTCTAGCTTCTCTTTTTAAAGTTAAGATCAGCTTCCCACATTTTGTCCTTTGAATATCATGAAACATGTCTGAGAGTTCTTTTAACAGGAACATTTTTTTACTGTTTTTGTTTTATTAGCACGATGTGAAAAGGTTGAAGATGGCCCCAGAAGAAATGATGATTTCATATTATGTTGTGATTGCTGCAATATTGTTGAAATACTGCTTACATTTATCACTGCTGCAAAAGTATGAAGCAATGAGATGCATTGCTACACATTGGTATTCGATATGTTTTTTTAAAAAATCCATACATTACCATATTGTGTCTTTTAAAAACATACCAATCTCCCCACCCTCCCCCATCCCCAGCCATCCAGGCTGGTAGAAAGAAAGAGGGGTGTGAGGCCCTGGTCCTCTGGGAAGGGAGTGGATACTCATTGCATCTAGGCATGAGAGAGTCTTGTGTCACAAAACAAGACATGGAAAAACAGCCAGCAGAGTCACTATTACTAGTGGGGACCAGAGCCTAGGTGCCTGGTGTCCCTCCCCAGCAAAACCCCTTCCCACACTGTACATAACTCATGAGACTAGGAGACCCCAAAAACCCAAGCTGCATTTCTTCTACATCTGAGTGTAAGGACTAAAGTCTGTTGTACCTACAAAAGCCCCTCTAGTGACTAAAAGACATAATCTTGCTTAAGGAATTCTGTGTACTGTAATATAAACAGCATGGCAAAAGGTAAATACTTGTATATGTATTGTAAGATCTCATTTGGACTCGTGAATACTGCAACATTAAATTTAAAAAGAGCCTTTCTTAGAATAGTAAAGGCAGTCCTGAGCAACAAAGGTAACATAGGTAACATCACAATCCCTGACTTGAAATTATACTATAAAGCTACTGTGATAAAAAGAGCATGAGGGCCAGGGATTTAGCTCAGTGACATAAGTGCCTGCCTTGCAAGTGTGTAGTCGTGAGTTCGATCCCTGGTACCAAAAAAAAAAAAAAAAAAAAAAAAAGAGCATGGTACTGGCAAAAAAAAAAAAAAAAAAAACAGACCCAAAAATCAGTGGAATAGGTTAGAAGATGCAGAAACAACTCCAGACACACTAAGCCATCTTATCATTGATAAAAGCACCAAACGTATTCACTGAAAGAAAGATAGTCTCTTTAATAAATGGTGCTGGAAAAACTGTCTCTGCACATGCCAAAGATTAAAGTTGGACCCATGTCTTTCACCTGTACTAAATTCAAAATGATCAAAAACCCAAATATTAAAACAGAAAAATTAAATCTGCTGGAAGACACAGTAGGTAACACTCTTGAAGACATTGGTGTAGATAAAATATTTTATGAACAAAACCCTGATTGCATAGAACTATCACAAAGAATCAACAACTGGGGTCTCATCCTATTGACAAGCTTTTGCACAGCAAACGAAATCAACAACAGAGTGAAGAGACAACCCACAATGTGGGAGAAAACGTTTGCAAGTTATACTTCAGACAAAGGATTACTATTGAAAACATATAAAGAACTCAAAAAAATCAGTCTTCCCAGATTTAAAGACCCAATCCAAAAATGGGCATTTGAGATGAACACACACTTCTCAAATGGAGAAATATAAACAACAAATAAACATGTGAAGAGAGAACATCACTGGTTATTCCAGAGATGCAGATTAAAGTGACATTGGGATCCATCTTACCCTGGAAAGGATGGTGAATATCAGGAAATCACCAATAATAAGACAAGGAAGATTACCAATTATCATAAGACAATTACCAATAATTGGTAATCAACCAATAACAAGTGCTGGAGGAGCTGTGAGAAAAAAGGAACCCTTTTCCACTGTTGGTGAGAGTGTAGACTGGTGCAATCACTGTGGAAATCAGTGTGGAGATTCTTCCAGAAACTAGGATTGGAGGTCCCATTTGACCCAGCTATCCGCCTTCTGGGTATCTTCCCAGAAGAACTAAAAACACCACACTACAGCGATTTATGTACACCTATGTTTGTAGTAGCACCAGATCTTTGAAACAACCTAAATGCCCATCAGCTGAGGAATAGATTAAAAAGATGTGGTATTTTTATATAATGGAGTGCTTACTTAGCCATAAAGAAGGATAACCTGGAGACTTTTATAGGTGAATGGATGCAACCTGAGCCCATACTCATAAGTGAAATAAACAGACACGCGTGTGTAAACACCATATTATCTCACTAGTGTGAGAAGCTGAAAGAGACTATATATATAATACTCAATATATATATCATTGTTATACCCTAATTATTGTTTTGAAATTTTTTTGCTTTTTTCTTTAAAATAAAATAGATATGAAAAGGAAACAACAAAAAAAGAGCCCTTCCTTGTCATATAGTCCTGTACTTTTATAGATGATAAACACAGCTGAAAAATAAAGAAAGGCAAAACTCCTGGCACTAATTTAATTGAATTGTTCCTGGCCTCCACAGTGGCTGGGTTCTAGATGGGGGTGGAAGGCAGCCGACCTTTGTGGCCGGTCTGGCAGAGGCCATGTCCACGGGAGCAGCAGTTCCAGCCTGTCCATTTGCCACCTTACAGATCAGGGGACCAAACTGGGACCTCCCCACCCAATGTCTTTGCTTGTGTCAATCTCTACAGCTTCCATTAAAGGCGACCCTGGCAGCCTCACTAAACCAACTCAACTCTGTTACACTTCCCATTTCTTCATTTCATGGATAAACTTTCTTTTTTAATTTTTTTTTTTTTTTTTTGTCTTTTTCATTTTTTACCGGTACCAGGGATCAAACTCACGACTACCTGTTTGCAAGGCAGGCACTTATGCCACTGAGCTAAATCCCCAGCCCCAAACTTTCAATTCATCCATAAAAAAAAGGGGCCAGGGCAAAATCTTCTTCCTTCTCCTTCCTCACTTGTCCACAAATTCCCTCCTGAGAGAATGAGGAGCACAGGTTTGTCCCTTCGTTTATTCTGAAGAACCTGCCTTCCCACCCCTGCTTCTGCTGCGTGGCTGTCTCTCATCACAGCCTGCCCCAACCCCTACAGGAAGAGGGCACCGGTTCTGAGGGACAGGAGGGCTTAGGGCCAAACGCTTTTTGTGGTTCCCTGCAGCCTTATCTCTTTCCCTGTACTGTAGGCCTTGTGTAGGAAGAAGAGTCCTGCCAAGCATCGAGCATCGTGGTGCACACCTATAACCCCAGCACTCAAGAGGCTGAGGAAGGATTGCTGCCAGTTTGAGATCAGTGTGGACTACAGAGTAAAATCCTGTCTCAAAAAACCAAAACTCAAAACAAGAAGTGTTGAGTGTGGTGGTGCAGGCCTGTAATCTCAGGACCTGGGAGGTAGGAAGAGTGCCATGAGTTCGAGGCCAGCCTGAACTACAATCAAGACTCGTCCCCCAAAACAAAAACAAAAACAGGAAGAAGACTCCTAAGTCTCAGCTTGCCCAAGTTGTAATGAACCAGCTGTCAGGTAAGGCAAACTCTTCCTACCCTTAGAGGGTGTCAGACTCAGCCACAGTTTTTAATTATTTACTTATATTTGTTGCTGTTTGACCCAAGTGTCTCACTATGTAGCCCAGGCTGGCCTTGAACTCATGGCAATCCTTCTGCTTTTGTCTTCCGAGTCCTGGGACTATAGGCATATATTAGAGCTCCAGCTCTGATTTTTACATATTTGAATATTTTATATATTCAAAAGAATTCATGTTACATATCTGTCAGCTGTACACAGAGTAAAACAAACATCTGGGAACCTATGACCCAAATTAGCATCTAGACCTCTACCACTGCTCCAGAGCTCATATCTCTTGTCCTGTCTGGAGATGACTACAATTTTTTAATTTGTTCCACAATCTTTCACTACTCTTCTTCCTCTTCTGTGTGAGGGATTGAATCCAGGTCCTGGCATGTGCTAGGCAAGTGCTCTAACACTGAGCTTCACCCTCAGTTTTTTAAATTAATTTATTTTTTAATTTAATTTATTTTTGAGACATGTTCTTGCTGTGTAACTCAGGCTGGCTTGAACTTGCTTATGTATGTAGCCTCAGCTGACCTTGAACTCACAGCAATCCATCTGCTTCAGCCTCTCAAGTGCCAGGATTATAAGTGTGCACTAACATGGTAGGCCCTCTTTATATTTTGAGACAAAATCTTGCTAAATTGCCCAGGCTGATCTTGAATTTGCTTCAGTTTACAGAATAACCCGTAATTGGGATTACAGGTATGTGCCATAGCATGGGCTGCTTTTGATTTTCTTTATATTTACCTATACCTAGATCTCCATACAATAAGTCACTCCATTTTGTTGACCTTTTTATTTTCATAAACATGGATTTATTCTGAGTTTCTTTTTTTATTCATTATATTTCTACAGTGGATCCATATGACATGTATATAGTTCATTCAATGTTTTGCTATGCAAAACCATGGAAATATACTACACTGTATTCACCTGCCCAAGGACATTTGGACTCGTTATAGATTTTTACAGTTTAATCAGCGCTGCTAAGAACAACCTGAATGTCTAAGGTTTCTGGAGCCTGTGTGTAAGCAAGCATCTCTCCGGTATGGATACCTTGAAGTAGAATGACTGGGTCAAATTATTTTTCAGAGTAGTTGGACCAGTTGACACTCCCCTGAGTGTCCCTGCTTACCACATCCTGCTGAAGACTTGCTGTCACCCCCACCTTCCAGCAGCGTGACCCTGGGACAGCTTTTCCTCTCCCGGCCAGAGCCCATGGCCATGTTGAGGTGTCTCTATAGACCCCTGATTGCTAATCAAATAATGCTGAGCACAAGGAGGACAGGAAATGCTAATTTAGGGGACACAAGGTCTTTGTGTGTGTCTATCAGACCCTCTTGGATACTTTAGCCCAGAACCAAATCATACCAAAGATTCATCCCCTGGATTGACTGAAGACACTTACTTAATTTTTTGTCTTATCAGTCCCACACAGCATTTTCTATTTCTCAAGTGAACACCGTTTACCTCCCTCTACTAAGTCCACATTTCTCTTCATGGACAGTACCAGCTCCATCACTATCAGAATCTGAGACTGTGCTGGTTAAAACACGTAACATTCTCAGACTCTGTGCAGACTGAGTCAGACTTTCCAGCGCAGGGCTTGGAAGTCTTCTGTTTAATGAGTTCCCCAGATGACATGAGAGCTACCACTCTGTGCACTTCTGTCAAGGTCAGGCCAAGGTCATCTCCAGGTAGTTTCTGGCACCTCAACAGCTCCTCCATCAGGACAAACTGAACCCATCTTCCACTGACCTGGTCACTCCTCCTACTTCTTTGCCTCCCCCCAGGGGAGCAGAGATAAGGAAACCCTTAAATTATAGCATTAAAATATACACAAAATGCATGTTAGCGTTATTTACAGAATAGAGAAGCTGAAAATAGCTGCTTGCTTAGAGACCTGGTAATTTAAGCCATGGTACATCCTATCTTCTCAAGAGAATTCTATGCAACTAATAAAATGTGATAGAGTGATTTTATTTATGTCTTTGTTACTGGATACCCTCTCAATGAAATCTAAAAGAAACAAACTCTTTCTTTCTTTCTTTTTGTACTGGGGATCAAACTCACAACCTCACGCTTGCTAGGCAGGTGCTTATGCTGTTGAACTGAATCCCTGGCCCATAACAAACACCTTTTCTTGTATTGAATTCAGGGCCTCACATATGCTAGGCAGGCAGTCCACCACTGAATTACTAAAGTCACTTTTAAAAGTTAGAGGCTGGGGGTATTTGCCTAACATGCATGAGATGAGGCCTTGGGTTTGCTTCCCAGCAACCCCCCCCCAACAAGAGCATATTAGATCTCACAGTTTCTAGCACTTGTTGAGTTCTCTACATAGTGTAATTTATCTATCTACCTATTTATTTATGTTTTTATGTATTTATGTATTTGTTGTGGTGGGAATGAAAGCTAGAGGTTCAAACATGCTAGGTGAAAAGTTTACCATGGAGCCCTTATTACTTTTATAATCAGAAAAACACAATGAAATATTTTGGGTTTTTTTTTTCTTTTTAAAAGTTATTTTCATCGGGAAATAAAACACAAAATACAAAACCATCCAGAAATATTTGCTGGATATTTATGATAAAAGAGCTTGTCTAGATTATTCTGTAAGTCTCAGTAATGAAAATCTCTCTAAATTATCATGGCAAATATTACAGGAAAAATTCCCAGATTGTTAGGATCTGAATTTCCAGATAAAAAGAGATCATTGAGCCCAGTGTGATGGTGTATACTTATATGAGGCTGAGGCAGGAGGATTCCAAATTCAAACTCAGCAACTTAGCAATTTAGTAAGACCCTGTCTCAAAATATAAATTTTTTTTTGTCTTTTTCATTTTTATCGGTACCAGGGATCGAACTCACAACTGCCTGCTTACAAGGCAGGCACTTATGCCACTGAGCTAAATCCCCAGCCCCTCAAAATATAAATTTAAAAAAAGACTAAGGATATAGTTCAGTGTGAGGCCATGGGTTCAATCTTCAGTGTACTCCCAAAACTAAAGTCACCAAAAGCTTAGCAAATACAAAAACAAACAAACAAAAACCCCGAAAAAACGATGTACATTTTTTGTCAAAACCTCAGGCTACCAAAATAAAGAAAAGAGCCTAAGAGCTTTCAACAAGAAGAAAAAAGTCAAAGCATCAAGAATCAGAGGGGAGCTGGTTATGTTGGTATGCACTTGTAATCCTACCTCCTTAGCAAGATCCAGTCTCAAAATAAAAATAAACAGGGCTGTGGAGGTGAGTCAGTGCAGAAGTACCCCCAGTTCCATCCCCAGAACTTGAAAAGAATAAAAAAGCAAAATCAGGTTGAGAGCCTGGAGCTGAACACACCGCTACTTTCTGTGACTTCTTACTGAGGGCTGCAAAGGATCCTCGGACAACCTTAAGCATCGCAATGGTAATACAGGAAATTAAAACACTAGTATTGACTTCCGGGAGAACATGGCAGACAGATAACAGCAGCCACAGAGGCTCTCTGAGATTGCCAGCTTAGAATCCAGGAATGATGTGGTGTGAGCAGTCCTGAGCAAGGGGAGATACACCATGCTGACCCAAGAACGAACTAAGCTGAGAGAAACCAACTGGAAATGCAATCCCGGTGGTATAACCGGAACAGATAAAATCTCAGCACGGAAGCTGGAACCCGCGCATCTGAAAGCCACAATTTGAATTTCCTGCTGCCACAGCTGTGTCTGAATCAGCACAGCAGGGAGAGAGATGCGCAAAAAGCTCTGAGAGTGGGAATCGGCGAACCAAACGGAGTTGAGAGCGAGCGGGACTGGCGGGGAACCCTGCATCGACCTGCAGTGAGTGAGAGGAATGGGGACCCTTTCATAGAGGAGGCTCTAGGAGGTTCCAACAGAGGACATTCTGGGACTGGGCACACTAGCTGGAACAGGATGCTGCAGTGACTTTGGTTGCATATTCCCCTCTCAAGTGGGATTGGTGGGGAGCTCTTGGCCTGGGTGACGCCGCTGACTAAGATCCCGTAAGCTAGCCCAAACCAGGTCCCAGCACCTGGTGGTACACCCTAGCAGTAAAGCCTTCAGTAGGTTGACCTGGAGGGGTGGGCCCAGCAGAGGCTACCCAGGTCTGTGTCTCCTTAGTACACTGCAGTGGGCGGGAACACCTAGCCGACAGATTCAAACAAACTGTAACAGACAAAAAGAAAAAAACTGGGCCTCCTATATATGCTTGTATGGAAGGAACAAAAAGTATGAGAAGAGGGAGCAGTCCCCAATCCTGAGAACACTGATCCAGGAAAGGTAAATGCAAAGGAGAATGAGAACAGAAAACATGCAATATCAGACATGATACCAATAGACATAAAGCGATATTTTCGGAGCCTCATAGACAAGTTCAAAAGTGAAGTATTTAATGAAATAAAGCAAGATGTAAGTAGAATAGTTAGAGAAACGCTAAGCACCGCCCAAGAAAAAACAGATGGTGAAATGGAAGAACAGAAAAAAAGGGGAGAATTGTTTGATGGAGAAAATAGAGAAAACATAGAATACGTGAAGCAGCTTCAAAGAGATTACCAGGAAACTAAAAACTCTATTGAAAACTGGCATAACAGCTTGAAAGAAACTAAGGATAGATTATTTGAACTGGAGGGCAGATTTGTTATATGGGAGCATGAAATGAAAACCTTCTTAAAAATAAAATTTAAAAAAAACAGCAACAATCCAAAGGCTAGAAGATGATAAGAGGATCTATAACTTAAGAATTAAGAACATAAAAGAAGAAGTAGGGGCACAAACAAATGGACTACAAAAGCTATTCACAGAAATAATCCAAGAGAATTTCCCTAATTTAGCAAAAGGTAAAGATACTCAGATGTATGAGGCAAACAGGACCCCAGCCACCTACAACCCAAACAGAGCTACACCCAGGCATATAATAATCAAAATTCTAGAAATACAATATAAGAACAGAATATTAAAAGCCGTCAGAGACAAGAAACAGATCATTTACAAGGGAACACCCATCAGAATTACAGCAGACTTCTTGGCACAAACCATCAAATCATGAAGAGTGTGGAGCGAAATAATTCAAGCTTTGAAAGATAATAACCTCCAGCCAAGACTGATATATCCTGCACAACTGTCCCTAGAAATTGATGGAAAAACAAGGTTCCAGAATAAAGAGGAACTAAGGGAATTTGCAACCACCAATTCAACTACAGAGAATACTGCAGGATATTCTAAAAAAGAAGAATACCAAGATTCCAGAAACAGTGGCAGAGAGGCCACAATGAACGGAGCAGAAAGCAAAATGAAGAAGACAAACTGACAACTAAATGACAGAAAAAGAGCTCAACAGAAATGAGGCAGAGAAGGTTGGATGGTAGGAACAGCTATTTTGGAGAAAACAAGACATCATAATAGCTAGTGCTGATTTAATATCATCTTGTTTTGAAGTCTCATTAAGCTTTTGTTCTTTCTCCATCAGTCTTAACATGTTGTATCTTATTGTATTTTATTATATGTGATAATATAAACAAAAACTTTTATACACGAGATTATACAAAAACCATTGTTCATTTTCTGTTAGTTGATTCTAAATACCCTGTAATACTGTCATTCTCTTGAACAGTTTTACATTGTGTTGATATGTTTGATGCTACAATATACGAAGTTATATTCAAAGATTTCAAGGAAAGAGACACTATGGTAACTACTTTTATGTCGGGATTATCTTGTGGTGAAACACTATTTTGCTTAAATGGTTATGTTTTGACCTGCGCTGTTTTGTTGTTATGCCCTCTTTTATCTCAATCTCCTTTTTTTATTATTTACTTTTTCATTTTTATCCTGTTAATTAAGGGAAAAAGTAAATAAAAATAGCAGGATATATTATAGTAACCCACTTTGATTTCCTATTAACTTGATTTGAAACCCTGTATTGCTCTCACCATCTTGTTTTGACTGATTTCCTCTATTCTGTTTTGCTTGATAGTACCAAGTTCGAAAGTATAGGCAACAACTGTGAAGACAATAAGATTCATTATGATGCCCATTCTGGTTGACTATTATCTTCTTTTGAAGTCCTCTAATGTCTCCAATGTTTTGGTTTTATTGGTTTTGTTCTTTACTGTTTTCTTCAATTTTATTATAACTGATAGCAAGAAGCATTATGGTAACCATTGTTGATCACCTTGTATTTTGTTTTTACATTATGTATTATGTCCATCCTTTTGATTTGGCTGACTCTGTTCTGTTATGTCACATTTGGTTTTACTCTCTTCAAAAAAAGTAATAAGAACTGTGGGAGTAATAAAACCCAAAATGTGTAATTGTCATTGTACAAAAGAGAGGAAAGAAAGTGCTCTAAAGGACATAACTGCATGTATATTTAAGTGTATAAGATAGATAACCGTATTACTGAGTTTTGCTGGATCATTAAACACAACTGTTTACAGTCTCACTGTTTGAATGTCCACTTTATATGCTTTAATTTTGTAACTTGAACTACTATTTCTAAGATGACAATATGTAATCTATTAACTAGTGATTTCCTACTGTTTATTTTTTCTGAAATTCTGTATATCTTATACCCTTTTTCTGTTTTTTTTCTTTTTCTCCTCAAATAAAATTAAAAAAAAAAAAAAGCAAAACCAGAGTGGTGTGTTGGCTTCTACTGAAGATGCAGATAACCAAGAGAAAATGATACTCTTATTTATCCTAAGTAACTATCTATGTGAAGGTAGTAGACAGAATATTAGTTCTCTGCTGTTTTACTTACATGGAGGTGATAAACGAGTGCTCTGATATTTTACTTCCCAACATTCGATTTTAGGTCACTCCTGGAAGATGTATCTTAGCAAAATGAGGATGTTGTTATGCCCTCTTTTATCTCAATCTCCTTTTTTTATTATTTACTTTTTCATTTTTATCCTGTTAATTAAGGGAAAAAATAAATAAAAATAGCAGGATATATTATAGTATGAAAGAAAAGACTGCACCATGGAAAAGGGACAAACCCAGAGAAGCAATGAGGATAGGCCCAGAAGGACCCATGACATAGGGTTATACAAGAAAGAAAATATAAAGTAGGCTGGGCAGGTGACACATACCTGTAATCCCAGCACTTGGGAGGCTGAGGCAGGAGGATTGCTTTGAGTTCAAGGCCAGCCTGAACTGCATGGTGAAACTCTGTCTCAAAAAGACAAAAAACAAAACAAAGCAAGACAAAAAAATAGGGTATTAGAAGTTACCATACTACCTAAAATTGATTAACTATAACATGGTATCATGAGCATACTATTTAGAAAACTGGAAGAAAAAATTTAAGAAAGTTGAAGGTTTTTGGCCCTAGGGGATGAATAAAAGACAGTTGTGTTTTGTCATGAATTTTAGCCTTTTTGTTTTTATCTATGTACATTATTTGATGAAACTGAGAACACATGTATTGCTGATCCAAACATAAAATGGTGCAGACTTAACCTTACAAATTTAAACACAGCTGCCCTGTGTTACGGTTTGGATGTGATGTCCTCCAAGGCTCATGTGTCAGGGGCTGGGTCCCCATGCAGCAGTACTCACAGGTGGGGCTTTGGGAAGCAGATGGATCCTGAGGATTCTAAGTTCATCAATGGGTAAATCTGTTCATAAATTCAGAGCTCAATGAGCTTGTTAGGAAGTCGGGTACAGCTGGAAGGAGCAGGTCACGGTGGGGAGATACGGCTTTGAAGGCTTCATTTTGCCCTTTCTCTGGCTCGCTGGCTGCCATGATGTGAGCCGCCTTATTCCACCCTGTTGTCTTGCCACAGAATACAACAATGGAGCCAGAGACTACAGCATGGCGCTACTGAAACTGTGAACCAAAATCAATCACTCCAGGCCGGGGAAACAGCTCCACAGCACTGTGCCTGCCTGCCGAGCACAGTGTCGTGAGTTTGATTCCTGTTGCCATAAAAAACAAAAACAAAATTAATCATTCCTCCTTTAAACTGATTTTCTCAGGTATTATATAAAGGACAGGAAGCTAATACACCATACCACCCAGAAATTCCATTCCTAGCGATATAGCCAAGAAAACAATGTTTAAACACAAACATGCAGGAATAGTTCTGCAGCATTCAAAATAACCAAAAATGCAAATAATTCAAATGTCCATCAGCTGATGAACAGAGAAGTAAAATATGGTCGTATATGTACACAGTGAAAACATGACAAGCGGAGGAAGATTCCATTAATGTCCAGTATTCAGAATAGGCAAATCCACATGCACAAAAATTAATCGAGGGGACTAGGGCTGTAACACAGTGACAGCATGTGCTTAGCACGGGTGAGGCCTGGGTCTGATCCCCAGAACTGCTAAAATCAGTGCCTGGTATATCAGCGAAAGCCTAAAATCCAAGCACTGGGAGGCTGAGGCAGGAGGATTGTTCCAAGTTTGGAGCCAGCCTGGGCTACAAAGTGAAACCCTGTCTCAAAAAGACACACAAAAATGTAAAACTAGTTTATTGGTTGGCTGAGGCGAGGAGGAGAGATGGGAGTTCTTTCTGGGGTAATGAAAGTACTCTAGTGGGGCTGGGGATTTAGCTCAGCGGCATAAGCGCATGCCTTGGAAGCAGGCAGTCGTGAGTTTGATCCCTGGTACTGGTAAAAAGGAAAAAGACAAAAAAAAAAAAAAAAAAAAAAGAAAAAGAAAGTGCTCTAGTGATGTTTGCACAATACTGGGAATATTTTTCTAAAGTTTTTTTTTTTAAAGAAAAAAAAAACAAAATAGTGTAAGGGTACAAGTAATACAGAATTTCAAGAAAAAATATACAGTAAGAAATCATTAGTTAATAAATTACATATTGTCATCTTAGAAATAGTTGTTCAAATTACAAAATTAAAGCATACAAAGTAGACATTCAAACAGTGAGATTGTGAACAGTGCTGTTCAATGACCCAACAAAAAATTAGTAATATGGTTTTCTATCTTACACACTTAAATATACATGCAGTTATATCCTTTAGATCACTTTCTTTTCCTCTCCTTTTTACAGTAACAATTACACATTTTGGTTTTATTACTCCCACAGTTCTTATTACTAACACTGGGAATATTTTTAATTAAGTTTATTGGTACATTTTGGGTACACATAATGATCACATTATTATGAGAAATTTGTGTCTGTATATGATAGAACTTGATTCTTGGGGCTGGGGATTTAGCTCAGCGGCATAAGCGCCTGCCTTGCAAGCAAGCGTGAGGTCACAAGTTGATCCCCGGTACCAATAAAAGTAAAAAAAAAAAAAAGAGAACTTGATTCTTTTTTTCCTCCCAGTTCCCCTACACTCTCTTCATTCCCTCTTCTACTCCTTATTTATAAAAGCTTTGCTTCCATTTTTTTTCTCTTATTTTTTTCTTTTCCTTCCCTTCCTTTCCCCCATCCCCTCCCTTGTTTCCCTTCCCATTTGAACACCTTTTCCCTATTTCACATTTCTGTTACACATTCTGGTTTGTTATTTACACTTTCAGTTTCTCCTATCAGAGAAACAATGTGGTATTTACATGTGTATGTCTGATTTATTTTACTTAAAGAGTATGCTCTCAAGGTCCATCCATTTAACTATAACTGACTCAAATTTATCCTTATTTATGGCTGAGTAGTGTTCCATTGTATAAAAAATACCCATATCTTCTTTATCCATTCATTGGTTGATGGACATTTGGGCTGTTTCCAAGATTTAGCTATTATGAATTGTGACACTATAAACATGGGTGCACATATACTGCTGTGGTCTGATGTGTTTTGTGAATATATTTTAAAACTACTGAACTGCAACTTTTGTTTTGTTTTGTTTGGTTTTAAATCGGTGAACTGCAACTTTTAAAAGGCCAACTGGTGAATTTCATGTCAAATTTTTATCTCAATTAAAGATACATTTAATTGTTGGAGATTTAGCTCAGTGGCACAAGTACCTGCCTAGCAGGCACAAGGTCATGAGTTTAATCCCTGATTCCAAGAAGAGAGATACATTTAATTGTATCAAAACAAAAGAGGGAGATAGACTTTTTACAAATTAGAAGAGGAGGGGGGGGGCAAGCCGCGGGGGAGAGGGGAGTGGAAAGTGGCATAAAAAACTTAAGATGTGTAATTACAGGTACCAACTCCCCATGATCAATGCAACATGTACTAATAAAAATAAAAGAAATCAGAACACTCAGTTCAAACTGTTTTAAGAATAAAGAAAAGATGCTTTAAGTTGGGAGTATGTGAAAATAAACACAGCACCCTGTGCTCAGCCTTGTCCTCTGCTCTCAGAGCTAAATCCGCGGACCTTCAAGACCCCCAGCCCCACACACACAACCTGGAAATAGTAATACTTCCTGGAGTTCCTGTGACTCAAACTCAGGGCTTCACACGTGTCAGGCCAGCACTCTACCACTGAGTTACACTCCCAATTCTTGTTTTGAAATAGGGTCCCACCAAGCTCCCCAAAGTGGCCTTGAAATTGTTTTGATTGTCCTGCCTTAGCTTCCTGACCTAGTTCAGTCCCTGGAAGTCATTTGAGGACCTCCTGTGCAAAGTGCTGGGGGTGAAAAGACAGTCAGTGGGGAATGGTACCAAAAGGCCAGGTCCCCTAAAGTTCTGACCTGGTCGCTTACTGTTTGCAAGCCCTTCTGCAGAATTCCTAATCTTTTTAAAGCTTAATAGCCTCATCGTCCAAATGGGGCAATAACAGTGCCCACCTTATCAGTGGTTGTGAAGATTAAAAGAAATAAAGCTTGTAAAACCTCAGGTCTTGGCCCATAGTAAAACTCAGAGGAGCTGTCTACTATTAATGTTTGGCACCTGCTAAACACAAACACTTTGGGAACGCAGACCCCTAAGCAAAGCAAATAGTTTGACTGTACAACAGAGTGAGCAGCGGGCAGATTTGAGGGAAAAGCACCAGTATTTACGTTCACTGTGCGCTCACTGGGTGCCTGGTCCTTGGAAGGCCTTCTTGAGAGTCAGATTGTCGCCGCGGCCCACAGCCTGTTGGGGCCATTGTCCCAGAAGGAGGGGTTCCCTTGGAGGCCCCGAAAGCTAGCTGCAGAGGCTGCAGGACAGGAGGGAAGGTGCAGGGTGAAACTGGGCGGAGCTCACACAGAGGGCTCCCCTGGGACAGAGACCGAAAAGACTGGGGAATGGGGCAGAACAGCCTCGGACATCAAACCCAGAGTGGGCCGGGGCTGGGGGAAACTGAGTTCAGAGAGAATGAGCTTGCAGGGAAGGGGGCTTTCACTTGTAGGATGGGGATGCGGGGCCGTGAGAACCTACCAGGCACCAAGTCCCAGGGCGCTACTATCATCTTCACCCCACCTCCTCAAAGCCCTGGATGTAGGACTTAGTTCACTCCAGTAAGGATTTGTTTGCTGCATTACTTTTTCCTTTTTTGAACAACGGATCCAAATTGTGGTCCTCTCATGGGCTTCTGGAGAGGCCTCTGTGCTCATCTCTGAGTCCCCAGTACCTAGACCTGGTAGACTCCTACCTAGGTGGTGGTTGCATATAGTAAATGGCTTTGCAGCTTTGCATTTGAACTACTTCTCCTTGGTTGGGGCCCAGGTTTTGCCCGTGGGGCTCTGGCTGCCGAGGGGAAGGCCCTTGCCCAGGAGTAATAACACATCAGCTACCCTAATCTCTTACAGGTGGAGATTAGTGAGCTGTGGAAGAGCTCACTCCTGCTCTTCTCTGGGCCTCGTGCTAACCTCTGGATGAAGATAATGATTAATGGTGGGATTCTCATTTTTACAAGCGAGGAAACAGGCTCAGAGGGGTAAGACGACATGTAGAGCCTCACCTTGCCTACTCTGGGGCAACATTTCCTGAGGCTTTTGCGCAGCATAAGCGTAGGGCTGGAATTTCCCCTATTTGTCCTCTTAGGCACTGTAGCAGTCAAAGCTGTGGGGAGCAAAAGGAGGGCTCTGGCCTAAGAACTGTGATCAATAAGTAGGGTAAGAGTTTGAAATGGGAAGAGGAATGTTGCCTTTTTTATTTTTATTTTTTGGGGGTACTGGGGATCAAAGCCAGGGCCACATGCATGTTAGGCAGGTTAGGCAGGCTGAGTTATACCCCCACCCAGCATTGCCATTTAATACCAGTCAACATTTGATTCAGTACAGATGTGTTTACTAAACTGTCACTGGATGCTACTGAGAGAATGCGCTGATAATAGGACACAGGCTTTGCATTTAGGGAGTCAGAACTGGGTAGGGCAATAGTTTTACATACATAAGCTTTCAGGAGCTCAAGAAGTTTATATAGCCAGGCATGGTGGTAGATGCCTGTAATCCCACTGGAAGGCGGAAGCAGGAGAATCCTTGCAAGTTTGAGGCCAGCCTGGGTTACATAGTGAACTCAAGACCAGCCTAAACCACACACATACACACACACACAAATTATCTAAAAAAGTGTTTCTCTCCCAGAGGTTCACAGAACATCTGTGGGACTTTTAAAGCATAGCATCTGGGCACTGTGGTACATGCCTATATTCTGGAGGCTGAGGCAGAAGGATCAGTTGAGCTAGGAATTCTAGGCTAGCTGGGCAGTATAGCTTGACCCTGACTCAACAAATAAACAATTTTTTAAAAAGCAAAGTATTTAATTGGCTAATTGGATGATTTCACTCTTGTTGCAGTATACGTAGAAGGTATGCAGACTTCTTTGACTGGATTAAATCCTTGAGTATGAGTGTGAACAAAGGAGATAAGGCCTAAAAGGCAGATAGTGAATGTTTTATCTTTTTTTTTGTATTGAGGATTGCACCCAAGACTTTCACATTGAGCTATATTTCCAGCTGTATCTCGCCCCCTCCCCCCCAGACAGGATCTGGCTAAATTGCTAAATAAGGTTGGCTCATGCCTATAATCCCAGCATTCAGGAGACTGAGGCAGGAGAATTTCTTTGAGTTCAAGGTCAGCCCTGAGTAGAAAGTGAGTTCAAGGACAGCATGAACTGCATAGTGAAACCCTGTTTCAAAAAGGACAATGAATAAAAATAAATAGCTAAATTTCCCAGACTGGGCTCAAATGGCAATCTTTCTGTCTTAGTATCTAGATTTTAGGCACTTGACACTTGTTACCTATTTTGTAGGGATCACAAACAATTTTCATTTTATATAAAAATTTTACATTTATTTATTTAGGTGTTTTTTTTTTGTTTGTTTAGTTTAGTTTTGTTTTGTTTTGTTTGAGACAGGGTCTCACTATGTAGTTCAGGATGGACTTGAACTCACAATGTATCCCAGGCTGGCCTCAAATGTGTAGTAATCCTCCTGCCTCAGCCTCTCACACCTGGCTGACCAGAGAGGTTATAAGGAATAATAATGCTAATATTAGAAGGTTACTAGGTACTAGACATTATTCTAAATGTTTTATATGAATTATCTAGTTTAGTTCTCACAACCCTATCAGATTCTCTTTTGCAGTATTGAGCAAAGTGAGACTTACAGAATTTAATTGTCCATAATCATACGGTTAGCAAGTGATGGAGTAAGATTAAACTCAAAATTCCCTGCCTACAGAAGTAGATGTCTCTGGTTTGAACTATAGGAGAGCTGGATTTCTTTTCTGAGCTAACAAAACTTACTAGCTTTTTTAAAATTTTGAGATAAAGTTTCACTAACTAAGTTGCCCAGGTTGGGCCAGAACTTGGAATCCTTCTGCTTCATAATTCCAGGGTTCTGGGATACCAACATCTTGAATGCAATTGATTTTAATATTACCAGTCATACTTCCAAGGTCGTTCATTCTCACCTTTTTCCAAAGCAAGTACAAAAATAGTGCAAAAATAACTTGGCGCTAGAGCTATAGCTCTGGGGTACAGTGGTTCCTTAGCATGTGTGAGGGTTCTATCTCCAACCACACACATACAAAATGAGAGAGGGGACTGCGAAAGTCACTACCAACTAAAACAGACTAAAATGCTCTGTGGTGTTATGTTACATCTGTGGCACAATGAAGTGGCTTTGAATAACTGGAGGGTATTTTGGCACTGTCCGTTCTCCTTGAATCCAGGTTGATCCTTTAATTTGCTTTAATCCATAGAATATGGTGAAAGTGTCAGTTCTGAACCCAAGTTTTAAAAAAGGTTAGCCTTTTCACCTTTTTTGGAAATGTTGAGCCAATGTGTAGGTTTGGGTATTCTCCTAGAGTGATTATGAAAAGAAGCCACATGCAGAGGGAGAACAGCTGAGACTACAGAAGAGAGCCAGCTCTTTCAGCTGAGCAAGCTGATGCTAGACCCACTGGCAAAGACAGCAGAACGACTGGTTTAATTACAGCCCAAACTGCAAACCTGTGCGTAAATAAAGTGGTTGTTGTTTTGACTCACATATTTTATTTTATTTATTTATTTATTTTGATACTGGGGATTGAACTCAGGAAATTGTGCTTGCCAGACAGGCACTGTATTGCTGAGCTAAATTCCTGGCCCTGACTCACATATTTTAGATTGTTTTGTTACTTGGAGTAGACAATGAAAATATCTCCTCAGCTTTTCATTGGTGTTGGGCATGGTGGTGCATCCTTGTAATCCCAGCATGCAGGAGACTGAGGCTGTGAGTTCAAGGCCAGCCTGAACTTCATAGTGAAACCCTGTCTAAAAAAAAAACAAAAAACCCCACAAAAACAGCTTTTCCATTGATGACTTCTGCATAAAGCTCAACTCTCCACTCCTTATGCCTTATCTCACACGGTTATGGTACTATTTGCCAAACGATTTCATGTTAATTGTTAGGTCCTGAGCAACCCCTTGCCCACCTTTTGAAATAGGATCTCCCTATGTAGTTCTGGCTGGCACTGAACTCACTATGTAGCCCAGGCTGGCCTTGAACTTGCAAGGATCCTCCTCCCTGAGCCTCTCAAGTGCTGGAATTATAAGCAATGTCTGGCTGCCATTTTTGTTCTGTTTTGTTTTTGTGGTGTAGGGAATGTAAGCCAAGAACTTGTGCATGCTAAAACACATGTTTATGTGTTTAAACCACTGAAATATACCTCCAACTCACTTTTAAAAAACAAAACATTAAGAGATCCTAGGTCCTAACTTGGGCTCTGTGTTACTAGCTGCATGCCTTTGGAAAGTCATTAACCTTTCTGTTTCAGTTATAAAATGGGGAGACTAAAGCTCTTTCTACTTAGCGGAGGGTAAAAATGAGTGAAACCGAGTTGAAACAAAAAGGAAATGTGTTAGGAGCTTTTAGCTCAAGAGGCAAGTGAGGAAAATCAAGAAACAAGGACTTTATAGCATCTGAATGTAAGATCTTTTTCTTTTTTCTTTTTTTAATACCGGGGATCGAACTCATAACCCTGTGTTTGCCAGACAGGCGCTTATGCCGCTGACGCTAAATCCCCGGACCCACAAAATGTAAGATATTTAACAAATGAGTTAACTTCTATAATCCTCAGTTCTTCTGTAAATGAGGCTACTTTTTCCTACTTCACAGATCTATCTGTGATGATTAAATACGGCCCTCCTTAAAGGGAGACCTGTTGCCACAAAAATCAACAATTGCCTGCATCAAACACAAACGTCTCCTTCCCTCATTCTCCTATTCTCTGCCCATCTCCAGAGAGTATGACTTGTCAAATCTAGAGCGGGATCCAGAAAGGTACTTAAACAAAAACAAAATTTCCTCAGAGGATTGCGGGGCAGGTCTGTCTTTCACCGCACCGCAAAGGACTCTCACTAGCTACCACGCCTCCTCCTTCGGTCAAATTCCAGGTATCGCGGCACTTGCTCTTTTCTTCAGGGTAGGTGTGAGTTTCGCGAGAACTACTTGTCCAATCACTAGGCCAGATGGCTTCACAAGATGGCGGCGCGCGGGGATCGTAGCATTTGCGTTTCTAGGAGCTTCGCGCTGCGAGTGACGTAAAAATTTGGGACTGTACAGGCCCACGCCAGACACATCATCGGGCAAAAGCATCCACCTTAGAGGTGGGTCACTTAACGTCTTTTTGTATGGGTTGAGGTCCTGGGTCAGTTAACCACTAATCATCCGGCTTCCTCCTCGAGTCAAAGGCTCCGGAGATGCTGGTTTCGGGGTCTAGGAGTGGGGACTGATGCTGTGTGTGCGCGCGTGCTGGGATATTAAGGGTGGGTGGGAGGAGCTGGCAAATAGAACGGAGCGTAGTATGGAAGTATGGAACCCCCGCCCCGGGGCGGGCGGGGGGGGTGATATTTAGAGAATGGTGGCAGACCAACGGAGTAAGATGGGGACATGGAGGACTGGAAGACTTGGGCAGGTGGCAGTGGCAGGGTAGGCGGAAAGAGCCGGGGTTTGTGAGGGAAGGCGAGGACAGAAAGCCAAGGTTGGGGTCGAGGTAGGAGGGGTCTGTGGAGAAGCAATTTGACATTCTATTCGTCATCAGCAACCTAATTTTGGAGACAGTCTTGCCATGTCGTTCAGGCTGGTCTTGAGTGCACTTTGTAGTCCAGGTTGGCCTTGATTTTCCTGCCTCAGTCTCGTAAGAGCTTTAATTACCAGTGTGTGCCACCAGGCCGGACCAGGAATTATGCATCCTGAAAGCAGAATTTAGACTTTTCTTTTTTTACAGGCTTACATATTAAAAGAACTGGTACTTTCGGGTTAAGGGTCAGGAAGTACGCAGGACACAAAAGCATGGAAATAAGATAGCTCAAAGAATGGAAGTGCCAACCTTAACAGTACTACTTTATATTATTTTATCTTATTTATTTTTTGGTACCAGGAATCAAGCTCAGGATTTTTTTTTTTTTTTTTTTGTATCAGGAATCGAACTCATGACCTGCTGCTTGGCAGGGCAGCACATAAGTTAGGCTGCTGAGCTAAATCCACGGCCCCAAATTCAGGATCTTGCACTTGCCAGGCATTCGCTGTGCTGCTGGGTATATTACCAGCCCAACAGTACTATTTTAGTTTTCTCGGCTGACTCAGGCAACCCTGAAGAAAAACTTTAGCCCTTAGGAAGAGCTTTTATGAGATGTGGACTGCTAACTCAGAAAGAGGATGGTGTATTTCACTGGCCTGGACATTGAGATAAGTTCTATTGCTCTTTCAGGCAACAAAAATGTGGATACCTCTTCTACTAGTCTGTTCGTTAAGCTTTGGGATTCTCAGTGAACAAAACAGACAAAATATTTTTCCTCATGAAACTTACTGGTAGGGAAATGTAAAAAAAATAATGTAATGCCAGATGGGTAAAGTCAATGTAGAATACTGTAGTAAAGGAGAAGTGTGTTCACTCAATGGATATTTAAATCAGGTACTCAAAAAAGATGTCAGTGAGGAGGTGGTATTTGACCAAAGATCTGACAAATGTGAAGGCACCTTGATTGAGTGTATTTCTAGAGGGAGAGCAACTCTTGCAAGTGCAAAAGGCATGTGTGTGTCAGACTTGAAAGAGAAATAGCAATAAGGCCAATGTAGTTAGAGCAAAATGAACCAAGAAAAGTCGATTTGTTTAGTGAAAAGTGGGACGTGACAATGCTGATGTGAGGAAAAGTTGACACCCAACCTGAGTTGAGGTGACACATGCCTGTAATTCTAGCACTAGGGAGGCTGAGGCAGGAGGATCTTCAGTTTGAGGCTGGCCTGGCTGGGCTACATAACAAGACCCTGTCTCAAAAGAAAAGAAAAAGAAAAAGGCTGATACTGGGCTAAACTTTGAGGAATAGAATATTGTCAGCTAATCATCCAGTGCCTGTATTAGAAGGTTATTTAGTAAAAACAAACAAGAAATGACATTAGTTATTTGGACACAGTGGCACATGCCTACAAGTCTCAGCACTTTGGGAAGCTGAAGCATGGGGATCACAAATTTAAGTCATACTTGGGCAACTTTTCACAGTTTCAGAGGAAAGAAAAGTTGGCAGGTATGGTGGTGCATGAGTCAGGAACCTGAGTCAGGAGGATACCCTCCAGGCCAGACTGGCTGCATCTCTGACCCGAATTAAGATGGCAGAGAGTGAACTGAAAGTAGTTTCATTTAGTTCAGGTGACGTGTTCCATGTGCACTGATGTGAACTGTGAAGTCTTGGTGTCTTCTTCAGTATGGTGCAGTGTCCTAATATACCACTGTGTTAGAGAACCTTTCATTTTTGTTGCTTACATAATTACTCTTTTATCAGAGTTTTAGGGCAGAGGCCTGGCTCTGGGTATTCCAGTAGTGAAGGCTTGACCACCTGTTCCAAAATATCAATCAAAGAGATGAGCAGTGATAAAGGGAAAAAAAGGTACCTTAATCATTGAAGGGCAGGTATGGAAGTTTGTCTAAAAGGAAACAGCTGAAAGTGGGGAGGAATGACGACTACAGTCAAAAGGAACGGCCTATTTAGTAGTTCTATGGCCAGCACAGAGGAACAGAAAGGAGAGCTAAGGGAGTGTATGGTAAGGAAGTAAGCAGATGGTGAAAGGTACATAAAGCCAGACCATGCCGGATGGAGTATATATACTGAAGTAATGGAATCTATTTTTATGATAAGCATAAGGTTTTGTTTGTTAAAGACAACTCACTATGTAAGCCAGGCTGGCCTTGAACTTGTGTGTATCCTCCCACTTCAGCCTTCAGAGCACTGGCATTGCAGGTGTGTGCCACCACACCTGGCAGAATAAGGTTTTGAGCAAGTAGACAAGAGGTAGGTCAACTGAGATTGTACTTAGGTGATCACTGCAAGGAAAGATGGGACCAAGAGTGAATGAAGGCAAACCAACTGAAAGGCTGTTCTAGCAACCTAGGTAACTTATCCTGAGTGGATACTGGGAACAAGGAAAGGAGATGGATTTGAAATGTTTAGCAGGTAAAACTCACAGATTTCTTGGATGTAAGAGAGAGTGAACTATCAGGTGACTGCTAGATTTCTGGCTTGCATAATATTCTTTCATATGTTAAACCAGGGATGCTAGCAAACACTTGTAATTCCAGCAGTCTGAGAGGCTGAGGCAGGAGGATGACAAGTTTGAGCCCAACCTGGGCAATTTAGGGTTTTACCATGACCCTGTCTCAAAATAAATTTAAAAGAAAAATGTAGTTCAGTGTGAGGGTTCACACCACTGTAGTACCTGGGTTCAATCCACTGTAGTACCTTCCCCCTCCCAAAGTGGGAATATAAAGAACAATATAAAAAAAATTGCCTACCACCCAGAGACATACTAATTTTTTTTTTTTTTTTTTTTTTTTTAGTATTGGGGATTGAACTCATAACCTTACGCTTGCCAGGCAGGAAAATACCAACTAGGGGATAGGGCTATACCTAGTGGTAGAGTATATGATTAGCATACCTGAGGCCTAGGATTCAATCCCCAACACCAAATCAAAAATTAAGTAAACAAAATTACTAACTACCTGGAGATCTACTAGGAAACTACATTAGTTTTCTTTTTTTTCCTTCAATTTTTATTTTTGGTATTGGGAATTGAACTCAGTACCTTGTACTTGCCAGGCAGGCACTTATGCCACTGAGCTATATCCCTGCCTCAGCTTTTGCTTTTTGATCTAAACATGTTAACTTTTCTTTTAAACTTGGATGAAACAAAGTGTTTTCATTTATTTTTAGCTATCTAGGAGTGACACAAATTTATGAAAGAAATTGAAATAGAACTTTTTTTTTCAAACTTCAGTGATTTTGTAGTATGCTGCCAAATATTTAATCTTAACAAGGACCCTGTAAAAACTAACTGTAGATTATAGATTCTTTTGCCTTTATCACTATGAGGGTCTTATCTTTTTTTTTTTTTTTTTTTTTTTGCTGCTGAGGATTAAACCCAAGCCTTGTACATGCCAGGCATGTACTCTTCTGCTATCTACTGCTGAGCTACCCTGCCAGCTCACTCTGCATTCACCCAGTTCTTTTTTTTTTTTTTTTGTACCAGGGATGGGACTCACGACCACGTGCATGCCCAGCAGGTGCTTTCACTGCTGAGCTAAATCCCCAGCTTCCCAGCTCACTCTGATGCTCTCAAAGGAAAACAGTTTTTTTCCTTTTATTAAAAAAAAAAAGATTTATGTTGTGTACATTTTTATATACATGGCATAAAATGTACTATGTAATGATTTTTATGTACAGTGACTTAAGTACACTCACACTGACATGCAGCCCTCACCACTTTCTCTCCAGAGCGTTTCCATTGTCCTAAATGAAGGTTCTGTGCCCTTTAAATGCTTGGCTCCTAGTTCTTTCCCATCCAATTCTGTTCTCTCTGTTTTTTTTTTTTTTGGAACTGGTGATCGAACTCATGACTGCATGCTTGCAAGGTAGGTGTTTATGCCACTGAGCTAAATCCCCAGCCCCTGTTCTACGCTCTGTATGAGTTGTCTTTATCTTGGTACCATATTAAAAGGAAGCATATAATATTTGTCCTTTTATTTCTCTTAGCATCATGTTTTAAAGATTCATCTGTGTTATAGCATGTATTGGAATTTAATTCCTTTTTATGGCTGGGTAGTAATTTATTGTACATTTATAACTTCAGCCATTTCCCATATTAATAAATGTCTGGAGGCTAATAGCTACCTCTTCGAGACCTCTGGTAATTATAGAGGCCTAGGATAACTTTTTTTTTTTTGGTACCAGAGATTGAACTCATGACCTTGTGCTTGCCAAACAAGCACTTATGCCGCTGAGCTAAATCCCCAATCCTAGGCCAAAGGTAACTTGTGTTACTCTCATGTCTCAATAGTTAAAATATTGCGCTAGTTGTGGTAATACACACTTGTTAACCTAGTATTTTAGAGGTTGAGGCGGGAGAATCATTGTGAGTTCGAGGTCAGCCTGAATTGCATAGTGAAACCTGTCTCAAAAAGACCAAAAAAAAAAAAAAAAAAAAAAATTCTACAAGTTTTTCCTTTCCAATGTATAATTTTTTTGGTGGATACTGTATATACCATATAATGTATAGTTATTTATCTGTAGACACTTGGATTATTTCTACCTTTCTGCTGTTGTGAATAGGGCTTTTGTGAACACTGATGTACAAGTTTTTGTTTTAGTACCGACATTCAATTCTTTTGGGGATATACCTAAGAGTGGAATTACAGTATATGGTAATTCCATGTTGATTTTTTTTTTTTTTTTTTTGTCTTTTTTAAGCAGGGTTTTACTATGCAGTTCTGGGGACCAAGAACTCACTTTGTAACACAGGTTGGCCTTGAATCACAGTGATCCTCCTGCCTCAGCTTCCCGAGTGCTGGGATTACAGGTGTGCAATACTGTATCCAGCTTGAACTTTTATTTTTAGTTAGTGCCTAAGTCCACTTTTTTTTTTGTGACACAGTTTCACAGACTGGCCTTAAACTCACTACATGGTCCAGGCTGGCCTTGAACTTGCAGCAATCTTCTTTACTTTGTATTAGTCTAAAGTCTTGTTGGATACAGCACCATATGATTTTGTGCACAGTGGCCTTAGCAGGAAGGTTCTTTGGAATTTAGCATGGACCATGCTACTGTCTTCATGGATGTAACCTATCTTTCCCCATATGCCTGTGGTTTTGTTTGGCTTGCCCCCAGAGTCAAACATAAGTAAAGGAATGAATGAAGGAAGAATTGGTATGCTTTGTTTCACAGCAGTGGTACCATTTCACATTCCTGCCAACTTTGTTTGTTTGGGTTCTTTTTTGTTTTTTTGACTAATACTTTGAACTCACTGTGTAGCCCAGGCTAGCCTTGAACTCATGGTACTCTTACCTCAGTCTCCTGAGTGCTGGGATTACAGGCTTGTGCCACCCCACTCAGCCAGCCACATTCCCACCAATTTATGAGGGTTTTAAGTTTTATTCTTTTTGTTTTGTATTTTGAGACAGGGTCTCACTGGTTAGTCCTGACTGGCTTTGAACTCACCATGTAGTCCAGGCTGGCCTTGAACTCACAGCTATTCTCTTGCCTCAGCTTCCAGAGTGTTGGGATTACAAGCGTGAACCACCATGCCCAGTTTCTTTTTTTTTAAGTTTCTAATTTCTTTACTTTTTCATAAATGCTTGTTGTTTTCTGTTTTGTAATTTTTGTTGTTATTCTAGTGGGTGTGAGGTGATATCTCACTGTGAGTTTGATTTGCATGTCTCATCATAAGCATCTTTTCATGTGCTTATTATGTGCATTTTAAAAATTTCTGTTTTCGGGCCTGGGGATTTAGCTCAGCGGCATAAATGCCTGCCTTGCAAGCAGCAAACGTGAGTTCGATCCCCGGTACTGATAAAAAGGAAAAGGACAAAAAAAAAAAAAAAAAAAAAAAAAAAAAAATTCTGTTTTCTCACTTGATTGGAAGAGTTGTGTTGGCTTTAACTGTTGACCTGGCATTCACAACTTGTCCCCCACCATTTAAAAAAACTAAATATACTGACTTTTTTTTCCTATTTCTCTTTTTTTTTTAAAGATGGCTCTGAGTAAGTCAATGCATGCAAGAAACAGATACAAGGACAAACCTCCTGACTTTGCATATCTGGCATCCAAATATCCAGATTTTAAGCAACATGTTCAGATAAATCTGAATGGAAGAGTGAGGTAGGTAACATGAAAGATTATTCATACGGTGTCATTCTAATGTGGCCTAAAGGGACCCAATGTAATGGAAAGCAGTTTGAACTTTTAGAAGACCTGCGTGCTAACTGTGAATTTCATTAAACATCTCATGTGATCTTGGACAAATCACTTAGCCTCCCTAGATCTCAGTTTAACCTGTAAAATGAGAACATTGTTCTTAGGAGGCTGAGACAGGAGAGTTCTGAGTTTGAGTCCAGTCTGGGCTACATAATGAATTTGAGGCTAACCTGGGCCACACAGTAAGTTTGAGGCCATCCAGGGACTACTACAAAATACAAATAAAGAGTTCAAAGAGAGGATGAGGGCTAGGCATGTAGCTCAGTGACAGGGCACTTGATGAGAGGACTGGATCAAACGCTGTTAAGCCTCACCTTGAAGAAAAAAAAATTTCTACTAATGTCCAAATTATTTTTTACCTTACAAAACTGCAGAGACTAGGTATGTCTTCTATGTGATCTAAAGCTTGGTGATTGGTGAGAGTAGACCCTCTTTAGAAAGATTGGTGAGGGTAGACTCTCTTTAGAAAGACATTATTTGGGGGCTAGAGGTTTAGCTCAGCGGCATAAGCGCCTGCCTTATAAGCAGGCAGTCATGAGTTCGATCCCCGGTACCGGTAAAAACGAAAAAGACAAAAAAAAAATCTTTTTTTTTGTTTTATGCTGCTGAGCTAAACCTCTAGCCTCAAGACATTATTTTTTAAAGTGTGTGTTTATTTTGCTGTAAGGTAGAAAAATAATAACTAGAACATTAAAACTGGTTTCACAGATGTTATTACTTAAAACATTGCTAAAAACCAGACATGGTGGTGCACGCCTGTAATCCCAGCATTTGGAAGGCTAAAGCAGGAGGCTAGCTTGCTCTACCTAGTGAATTCAAGGTCAGTCTGAACTGCATAGCAAGACCCTGTCTCAAGTGTGTATGTGTGTGCATATATAAATTTAATTTTTATTTTAGTATATGTGCTGCTGAAGTGAGCACTAAAGTTAATTTTTGAAAATTAAGAAAAATATGACTAGGGATGTACTATGCATGTATATTCATGGAGCCCTTTGTTCAACCCATAGCATGAAAAACAAAATTAAAAAAAAAAAACCACAGAAAAACCATACACAAACACACACACATACTCAAACCTTGAAAAACAATGGTTAGCAGCTTGTGTATATTTTAAAAACCTCCAATATTGAACCCGAACTCTAAGAATTACAAAAGGAACTGAAAATTTCAAGCCTCTGTGGAGACATGAGGTACTTTTGTGAGGGCAGGGCAGAGTAGGGTGTGAGGAAAAGACGGAAAGTAAGGAGTAGCAAGGTCTCTGGACTTTGGCAGCCTTTTTACTCCTAGCACTACCCTTATGGCTTTAGAAATACCCTTATGCTGTTAGCTCTGTCTTTATGGTGGATTAACCCCAGGGCAAAGACACCCTTAACATGAAGTGAAAAGTTTTTGTTTTGTTATTTTTTGCACTGGGAATTGAACTCAGGACCTTGTACTTGACAGGTAGGCACTTATGCCACTGAGCTATATCGTTGGCCCTAAGTAAAAATTCTTTAAAAATATGCTTTGTTCATTTTCAAGGGAATTTTTTTTTGGTGGGGAGAAAGTTTCACTATGTAGTTCAGGCTGACTTCAGGCTGAACTCCTGTGTTGCTCAGGCTGACCTCAAACTCAAGAATGATCTTCTTGCCTCAGCCTCCTGAGTGCTGGGATTATAGTCATGCACCACTATGCCTGACTGGTCTTTGGCTTTCATAAGCTTCTCAAAGGGATTTGTGATGCTCATTCTTTGAGTATATAAAAATCAAGCTCAAATACACTAGAACAATGGTTTTTAAGCTTTCATGATTTTGCTCTTACCAGAGTTTTAGGAAACTGTGAGGTTTTACAGAAAAGGAGAATAAAAGCAAGGGTGGTGGGGGAGTTTGTATACCTGGCAGGGTAGATAATCCTGGTCTGGCTGGTCACTGTATCAGGACTGGTTCTGTCAGGTGCCGTCTGAGAAGTTCTTATGTATTGAGGGGCCCTCTGGTTCCTGTAAAGCAATTGCTGCTTCTTGGGGAGGGAGTGACCTTATCATGGGATAATATGTCTGTGAGGCTTTGCTTTTCCTGGAATTCAGGATGGCTAAAGGTACAGGACAATGATTGGAGAATTCAAGATACCACTCTTGGGAGTCTGGAATGGATATTATAAAGATTGGCAGTGGGGGGATGAGAGAATGCTAATAAAACTTGTGTTACCAGTTTTTAGACACTGTAAATGATTAACCTGCTTATGTGCAGGGCTGGACAGAAACTGGACTCAACTTTTTAAATTAATAAAGGAGACAGATATAAAATGAAGACAGAGATACCAAATGTTTTTCTGCTTTTAATTACTCACTGGGCAGTACTGCCCAGTTACTGCAGGCCCTGCTTCTTAGACAGTGTCTTTACTCAGTAAAAACATGGAAGGGAGTCACTATGTACGTGCTTGTCCTACTTACCATGTTGCTGTGTGAGGTGCATCTGAAAACATACATAGACTAGCAAGTGTAAGATCATGAGTTCAATTCCTGGTACCAGAAAAACCCCAACTATGGAAATAGAAATTAAAATTATATTTAAGTGAAAATTCTGATATTTTCTTTACATTTTCAAAAGAATTATTTTGACACCTTACTCTGTATATTACCCTAAGAAGACTGAATTGCCATTTTTCTGTGTTTATAACAATCCTGCCCTTGTTCTTAACGTTCTGTTATTGTAACAGGTATGTAGGGTGAATCCACTTATAAGGAGGAAAGTGTTATTTTGGCTCACAGTTTTGAAGGTCTTGGTCCATGGTGGCTCTGTTGCAATTTTGGGCCTGTGGTGAGCAAGCACATTGTGGTTGGGAGCACTTGATGGGGCAAGGCTGCTTACCTTATGGCCAGTGAAAACAAGAGAGAAAGAGGTTGAGAAACTGTCTGATAATCCCATCAAGGGTACTCTGCCCATGGCCTAAAACCTCCCACTAGGCTCCCCCTCCCAATAGCGTCCATCTGGGGCCAAGCCAGCATGGGCCTTTGGGGTATATTACAGATCCAAAGTGTAGAATATACATGTGAATGTTTATTTTTCCTAGCAGCTCTAGGGAGGATACAAGTTTGTTTTTGTCTCCTCTCTATACCTACTATGGAACTTAATTATTTAACCAAATCTATTGAGCCACAGTTTGCTCTGTTCTAAAAAGCCATAATAAACTAGAAAGACATAGTCACTGCCACATTAAAGTCTATACATAAGAAGACAAGTTAGGCAAATATATAAGCAGATAACTTTCAGTGTGGCAGAATCTGTGGTCTGTGCGTAGAATCATACAGGAGGGAGATCCAATACCCATTTTGGGATTTAGAGAATGATTTGACACAGAAATGGTGTCTTGGTTGTGTTTCAAGAAAAAGAGGAGTAGGTAGAGAGATGAGCATTCCAGGTCAGGGGAGCAGCAGAGGAACTAAAAAAGTTGATCATGCTTAGGGTGTAGCGGGTAAGAGAGAAAATAAGGCTGGGGAGGGCTGTACTTGTCATATTTTACAAGCCTCAAGAGGGAGTTTGGAATTTATCTTAAAGACATAGTATAGAGGGAGGGGTTGTGTCTTCACAATTACCTGGAAAATACTTAAGGGGATCATAGGCTGGGCGTGGTGTATGCCTGTATTCCCAGCACGCAGAAGGCTGAGGCAGGAAGATTGTCACAAGTTCAAGGCCAACCCAAGCTATATTGTGATTTTAAGACCACTGTCAACTACAAAGCAAGACCCTGTCTCCAAAAAATAAGGAATTAAAAAGATGGATATGTATATGCGTATATATATGAATTATATATATGTATTACTAAGAAAGTCAAATGTTGCATGTCTCTTCTCACATGAAATATAGTGGGAGAAAAGACAACATGAAAGTAGAAGGGCTGCTAATAGGGAAGGGAGAGGGAATAGAAGAGAGGGAGGGGAAAAGAGAGGCAGATGGGAAGTGGAGGTCATCAAAGCACACTATATGTATGTATGAAAATGTCATAATGAAACCCATTATCTTGTACAGTCAGTATGTGTTAATAATTGTAATTGTAAAAATCATTAAGGACAAATCAAACAGATCTATTATCACAGTATATTGAAAGGAATTAAAGGTTCTTGGTGAGTAATATCAGTATCTATGAATATCATGCATCAACAGATATTCATTGGATGCATGAGGAAAATTCCTGTATTAAAATGCTGTATAGGGTGAGGGGTTTAGCTCAGCGGCATAAGCACCTGCCTGCCAAGTGCGAGGTCATGAGTTTGATCCCTGGCACCAAAAAAAACAAAAAACAAAAAAACCCGCTGTATGTAAGTGGCATGTTGTCTTGGTTTCTTTTGTGCTGTTGTAACAGAGTACCTGAAAGTAGGTAATGTGTAACAGAAATTTACTGTTTGGCTGGGTGTGGTGGTGCACACCTGTAATACCAGCACTTGAGAGGCTGAGGCAGGAGGATTGTTATGAGTTGTTGAAACCAGTGTGGGCAACACAGTAAGTTCAAGGCCATTATGATCTATATAGTGAGACCCCATGTCAAAAAAATAAAAATAAAAATAAGGAAATTTACTGCTTATAGTATTGGAGGCTGAGCAGCACCTTGTCCTGCCACCTGTTGAGGGCCGTATTGTTTTGTTTTTTGAAACAGAATCTCAGCATCTCACTATGTAATTCAGGCTGGCCTTGAACTCACTGTGAAAACTAGGCTTGCCTTGAACTCATGACCATTCTCCTGTCTCATTCTCCAGAGTGCTGGGGCTGTAGACATGTACCAATACTGTAGACATGTACTGTAGACATGTACAGCCAGCCTGATGATTGACGACCTTCTTGGCTTGCCTTCACTTGTGAAAGAAAGCTGGGAAAGGGTTGATCCATTCCCCAAATTCCTTTTCACAGCAGCAGTATCTCTCTTCAAGTAGCCAGAATACTCAGGATGTTAGCACCTCCGCTTAGGCCCTACTCCTAACATTGTTGCCTTGGTTATTAAGATCCTGATACATACTTTTAGGGGGTATATGTTTGGTCTGTAGCACGAACCTAAGACAATTACAGAAAAATGATGAGAAAAAATATACTAAGTAAATGAGATTTCCCCTTAAATCAGATGAAGTAAAAGCAAAACACATCAAATTGGAAAGAGAACTACTTTTTATATTGATTGTACTGCTTTTCAATGAATGTTTTAAACATGAAGACTTTTAGGTTTTGAAAAACATGACAGAAACAGTCATAAATAAGTGTTGGAATGCCAGGTGTGGTGGCACATGCCTGTAATACCAGCTACTTGGAGGCTGTGTCAGAATAACAAAATAAAAGGGTGGTGACGAAGCTCAGTGGTGGAGTGCTTGCCTAGCAGGTAGGAACCCCTCAGTCCAATCCGCACAAAAGTAAAGCATAAAAAAGTGCTTGACATAGTTCAGAGACATTTTCTTGTATTTCTACCAAAGTAGACAGAAATAAACAGAGCTAACGTCTTGGAGATTTTCAGGGGATCCATACTTACTAGGACAACGGGATACAATATTTTGTATGTGATTTTGAGGAAAAGGTGTACAACCTTTAATCTGTAATTTGGAACTTTACTATTATCCTAGGTCTTTTTGTTTGTTTTGTTTTGTTTTAGTTTTCTGAGACAGAGACTCACTTTGTAGTCCGGGCTGGTCTTGAAACTCATTATGCAGCCCAGGCTGACCTGTGACTTGGGAGGAATCCTTTCCTGCCTCAGTCTCCCCACTTCACCTGGCAGCGTTTCACTTTAAAGACACATTGACTTGAAAAAGGTTGACTACTACAGGTAGAAGTGTAAATAATGGTAGCTTTGATGATAATTTTGAACTTTTTATCCAGTAAATAGGAGTTTTTTCAAATCACTTTCATAGATATTTATATTGAGAAATATAAATGACTTATATCATTTATAAGAGAAATGATTGAGCTGGAAATCTTTGTGGATTAGTCTTGTTTCCCTTATTTATTAAAAGTAGTGTAAATCTAGCAAAAATTACTACATTTTACAGATGGCTTGATTAACATGTACCTGAATAATATTTGATAGTCATTAAAAAGTAAATAAAGTTGCTGACTAAAATGTATAATAATGTAACTAAAAGTTGGAATAAAGAAATCTCCTCCATAAAAGCAAGGAATAACAGGCATAAATTGACCTATGTGGGTCAGATAGCAGAGGGCTAGGCATGAGGACGTGAATGTCTTGAAGGATGCACTGCTTCGTGAATGGGAAGGCTCAGCGTAGTGAAAAAATGCCTTATTCCTAATGATGTATAGCATTTTCAGAGGACAAAGTGGCATGTTTCTAAAGAAAAATCTGTACAGCAAATATTCTTTTTGTGCGTTGGTTAGGTTGTTTTTTTTTTTTCCCCCTTGAGACAAGCTCACTATGTAGTTCAAACTGGCCTTGAAGTTACTGTGTAATCCGGGCTAGCCTCAACTTCAAGGTGGTCCTCCTGTCACAGCTCCTGAGTGCTGAGACTATAGGTGTGTGCCTCCACAATGGACAAAGCGAATCTTCTTTAATAAAAGAGTAATGGAATAAGGAGAAGTGTAAGGGCATAGACTTTCCCCGATATATGATTAAATGTGTTAAGTTAGAGTAATTAGTATAGTATCAGAGCAAGCAGAGACCAGTTGTCTGACACAGAGTGACATTTGGAAAAAATCCTGAGTCTCCACAGCAGGACACCTTCGAATGTGCACATTAATAGTGGAACAGCTCCCGCTTGTGATTCTACTCAGTAGGATACCTCCCACAGGGAGTGTACATTAGTTAGCTGATACAGGTGACTCTTCGTTTAGCAGTCTTGGCTTCTGTGTATTATAATGTGAATATCTCACAGTGCTATGAATGATCAGAGTGACTTTTCAATTTTTTGTTTGTTTGGTTTGAGACAAAATCTTACTGTGTAGCTCAGCTTGGCTTTAGACTTGCAATCCTTTTGCCTAAGCCTCCTGCCTTAGTTTTCTAAGTAGCTGGGATTCCAGGTGTGTAGTACCATGATCGAAGTTTTATTGAGACTAAGTGCCTTATCTAAAAAAAGAGCATAAAGCTGGACATTTATTTATTTATTTAGTCTATTTGAGACAGGGTTTTGCTGTGCAGTTCAGGCTGTCCTTGAACTTATTTTGTAGTGCAGGCTGGCCTCAAACTCAGAGCAATCCTGCCACAGCCTCCTGAGTGCTGGGATTACAGGTATGTGCCACCATGCCTGGCAAAGCAACTTGGACCTGTGGTTAGACACCTGTAATCCTAGCTCTCTGGGAAGGCTGAGGAAGGAGGATACAAATTTGAGTCCAGCTCAGGTGACTTAGTGAGACTCTATCTCAAAATTAAAATATGGACTGGGAATGTAATTAAGCGCAGAGACCTTGGGTCCAGTCCTCAATCCCTCCAACCCTGCCACATACACAGAATTAAAATAGTGTAGTTTGGATGGGGGTCATAAATAACATGTAGTGACTTGTATATTGTAGACGCTTAGCTAATGATGCTTGTGTTGCTATTAAGCATAGTATAATTAAGGCAGTAAGTGTTGCTGATGTGATTTTGATTTCTCTTTCTTTTTCTTCCTTGCATTTGTCACTTCTTTGTTATAATTTTTCCTTTTTTTTGGTACCAGAGATTGAACTCACAACCTCGCACTTTGCCAGGCAGGCCTTTGTTATAATTTTTAACTTTGGTCTTGTTTTGTTTTTTGAGACAGTGTCTCACTATGTAGCTCAGGCTGGCCTCGAACCCACTCATAGCAATCCTGCCTCAACCTGTCGAGTGCTGAGATTACACATCACTTTGCCTGGTTATCTTTGTTATAATCATATCAGACCATCACAATTAGATTTTAGTTACTTTCTTTTTTTTTTTAATCGGTACCACGGATCGAACTCAGGACTGCACGCTTGCAAGGCAGGCGCTTATGCCGCTGAGCTAACTCCCCAGCCCCCACAATTAGATTTTAATTTATGCCTTTTCACAGTAACCAGATCCATAGGACAATGTTTACATGAGTTCTATAAGTTGAGACTGAATGGAGTCTGACCTGATTTTGTTTCTAAATCAAACAGCCTCCATTGAAGAGCTTGGTCACTTAGAATGATAGTACTATTTTTAGTTGTGTGGTTTTTGTTGTTATTGTGTTTTGTTTGTTGATTTGTGTTTGAGACAGGGTCTTGCTATGTAGTTCAAGATGGCTTGGACTGACTTTGTAGCCCAGGCTGGCCTCGAATTCATAGTGATCCTCCTGCCTGAGCCTCCCAAGTGCTGGCAATTACAGGGGTCCACCACCGTACTTGGCTGGTAATACTGTATTTCTCAGCAGAGCAGCAGTCATTCTAAGGAAATAGGACATCAGCCTGTTGACAATTGGCTATTTTGTGAAGCAGGATGTGTCAAACAAACAAAAAAAACTGATGGAATGAATAAATTGCTGATTTCCACATGAGAGCCAATTTTAGTTACCAGGTCTTCCTGTGATCTTAGAAATGAGAATAAAAAAAGATCTTGCCTGTGTTCAGAATTTTGAATGTCCCAGGTTGCTAGTATGACCTAAATACTTAACTAGTGAAGTTGGATGGCTAGACTTTGTCCTACTAAAGAATTTGTAACACTTAGACTACTGTCTGCATTTCCTTAGAAGTTAAAAAGTGAACTTTTTTTTTTTTACTAACAAAGCCCAAGAATCACCTCTCCATGTTTTCAGTTTCATTTCCTTCAGTTAGACTTGCCTCTGCTTGATGTCTTACATTTTCAGGTGATTAGGATATAGTAGTTCCTCATTAGTAAATCATGTAATGTAACTCATCAAAATAAATACTTATAAATATTTCTGAGTAATAAACATTTATATAGACAATTCTATTTAAAAGCCCAAGGAAAACTAGCAATATTTCTGTTTCTCTTGCCCCAAAATGTCTCATGAAGCTATGTGATGAATGCTGAATTGTAGCACTGTTTTTTGGGGATTGCTGATTGGGCTGAAACTATCTTAGGTTGGTTGTCAACAGAATTGACCCTTTATCATGGAAAGCAAGTACTCTGGAACCAAGGACCTATTTTCCTTTTTGAAAAGGAGATTTTTAAAAAAAATGATACAGACTTTATAGATCCCCTAATGAGAAAATTGCAAAAATGTAACCTTCCTAGCTATATTTGGTAATGTTGCATATGGAAAGGAAAAATTTTATAATTCTTCTAACACAAAAGATGAATTACTTTGCTGGTGTTCTTTTCTATACACCATTGTCCCCTGCCCTCATTTTTTGTCTTCTTGAGACAAGGTCTCCCTATGCAGTTCAGGCTGGCCTTGAACTCAAATTGTAGCCTAGGCTGGTCTTGAATTTGCAGCAATCCTCCTGCCTCAGGCTTCTGAGTGCTGAGATTACAGGCATGTGCCACCACACCTGATTTGTCCCTTTTTTTTTTTTTTCTTTTTTCCGGTACCAGGGATTGAACTCACGACCGCCTGCTTGCAAGGCAGGTGCTTATGCTGCTGAGCTAAATCCCCAGCTCCTGTCCCTATTTTTATATAGTAATCTTTGTGGTTTTATTGTATAGAGACATAGTTGGTTTTTGTTTTTTTCCTAAATGATGCCAATTTTAAATAGTTTTTTGAAGACATTGCATTTTCCACTTATAATATAGTACTTATAAAGTACAGTGTTGTCTTTTCCCTGTGTACATGTTCCATATTCAAATATTGAGAAGGCCCAATACTTTATATAGCAGTTAAACTTTAAAAACTGCCTCAGAATTTGCTACAAACTTGGGCCCTTTAATGTTTTGTTGTGTGGAACAATGCTAAATCTATACTTAAAGTTGTCTTGATCCACTTCTTCAGTGGTAGGCCTTGAGGAAGCACCACTGGAGAGGAGCTCCCCTACCTGAGAGAGGAACTGTCCAGCAGAGCAGCCCCAGACCTTCCTGCAGGTGTGCCGCCTGCACTCTGGCACAGCTTGGTGATGATGGGATCACAGACTCTTTGGCTTCTTCTGCTGATGTTTTGATTTTGCCTTCTCTGTAGTCCGATTCTTACCCAGCCAGTTGATAATTCCATCATGCTTGCCATGCATCTTCTGTTTATCTTTTTCACTGATCTTGCCCTGAAGGTTCTTGTCTTCAGCAATTGCTTTCATGTTTTTTTGTTTTTGTTTTTTTTTTTGCTAACTTCACTTCAGAATTTGCTTTTATGTTGAAAGCATAAGACTCCAGTGAATTTTTAGAGGACACCTTGTCCCTTCAGCTTTCTATTTCTCTCCCTGCTGGACATGGATATGCTCCATGTCCTCCTTGTTCAACACGACATTTGTTGTGAATTATGCTAATCTTTTTCTCTTTTCCTGTATTTTCTTTTTTTTTGTTTTTTGTTTTTGTCTTTTTCCTTTTTATCGGTACCAGGGATCGAACCCACGACTGCCTGCTTGCAAGGCAGGTGCTTATGCCGCTGAGCTAAATCCCCAGCCCCACTTTTCCTGTATTTTCGTTTACAGCAGAGATGTTGACGATGCTATTGGCATCAGTGTCAAAAATGACCTCAACTTGAGGAACACCACAGGGTGCAGGAGATGTGAGTTCAAACTCACCAAGCAGGTTATAGTTGGTCATGGCGTGCTCACCTTCATACACCTGAGTGAGCATGCCAGGCTGGTTGTCAGGGTAGGCAGTGATGTCTGTGTCTGCTTGGAAGGGGTGGTAGTATTGCACGTGATGAGGACAGTCACCACTCTGCCTGCAGTTTCAATACCAGAGAGAGGAGAACATCCAAGAGCAGCAAATCTTGGAATATTTCGGACTTGTCTCCATGTAAAATGGCTGGACAGCTGCACCATAAGCAACAGCAGGTTTGATGCTCTTATTCTTTTTTTCTTTTCTTTTCTCTTTTTTTTTTTTTTTTTTTTTTTACTGAGGCTCGAACTCAGGATCTTGCACTTACCAGGCAAGCCCTTAAACTGATGAGTTATATCCCTGGCTTACTCAGTTCTTTTCCACTGGAGTCCTAAAGAAGCTTCTGGATCTTGGGGATACAGGTAGAACCACCCACCAGAACAATGTCATGGAACTGTGACTTATCCAGTTTGGTATCTCAAAGAGCCTTCTCCACAGGGTCCAGAGTGCTATGGAATGGGTCAGCATTCAACTCTTCAAGCTGAGTGTGAGTAATGGAAGAAACCTTTCATAGAGGGAATCAGTGTCAGTACTAGCTTGGGTGCTGGTAGAAGGGTTTGCTTAGCTTGTTCACATGAGGAACAGATATAGTGGACAGTTCTCTTTTTCTTACTGATGTGCTTCTTATGCTTGCACTTGAACTCTACAATAAAATGGCTAACCATTCGGTTATCAGTCTTCTGCACCTAACTGGGTGTCTCCAGCTATAGATTTGACCTTAAACATTCCATCTTCAATAGTAAGGAGCAATACTTCAAAAATACAACCTCCTAAATCAAAAGTCAGCACATTTTCTGGATGTGGTGGTGCATGCCTGTAATCCCAGTACTCAGGAGGCTGAGGCAGGAGGATTGGTGTGAGTTTGATGCCGGCCTGTATTACACAGGGTGATGCCATCTCAAAAAATAAAACAATAAAAAAACCCAGCACATTTGTTTGACCTCCAACCTTTTTGTCTAAGCCATAAGTAATACCATCAGCTATTGGCTCACTGATAATTCTCAGTACTTTGAGACCAGCAATGGTTCCAGCATTTTTGGTTGCCTGATACTGAGAGTCATTAAAGTAAAGTGGAACTGTGATGATAGCAGTGGTAACAGTCTTCCCAATGTGTAAGCTTCTGTAGCTTCTTTCATTTTTATCAGCATCATAGAAGACACCTCCTCTGGATAAACAAAGATAATTTGTGTCCCACTGATTCTATACTATAACCGTTTTCCATAGACTTACAGAGCCATAATCCTGTATATCTGTATTAATCAGGTTTCTTGTTGGTAGGACAAATATCTGACACCCGCAGTTTATAGGAGAAGAAGGTAAGTTTGGCTCACAGTTTCAGTGGATTCACACCATGGTCAGCTGGCTGTAAGGCAGGACCATCACGGTACAAAGGCTGGAGTAGCAAAGCTGCTTAGTTCTTGGTGGCTCAGAAGTAAGGCAGGGGAGCAGTGCCAGGGATCATCTACGGTGCCCACGATGCTGTAGATGATTCATCCAGATGTACGTCAAAGGTGTGTTACTAATCCCCTGGGCATTTCTTAGTCTGGTCAAGTTGACACACAATTAGCTATCATGGTATCCACATAAGAGAATACTATACATTCACTAAAAAGAGTAAAACTAGGCTTATCCGCACAGTCTTATGTGAAGAGGGTTCTTTTATGTATTAAGTTTTTTGAAAATGGTATTATATGAAATATATATATTCAAATACAAAAATATTAGGCAAATGAAATTCCCCACCCCATTCATTCACTTGTATCCAAAGGTGGTTTTTATCTTTTCAGACTTCTCTGTTATGCATCTACTGGGCCTTTTAATTTCATTTTTACAAGAATGCTGTCACAAAAAGACAGCGAGTCCATGCTCTGCACCCCTCCATTCCATCCTGGAGGGTGGGCCTGCTGGAGGACAGTAAGTTGGCGCTCTGTGCCCCTCTGTTCCATCCCTGAGGGAAGGCCAGGTGGAGGACAGTGAGTCCATGCTCTGTGCCCCTCCATTCCATCCCAGAGGATGGACCCACTTGAAGTCAGTGAGTTTGTGATCTCAGCCTCACTCATTGCATCCTGGAGGGCAGATTGGCTGTAAGAATGTAAGACTGAAGCGAACCGTAAGACCCAGGACAGCAGCCTGGTGCACAGACACACACAGATGTCAAGATCAGGTCAATACCCAATACTTCTCTTGGATACACCACAGACATTAGCAAAGAACTGTGAATACCAGAAGAAGAAAATAAACCATCAGGGACCAGTACCCAGTTCTGATGGGAAGAACAAGCAAGCCAAGCTACCATGCACCTTCCAGCATCAGGAGAGCCTCAGAGTAGCTGCGCATGTCTGGAGAAGCCAGCCCTGCACCCCAGTGCTGTCCTGGGAATCTAGCATAGGAGAAATCTAGGTGCCTGACCCATTTCCCTACACTGTGGGTAGACAGCAAACATTGGAAGTAACTGGGACCCCACAACCTGCTTGCCTGGAAGAACCCAGGAAAGTACCACAATGAAGAAGCAAAAGGCAGTCTCTGGCCTCTAGCCCATGCAAAGCAAGTCCAGCAGATTTGAACATGAAAGAGATTGGAAGTCACCCATGTGAAGTTTCTGAAGTGATGGTAACTGAAATAAACAATGTCATGAGGATACAAAAGAAATGATTGGGGCTGGGTATTTAGCTCAGTGGCATAAGGACCTGCCTGGCAAACACACGTTGTGAGTTTGATCTCCAGTACCAAAAAAAAAAAAAAAAAAAAAAAGGAGGAAGAAAAAAGAGGAGGAGGAAGAAGAAGAAGAAGAAGAAGAAGAAGAAGAGGAGAAATTAGATCAGAAATGCTATGTCAGGTAAAAGAAGAAATGAAAAACATAATAAAAGAATTGCTGAGCATATCTAAAGAAGACATGGATAAAAGAATAGAGGCACATAGGAAAATGAGGGAAACCTTGAATGAACAAGATAAGATAGATATAGTAGATTCAAAGAGCTATGTAGGAAATTAAAAACTCCATTTGGAAAACAGGCAAAATCACTTCAAAGAAACTGAAGATAAACTTTTAGGCCTTGAAGACAGGTTTGCAGCTAGCAATTGTGAAAGGAAAGATTCTTAAAAATAATGAGAAACCAGGAAATAATTCAAAGGCTGCAAGATGACGCAAAGAAAAATAACTTAAGGATGATAGGTGTTAGTGAAAAGGCAGGGGTCAACACAAATGAAATAATACTGTTTATAGAAGTAATAACAAATAACTTTCCAAACCTGGGGAAAAGACCTGAACATAAAGTTAAGCAAGGCATATAGAACTCCAGCTAGCCATAAATCCACACCCAGACATGTAATAATCAAGATCCCAGAAATTTAGCACAGTAGGCCCTGCCTGGCAAGTGTGAGGTCACAAGTTCGATCCCCAGCACCAAAAAAAAAAAAAAAAAAACAAAACAAAACAAAAAAAAAAAATTAGCACAGTAACAGAATATTAAAGGTTGTTAGAGAAAAGATATAAAGGAAAAACCATCAGAATCACAAGAGACTTCTCAACACACACCATCAAGTCAAGAAGAGATTGAAATATTTCAAGTCCCAAAAGAAAACAACTTCCAGCCCAGATTGATGTATCCTGCAAAACTATCTTTCAAAATTAATGGAGAGGGTCAGGGATCCAACTAGGAGGTGTAAGTGCTTGCCTGGCAGGTACAAGGTTGTGAGTTCAATCCCCAGTACCAAAAAACAAAAACCCAACAAAAACAACCAATTAATGGAGAAACAAGATACTTCCATGACAAAGAATGGCTGAAGGAATTCCTGACCACCAAACCAACTCTACATAGAGTACTATAAGACATTCTAGAGAGAGAGAAAAACGACCGTGGTTCCAGGATCACTGAGGGAGATCACTAAGCAGAGCAAGCAGTTGAATGGAGGGGAAAAGTAGGGAGCCAATGGCAGGAAAACAGCAAGGTGGAGATAAGCTAGTACATGTTGGTCATAACTATTAAAGTAGATGGCCTCAATTCACCAATAGAAAGAAACAGGCAGAGTAGATTGGGAGACAGAAGCTATCAATATGCTTTATATAAGAAACACATTTAACTTAAAAGGAAATTCATAGACTGAAGGTCAAAGGAAAGAAAACTGCTCCATTTGATAGGAAATAAGGAAAAGGCAGGAGGGGTAGCTTGCCCATTAACTCCTGAATGGTTTTTTATACAATGGGAAGCTACTCAGCTATAGCGAAAGATAACCTTGAGGCTCTTGTGGGTAAATGGATGCAACTTGACATCATGCTCATGGGTAAAGAGATGGGTGAACATGGGTCACATGGGTGAACACTGTTGTCTCCCTAGTATAAGAGATGGAGGGAGTTAGTGGGATCCAAAATGCACATTGGATATTGTGAAAGTGAAAGAGGGGGAAATGTCTGAAAAAGGAAGATGGTAGTCATTAATTTCTTGTTATCTTGATTTTGAAACCTTGTGATGTTTTCATTGTGTTTAGTTTTATTCTGTTTTATTTTGTTTGATTTTATTATATCAGATGGTATCGGCTGCTGTTTCAAAGATAACAAAATATATTATGGTAGCTATTGTTGATTTTGTTATCTAGTTTCAGAGCCCTATATTGCCTTCATTTTTTATTTTGATTGTCTTGTTTTGAAGTCCTGTGTTGTGTTCAATGTTTTGTTATGATTAGCTCTATTCTGTTTTGTTTTGTTTAGTCTTATTCTCTTAAAAAAAAAGAATACAGTCGATACAGAGATCCATTTCTACTCAAACCTTTTTTTTCTTTTTAATTGCTTGATTTATAGGAATGGTAAAGTTTTAAAAAAAAAGACATTTTCCTCAAATATTCTGGATCAGAGTGCTGGACACTTAGAAAAGATGTCAAGATAGTACATGGGATAATAATTTAAGGCCATTAAATTTTTTTGTGTGGTAAAAGACACACAATAAATTGGGTGTGGTAGTATATGCCTGTAATGCCAGCACTTGGGAGACTGAGGCAGGAAGATTACTGTGAGGCCATCCTGGCTCCACAGTGAGTTCAGAGCCAGCCTGGGTTACATAGTCCTTGTTTCAAAAAGAACAACAGCAGCAAACACCCACCTGGACACACTCACACACACACCAAAGTTTACCATCTTAGCCATTTTTTAGTGTATAGTAGTGTTAATTGTGTTCATTTTTGTGTACCAGATCCTAGGATCTTTTCATTGTATAAAACTGAAAGTACCTTTGGAGACTGCCTGTTTTCTACTCCTCCTTTCCCAGGACCAACATTCAACTTCTATTTTTAAGACTGACTACTTTAAGTTAGGAGTGTAAGGGTATTTGTAAATGGCAGGCTGAGCAGTAAGACTGCAAGTTCAAGTCCAGCCTGGGAAGGATAGTGGCTTGGCAAGATACTATGTCATAATTAAAGATTAAAGATTAAAAAAAGAAGGGCCAGAGATTTAGCTCAGTGGCATAAGTGCCTGCCTGGCAAGTGTGAGGTTGTGAGTTCAACCCCCGGTACCAAAAAAAAAGATTAAAAAAAGAATTTGATTACTTTGGATTTCTTATGTAATTGAAATCATGTAGTATTTTACTTTTTTGTGATTGTCTTATTTTCTTACTTTTACTGTCTTTTTTTTTTTTTTTTTTGGTATTAGAAATCAAACTCAGGATCTTGCACTTGCCAGGCAGGCACTGATGCTGCTTCCTGTCCCTTTTTTCCTTTTCAAACTATAAAATTAATTTCTTTTAGGGTTAGTGTTGCTAACTACTTCATTGAGGTGGTATCTATGTGACATTTTTCATTTCTTAAGGTGTTATCTTTGAGTTCCTATTTTCTTGTTTATAATTGATTATTTGTAGCAAAACACATTGAGGCTATGAAATCCTGCTTCTCATCAAACTATTTTACCTGCTATTTTTAGCATCCACTGATAATTTGTACTTGAAACACTTATTAGCATTGTGACCATCAAATGTAATTTTCTAACTCCTTCATCACTTATACATTTATTAATTGTCGTTCTGTAAAGCTTCCCCCCAATTTAATTATCTATTTATGAAAGTATGGACTCATCCATGCTTTTATTCTGTGGGCTGTAATCCCTTGATGGCATTCTTCATAGACATTGTCCCAGATTTGGCCAATGGGAGTCCCTTTAAACTGGCTCCAGTGTACTTCTGACTTGTCCCCATCTTTTTTTAAGCATGTCCTATTTTCTGATACAATAAAGTCTTGTGGGCTTATCTTGTGCTTTTCCTAATCCAACCTAGTAATAGTTCATTAGTCAAGCAACTCTTAATTCCTTTTAGTGGAGAGTGATATTTAGAAATTAAGATAATGGAGCACTAGGTATGCTCATAGCTATGGGTGTGTCATTCCTTCTAGGCTTTTAATCTATTTCTTTTTGAAATGTGATCTTGCTATGTAATCCAGGCCAGTTTTGAACTCACAGTGATCCTCATGCCCTGGCCTCCCAAGTGCTGGGATTACAGGTTTGTGCCACCCTGCCTAGCCTGACTCTTAAGAATTTCTTAGAAGAGTAGATTATTTTATCTAACAACCACTGATTGATGGTTTTGTAGTATGTTTCCCATAGCATTATGGATACTTATCATCAGGCAACAACAACAAAAAATGTGTTATGGCACACAGTGCAGAGGTACTGGAAGCACTTACTAGTGTTCAGTTGTTCTGTCTGGCTTTTCTTTTGTGGGGTGCGGATGGTCATGGTACTGGGAGTTGAACCTGGGATGCATGCCTTGGCAGGTGCTCTACTGAGATACATCTCTAGCCCTTCTACAAATTTTATTTTAAATATTCCTCTTAGTCACCCATTGTAGTTAGAAGGAACCTTATCTTCACTCCCTTAATTTTGTAGGTGAAGCTACAGACCCAAGAATTTAAGTGATTTGCTTAAATTCATGGCTGCCTAGTCACAGAGTCAATATTAGACTGGAGTCATGATACTATGCATCTACATGGGCATTTCATTCTAGACCAGGTTTTCAAATAATTGGTCATTTGATGACTGAGAAGGGAACAGAAAAGAGGATGTGGCAGATCAGAAGTTGAGGATGCCTAGCTGTGTGACCAGACAGCTGGTAGCCAGAGTTCTAAACAGTTTCAAGCCCTTTCTGCCTTTCATAGTTCCATCCATAATTTCTGTTCTCTTTTTCTCATCACTCTGTTTATAAATGACCTATTTATTTTCTTTTTTATGTTTAGCATCATTTAAACATCGAAATAGTTACATCTTTAAAAATTAAATATATAAATATGATCCATTCCTAGGTGACAACCCAAGGGAAAAGATAACATAGTTCTACATAAAGACCTGTGTCAGTGTTCATAGTAGCATTATTCATGACTGCCACAAAACAAAACAAAAATGAACTATTATTTAACCATTAAAAGAAATAAGGTACTGATATAAATTACAATGTGAGGGCTGGGCTATAGCTCAGTGGCACAGCATCTCCCTGGCAGGTGTGAGATTGTAAATTCATTTACCAGTATTAAAAAAATATGTATCTTACACATTCAGTTAAGCAAAAAAATCTAGCCTTCGCCAAACAACCTGTAATGCCCAGCACTCTAGAGGCTGAGGCAGGAAGATCAGTTGAAGGTCAGCTGGGGCTACATAGTAAAGCCCTATCTAAAAAAACTAAAAAAGAATCTAGCCTCAAGTAGCCACAGTATGATTTCAGGTATACGAAATGTTTCAAGAGGCAAATCTGTAAAGACTGAACCCCCAGCAGTGGACTAGGGTCAGAGATGAAGAGTGACTTGGGAGGAGTACACAAGAGGTTTTCATGTGGACTGAGGGAGCATCCTAAAGGTGGATTGCGGTGAGGGTTACCTGTTTCTGTCAGTATGCTTACAGGTAAATTTTATGATTTGTAAATTGTACTTTATCAACCTGTAAAAAGTACTTACATTTAAAATTTTATGTCTATAATAGCTATATATTTACATATCTTATTCTGTTTTCATTATTGAACTTTTTTTGAGACAGAGTCTCACTATGTAGTTCAGGTTGGCTTTGAACTCACCATGTAGCCCAGATTAGCCTTGAACTTACATCGATCTTCCTGCTTCAGACTCCTGAGTGCTGAGCGCTCCAGACATGCATCACTACACCCAATAATTCTGAAATTTTTTAATACTGCTTTCTCTTTTTTTTTGTATCAGGGATAAAACTCCCAACCTTCTGCTTACCAGGGAGGTGCTTATACCAGCCTATTGCTTCCTTCTTAAGTATGACTTTCAGAGTATTCTGATGAGATTAATTATAATAGAAAATAACCAGTATTTTCAAAATAGTTATTGAATGTCAGATATTATACTAAATACTTTTCACAGATTATGTCATAATAGCACTGTGATACAGGTACTTTTAACCTTCATTTTATAGCTGAGAACACAGTCTCAAAGAGGCAAATAACTTATCAAAGTCATGTGGCTAAAGTAATGAGACAGACAAGAGGTGGACAGAAGCATTGTTAATCTCCTTTTCCCTTTATGAGTATGTAGTGTATTTGGTGGAAAAATTTTTTTGAGGCAGGGTCTCACTGTGCAGTTCAGGCTGGCCTTGAACTCACTGTATAGTCCAGGCTGGCCTCAAACTCCTGGTGATCCTCCTACTCGCAGCCTCTCAAGTGCTGGGGTTATAGGCATGTGCTACCATGCCCAGTTTGGGATAGAAAATTATATACTCTATTGTGAGTTGTGCTGACTATTGTATATAACTGTGTATGTGTCAGAATACAAAGTAAACATTTGAAACACAGCTTTTTTGGATTAGGAGACAGATTCTCATAGTGTAGTTCAGGTTGGCTTTGAACTCACTTTATGTAGCTCAGGCTGTCTTCAGACATTTGGGTATCCTTCTGCCTTAGCCTCCTATATGCATATACCACCACATCTGGTTTAAAACCAAACCAAACAACCTTTTTTTTTTTTTTTTTTTTCATTTTTATCGGTTCCGGGGATCGAACTCACGACTGCCTGCTTGCAAGGCAGGTACTTATACTGCTGAGCTAAATCCCCAGCCCTACAACCTTTTTTTGTATACCACTAGCGAACTAGTTGAGAAAGAAATCAGGAAAATAATTTCATTTTAAATTCTAGAAGTCAGCCTAACCAAAGAGGTAAAAGGTCTCTATAATGAAAATTACAGAAGACTGAAGAAAAAAATTGAAGAAAACACTAGAAGATGGAAAGACCTGCTTTGTTCATGGATCAGGAAAGTTAATATTGTTATAATGACCGTATTGCCAAAAGCAATCTACACAGAGCTAGGGATTTAGTTCAGTGGCATAAGTGCCTGCCTTGCAAGCGTATCATGAATTCAATCCCCGGTACCGATAAAACAAAAGCAATCTACAGATACAGTGTACTCTCCATCAAAATTCTAATGACATTCTTTGTGGAACTAGAAAAAACAATCCTAGCATTTGTATGGAAACAAAAAACCTGAAATACTCAAAGTAGTTCCTTAGCAAAAAAGAGCAAGGTTAGAGGCTTCATAATACTTAATTTCAAATTATAGTACAAAGCCATAGCAACAAAAATAGACATATAGACCAGTGGAATAGGCTAGAGGAGTCAGAAATTAACTAAGCACCTAATGGCCATCTAATTCTTGACAAAGACAAAAACAAGTGTTGCAGAAAGGATAGCCTCTTTAGCAAACTGTGTTGGGAAAACTGGTTATCTGTATGAAGAAGATTAAAACTAGACCTCTTTCTCTTTTTTTTTTTAACCCCTTTCTCTTGTATAAAAATCAATTCAAAATGAATCAAAAACCTAGGTATAAAACCTGAAACTTTGTCCTGGTGTGGGAGAATTGTTGTGAATTTGAGGCCTGCCTGAACTACATATAGTGAGATTCTGTCTGAAAGAGAAGAAAAAAGCAGGTTAAACTTTGAAACCGATAAAAGAAAAAAATAGGGAAACACTTGAAGCCACAGGCCCAAGGCAAAAATTTGCTGAATAGATCTCCAATTGCATAGGAGATACAGTGTTAGCAAAAATCAATAAATGTGACTATCAAATTAAAAAGTTCCTGCTTAACAAGGAAAACAGCTAAAAAGAAGGAAGAGACAACTTATAGAATGGGAAAAAATCTTTGCCAGCTGTTGTGACAGGATTACTATCTAAAATATATGAAGAACTCAAAGAGCTTAACACCAAAAAAAATTCAAATAGTTCAGTTAATAAATAGGCAAATGAATTGAACTCTTTGAAAGAAGTACAGATGGCTAACAAGTACATGAAAAAATGTTCACCATCTTTAGCCATTAGGGAAATGCAAATCAAAACTACATGAGATCCATCTCATCCAAGTCAGAATGGCTCTCATAAAGAATACAAAAATGAGTAGTGCTGGCAGGAGAGCAAGAGAAAGGATCCTTCTGTGTTGCTGATGGGAATGTAAATGAACAGAGCCACTGTGGAATTCCCCGTGGAATTCCTCAGAAACCAAGGGCTGTTATTTCCTTGAGCCACATCACTCCTTAGTCTGTACTCACAGGAATTAAAGGCAGCATACTATAGACATACCTGCCTTTTTTACCCATGTTTCATGTAGTACGATTCACAACAGCTGAGGTAATGGAACCAGTTGAGGTGCCTGTTAACAGACGGATGGATACTATTATACACAATGGAATATTAGCCGAAAGGGAGGATGAAATTGTTTCGTTTGTATACAAATGGATGAAATCACGTTAAGCAAAATGAGCCAGACTCAGGCAGGTATCACATGTTCCTTTTGATATGTGGAATCTAAAAAAGATGACATGGGGCTGAGGATTTAGCTCAGCGGCATAAGCATCTGCCTTGCAAGCAGGCGGTCCTGAGTTCGATTTCCGGTACCGATAAAAAGAAAAAAGACCAAAAAAAAAAAAAAGATATAAAAAAGATGACATGAGAGTGGAAAGGAGGGTTTACTTTTTGTGTGTATTTGTTTGTTTGTTTATTGAGGCAAGGCTTTTTGGGGTCATTTACAGTAGTTTTAAACTCACTATGTAGCCCAAGCTGGTGTGGAATTCAGAGTGATCCTCCTTCCTTGGCTTCCTGAGTGCTGAGGTTAGAAGCAAGAGCCACCGTGCCTGGCTTGTGGGAGTCTGAAGATTATTATTGGACAAGAAGAAAGGGAGTAAAGGTGGGGGTGGTTAGGGAGGATAATAGGGGAGGTAGATTGTTCAAAATATATGCATGCATAAAAGTTCCACATTAAAACACAATATTTTAAAAAATTAATTAGGTACTAAAATTAATAGGCCCTAAAATATAAAAGATGCTTGTTAAGTTGGGTGTGGTGGCACAAGCCTGTAATTCCAGTTTTTGGGAAGCTGAGGCAGGGGGATTGCTGTGAGTTCAAGGCCAGTCTCAACTGCATAGCGAGATCTAATCTCAAAAAGACAAAAAAAAAAAAAAATGCTTGTTAATGTTAACTTAAATAAATAGTAAATATTGGTGTCGAGAACATTTTGATGGCCATTTGGTATTACCTGGCTGCCATAGAACTTGTACTTTTTTTTTTTTTGTCTTTTTCCTTTTTTATCGGTACTGGGGATCGAACTCACGACTGCCTGCTTGCAAGGCAGGCGCTTATGCCATTGAGCTAAATCCCCAGCCCCAGAACTTGTACATTTTAACCTCTTTTTTTTTTTTTTTCCACCCCTCAGTCTTAATTTTAAAGACCCTGAAGCAGTCAGAGCTTTGACTTGTACTCTCCTGAAGGAAGACTTTGGACTTTCTATTGATATTCCATTGGAAAGACTAATCCCCACAGTTCCTTTGAGACTCAACTACATTCACTGGGTGGAAGATCTGATTGGTCATCAGGATGCTGACAAAACTCCGCTTCGAAGAGGAATTGACATAGGTATATAGTTTTAAATTGTTTGCCCTGAACATAAATGTCATAAGTTTTGCAAGATGAAATTCTTTATTAACTTCTCCACTGGGTATTCGTTGTGTGAAAGCTGGTCAGAAATACTACTATTCTTACTGTGGGCACTGGGCCTTTCTGCTATTGTTTTCTCTTAAGAAGGGGTTGTTAGCTCCATCAGGAAGCAGGTGGGTAAGAGATGTACAGAATGAAAGTGAGGAATTGCTAATTAACTTTTCATTCTCCCAGGTTGATGTCTGTGTGTGTTCAGCATTGCCTGTACTCTGAATCATTCGGTGTCAGTACAGTGATCCTTATACTGAAATTTTGAAGTGATGGCTCTTCATTTTAAGACTTTATTTATTTATTTGGTTTTTTGAAGCAGGGTTGCATTGGGTAGTTCAGGCTGATCTTGAACTTGCTGTGTAGCCCAGGCTGGCCTTGAACCCATGGGGATCCCTCTGCCTAAGCTTCCTGAATGCTGGGATTACAGGCATGCCTCACCATGCCCAACAGAAAACCTTTTATTAGAAAGATCATGTGCATGTGTCCTGAATACTTTGAGGAACTTGCTAGATGATTATTTATTTACTTAGTCGTTTTTGTTTATTATCGGTACCGGGGATCGAACTCACGACTGCCTGCTTGCAAGGCAGGCGCTTATGCTGCTGAGCTGAACCCCCAGCACCGCTAGATGATTATTTGCAGAGGCTATTAAATCTTTTTTTTTTTTTTTTTGTCTTTTTCATTTTTATTGGTACTAGGGATTGAACTCACGACCGCCTGCTTTCAAGGCAGGTGCTTATGCCGCTGAGCTAAATCCCCAGCCCCTGAGGCTATTAAATCTAAGATTAGAGAGGGAAAAAAGTTAAAGTAAGATATTCTCTCTTTTTTTTTTTTTTGTCTTTTTCATTTTTATCGGTACCAGGGATCGAACTCGTGACCACCTGCTTGTAAGGCAGGTGCTTATGTTGCTGAGCTAAATCCCCACCCCCGTAAGATATTCTCTTAATTATAAATTTTTATGATAGAGAAAGTTGTCTTTTTATTCAAGTACAGAAGGAAATGAAGCCATGACATGTTTTATAATTATAAAATAAAAAAGAGGACAATTAGGAAATTGAATAGAGGCTTAGTATCTTAATGACTTGTTATAGCCAATCTTTTCATTTGATAAGGTTTTAATTTTTTCTTTTAATTTTGTGTCCTTTCCTAATCTCCTGTAAGAAAGATTGATGTAACACCTCTGAGTTTCTATTTCTAAATATAGGATAATTATTAGCAATCACAATTCCTAGATTTTTTTTTTTGTTTTGTTTGTTTGTTTGTTTTGTCTTTGAGACAGGACCTTACTGTGCTGTTCTGGCTGGCCTTGAACTCACTTTGTAGCCCATGCTGGCCTCAAACTAACAGTGATCCTCTTGCTTCAGCCTCCTGAGTGCTGAGATTACATACAATTTCTAAATTACAGTACATTTGACATTTAAATTTGACATTTGCGTGTGTTTTAAAGGAACATCTTACGTGACTTTTTTTTTTTTTTTGGCAGCATTTAATTGACCCTCCTTTCTCTTTTATGCACTATTTCCTATTTGCTTCCATGTTTTCCTTATTCATGTTTACTCTCCTCTAATTTTCAGGTTTCCTTTCCCATATCTAACCATTAGATGTTGATAATCTTTTTTAAGCCTCAGTCTTTAACCTGTCTCATTCAGCACCCTTTTTAGCAATTTCATTTGTGTCTGTGATTTTATCTCTCACCTCCATGCAAGTAAGTCTGATATTTATATATTCCTCCAACTCAGAATACTTTTTTGGACCTCTACGCTCATACAGATCAGAAACGATTATTTCAAAAATATCTCAGTCTAGCCAAGTGTGGTAGCACATGCCTATAATCCCAGTACTCAGGAGGCTGAGGGAGGAGAACAAGGCCAGTCTGAACTACAGAGTGAGACCCTGTCTCCAAAAGTAAAACAAAGTCTCAGTCTTGTAGTGTCCAGTAACAAACTCAGTTTTTCCTCTGTAATGCTGATTTTTCTTCCTTTGTTTCTTATTTCAGTGAGTCTGTCACATCCACCTTGTCAGCCTTAATATTTACTTCTCATTCTCTATGAGAACACCCATCACTTAATTCCTGTTTTTTTTTTTTCTTTGAGATGACCTTGAACTCCTGGGCTCCAGAGATCTCTTTCAGCTTCCCAAGTAGCTGGGATTACAGATATGTATCTCTGGGCCTAGTTTTGTTGATTTTTCTTTGTTTTCTTTTTTTATTAGTACTATTTGCCATACATAATTATCACATTTGTCAAAGAGAATTTATACCTGTACATAATTCTTTTTCCCCATTTCCCTCTCCGCCTTTTAATTCTTAAAACACTATTGTGCTTAGCTTTTTGTCTTAAGAGATTTTTCTCTGAAATATTTCTTGGTGTAGTTGTTATTGGGTCTTTTGGTTTTCCTTTGTTCCTTGCTTTTGAGAAAAAAGTCTGTTCCCTATTCTGGTTTCAACCTGCTGAGTTTAAACAATGTGCCCATGTTGGCTTCTGCACGTAGCAGGGACTACAACTGTACCCAGCATAGCTGGCTTTCTTAAATATGTTTTAAATTGTCTATTTCTTTCCACCCCTGCTTTCTCCATCCCGGCCCGACTCCTTGTTGTCTCTCACTTTGTCTACAGAGCATCATCATGCTTACCAGGAGGCTGTCATCCACTCAGTTGCCTCTCCATTCCGTTCTGTGTGCTGCCTTCAGAAAATGTATAGAAATCCACATCTGATTGCATCTTCTTCACTTAACGACTTCCTGTTGCTTTTGCGATAAACACTCAAAATCTTGGACAATTAGAATTTTGTTAGATATTTGCCCTCTTGGCTTTTCTAAGCCTTGTTATTCTTTCTCTTGCTTTCTACACTTACTTTTAATTCCTCTAAAAAAGAACTAAATGTCACTCCTTGTGCCCGAAACTTCCCCTACCTTCTCTTTTCATTCTTTATACTGTGCTTAATTCAGTCTTTCTTTTCTCAGAAAAACCTTCTATCTAAAAAAAAAAAAGAAAGAAAGAAAAAAGAAAAACCTTCTTTGACCTCCTAGGCCAGTGTTGACAAACCTGTGGCCAGCTGTTTGTTACCAAGGAAAGCTCTAAAAGGTTCCCCATCACTGCCCTAGTCTATGATAAGCTATAAGCTCTCTGAAAACCTTGTTTCCTCCATCATTGCATTTATTTTGGTTTTTAATCATACAACTATCTGATTGTTTGATTTATGTCATTTTCTTCTACAAAACCGCAAAGACAAATGATTTGTGGAGCATTGCTGGATAAATACATACAGTAGACCCTTGAGTTACACAATGGCCTCACATACAAACCACTTCGGTTATGACTGGAATTTTAGAATTAATTTATGGTCGAAGTCTAAATGGCAGCTACTCGTGGGTTGAAAACAAAGACTCAAGGTGCCAGAAAAGCACATGTAAGTGTGCATCAGCATCAGTCTGAGCCCCACTGTGTGTGTTTGTAGACATGATTCAGTGCTCTATATAATTGCTATGATTATTACTATCAAAATGGCCCCCAAAAAGCTAGAAAAGAAGCTAAGGAAGGAAGGAATATAGAGAAAGTGATCACAGTCAAACGAATGAGAAAATTGGGGCTGGGGATTTAGCTTAGCAGCATAAGCGCCTGCCTTGCAAGCGCATGGTCATGAGTTCGATCGTTGGTACCAATAAAAAAAAAAAAAAAAGGAGGAAATTATGGCGAAATGTAAGCATGGCATTGTGTGACCAGGCTTGCTAATATGTACAGACTGTTGAAATCCACCATCTTGATGACCTTACAGGGAAAAGATTTGTATAAGGAAGCCAGTGTTACTCAGATCCGTACGTCACCTCAACAGTGTCAGATGAGGTACAAAGGCTGTTATTGGTGTGGATAAACGACAGGCAAGATGCAGGGATAGCCTACCTGTGTCTATAATTTGAAAAAGCTCAGGCTATAGGTGCAGATCTCATAAAAGATGATCTGACCCAGAATGATAATGGTGAAACATTTGTGCCAGTGAGGGATGGTTTCACAATTTTAAAGTAAAAACTGGAGTTCATAGTGTAACTAAGGCATAGTGAAGCAGCTAATGCTAATAAAAAGCTGCTGAAAATTACATACGTCATTTTGAAATGGTGACATGGAGAAATGGCTTTCGCTCTCATCAGTTTTTAACTATGATGCCACTGGCCTTTTCTAGAAGAAAATGCCCAGGAGAACATCATTCCTAGGAAGAGAAGACAATGCCAGGCCACAAGCCTGTGAAGGTCAGGCTATGCTTTGTGCTGTGTTGCCAATGCAAGTGGTGACTTCACAATAAAGCCTTTTTCGATTTGTCACTCTGAGACCCCTAGAGTATTCAGAAAACATTAAAACCATGAAAAATAGGCTAGGGTTATATGAAGACCTAACACAAAAAGCCGAGTAACAAGGGTGTTTTTTCTTGAGTAGATTCAGGAGGCTTTCTGTCCTACTGTTAAGAAATATCTAGGCTAGGGGCTGGGGATTTAGCTCAGTGGCATAAGCACCTGCCTTGCAAGCAGGCAGTCGTGAGTTCAATCGCCGGTACCGATTTCAAAAAAAAAAAAAAATCTAGGCTGGGTGTGGTGGTGCACACTTGTAATCCTAGAATTTGGGAGGCTGAGACAGGAGGATTGCCATGAGTGAAAGGTCAGGCTGGGCTACACAGTGAGTTTAACGCCAGTTTGAACTACACAGTGAAAACCTTGTCTCCAGTACATAAATAAATAAATATCTAGAGGGCAAAAGTTTACTGCTCAAGGCTCTCCTCATTGTGAAGAATGTTCCTGCTTATTTACAAGATTTGGAAGAAGAATCCACTGAAGAATTCCCATGGTTCTGTCGAGTTCCTTCCACCTAATACAGCTCCTCTACTGCAGCCTATGGACCAGCAACTTATAGCTAACTTTAAGAAGCTATACACCAAGGAACTATTCCTGAAGTGTTTTCAGATGATGTCAGATACTGGTTTGTTTTTGTTTTTGTCTTTTTGACACAGGGTCTCACTATGCAGTTCAGGCTGGCCTTGTAGCTCACCTTGTAGCCAAGGCTAGTCTTGAACTTGCAGCGATCCTCCTACCTCACCCTCCTGATCAGATAGAGATTTAAAGGGTTCTGGAAGAAAAATCACTTTCTTATATGAAGGTAATTGAAAAATCCTGAACTAGTGTCTTTCAGGACACTGAGATCTACCTGGTAGAAAGTACATCCTAAAGTTATGCAGGAGAGAAATTTTAAAGGCTGTGTAGAGGAGCCTGAGCCTTCAGTGAACCCTGTGGTTGATAACATTGTCTGTCAGTGTAGCAGAGTCCATCAACTTGCAGCTAGATGGTGACGATGCTGAGGAACTGATAGAGGAACACTCAGATGAGTTGTCTACAGAGGAACTTCAGCAACTTCCGGCTGAGCAACAGTGAAGGGCTGCTGAGGAGCTTTCTGAAAAGGAAGGGGAATATCAACAATCAGTGCAGCAAAGTTCTTCTGAAATAAATGAAATTTGAAAAAATGGGTGAGCTACAAACATTTGTAGAGAAGACCCACCCAGCAAAGAAATAAATAGCCAGGTGTTGTATTCACTTGCTTAGTTGCGGTGTTGTGTCATGCTACAGAACAGTGTTAAAGACTGAAATAGACAACCTTAGGCTAGTTTTTAGTTCCAAAAAGAATGAGCCTAATGAGCCAGAGTTAGGTCCTAGTGGCCACAGGCTCTCCCTAGAAGAGAAAGGATGCCAGGGAGCCAGATTCCTGATGTTCTTATGAAAGGGGCTCACCTTTAAACAGTAACCACCTTCCTTTCCATCCTCCCTTCCTGCAAGCCAAGGCTGTCAACCTACATGGTGAGTACAGAAAGAAATTGTTATTTCTGGTAAATTAGGCACGTATGTATAACTTTTTGGTAAATACACTAGGAAAACTGTTGGTGTTTCTGGTAGATTACTCATATTATGCCACCCTTTTTTATTAGGAAATAGTTAAGGGATGCTTTAGGAGGTTTGGAATGCCTTATGGGTATTTCCATTATTTGTTACAGAAAAAACATAGTCTTGACTTACAACCAACTTGAGTTACAACCAGTCCCTCCAAATGAATTGAGTTTGTAGTCAAGGGTCCACTGTAATTTTTATTTATTTATTTATTTTTGGTATCAGGTATTGAACTCACAACCTTGTTCTTGCCAGGCAGGCACTTATGCCACTAAACTAAACCCCCAGTCTCCCCCACCTATTTATTTAATTGACACAGTTTTATTTGAAAACTGGAGACAGTCAAGCTCTCCTGCCCATGTAGTCCTACTGGTACCAGTCTCAGGGTGACCCAGAGTCCAGCAGAAAGAAAAATGGTCTGGGTCTAAAGTCAGCTGCACATGAGGCTGCAGCAGTCCTGGCGACAGTGGGAAGCAAGTTGATGCCTCTGGATGCTTTAGGCCATGAATCTCACCCTTTGATTGGCTGAAGCTGGGGTGGGATGGAGAATGATCAGCAAACCCTGGAATACATAATTCTTTTAACATTCAAAATTCTGGACACTCTATGTGAGTTAAGCATTGTAAAAACAGTTGAGTGTACCTAAGGCTCTTACCCTCTTATATTCATAGTAGAAGCCTAGCTGATGGGTTCTAAAAAGCTTAAAAGCTTGACAGCCTTTTTGGTGCTAATTTGATTTAAATTATGCCCCAAACCCTCTAACACAACGCTTGGGAATATAGAAGGTTAATGGATTTTAGCTCTTTGCAAGGGACAATGCTTGCTGAAATCATATTCATTCTAATTAGAGTTTCATATAAATTCTTCCCCTAGACTCCATCAGTTTGCTCTAATTCTATGACTATACTTTCTATTTTTATTTACTATTATAAAGATTATTATCCACTTAAATATTGTCACTTTGGTTTCTGGGGGGATTAGAATGTTGGAATGAAAGTTCTTTGGTCTTGGGAATTGAGAAACTTTTGGGGAGGGGATGGGTCTTTTATCTGCATTTGTCACTCAAGGTAAATGCTTTTTTTTTTTTTTCTTTGACATGAAGTTGAAGTTTGCAAAGAGAAACAGTTGAGTAAGAGTCAAGGCCTGGATCTGGTCTGGATTTCTCTTTTCCTGTAGAGCTAAAAGTGCTATAGAAATTCTTAAATTCTGAATGACTGGCTCACCAGAATAGCTAGCTATACTGAATAATTGTGCATGCTGCTGCTGCTGCTTCTTCTTTTATTTTTATTTTTGAGACAAGTCTTGCTATGTATCTAGGCTGACCTGAAATTCACTGTATAGCCCAGGTGGCCTTGATACAGATTTTCTGCCTTAGCTTCCCAAGTACTGGGATGATAGCGGTGTGCCAGCAAGCCTGCCTAATTGTGGCTTCTCAGAGGAGTTTGCATACCCTTTACTCTCCTCCCTCCCCACCTCACAAGTTCCCGAGGAGAAAGTTGAGCAGCAATCATTGTCACTGCAGCCATCTGACACTGCCCTGTCCTCTTCTAGCCAGCTGAGATTATCTCATGAGGAAGCAGCAAGATGACCCTGGGTTTCCTCCAGCCTGTACTTCTTCCTGCCTGATCTAGGAGCGAGGCTGGAACCAGAATGTGGTCAGGGGAAAGTGAGCCTTAGAGTGGCTGTTTTAGATGACCTCTGAGAGGCCTTTGGGTAAAATACTGGCTTTCCTTCTCAGATATACCCTGTAGATTCTTTTTGTTGTTGTTGTTGTTTTGTCTTTTTCCTTTTTTTTATCAGTACCGGGTATCGAACTCAGTACTGCCTGCAAGGCCGGCACTTATGCCGCTGAGCTAAATCCCCAGCCCCACCCTGTAGATTCTAATTGGTCAAAGTTAGCCAATAAGCAGTGTTTGTGGTTAGACCAGTCGATTGTTTGGCCTTCTATATGTAAGTTTAGAACCAAATCTGGTTGTCATGTAAGTGATTTTTTGCCATAGCACTTGCCTCTGAATATCTCCCTTGAACCTGTAGGAGGCTAGCCGATGACTGTATCCAAATCAAGTATCTTTGCATGTCTCCACATCTAAAAACAAAATCTTATTTTTTTTGTACCTTTGGTTTAAGTGGCAGTTTACAAAATGTGGGGATTAGGCTATTTGGTGCATAAAAATTTATACCTTATATATTTTTTCTCCTTTTGGAGCATGAGATGTATGTTAGTTTATTTAAATTCTAAATTTTTATTAGTACATGTTTGTAGTTCAGAATGATTACATTCCTTGTGGGAAGTTGATGCAAGTACATAGCACATCTTAATTCTTTTTTATCCTTTTCCTTTCCTTCCCCTCTCCTTCCATCTTTTGGTCCCCTTCCCATTTACAAAGGCTCTATCTCCTATTTCCAGTTACGCTGATATATTTTAAGATACTGCTATGGGATTTTAAAAAATAGTGTTGATTTTTTTTCTAAGAAACTTGAGCAGCTGTGCATCAGCCACCGGTGGGGAGTTCTGCATAATAGTTGTTCACTAACCAGCCATCAGCCGTTTTGGTTTTTTGTTGTTTGTTTTTTCCTGGCATCAAGAATTGAACTCAGGGGCTGGGGATTTAGCTCAGCAGCATAAGCGCCTGCCTTGCAAGCAGGCAGTCGTGAGTTCGATCCCCGGTACCGATAAAAAAGAAAAAAACAAACAAACAAAAAAGAATTGAACTCAGGACCTTGTTCTTGCCAGGCAGGTGCTGTGCCCCTGAGCTATATCTCCAGCCCTCACTAGTCATTCTGGAACACTTAGTTCCAGAAGCCAGTTTGGTCAGTTTTGTGAGAAATTGTCTTAAAATAATAAAAAAGGGCTGGAGAAGTATCTGAGTGGTAAAGCACTGAGTATGCCTGAGATTGTGGACTTAATCCTAAGCACTATAAAAAAAAATAAGACTTTTTATAAAGTAAATTAAATTTTGAACATTTTTAGTGAATCAGTTATATGTATCTTGACCTCGAATTATGTATGGTTCATTTAATAGAAAATATACAAAAAGGAGAATTGGGGATATAGCTCAGTGGTAGAGCATTTGCTGAGTATATGTAAAGTACTAGGTTTGCAAACTAGCTTGAGTACCTGTAAGTCTCCTGCAAAACAAACAAAAAACATACAAATAAGAACTGCAGGGGCAGGGGATTTAGCTCAGCAGCATAAGCACCTGCCTTGCAAGTGCGCAGTCATGAGTTGATCCCCGGTAACAACAACAAAAAAACCCCCAAACTGCAAGATTTCTCTCCTCTAGGAGTTTTATGCTGATTACGATTTTTTATTTTTGGTGCCAGTGATCGAACTCATGACCTTGCGTTTGCCAAGCGAGCACTTACACCACTGAGCTAAATCCCCAACCCTTCCTTTTTTATATAGTCTTTTTTTTTTAAATTGGTACCAGGGATTGAACTCATGACCGTGCACTTGCAAGACAGGCACATATGCTGCTGAGCTAAATCCCTAGCCCTGAAGCTGATTATGATGTAAAACTAATGTACATGAAACAACTGGAGAATTCAGTAGCTACAATATGTACCAGCTTTCCATTTACACTGTTAAGACTGTAATTCTGAGAAGAATACTGTTTCTGTTATTATTCCCATCTCTCCCTATGGTGTATAGCTTGTGTTTTGCATTTGACTAGGCACTGGGGCATCCTGCATCTATCCTTTACTTGGAGCAACCTTAAATGGCTGGTATTTCCTTGCAACAGAAGTGGACGATATGTGTTTCAACTATGCAAAGAAAAATGTGGAACAGAATAACTTATCTGATCTCATAAAAGGTTGGTACCACAGAATAAATACTACTTCTTCAAACTTTATTCATCTTTTTAACGTCTCATTATCTTTTGCTTTAATACATACTTTGATGATTATTTAGAAATTTGTCACATTGTAATTGGGTTTGCTGTTTTGATACCAGAATTAACTGAGAAAGAAAATTAATATAGTTGATTCTCATTACTTGTGAATTTACCTACTTGCTGAAGTTTATTTATTTAGTAAGTTTTCTTTTTTTTTTTTTTTCTTCTTTTTCTTTTTTATTGGTACAGGGGATCGAACTTACGACCGCCTGCTTGCAAGGCAGGTACTTATGTCACTGAGCTAAATCCCCAGCCCCATTTAGTAGGTTTTCTTGAATACATTTTAAAAATAATTTGTTGTATGTTCTTACGTAGTTTTTGTTTGGGTATTTAAACAGTTTATTTTTTAGATCATTTTTAGGTCCACAGTGAAATGTAAGGGACAGCATTTCTGTGTACTCCTTGCCCCTTGCATAGGCACAGCTTCCTCCCCCAGAGGGGGACACATCAGTTACAGCCAGCAGTTATCATCACCACAGCCAGCTTACACCTGGTGTTCACGCTGGATGTTGTGCATTCCATGGTTTTAGGCAAGTGAAAATGACATATATATCATCTGTCTACCTTGAAAACCCTCTGTGCTCCACCTCTTCATCCTTCATTCCACACTAATACAACTCCATAGAACTGTTGTCCAGAATGTCATATAGTTGGAGTCATACAATTTATGTATCCTTTTCTGATTGGCATCTTTCACTTAATAATATTCATTCCCATTTTATCTATGGCATGTCAAGTTTGGTAACTTACTATTTTTAGCAGATTTCTTTTTAATATTCTTTAGGTGTACTACAGGTTTTTTTAAAAAATCTTTTTCTTTGGTACTGGGTGGGTCAGACTTCATGCTTGGCTTTATATTCCTTGTCCTTTTTAAAATTTTTGATTCATGTTTAAATGTTTAAATTTTCATTTACTTAGTTTTTTTCTTTGCTTGTTTTGTTTTGGTTTTTGGTCTTTTGAGACAAGTCTTACTTTGTAGCCCAGACTGGCCTCAGACTCACAGTGATCCTCCTGCCTCACTCAGCCTCCTGAGTGCTGGGTTACAACTATGTGTCACTATGCCTGGCTTGTTTTGTTTTTGAGACAGGATAGTGTTATGTAGTTCAGGTTAGCTTTGAACTCATTATGATGCTTGGGCTGGCCTCAAACTTGCATATTCCTCCTGCTTTAGCCTCTTGAGTGCTGGAAGTAAAGGCACGTATCACCATGCCCATCCTAGAGAATCACAGTTTATTCATTCTCCAACTGAGGGACAATTTGGTATTTTTAATTCTGAAGAGACCATCAAACATACTTCTAAGTGGCTGAACCAAGGGCTATAGGTAGATCCCAAGTCAGTCCTCATGGTGCTTTCATAGTCATTCACAGATGTGTGTGGATGTGGCATACTTTTTTTGTTTGTTGGTTTGCTTTTTGTTTTTTGAGACAGGGTTTCACTATGTGAGTTCAGACTATGTGAGTTCACTATGTGAGTTCAGACTGGCCTTGAACTCACTATGTAACCTAGGTTGGCCTCAAAATCCTGGCAGTCTTCCTGCCTTAAGCTCTAAGTGCTGGGATTATAGATGGCCACTACCATGCCAGGTTCAATTTTTTTTTTTTTGAAGAGGCACAAGTTTTGAATTGCCCAATGTGTGTATTTTCAACAGAGGTTTTTTTATTGTTGTTGTTTTTGTCTGAGACAGGGTCTCACTATACAGTTTAGGCTGGCTTTAAGCTCATTTTATAGCCCAGGCTGATCTTGAGCTTGCAGTGATCCTCCTGCCTCAGCCTCCCGAGTGCTGGCATCACAGGTATGCACTACCATGCCTGATTCTGCCTTATTTCGCTTCCATACTATGACAAGTACCTTTTCTTGAACTATTTAGTGCCACGGTTTTTGCATTTTTGTGCTTTTTATTGGTTATTTTGCTATTTAAAATGCTCCCTGAACATAGTGTTAAAGTATTACCTTGTATTACTAACTGCAAGAAGTCTGCAGTGTACGTTATAGAGGAAATATAATGTTAGATAAGCTTCATTTAGACATGAGTTATTGTGCTGTTGGCCCTAAGTTCAGTGTTGCCAGTCAGCAATATGTGTTACATAAAGTCCTTAATTAGAAAACTATGTTGTCACCTGAGTCTTCCAAGAATCTAACAAAGCCTTCATTTCTCCTAGTATCCACTGGTTCAGTATTTGGTAATTTAACATTCATGAAACTTCATGGAATATAGCTATCTTGAATAGTTAAAGTCTGCAGTATATGAAGTAACTGAGTCACTAAGGAAAGAAACTTAATGATTAAACTATACTCTTGGTATTCAGAATCCTGGTAGAAATAATCAAATTCCCTTTTGATTGATTAGTTTTTGCACTCATTATAGGTATAAACTTCTCTTAACTTTTTATTAAACATTGTATTATGTCTCTTTAATAAAGAAATAAGCTTTTCTTAATAATGTTTAGCATATTTTAAGGGGAAATCAATGTTATTGATGTATTTGTTTAATTCTCCATTGTTCTATAACAAATTACTCTAAAACATAACAATTTTAAAGAGTAAATATTGTTCTCTCATGGTTTTGATATGTTAGGAATTTGAGTGGATGGGTTGAGGGCCTTTCAAGAGGATATGCTCAAGATGTTGGCCATGGCTGTCACTTGAAGACAGATGAGTGAAAAGAGATTTGTTTCCAAGACGCCCTGCTTATATGGCCATTTTTACAATGAAATTTTAGTTTGTTGCTCAATGGGCTCCTAAGGTGCCCTTGCACTGTATCAGTCAGCCTCGCTTGGAGCAAGTATTCATGAGAAAGCAAGGACTACTTTCCATGACACCTTGTTGTTTCCAGTGTATTCTGTCTTATAAAATTAAGTCACTAGGTAAAGCTGACACTCAAGGGGAGGAAAATTATGAACTGCATCTCTTAGTAGCGACCAATAACTTGTACACATATTTTAAAGCCACTATTGGATTAACAGTTAACAGTTCCTCCCCTTTTTTTTCTCATAGTGGTAAAAGTACCACAGAAGACACTTCTAATGGATGCTCTTAAAGAAGAATCTGAAATAATTTATGACTTTTGCATGTGCAACCCTCCTTTTTTTGCCAACCAGTTGGAGGCCAAGGTAAAATATCTTTTGCTTTAAAGTAATAGAATACTTACCTAAATTTGCCTTGTTTCCAGAGATAAGAGCAAAAGGCAGTTTTTATTTTGGAAGCTATTTCATTTAGGATGTCTTGGTTTAAAGTGTCTAAAAACTCAATTCAGATTTAGTAGTTGGGTGTGGTAATGCACACCTGGCACACATGCCAGTATTAATCACAGTGTTCTGGGAGGCCAAGCCAGCAGGATCAAAAGCTGCAGCCCTGCCAGAGAAATTTAATGATTTGGTGAGACCTTTTCTTAAAAAATAACTGGGGAGGGGCAAGTAGGGATGTAACTTAGTGTGAAGGACTTGTTCACATGCCAGTACTGGTGGGGGAAAAAAAAAATGGACTTAGGGGCTGGGGATTTAGCTCAGCGGCATAAGCACCTGCCTTGCAAGCAGGCGGTCGTGAGTTCGATCCCTAGGACCGATAAAAAGTTTAAAAAAAAAATAGACTTAGTAGTAAATGTGTATCTGAAAAATCTAGCAGTAGTTTGGGCTTCAGGAACAATTCAGTCATGGAATTCATACTACCATGAAGGCTGAGGCTGTGTTTTCTAGGTTTACCTTCTTTCTGCAATATTGAACCAAGTTACTATATTATAGTATATTGATATACTATTTAATTTCACCCATGTAAACTAAAGGATTTAATGATTTTTAATACATTCACTGAGGTATGTGACTGTTACTACAGTCAAATGGAAACATCTTTCATCATACTAAAAAGAAATCTAGTGTTCATTCATTCTGATTTTCCCCCAGCACCCCGTGGCCTAAGTAATGAGCAGTCTGCTTTTCTTTTTCTGTGGATTTGAGCTGTTTGGATTTTTCGTATAAATGCATTTACACAAATGTGGTCTTTTGTGACAGACTCCTTTTATTAAGATTAATGTCCATTTTCAAGTTTTATCCATGTTGTAGCATGTACCAGTACATTGTTCATTATTTTTCTTTGTTGCCAAATACTCCATTCTGTGGACACATCACATTTTTCTGTTCATCAGTTGATAGTCATCTGGGTTGTTTCCACTTTGAGGCTCTTAGAAATAGTGATATGTGTTTGTGTACGACTCTTTCTGTGAGCATAGATTTTCAGTCATCTTATTAGTGTTTCCCTAATGGTTTGTGATGTGCTAAAGGCTAAGCACATCCTTTTATCTGCTTATTGGCCGTTCCTGTATCCTTTTTGGAATGCTTTTACTCCTTATTAACTTAATTTTCCTTTTGTTATGTTGTGAGGATTCTTTATATATCCTAGTATAAGTCCCTTATTAGGTAACAATTTGCAAATATTTTCCCCATTCTATTGGTTGTCTTTTCACCTTCTTAATGATATCCTGCTCAACTCAGAAATTTTTAATTTTGATGATATCTAATTCAGTTTTTCTAGTTTTTATTTGTATTTATTTATCATTTTGAGACAGAGTCTTGCTATGTAGCCCAGCCTGTCTTTGAGCTCACTTGGTAACTCAGGCTGGCCTCTTGCAGCAATCTTCTTGCCTCAGCCTCCCAAGTGCTGGGATTACAGTTGTGTACCACCATGCACAGCCTGTGGTTTTTGTTATTGAAGCTTATGCTTTTGGTGTATCTAAGAAACTATTCACTAATCCAGAGTAATGAAGATTTACTTCTGTGTTGTGTTCTGAGAGTTTAATCCCCACCCCACCCCCTTTGCACTGGGAATTGAGCCCAGAACCTTTGTACTGAGCTATATCCCAGAGTCTTTCGTTTTTTATTTTGAGACCATCTTGCTGTATTCCTCAGGCCAAACTCGAATTTGTGATCCTCTTGCCTCAGCCTCCTAGAGTGCTGGGATTATAAGTGTATACCACTGCTACCATGCCTGGTTTATAATTTCTAACTGTTACATTTAGGTCTTTAGTGCATTTTGAGTTCATTTTTTTTTTGTATGATATGAAGTAAGAATGATTAAATATTTAAATGTAAAAAGCAAAATCATAAAAGTATTAGAGGAAAATATAAGTAATTATTTAATATTTAAGATTTTCTGTGCATGGGATTAAGGCAGAAAACATGAATTAGGACTGGGGATGTAGCTCAGCAGCACAGTGCCTACCTAGTAAGTGTGAGATTGGGGGTTTGACTCCCAGTATCAAGAAGAAAAAAATATGAAGAAAAATTAACAGTTGACTTTTAAAATTTTAATTCATGTATTTATTTTGTGAACTCATGATTGGATCCAGAGCCTTTGTACTTAGTTATTGAGCTACACGCTCAGCCCTCAACCTCTTGTTTTTAAAAAAAAAATTTTTTTTTGTACTGGGGATTGAATCATGACCTTGTGCTTGCCAGGCAGGTGCTTATACCACTGAGCTAAATTCCCGGCCCCATTTTTAAAATTGTAAGACAAAGTCTCACAAGTTGCTAAGTTGCCCAGGCTGGCATTGAGCTTGAAATTCTTCTACCTCTGCCTCCCAGAGTGCTGGGAATATAGGCATGTACTAGAGTGACCACAGAAAATTTTTAATATTTATTTACAAGGACAGAAGATAAAATCTCCAGGAAGAAATATTTGCATGAATGCAGTTGTTTAAGATATCATGGATATGTGATTTTTAAATCCTAAGTCTAGCATAATATTGGGAAATAAAACTACATCTGAACATTTTCTCTTACAGCTGATTACAAAGATTTGGTTCTTAAGATGTAAATATTTTTCACTAGGGTTTTTGTTGTTGTTTTTCAGGGAGTAAACTCTAGGAATTCTCGAAGACCTCCACCTAGTTCTGTAAATACAGGAGGTATCACAGAAATCATGGCAGAAGGAGGTGAATTAGAGTTTGTTAAAAGAATCATCCACGACAGTTTGCAACTTAAAAAAAGATTAAGGTGGGTTGGTTGCTGTAATATAGTAATATTTGTCCTCTCTGTAATTCCTATAGAAACTGTAATTCAGAGGGAAAGCAATTAATGAAATCTGAAGAATAGAAAGATAAAGATTGAATAGCTAGTGGATCCTGCATTCTGGAAAGACCAGTTTCTGAGGATGTTCCTGGGCATTTCATTGATGTGTGTTTCCTGTACTCATTTATACTACACAGGGAGAAAGGATGAAAATACCATATGATTGTGTTGCTCTCATTGGCCCTGTAATGGAACAAAACTGACTCAAATATGGCTTTTGATTAGAAAACAGATGGGTTCAAATCTGTCCTGTGAACCAGAATTAATTTGTTGCCTGGTCCTTGAAGCAATTTATGTTCTTGAAATCAGTCTCCCAAACAGTGACAGATGTGAGGACATTGAGCTGTCAAGAACATAATGAAGGGAAACCAAGATCACTAACCAGTTCCAGTGTAGGATTAAAGCTATTCCTTTTATAAAAAAAAACTAATTATTTCAAACAATACACCTTTCATTAAGTGGCACTGAGTACTCAAAAAGAGCTGCTTGTCTTGCTGGACTTTGTACCCTGCCACATGTTGTTGATGTCATGAATAATGTGGTAGTTCAAAGCTAAAAGAACTTCTAACCCTATAATTTATTTTTGGGAAGGCTTTTTTTGATTTTTCTTTAGTGATGGGGATCACATTTTTAACACTAACCTATTCCCAGCCCTATCTTAATAGTTCTTTAAGTGTCATCATTCAGTAGTATTAAGTATACTCACATTAGTATAAAACCAATCTGCATAACTCATTTTGTAAAATGGTAACTTTGTATTATTAAATAATTGTTCTTCCTTCCCTTGCTCCCTTTGGCCATACCATTGTACTCTGTATCTATGAATTTGACTACTCTAGGTGCTATGTTTATATGGAGTCATACAATATTTGTCCTTTTATGAGTAGCTTATTTCATTTAGCATGATATTTCAGTATTCACCAGCTATGGTAGTGCATGCCTTTAATTCCTGAACTCAGGAGGCTGAAAGAAGAGGATCACAGTGAGTTCAAGGGCAGCCTGAACTCCATAGTGAAACTCAAAAACAAAACATTTAAGAAATATTTCTTCAGAACCCTATTTTCATTTCTGCTGGATACCAGAAGTAGGATTGCTGGACAGGAAAGAGTTTTTTCCCTTTACTTTTAGAACATAGATAGATGGGTATTTATTTATTTGTTTGTGAGTACTGGAGATTGAACTCATGACCTCACACCAGCCAGGTAGGTGCTTGTGCCACTGAGCTAAATCCACAGCCCTGATCATAGGTATTTAAAACTGCTTATTTTTGTAAAAAACCAGTTTCCAAATTAAAGGTGTTTTGATTTGTTAATATGAATTTATTTTAATGTTTATGCCAGCACTTTGATTCTTTCTTGACCTGCCTCTCAGAAAGAAGCTATACATTGCTGAAACCAAAGGTTAATTTTTGCTTTAATTTCTCCAAAGATACATTACAGTATGTTGAATAAACAAACGTAAGGAATTGTGATTACTGAAGAAATCGAAGTTAAAATGAGTAAAGAGCACTGCAAAGTAAACAGACAGTGTGGCCATTTCATTACTGTCGGCTTTGAGCGGACTGGAGCCAACCAGGAAAATGGGAACTGTAGATCTTCTCCTTGGCAACAGTATTTTTGAAGTTGTTTTTAGGAGGCTTTTAAATAGTAAATTTCTTTTATTTCCAAAGTTTCATTTGAACTACAAAAATGAACTTTAAGGGAATATTCTGGGCTGGGGATGTAGTTCAATGGTAGAGCATTTGAATAGCATGTGTAAGGTTGATCACATATCTCCCACCAAGAAAGAAAAAGGAAAAAGGAGAGAAAAAAGAAAAGAAAAGAACATCATGCTGAAGGGTAGAAGTTGATTCAGTCTGTTCCAGATTGGTCTGCACTTGGCTCTGTGTTGGCCACCAAAATGAATAAAAGGCCTAAGTTTGCTGGGAAGAATAAATTTCAAGAGCCCATCATATCTGTGTACAGTAACCCATTTCAAGCTTGCATCATTTAGAGGAAACATTATCCAGTTATGATTTATTTACAAACAGGGTTCAGCTGTCTGCTCTGTTAGGACTCAGACAGATTGAGAGAGAATAGAAGAATAAATGAAGTGATTTTTATTGAAAAGAGAGTAATGTTTTGTGAAAGATTATAGCTTACAAGTACTGTTTTCCATTTCATACCCTACTGTGACCACTTATATTTGTTCATATTACTAGTTCATGTCTTCATATTTTTATAGTTGGCGTCATCATGTGTGACTTTAAGTTTTAGAATGCTGTAAAAGTTGCATATTGTCAAAGTCAAAGAAAATAAGAAATTAAGCTGTGGTGATACATAGCTGTAATCCTAGCATGCAAAAGGTAGGGCTAGAGGATCCCTGTGAGTTCAACACCAGCCTGGAATATAGCTAGATCCTGTCTCAAAACAAAACAAAAAATAAATAAAAAGACTAAAAACAAGTATTTTATCCTTAGCATGTGTTTCTTGTCCCTTTGTAATGTTTTTCTTGTTGTCCCTGAAGAAGTATAGAAACTAAGCAGATTTTGTAACATTAATGGGTGAAGTAAAATGCATTAGGCTGATCTCAAGATGGCACTCAAGGTGCCTCTCCACCCCTTTAAGATGTATGGCTCACATAAATCACGCTCAGCAGCAGTTGCACTTTGCTTTTGTATCTTGAATTTTTCAGCTAGTAGGTAAAGATCCAACCTCTTTATTTTTACCAGTTAAGGACCTAGAACCTGGATCTCTTGAGCTCTAGTCCGGCGTCTACAGTACAGTAGAAAGTAGACAGACGTTTTATTGTTTATGAAGATGTACAAGTGTGTGTCACCTTTAATATTTTTTATGCCTATGATTTGAGCTGTCCTAATAGCATTCTCTTTTTAGAGACTCACACATCTGTCCTGGGTGTAAATTATTAGACTTTCTGTATCAAACTTCTCTTGGCTTATTATTCTTTATTAGGTCCATAGTGGATGTTCTTCAGGAAGAGCATAAAATTAACCCATGACTTTTCCAGAAGCCAAAGAATCTGTAGTTTACAAAGCACCAACTTCATGTTTTCATCAGCTTTTTCTTTTTTTTTTTTTTTTTTTGCATTTTCCTTTCTGTTCCCCACCCCTTGTTAGGATACATCTTTGATTTGGGTAAAATCTACATATTTGGGGGTAGACAACAGATTTAATCTGGGCTTCTGGAATGTGATTCTTTGATTTAGATTTGAAATTTTCATTTCTTATTGGTAAAATGCATAACAGTAGCTACCTCACACCTCAAAGGAATTAAGTGACACAGAATTAAGTGACTGTATATTTGACATAATTAATAATGATGATGAATGTTAAATAGGATCATTTTAACTCTTGACCGTTCTAGGAATTTAGTAGATTTAAATGCCTTTATGTAAAGAGGAAGTATTAAGGTACTTTGATTTTTTTTAAGGTAGAACTTACCTTCTCCCTCTTTCTGCTTTAAACTAGGTGCCTGTTTAGTAATGGGGTGTGGTAACTAATGGTTGTAGAGAAAAATTATAGCACTTAGTTAATTATCTAGCTGAAAGAATATTCAGTTCTACTGTGACCTTTTATGTGCCTTTATAAAAAGGTAAAATACTCATTTTCGTTCTTTATAAGTTTGTGATAATATCTTTCATATTAGAAGAGTTAATTGAAATTTTGTAACATCAGTTTCACTAACATACAGATTAGAATGTGCTGTGAAAGTGTTAGATGATGTTACTGTTATTTATAATTTTCTATCTCTGAAATAATGTCATATATACAGAAGAGTAGAAAACAGAGACAGCATTGATCCCAGCACTATAATATAGGCGCTAGTTTATTTTGAGTATCACTTTTAATTAGTTCTTCCCTTTTATGATTTGTGTAACTATTACAAAAATTTTTTTTCCTTTTGCTTTGATTTAACTTTATTTTTAAAAATTCCATGTATGTGTGAATAGGTATGTGTAATGGTATACATGGCAATCCTTTAAAATAGCCTGGCAAAAGTCCATAGAGAGTGAAAGCAGGGTTTTTGTATTGCGCTACCATATCCGTACCATCCTCTACCTTTTTTTTTTTTTTTTTTTAAAGATAAGGTCTCATAAAATTGCTCAGGCTTGGCCAAAACTTGTAGTTCTCCTGCTTCATCCTTGCAACATGCTGAGATTACTGGTGTGTGTCACCACACCGAGAAATTAACTAATTCTTTATTATTGTATGTTTAGACTTCATTTTCAGTATTATAAAAAATTGGCCAAGGGCTAGGGATCTAGCTCAGTGGCGTAAGTACCTGCCTAGCAAGTGGCGAGGTCATGAGGTCAATCCCCAGTACCAAATAAAATAAAATTAAAAAAAATGGCCCAAGCCAGACATGGTGGCACATGCTTATAATCCAAGCACTTGGGAGGCTGAGGAAGGAGGGTCATTGCAAGTTTGAGACTAATGTGGGCTACAAAGTAAGCTGGCCAGCATGGAGAGACCCTGTCTCAAAAAGACAAGGGCTGTTTTATTTCTTACTGAATGGCTATCTGGTTAAGACTATTAAGGAAGTCTATCTTTGACCTCTGGTTTCATCATTGACTGGAATCCAAAGTTATCAATTTTTTTTGTATTATTATAAAAAAATACAGCCCTAGACTCCCTACACAGATAGAAAGATAGAGAAATTGGGAGACAGATGGTGTATACCAGCTTGTTTTTCAGTTAGTATGGTGTTTTGCAATTAAAACATGAAGAAGGAATTCCCAGTTGTGAGCTCCACAGGGGGAAAATGCTATTTTGATTTTTCCTTCACTCTAAAGTATGAAAAAGGGCCAGGGATATAGCTCAGCAGCACAGCACCTGCCTGGCAAGTGTGAAGTCATGAGTTTGATTCCTGCTACAAAAAAACAAAACGAAACAAAAAAACCACAAAGTCTGAAAAAGATGGAAAAGTACCCGAAAAATAAGGGGCTATTTTATTTATTTATTTGTGAGTTAGGTTATATGTTTTTCATCATCTTAACTTAAGTAGCATGCTTACTTTAACTCCTGTGTTAGACAGTTAACTTCCATTGTGGTTTCCTCTAAGATCTTTGGGATAAAAGGTTAGATCCAGTGGCTTTAGCCATGGTGAGCTTGCTTGTATCCACATTTGTGTATTTGTATGTGCAGGAGGTCGTCACTGATTTGTTCTTTTGTAGATGGTCAAAGAAGAGAGTTAAGAGCAACAAGCATGTATTGAATACGTCAGGCAGCCTGAAAAAGAATAATAAGGACTTAAAAGCTTTGTTCCACTACTTTAGAGAAGTCCTTAACAATGTAGTGTTTCTTATGATGTAAAAATGTCTGTGAATAATTAATAATAAGAAGAACATGAAAGGTTTTTTTTAAGCCATCTATATTTGGGTTTTATGTCACTATCAGTGGTAAATTTTGAGATCAAGAAGATATTTGACCTGCTTTGATGAATATCTACGCTTAATTTTAGCCAAGAGGCAAGAAGTGATTCTAGTGAATATATAGGAGCATTTATTCTGATTATTTATTTATTTATTTAATTTTTTTGGTGCTGGGGATTGAACTCACGATCTCACACTTCCCAGATAGGTGCTTATGCCACTGAGCTAAATTCCCAGCTCCAATTTAATTATTTTGTGGACAACAAAGTTTTTGTAGTAGGTCATGGCCACTTATATTACATTTCAATTTAAGATTTGGCTTAAAAATTTTTATAGTGTTCTTTGGAGACATAGTTAATTCCCTAGCTGGGTCAGTATAAATATAAGATCAGGTTGGTATATCCCATAGTATGAGAAAGTAAGGAATTGCTCAGAAAATGACATGTCAGAAGGACGTGAAATCTAGTTGAAGCCAAATCTGAGGCAATATGAGTTTCAAAATGAAAAGTGATCGGTTGTGGTGTGCTGTAACCCCACACTTGGGAGGCTGAGGGAGGAGGTTACCAGGAGTTTGAGACCAGCCTGGGCTACATAGTGATTTCAAGGTCAGCAAGAGACATTGTTTAAAAGAAAAAAATTTGTAAGCCATTGACTAAAATGAATGAAATTATATAGGAAGATATAGTAAAATTTTTTCCTTGTAGTGTAGCATGACAATGAATAAATCCAGAAAGCATAAAGATAGAAAACAGATCTTCATGTTGCAGTCATCATTTTAATTTGTGGAAGAATCAACAATGGAAAACTGAAGGAACAGGATATTGACTGGAGGAATAACTCAGTGGTAGAGTAAATGCTTAGCATTTGGGAGTCCTGAATCTGATACCCAGCACACACACAAAAAGAGAATAAAATATTTACATAATTTCAAAGTATCTCTCTTCAGATTATATACAATCAAAAAGGGAACTGTGGCAAATTTAGGGTGGAGAATCCATGTAGTTACCACCTGCCCAGGTGATCCTCTTCTGATATGCTATACCTTGAAGATACAATAGGACTTTTGTGTTACTAATGGCAAAATTTTGTGCTCAAGATCTGACTGTAGAAACTTCACATCGACCAAAGTGAGGGAAATTGCAAAAACTATTCTTCAAAAATATTAGAGGCATACCAGGCATGGTAGCACACACCTGTAATGGGATTACAGCACTCAGGAGGCTGAGGCAGGAGGATCATTGTGAGTTTGAGACCAGCTTGGGCTACAAAGTGAGTTCGAGGACAGCTCAAACTGCTATGGAGACCCTGGGGGGTGGGGGGGCGGGAGTTATGAAAGGAAAGAAAGACAGAAAAGCTAGGAGTGGTGGCACACATCTGTAATCCCAGGATTTGGGAGGCTGAGGCAGGAGGATTGCTGTTTGAAGTCCTCCTGGACTGCACAGTCAGTTCAAGGGTAGCTTGAATTATAGTGAGACCCTGTCTCAAAAAATAAAACTAAAGGCACAAAGAACTATACCAGGTTGAGGGAGACGAAAGAGACAAATATGCCTATTGAATTGCACTATCCTAGATTGGATCTTGCATCAGGGTGAAACATAGAGGTAATCTGAATATGGAGTATATGAATATTACGTTTTTTCAGTTTCCCAGTTATTCTGTGGTTATCAAAAGAACACCCTTGCCTGTAAAATGTACATGCCAAAGCATTAGGGCTGCTGGAGTGAGGTGATACCTGTAGTTAGCACTCAGTTTAAGAAACACGTAAACAAGTAAATGGTGGAACATGTTAATTGGTGCATCTGGGTGAAGCATATCCTGGAGTCTTTGGCACTAAGAACTCTTCTTGTAGGTTTGAAATTATTTCAAAATAATTTTTCTTGAAACCTACCATCTCAGAGGAATTCCTAAACACTGTAATGACTCCTCTCATTATTAAAATAGCGTAATGGGTTCAGAGTCTCTTGGGGAATGAGGACTGCTTTTTGCTCCTTTTCCTACTTGCATTTTGATGAGTTGTCACAAGATGCCTGCTGAGAGTAGCAAGGATCTAGTAGGTAAGCACTGTTAAACACGAAGCTAAAACAGGAATCTTACCATACCCAGTGACTTCTGTTTTTTCAGAAAGAAATGTAACTTGGACAAAACAGTGAGCATCTTGATTAAATTAAATCATTAAAAAACTGCATTGCGGTTCAGTTTTGAGATTAGATTTAAAAAAACCCTTAAGTTTATAGCACACGTCAGTGACGTATTTAACTATTACTAGCCTTACCTAAATATCTGGTTTCCTTTATGTACTTCATTTTTTAAAGATCATTTCTTGGCCTCTGGTGGCTGTGATCTTTATTACTATGCTTATAGTACATAAATATTATATTCCTCAGGGAAATTGGTACCTACCTGTATATAACATTTTAATTCAGTTTTCCCATTTTAATTCCCTTTCCCCTCCTTCCAGTACTTGATCCCCTTCCCATTTGCAGAAGATCTAATCCCTGCTTCCCGTTACCTGTTTGTTTTGGTTTGTTTTTTTGTGGGATTGAATTCATGACCTTGAGTTTATCAAGCAAGTGCTCGAATAGCAGAGCTGAATTCCCTACCCCTTTGGGTTTTTTTGTTTTTTGGGTTTTCTTTGAGATAAGATCTGCTTTGCAGTTCAGGCTTTCCCCGAACTCACTGTGTAGCCCCTGCAGGAATTGAATTTGCGGCAGTCCTCCTGTCTCAGCTTCCTGAATCCTGGAATTACAGTTGTGCACCACTATGTGCAGCTCCATTGTCTGCTTTTTTATTTTACTACTTCCTCTTTTTAATACCAGGAATCTAACTCAGGATCTTACCAGGCAGGTGCTGTGCCACTGGCCTGCTGAGTTGTACCCTTGGCCTGCTCTTTATTTTATTTTGGATTTCTTATAAAAGCGAAACCATGCAATATTTAAGCTTGTGTGTCTGATTTATGTCACTTAGCATTATAGTCTTGAGATGCATCTACTTTCCTACTGATGACTCAGATTTATCCTTTATGGCACAGTAGCACTACATCCATTTTAAAAAATCCATTCATGATGGACATGTAGGCCACTTGTAGTATTTGGCCTAATTGTGCTGCTGTGAATACATGGGTATGCATGGATCAGTGTAATATGGTGTTTTTAACTCTTTGGGAAAAAAAAAAGAAGTAGCTAGGTTGGATAGAATTTCTAGTTTTAGCTTTTTGAGGACTCTTAATATAAATTTCCATAGTAGCTGTGCTAGTTTACATTTCTACCAACAATATATAAGGGTTCCTTTTTCTTCACAGCTTTGCCAGCATTTTTATTATTTGATTTATTGAATAAGATACAGCCATTCTTTCTGGGATAATATGGAATCTCAATGTTTTAATTTACCTTTCTTTTTTTTTTTTTTTTTTTTGGTTTGTTTCTGAAACAGGGTCTTATACAAGCTGACTTTGAACTCACTTATATAGCCTGGGCTGTCTTCAAACTCATGGCAATCTTCCTACCTCAGCCTCCCAAGTGCTGGGATTACAGGAATGCACCACCATGCCAGGCATAATTTATCTTTCCTTAATGGCCAGAAATACTGAGCATTTTTCTTGTGTTTTTTTGGCCATTTGTATTTGTTCTGAAAAGTGTCTATTCATTTCAGTTGCTTATTTTTTGATTGGTTCCTTTATTTGGGGGAGGGGTTAATTCTTTTGAGTTCTTTATTTAGTCTAGATATTAGCCTCTGTCCAAGGAATAGCTGACAAAACTTTTTCCCATCATGTATACTGTCTTTTCACTCTGTTGGTTGGTTCCTTTGCTGTGTGATTTAATTTGATATCCTTTTTGTTGATGGTTTGCGTTGTTTCTTGTAGAATTGGTGTTCTGTTCAGAAAGTCTTTGCCTACTCCTATGTAATTAAGAGTTTTACCTATTTTATCTTCCAGCAGATTGTTTTAACATTTAGATCTCTGAGCCGTTTTGATTTTAGTTTAATTTATGGTGAGAGATATGAGTTTAGATTCAATCTTTTGCATATGTATAGCCAATTTCAGGAATGTTAGCTTAAGAGGAAAGATGTTAATTAACTCAAGCAAGAATCAACAAAGTGATCTCTATATATGCCCAGGATGGTCCCAGACTTCTGGGCTCATAAGATCTTCCTGCCTCAGCCTCACTAATTAGTGGAGTTATAGATTCATGCTACCATGCTTGGTCCTTTATGTTTTGTTTTGTTCTCAGAACTGGGGATTGAACCCAAGGTATTGCCTATGCTTAGGCACATGTTCTACCACTTAACCACAGAGCTATCCTGCCAACTTCCACTGGTTCAGTTTTGGAATGCATTATTGCTAACTATAGTCAACCTTACCATGTCGTACGTCACTAAAACTTGTTCTTCGTGAAACTGTACCCTTCACTATTGTCTTTCCTTCCTTTCTCCCTTTAAGGATTTTATATCTGTGTTCCTGAAGACTGCTAGGCCTTAAGGTTTTTAGTGTCTTTGGCAGAGTAATGTTAGTCTATAGAATGAATTAGAAAGTATTTGTTCTTCTTATAAAGTTTTGGGGCTAATTTATATAGACTCAGTTTTATTCCTCCCCTAAATGTTTACCAGAACTTACCAATGAAATTGGTCTGGAAAGGCTTTTAATAAAAATTTAATTAACATAGAACTATTAACCTATTTCTTTCTACATAAGTTTGATAATATTTTTCAAAATAATTTGTTTCATTTAGTTGTAGAACTTACTGGTAAAAGTGTGTATTTTCTTTTTATTCTTTTAATGTCTGTAGGATCTGTGATGCTGTCCCTTCTCCCTCTCTCTCCCCCGCCCTCCTTCCCTCCCCACCACTGATTGAACCCGGGACCTTCACACTGAGCTACATTCCCAGGCCCTCTTTTTTTTAGTTTATTATTTTGAGTTTATTATTTATATTTATTATTATTATTTATTATTGAGTTTATTATTTTTATTATTATTATTATCATTAAGTTGCTAAATTGTATGGGCTGGGCTCAAACTAACAAGCCTCCTTCCTTAGCCTCCCAGGCTTTTTTTTTTTAGTTAATTTTTTTTAAATTGAGCACAGTGGTATATGACTAATCTCAGCAATTGAGAGGCTGAGGCAGGAAGATCTCTAGTATGAAACCAGCCTGGGCTATATAATAGGAAAACCTTGTCTCATGGTTTTTTTTTTTTTTTTTTTTGTCTTTTTCCTTTTCATCGGTACCAGGGATCGAACTCACGACTACCTGTTTGCAAGGCAGGCACTTATGCCGCTGAGCTAAATCCCCAGCCCCGTGCCTCAGCTTTTTAAAAATTCTGACCTAATTCTCATCAACTTAGGAGGACTTCAGAGCAGTGTTTGAGCTTCTTTTCTCTGCACTGGAAAGGCTGGAAATTTTCTTTAAGTAGTAAATTTTGGAATTGTAGGAGTCACCTTGTTTGTTTTGCGCTGAGAATACAGTTCTATGCTACCAGTTGCTCACTGTCTGAAAAATGGTTGTTTCATATGTTTTATTATCTTTCCTAGTCGTTTATGGTACAAGGGTGATTCCTGAACAGCTTAATCCTTCACTAGTTGAAACAGAATCCCTATGTAAAGTTTACATTTTGCAAACTTTAAAATAATCTGGAGGAGGAGATTTTGTTCCTTTAACTTCTAGCAGATCAACTCATCTTCTCCACACTCATTTTTCTGGATTTGTATTTACTTTAGGATAAGTTGATTTCATTATCACTTCAAAGTATAATAAAATCATTTGCAAGTCAGGACACAATACCAGTACAGGCAGATTTTTACAGATTCTTTTAGTAAGGTACAGGAAATGCTTGTACATTTTTTTGTGGTGGTAGTTGTCATTTATTAACTAACTTCTATCCTAAAGCTAAATGGCCCTCATTCTGAGGATGACAGGTAAGACCTGTCTCTTTTATTCTTTTTCCAAATATTTGCAGCCCTAGAGGATTGGCCAGGCTAAATGGAATTTTGTTCTTTTAAATTGCTTTGGGCTTATTTTCTATTACTATATTCAGTCTTTGTCTAAAGACATTATATACAGTTCTTGTTATTATCTCTTGTGATTTAACTCAGTATTTTTTTGCTACTGTTCTCATTTTGTTCACTTGAGTGATACTAATTTAAACTTATTTAAGAGAGGGTATCACTAAATTGCAAAAGGGGCTGGGCTTGAATTTGATACTCTGACCTCAGCCACAGATTGATACTCTGACCTCAGCCATAGCTAGACCACTATGTCTAGCTGACTGAATAAAGCTGTTTTTGAACTGTCGCCACATAATGGATTCACTTGCCTGATTTCTTTCCCAGGTGGTACAGTTGCATGCTGGGAAAGAAATGTAGCCTGGCTCCTCTGAAGGAAGAGCTTCGCATTCAGGGGGTAAGACTTGGTCCTTATTGCTGTCATGGTAACTTATTTTTGCTTTTTGTGTTTCTTTGTTTTGTTTTTGTTTTTTGAGACAGGGTTTCGCTATGTAGTTCAAGCTAGCCTTGAATTCACTGTGCAACCCTCCCACCTTAGCCACCTGAGTGCTAGAATTACAGGCATGTGAACCATGCCTAGCTAGTATGATAACAATTTGAGTACTCAGAATTCTGAATATAATGGTTTTCATTTTTGTACTATTTTTCTTTTTTAAAAAATTCTGTGTTGGAGGATCTGGGTTCGACTCCCAGCATCTCACCCACATGCAATAAATAAATAAATAATTTTGTGGCTAGACTTGGTGACACATGCTTGTGATCTCAGCACTTAGACGGCTGAGGCAGGAAAATTGCCTTGAGTTTGAGGGCAGCCTAACCTACATACCATAGAGAAACCCTGTCTCAAACAAATAAACCTGTAACTTTAGGGCTAAGAGGGATTTTTATATGTTATTAAGACATATAAAAATTGTAAACTAGAAATCAAAAATTATGAAGTCAGCCAGATGTGATGGCACACATCTGTAATCCCAGTAGGTGGGAGGCCAAGTCAGGAAGATTTCTGTGAGTTTCAAGCCAGCCTGGGTTACAGAGTTGAAGGCCAATCTGAACTACATACCATAGTAAGACCTTCTGTCAAAAAAACAAAAACAAAACAGAACTCGGGGCTGGGGATTTAGCTCAGCGGCATAAGCACCTGCCTTGCAAGCAGGCCGTCGTGAGTTTGATTCCTGGTACTGATAAAAATGAAAAAGACAAAAAAAAACCAGAACAACTCCCAGAACTGTGATGTCAGCACAGACCTCACATCTGACTTTTCATAAGTACAGAAACTGAACACCAGAGAGGTTAAAGGTCTTGCTCTAGGCCACACAGCTAGTTTAAAATCAGTTAGAAACGCAATACTGCTGTAGTCTGCTAGCTAATTCTCTGTACCATTTGCTCTATGATCTTTAAATGGTTTTTTTTGTTTTTTGTTTTTTGGTACCAGGGATTGAACTCACAACTGCAATTGTTCCATGATCTTGTTGTTTTGTTTTTTTTTTTTTTTGTCTTTTTCCTTTTTATCGGTACCAGGGATCAAACTCACGACTGCCTGCTTGCAAGGCAGGCGCTTATGCCGCTGAGCTAAATCCCCAGCCCCCATGATCTTGTTTTAAAAGACAAATTGAAAATAAATCCTCCCTGTATACCACTCCCCTCCCAATGTGTGGTATTTGGCACGAGTAGGCAGTGCCTTTCAGTGGAGAGGATCAGTGGAAGAAATCAAGTTTCTCTCCCTCTCCCTCTCCCTCTCCCTCTCCCTCTCCCTCTCCCTCTCCCTCTCCCTCTCCCTCTCCCTCTCCCTCCCCCTCCCCCTCCCCCTCCCCCTTCTGTCTGTCTCTCTCTCTGTCTCTGTCTCTCTCTCTCTCTCTCTCTGTCTTTCTCTCTCTCTCTCTCTCTTTCTCTCTCTCTCTCTCTCTCTCTCATACTAGGAATTGAACTCAGGATCTTGCTCTTGCCAGGCAGGTGCTATGCCACTGAGCTATATCCCCAGCCTTGTGTCTGTCTCTGTCTCTCTGCCTGTCTGTCTGTCTCTCAGGTTCTCTTATCATTGAGCAGAAACCAAGTTTCCGATCACTGTTTTTTTTTTTTTAGACATTCTACTTACCCTGTTTACCAAACACTATTTTTGGTAAGATTGTAAAAGCAACAAAGTGTGGTTCCTTTTTCTTTCCTAAAATGTGATAGATTCCATAACTGTGTTTATCCAGGCTTTGGTTGGCTCTCTTTATTAAAAAGGAAGACAAAAACAAGTTGAATCATTTTACAAATGATTCCCTAAAGAGCAGTTTGGAGTATTTTTGCTGTTTGAACTTTCGAGTTAGATTTATAAATTCTCTTTAAAGTTTTGTAGGAGGAAAAATTTAACAGGAGCTAGTGGCCAGAAATATCAGCCTGACTTCAGTTTAATGAGATACTGTATTTGTTGGTTTCAGGTTCCTAAAGTCACCTTCACTGAGTTCTGTCAAGGTCGGACAATGAGATGGGCCTTAGCCTGGAGTTTTTATGATGATGTCACAGTACCAGTAAGTAGAGCCTTTACTTTGGCTTCTTCAAATGCCAGCAAATGGTGGGTTTTATGAGGTCATAAATGAACTAAATCTGTATTGTTCCATTTCCCAGAGGTTTGTCCTCAAGAAAAGTGGAAAGTTGTTGTAAATAACACACAGGAGCCAGGGACATAGCTCAGCAGCATAAGCGCCTGCCTGGAAGCACAAGGTTGTGAGTTCAATTCCTACTACCAAAAAAAACCCAGTCACATTCTCTAAATGATAAAATATGCAGATAAACATACTAATGGTTGTCAGGAACAAGAACAGAGGGCTAGGAAGTAAATAAGACCCAGTCCTGGAAGACTGACCATGAGGGTTGTGGAGCCTTCCAGCGAGGCTGAATGGTTTTCTGGGCTGTGGTAGGAAATGGTAAGAGAACAGTATCTCTGTTCTCATATTTCCCTCCTTGGGCTGCTCTCGCTCTCCTTCTGTGTGTGTGTGTGTGGGGGGGGTGTTTGCCTAGCTCCGGATTACAGGCATCTACTACCACATCTGGCAGACTTTAATTAATTGTGTAAGGACCACCCACAGTAAGTTTATGCACGCTGCGCAGCATGTGTAAGTACTTGCAGTATTCCTGGAGGCTTGGGACCGCACCTGCAAGTGCTCATTCACACTCCGTATGCCAGGCTTGTTCTGAGAGCTGTTCTTCCTAGTCTTGGTGGTTCTTGATTTCTACAGCCACCTTGAATGCTGCCATGTGTCTTTCTCTGCTCCCTGTAGAATGGAAAAGTAAAGATATAAGGAAGCACCAGGGTACAATTTGCAGCCACTGCCTGTTTCTAAAAACACGAGCTCAAATTAGAGACTGAGCCTATCCTCCTGCTGGATTGAAGTTCCCCCTCCATTTGAATAGTTCCCATGGGAGCACAGGCTTGCCCCCGGATGGTGCAGTGGGGTACTTAGAAGTTAGTGTTTGAAGCCACACCTGTAACCCCAGCCCTTGGGGCAGCCTGGGCCACGTAGTAATTTCAAGGACAGCCTGAACTGCATAGCAAGACCCTGTCTCAAAACACCAAAAAAGAGAAGAAAAACACTTCTGTTTTTTGACCCCCTTTCTATTATCTTTGTGAATGCTGAGACCTTAATACCAGATGGTTAAAATTGTTAGTAATGCCCTGCATTATCCCTGTGCAGACATGAACAGCTGCAGAAAAATAGAGCAGCACCTAATTCCAAATGCTTTTTGCTTAGCCTGCTTCCCACCTTTGCTGTTGGCACTGCAGCTGAAAGAGCTGATAATGAGCTCTGGCACTGTGCACACCAGCTCAGACCAGTTGCCCTTAGCTTCTTGGATTAGTAGCCATCACACAGCCAGATGTCAAAAAGCTATGTTTCCCTGTGAGCAAGAACAGCTTATTCTGAAATGGAATCCCTTGGCCGCTCTCCTGTATTTTAGTGCATCCTATAGTCACGTTCATAGTTTCTAACCAGGAAGGAATGCCTCTGGTTCGGGGCCTCAGATTTTCCTCATGCTAGAGTATTCCTCCTTCCCCACCACAATTGCCGCCCGCCCCCCCCCCCCAGCTGTTAATGTGTTCCCAAGTGTTCCATTAGTTGCCCTTAAACCACTAGGCGAAAATGGCAATTTCTGATTTGTAGTAACCCAGCAACAGTTTCTTAGCACTGGTGCCCTCGATCACTGCTGCTTTCCCTGAGGGTAGTTCCATCTTACTCATGAGACTGGCGAGATCTGGGTTTGGCTTTTTTCTTAGGTTCCTCTTCCCTCTATTTAGACCTTTCCTATCCTCTGCTTTTTTGAAAGGCTTACCTGGCCTTCTTACCCTGCACTTTGCTCCTGTTGGGATAGGGAAGGAGAAAGATGCTGTGTTAGATGAGAAGCAACTAAGGAATAGAACTAGTTAAGCAGAAATATTGCCCTACTTCCCTACCCCCACCCTTGCCATTTTAGGGTAAATGTGCAAGTTACTATAGCAACTTACGTTTTCACTTCTCTCAGGCCTGTTGGTGCTGAATGCTAAAAAATTTTAATTCACAGATAATTCAAGGGCCTACACTAAGCCCATTGCCATTGTCTGGATTTATTTTAGCAACAAAAAGACAGGTCCTAGTGCTGATAGAATTTTTGTACCATCGTTTCTGGCTGATGATGAATATAGAAACATATTACAAGGACTGTTCTTTACAAGGTTCTAACAGTCACTTGGAAAGCCTCTTTGTCCCAGTTCTCTAATTGCTCCAGGCATTATTTTAGCTTTGCTTTCTTGCTTTAAGGAAGTTTGACATGTTAAAAATACATGGGGAGTTTTGGCTCTAGTAAGTAAACTGTATACTGTTGGTCTGAGCATTGTGGAGGAATTCTGGTTTAAAGAAGTATTCCTTTGGGCCAGGGATTTAGCTCAGCGGCATAAGCACTAGCCTGGCAAGTGCGAGGTTGTGAGTTCGATCTTGGTACAAAAAAAAAAGTATTCCCCTGTGTTCAAGATATTTTCCATTAGTCTGGGCTTTTCCTGTCTTGGGAATAATAACCAGATGCCTTTTTGGAGACCAGATGGAGGGGAGGGATCAAATTAATGAGGAACTTTGTGGGTGTGAGATAGGGGTCTCCTGACATTGTTCTACTTACTGCTCCACAGGTTTTTTTTTTTTTTTTTTTCACTTCCCTTATCATATGAGAAAAAAAAATTTTTTTTCTTTTTCTCTTTTTTGAGATGGGGTCTTGCTATGCAGTTCAGGCTGGCCTTGAGCTCATGTAGCCCAGGCTGGTCTCGAACTCACAACGATCCTCCCACCTCAGCCTCCTCAGTGCTAGGATTACAGCCGTGAGTCACTACACCCGGCTTTCTCCACAGGTTTTTGAGCCAGTTCCAGATAGCTGAGGGATTCGAGTGGGTGCCCCATGGTTGCCAGCTAGTGACAGACATCGGGTTGAAACTTTGAGTTTCACTCTTGTTTTGGCTACTACTGATCTTTGTCAGTCATCAAGTTTATAGACATTTTATTTTGGTTACTGCTTCTAGGTTTTTGTTTTTTGTTTTTAATGCCTAAAGGAGTTTTCCTTGGAAGCTCAGAATTTTGTTAAATTGCTTTCATCTTACTTTTTGTTACTTACTTATTTGTTTATTTAAAGACACATTCTTGCTGTGCAGTTCAAGTTGGCCTTGAACCCACCTCCTCCCAGGCTGGCATTGAACTTAATGGCACTTCTCCTGCCTCAGCCTCCTGGAATTACAAGCATGTGCCACTATGCCTAGATAGTTTAAATTGCTTCCAGAGGGCTGGGGGGTATAGCTCAGTAGCATAAGTGCCTGCCTGGCAAGTGCAGTGTCATGAGTTCCATCCCTGGTACCTAAATAAATAAAGAAGTAACTCTGGACCTTCTCATGGAATTATATCTTGAATTCTTTTCTATTTTTTAATGTGAGATGAGTTTTGTAAAGCTGCTCATGCTGAACTGATACTTTTAATCCTCTTGCCTTAGCCTGTCACTCCAGAGTTGTGGGATTACAGGTGTGTCCCACCACACCTGGCCCATGTAGTTTTTTTTTTTTTTTAATGTTTATTTTGAATGTCATCCAAGATGGAGTATCTTTGTGCTTTGAAAAATGGGTTTGTTTGTTGGTTGGTTGGTTGGTTGGTTGGTTGGTTTGAGATAGGGTGTGGCTCTGTAGTTGAGGCTGGCCTTGAATTCACTATGTGGCCCAGGCTGTCCTTGAATTTGTAGAGATCCTCCAGCCTCTGCCTCTCAAGAGCTGGGATTATAGATGTGTGCTGCTATGCCTGACTCTGATTCTTTTTTTTTGTACCAGGGATCAAACTCATGACCTTGTGCTTATCAGGCAGATGCTCATGCTACTGAGCTAAATCCTGACCCCTTGATTCTTTGTTTTTAATAGCTGGACATTATTAAAACTATTGCGTGAGGGGCTAGGGATTTAGCTCAGTGGTTCAAGTGCTTACTTGGTTAGCACAAGATTGTGAATTTGATCCTCAATACCAACCCTCTTCCCCCACCAAAACCCCCCCAAAAACAAAAACTATTGCGTGGCTTCTTAAAGTATTGTAAATAGTTCTCCAAGGTGATTACTTTAAGAAGATGCCAGTCTACTGACTGCAGACATACTGATTTATATAAAAATTTACTTAAAAGTTACCCTGATTTATAGTTTATGCCACAGACATTTTGATTCATCCATTGATTTGTAAGTTCTCTAAGAGGAAGAATTATACATTCTTTTAAGACAGGGCCTTTTTTTTTTTTTGGTACCAGGGATCGACCTCATGACATCGCACTTGCCAGGCAAGCGCATATGCCACTGAGCTAAATCCCCAGCCCCCAACTATACATTCTTTAGTTATTCTACCGTTCTTTTGAGCAGTATATGGAAGTTGGCATGTAGAAACTATTTACCAAACAAATATCTGAACTATAATTTCTTCTCCCTTTTTGCTACCCCTTTTCCTTCAAGGCACTTTTTTTTTTAAAGGAAGAAAGGAAAAATCAGTGTAAACTTACCATCCTATGATAATCACTGTTACCAGTTTTTGTTTTTTAAGGTTTTCTAATTTTTTTGTGTGTATGTGTATGTATATGTGTGTGTTTTGTTACATTTTGTTTTTATTTCAGACTGGATCTCATTGTGTAGTTCAAGCTGCCTTCAACTCTATGTGGCCCAGGCTGGTCTTGAACTCACAGCAATCCTGCTGCCTCAGCCTCCTGAGCCCTGGGGTTATAGGTGTGAACCACCATTCCTGGCTATCTCTTCTAAAATTAAATTTAAACAATTTTGTTGTAATATTGGGGATTGAACCTGGGGCCCTGTACATGCTAGGCATGCATTCTACTGTGCTATATCCCCAGCCCTTTATTTTTACCCAAGTAATATATACAGAAAGTTACACCTCACACAATGCAGAAGACTTTGTATGAAATGCAGCTTCATGCTGTCCTTCTCCCCAGAGAGAAACTTCAGTGGCTTCTCTGCTTCAAGACTCCTGCCATGCCCTCTTCGTCTGTGCTGTCCAATGCGAGAGCCAATGACCATGCGTTACGCCTTGGATTAAAAGTGGATAAAATTGACAGATTGAGGCAGGAGGATGAAGCTTCAGGCCAGCCTGGGCAATCTAGTGAGGCCCTGCCTCACAATAAAAGCACGGGTATGATTCAGTGTAAGATCACTTGCCTAACATGTACAAGACCCTTGGTTTAATCCACAGTGTGGTTTAAAAAAAATTAAAAATGGAAACAGTTTCTCAGTCTCACGGCTGTGTTTCACATGCTTCGCAGATGTGGGACAGATGTGGGACAGTACAGATGTGGGACATCTCCATTGTCACAGAAAGTGCTGTGTTGGGTAACAGTAGATAAAAACATTAATTTTATATATATGTCTTGGTTTATGAACTTGAGATAGTTTCAGTTGCTATAATTCTATCTGTTCAGATGTATTTTTGAAAGCCTTTTTTTTTGGGGGGGGGGGGTTCCAGGAATTGATTTTAGGACCTTGCGCTTACCAGGCAGGTGCTGTACCTGTGAGCTACATCCCCTGCTCTTGGAAGCCTTTTTTAAAAAGTCATAATGTCACTTAAAGAGTTCTTAATATCCTCTACTTAGCAACATCTAGTAAAAGCACTAGTCAAAAAATACTCTTAAACAACAAGAAAAATGTGCCAGGTGTCTTAGTCCCATAGACAGGTGAAGACAGTTAAGTGAATACCGTTCTAGATAGTGTCTTGATATCATTACACGTTAAAATACAAAGTTGTTTTGTAACCTGTTGTTGTATTTAATATAGGGGACACTTTCACTACAATAAATTCACATCAACATCATGATCTCTTAAAGGGGTAACAGCTTTTCCCATCCACCTGTTACCCTCTCACACCCCCTTCCACACATCCTTATTTATATCCCTCTCTTGTCTAATAATAGTCTCCCTTCTACTTTCGTGTCTTCTTTTTTAGATCCACATGTTACAAAATGTAGTATTTGACTTTCCTTTGCTTTTTAAACTGTTTACTGTTTTTACATATATTCCAGAGATGATTTTGGAGCATTGTAAACAGTAACTCATCAGATTAAGGTAACAGAAAATCTACAGGGTGTTGCTAAAAAAGCTCTGCCCTTAGGCAGCAAGATAGTTCCCGCAGGAGGGCTGATCTGGGTTGGCTTCCTAGTGCACCACCTATCTGTGTCCCTGCCTGGTGCTGGTGCTGGCACGTAGGCTCTCATAGACAGGAGAACCTGGGGGAATAGCCATTCAGAGGCTGCAGAGCAATGAAGGCTCCAGTGCAGTGGCCAAGAGCGTTGTTTTCCCCTCAAGCCCATTCTGGAAACTGCTTTCCAAAACAAGAAGGCCATGGCTTTGTTCTCAGTGGCTATTTAGCAAATGACCTTCCTCTTTTCCTAAGGCTAAAAAGAAGAATACAGTTCTTTACTGCTGCCTGCAACTTCATTGCGTGTCTCAGCAGAGCTTTGGCAGTACAGCCCACATGTCACTGGTTTGTGTCAGCTTATACCTCAACTCGAAAGTCTCCTGACTGTTTACTCTGAGTCTTAGTTTACTTTTATGCAATGCTAGGGATTGAACCCAGAGCCTTGTCCTTGCTATGCAAGTACAGTACCACTGAGCTGCCTCCTCAGCATCACTGAGATGTAGAAATTTAAGATTTGAAAATAATCATAGACTGTTCTGCTAAGTAAAACATATTTTAACATTAAGTAACAGTTTTTCACCCCATCTGTGGCTTTAATATGTTTTAAACATAAATTACAGTGGAAGCTACCTACCTGTTGGTTGTCATTCATTGACTCATTGCAGTTTAAAAGACACAGAACCTATATCCCCTGTATGATCTACATTTCCTCACCAGACTTCTTTTACTTTGTAATTTTGGATGGTGCATGTACAAGGCTCTGAGTTTGATTCCCTACCACCAAAAACAAAATAATATAACCCATAAAGTATTTGTGGTTTGAAATTACAAGCATACTAGCAAGATAAAATCATTTTAACTGGGGAAAATCAGCTTTTTACCTAGTGTTTGTGACACTGTATAAAATGACCTATTACTGTATGGTTGATTTTATTTATAATTTTATTTATTTTTGTATTTATTTTTGAGATAGTATCTTGCTATATAGTTCAGACTAGCTCAAACTCACTGTGTAGCCCAGGCTGGCTTTGAACTCACAGTGATCCTCCTGCCTCAGCCTCCTGAGTGCTGCAATTACAGGCTTATGTTACCATACCTGGTGGTTGACTGTAATTATTGATGATGTAAAACCTAATCTTGCATTTTACCCTGCCTACATGGAATTTCCAATATAAACAAGAGGGCAACTGGTATGATTGCTTAATTAATGTTTAATCATTTAAAAACCTTGCTGAAGAATTTTTAAGATATAAATTATCTGTCTCTTGAGGTTTCTATAGTAGAGTAAAACCAAGTTGAGAAGCACCCTAAGGGTATGTACAGTTACGTGTATGTTAACACAGCTTTTAGAAATCTATAACCATGTTCTGTATGTTGGGGTGGGGGGTAGCTCGATGATAGAGCATGTGCTTAGTATGTGCAAGGACCTGAGTTCCACTGCCAGCACCTCCCCCCAAAAAGCCACATTTGTTGATTTCTCATAGTAAACTTGGGGGCCAGGACGCAAGATGAAGGAGCCACTTTCGAGTTAGGGAAGTTTGCATTTTAGTTTCAAGGAAGCAAAATTGTGATTGCCTCATCACTTGATTTTTTTCTTTTGGTACTGGGAATTGAACTCAGGACCTTGTACTCACAGGCATGTGCTGTGCTGCTGAGCTACATCCCTGGCCTGCTCCCTCATCACTTTGAAAGCAGATCTTTGATAGAAGTCTTACTAGGTTTGGTGAAAATGCACTTTTTAAAAATTTCTAGAAACGATGAAAAGTCCATTCTGACTTTTGGGGGAAAGAGGATTACAGTTTAGCTCTAGCATGACAAATGAGAAAGAGAATAGCTTCACTTTGCTGGTTGAAATTTGCAAGCACAAACGATTATAATGTGTAAGAGGAGGTATAAAAAGAGCTAGTAAAGTGCTGTCCTCGTGGTCATATGTAAAGCTGGCCTGTAGTGTGCTTGGTGGGCTGCTAGGAATGGCTGTTCCCGCGAACTCGCCATAGGAACAGCCTGAATGTTGGGAAATGCAGTGGGGAATCTGATTTCTCACCTGTCCTCACCCATACCACCACCTTTCCTTCTTCCCAGCTTAGTATGAATCTTATTTCAAGCTTCATAATGCAAAGTGTTAGGTACTCAGTAGATTATAGGAATTCTGTCTTTTATGTTGGGTGATTAATTATAATATTGCTGTCATAGTGTCAATATGAATTTGTCTCATCTTTTCTGACGCATAATTGAACAAGTTTAGTTTCAGACAAGTCTTAAGAGTTCACTATTCATCGGGCTGGGGATTTAGCTCAGCGGCATAAGCGCCTGCCTTGTAAGCAGGCAGTCGTGAGTTCGATCCCTGGTACCGATAAAAACGAAAAAGACAAAAAAAAAAAAAAAAAAAAAAAGAGTTCACTATTCATTTCTTGAGCTGTGTGTAAGCAAATCTTACATATACACCCTTTGGTTTTAGTCTTTTTCTTCTAAGTTAGTGCTCTAGTATTCTTCAGTTTTCTTGGTTTTTGTTGTTATTGTTACTGTTGGTTAATCTCTGGTGCAGAGAAGATGTACAGCTGGAGATACAGCTCAGTGGCATAATGCTTGCCTACCATCTGTGAGACATGAGGCCTGAGCTCCATTCCCAACACTGCAGGGGGAGAGGGAGAGGGGAAAATGTAGATGGGGGGGGATTATTTATGCCTTACTTTAACAGTCTCTTAGACTAGAGTAAACTGGCTGTTTTAGTCTGTGTGTGAGGCTGCTGCTCGGTTCTCACAAGGCCTCGCCGAGTAACTGGAGCTTCTAAGCCCATGCACATGCTCTCTTAGTGTTCTGGCACAAGCGAAGCTAGCCGCTGTGGGTGTGAGGGATCCCTCCAATACCAGCCTTCAAACGTGACCAGTATCTTCTCTTGAGTTTTTTTTTCTTTTTATTCTTGCCAGCTCAGTTTGCCTAAACCTTAGAATTGTCTTAATTTTCAAGTTTTAATTTTGTCAACAAGTACAACTGTCTTTTAAAACATGATGTGAGTTTAGTCATTTTTTTAAAAGATAAATTTAGAAAATTTTTACTTTAAAGAAATATAGTACAGTGTTACCATTTAGCTTTTCAAATGGAACATGAGTCCCTCTAGTGGGGACCTTCTAAGCTTGAGATAGAATGGGCCATAACAGTCTGGATTTTCATGGCACCTGTTTTCAAATCGAGTGTTTTCATTAGTGCTGTGTCCTCTGGGCACTCACTCAGCTGAGATTCAGTAGGATCTTTGAGTTCTCATGAACTAGATAATTGTATAGGCCTGCTTTGGACACAATATGCAGATAAGGACATTCAGCACTTGGAAGATTTTGGTACTGGTGGCTGAGACAGTCCCAGCCCTGCTTTTACTAGCTGTGTGTCTGAAGTGTGTAGCTATGTGATCTTGAAGTGTCTGTATCTTAGTTTTCCCTTTTGTAAAATGGAGACATGGTAAAAATATCTTGCAGTGTTGCTTTAAGTTCTGTAAATAATGTGCAAATGCCTTTGTATTTTTAGTGCTCTGTGATTGGTAGCAGAAGTTGTGAAAATTTCCATAGATAAGTCCGTTACAAGGCATGAGATTTTATTATTTATATAACTTCTTTCTCTTCTCCATGACTTCTTCTTTCTTTCAGTCACCACCAAGTAAGCGAAGAAAATTAGAGAAGCCAAGGAAACCCATTACATTTGTAGTGCTGGAGTCTGTAATGAAAGAGTTATCCCTCAAAGCATCATCTTTGGGCTCTGAGACAGTGGAAGGCATAGTGGTTGTGACAACATGGATAGAAAAAATTCTCACCGACCTGAAGGTACCTGGTGAAGCGCGTCAATGAAGTACTCATCTTCCCTTCTTTTCTTATCGCTTATTTTTTTCTTTTCTCTCTGCCTTTCTCTCTGTCTCTGTCTCTCTCTTTCTCTTTCTCTTTCTCTTTCTCTCTTTTTTCAGGACATTTGGTAAAAAAGGAAAAATGATTTTCTTTTCTTCCACATAGGTTCAGCATAAACGAGTTCCCTGTGGAAAAGAGGAAATTAGCCTTTTCCTGACAGCCATAGAAAACTCCTGGATTCATTTAAGAAGGAAGAAGAGAGAACGAGTGAGACAGCTGCGGGAGGTGCCTCGAGCTCCTGAGGACGTGATTCAGGCCTTGGAGGAGAAAAAGGCCACCTCCAAAGAGTCGGGCAGTAGCCAAGATGTGGCCCTGATCCCCCAGGAGAGTGCCCTGTGTGGCCCTCCTCTGCGGGAAGAAGAGTCTGCCACTGTCGGGGGACACTGCCCAGCCCAGGAGCTGTTTTCCCAGGAGGAAACTCCAGAACCTCTGGAGGATGAAATGAGTGAGGAAAAGGGAGGGACAGAGGTTGTAGAAAGTTGTAAGGGCTCTAGCAATGGAGCCCAGGACCAAGAGGCTGACAAGGGGAAGCACCTCCAAGGAGCAGGTGCACAGTACCTATTCAAGTGCTTGATAAATGTCAAGAAGGAAGTGGATGATGCCTTAGTTGAAATGCACTGGGTCGAGGGCCAGAATAGGGATTTAATGAACCAGCTTTGTACCTACATACGTAACCAAATTTTCAGACTTGTTGCTAGTTAACTCCAAACTTCTTGTACTGTTCAGTGTTTGTATGGGGCTGGGCATAGCTCAGTGCTAAAGCACGTGCTTAGTGTGCAGAAGCCCTGGGTTCAGTTCCCAGCATCCCCCCAAAACAATAGCTTACTTTGGTGTAGCCTGTGGGTGGGAAGGATAATTTCTTCCCTGGCCCACAAGTGTCATTGTGTGGAATTATTTTAAAAAATAGAAACCGATTAATCTACTTACGCCATCCCCTTTGCTGCCATTAGTTTTGTTTTGTTTTTTGTCACAGGGAGTTGTAGAGTTTTTACTGATCATCAGCAATAGCAGAAAGCCATCAATGAACTTGAGGAATTTAAAGCTGAACTGTAGTAGTGGGGCAGGCAGAGAAGCCCAGGAGCCCTGAACATCATTAAGACCAAATTTGCTCAACCTGGGCACATGTGATAATGATTAACTGTGCTCAAGTCCCCAGGAAGGAGCTAGCCCTATGAGAGTCTCAGAGCTAGAAGCCTTAGGGCAGGAAGCAAGGCCCTGGGGACTGCCTGGGACACTGCACATTTCTGATTTGTGGCTTTTTTTTTTTTTTAAATTGAGAATCGAACTCAGGACTTTGTGCTTGCCAGGCAGGCGTTTATGCCACTAAGCTATATCCCCAGTCCTTGTGGCTGTTTTGATGTTGCTTATTTCAGAAGCAGAATTAGGTAAGCAAAACTCCAAGATGTGACTGAGATACAACAGAACACACCCATACCCTCACCTCTAATTTGTCAAAAATACTAGTATTTTGTAGCAGTTTCACTCTGTGTTTTTGTTTTCAGCACGTGAAGTAGAGCTTGTTTCGTTTTTAATATAAGAATTTTCAGAATTGAAAACTGTCGATCCTGTTTGACTCCTGGGGTTGGGGAAACATTATCTTGGCTTTGAGTGGGGAAGTGTTAATGATAGAAATAAGAAAGGGAACAGGGTGTTTTGTGGAGTAGGTAACTGAAGAAATTCTTGCTTGCAGCCAGGCTTGATAGCACACATGTGTAATCCCTGCACTTGATAGTCTGAGGCAGGAGGGTCACTGAGTTTGAGGCCACCCTGGGACAGAAAGTGAATTCTAGGCAAGTCTGGACTAAATAGAGACACCCTGTCTCAGAAAACAAACAAAAAGAGAAAGCCTTGCCTTTTGACAGGTAATTTATTGCTGACCAAATGCTGCTTTTTGTGGCTTTTCTTTTAATCCCGTATATAGTTAGTTTCTAGCATTGAAGAATCCTGAGGCTAGTGTAACCATTTCATCAAAACTGGCCTCTAATTGAGATGGCAGGATGTGGCAAATACCTCTGGAAATGGCTCTAAATCTGCTGTGCTCGACTTTCACAGTTTGATTTGTACCTGCAGCCTAGAATTCTCTTTGGACTGATTCTTTCATCTGTGCCACATGTTAAGACAGAGTTGAGTTAACCTGCACTTTTGAGAGGTGGCTGTTGGTTAGGGCAGAAAGCTCATGTTTGTGGCATACCTTGGTGGCAGCTGTGTGACACCCTTACATAGATGTAAAGAATGTAAACAGTTTGCCTTGCTGTGGTAGCAGAACTGGAGCTGGGGAGGAGCATTTAAACCAGTATTCTTAACCTGGTCAGGAGCCTTGAGCGCATCTGTAAGCCTTCTGGAATTGTTTCTAAAACATGTGTTTGTTTTTTGTTTTTCCCCTCTCCCCTAGGGAGAGTTTGTCACATAGGAATAGAAGTTAGTAACCTACTAAAGATAAAGAACCACTATTCTGATCCAGCCATTTATTTAACAAGATGAAGAAATCAATGGCCAGGGTCACATAGAACCCAGATCTCATCCAGGGCCTTGGATCACCCATGGCCAGTCCCCCTTCCCATGTTGGCCTATGGCCTCCTGTTGTACTTACATAGATGTGTAGCACAGTTATGTAATATGCTGGGTCCAATCCTAGTCTTCCTGACGAAATTGTAGGATCATTTAAAAATGAAAGCCAGAAATGACAGCAAAATCACCTCTGCATAGTCTTAGCCTTCTCTAACACTCAACCACTGTTGGTGTTTGCGTTTCCTTTCAGGCTGTCTGTAGATGGGATTTGAGTGTGTGGAGATAACGTTGGTTGTATTTACGTTGTACAGTCAGTATATTGCACTGTATGTTGTGCATCTTTCCATTTACTGTCTCTTGAGTATTCTTCCTTGTTATGGCAGTATTTACTTATACTCCACCTGTTCAAAATGTCTCTCAGAGGGCTGGGGATATCGCTCAGAAGCATAGCCCCTACCGTGCAAGGGCGAGGTCATGAGTTCAGTCCCTGCTACCAAAAAAAAAAATGTCTTTCAATGTAGTTCATAGATGATACTCAGTGTCTGGAGACAGAAAAGGTGTGTCTGTGTCTATTGTTTTAGTCCTAGGCTTCTGTTTTATTGTCAGAGTTGTTTTTGTAGGTGTTAATGGTCCTAGAATTTTAAAAACATATTACCAAGGGTGGTGTCCAGTCTTTGAAAAACTAGAGCTATGAGTGCCTTCTTTGCATTTTCTTCTTTGAGAATTATTTCTAAAATTATCTCAAGCGAGGACATTGAAAACATAAAAGGACATCTAAAATTATTTTGGTCATTCATATTCTCTATAGTCATATATAGTGTGTGATAGCATACACCTCTGGTATGGGGATATGAGCTTTTTTGTTGTTGTTGTTGTTGTTTTTTTAATTTTTTCCTCAAAGAAATGGGTTGCTGACCAGTATCCATATTGAGTGATACTCTCCCTCAGTGTCTAGAAGTTAAATTCATGTTGGTGAATTGGTGTGAAATCAAATCTTTGTGGTGTTATCTTATATTCTATTCTGGTTCTTGAATTGGCTTCTGATCTCTTGATAGCTAAAACGGGAACCAAAGCCAAGCTTGTTTTCTGAGGCGAACTAAAGCAGCCTTTTGTTCTTTGGACCCTGCTTTGGTTCCATCTGATTGGTTTCTTTACCCTACATCCTTGCTCAGCTGTTCCCACACCAGAGCTTTGCCTCACATCCTGCCAGGACTGGCAGTTCTGTAAGTGAAGATTCAGCTGATTTTAAGGGTTTGTGTTAATTAGTGTATGCTTTAAAAAAATAAAACCATCTTCATTTGACAGAAAGCAAAGCTTACCCGTAAGCAAGCAAATAGCTTCTAAGTTCTTGCAGAAATGATAATATCGCAAGGTGGTCAACAGATGCAAAGCCTGTGGAAAATCTAAGGCCTTTTAAAAGAAGTGCGTTAGTGGATTCGCCAGCATTTCCCTCTCTGGCCACATGGGGGTGCTTTCAGCCCTTTCATCCAGCTCCTTAACTTCAGTGTGGGAATTGATAAAATTGTGCCCATAGTATTTTCTTGGAAGATCCAGTTGTTACACAGATTAAGTATTTTTATATAAATAAGTACATTTTCTATGAAAAGTTTGAAAAATAAATGTAGAAAGAAAAACACTATCCATGGTCTTTTTGTCAAATATAACCCCTTTCTAATTTTTTTTTAATGGTCTCAGTTGAATATTTTTTTTCTATTGGTCTTCATACTCTAGAATATATTTAGTTTGGTTTATTTGTGTTTGGATCAGCTTTTTTATTAATATTTAGCTAATAGGATACTGGAGAGAGACTGTTCAGTGATTTTTTTTTTTTTTTTTTTTTTTGTCTTTTTCATTTTTATCGGTACCAGGGATCGAACTCACGACCACCTACTTGCAAGGCAGGTGCTTATGCTGCCGAGCTAAATCCCCAGGCCCTGTTCAGTGATTTTTAAAATAGTAACTTCTCAAAAGCATTGTTCCAGGTGAAGTAACAGAGCGCCAAGAAAGAATTTTCAGTGTTTTTTTTTTTTTTTTTTTTGACTCTTGTTTTGAGTTTATCTGGTTGTCTACCTAACATGCACATAATGTGTTGTTTAAAAAAAAAATCTGCTTGGGAATGGTGATGCATGCTGGTAATCCCAGCATTCAGGCGGCTGAGGCAGGAGAATTGTTGGAGGTTCAAGGCTAGCCTGGGCTACATACCGAGACCTTGACTCAAGTCCCCACCCCGCCCAGAGTTGGTAAGGGTCCTGTGTTATGTGGGTTAGCTGGGTCTTGTTTCTTATAAGGAATGTGTGTAGAATATGGGTAGTACAAACTCTGGGATTTGTGTGGGCTTAAGAAGGCCCATGTGTCCTTTCTTAGTGACACTGGGTCAGTGTTGTCAGTGATCTCACCCAGCAGATTTGCCCATTAGTGGGAAGAAGATCCAGTTGGAAAGCTAAGACAGGGGTCCTTCAGAAGAAGGAAAGTCTCAGAGATACCACGTGGGGTGCCCCGAGGAAAGGGGTGAAGCTCAGTCATTTGCGGAAAGGAGACGCTCTGGAGGTTTAGGTTGCTGAGCAAAAACCTCGGTCAGGTCTTATCCTATTCATTAATAGAAGGAATTGGCTTTTGCCTCCCTGAGCAGAATTGATGATTTTGAGTTTTTGTGATTATCCCAAATCTGTGCCCTGTGCAAACACCAGCACTGTGTTAGAGAGCCTGCCTGGGTCCTGAGCTGCTCGAAACAGCGTTCCTCACACCCACGGTCCCTGCTGTGCTCACGGAAGACACTGGGTTCCTCTGCTGTGACTCATCCAAATGACTAAAACAGCGGTTTATTTTTTTAATTGCTGGTTGGAACTGCTAATGCCTCCTTTTGGAGGCTGTGCTTTTACCATGGAAAACTCTGTTGTGACTGAGTGGAGACCTTGCCCCTGCAAATGCCCTTCAAGGTGTCATCTATCTGCCAGCCTTAGTCCAAGCAGAAACATCAGGTCATTGTGTTCCCAGGGAAGTGGAGGAGCATGAGTGTGCCTCAGGAGCAGGGATTGGAGCCAGAAGAGATGTGGAGTTGGGCAGGGTTGGCTTGGATCTGATGCTCTGAAGAGGGCAGAGGCTATAGAAATCCAGGATACTTTTCCAGCCACCCTAGGGAAGCAAAACTGGGAGAGAGCACATAGTTCATTGGCCCTATTTCCTCTCCCTCTCCATATATAAGGTACAGCAGTCTCACTAAACTTCCTCGTGTAATGCTGAGGGCCTCTTGCACTCAGGGTGAAGTACGTGAACAGAAAGGGCCTTGCAGCCTGCTTGTGTTATTCTGCTTGGGGTTTCTGATTTCTAGTCAGAAAATACACCAGTGGATTCAAATGAAAAGGTCAAGACTGCAAATAAATAATTGCAGGTATAGAATTTTGTCTGTTGTCCAAGAACAAACCTGGACATCTTTTTAGCAGGGAACTGTCTCACTGAGGTGGTGAGTGGTCTCTGTGTGGCGGCCGAGGGAAGCTCAGAGCAGCTTGGAGTGTTACGGTGCATGTGTGCGGTCTCAGGGCTCAGAGGTTGAGGTGGGATGGCTGAGCGTTCTGGGCCACACAGTGAATTTGAGACCAGCCTAAACTACACAGTGAGATCCTCTTTCTGTCAAAAAACACAAATAAATAAACAAAAAACAAGAGTTTTAAGTTGCTTGTTCTAAGATTGTTCATAGAGTAAAGATGTGATAGGCGTTGGACTCCAGGAATTCAAGACTAGAATACTTTGCTAAATCTCAGAATTTTGTGACAAAAGTGCTGCACTTCAGATGAGAATGTCTTTCAGCCGCATTTGATCCAGCTCTACGGAATTACCTAATATGGGGAAGCTAGAAAATGTATATTTTATCCAGTGTCACACTTTAGCACTTTAAGGTAAGGTTATTTTCCAGCCTGTGACCGATGAGTGGTTTATTAAGTGAAATTACTTAAAATTATTTCTTCATTTATGCCACCGAATCTTTACAGAATCTTGTATTTGGCAAAAGGGCAGATAATTAAGTAGTTAATGAAACCACAAAATAAAATGTCTGGTGAAAGCATATGTTGGCCCAGAGTCAATGTGAAACAACTGATAATTAGGTAATGACTCTTTGACAATACATAATTGTATAATAATGAAAGGGAGGCTTATTTCTTTTTTTAAAAGACAGCTCCAAATATTTCATGTACAGAACACCACCAGACTGATAGGCTTTGTGAGCTTGCCAGAGAAGGCAGCATTTTTAGAAAAGTCAGCGTGTCTTTTCCCAGGTAGGGCTATGAAGCAGTGTGAATCTGGGAAAGCGGAGGCTGCTTGCCGCCTGGTAGACCCTCTCAGGGATGTGGCCCATGAGTCTGGAAGGAGGCCAGGAAATTCCTGGCCAGGCGACTTGGTTGGCACAGCAGCCCATCAGTCCCCTGGGAAATGGTATCTTGTACTGCCACTGTGGTGTCCAAGGAGAGTGTGCTGTTCACAGAGCTAAGCTGAATGGGACCCCTGCAGGACCCAGAAATTTGACATTAGGAAATTCGGTGTCTCTTCTGGGAGAGGGAGAGCTGAGCTCTGGTCTTCCATAGGATCCTCCTTCAGACTTGTGCCAAAGTGCCTGCCCTCAGGCCAAGTGGGCGAGTGTTGTAGGGCTTTAGGGACCAGACTGACTGTCATTTTGGTGCTCTCTGGACCAGCAAAAATCAGGACTTTTTCATTCACATAGAGAAACAGTTCCTCATCTTCTATGCCAGAGCTAGGCAAGAAGGGGAGGAGTTTGGTCCTAACTAAAAGGAAGTAGGTTTTATTCAATTTTTGGTGGTTACTGCCATCCTAAAATATGTGCTGTGCTGTGGATCTTTTAGTTTTTGAGGAAAAGCAAAAATCCAGATTTATGAGAAATGTACCGAACTGAATCTTGACAATGAAATCACTATTAAAAAAGTAAACCATCAATCTGTGGCTGTCTCTACCACGAGTGGGTAGAACTCCTCCACCTTTCTTTCCTAAGTCACTTCAGCTGCTGACACCTTTTCACCTCTTACAGGGCAGGAATCCCAAGGATACTGAGATTTGTTTGTGCTTTTCTTCCACTTCTGCCTGATGTCACCCAATCCTATGACTTTAGCTACTCAAGGCCAGATCTGTCCTGAACTCCTCCCGTTCACTTACCTGGCTGCCCGTGTCTAACTTGGCTGTCACCTGCTTTACCTCTGTTCTCCATCATCACTGACTCAGCAGTCCAGATTAGACATCTCAGGGCTTCTCCCTCCTTTGCCACCCAGGCAAGTCTCCCACTAAATCTTTCCGGTTTCCCCTTAGCAACTAACCCAGGCTGGCTCAACCATTCCCTCCATGGTGACAGGGCCTCGCTGTGGTTAGCACTAATGGCCCACCTAGACTGTAAGGGTGGCTTCAGAAGGAGGCAGCAGGAAGAGCAGATTTAGAGATCTTGGGAAGGATCTCTAAATCCCTCCCAAGGAGGGAGGTAAAGAAACGTGCTTTGGAGAGCTTTTACAACAAAGAACAGGGTGCAAGATGGAGTTGAGACAGGCGGAATTGAGGTCAGTTGCCATGAGATCCTGATAAAATACAGCGCAACTTTTTCCCTCTAGTGAAATTTTACAAAAGTAATACATTTTCTGGGCTGGGGATTTAGCTCAGTGGTTCAAGTGCTTGCCTAGTAAACACGAGGTTGTTAGTTCGACCTCTGGTACAAAAAAAAAAACAACCCTCAAAAACACACTTTAATGATTAAAAAAAATTATTTTAAATAGGCTCTTATGGTGGCTTATACCTTTATAATGCCAGCACTTGGGGAACTGAGGCAGGAGTTCAAGGCCAGCCTGAGCTATATAGGGAGCTCAAGGCAAGCTTGAACTACGTAGAGGCTGTCAAAAAAAAAAAATGCATAAATATTAAAAACCTATAACTTCATTCAAAGTATTTTACATTTTGTTGTCAGTTTTAGTGTTTTTATGCATTTTTTAAAAGAGCAAATGGGTCTTTTCTAATCTTTTTCATTTAGCAATATATTGTGTGTGACACCTTTTCTGATTATAAAACTAATACCTGCTTAAAAAATAAAAACTTGTGAAAATAAAAATTACCAGTGGTCACACTACCTAAAAAAAGACCACTGTCAATATTTTCATGTATTGTCAACCAGGCATGATGGCGCATGCCTGTAATCCCAGCACTCGGGAGGCTGAGGCAGGGGGATTGCTGTGAGGGAGAGGCAGCCTGGGCTGCAAAGTGAATTGAAGGGCAGCCTGAACTGCACAATGAAAACCTGCCTCAAAAAGACCAAAGAGTTTTGTTTTGTTTTTTTTTCATCGGCACCCGGGATCAAACTCACGACCACTTGCCTACAAGGCAGGCCCTTATGCCACTGAGCTAAATCCCCAGCCCGGACCAGAGAGTTTTTTTCATGTATTAACAACCCTGTTTTCTTTATAAGGTATAATATATTATGAATATATTGTGAGCATTGCCCCACTAATTGATTGCCAAAATTTAGACCTGCTAAAAAAAGTTCATTGTTTTAAATAACACTTTGATATAAAATCTATGCATTTTTCTTGTCTTAGGATAAATCTGTGTAAGAATTCCACTGAGGTGGAAGATGTTCTTTTTTAAAGGTTCCCATATATTATTGCATATTTGCTCACTGAAAAGGTTGTGTTTATATTTCCATGAGTTTTGATTTTTACCATACCTTCAATAGTGCTGTGAAGTAAATTATTTATTTATTTATTTTTAAGGAGGAAAGGTTTATTTTAGCACACTGTTTGTAGAGGTTTTAGTCTCAGGTCTGCAGACTCCCAGGCAGGGTGCAGAGGAGAAACAGTTCATGGCAGGCAAAGCCATCAAGGGAAGAGGAAGGCTGAGGCCAGTTTTTAAAAATTGTTTATTGATTGATGAGTTAAGAAATTATTCCACTGTTTGGATTTATTATGGTTCTGGCAATATGTATATTATCTCATATTGTTTCACTTTTATTTTTTATTTTTGTCTTTTTGAGACAGGGTTTTACTATGCAGTTTAGGCTGTCCTTGAGCTCACTTTGTAACCCAAGCTTTTTTTTTCTTCCCAAGCTGGTTTTTTTTTTTTTTTTTTTTTTTATCTTTTTCCTTTTTATCAGTACTGGGGATCAAACTCACGACTGCCTGCTTCCAAGGCAGGCACTTATGCCGCTGAGCTAAACTTCCAGCCCCCCCCCCCCAAGCTGGTTTTGAACTTGCAACCATCTTCCTGCCTCAGCCTCCTGAGATTATAGGTGTGTGCCAACCCGCCCGGTTGTTGTTTACTGTCTTTTTTTTTTTTTTTTTTTTTTGTGCCATGGCCTCACACTGCTGGGCAGGCGCTTATGCTGCTGAGCTAAATTTCTGGCCTTCTGGCTGTTTTTTAAATTATATTTATGTTATGTGTCCACTTTTCTATCCAAGTACTCTTTTCCTACTAACCTGCAAGGCCACATCTTGTCAAGACTTCCCACCATTTTATCATTTTTCTTTTCCTCTTTTGTAAGGATTTAAAAAAATAACAGTTTGGCAATTCTAGAGGTAATCAGATTTATCACACCATACCTTTACATTTTCTTGGTTTGCTTTTACAGGTGGCAAACTCCTTTACCGCTCTAGGGTAGAAAAATGCTTATGTAGCTACTGTTGTTCTACAGTCTGCATGTGACTTTACTAAGGAGCCCTCCATGAATGGCACGCGCTGCCAGGGCCTTTGTGACCAGTGCTTCAGAGCTGTCACAGGGTAACCTCAGCAGGACTGCTGCTCAGCATTAGCATGCCTGCCTGCCTGCGGTACCCCTGATGAGGACAAACAGTGACTCTGGTTAATTATACCCCCAGCCATCAACCTGGAAGTAGGAAGAGAAACAGAAGCTGGCATGTGGCTCCTTAGGTTATGCAGAATGTTCCAGGGACTGCCTAGTAGAGACTCTCCTGGTGCACCCTGGGGCCTCAGTCCGAGATGAGATGGGGGAGTACTTGTGGAGCTGAACCCTGGCTCAGGGTCTGCTCTGCGGCAGGCTGCTGCCTGGACCTCACCAGCTCTCCCAGATAGCATCTGCGACCAACCCAGGTAGCCGGCGACTCTGAGGGACCTGCTCCCACTGCCTGGCTTTTGGGTGTAAGCTTGGGTTGCCGAGCAATAGACCTTAGTCCTTCTTGGGAGACACTGACAGCACTCCCCGTCTGCCGTGGGAGGGGCCTTCCCTCTCACCTCCACCTGTGATGGGCTGGCTGCGTTTGAGTCACAGTGTGTGACTCCGCCTCTCTTGAGTGCCCGGCCCCACTCCCTGGACCTGGGTAATTTTCTCTCCTGAAGCCACCTCTTCTCTCAGAGGACCGTTTGAAGCCCAGCCCGTCCCCTCTGCCTTGTTGCTGGATTCCCTCACTCCACCTGGTTCTGACCTCTGGCATCCTCAGACCCCACCTCTGCAGCTTGGCTCGCCTCTCCGCTTCTCAGAAAAAGCTTGGAGTCTGTGGCTCCTCCCTCTTTGCTTCCAAACTGCATTTCTTCCTTCTTACTCAGTGTCCACGCCCAGGGTGGGTGCCTGGATAAAAATTTGCCCCTTTCCCCCAGTCACCCTTTCAGGCCAGACACAGCAGAAGTGAAGTGTGGCCACCTTCCCAGGCCCTCTCTGGGCTCAGCTCCTCACAGTGGCCAGCGGCAGAATAGTGGCCCGAGGCAGAATAGTGCCCCACCCCCCACCACCTAGCTTCTAGATTCCAAATCTGAGTCTCATCAACTAAGCATTTTTTTGTTTTGTTTTGTTTTTTGGTACCAGGGATTGAAGTTGGGACCTCATGTTTGCCAAGCAGGTGCTGTGCAGCTGAGCTAAATGCCCCTCCAGTGAAGCATTTTTTATGGAGCACCACCTAAGTTAATGATTTTTTGTATCTAACTGGGAGGGGAGGCGCTCACTCTCCATTTTACCCATTTCTATGAGGCTTTCAAGGACTCTGGACCCCACACTGACCTCTTTTCCCCAGGTCAGACTGGTTTTACAGAGTCAAAAGAAAACCAGGCCATTTCTCAACCGTGTGTGGCTTGGTGACTTTCCATGAAACACCTTCTGTTGGGATGTCAGACTAGGTGATCTCAACTCTTTGAGCTTTGACTTTTGTGAGGTAATGGAGAGGGGAAAGTTCCCTGCCTGGCAAGGGGGAACTTGATCATACCTATTTGATGGGTTCCAGAGAGGTCCTCTAATTTATGTGGAGGTGAGGACTCCTGTGGGGACTTCTGGTTCTGGAGAGCCCACTTCACTAACCATTGGGTAGTTGCCCCACAGGGTCTGCCCGACACAGAAATTCACAATCCTGTTTATTTTTACTGGTGGTGTAGACAGCTTCAGCTGACTAATCCCACCTTTAACCCACTTAATTTCTTTCCACCTGTTCTTAGAGAAGTATGACGAATCTGAGAACTAAAATGAACATGTCACTGTCTTTGCTTGGTACTGTGTGACCATACTATGTCTTGGCCTACATCCAGCATGTTGTTAGAGCACAGATTAACCTTTCTCAATGTGCCTGTGGGGATGAATTCTGTCCTGTGACCTTTTCCTCCCCTCTGGCTTACTGAAGATCTCTAGGCCTTGGCTACCAGGATACCTAGCCTGACACATGTTAGGCTCACAGTAAATATTTGTTGCATGCATGTTGTTGGTGTGTCCCTGAGTGTAGCGGTCTTCTGTCCCTTCCTCTTTTTTCCCGTCCCTTCCTATCACTGCACAGCTGACCTTCTCTCTTCAGTCTTGTGTAATTATGCGGGGAAAGTTCCCTAAAGTCACTAGCAAAAGATGAGAAGTCAGACCTGAAAGGCTGGGACATCCTCTGGGATTTAGAGGAGACAGTTGTACATTTAGCTCCCCTCTGCCCCATGTCATCACTCAGGAAGTCTCAGGGAACCTATTTTCCTACAGCTCTTAGAGCTGTACATGTAGTACTCTTTTGAGATGAGGGGCACAGAGGGGCTCAGTGGATTTGAGCTGAGTAGGGGGTACGTAAGACAGGAGGAGGAAGACTGAAAATAGAAACGCTCCTATTATAAGCAAATGCACAGAGGTGGGTGACTCAAGTTTCCTCCTGGCCCAGTGTCTGTAAGTGCACAGAAGCCATTCAGAGACTGCAGGAAAACTGCTTGGGGATGGCTGGGCTTGAGAGTTCCCCAAACCTGTCAAGCTTTGTGCTGAGCCATCAAAACAGCTTCTCTTCCTCTTGAGTGAAAACTCTTGCCAGCTTCTACCCTGGCTCTTCCTCCTTGGGGCAGGAGGCTGGGACTGAAGTGTTAAACAGCACTGTTCACTACCTGGGACATACTCCTTCTCTCCATAGAGGCCTCCCACCTCACTGTCTACTCCTGACCTGAGGGAAACCTTGATTGATGGGAAATTCTATTTGGGCAATTTCAGGTCCTGTCAGAAACCACAGGCTCAGCAAAAGCCTCTCTCTAAACCTTCACTTTTGCCTAACATTCCCAGGCTGCTGTCCCCATATGACCCAAATAAACAGATGATCATGTGAAGCCAGTAAGGCTGTTTGTTTTAAATAGCAAGCATCACCACTAAGCTCTGGAGCAGATGGGGTATTGGGAACAAGGGAGAGGCCACCATTCAAATGTGTGTTCACCTCTTTTTTTTTTAAAGATAGTATGTAGTGCAGGCTAGTCTTGAATTTGTGTAACAAAGGCTAGCTTCAAACTCCCAGAGATCCTCCTGCCTCGGCCTCCTGTGTTGGGATCACAGGCATGCACCAGGGACACCCTACTTTTAGTTCCTGCTTCCTCCCTCTGAAGGAAAAGGTTTTCAGAATACTGCTACTCAGAGAGGTGCCTATTGAATGGTACAGAGCCAGTTCTTGACAAGAATAGTCAGGGAAATTGGATTTCAGACTCTAGAAGAAACTGCCGGGCTGCATGGGTGCCATGACCACCTTAGGAAAGCAGAGACAGGCTGCATGCAGCTCTCTAAACTGAACTTTATGACGCTAACCTCAAGCAAAGTGAAAAGGCATGAGAATCTGCATATACATCATGATGTATGCTGTTTAACTCCCACAAACACACACCTCCTGCCTACCATACTGCTTTTAAGTTTCCCATTTTCTCTTGTGCAGAAGGAGCCAGACCCAGCCACACCAGGACACAAGTGGCAGACAAAGGGAACAGTGTCTGGGCTAGCACCCATCATGCCTTCCTAAAAAAAAAGACCTCAAACCAGGGAGAAAAACTAGGCTATTGTGATCTAATCTCCCTTTGGTCCACTGTCACCATAAGCTAAGTCAGTGGCACCCAGACATTTGTGTTTCTCCCTGCACAGATCCAAATGCTTGGACATTATACATGCCAAGATCAGAGGCCCTGTGTGTGAGGTTTTTGATTTCTGGGATCTTCTTGTGTGGGGTTTCTTTGCCTAGGATGCACTATGATGCCCTCAAAGGAAAGCAGCAGAGCCGACAAGCGATCATCTCTACAGGCTTTCTGGCTCTTCTCCAGCCAGTCCCTGAAATGGGCATACATACCTGTGGGTACAGTGTGGATTGGAGGAACTGGCAGCACGGCCTACCTCAGCAGTCCTCATGAGGGTTTGCTTTGGCATTGTGTAACGGTGAACCTCAGAATCTACAAACTGCTTACATCACCCCATTCCCAGGGTTAACCAAATCTGCGGTCTTAACAGGTCCTCTGGCTCAGGCTGTGACAACAGAACTGCACATGCTCCCGGATGCCCCAAAATATGCTGTCAGGCAGCTGGTATCTGTCACTACCAACGTTGCCAGTGGTGACAGTGTGGCCTCCAGCCAAGAAGCAAAATAGCAGGGCTGGGTTTCAGGCAATTTTTGTTGCCCCATATCACAATGTGTCAAGTGGTCACCCCTTCCTGCCCCGCAGTTTTAGATTCCTCCTTGGCTTTCTTCTGATTCGGGGCTCTGCCTCAGAAGTAACATCACATTATTGCCTAGGGGTCAGAGATAAACGCTCCTCTCCGTGGGGCGGAGAGCGGCCAGAATACTGAATGATCTTAGACAAGTCTCTTCCTGTCTCTGAGCTTCATTTTCCTTATAAGCGAAGGAAGAGGATCTGGGCAGGCCCAACTCAAAGATCTAACTTTCTGGTTGCGCGCCTGGTGTACCCAAACACTATCGCTAGGAAGAGGCGGGCGGGCGTGCCCCAGGAGAGAACGGCCACAGCCAGACGCAGCAGCCCCGCCCCGCCAGAGCCCGCACCCCGCCCGTGGCCTCGGTCGCCCAGCCGCGCGCGCGGGAGGGGGGGGCGGGGGGTTGGCTTCCGCCTCCACGTTGTTGTTCCCGATTTGGGCCACGCCCCCTTGGCCTGGGCTAGGGATGGTTCGCCTTGACCGCCGCCGCCCGGGCCTCAGAGCAAAGGGTGGCCTCTGGGTTAGTACTGTCGGAATCTCTACTCGTATCAAACACAAAGACAAGAATTTAGGGGTAGGGAAGAGAAAGACGTGGTTTTAAATAGGGGGGTGGTAAGCCGTAGAGGGCAGGGTACGGCAGGACTGCGGGATTCCCCTTTAGGTGTCTCACCCTGAGTTCACCCCAGCGGCCCCATCCGAATCTGCTGTACCCTCGCAGAAACTGGCCCTTTAAACAGAAGGCTGGCGGCGCGGGGTGTCCATGTGGAGCCGCTCCATGCCGTGTTGTCCTGCCCTCCCATTGGCCGGCGGCCCGGTGACGTAGCCTAATAGGATGCGAACGCACTGCGGGGGGAGGAACGAAGACAAAACGCGGAACCGGATTACTACTCCGCTCCCTCCCGCCTGATCTATCGCAGCCTGCTGTGGTCAGCTCCGCCCCGGGGCGGATCCCAGAGTAATTGCGACCGCCGAGTGGTTGCGGATTTAGGTCGCGGGTGGGTGGGGAACGGAGGTCTAAGAGTCAGGCCAGTCTCGCCTGTCGTCAAGTTTCCCTGACCTGGAATATCCTTATCTGAACTAACTTAAATTTTTTTGAATTTTCGACCCTTTCTTCTCTCCTGCAGGACAGATTTTGGTTGTGAATGACCCAATCATGCGCCCTTTGCTCAACTAGTGTCTCGCAAACCGAGCGGGGCGAGGCGGGAAAGCGGAAATACATTGAGCAAACCTGGTTTCATAGTCTCCCACCCCCACCCAGGCCACGTGTGCGCGCCCGCGCGCGCCCCCTGGAGTGGGCGGGATCAGCCTGCTCGCGACCCCGCCCCTCCCTCCTCCAGAAGCCAGGGCCCTGCGGGTGGGGGCTCCGGTCCGGGCTTTGGCTGCGGCCCCGGTGTAGTAGCGGGGGCGGCGGCCGGGGGCAGCGCGACTCCTTCCCTTGTTGTGTGTGTCGGTGCCTCCTCGCCATCTTGTTGCAAAGCCCTTTCTTGTCGGCGGGACTCTTGGAGGCCGCTGGGCGGGAGACATCAGAAGAGAGCAAGAGAGGGAGGGGAAGGAGGGAGGCAGTGCCGCCTTTTTTTTTTGCATCGATTTTTCAAATTTGCAAATTTATATTTTGCAAATATTTTGGGAGACATTGATTTTCCTGCCCGTGCTCTCCCCGTTCTTTCCTGTGGAGTGCGCTGCGCCGCCCAGTCCTGTCGCCCCCCGGAGGTGATCCCTCCCTCCTGCCCGCCCGCCAGCCTGACCTGTGCCTGGCTCGCGGGCCGCATCTTCGGCCCCGGCGCGCCCCCGGCCGCTCTCGGCGCGATGAGCATAGAGACGCTACTGGAGGCGGCTCGCTTCCTGGAATGGCAAGCGCAGCAACAACAGAGAGCACGTGGTGAGCGGCCGGGCTGGGCCCCTGGGGCACGGGGGAAGGGGAGGTGAGTGACCCTGGGCCACAGACCCACGCGAGACTGCAGGCAGACCCTCTTCCCTGGCAGCCGAGAAACTGGGCTGTGCACAGCCCTCTGAAAGAGCCGCCGCCCGGGAGGAGTGATGTGGGCAGTTAAAATAATTAATGAATTCATTAACATGCAGCGAGAGACCCGGCTTCTGCCGGCAAACCCCGGCTGCTTAGTACCCCTGTGCACCTTCCACTGGGGGCTTCTTTCGCGTGGGCCGGCAGCGCCCTCGGTCGCTTTGAAGAGCCGGGGAGTGGGATGGAAGATGGTGTTGCGTGGGGGAGGCAGACCCGCGTGCGTGTGTGCACAGGGAATGCGTGAAGGGTGCCTCGGGGAGAACGGATGCACGGACGTGTACACGGACGTGTGTACAGCACACGAGTGGGCGTGTGTGTAACAGTGGGGGTGGGGATTACTCTACGCGGAACAGTTCTCCGGCTTCCCCTGCCCTGGCGGGAGGGTTCGGGGGGCGCTCCCGGCAGATCTACGCCCCGCTTGGGGAGGAGGCGGCCTTTGCAGAATGAAATGACATCGCGTGTCTTATGATCCTGGCCAGCCCCGCCTGACCCCGCCTCCCAGGGCTGGGTTGGGTCGCGCATCAGGGGTTTGGGTGAAAGCCGGGCAGATTGGTGTCTGCAAAAAGGCCCGCGAATCACTGGGGACAGCCTCTGGGGACCCCTCCCAGATCCCCGCTTTAGCCGGTGTGGAATGTGGCGTGTCTGTGCGTTCCAAACCCGCTCTGGGCTGGAATGTTGCGTGTGCATGCGTTCTAAGCCAGTTGGTTACACCAGGTGATGACGTGGACGGGCCCCGCCTCCGACCACGTGCACGGGGGACACTCCCGCAGGGGACGGCTTTGCCGGGCCCCTCCTCGAAGCCTAGCGCTTGCCTGGAGGCGGGGCTTGGGCGGGGCTGGTGAGGGGCTTTACCTGGGATTGGGCCTTGGCCGCTGGGCCTCTCCTAGGGAGAGGCTTTGCGCTGGGAAAGAAGAGCTGCACCCGCCTTTGGTGGTCATCTGAATCTCCAGTATTTAATCCTGAGGCAAGGAAAAACGACAGGGTCGCAGGGTGATAGACATACAGAGTTTACATCTTTCCACTAAACCCCCAAAACATGCTCACCAGGCCTTCCCGGCATTGTCCCTTATCACGCAGTGGAATGAGCTGGGCTGAAGAGGAGCAAACTTCGGCGCTCCCGTATGAGCATTTTAATGCTACCTAACCCCGTACGCCCTTGAGAGTGGTCCTTAGATTCAGGGTGCTGCAGAAAGGAGGGCTGAGGGGAAACACCTGCTTTTCTGTGTTGTGAGGGCCTTAGCCTTGTCCCAGTTGTGTGCAGTTTCTGTGCACTCTTGTGTTTGCTTACAACCCACCCTCTAAACCCCTCGGCGCGTCGGTTGTGGTAGAGAGTGCTTCGTCCTTCTTTCCTTTCTCTCTGCCTATTGTTGCTTCAGTGATGAGTCATGCAGGAGGTAGTAGTGTGTGTTATGAGCGCGCGCGAGCGCGCGCCTGCAGCTTTTGCGGCGGCGGCGGCGGCGGCTGCTGCTGCTGCTGCTGCTGCTGCTGCGGCTGCGGCTGCTGCCGCCACCACAGCAGCGGGCAGCGGGCGGGGAGGAGTGGAGTGGAGCAGGGGCAGCCGGCAAGGGCGGGAGCAGTCTGCAGGCCTAGTAGTACCGACCGACTGGGGGTTTCAAGGTCAAGAGTCACTGGAAAAATTCAAGACCTAGATGCTAGGGTTTTATAGAATTAATGGGCTAGGACATCTGCCTACACACCCCTCCCCCCACCCTTGGGTTCCAGAGTGGGGCCAAGCAGTGAGCAGCACTAGCTGTGACCCGTAATATCCTGTGTGGAGGTATTATTGTGCGCAAGGTTTGGAGAGACTAAGTCACCTGCTGCCACTATCGACACAATTAAAAAGTGCCGGTGTGACCCACCTGTGCTCTAGGTGAACAAGACTGACTCTGCCCTTGCCTCCAAGGGAGCCTTCATGGTTTCACCCTCCCCTAACCTGAACCCTGTATGGCCTCACTGGGGAGGGGAGAAGACCCCCACTGTCAGGTCTCTTGCCCTTGTCCCATTTAAGGTAGAAGGGGATGGATGATGTATGCAGCTCTACCCAGAAACTGCGAAAACTTCTTTCCCAAGAAGTCGCAGAACCCTACCCCACCTCCAGATGCGGAGAATGGGGACCCAGCAAGTTTTTCTGCTCAGTGGGCTTCTTGGTGCTGGGTCAGGGGGTTTTACGGGATCAGGCGGCGCTGGAAAGCCAAAACTTCAAGAATTCATGTATCCAGGTGGCCAGACATCTTCCAGGCAGTTGAATCTTAAGGAGTCAGGCTTTTTGCCCCTTAAAGTTCAGTCCTCTGTCCTGAAGGAAGAATGGAGGCAGTGAGAGTGGGAAGTGAACCTGCTGACCAGAACTGTCTTCCTAGGCTATTTACTTGATGACCACCTCTGAACAGGAATCTTCTTGGCCATTCTACCTTTCAACCTCAAGGGCAGTTTTCCTGGCCCAGACCAGACAGTTCGCTTACATAATGAACCCGAGAATGTGTGTGCCTGTGTGAAAAAGGAAGAAAGGACAGGGCCATCCTGGTGCTCAGCAGGACTTGGCCTCAGCCCAGCATTCATGGAAGTGACTTGAATTGGACCCTAACTGGAGAGAGCTGGCCAGGTTATCCAGTGCCCTGACCACATCCTGTCCTGCACCTGCTGATATGCAAAGCTTCTTTTTACACATGTAGAAGGGGACAGTTTCTGTGTACTTTTTGGGGTCACCCAGTGTGGACCCCTCAACCACCAACCGTGTGCTTGCTGTTTTGCTGGACCACAGTAGCGTGGCAAAGTTTCAGACCTCAATGCCAGGTCTGTAACTGGACTGGAACCTCGGGCCTTGGGACACCTTGGAGGCTGCAGCGTCTGGGTAGGGCCAGGCGAGAGTATCCCCATGCCTGTGTGTGTGTAAGAAGGGCTTTAAAGAGTCTCAACACCGGCTGCTCCTGGAAGAGGCCCCACCACTTCAGTGTGCTGCAGGTGCACTGGAGAGGTCCCTATGGGGTGGGGAAGCATCGGGAAGCTCTGACAACTGGCTGTGGCCTAGGGCAGCCTTTTCAAGGTTTGTCACACAGAGCCAGGTATGGTGGAGCTTGGCCATTTACCTGAGTCTTTTCTGGCCGCTCTACTGTAAATCTGCCTGGCTTTCTGGAAGGGAGAGGAGGGGAGGAGTTTGTCATCTTCTAGGTGAACTTTAGGCTTGCTTTGAAATAGGCTTTGCCTTCAGTTTGAGTTCCTTCTGCCAGTGGAGCACTTGCCCAAGATACTGAGTTTGTAAGTCAAAGGAGTGGGGGTGGGAGCTGTGTGGCGCCTTGTCCTGGGAAAATGGACCATCCATAGCCCTTGCTGGGCTTGACAGGGCCCGACTGGAACTCATCAGGCTTCTTTGCCACTATTTTGGGGGAGGCTACAGAGCTTCAAGTTGGTTTTCTCTGGTGCTGTAATAAACCAGTGCTGGTGGGAGAGGTCTGGGAGAACAAGGTCTTCCCTCATTGGCACAGGCCTGTGCTGGCCTGGCAGCTCCTTCTCCTGAAGGGCAGGGGACATAGGAAGAGGCCCCCTGACTGACAACCCTGAGCCCCAGCTGCTGGGAAACCTCTGAGCACTTCCCTTCAACTTCCTCCTTGGCCTCTTCCCTTCCCCGGGGAGGGGCAAGGCCAGCAGGCCTGTCCTGCTGTGGAGCTGTTGATTGGCCAGGGGGCCCTAGCTGCTGAGCCTGTAAGACTGTGTGTATGGGGGGGGGGGTGTGCACCCCTCCTCCCTAGGGAGGACTTGCACAGTGGAGTGTTTGGGGCGTGGCTGCCAGCCAGTGCTGTCAGCTGTGTTAGGTCAGTGGCTGATGAGGGCGGAAGAGGGCTGGGCTGGGGCTGGGGATTTAGCTCAGCGGCATAGGCACCTGCCTTGCAAGCAGGTGGTCATGAGTGGTCATGAGTGGTCATGAGTTCGATCCCCCGGTACTGATTAAAAAAAAAAAAGAGGGCTGGGCTGGTTGTCCAACTCTTCCTAGCCTTGGGGGTGGCCCTGAGCAGGGACAAGCAGAAAACCCAACAGTGGGGTTGAGGGATGAGTAGGGAACTGTGGGTGAGGGGTCCTCTCACCTTCCTGCCGGGATACGGAAGGAAGTGCTGGGTGAAGGTGGCCTGAGTCCATGGTTTTTTGCATGGTCTCTGCTAGAGAGCCCAGCTTGCCTTCTTTCTCACTTTTCCTGGTGGCAGTATTGGGAATAGGGTTTGGGAGGAGAGAAATGAATCCCAACACGAGCAGGGGCAAGTGTGTTTATTAAACAGTCCTTGAGGGAATCAGAGGTCTTAAATTAAGATTCAGTGTAGGACAGCCTGGGCTGCAAAGTGAGTTGAAGGCCAGCCTGAACTGAGTAGGAAGATCCCATCTCAGAAAGCCCCCTGCCCCCCCAAAAGGCCGATTCAGCCTAGGAGTCAAGAAATTTTGAGCCATTTCCTCATGAAGAGAAGGTAATTTCCTACCCTGCCTGTGACATGGGGCTCTTGTGGGGATCCAGGGTCATGGTGATATAGCAAGTACAGAGCATTTGGCAAGGTGTCAGGAGACTCGTTGTGACTCTCAATAAATGACTTGGGCCCTCTTAGGTTATTTATTGCATCTGAAATGAAGGCACTGCCTGCCCTATAGAAGGTTCTTGGTACCTGTGGTGGAAGGCCTTCCACAGGAGCTGTGACCTGTCAGTACCCCCACAGTGGCTTCTGCACCCTTTCAGGTCTGGCCTCTGTCCAGCTCTCCATTCCTTATCTGTCCTTCTGGGCTCCTCAGCCCCCTTGCTCCTGACTTGCACACATCAGTCCTCTCTCATTGCTCCTGCCCTGCCGTTCTATGGCTCCCTGTCCTTCCTCCAGCCTGGCCTGGGGTCCCCTGGTGTGTTTTGTTCTACCCTGCCCTGGGCTGTGAGCTCCCTGTTGGCAGGAGCCAGGCCTGCTTTCTTTGTGCACTGCTTTCTTGGATGTGACCTTACCCGGAGCCTGGCTAGATACAGTGGCACGTGTGTGCCATCTCCCTGGGCAGGGGTTCACTGAGCACTGACTAAGATAGGGTAAGAGGATATCTCAGGGTCAGAGAAGGTAAAGCAGAGGCCCAGGCTTGTTAGCCCCCCTGAGAGTCCCCTCCTATATTCTCTCTGCATAGAGGAACAGGAGCGACTTCGTTTGGAGAGGGAGCGGGAGCAGGAGCAGAAGAAGGCCAGGCTGGCACATGCCCTGCCTGTGGAAGAACCCCGAATTGAGGCACCACCCCTGCCCCTGTCTCCCCCTGCACCCCCACCAGCACCCCCACCACTTGCCACCCCCACCCCATTGACTGTCATTCCTATACCTGTAGTGACCAACTCTCCCCAGCCTCTGCCCCCACCTCCACCACTGCCCCCTGCAGCTCAGCCTCTGCCCCTGGCACCTCGGCAGCCTACCCTGGTCAGCACCCCCGGACTCAGCATTAAGGAGCCTGCCCCGCTGCCTGCCAGGCCTCAGGTGCCCACTCCTGCTCCCCTCCTGCCAGACTCCAAGACCACCGTTGCTCCCACTGGTAGCCCCAAGCCTTTGCAGCCCCTCCCCACGCCCATCCTGACCATAGCACCGCACCCCGGAGTCCAGCCTCAGCTGGCCCCCCAGCAGCCACCCCCGCCTACGCTTGGGACCCTGAAGTTGGCACCGGCTGAAGAAGTCAAATCCAGCGAACAGAAGAAGAGGCCTGGGGGGTGAGTGGGACGCGGCAGAGTCGGGGCTGGTGGGATGGAGAAGAAAACTTGTCTACACCCTGGGCTGTGTGTACCTGGGTCTCCTGCCCCGCCCAGGAGCGCCTCTTCTGTCTGGACACTGTCAGGCTGCCTGTTTCTCTTCTGGGAATGAATGGCCATTGCTCTGTTTTCAGGCTTCTGTCACCTCTGACCCCTCCTGCCTGCTCACTGCTCCCACCCCGCCCCCACCCTGCCTTTGGGCAGAGAATTGGACTATGGGCCTTTCGGATAGGGGGCTTCTGCGTCAGTCCCAGGTCACTTTGTGTCTTTAGAGTTGGGTTTAGGGTTACAGAGGCTGTGGATTATTAGTGATGCCCTGCAAGGGGTAAACAAGGCTTTGAACAGGGCCAACATAACACCTCCCTCTGCTGCTGGCAGACAGAATGTTGGAGACTTTCTAAAAGCCTGTGGCATTGGGGCGGGGGTGGCAATGGGGGTCAGGAAGGCTGCCTAGTCGGGCCCTTCCTGAGCCTCCTGTCTGTCTGGGTTTCAGGATCGGAACCAGAGAAGTCCACAACAAATTGGAGAAAAACAGGTGTGTGTGCGTGCGTGTGTGACTCTGGGCCCACCCTCCCGTTCCAGCGCTCCCCCTGCCCTTTGGTCCCCAAGGCTCCCCTGGACCTTCCCTCCCGCCGCCCGCCCCTGCCTTCCTGGCTGCTAGCTGACCAGCGCTCACCCCCTCTCCCCAGGAGGGCCCATTTGAAGGAATGCTTTGAGACCCTGAAGCGCAACATCCCCAATGTGGACGACAAGAAGACCTCGAATCTGAGCGTGCTGCGGACGGCGCTGCGGTACATCCAGGTATGGGGGAGGGGAGCAGCGGAGGGCGGTGCCGAGCCGGCCGCTGCGCCTGCTTCCTCTAGGCTGCACAGTCCTTCCCTCCCGCAGCTCCACCCCGCCCTCCCGCAGTCGCCGGCTCCCCCGCCCGCCTCCACGCGGGCGCTGAGCACATGGCCGAGCTGACGTCAGTGGGGCTCCCAGCCCAGGAGGGGGCGGGCGGAAGGGCGCGCGCGTGCGCGGGAGGGCGGTTGCCGCGCTCGGGTTCCCGGTCTTCCCTTCCCCCGCGCGGCGTGTCCACGCGGGCCTTTGCGCCCGTGAGACTCAGAGGCTGTTGCTGTGGGTTTAGGGCAACCCAGGCGGCTGCCGCCCGATCTCGCCTTGCTAGGGTTTGCATTCAGCGGGTGAGGAGTGCAGCGGGCGGCGCGCCCGGCGCCTCCCCGCCCACAGTGCCTGGGCGGGAACCGGATTTGGCCCAGTGGCTAGTAGAGGGGGGGTTGGGTGTGGCCTCACGTTCATACTGCGACTCGCAGGTTAAGCCCCTACTTTTACTCCTAAAGGATTAAGAGCCTTTCGGTGCGCGATTAACGTGCTGTGACCCCAAGTTTGGGAGATGGGGATTGCGGCGGTGTGACAGCACTGTCACTGAATCTTAAAACACGTTCCTTCCGCTTGGCTTAATTAAAGGAGTCCCCTTTCTTAGGGAACCCACCTGGCTATGTCTCCTCCCGTTGGGCTCTGGCTCTGCGCTGCAGATGGAGGAGCTGCCAGATAAAACAGTTGCCATGACGGCCCCGAGTTTCGGTTTCCCTGGAAACTGCGGAGGGCTCCGCGTGCCGGGGAGCCCGTAGGGGGAGGGGAAGGGCAGTCACGCTTGGCTTCCTCGGGCGCCTGGGAGCGGTTAGGGCAATGGGAGGGACTTAGGGCTTCCAGCCGCGTTGGGCGGGGCCAGCATGGGTTGGGTGTGCCTCAGCCCACTTGGGAAGCTTTGGGGGGCTGGGCGGTGTCACAGCCCCAGTGGGAGGAGTGGAGTGGTAAGGACAGTCAATGGTGTGCTCCCACACCCCCTTCACTTCCACAGCCAAGGTCATAGCCTTAAAGTAACGAGCCTAACTTGCTGGCGGTACTGCTTCGCTGCGCCAGCCAGCGGCTCCTTCCACGCCTCCCGCAAGCGCGCGCCTTTGCGCCCGCCCTCCTGGGCCGGGGAAAGGGGCCTGGCTCGCCTCCAGGTAGCTTCCCGGCAGCACGAAGGGCGGAGTCAGGTGTGTGGATTGGCTTAGCTGAGCGTAGGGCGGGGCTTCTGGGCCCTCAGAGGGTGCGGTGGGGCGAGTGACGCAGCAAAGCCGGTCCGCGTGGGTGCGCGCGTGCTCCGAGAGGGGCGGGACACCCCACCCCACCCCCCGCCGTGACCCTGGTTCGGGTTGCAAAAGGTTTCCGCAAAGCTAAGAAAGAAGAAGGGCCGGCAGCTTGTTTTCAAGATATTCTTGCAGAGTTGAGGCTTAGATGAAATTTTCTTCTCTTTAGACACACAGCCTCATCAAATCGCTGTGGATGTGCTGTGACATTTTTGTTATGCATATTAGTTTCCTCTTGTATTTGATGATTTGAAATAGGAAAAATTTTGCCATAGAGACGTTAGGATTGGGATTTTTCATATAAGTAGTTTGCAGCAGTTTGAACATGAACTTAATAGTAATTACTGAGAAGAAGAAAGGATGAAATGCCAGGTTCCTCTATATAGTTGCCTGCTTGGAGAGAGGACCCCTGCGTAACGCGTGGATTTGAAAATCAGAAACAGATCCTGTGGGAGCAGCAGAGCAGGACTAGGCCTGATCTGAGTAGGGAGTGGCAGTGATCCCTGGCTGTCCTAAGGAATGCTTGTTTAGGTGCTGGTAATGAGAGCAGAAACAGAGGAAAACTCAGAAGACTTGTAATCCTCCACTTACCAACACTCATCGGTTTATTCTTTCAAGTATTTTTAGCTAGGCTGTAGGTGTGCTTCTCCTGGGCTGTGCCAGGGAGCCCAATAGAGCTAGGAGTGGCAGAATCTGTTTTGGAGCCAGGTGTGGTGGTGCACACCCATAATCTCAGCACTCAGGAGGCTGAGGCAGGAGAATGGCCGTTAGTTAGAGGCCAGCCTGAATTACCTAGGGGAAAAAAATGGTTTTGGGAATTTAGGGAAGTTGTTGAGGAAAGGATTTTTAAAATGAAGCCTGTAGAGTAAGTTAGGATGAATGAAGCAAAGTAAAAGACAGAGCTCTGCACAGGCCAGAGTTTTTCTAGCAGGCAGGAAGATAATGTATTTTTGAAAGTACAAGGTGGTTAGAAGCATTGCCATGCAGAGATAGGGAATGGCAGGTGTTAGGTGAGAGTCAAAAGTTAGTCCTGGAGATAACAGTGCAGACTGAGGACATTGGTAGTGAGTTGAGGAGGCTGTGGGAAGGTAGTGGTCCTCAGCTAGACTGTATAGCCTTGTTTGGAAGTGGTAAAGAACTTGAAGCAAGCCCTGGTGAAGTGGAAAGACAGGCAGAACTCAGGTAGGCTCGCTCTATGAGTAAAGCATGTGCCTAGCTCATGTGAGGCCTGAGTTTGAACTCCAGCACCACATAAAATAAAAAAAAACCCAAAACAGAGCAGAGTGGACTAAAGTTAGGCCCCTGTGGGGACTTTTCTGTAGGGCTGTGGGGAACTGGACTAGGTGAGAAGAGGTTATGGCCCCTGACACAGAAGTGTAGCTTCACTGCAAGTGGGCAGAGATCAGGCTGGTACTTCCAGCCCCATACCACTTGCTTTAAGTGAGGGCTGAGTCATGGGCCTGGCGCTGATATCACCTCATCTGATGTCATGCTGAGCTCTCCAAGGCACAGCCAGCTAGCAGGCACACAGGTACATGTGTGTAAGGCAAAGGAAAGTCTTTCCTGCTCTTTCTAGTAGAAATAAGAAGAAACAGGTGAAACAACACCAGGATGGTGGAAGAGGCTGTGTGTGGTCTTGGATTGGTGTCACATGTCAGAGCCAGTCTAGCTCATGGCTGTGTCTGGTTGTGTCACAGGTGTGATGGTTTGAGGTATCTGTCACTGGTAAGGTCAGAAATACTGGAGAAGCCTGGGCAGTGGGCCTGGCAGGTGGTCAGAATTGAAACTGTTGCCCACTCAAGAAAAGCTGTAAAGGAAGGAAGAAAAAAAAAAAGAAAAGGTGCTACACAATAGCAAAACTGCCTTTATCCAGAGGGACAGGTTTTCAGAGTTCCTGTGATCCTTGGAAGGAGACACAGCACCTAGCACACAGGCCAGGAAGAGGCACACTGCAGTGCTGGTCACTGCTAGGGCTAGGGGGATGGACTGACTAGAGTAGTCTTTACCTTTACTGTAGGGTGGGCAAGGACGGTGTGTTGACTTGGACAGACTGCAAACATGCACAGGACTCAGTTCACTGGTTGCATGAGCCAGTGTCTGACTAAGCCCCAAGTCTCCTGTTTCATGCCCAACTGTGTGGTATAAACAACTGGTCGTGGTATTGCATGCCTGTAGTCCCAGCACTTGGGAGGCTGAGGCAGGAAGATTGTGGCAAGTTCAAGACCAGCCTTGGCTAGGAAATGAGTTCTAGGCCATCCTGAACTGCACAATGATTTTTGGTCTCGAAAAGACCCCCCCCCCAAAAAAAAAAAAAGTATAGTTTAGGTGCTAAGAAGTGCTCTGAGGCAGCTGGCTGAGGAAAGACTGAGGTGGCAGCCAGGTGTGGTGTTGGAGCAGGAGCATTTGAGGCCCATGGATAAAGAAGGGAGGATCCAAGTGTGAGCATCCTGGAAGACGGTTCCAAGAGAAAAATTAAGCCAAGCTGGAGTTCAGGATGAGCAGGGCCCATGGGTTTTGCATCTGGACGTGACTGATTGGCTTAGAAGCTGGGTGCTGGGGATAGGTTGAGATAAGGCCGCCTGTCAGGTGGACATAGCAGTCCCACATGCCTCCGTGGAGAGCTGCGCACAGGAGGTCTGGGAGATGTAAAGCGTGAGGCTCATCAAGTGTCAGTCAGGACTTTTGTGTGGAGGGGAGCCCAGAGGGCCACTGGAGCTGCTGCTGATCCTCTCAGAACCCAGGACGATGCTGCAGCGTGAGATACCTGGCACTCGACATCTGGCTGCCTGATTGGTGGAAGGTTGTCCAGACTGCCCTATCTTGTCTGTTTGTCTTCTTATTTTTTTGGTACCAGGGATTGAATTCATGACCTTGCACTTGACCAGGTAGGTGCTTATGCCACTGAGCTAAATCCCTGGCCGGCCCTTCTTTTGGTTTTTTGAGACAGGGTCTTGCTGTTTGTTTTGGTTGTTTGTTTTGTTTTTTTTTGTATTTTTCCTTTTTATCAGTACCGGGGATCAAACTCACGACTGCCTGCTTCCAAGGCAGGCGCTTATTCCACTGAGCTAAACCTCCAGCCCCAGGTCTTGCTATTTGGTCCAGGCTGCCCCTGAACTCACTGTGTAGCCCAGGCTGCCCTTGAACTTGTGGCAGTCGCCCTGTTTCAGCCTCCTGAGGGCTGAGATTATAGGTCTGTGCCACCATGCCTGGCCCTCTTGTGTTGTTGGTGAAGTGAGTGACACTGGCATGGCGGGATGGGCTGACCTGAAACTTGTGGATAGACAGAAGCCTCTCCAGGGTGCTGAGTCAGTGGGTGCTGTTCAGCTAATTTCTTCGTGGACATTGGGCCACATTCCACAATTGGGAGTTCATACTGGGGAGTCTGTGGGAAGGTGCTGGGTAGGGAGCCACGTGTTACCATGTAGTTGAGAGGTAGTGCAGGTGGGTGCTGTGGGAAGTATCCTGGATGTCAGAGCAGGGTACAGAGCCAACAGCCCCTGGGAAGGAGATGGAGGCAGGCCACGGAGCAGAGAGGAGGAACGGATGCTGTCCCAGAGTTGGGTGGGTCATCTTCCACTGTGATGTTCTGACCAGAGGGACAGGTGAGGAGTTAGGTGAGGGAAGGACAGAGTTATTTGGGCTCTTGGGAGAGGAGGTTCCAGGGAAGGATGCCTGGGACACTGGTGGAATGCAGTGGATGGTGGGAGAGGCCTCGGATGTGAGGAGGAGAGATAGGGCGGTCTCTTCCCTTGAGGTGGTGAAGGCTTTGGGACCAAGACAAAGTATGGCAGGCTGCACTCTGTATTTGAATCAGGGCTAGCTTGGCTCTGCACCTGCCTAAAAGTCCTCTGTGCCTCGGGTGCTGGGCCTCATTGGGCAGAGCTGTGGGGCAGGAAGCAGCCATCATCTCTAGCCGTCTGTTTTGGGAGTCCTGTCATCCCTTGGCCTGGTGATTGCACACTGATCTGTGGAGGCTGGCAGGTAGGGGCGGGATTTGAGGTCACAGCTGCTGCTCATAGTGTTCTCTGGTCCCTGCCCTGTCCCTTAGTCTCTGAAGAGAAAGGAGAAGGAGTATGAGCACGAGATGGAGCGGCTGGCACGGGAGAAGATTGCCACACAGCAGCGGCTGGCAGAGCTCAAGCATGAGCTGAGCCAGTGGATGGACGTGCTAGAGATTGACCGTGTGCTCCGGCAGACGGGCCAGCCTGAGGACGACCAGGCCTCCACCTCGACAGCCTCTGGTGAGCCCCGGCCCATCCCCTCTTCCACCACCCTCAGATACTCTCTCTGCTACAGATTTTGTCCCTTGGCCTTTGTCCCTTACCTAGGTTTTCGCCTGCTAGAAAATATATCCCCTGTCCAGCTCCATTGTATCCCCAACCCCCACCAGCATCTGTTTCCCAAACCTTTCTGACCTGCGTCCTGGCCCATGTTCCCCACAGAAGGTGAGGACAACATAGACGAGGATATGGAGGAGGACCGGGCAGGCCTAGGCCCATCTAAGCTGAGCCATCGCCCCCAGCCGGAGCTGCTGAAGTCTGCCCTGCCTCCCCCCAGCACCGCCCCAACGCCCTTGCCTCCCCACTCACACCCGCACTCGCATTCTCACCCAGTGGCGCTGTCTCCTGCCCATCTGCCCGTGCAGCCGCAGCCTCCACAGCAGAAGACCCCTCTGCCAGCTCCTCCTCCCCCACCAGCCACCCCAGCCCAGACACTGGTACCAGCTCCTGCTCATCTGGTGGCCGCAGCCGGGGGTGGCTCCACGGTCATTGCTCACACGGCCACCACGCACGCCTCAGTCATCCAGACTGTGAACCATGTTCTGCAGGGGCCGGGGGGCAAGCACATCGCCCACATCGCCCCCTCGGCCCCCAGCCCTGCTGTGCAGCTGGCACCTGCCACGCCCCCCATTGGCCATATCACAGTACATCCTGCCACCCTCAACCATGTGGCCCACCTTGGCTCACAGCTGCCCCTGTACCCACAGCCCGTGGCAGTGAGCCAGCCCGTGGCTGTGAGCCACATTGCCCACACACTCTCACACCAGCAAGTGAACGGCACAGCAGGGCTGGGGCCCCCAGCCACAGTCATGGCAAAGCCAGCTGTGGGGGCCCAGGTGGTGCACCACCCCCAGCTGGTAGGCCAGACAGTGCTCAACCCTGTGACCATGGTCACTATGCCCTCCTTTCCAGTCAGCACGCTCAAGCTGGCTTGAGGATGAGGCCACTCAGAGGCCCCTAGTGGGGGCAGGGAGGGGCATCTGTTCCCCACTCTCCCACCCACCAGCTCCACACATTCCAGCCAGGCCCATGCCCGCCCCACCCCCAGGCCTCCTAGGGGAAGGGGGTGCAGAGACTCTGAGCCAGGGGAGTGAGGTGCCCCCAGGGAGTTGGGTGCAGGACAGGGGTTACTGTGCTGCACCAGGACTCGATAAAATGATTGGTAAAGATGCACATGGACTTGCCACCCGTCCGGCCTGGTGCCAGCTCCATTGCGCTCCTGCCTCCCTACCCTGTACCCTGAAATCAGTGTGAAGTGCTGTCATGTTCTCTGGCTTCTCCCTCCCCTGCCCCCTTCCTGTGCTGCTGCTGCTATTGCTGTGTCTGGTGAGGTGACTGAGTGCCCAGGCCTCTCCTCTCCAGCCTCAGTGTTTTCCTAGGCCTTTGGATGGATGGGGGGCAGGGGACACAACAGAAGTCACTTGGCAGGAAAGCTGGGTGGAGATGGGGTTTAATGAGGGGTCCTGCTCTGAGTAATGGGGACAGATCCCAGGACATGGCTGGTCTGGAGTTTTGTCCAGATAAGTGGGTGCCCGGGCCTCTGGCCCACTTACAGTTGCTGTGACTTGATAACAGTAGAAACTACTTAAAACAGTTGTCTGTCCACAATAAACGAACCTGGGCTGTTTCGAGGCTTCCCAACTCCTGCTGCTGGACTCCTGGCCTCCTGAGGACAGGCTGAGACTGGAGCTCAGGAAGGTAGAGCTTGGCTAGCATGTGAACCAGCCCTCCACACAGCCAGGGTGTGGAAGGAGCACTGCTCTGGACCTGTCCTAGTCCTTGGGCTTGGCATTTTACCGCTACAAGGTGGTGAAGAGGCGGGTCCAGTGTTCACTCTCCTGGTTCCCCAATTTCTGCTCAGTGTGGCACATTTCCCCAAGGAAGGGGGCTGTGGACAGCTCTCCAGCCTGGGAGGCTGGGACCTGCAGCTGAGCCTGATCCTAAAAACTGAGGAGCCACATTGTCATTGAGACATCAGGAAGTTAAAATGCAGGTGCTTGGCCAAATCCCTAAGCCCCTTCCCAGAAAGGGCCTATAGAGGGTAGCTGGGCCAAAGCTGGGAATTACCGAGAGGAGTGACTGCCTGTGTCACCTTCTTCAGGGCCCCATTTCTGCAGTGGGCAGTGTAGGTGTGAGAAAAGGGCCTTGGTTGGGCTAAGCACAGGGCGAGCTTGGGGTAGGAAGTGAGGGGCCCTGAGCTGGGGGACGCTGTGGTCCTTGCCTCTGCAGACTGCTTTGGCTTTTATGTGGGTATTTATTACAAGTGGCCTTGTGTCAGACACACTCAGTTACATGCACGCATGCACATTCAGCTGCCCACTGGACACTCACCAATGGCCTTTCAGTGTAAGGGGAGGAAGCCAGTGTTCTAGATGTGCAGTTTGCACTTTGGAAAGGGGGTAGGTGAGGAAACCAGGAGGGGAGAACTCAGGATCCTCTAGGGTGCCTTGCTGGCAGGCACTGAGGAGGCTGGCACGGGTCTCCAACACTTTGTCTCTTGAGATAACTCCTTGGAGGCCTAGGGATTCCCAGTTCTTGGAGACTCCCCAGGGGATGTCTGTCTCTCCTGAGGAGGGTAAAGGGCAACCTAAGATTAGGTCTCCACCCTGCTGCCCCAGCCTAACCATCTCAGCCCCCAAGCTGGCTGTCTTCCTGTAGCTGCGGCCACCTCCACCTTGGCTCTGGGGGCTGGTTCCACTGTCCTTGTGACAATGGGAAGCAGTCTGGTGCTGGCAGTCAGAGAACTTTGGGGAACCTGCCCCACCCCTTCACTTCTCCCTTCATCCTGAGGACAGTTCCAGAGTTCAGACCACCTTGTTGGCCAGTTGCCCTCAGGCTGCACAGATACCTCATCATCGCCAACTCTCCCCATGCCCCTCCCCCAAGTGGGGGTGTCCAAATCTAGTGCCGAATGACTACGTCCAGATTGGTGACGATGGGTGTTGTTGCTGTTGTTTGTGTTGTTTGTGAACGCTGTGACGCCGTGTGCCCAAGTGGGCAGCCACCTCCCAACCCTTCCTTGGGCATCTCCCCCGAGAGCTGTTAGGACCATATCTGTCCTCACCCTGTGGGACCGCCTGGCCCTTCCCTCCCTAGCCCTTCCAGCCTGGGACAGACACACAACCTTACCTCTCATGCTTGTACTTAACCTTGGGTGTTCAGAGTGGCTTGCTGGCTGGGAGTCTTTACCTCGGGGAGAGGGGGAGGGTGGTTCCTTGGGGGGCCAAAGAAGGGCAGGGAATGCCTGGACTGCAGCGGGTCAACCAGAACCCCTGCTCTCTGGAAACAGCTGCTTCTCCCCCATCCCAGGGTCCCATCCCCAACCCCCAAAGAGGTGGCCCTTGTTTACAGTGAGGACTCGGTCACTGTGTCTCCGTTTCCTGAAATATAAACTGTAGCGACCCCAGACTGTAGAGATTTTTATGTGTTTGGATACATCTGCTGTGTGGGAAAAAAATACAAAAACCCTAATTTTGTACATATTGTATTTTTACTATTGAACTGTATTCTAGTGGCTGTTCATGCTCCAGGACTTTAGGTATTGAGACATGAATACTATCCATGTAATAAGCACTTGCCTGGAATAAAATATAAAGCTGAAATAAAACTGCACTGAAATCTGAAATGGAGTTGCCAGCCTGCATTTTTTTTTTTTTTTTTTTTTTTTTTTTTTTTGCAAAAAGAGGCGGCAGGCTGAAGGGGAAGCCATCCAGCCTGAACTAGCAGGGGACAGCCTGTCTTTAGCCCAGGATGTTTGGGGGACACGGGCTGAAAGTTAGAAAAAGACTTAAGACTGCCTTTTCCTGATCCCTACGGCTCAAGCTCTGAGAGTTAACTCTGGTTTTCCTTACGTGTTTGGAAAGCTTTATACTTCCTCGAACAATTTCTACAGTCGTTTTCTTGTTCCATCAGTTAACAGCCCAGTGGAGTAAATAAGCCAAGAGCTTGCCCCTTTTGGCTGATAAGGAAGCAGGCCTGAGGTGGCCAGGTGACTTGTAAAGTCACATGGTTGCTTGGCTTGTGAGAGCTGGTTAGCTCTCACCTTGCTGGAGAATTGTGCCCTAGCATTTGGCTCCTTGTTAGGCACTGCTAGGGGCACAATGCAAAGGTAGAGGTTGAGAAATCATTTAGGGGTTACAGTCATGGCAAGCAAGGAAACTCGGTGGTGATGGTGGGATGTCTGTTCACTAAGCTATCCTGTCCAGCCTTTTTTTTTTTTTTCCTCTCTTCCTGAGACAGGATCTTGCCATGTGATTCAGGATGGCCTTGAACTCACTATGAAGCCCAGACTGGCCTCTTACCTCATGGCGATCATCTTGCCTTAGCCCAAATGCTGGGATTATAGGCATGAACCACCATACCTGCCTCCACAAAGCTGTCCTTTCAAGGAAAGGGAAGGAATTGAAAGTTAGAGGACAGGAAGCCATCTTCTCAGCGGGCCTGGAAGACCACTGTCCCCATTTTGTCTCCTCAGTGCTCTTAGCAGGCAGGGTGGAAGTGAACAGGGTTAGAGCGGTTAGCTGATCATATTGTAGACCAATCTGGCTTCTCATCTACCGCAGACCCAGCAAAGAGCGCTGAATGCCTCTCTTCCCTCCCGGTGTGAGCATTGCAGGAGGTTTCTTCTGAAGGATGGTAATAGTGCCTGTGAATGCCCCGAGTCTTACTCTCTGAAAGTGGGGCCAGGTTTAAGGAAAATCGTCTCAGATTCCTCCCAGAGTCCCAGTATCACACCAGCCCTTTTCACTTGTGACACTTGGGCTCCCTCTGCTGGAAGCTCTGGGAAGAGCTGGGTCATGTTCACTGGCCTGTGACCACTACAGGAAAGATTTGGGTTATTATGGAGGACTCCTTTAAGAGTGTCCACTTAGATATTCCTGTGCCCAGCACCGAAGACATGGCTGAAGACTCTGGTTTCACATTGATGACCCATCGTTATCTGAGGGCTCTGACTAGAGCTTCAGGGCAAGCCCAGCCCCTTCCCTCTGTACTAACGGACACCATCCAGGCATAGTTGGACCCTGCATGAGAAGGGCCTGTGGTCAGGGTGAAAACCCCAAGCATGAATTCAGTTAGTTTATTACCCTTGTTCTGGAAGAATTCACTTTCTGGGGTGTGTCCCCATTAAGATGGTGCTTCTAGGGTGTACCATGTTTCCCACTTTTTGCTACCCATAGACAAACAGCCCCCTGCCTCTACGGCCCCACCACCTTGGTTGTGGGATTCCCTGAGCTGCTGAAAGTCTCACTGCTCCTGCTCCTAGAATAATTTACCCAGGCCTCTGAAACTTCTTCCAGGTGCTCACAGCAAAGGAATTGATTCCTCCAAGCCACAGAACCAGTAGAGGGATGGAAAGTGTCCTCCTCAGAAGCTTACACAAGCCCTTGGCCCCAGAGCTCCTTGAATCAACTGGTTTCTTTGCCACAAATCTGTTCTATTTTCATAGCCCAGGCCAGCCTGCTAAGACTTTGGGCTAGAATTTTCAATTCTGAGTTAACAGCAGACTAATGCCCAGAAAGCCAACATTCCATACAGCCAGAAAACATGTACTATTGGAGTTGTCACTCTGGATGGAGAGAGAAGGCAGGAGGACAGGACCTATTATTATTTTCTTTGGTACTGGGAATCAGACTCGGGGCTTCATACTTGCCAGGCAGGCACTGTGCTGCTGAGCTAAATCCCAGCCTGGGACCTATCATAGCTGGGTCCTCCCTTATTATTGAGCCCAACCTGACACAGGTATCTCAAGGCTGTTTAAGTTGGGGGTTTAGCTCAGCGGCATAAATGCCTGCCTGGCAAGAGTGAGGTTGTGAGATTGATCCCTGGTACCAAGAAAACAAAACAAAATAAAACAATATAAAATTGTTTTATACACACACACACACACACACACACACACACACACACACAGAGGCTGCTTAGTGAATGGAGGGGAGAGTATACCTGGAGGACAGAGGGAGGAGCTCATCAAGGCCCAGCCTTTCACTGCAGCAGGTCTGAAGGGCAGGCAGGTGGGATCCAGTGTGAGAGGAATCATGGCTCTGGAGCCCTTCCTCCCCCTGCATTGAGTACCTGAGGTCTATCACCCTGGCTTCCTGGGCAGCCACACCACCTGGAAGCTTTGATTCCGTTTGCCCTCAGCATCTCTGCAGTTGACCCCCTTGTGTTTGGTGATGCAGTGAACAGAATTTCCCAGTACACAGTAACTCAACATTCAGTGTCAGTGCCACAAGCACACCTGAGCCTCAAGCAATGCCAAATGCTGTTTATTCATCTGTTACACTGGAGAGTATAGTTTCTGAGGCAAAAAACATACACTCTGCTCCTCACAAAACCAGTCACTATGGCAGGCACACAATGGCCACCTGTGCTTGGTGGAGGCCACGGACTTATGGATGATAGGGTATGGCAGTGGGGTGAGCTGGCCCCCAAACAGGCCATGCAGTACCTGGGCAGAGGGTGGGCTGGGGGGGATGTGCTGGGTGCAGAAGGGCTGCCGTCTCCTTGTTAATATTTCTCAAAGGCAGGAAGTCTGCATATCTTGGTGACTGCTGGGCAGGTAACAAGCCCAGGTACGACTTCCAGGTTCCAGGAGATGGGGCCTTGCATGTGTTGGGGTACAGGGAGACATGGGATGACAACAAGCAGCACACCTAGGCTTTGGGTCAGAAGCTGGAGCCCTCTTGGCACCCCCGCAAACATGGCTCCTCCCAGGGGATTCTGGGTCCCTAGGCCTCTAAGCATCCTAAGTGGCATGTGGCAGGCAGAGTTGGCCCTTCTTCTCGCCAGGAACAAATTGGGCAGAGGCAGGCATCCCCAGCTCCCTTTGCCCCAGGAACTTAGCAGATGCCTGGGACAGGCCATAAGCTACTACAAAGCTCAGAGTCCTGACCCAAAGAGAAGGCTGAGGCAGGACTGCCTCCCTAGAGAATTGTGAGATCAATCTCACAATCTCTCTGGGTTCCCACGGAGAGCAAGCACTCCCACTGCATTCCAAATCACCCAGCTGACAAGTGTCATTCACAGTTTCTGGGATGCATCTAATGCATAAAGCAAGGGCAGGGTGGTTAAGAATGACACTGCACTGACACACATGGGTGTACTGTGCAGTGGGGCAAGCACATGGTGTTGACTCAGGTGGCCCAGAGGCAGTGTCAGTGCTGCTGAGGTGGGCTGTTCCCACCCAAGGACCATATCCAAGGGCCCCTGACTCAGGAGAGGGCCTGGAGGGTGACCCAGGCCCCCTGGCCCCAGGATTCATGCCCAAATGGACATTTGGGGATGTAAGGGGCTCTCAGGAGAGATACAGCACAGAGCCCTTGCCTGATGCCACTCTACTATGTGGTGCCCAGGCCACTGCAGCCCCTGTTGGCTTTCCAGGCCCCAGGTTGGCTTGAAAGAAGCATTGGGGAACAGTCCAGGCTGAGATGCAGGTGGCAGTGGGGCTATTCCCAGTCATTTGTGAGGGGAACACAGTAGGTGTCCCCAAGGCAGCTGTTCCCTAGGGCTGACCCCTCCTATCACAGCTGTTATCTGAGGGCTTCCTGGCCCCTGACGTGCCCCACAGGGCCAGCACTGCTCAGTCAGATCCCAGGCTCACAATCACTTTGTTAGAACACAACTGGACAGGCAGGGTCATCTAGGGGTGGGGCAGTCTGGGCTGTGCTGCCCTTGAACTTCTCCCTGCTAGAGCCTAGGCGCCTGCTACCGAGGCTTTCTCTCTGTGCTGCCGCTCCCGGCCACAGCACTCACTTGTTCTCTATGAGCATCTGCACCTTGTGGACCAGGTCCCGGGCAATCCGCAGGATCTCCTGGGCATCGTGACGCTCAGCCCGCTCTGGGGAAATAGGGATAATTTTGGGGAGACCCAAAGACAGGGCTGTAGGCAGGGAAGGGGCCCTGTGACTGACTACTCGGTTTATTTCTACCTATTGGGCTTCTGATATCCTGCCCACAGGAAAGGGACCCTGGTATTGTTTTTTTTTGAGATGGGGTCTCGCTATGCAGTTCAGGCTGGCCTTGTGCTCACTTTGTAGCCCAGGCTGGTCTCAAACTCGAAACGATCCTCCCACCTCAGCCTCCTGAGTGCTGGGATTACAGGTGTGAGCCACCACGCCCGGCTGACCCTGTTTTTTTTTTTTTTTTTTTTTTGTCTTTTTTCTTTTTATTGGTACCAGGGATCGAACTCACGACTGCCTGCTTGCAAGGCAGGCACTTATGCCGCTGAGCTAAATCCCCAGCCCCTGACCCTGGTATTCTTGAGAGCCCTCCAATTCTGCCCAGGTCAGGAGTGTAGGCCCCCATGCCCTTGCTGGGGCAAACAGGATCGGGGAACCAGCTCATACCATTGAAGAACTTGATGATGTCTGTGAAGTCCATGTTGTTATCCCGGATAATCTCTCGGTAGGCCTCCACCAGGGCCAGAGCAATGAACAGGACAAAGTGCTCCGATGAGATATGCCTGGCTGCCCAGATCACCTCCCATACAGCAAACACATCCTCATACAGCAACTCTGGGGACGGTAAGAGGACGACCCACCAGTCTCAGGCACAGGGCTGGTGCTAAAGCTAAGCCTGGCTGCTCTGCTGCCCACAGGTCTCAGGATGGAGCCACGTGGGAGACAGTGCTCCACCAGCCAAGATGTGGAACTCTCCCAACTACATCCAGTCTAGTTCAAGAATGAGTGTTCTAGTTGGGTGTGGTGGTGCATGCCTGTCATCCTAGCACTTGGGGGCTGAGGCAGGAGGACCACTGCAAGTTTGGTCCAGTCTGGACTACCTAGTGAGTTCAGGGGTAACCTGAACTACAGTGAGACCCTGTCTCAAAACAACAAACCAACAAAAGCCGAAGTTCTATACTTGAGATGAAGGTCCTACCCTTTTCTTCAGCTATTTTTGCCTATTTCTCTTTGGTTCCTGCAGACTCTGTTGCAGTACTTCACTTTTCCAGGGCAACCCTCCTTTTTCTGCTCGTGGAAAAATTGGGTTGAAAAAAAGTTTCCCCAACTATCACCTGTTAGGGTGGTACTGAACTCTGGCTGAACCACAGAATCACTTTATATCCTTTTAAGAACATGTGTCATACCATCGATACAATCAGGGCACAGGACCTGCTTAGCATCCAGAGTGCCTGGGCTCCATCCACAGCACCATTAAAGAAACAAAAGCAGCCAGGTATGATGGCACAAGCCTGCAATGCCAGCACTCTGGAGGAATGAGGCAGGAGGACACCAAGTAAGAGCCCACTTAAGCAATTTAAAGACTTGGTGATACCATATCTCAAAATGAAAATGGACTGAGGATGTAGCTTTGTGTGATATCCCTGGGTTCAATCCCTAGAGCCCCAAACAAAACGCAACCAGATGAAACAAAATATCCCACAAACAAAAAATCCTAAATAGAACACATATGCCCAGGCAGTAAACCTGTTTAGGTAAGGGCATTAGAAGTTTTTCACCTCTCTAGTGCATTGTAAGGGGGAGTTAAGGGAAAAAGAGATCTCTGATTGCCCCTGACCCAGCCTCACAAACTAACACGATTCTTACCTCTTTTAAAATCCAGCAGGAACCAGCGGTAACAGAAATAGAAGTGGGTGTAGTCTCCATTCTGATGCATCAGCTCAAACAACTCTGAGTCCAGGATCTCATGGGGAAAGAGGGAGAGACCAACCTGATGCTGTCTCTCCGCCACCTTCACCCACCACACCCAGTGGGGCTGGCTGCCTCATGCTGCTCAGGTCTCACTGCGGGGTGCTTAAGTCTACTGCCACACCTGTCTCTCTGGGCTGTATTCTTTTTCAAGTTGTGCAAGTTTCTGGGTATCTCATCACCAGACTCACAAGCACACTCATACTACTCATCAATTTGTAACACCGATAATAATTTTTTTTTTTTTACCGGTATTGGGGATTGAACTCATGACCGCCTGCCCACAAGGCAGGTGCTTATGCCACTGAACTAAATCCCCAGTCCCTTTTTTTTTTCTTTTTTATCCGTACCAGGGATCGAATTCACGACTGCCTGCTTGCAAGGCAGGTGCTTATGCCACTGAGCTAAATCCCCAGCCCCTGACAATGGTTTTTAAAATAGAAGAAATTAAGCTTTTATATAAAGGATGCTTCTGGAACACTTCCTGGCCTCCATGTGGCAGATGTGCAAGCCCAGCAGCCACTGGGCCCATGGGTGGCTGCAAGACCTCACCTGGATGAGGGAACGCATGTTGGCAAAGTGGGTGTCCATGGCGCCCCCGCTGGGGAAATTCTGGCTCATCCTTTTCATGAGGTGGCTAAAGCAGCTGTAGGCCAGCTGATCTACAGGGAGACAGGAGTGAGGTCTGAAGATGGGTCAGCTTACAGTCCTCCCCTCCCAGATCTTGCCACCTTCTCCTCTTGCCAGTCCATCACCCCAAACCAACTTCATCCTGGTGACCTCCATTCTCCATCCCTCACCATCATCAAGGATGACCAAGAGAGGTGCCAGCAGATCACACATGCCTTGGACGTAGCCCATGTCCAGGTGCTCCCACACGTAGCTGAAACAGTAGGGCCAGTCACTGGAGCTGTGCACCACCCTTTCCTCCTTGCAGGGATCCTTGGAGCAAGGCCCTTAGAGCAGCCTGCTACCTAAAGTCTGCCTTTCCAGGACACTGAAACATTTACTATGCATCCCACACTGAGGCAGTGGGTTATTACTATGGGTCCTGCCCTCAAGGTACTCGGAGCCCAAGGGAAAGAGACAAGAGGCCATCACAGCTTGCCATGAGGGCCAAGGGAATAAATACAGGTAGGGCTTCCTGAAGATGTGTGGTTGAAGCAGAGATTCAAAAGACTTTTGGGAACGCAGAGGGTGGCACTACAGGCAAAGTCATCTTGACAGGGTGCTGTGTGTGACTGCATGTACAGCAGGGTGTCTCCTGGAATGTTTTTTTTGCCTGACAGGCACTTGTGCTACTGAGCTACATCCCTGGCCTGAACAGAATCTTTCACAGAGCAACAGGGAATTCCTGTCTCCCACTCTGAGCCTCCCACCCCAAGGCTGGTACCTGCACATGATGTCTCTGAGCCTCTCGAGATTGGGGGGCGTGAAATACCAGTAGTTTCGGTCACATCTCTGCACATCCTTGTCTATGCGATGCAGATTTAAGGCCACAGTGTCCAGTAATTCTATCTGGAAGAGTGGACAGCCCTCAGCAAAGAGGCTGGCAAGCCCCTCCTGGGTAAGTACATGAGGTGGTTCCCTAATGAAGAAATAGAGCCAAATAGGGAACCCAGGGTATTCTGAGAATAGAATGCTTTGGGGATGCTGAGAGATGGGTCTGGTATTCCCTCCAGGAGAGCACCCCGCCACCCTACAGCCTGTCCCCAAGTGTCAGCATGTTAGGTGGGCCTCTGGGGACAGTGCTGGGGTATGTCCACGTACAGTGTAGGCTGCAGCACACATGGCTGCCAGCTCCCCATCTGCCTCCAGTTCACTGGCCTGGAGAGCCTTCTCCTGGCTGGGCTCTTGGGGCTCAGAAAAAGCGTGGGCTGCAGAGGCCAGCTCATTGGAGCCTTCCTCTCCACCGCCATCCTCCTCAAAGCCCACACTCTGGCCCTCATCTAGGCTGGACTGGATGCCTGAGGCCACAGAGTAATTTCGGGAGGATGGCAGCCCTGAGTCTGGAGAGTCAAACTCCACTGACTGCTGCTGCTCCACCATGGCAGTGCCTGGAGTCCCGACTCCTGGTTCTTGCTCGGGGTTTGGTCTGGTGTCTTCAGAGGCCTGGGGGCCTGGGGTCTCCAGATCATCCACAGAGATAAACACCTGGTGGAGTGAACAGATGGCAGCTCTTACCTGCACTCCAGGACTTTCCTGAAGCCCCTGTCTCCTCCCTAGGTTGGAATGGAGCTGGGATGGAGAATTTCTTCACAACCCTATTCCCATCCATAGTAGTCAGCACAGGCTGCCAAGCTGGCATCAGACCCAGCTAAACAAGTGGAAGAAATAAGGCTTTGGGTGAGGGAGGATTATCTTTAGCCCTATCCAGTCCTGGGTCATGTGAAGTACACAAGGCATCCTGTGGCTGCTGCATGGAAAAAGGAGCCAAAGCTTTGACACCCCGTGGTTGGGTTAAATTGCCATTCTACAAAGCCTTAGGTAAAAAGCCCAAGAGAGCTGTCCTAGTGTCTTAATACAGCTGTTGGAGCAATGTTGGGGCTAGAGAGCAGGCTGGAGGTTTTAGGGAAAGCAAGTTCTTTCATACTCCTTATATTTAAAGCAGGACAAGAGAGTAAACTTGTATAGCAAAGTACTTAGTTATGTTAGCCTTCAGACAAAGGGCCTCAGAGAAGTTAGAAGTAAAAGAAAACATTCTATCATTCTATCAATTGAAGGAGTCATAGGGAAAATAAGATTAGATTCCCCCCCCCCCAACTGGTCTATGGAGCAAAAGGCATGTTCAATGTAGTTTTCAATTTGGGCAAGAAACCCTACTTGGAACCTCTTCTGTCTCTCTTAAGTAGTTTTCTTTCTCTCAAAGATATTCTGCTCTTAAAACAAAACAAAACAAAACAAATCTGAAGTGTTGGATAAGGATACAATTCTGAAACAATCAAGAGACTTAGAATGGAGGTGTACCCTAGCATCCTGAGAAAGGCTGAGACAAAAGAATCAAAAGTTTGAACCCAGCCTGGGCAATTCAGCAACTTAATGAGACCCTGTTTTAAAATTTAAAAAATAGGGGACAGGGGATTAGCTGTAGCTCAGTATGAAAGTTCTAAATTCAATCTCCAGTACCTTAACAAAGCGGAGAGGGTGTTCTAATCCACAGGCAGATGTGATACCAGGAAGACCTACCCACTAATGCTAGGAACTAGCGCTGGAATCATTTTTTCAAGGAGTTAGAAAAAATCATAGGGAGGAAGGATCTTGCCAGCACACCAGCAGGACTGCTCTAAATGTTCCTGTTCTCTGCATAAGAACTCTCTACGCAGCCTCTGAATTCAGAGACATGTGAGCAGATATAAGCGAACCCAAGCCAGAGATGGGAAGGTACTGCCCAGAGATGCTCTTTTCATCAGTAGTGGATCCAGGGTCGAACCCAGGGGTGCCTGTTGCTGGCCTTGAGTTCTTCCTACATGGATGGAGGGCTTCCTTAAATCCCAATACACCTGTCTTGCCCTGCTCATCTGTTGAAACAGCACAGAGAACTATCAGAACTATCTCATCTGGTTCTTACGACTCCCAGCAAAGTAGGCAGCAGGGCAGCGCTTATCCATTTTTCAGCTGAACAAAATGACCCACAAACACAGCAAGCCTTCCTCCCAGGGTTCCAATGCCAGTCAGTATTAGAGGCTGGGCTGATGTTCAGGATTCCTGAGCATCAGAGGCTCCTGGGGCCCATCCCAGGTCCCCACCCCTCAGCCAGCTGGCTCACATCATTGCTGATGGTGGAATCTCGGTGGATGAGGCGCTGCACGTGGCTGTCAATGCTGCTGCCCGAGGAGAACTTGGTGAGCGCGGCTGGGTGGGCCTCCCGCTCCCGCTGCCTCACCACCACCTCACAGGCCTTCCACTCTGTCAGCACCTGCTGGTACCTTGCTGCCACCGCCGCATCCACCTGTGCTCAGACCACACAGTGACCTTGGTGGGAGGGTGTGCCAGAGTTTCCTCCTCAAGAGCTGGGGCAGCTGCCGACTAGAGTGGGGCCTCAGGTGAAGGCCACAGGGGCTCTGCTACCATCTTCCTCTGCCACATTTCTTTTCAGCTAGAAAGGGGCTGAGGCTTCTGAGGCCCCCCTCCCTGAAGTTCTGTGGCCCAGTTCCCCAGCTCCCTAGTGCCATGCGAAAAGGCTCCCTTACCTGCTCCATCTCCTTCTTATTCATGCCAAACTTGTAGTGGCCAAGCAGAAAGGGCCAGATGTCCTTGCGGATCTCATGCTCCACACCTCCGTAGTAAACCCGCCTCAGCAGCTCCAACTCCTTGTAGTTCTGAAGGAGCCGGGAGAAAAGACTGTGCAGGCCCCATGGTCACTACCCTGGGGGTGGCTTACACAGGTGAACCCATCCCATGGAAAACCCTGTTAAGGGGTAGTGGTGTCCTCCTGTGTCCCAGGGCATAGCTGCCCTCCTTATGGGACAGGAGCAGCCCAGAAAAGGACAAAGATCTGCTCGTGGTCACAGCAATACACAGGCAGAATGAATTTCCAGCTTGGTCCCTTCCCACATACACCTACGCATCTTTGATCATCTCTACTGTCACATGGGTCACTCCATGGCCTGTCAACCCCGTCCCCTACTGTATTTTACTCAAATGACCATTTAGGCTACGGAAGCTGCTCCCATAGCACCCAGCTGTGTACAACTTCTGCCCGCCTCTGCCCTTGACTTGGTCTCTGTTTCTGAGGCACAAAGTCGCACCTTTTTGTCCTTTTGATACTTGCTCCACACATCCTTGGTGAGGCCTCTTGATGCCCCTGGGGGCTGGTCGGGTGGGATAATGTTGTGACGCACCAGCGCTGACAGATGGGTCCGCACCGTGGACAGGTGGCGGCAGTAGGCCAGCCCTGTGTTGGGCAGCCAGGAGGCTGTGACTGCGGTGCTCCCCACCCCAGCCCCTCGAAGCCCACCTCACCGCACACTCACAGCCATAGAAGGCGCGGGACACAATCTGCCTCTTCATGCTCTCACACAGTAGCCTAAGGGGCAACCTGTGGGAACAAGACAGCTCAGAGGGTCGGCGTTCATGGCCGCTGCAGGGAAGAGATGACATGAAGGGCATGGGAGGTGGTGTGGGGAGAAGATCTATAGCCTCATGGCTTGTCAGCAGGTTTCCATCCCTGGCATCCACCCATAAAATTGCTGCCCTCGGGGCTGGGGATTTAGCTCAGCGGCATAAGCGCCTGCCTTGCAAGCAGGCAGTCGCGAGTTCGATCCCTGGTACCGATAAAAAAAGAAAAAGACAAAAAAAAAAAAAAAAATTAAAAAAAAAAAAAAAAATTGCTGCCTTCTGGCCCCAACTACACAGGGACCTTGGGCATCTTACTTTGCCTGAGTGAATCTTGGTTCCACATGAGAAAATGAAGAACACCTCCTGAGGATCACCAGGAGTAACAGGTTAAAAAATAAAGGACAAAGCCAGGTGTGGGGTGGCTCATGCCTGTAATCCCAGCACTTGGGAGGTGAGGCAAGAGGATTGCTATGAGCTCAAAACCAGTCTGGGCTGCAAAGTGAGCTCAAGGCCAGCCTAAACTATATAATAAGACCCTGTCTTGAAAATACAAACAAACAAACAAAAACGTGACAGGAGGGAAGCACACAAAGGCTGCTTATATGGCCCTTTCCACATGGTAGGTGCCTTGATAGGTGTTGCATGTACACAAAGGTGTAGCCTGATAGCAAGATCTGTTTCTACGCTGGGAAGGAGCATCCATTATGTGCAGGTACAAGTCTAGGTGCTCACGTAGTCCTCACAAGTGCCTTAGAAAGCTGGCCATATTATTCCCATTTTACAGGTAAGGAATCTGAGGTTTAGAAACATAGAGGCTCCTGAAGACTAAGCAACTTGCCAAAGCCACATGGGTAACACAAGTGAAATATAAACCCAACTCTGCCAAACGCCATGCTGTCATGCAACTGACATAGTTTATAAAAACAAAGGATAAGGGCTGGGGATTTAGCTTAGCGGTATAAGCGCTTGCTGGTACCAAAAAAAAAAAAAAAAAAAAAAACCAAAAACCAAAAAAACAAAGGATAAACACACAGATGGATATGGGAATGAGAAGCTAGTATTCTGGGCCCCGTCCACTCACCTGTCAAGAATGCAGCTGCAGTGGCTGGAGGTTGCATATGGGGAGCTGCAGGAGGAGCAGGAGAGGCAGGAAGAGCCCTGGCTACACAGGGGCTCCAGGTGCCAGGCTGCCAGGCCAGGCCCAAAGCCCTGCATCTCAATCATGTCACCAGCATCTGAGGGTAGGAAGGAGCTATGGTCAACACCTGGCAGGCCTCCTCCCCCATGTACCCTATAGCATGCCCACCTCTGTGCCCAGAGCTGCAGCATGAAGTCACACATTGATGCAAAACCACAGGGATGGTTCCTGCCTGGGCCAGAGTTCAGAAACGGAAATTATTTCCCAGCCTCCACCAAGCCTTGAGAGGGCTGTCTTTTCTATGTGTGATAATATACATGGACTGAGTGAGCATTGTATCTACCTACCTTCATCTTACTACCCGGAAACAACCACTTTCTAGAGTAAAGGGTGGAAAGAGGAGGAACACCAAAAGACTGAGTTCTGGAAACTGCCATTAGTCCAGACTTTCAGGGTTCAGCTTGGTTCTCTTGGGCAAACTTTGAGATGTTCATGAAGGTGGCTGAAATCCCCAAACTGTGATTCCCCCTCTCCTAGGAAGAGTCTCCACTGATCAAAGCCCCTAAAAAATCCCTGAGCTACTTGGTGCTCAGACCTTCTGAGGGGTTCTAGATCTGGTGGACAGTGGTTAAGTAGGAACAGTGCTCCCTGCCAAGTCCAGACACCCTGCAGTCTAGTGTGACTTCGTTCTTCTCATAGGTGAGCTGCAAGGAGGGTCAAATTCCCCGGGCTGCCAGGGACTCTGAGGATGGTGACTGGGCACACAGGCCCACCATCCAACATGGCATCATAGATGAACACATAGCTGCAAAAGATGGACAGTCTAAGCCACTGCAGATAAGAGCCTTCAAAGCCAGCCGCGCTGCTGTGGGTCAGAACTCAAGCCCCTTGAGAGTTTCCATGGCCAAAAGTGAAACAGGATACTCCTTGGGGATGCTGGTAGGTCCAGGGAGCCATAGAGATGAAGCATAGCGAGTGCAGGAAATGAAAGAACAAAGGATGACACCATGAAGGAGAGGGAGAGAGCGGAGAAGAGTGAAGAACAAGGATAGAGCATGTGTGCTGAGGATGATTCTTTCAGCACCAGCTTTCTAGGTCAATCTAATGTGACCCTGGATCAGCCTGGACCCTGGTTACTACGGTTTGGAGCAGGCCTGGGCCTGCTTTCTTGAAGTCAGAATCCAGCTGAGTGTGCCTGGGCGGGGAGGATGAAGCCCATTCTCTTCCCATCCCCTCAGGGGCTGCCCTGCCTTGACATTCCCCCTCTCAGACCCACAGCTGGGATTTGTGTAACTATCTGGCCCTTTAGCTCCACCAGGAGGCAAATTAAGGAAACACACTTAGTGAAGGTGGTTTCGGCTCTGGGAGTGAAGGGTTGCAAGCCATGCCTGAGACTTTGGGAAGAAGAGAGGGAAGGGATAAGTGCAGGGAGGGTGGGACAGGAGCCCAGCTCATGCCCCTGCAGCAGGCAGGAGGGTCCAGTCCTGGAAAGAGCCAGGATAGGAGCTGACTCAGCCAGGCAGGCAGGAGGCAGCAGGCAGGCCGGCAGGCAGGAAGGGTGGCAGATGTAGAGGACATGGGGCAGGGGTGGACAAAGGAAAAAAAGCTCATGTCCAGAAAGCAGGGCCCAACCAAGCCTGAATCAATGCTCTTCACCTTAATTCTCCAGGAAGGAGCTGAACCAGCCAGCATTGAACACTGTGTCTCTGAATGAACCCAGTGCGATAGCTGGAGCTCTGGAGTGACTGGGTGAGGGGCAGCAGGCTGGGTGGGAGGGATCTACTGGGTCAGCTTTGACTCTGACTCTCTCCTCTGAGCATGAGGAAAGTGCAAAGGAAACAATTAAGCTGGGTGAACCCGACAGCCCCTAAGACTCTGAGTGAAAGGCGCCTGGCCTGGAGCAGAATTAGAGTGAATAGCATCTCTGCTCTCTGGGGAAGGCAACTGGAAAAGGGAGAAGAGGGGAAGGGGAAATCTGGACACCTGCCACTTGAATGACGTGCACAAGTCAAGCATGTTGCAGGCCTGAAAAGCAACAGCTAGCAAAATGGACTCAACAGTGTTGTCATTATGGACTAGAGTGGAGGTGGGGGCTCCCATCGCCATCCTTTCTCCCAGTGACCTGCCTTCTCCCATTTTCTAAGTATTGGGGTTCTAAGAGCTGCAGAGTAAGTTGGTTCATTCCAAGTTCCCAAAGGATGCCCAGATCAATCCTGAGGCCTCTGATTCTGCAGGCCTAGATCTGCTCCTGGAAGCCTCAACCCTAAGACTAGTTAGGGATAGGCTTCTTATTGTCAAGTCTGCTGAGACAAGGGTTCTGCGGAGCCTTCTACTCTTCAGCCTGGCTGCCAGTTCACAAGGCAAAAAGGGGTTCCTTAGCCCCTTTTTAGAACTCAATCATATAACTCAAAGTCAACCTATAAATGAGCAGCAGCCTCAAGTCCAAGTTTGCGAGGAACCAGGTGGCAACATGTGTGTGGGCAATAAACATGGGAAGTAGTATGTTTTTTCTTACAGACTTGTTGGAAGGGATGGAAAGGAAGAAGAGCAGGCCCAAGGGAGGTGAGTGGTTGGAAGGGTGACGGCTGGCAGGGATGATTGAGGGGTTGCTGGGTGTGTTCAAAACCATAGACGTGGCTGGCAGGGATGAAGAGGTTCATAATTACTGGCTTATTAGCTGGGCTAAAGGAGAAAGCTCCTTGGCAGAATTCTGTGGAGGAATAACGCAAGTGCTGTATTCTTAGGCTCCTCTGTAGGGACACAGAAAGGGATAGAGATGGAGAAGTTCCCTAAACTCTATGGAGCTGGCCTGATCTCATCTTGACCCCTCAAGGGCCCCAATCTGGCCTTCACCAGGCCCCAGCCTGGCAGCTCTCCAAAGAGTGGGGTTCCCTCTTCAGCAATCCAGCTCTGTGCTAAGGAAGATGAAGATGAGCACAGGAAACCCAAGGGACTGTGGGCACTGTGCTATGTCATTTCCAATGAAGAGATCTCTGTAATCATGGACTCAAGTCTGTGAGGGTAGACACACATCTGTCTGATGTCCTCAAAGCAGCATCTGGCATGGATGGGGAGACTAAACTCTGGGAGGGTAAGACACTTGCGTAAACCCACTTAGCTAACAAGGAACACATGTGGGGCAGGCGATGCCATTACATATGCTCCTTCCTGGACCCCTGCTGCAGTTATTTCTAGATTTCACGATAAAGTACTGGTCACCTCTGCTGGAACCCTCAGGCCTACTGGGAACACTGAACCCTGGGGTCTCTCCAGTGGTCCTCCCACTCCTTGCTTGACCTCTTTAATCCACATGCCTGTCAAAGGAAGGGGCTGCTACCTCTGTCCTCATTTTGTTCAACTGAGTCAGAAGCACAGGGTTGTTGGGCATGGTGGTGGACACCTACAATACCAGCACTCAAGAGGCTGAGGCAAAAGGATCATTGTGAGTTCAAGGCCAGTGTGCACTACACAGTGAGACCTTGCCTCAAAAACAAAACTAAACGAAACGGCTCAGGGCTGAGGCTGGTCTTTCCAATTAGCAGGAGAAGCAAAAAATGAGATCATACCTGGCATTTGCCAGCACTGAGCTAAGGGGTGGAGAGGGGCTCAGGTAGGCCCTTCAGGACCTCCAAGAAGCTGTCAGTCACCCCTATACCTCTGTTACTCTTCTCTACTCTCAACACGAAGCCCCTTCCTCATGGCCAGAGCCACTCATTCTATAATCTCTCCTTTTCTTGGAAGCTCCTGTTTGGCCTCCTTGTTCCCTCCCTAATCTGGTTCCTGATAGAAGAAACCACCCAGGGTATAAGTCCCTTAATGCCAACACTGCTGTTTGAGCCCCTGCGGTGGGTGGCAGGTGGGCCCAGGGGGTTGGGTGGAGGATGAGGTAAGTCAGGGAGGGGAGGGATAAAAACCTTTCATCGGATTGGGAGCTGTGAGGTTCCGCGAGCAGATCATTGAGAGCATCGCGTGTAGTTTATCCTCCTCTTCCTCATCATCGTCCACCGAGGCCGCGCGGCTGGCCGCTAGGTGGTGGTAGTTAATAGTGACTGCTCAAAGAGAATAGCGAGAGAGGCAGAGGCATGAGGACCCTAGTCCCTGAGCAGAAGGAACCAACTTCCTCCTTAAGGTGAGTGGCGCAGAGGCTGGGATCACCTTGAACCTGCAAGGCACAGAAGAGGGGAAGCAAGGATCTGAGAGCCTTTCTGATGATTACTTGGGAGAGAATAAAAGCAAGGGTGGGGCTGGGAGGCAGCTACAGAGCTCCATTCTTTGGAGGAGTCCTCTCTAGGAAGACCAGAAGAACTAAGGGGAAAGGTGTCAAAGACAAGGACTATTAGGGACAGGCTGGCAGCTCAGGAGCTCAGCAAAAGCTGGCTGAGGCTAGGCACACATAAATGCTGGCAGGTAACTCCTGATCATTCTTCAGATTCCATATTCAGGCTGGAATCTGAAGATTCCACCAAATCCCACTTTCAGACTATAAATTCAACCTTCTGCTCCTCCAGGGGTTTTCCCACAGCTGCTCTTGAGAAGCCAGAGTAACTGAGTTTCAGCCCCTGGTACCCTGGCTTGCCCTCTATGAAAATAGTCCTGACAGTGAAGCGACCAGATTTGGGGAATGCCACTGACTGAAGAGACAAAGTAGGATAAAGAATCTAAATCATGCAACAGCCTAAGATTAAATACAGGGCTTGTGGCCCTATAGCCCAGGGGTTACAGCACCAGTCTTATAAATACAGGGCTTACAAACACATTCTGGCAAAAGCTGTCTTCTTGCCAGGCACATCTGGGGGGGGGGGCGGGGAATCACCTACACTTTGTGCCTTCTAATCCTGTTGGGGTAATCTGTGGTATGGCTATATGCATATATGCAGTCTAGGTCATCTGTCTTCTAATATAGAGACAACTCAACAACATTTTGGCACCAGTTAAGAACTTGAGGCAGCTGGTGGTCTGGTTGGCAGTAAGCACTTTGGGCTGGCAAATTTCCTAATCATTTCTTCAAGAAACATGAGTTTGACCCAGAGAAGCTTATGGGTCTGACCAGAAAGAGACCTTTGGTGTAGATGCACAATTATAGATAGACATTGTAGGCTTAGGGTGTGTGTCCAGGGCAATGCACAACCTGTGAAGGTCTGGCTACCTTTGGGCTGCCAGCTCTGAACAACCAACCTGCAAGCCACCCGCTTCAGATGCAACTTTTACTTCAGCAAAACTCCTCTCATCAAGAGTTGGCTTGAGGGGAACTCTAGCGGCAGGGGAGTCAGTGAACAATTTGTACCATCAAAAAAGAAGCACAGAGCCCATGCCCAGACCACTTTGTGGAGGCTGGGTGGCAGGCTTAAGAGAGATGGAAAGTCCTACTAGTCTAGTCCTACTCTCTCTCTCTTATTTTTTCTGGGGCAGAGCATGAAAGGGTGACTAGGAGAATTCTGTATAGTGATGCTTGGGTCTGCTGAGCAAAGAGTCTCATGATGAAGAAATGGGGAAAGACAACCAGGCAGAAGAGAGGTTAATTTACAAAGGGAGGATCTATGGATAAAAGGTCTAGAAGACAGACTAAGCGACGAATCCTTTGTCTCAACCTGGTCTGATCAGTGGACCTGTCTGCCACCCTTTTGGGTGATGCAGCACTCAGCCCCCTGATTACCTCTCTTCTCTTGCATGGAGAAAGTTCAGAACACTCACTGTGCTCATGCTTGTGCCCAGGGTAGATGATCCGGAACACGTAGTCTGTGGCCCGCCTCATGCCCAGCTCCTCCACATCCACGGATCGCATGCTGCTGCGTTTCCGTAGCTTGGGGAACACCTTGCCCTGCAGAGGGAGGGGGCGGTCAGGCTGTCCAGGGAAAAATCCCACCTAGGGTCCCACCCAAGGCTGCTCCTAAGGACTCTGTGTGGGGAAAAGAAGGAAGGAGGCTGATGAACCACCCAACACAGCCCTGCACCCAGAGCTTCTTCCCATGCTGAGGTACCTTCCCCTGCTGGGTCCACAGTGGGGGCTCCAGCTGTCCTCGAGGCAGCAGCCCATTCTCCAGACAGGACAGAAAAGAGAGCAGGTGTCCTCCCTGTGGGAAGTGCAGTGGTGGCCTCTGGATTCCGTCCTGGCTCACCAGCACAAGCGTGCCACCATTCTCTGGAGAATGAATGTGGGAGAGTGAGGCTGGGTCCCTCCTTGAGACCTCCCTGTCCATCACCATGGCCCCACTGGCCGGCTCTCCAGGTTGGGTAAGAGGACAGTCAAGCTAGAGTGTGGCCCAGTAGTTGCATTAACAGGGATGGCAGGAGGGCTGGGGTTGGGCCCAGTAGTTGCATTAACAGGGATGGCAGGAGGGTAGGGTACACACCTAGCATGCACAAAGCTCTCAGTTCAAGCCTGAACATGGCAAAAAATAAAATAGAAATAAAAATAAAAATAAGGAGAGGGAGACAAGAAGTCCAATGGGCTCCCTGCAGTGCATGGCTGGGAGAACGAAAATATCTCTGCCTTCACATTGCTGTGCCCTGGACAAGAAAACTTACTTTGCTGGTGGCAGTGGATGCAGACAATCTGACTGAAGGGCACCACTAAGGCATAATCCCAGTAAACGCTGAAAAGGAACCAGATTGGCGTTACTGTGTCTCAAGACCTGTCATCCTTTCTTGTCACCTGCAAGTGATTTTCTCACCCCTGGGAACTATCCTGAAGGCTGGACGACAACTGCTGAGAAGGGACCTCAGCCAACCATGTCCTTCTGAGTCCCATGCCGTTATCATGGCATAAAGCCAGTTACGTTCAGCTGCCTAGAGCTGTGGCTCAGGCACACCTCTCCTGGCCAGGCTTCACTCAATCCTAGAGCACTTGGCATGCCCGAGGCTCCTCTCACTGCAATTCTTGGCACTAGGATAAGAAGTGGGGGTGCCTCCTGACACAGGCCAAGTCTCTCCATCTCCCTGCCTGGGATCAAGCCCCCACTCCCTTTCTGAACACCAGGAACAAATTTCAAGGGCCCCACCTCTTTTCTAGCTCGGAGTCCCCCAGAGTTCCATTCATGAGCTGGTTGGGGGTCCACTTCAGGGTGAGGCTCTCTGCAGACTGGTGCAGAGAGAGGTAGCCGGGGACAGCCTCCATGTCTTCTTTCTGTAAGGAGGAGAAATACCAGAAGACAGACCATGAGAGGCTAGGAGGCTCCCTGGGATGGCTCATGGAGATGAGCTCCAGGTGCAAGCCAGATAGGAGCTGGACTGGAGGCTAGGAGTAAGCAAGGGAAGATAGGAGCTACATGGCAGATCTGGGCGTTTCTTCCTCCTTGGCCTGGCTCTGCCCTGTCAGCTTCCTAGATGCCAAGTGTGTTGCCAGGGAAAGCCAGCTCCAAGTTGGGCAATGACCCTGTCTGCTGGCCACCATTCCTTAACCCTGGATGGCCCGGTTTTCAGTTTGCCAGGAAAGATGCCATCTCTAGCTTCTGCCAACTCCATGATGGGTATGAATCATATGAAACAGGGTGTGTTTTTCCCTCTCTTTGCCCAGGGGCTGCAGGAAAGAAACAGCTGTGGCTAGAGGTGTCCAGTTTGGAAAGGGGGACTGAAGTGAGCTATGGTGGCCTTAAGTTTTCCTACCGGCTGTACCAGCACGTTGTTCTTGCCATACAGCAGCCTTGTCCTTGAGTTCTGGTGCAGGGATTCCACATACTCGCGGGCGCAGGCTGCTAGTCTGTCCTCTGATGCACTGCCACTAGAATGCCGCTTCCGGATCTGCCAGGAAAGCTATGGCTCAGTTCCAGGCTGGACTTGAGAATGCTCAGGCTTCCGTGCTGACTCTCAATCTCTGACCCCCGTCCCTTTCCTGCCCCTGCTTTGCTTTAGGCCATGGCCTAAGATGAGCTCTTGGCATTCCTACAAGCAGGCTCTTCTGTGATGGCCACCACCTAGGGGTCAGTTTCTCCTCCCTACAGGCGCATGAGCATAGCCTGAATGAATGAGCACAAGGGATAGGGAAAGGGACACCCACCCCCAGGGCTGGGCGCTTTGCAGGGGAGTCCTGACGATTGGGGGGACCCCGGATACGGTGCCTCTGGACCAGCTCATCAGCAGAAGGGTCAGTCCAGTAGTGATCAGCTGTCTTGAGCTTTGTGTATTCCAAGGCACAGGGTCCCACTGTGGCAACAGGGATGGTTAGCTTAGAGTGGCCTCCCTTACCATTTGCCCCTCACCTTTCAGCCCCACATAGGCCTCTTATCTCTCAGGCTCACCTAGAAGAGAGGCCAGGATTGGCCCAAACACAGGGTCTGCCAGTAATGCTTCCTTCTCGTAGAACTTGCTGCCAGGAGACAAAATGATTGATGGGATTCATGGACTCAGTCCAGGGCAGTCAAGCTCACCAGGAAAAGATGTACCAACAAAGACTAGGTTCATGTTAGTCACCAAGAAGGGGTGAGTTCATAGGATGGAGCTTTAAAATTAGGTGCACGGTGTGGTTTAAGTTTTTAGAGTGCTAAAAGGGAAGATGGAGGCATGCCTAGACTAGCCAAGCATGTGGAGGGTGGGGCTAAAGCCTTGTGCAGAAGATGGGACAAAGGAGGGGCCATTTGGGGGATGGGGAGTCACCTGCAGTTTTCCGCCAGGTACTGTACAACCCTGTCCAGAACTTTCTCGATGAGTGCTGTGCGTACCCATATATGTTTCAAGGCCTGTGGGCTAAGGGCTGAGGCCTTCCCGCTGGCTGAGCCCTGTCTCCGCAAGGCCTCCTGGTTGCCTCCTGAAGGTTTCCTGCAAAGTAGGGAAGGGCTTCAAGAGTGCGAGTGTTTAGGGGTAAACTCTATGGCAATGGCAATAAGAACAGAGACCAATGCCACAAGATAGGAGCCCAGAGGCTCCCTAGCCTGGCACTGGGAGTTGAAGAAGAATAGGACTGCAAGGTTATGAGTTTGATCCCTGGTACAGAAAAAAAAAAAAAAAAAAAATCCAGAAGGAGGATGGGACCTTGAGTCTCCAAGAAGCCAATTCCCATCCTTAGGTGGTCCCTCACCCAAGAGGTACTGAAAGGCATGGCCACAAAGCCAACCCTCAAGCAAGTTGTCCTGGGAAGGAGCAAATGCCAAGAGAAAGAGCAGAAGGGAGGGTAGCGGGGTATAGGCCCAGAGCTCACCTGCCCTCTACTTGTTGCTGCAGCTCCTGCACCTTGTGGCAAATTTCACCAGCCACAGGGCACGTCTTCCCCACCTTGGTGAACAGGGCTGCCATCTTGTCACTGCGCAGGAAGCCAGCAGCACGTCGTTTCAACTGATGCAGGAGGCAAGCTTCTACTGCACCTGGGGCACAAAGGAAAATAGCACCTGAACCTGCAGAAGAGGGGGGAGCCTTCTCTTTCCTATGTTCTTTCCCAAGCCTTGACCTACGTTGGAAGGAGGGACAGGCCCAAGAGATACACTCCGACCTCCTTTCAGACTCCTCCCTGTCCCTCTGCTCTGCCCGTAGTAGGCCTGAAAGAACTGTGACATGCCAAGTATCCCTCTCCCTCACCTTTTATTTGCAGCATCACCCTGTAAGGCTTTGAGGACCAACTGGCTGGGATTGGCATGAATGGCTACACCCAATCACAAGGGCAAGCAGAGAAAGCACCTACAGGACAGACAGGCAGAGAGCATACAGCCCAACAGCCCTCCTGGAGAGCATGGTGATGTGGTTGCTAAGGAACAGGGCTCTAGAGGAGCTGAAATATTGATGAAGCCACTGCACAGATTAGTTCTGACAGCAACCTCTGGCCTACTGATGAGCACTTCTAAAATGAGAGATTTCTAAAAAATTAGAGATCTCTCTTTTCCTTACTGGGAGAGCTTCCCTTTATTCATTCACATTTTTAGGAGCTGGACTTAAATGTTTCCATCTGAATCCTATTTACTGAAAAGAGACCCCATAGGAAAGAAGGGCTTGGTGGGAAAGGCAGGGAGTTGTTGCCCTGTGTATGTGCAGACTGTAAAAATACTACTGTAGGGCCTGGGATATAGCTAAGAGGCACAGTGCCCACCTAGCAAGCATGAGGTTGCGAGTTCAATTCCTGGTACAAAACAAAACAAAACAAAACAACCAAAAACCAAAAACCTTGAAGAATACTATAATGTGTACATGGGGGTAGGTCACACTGAGTGAGGTGTACTGGAGACAGGGAGACAGAGAAACCAAACTCTGGGCTTCACGTGACTACTTGCTGCTTCTGGGAAACCTAGGTAAGTAAATTAATACTATAAGCCTTAGTTTTAGCATCTGCAAAATGGGGAAGACTTTTCAGGACTGTGTGAGATGTCTTAAAGACAGGTGTGACGTACTCTGCGTAGGTTCTGGCTCTAGAGAGGCACCAGAGCCACGTCAGTCCCTGACTCTTCACCCTGTCCACTGAGACCCTGTCAGCCAATCCATAAGTCTGGTTTGGCAGGACTGCATGCACCAAAGAGAAGATCATAGTTGCTTGAGAGTAGGGTGGGTATCCTGCTGTTTTAGAGATAGGAGGTCAGAAGCCATGTCAAGTTTATTTTACTGGCACTGTTAGGACATGAAATTTGGACTTAGGGAATTAATACCCAATTAGGAGCAACTGACAAGCAGTCACTGATGTCCTACAAGGAGCTTTGCTCGGCCATCTCTTGGACTGAAGTCAAAAAGGGAGAGGGGCCAGGTAGGGTAGTATATGCCTGTAATCCCAGTATTAGGGAGGCTAAGGCAAAAGGACAGTACCAGCCTAGACTACACAGTAAGAGACTGTCTCAAAAAAAAAAAAAAAATAAAATAAAATAAAAAAAGAGGAGCAGGAGGAAGAGGAAGAGGAGGAGAATTCCTAGGGCAGTGAGGAGCCTGCTGTAGCACGCATGCCCTGGGTTTACCACCATGCCCTGGGGCCATAGCCAGCTAGCTATCTTAGGGGAGGGAAACAGGCAAATCCTTTCCTTCACACCGAGGTCACACACATTCATGAACATATTTATGGAGACAGAGATATCTACCGGTATCATTCATATAGGGGGCATGTAGGGTCATCTGTGGCTTAGATCTCTTCATTCTCCTTCCCATAAGTCAGTCCCTCTGGTCCCTAGAGTCTTGTGTGGCCTTGGGGTGTGGAGATGACTCTCGTGTCCCAGTCTGTTGATTCTGGGGCTGTGGCAGCTATAGGCTCATGCCCAGGGGAAGGCTGTAATGACTTCTTGAGGTTTCATTCCTTGTCTGGATGGGAAAAGGAGGCACACTAAACACAGCCAGAGAGGCAGCAGGTGGCACCAAGTCCTGCAGGGAATCATGTGCCTTGGTGATGTGACTAATTGCAGGGCTAATGAGTCATTAGCCTTCCCACCTTCTCCAGGGGACTGCAAATGCAGTCAGGTGGGAAGGTGTGGAGTAGCCACCCTGCTGAGCCTCACCAACCCTGGCAGCCAGCTTTTCAGCAAAGGCCCAAGATTCTCTAGAGAGTGGAGGTGTTTCTCAGCCATCACTCAACGAGGAAATGCTGAGGGAAGCCCAAACATCACACCCAGTTTCTCTGCTTACTCCACATGCCCTAAGTTCCTTCTGTGAAACACTGGGCAAGGTGCCAGTGTGTATTGGCAAAGGAAAAAATCCTCCTCACCCTTCACTTTCTAGGCAAAGCAAATGACCCTTTAGGTCAGATGCTTTTGGCCTAGTTCCATGTGCTCTTTAGCCAGTAACTATTGAAATCACAATTGTTCTAACCTGTTTCTACAGCAGTGTCCCACGAGAATCAGCAAGTGCAATGAAAAATGTTACTATGTTCAGTGTGTAGGCAAAATAATAATAAAGATAATGGTAAGAGAATTAGGATCCTAGCCTAACAGGGTTTATAGATGGGCTTCTTGGGTTCCGAATTACAGTATCCTAAAATTATATGGGGCTGGGGGTTTAGCTATAGACCAGTAGGGAGTATGTGAAAGGGAAATATTTCTTGCCTCAGTCTCTTGAGTGCTGGGGCAACAGGCATGCATCACTACACCCAGCTTCCCCTAAGATTTCTGAGTTGAGCAGAAACCCAAATATTTCCACTGAAACATAATCTTCCCACTTCCTCTTCTCTCATCCAATATACAGTGAATACCACACTCAGAACAACCAGCGGAGCCATCAAAATAAAGTCCAACTCTGTTCTGAAACATTTCTCAGGGAAGCTCTTTTGCAGACAGAATGGGGGACAGTCAAGCACCTTTCCCCAGGAGGAATCATATAGAGGCTTGACAGAAGGCTCAGAGCACCTAGCAGAATAGTTATTTCTCTTTTGCCCCAGATCTGCCCCCCATGCTCCCCATCCCCTAGGATCAAGGCCATGTAGGAGATGCTGGGTCCATCTCCCACTAACTGAGCTGTTTGGATCCTGGACCCCAGACTGAGAATTTCAGGCCCCCTTGGGTCCCAGAACCACCTACAGTCACTCTGGACACCACAAGGTATCCATCCTGACACCATTTGGCTCATTCTATTATTTTATGTTTTGTTTCTTTTTTGATACAGAGTTTCATTATGCAGTTCAGGCTGTCTGTGAACTCACTCTGAAGCCCAGGCTGTTCTGGAACTCGCAATAATCCTGCTGCCTCAGCCTTCTGCGTGCTGGGATTATAGGCATGCGCCACTATGCCTGGCTCTGGCTCATTTTATATGAGAAAATTTGTGCTAGTTAATAAAACCCAACACTTGTTGGGGTAGAAAGGTGTGGGCAAATGAATCAAAATAGAGAAAAATGACTCAACAGGAACTATCCTGTCACCTCCCATTCTGATCTTATTATGGTCTTCAAAACTTAGGACAGATGAACCTAGCTACCTCCTCCACTGTCATTTATTCCATCCTACTGACCGGACAACTCAAGGAATTCCAGCTCTCAGTGCGAACTAAATTAACTCCAGCACTTTGCAGGAATTCCACCCTAAGGATTTGAAGCTGTCTTCCCAGGGAAAGGCTTGGGCCACAGACTAGCCCCAGTCTCCAGCCTCTGATGTGCCCCTCAACCCCACTGAATTATGGAGTTTATCAAATGCTGTTTAAGGCTGGAGACCACAAGTGCTAATGGGACCCTTTAGGGCCCTACTCTGACACTGATTAACCACATAGGAGACAAGAGAAGTAGGTAGAGGAGACATTCAAAGTTGGTAATCTGCTTGCACACTGCTGGTGGGAAGGCTGGCTAATACAACTTCTATAGAGACAATATAGTACTATCTACAATGTATATATAACCTCTGGTCTGCCAACTCTTCTTCTGGAATCTTTCCTACAGATATAACTCTACGATTACTTATGTGTAACAGCAAAAGACTGACAACCATCTACATGTCTATCAATAAGGTCAGACCAAGTAAATAACAGTAGATTCCCACAGCAGAATATTGTGCAACTCTGAGAAACAATGAGATGCTCTCTAGGAACAACAGTGGAAAGCTCCTCAAACGCAACACGCAGGAGAGCCTCACTGCATGGTACCTTTCAATTACAAAGAGGATGGATAAACAAAAATTACAACCTTTTTCATTAAAATAAAGAAAAAACTCTACCACAAGGTACAAAAGTGGTGATCTGTACCAGGTGTGGGAGTACTTATGTAACTAGAGGTAGTTAAGATCCCTGTGAGTTTGACGTCAGCCTGGACTACATAGCAAGACTGTCTCAAAAGAAAAACAAACAGACAAAACATTCAAAAGCAACCTGTATATTAATAGGAGGAAAAGTGGGCAAATGGGAAGTGGGGAAGCAGGGTGTGATGGTGTATATCTATAATTGCCCTGCGTGGGAAATTTAGCAAGACTCTCAAAAAATAAATTAAATAAATAAAAGGGTTGGCTGATGTAGCTCAGTGCAAAGGCCAAGCTGTACTCTAGAATCACACCCCTACCTCATACATAGAAGAAAGAAAGAAAAGAAAAGAAGACTTCAGAGCACAACTTTATCATATAGTTTTGATTTTTCAACCAGGTAAGCGTGTTACTAATTCAAAGTAACAATATCATAATCAAGTTGGTGACCATCAAGAGTTCCCATCATGAGAATGACGTGAGGTTCTCTTCAAATTCACAAACCCTAGAAAGGCTATGTCTGTCCACCACACCCACTTTTTCAGCAGCTCCATTAGCAAATAGGATCTTCCAAATGGCTTGGTTCCCTATTCTGTTGAGACATCTGCTTAAGTCAGCAGTATATAACCTGAAATGAGCAGGGATCAGAGAAACAATTCCACAGGTTGGTCCATACCCAGGAGCTCACAAAAATGAACTGAAGTGCTGGGCCTGTAATACATTACATATCTGTAATCCCAGTACTCTGGGAGCATGAGTGAGGCAGGCAGACTGAAAGTTTGAGCCCAAGCTGGGGGTGGTGGTACACACCTTTAATCTCAACACTCAGGAGGCTGACACAGGAGGATCTCTGTGAATTTGAGGCCAGCCTGGACTACACAGTAAATTCAAGGTCAGTGTGCATTACATATTGAGATCCTGACTCTAAAAAACCAAAACCAAAGCCAAAACCAAAAACACCAGAAAGTTTGTACCAAGCCCATTCTGGGCAACTTAATGAGATTTTGTCTCAAAATAAAATAAAGCCTGAGGATGAAGGTCCTGAGTTCAACCTCCAGCACTAGGATGGGAGTATAGAGCTTCTAGGAAATTTGGCAGTGATTAACAAGGGGTCTTCAGTGTGTTCAGGGGCCTCAGAAACAAGGCTCTGGGAAGGATCCCATTCCAACATGCCTCTCATGGGTGTATGCATGTGTATTTAAAACAGGGCCAGCAGCCAAGGGGTCTGAACAAGCCCAGCCCTAGTCTAGCCAAGGATTTAAAGGACTAGCACAGCCTGGTTGAAGTACAGGGACACAGCATCTATAGTTAGTACAGATGACATGAGGCTGGGCCCAAGGTACTCAGGAGAGGTGGGAATGGACAAAAGCAAGTGTGAAAAGGGCTGCTTGCTCCCCCACCTCTGGCTCAGTTTCATCTTTACACCCAGATGCCATCTGTGGAATTGGGGAGTTCACTTGTAGTTACCACAGAGAATTTGAGGGAGGGGAATGTGGGCAGAGTAGTCAGCCACAGGTGGCTGTTTGGTCCTGGAGCTTTGGCGGTACTACTATGAGCAGAACTTTCAGAAACTGAATGCCATGAGGTCACTGGATTGTATAACTAGCACTGCCAGGAGGGTAGCTGCCTTGGGGAGAAAGAAAAGGGCAGGATGGCAAGCTCTTTATAAGTGGGTACTGGCCAGGTATGGTAATGCATGGTTGTAATCCCAGCACTCAGGAGGCTGAAGCAGGAAGATCAGTGTGAGTTCAAGACCAGCCTGGGCTACATAGTGAGTTCGAGGCCAGCCTGAACTACGAAGTGAGACCCTGTTTTGAAAACAGAAACAAGGGGCCAGGGATTTAGCTCAACAGCATAAGTGCTTGCCTGCCAAGCTAGAGGTCATGAGTTGATTCCCGGTACCAAAAAATGAAACCAAAAAGTGCACAGTTAGGGAGGTAATTAGCTCTCCATAGCTGCTACATAGGAAGCTGGAGCTGGCAGATGAGATGGGAGGAACAAAGAGGCATCGCTGGCCATCACCATCAGCCTCACTCCTTATTTCTGACTGGTGTTTCCACTCAAGGACGGATAATGGGTGCATCCACTTCCAACAAACATTTCTACAGGAACCACATGTTTTCTCTCACCCACAGTGGGGACACTGGCTCTTTACTTCCATTGGTGGGGAGTGGGAGGAATCAGTTTTGCTCAACACTGAAAATAAGAAAGCAATACTCTCATTCAGACTCTAGTGGAAAGAGTAGTAATTGCCCTGATTTTCTAAAATCAAAGACAGAAATGAGATTCATACCATTTTTCTTGCCCTGCTGGGTATATGGAATAGGATCTGCACATATAAGGCTCTTAGTGGCTTCCCAAGGAGCCAGGCCATGGCCAGCTTCTCACACAATAAGCACTCACCCAATTTAGCAAGAAACTCACTGTTTCTTAGGGTGTCTCTGGACACCAAAAGCCTGTCAGATGACTGCAGCTACCTCCTCCTCAATGCTTTCAATCCTCCAGGTTCCACCACTCCTGGGCAGACCTCATGGGCACACAATCCCCCCTGCAGCACAGATTTTAGACCAAGGCAGATGTAGGTTCAAACATTGGCCCCTCTCCTTATTAGCTCATTGATTTTGGGCAAATCACTAAACCGGTCTGAGTTTTAGTTTCAATTAGAGAAAATAATAGGTATCATCTCATTGAGTGGTGGATGGCAAAAAGATACATGCAGAGGTGCAAAGTGCTTCACAATTACTGCCTGGCATGCCAAAGCTCATCCATGAGTATAGGCCCATAACCTCTTGTGCTCATACCCCACTTTCCCTACCACACTGTGGATGGTGTGCTCCTGCCTCCACACCCTGTTCTACCTAACACATTTGAATACAAACATTCTAAACTTCTCCAACCTAAAAAAAACAGTACCACCAGCTTCCTTGGCCCTGCATCTTCACTTGGCTAAAGTGTCCATTTAGTTGCTCCCTTTTATGTAAAAGTTCCCAAGAAAATCATCTGTACTTGTTATCCCTATTTCTTTTTCCACCTAGCTTCACCTTTAAAAACAAACTTCTTTGCTGGGCATGGTGGCACACATCTGTAATTCTAGCACTCGGGGACTGAGGCAGGAGGATTGTTGCAAGTTCGAGATCAGCCTGGGCTACAAGATGAGTTCAAGATCAGCCTGAACTGCATAGTGAGACGCTGTCTCAAAAAGACAAAAAACAAAAACAAACAAGCAAACAAAACCAACTTTTTCCCCCAGTGCCGGGTTTTGAATCTGAGGCATTGTGCATGCTTTGTAAGTGCTCTGCAATGAGCTACACTGCCAGCTCTGCATAGCTCTTTTAATATTCAAGTCAACATTGTGGTTGTAGGGTCAGAGATGAATGACTGGCTCTGGTTACATACTTAGCAACACACCAGAAAGTGAACACAGGTCCATGTGATTCTAAAGACCCAGTCCCAAAGACTACTGCCACACATCTTCCGTCACTATCCAACACAGGGTAATGGGATCTAGCTTTCTAGAGGGTCTTCCTTTCCTCTTAATTATTTCTGAATGCAAGACAGAAGTCAGTTGGCCTGAGAATGAACTGTTCAATCTTTAAATGTGAAGGAGAAATCCTTTTTATTGAAACTGCCGAGAATCTTAATCTCAGAATAAGCTAAAATGTCTCGGACTGCAGTATCTCAGGTGGGACAAAAGCCTCCTGTAGCACCTGCTTATTTCCCAGCTCATTAGCATCTTCTTGTCATTCCCAAAGGAGCTCACTGCAGGGAAGACCTTCCGGGCTAATGAAAGCTGCTTAGCAACAGGGAGCTGGTTAATAGAGCTCCTGTTATTTCCAGCTCTACAGATTCCACCCCCACCTCCCATTGCAGCTCATCCTCAGCCTGAAACAACCCTCAGGTTGACCCAGCTACACGAGTAAGGGCTGAGCAAGGAGGCTGGTGACTAAGGAGGGAGGACTGATCTCTTGGGCCTGGACCCTTAGCCTAGAGGCTGGTGATGGTAGAAGACAAATGGAGTCTGAGAACCTGTACTGCCAGGCCAGAACCCTCTCTCTACACACACCAAAGGTTAAAATACAGTCCCCATATCCAATCAGAGTAAACACAGACACTCTCAGATCTGGCGTTCTCTGGGCTCATGCTTTGAGGCCTCAGTTACCTCAGGCTCCTTACTGGTAAGGGGCTGTGTCTCTTTAAGCCCATGCATTACTAACTTAGATGCATGGTTCAAAACCAAAACTTGGAAAAGCTGTTACTTAATTCTGATCCTGAATGGTCTGTGTACAATTACATGATTAAAGCAACTTCCCCTCCAAGACAAGGAATGGCAAGAGATACCAGTCTATGGAGTTCATGAAGCCACACCAAAAACAGGAAGCATTAATTTGTTCCAACAGTAAGTCTTGGGGTGGTGGTGCTCGGAACTGAACTCAGAGTCTCATGGTACTAGGTAACTGCTCTATCACTCAGTAACATTTCCAGCCCCAAAGTCTTTAAAATTCAAGGTCATGGGCTGGGGACATAGCTCAGTGGTACAGTGCTTGCCTGGCATGCACAAGGTCCTGAGTTCAATTCCCGGTACCAATAAATAAATAAATTAATTAATAAATAAAATCCTAACTAAGACCAGTCTGTCACCTAACTCAGTGATGGAGTATGTATTAAATATGAGTAAGGCCATGAGTTTAAGTCCCAGCAGCAAAAGAGCCAAACCAAACCAAACAAACAAAAAGCTCAAGAACAAAGACTATGTAAACCTGATATGACACTTTAAGATAAAAAGGGGATATCAAAGATCCCTTTTCCATGATGCTGGTTTTCAGCCTACTCTCCAGGTTTGAATTCTCTGGCATCAGGGCTTAGAGGTGGCATAGCTGAGCAGCACGGCAGACATGCTCTGCTATAAGTCACAGTAAATGTAGAAGCCCCTTTACCTGGCAGCCAGGTTTGGCAACAGCTTCACAAGAAAGCTTCTACTTGTAGGGTCTGACTAGCTTCTGGACAGATAGGTTTAGGAACAACCACAGCAAATAACAATGTGCCTTTTCAGCCCAATCCTGCAAATTCTGCCCTTCTGCTTGGCTAACAGGGAACAGAAGTCTGGTTTCCTGGCCTATGGCCAGGTCTCAACGCAGGAATCCTTCAGTTCCCTTTCTAGGGTTCTCCAGGAAGGTTCTGTTTCTAATTCAAATGTTTTTGAGTTAGAAAAAAGCATGTATATTTTTTCTTTCTTTCTTTTTTGTGGTACCAGGGATTGAACCTAGGGCCTTCCCATGAGCTACATCTCCAGTCCTTTACTTTTATTTTCAGATAGTCTCAGTAAATTGCTAAATTGCACAGGCTGAGCTGGGCATAGTAGTGCATGCCGGTAATCCCAGCATTCAGAAGCCTGAGGGAGGAAGATCACTGCAAATTGAAGACCAGCTTGGACTACATAGTGATTTTGAGGCCAGACTAAATGACACAGCAAGACCTTGTCTCAAAACAAACAAACAAACAAACAATAAGGTGTCCAGACTGGGCTCAAATTTGTGATTTTCTTACCTCAGCTTCCCTAATTACTGGGATTACAGGCATAGTTCCCATGCCTAGACAAATATCTGAGAAACTCACCTGTTGTTTTCTTTTTTTTTTGGTATCAGGAATGAAACTTACAACCTCACACTTCTCAGGCAGGTGCATATACCACTGAGCTAGCTAAATCCCCAGCCCAGAGACACTCGTCTTGCCTTGTCTGGCCCTCTCAGTAACCTCTGGTAACCCTCTTCTGCCATGAACAGATGGCTAGCATGGAAAGCAGGGGTGCTAGACCACACCACACTTGAATGCTCTTGGGAATGTGGTCACTCCACAGTCAGACCAGTCTCCAAAGCTTTTACTCTACCCAACAGTTTGGAAGCAGTTCCACAAAATCCCATTCTTCCAGAACAAAGCTGAACTCTGGATGTGGCTAGAACAATGATAAGACCCAGGATATCTGGGTCTACTTCAGATTAAAAATCCATTGCTGAGCATTTTTCCAGGGGTAGGGAGCCTGGCATATGAAAATCTCTAAAAAGCCTGAAGAGTGGTATTTTGAATCAAACATGTCTAGTCTTTCCTCTTCCTTCCCCAAAGAGTCTGTGATCCTAATTCTGCTCTGTATGTGTATGTGGTGTGTGTGTGTGTGTGTGTGTGTGTGTGTGTGTGTGTGTGTGTTGTATGGAAATGGGTATGGGCGGGGAAAAAAAAGGAAGATAACATTTGAAATATCAATTCTGACAAAACATAGATTCTACGTTTCTGTTTTTCAATTTTTTGACATAAGGTTTCACTATGTAGTCCAGGATGGCCTTAAATTCAATATGATGCAGGCTGTTCTTAAACTCCTGCCTTAGCCTCCCAGGTGTTAGGATTATGGGCGTGTGCTATTATGCATGGCTAAAAATTCTGTTTTCTGTGAGTCTCAGATGCCCCAGCTCCATTTAGCTTGATATTATTGGTGACTTTTCCTGTTCACACTCTCCTAAGTGACTATGTATTGAGCCCATGGCATAGGCAGCAACTGGCAGAGGTCAACAAATGCCTTTTGTTGGGTCCACACAATTTTTTTAAAAGTGAGAATTAGTTGCCATCATTTACAAAGTGAGAAATTTTATATACAACCCTAGGCCTCTGGTTTCTCTTAAAAAAGGCACCAGGAAACCAGGGCCCACACTTTGGTAGGAGCTGAATAGTACACTTTCATGCAGACAAGGAGCTATCAGGTCACCCTGTCCCTGATGCTTCCTATTGTCTTTGCTTGTGGATATTCTTTTGTCTGACTCTGTAGGCATTTAAGTTTGTATTGAAGGTCCCAGGGTACCTCCTGAGGAGTAGCAGCACTGGGCTGCCTTTGCTCCTGGACTGAGTTCAGAACCCTGGAGATTTGGGGGCCTGGTTCTAGTTCAGCAACTGAAGTTTGCTAAAAAGAAAAATTATTCCTTTTGAGTGTGATATTCCAGCTTGCTAGAAAGAGCCTGAGCTTCCATGCAGGAGTCAAAACCAAAAGCCACACTGCTTCCAGAGGATTCTGGGCCAAGTGAAGAGCAGACAGCTGTTCCTCAAACAAATGGTTCTTCTCCTATTGGTGTTCCTTCAGCCTCTATTTTCTTATGTCCCACAGCCACCCAAACAAGGTACCCAGGCACAAAATGTTTGCATTATTTGATTTTGTTTTCTCTAGTGTGAGTGCTTCAATAAAGCTGAGCACTGAGCCATGCAAAATTTGACCACCTGCAGTCTTTGTAGCAATGTCAGACATGGGGGGCAACAAGGGAACACAGCACAGGTGGAAAGAAGTAGCATTCTAACACTCTTTCATAGCTACTTAATGTAAGACTGGTTAGCCTTTTCTCCAGCATAGATGATGCCAAGAAAAGGTGAGATCAGATTACTCTTTAAAAACCTGGGAATCAGTACATCATCTCGGGGAACCAGGAAACTTATCCAAAAAGTAGGGGGGAACTGAAATCCTGCAAACATTTTCTGTACCCTTATACACTAGGAACACTCAAGCACCAACTCAACCATCACAAAAAATTCCTTAAGGTGGAAATCACTGTCATGATAAAATTTTTTTTCCCCATACTGAGGGTTGAATCCAGGGCATTATGCATGCTAGGCACTGAGTTACATCTTTAGACCTTTTTATTTTTTATTTTCAGAGTCTTGGTAAGGTGCCTAAGCTGGGCTTGAATTTATGAACCTTCTACTTTAGCCTCCCAAGTAGCTGGGATTACAGGTGTGCACCACAGCACTCAGCTTCACTGCCTTGATTTTAAAAAATGGAGGATGACAAAAGAAATTTGCCCACGGTGATTTAAGTAGTCACCAGGATACAAACTCCAGTGTCACTCAGAATGTCTCTGCTCACAGATACTCCTATTATGGTCCCACACTCCCTATTATGGCCCCACAGCTGCATTTCATTTTTCTTTTGTCTTTTCTTGCTTGCTTACATTCTTGTTTTTTTTGTTTGTTTGTTTTGTTTTGTTTTTTTTTGGTATTGGGGATTGGACATTAGCCTTTGCACTGAGCTACAGCACCAGTCTTTTTCTTTATTTTTGGTTTTCTGAGACAAGGTCTTGCTATGTAGTTCATGCCGGCCTCGGACGTGTGGAGATCCTCCTCCCTCAGCCTCCTAAAGTGATGGGATTACAGGACTATGCCACCATACTTGGCTTCATCCATGGCCTTTTAAAATTAGTTTGATACAAAGCCTTATTATATAGTTTAGGTTAGCCTTGAACTCACAGTAAAATGCTCCTGCCTCAGCCTCCCCAGTGTTGGGGCTATAGGTGTTCTAACACTTTCACAGTTACTTTAAAGCCTGGCCTTTTTAAATTTAAAAAGAAATTTATTTTGAGACAAGGTCTTGCTAAATTTCTAACCTACCCAGGCTGGGTTCCATACTGCAATTATCCTACAGTTTTCTGAGTAGCTGGGATTACAGGCAAGTGCCAGAATGCTGGCTTCCTTTATACTTCTTATCACTACCTTTTTTTTTTGTCTTTTTGAGAGAGGGTGTTGCTGTACAATTCAAGCTGGCTTTGACCTAATTTTCTAGTTCAGGCTGGTTTCAAACTTGCAACAATCCTTTTGCCTCAACCTTCCAAGTGTTGGGATTACTTCCCACATCTGGCTACTATCTATTGTTATATATCTATCTGTGCAATGGTTTTCTTTCTGTCACCCTCAACAGAATTTAAGTCACTGGGGCACAGACTTTGTCCATTGAGTTATGCCATCTTCCTGCATGGAAAACTGTATTTCAAGCCCTTAGTGAATGTTGTTGGAGTTATAGGAAGAATAATAATGTCCACGTTGCTGTCAAAAAAGCATACTCATAACTCATACTTGGGAGGCTGAGGCAGGAGGATTGCCATGAAGATGTAAAAGGACTGTCAGCCTCAGCAACAAGTTGAAGACCAAAACCTCAAAAAAAAAAAAAAAAAAAAAAAAAGAGCACACTTTCTATGCCAGGTGTGGTAGTCCACACTACGTAGTCTCAGCACTTGAACTGCCTAAGGCAAAATAATCACCTTGAGTCCAAGGCTGGCCTGGGCTACAAATTGATTTTAAGGCCAGCCTGAACTTCCTTTCTAGACCCTCTCTCAAAAACAAACAAACAAACCACGCTGTTATGCTTTGTGTCTGGATGTTCCCACCAAAGCCTCATGCAGTCGTGGGGGGGAGCTTTTTGGAGGCAGCTGGATCTAGTTTATGAGAAGGTTCATTGTCTAGTGCTGGGATTGGTGATGTGAGTGTTATACCCATGGGTAGTCTGCATATAAGGGTCCCCTTTCGTTCCTGTTGCTTTTAGCATCTGCCACCACCATGAACTGTTGCCCCTCTGCCACACCACCCTGCTTTGGCACCAGACGGTTACGGATTGAAACCTCCACGAACTATGAGCTACATAAACCTTTCCCTCTTTAATTCTGGGCACTGGATGTTTTGTCGCAGCAACAAAAGAAAGTTAACCAAGACATATCCCAAAACTACACCTTCTGAATGTGTTCTCAGGTATGCCCTGGGTTTCAGCCTTAGTGTAGAGCACAAGTGTAGAGCCCTACTACTGTATATGGGCATGTGTATGAGCATGCACACACAGTCATGTACAGGAAGAAAATAAAGACAGGAAGAAAGTTAAGTTTATAGAAGGTTAAATTCCTGGAAATTCAAGAAAATTCTGTATTTAGAGATAAGCTTTCTTCTACAAAGGCAAAAAAATTTTCAAATTGAGCAGTGTGTGGTAGGCACACTTATAATTCCAGCACTTTGAAGGTTGAGGCAGGAGGAGGATTGTTGCAAATTTGAGACCAGCGTGAACAACAAAATATGCTCAAGGCCAGCCTGAACAGCATAGCAAGACCTTGTCTCAAAAAGACAAAAAAAAAAAAAAAAAAAAAAAAAAAAAAAAAAAATCCTCAAGTTGAGAAGGAAGCAATGATCCATTACAAATTTTCTTCTTTGTATGGCTAGGAAGCTTTGGCTATACCTCCTGGTCCACATGCATGTTCTTTTGCATCTGGTGAAGCATGTGGAAAGTTAGGATGACCAAAAAACTGTTTAGGATTAACCAGAAAGTAAATACGGCACAGAAAGCACCCCCGTACTACCAACTGTTCACCAAAACTAAGGCAGGGATAATTCAGAGCAGTGGCTTCCAACCCAAATTACCTAAAGCAGGGATTGAACTCATGACCTCATGCTTGCCAGGCTGGCACTTATGCCACTGAGCTACATACCCTCATAAAGCAGTAGTTCTTAAAAGTATACTCCCTGGACCAGCACCATCAGCTTCATTTTTGAACTTGTTAGAAATCCAGATTCTCAGACCCACTCTAGATCTACCAGAAACGTAAATTCCAGGGCTGGGATGCAGGAATATCCCTTAACAAACTATTCAAATTACTGATGTATGCTAAAATTTAAGAATTACAGGAACTGGGGGCTGGGGATTTAGCTCAGCGGCATAAGTGCCTGCCTTGCAAGCAGGTAGTCGTGAGTTCGATCCCTGGTACCGATAAAAACGAAAAAGCCAAAAAAAAAAAAAAAAAAAAAAAGAATTACAGGAACTAAAGTATAGCGATTCTTGGGGCCTGAAGATCCTGATTTAGCAGGTCTAAAAAGGGGCACAAGGTTGGGGCTGGGGATTTAGCTCAGTGGCCTAAGCACCTGCCTTGCAAGCAGGCGGTTGTGAGTTCGATCCCTGGTACTGATAAAAATGAAAAAGACAAAAAATAAATAAATAAATAAAAAGGGGGCACAAGGTGATTTCAAAAGTTTCTGGGTTGATTTGGACTTGCAGTGAGATCTGAGAGCTACTAAACTTTTTTTTTTGTCTTTTTGAAACAGGGTTTCTATGCAGTTCAGGCTGGCCTTGAGCTCACTTTGTAGCCAAGGCTGGTCTTGTACTCACAAAATCCTCCTGCCTCAGCCTCCCCAGTTCTGGGATTACAGGTGTGAGCCACCATGCCTGGCTGAGCTATTAAACTTTAATACTTATTTTTTCTGGTCCCAGGAAAATGTCCTAAATTCTAAATCTACCTCCCATTATCCCTAAGTCATTAACTCACCACACAGAGCAATGATGTGGCTGCTATCTTCATGCACAAATTTCCTGGTGACAGCTTCCTCCATTATTTGCTTTACCTGTGGACAAATGGATAGCATGGTTACTTAACCATATTTAATTTTTTTCTGATCAAAGGACTCAGGAAGGCTGAGGGTGTAGCTCAGTTGTAGAATGTGTACTATTCACGTGTGAGGGCCTAGCCAAAAACCGAAAACCTCCAGGCAGGTGAACAGTCTGGTTCTGCACTGTTGCCTGGGTTTTAGACACTCACAGAGGTCACAAGTTTCAAAGGCAGGGGAGCAAACTTTCTTCAGCACAGCCTGCTGTAAGCCTTTTGGAGAGGAAACCAGGAAAAATGATGTCAAAACCCACCAACTAGTCAGTGCAGAGGTTCTAGGGTAGGAGGCAGTTTGCTCAGACGCACTCAGATGGAGAAGGACTTCTGGACAGAACCATGTCCTTTAGGGACACAGTTTCAGTAGACACTCCTGAAAAACAACCTGTCTCTTTCTCTCCCTCTTCTTAAGATTAGGGCTAGGCTCATCCATGCATTAGGGATACTTACCTCAAGCTCCATCTGGGTTCTAAAACCCTGGTGTTTTGGGTTACTTTCCAGATACAAAAGCTTCCAAATATCTTATAGAGTGAACAGTCACATCTTCCTTAACACTTAAGGGGTCTGGCGACATTGCTCAGTGTACTGCCTAGTATGTGTAAAGCCATGGATTCTAGCTCTTCACAGAAAAAAAAAAAAAAAAAAAGCAAAACCAAAAAACTTAAAAACTAAAAGTTATTTACTATTGTAGTATTTATTTATTTTAGTACTGGAGGTTGAACCTAGGGCCTTCGTGCTGAACTATATTCCCAGCCCTTTTCTGTTTTTTGAAACAGGGTCTCACTAAGTTATTTATGCTTAGTTTGAACTTATGATCTTTCAACTTCAGCTCCCCAGATTGTTGGGATTATAGGCATTTGCTACCATGCCTGGCTTACTTACTGTTTATTTTTACTATTCTATAAACATACAGGAAAGTTTATATAAAAATTTTACAGCTTGGTAACTTTTCACAAATGAAACATTTCCATAAACCATCATCTAGAGCAAGAAAAAGAATATGGAGCCAGCAATTCAAAGTGTCCCTGCTTCATTATGTTCCCCTCTGGTCACTACTCCTGCCCACTATCCTGCCCACTATCCTGACTACTAAAACCACTAGCTTTGTAGATTTTTATACCTTTTTAATAAATCGAGAAAAATTGTTTTTAAATTGAGTAATTTGAACTAGGTGTGGTACTGTGTACCTGTAATTCTAGCACTGGGAAGCTGAGGTGGGAAGGCTACTGAGTTCAAGGAAGCCTGAACTACATAATGAGACCCAGTCTCCAATCAATCAATCAATCATATATATTGTACTTAGCATGGTATTTGGTAAATGATTTGTTTTGCTCACCAGTGTGTGAGATCTGGTCACGTTGTGTACAGTTATCAACTGCCCGTTCCCACTGTGTGAACATACCACAAATGACTGGCATTTGAGTGGTTTCCAGTTTTGGGCTGTTATGAACATTACTGCTTTAAATATCCCAGACATATCTTTGATGAACATATATGGTAGCTTTTTAAAATTTATACTTCTAGTTAAGGAATTTCTAATGAATATATTCTGCTTTATGCCAAAATGCTCTCCAAGGTGGTTGTACTAATTTAAACTACCATCAGCAGAATATGAAGTTCCAGTTGCTTCCAACACTTAATCCAAGCACTGGGTGATGTCTTGGGAATATGCCAGGAGAGAGATACTAACTGTAAGTTAGAGACAGATTTCCTCAGTCCCAGTGTAAAATCTTACAGATAAACTCTGGGTATAGCTAGTCTTTGCCATTCTTTGGACAGGTTACAGGCCCTGGCTCCCAGAGCTCCTCACTCAGCACTGTACAGTTTGGAGAGTGGTACAGCATGCAAGCCCTGGTGAGGGAGGAGTGGGAGGAAGAAAGAGGAGAGCAGATGGGCTGGAAAAGTTCATGGTTAGTGGTTAGGCAAACAGGGGTCAGATCAGATCGATTCTTGTACTCTAAACTGTTAAAAGCTTCCTAGATTACTCCCCAAGCAGTGTTTGTGTTAAAATGGCATAATGTCACAACTAAAAATCTATAGACATCTAAAGCAGGCTGGTGGGGCATGTTTTGGGGGATTAGGAAGGTTCACAGGTGCTCCAAAAATTACATTAGCGGTCCTTTGTAAAAGGTCAGTTTTGCCTACAATCCCCCCCTTCCCCCCATCTTTTTATGGTACCAGGAATGCAATTCAGGACCTTGTGCTTGCCAGGCAGGTGCTGCACAGCTGAGCTATATCCCCTGCCCACTCTATCTTTTTTTGTAGTACCAGGAACTGAATCCACAGTGTTCACACTGAACTACATTCCCAGCCCTTTTGAGACATGATCTAGATAAACTCCCCAGGTTAGCATTGATCTTGTGAGACTTTGGCCTCAACCTGCTGAGCAGCTGGAATTACAGGCATGTGCCACCAGATTCAAAGCCTGGTATCTCTGTTTTTGGTGTTTTGTTTTGTTTTGAGACAGGGTCTTTATATGCGGTTCAGACTGACTTTGAACTCAGTTTGTAGCCCAGGCTGGTCTGGAACTCAAGTGATCCTTTTGCCTCAGCCTTTCAGAATTCAGAGAGCTGGGATTACAGGCTTGCACCTTCACAGCTGGCTGTTACCTCTCTCTCTCTCTCTGTCTTTTTCTTTTTTATCAGTATGGGGGATGGAACTCATGACCACACACTTGCAAAGCCCCAGCTTCTATTACCTCTTCTTGTAGGAAAGAATGTTTTCTTGTAAACCAAGCATTGAAAGGGAAATGGAAATACATGTAGTTCAGAGCAGGTCAACCTTTGTCAGAAAGATACACAGTTGTGGAATACTATAGACATTTCTCTCTTTTTTTTTTAATAACCATTCTTGGAATGATACAATCTTTCTAGTACTGGTAAAAAAGAAATCAGTTTTCAAAAATGTTTCCCTGTATTCCTAATCAACCACTAAACTAGAGCATACCAATAAGTCTCAGAACGTCTGACTGTAGTTTTCAACTACTTTTCTGTTTTTGTTTATACCCTTACTGAAAGTCTCTATCACTTGACTGCTTTCTTTTTGAAGATAATCACCAGATTTCCCCCCCCCCTTGGAGAAGTCAAAGGCTGAGGGTTAAATGCTGATTTGATATAGCTCTGGTTTCAGAAACCTTCCCACTCCTGGGAGGCTGTGGCAGAAAATGGTAAATTTAAGCCTAGCCTGGGCAATTTAGTGAAACTGTCTCAAAATTTAAAGGGGGTGGGGGCTGGGCTGGGTTCTATCCCTAGTACCACAAAAACCAAAATAAAACCCCTCCTTGGTCACTTCACAGCAAAACTTCAGTTAAGCATCTCATGCAAGCTGGAAAGGGGATGGCTTTAACTGTGTCTCTGCCACAGAGAGGGAAGAGAACAAATGTTAGGGAATAAATGTTAGGGCAAAGCAGCCAGGATTTTCCTAGAATTTTCCAAACTTTATAAGAACCCAAAGCCTAGGTTCTTATAAAATCTTTCAGGATTAGAGCTACTCTTATCCTGAAACTCTAGGAAGGGTAAAGGACTCATCAAATTTTTAATATATCCCTATTTTTTTTTTAAAGGACTGGAGATCGCCCGTGGGTCTAGAACCACCGGACCAATCGGCCCGGGCGGTTGGGAAGCCAGACACGAAGGAACCGCTGGGCTAAAGCCAGCCCCTATATATCCCTATTACAAAACGATGAAGAAATCAAGACTCAGGTTAGGGGACAAGCACGGTGGCACCTGCCTGTGATCCTTGCACTTGGGAAGCTGGAAGCAGAAGGATCACTGGACATAGTGAATTCAAGGCCAGCTTGCACTACAAAGTGAGAGCTTATTTAAAAAAAAAAAAAAATGACCCGAGGTTAAGTAACTCAATCCTTAATCCAGACTATTCTAAAATTCATGCTTTCCCACCAGACCTCATAATTTCCAGCACCAGCAAATTGATTTATCATACAGGCACTGAGTAACCACAGTATGGTAGGCACTGGCCACAGCATACTGGACAAAACGGGCGTGTTTCCTTCCCTCATAAAGTGCACACATCTAGCAGACTAAGCCAAAGAAGCAAGTTGGGGAAAGAAACCCAATTCAATTCATCTAATATTCGAGTAGAGTTCTCATATGCCGGTGAATCATTCATTCAGGGACCCCCTCCCCCGCACTGAAACTGAAATGGACCTATAAGCAGGGTCAAGGTTGGGGGGGGGGGTCAGTAAAGAGGACTTTTCTCTCTGAGAAGTCCTCTGAGCTTTCCTCGGAAAGAAAAATATCCAAGTCTTAAAAAACCATTCCCGCCCCCACTCCGTTCCAGGGTAAGCAGGTGGGCGTGGAGGGAGAAACAGGTGTGCGGTGAAGCCTCCACAGCCACGACTCAGTTGCCCGAGGGATACCGGAGAGGGGCGAAGGACTCCGGGGAGCTGAGCTCCCAAATCTCCCGCTTAGGACTCCACTAGACCTGCGAGGGGCCCGCTCCCTCCCGAAGCGGCTGTAGCAAAGAATGGACAACCTTGGTTCTCCAGAAATCGCCCCCCCCCCCCGCGCGCCATCTCGGTCTCCAAGTGCAGCTGCCGTCACAGGGCGGGGAGTAGTGGGACAGCGAAGCAAACGTGCCCGGGAGCACCACCCTGACCCTTGGGATCGAGGGGCGCTGCCCCCATCAAAGAGAGGTGCTAGAGCGGCAGCCAGCCCAGTACTCCGCCCCCGCCCCGCCCCGCCCGAACCCAGGCCGGGGGCGTCTGCACCTGAGGTGGAGCGCACTTTCAGCTCCCCAGCCCCCATTCAACCAAGAGGTGGAGGGCGAGCCTCAAGGTCCCCGCTCCGATTTTACCTCCTTTTTCACGTTCCACAGCAGTTTCTCTTTGACTGCGTCCTCGGCGTTGCCCATAGTGTGGCGGGTGGCGGGGAGGCCGCGCCACGCGGCCCCTCAAGCCCCCAGTGCGGCCTCGCCGCCTCCGCGCCTCTAGGCTCAGCGATCTAAGCGCAAGGCGTAGCCCCCGCCCGCCGCGCTTCCCGCCTGCAGCCGCCGCCGCCGCAGCCACTGCCCCGTGCTCGCCTCCGCAGCCATCTTCCGAGTCCTACACAGACGTCAAGCAGCAGGCCCGGCCCCTTCCCACAGCCGGAGGGGGGGCTGCGCACTGCGACGGGGGGAGTAGAGGCAGAGGGAGGGTGCTGGGCGCGCCCAGGGGCAGCTTACTCGGGCGCGCGCCTCAGGGGCCGCTGTCAAGGCAACGCTGTCAAGGCTCCTGCCCCTGGACGCGAACCTGCATTGTGAGCGGTGGTAGCTAATCCAGCGCAGCGCCCCGCTGAGCGGCTCTCTACTCCGCTAGATGCTAACTTGTCAACTCGCTCGCCCGACGGGAGGGAGAGCAAGGGATTGGAATGCCGGGACCCCGACACTAGGTCCCCAGAGCTCGAATCTGTCTACGAAAAGCCAGCGTTCTCTGGTTCCATTGCTCCTCTGGATCTCCCGACCAGCTTTCGGCCTCGGTTGCAAACTGTATGGGAAAAGATGTGAGGCACAGCTCCAGGTTCTAGAGAACCGGAGCCCCAGGGCCAGAAGGTCACAACCACTCTCCTTCCCCCTTTGGAATCGCTACGTCCCTTGCACCTATGTGAGGGCAGATTGGAATAACCGGAACCACGGGATCTTATGCAGAGCTGGTGAGGGTGAGACAAGCGCGTTCTGCCTTAGAACTTAAAAGGCATGGATGGAACCAAAAGGTTGCTCAGTGATAACACTTGCTGTTGCAAACTAAAGAGCAGCATTCTCTAGTCTATAGCTAAGAGCAGGGGCTGGGGCCTCTGCCACGAATGGGGTATATTCCATTCGCTATTTTCCTACGTGATGGAACTTTACAGTACTAAACATGAGAATATAAGTGGGCAAAATAGTCTTCCTGGACTGAGAGCCCAAGTTCCCAAGAGTCCACATTCTCTGTTTTAAAGCCTCCTAACTACAGGCTGTGGCAAAAATTCCCGCGGCAGTACTGCTGGGACTCCAAAGCCGTGAACTCTCAGGCTGGAGGTAAACACCTCGCGAGACTGTGCGTGAGCCCCGCCCCCTCCGAGGGACCGGAAGCGCTCGGCTTGGTCCGGAAGTACTGCTGACTTACCGCACGTGAGCGGTAGCATGGCAGCCCACCGGTCTGGCCCGCTTAAGCAACATAATAAAGCTCATAAAGGCGGGCGGCATCGGGGTCGAGGATCCGCACAGCGGGACGGCAAGGGTGAGGTGACAGGGTAGAAAGGGTTGTTAGTTAACTGCTTCAGCCAGGCCTCGATTGGGCTACAGTCTCTGGCTTGGGACCCGCAAGAAAGGCCAGTTGTTAGGGCCGAAAAAGGGTTCCCCTTTGTTGGGTTTCTCTTATCGAATATTACAGTCCTTCCTAATCGCTCCCTCAGGCCGTGTAGGACTGAAAGTCCTGTGCAAGAAGGTGAGAAGAGAGCTCAGCAGAGTCGACCAGAGACATCGAGCCAGCCAGCTGCGAAAGCAGAAAAAAGAGGCGGTGAGAGGAGTTCGGGAGGTGGTGTGGCTTCTCTCCCTTTCTAGGTGGATACTTGAACTCGGGAAACAACCCTGGAAGGGGCTGAAGACGGAGAACAGCGCCAGAGGCACACGTCGGCCCTCCAGGTCTAAACTCTGGCTAGAGCGTTCTTTGCTTCAGTCCATGCTTCTGCCACTTCCTACCTCCGACTTACATGCGGCCTTTAATCAGCAAAGTGCTGTTTAGAAGTGAGTGCATTGGGGGCTGGGGATTTAGCTCAGCGGCAGAAGCGCCTGCCTTGCAAGCAGGCAGTCGTGAGTTCAATCCCTGGTACCGATAAAAAGGAAAAAGACAGAAGTGAGTGCATCTGTTCTGTTGGAAATATAATACTAGAGCGAATTACAGAGATTTTTCTGATCCTTTTCTATCCACAGGTTCTGGCAGAGAAGAGACAGCTAGGCAGCAAAGATGGGGCTCCTCACCAGGTGCTGGTGGTGCCTTTGCATAACAGAATTTCTTTGCTTGAAGCCCTTCACCTGCTTCAGGATAGGAACGTGGGAACAGTGCACGTGCAGGAATGGGAGAGAACCCATCGTTTTATGCTGCTGTGCCCCCAATTGAAACATCGATGGTTTTTTACATCTGCAAAGCCAGGTTAGTGAATACAGTATTTCTCCAACCTTATGTTTGAGTACCAGTAATATTTCCTGAGTATAGTATGTTTGTGCCAATCACTACTTCTTATAGTATCTTCTATTTCTAGGGGATCTGCACACTGTATTAGACATGGCTAAAGTGGCTGATACCATCCTGTTCCTCCTTGATCCATTAGAAGGCTGGGACAGCACTGGGGATTACTGCCTTTCCTGCCTCTTTGCTCAGGGCCTTCCTACCCATAGTAAGTGAGTTGGGATATTGGAAGCCAGGGAAGAAAGTGAATTAGCATTTGTTGTGCACTTGTCATTTTCTAGGCACTATGTCTGGCATCTGACTCAGAATAAAACTGATGAGTTGTATTTAGTTGGTGTTGGAATGTACATGTACAAATTAAACTTAATCATTTAATTACAAATTATCAATCAAGGTACTTTTTTATTTCTGGGATGTCCATTAACCAGAACAAGAAAGATATGAAGTTTGGTTTCAGTGAAACCTCTTTAAGGTACCTAGGTGTTAGGTTTCTAGAGAACTCTAGGATCCCAGAACTGTTAGGTGTGTGTTAGTTTGTGAACTACAGCAAGATTTTCATGTAATGAAGCCTTTCTTCTTTTGCTTACAGCACTTGCTGTCCAAGGGGTTTCTTGCCTCCCACCGAAGAAGCAGGTAGATTCCAGAAAGAAGCTAAGTAAAGTAGTGGAGAAGCGCTTTCCTGATGATAAACTTTTTCTGTTAGACACTCAGCAAGAGGCACAGTTGCTGCTTAGACAGTTGGCTAACCAAAAACAAAGACATCTTGCTTTTCGAGATCGTCGGGCCTACTTGTTTGCACATGCTGCTGATTTTGTGCCTGGTGAACAGAATAAATTGGTGGGCACCTTGAAAATTTCAGGCTATGTTCGTGGGCAGAATTTGAATGTAAATAGCTTGCTGCATATTGTTGGACATGGTGATTTTCAGATGAAACAGATTGATGCCCCTATGGACCCTTTCCCTTTAAATCCTAGAGTGATTAAATCTCTGAAGGATCCAGGCATGGTGATGGAGGTAAGATTAATGTTTTGTTTTGAGATACACTCTTGCTATGTTGTCCAGGCTGGTCTTGAATTTCTGGGCCTACGTATTTGTCTCATATCTCATTCTTTTCATATAGCTGGGACTACAGGTGCATACCACCTTGCAATTCAGAATTGATGTTTTTTGTTGTTTTTGAGATGATACCATTATATAGTCCAGAGAGGTCTCCAATTTGTAATCCCAGCTCAGCCTCTTAAGTGCTAGGATTGCAGGGGTTAGTGGATCATGTGGTACTTTATGTTGACTTTTGGGAAGGATACTCAGGATTGAACCCAAAAGTATGTACATGTTTAGGGCCTAGCAGCAGCTCATCACACTTTCCCAACACATGCAAGGCCCGGATTTGATCCCCAGTGCTGCTTTTAAAAAAGAATAAAAAAATCATGTAGAGTCATAAGAAGGTTGGTGTAGGATGCAATGTTATTTTTTGGCAGTACTACAAATTGGAACCAGGGTTTCTGCACTGTTAATTCCTAGTCCCACCTCAGTTTTACTTGCTTAATTCTTGAGACAGGGTCTCACTAAGTTGTCCATGCTGGGCTTGAACTTGTGATCCTTTTGCCTCAGATTCTCAAGAGTGCAGGAACTGAAGGTATATACCACCAAGCCCAGTGAGATAGAAATTTAAATTCAGTGAAAGTAGTCTGTGCACTTTGAAGAAACCACTAGTTCAAAATAAGGCAGTAGTCAGTTACAAGTATATTAATAAATTATATTTACTCACCATAACTGGCTCTGAGTTTATAGAAGAAACACAAATGTGGTTACTTTTGTCAAGGAACTTACTTAAATCAAAAACATGGCAAGCACCAGTGTCTTGGTTATTTTTCTCTGGTTGCTGACACAAAAGATTTGACACCCAAAGTTAAAGGACACAGTTTGTAGGATAGCACATGGCAGAGGGGCAACTCTTCATGATGGCAGAAGAGCAAAAGCAACAAGGTGGAGCTTACGTTGTATGTGGGCTACCCGCCCTAAGGTGCATGTAGCACTCATGCCCTTAACCAGACTATGACAGATCAAGTGGTGGAATGATTTATCGTACACCTTTAATCCCAGCAGCATGCACTAGATTCAGCCACCTCTGAAAAAGCCCCACATGAGGCTTTGGGGAACATCTAGACAAACTATAACAACCTGTGAAATAAAGGTTAAGATAGGCCATGGTTAAAGTACAGACTTGCTGTGGAAATGGAGAAAGTTCTATAGTGGCGATTAGAGTTAAGTCTGGTGCTGAGAAGGATGAGTTAGGATTTATGAGTTGAGCAAAAGTGAAAGTGGATGTTTAAAGATTGAGATAATATGAAATCTGGCACAGTGATGTAGGAATTTCTTAGAATTTTGAAGAAAGCAGCTTATGAGGAGAAATACAATAAGCAGATTGTGAAAGGCCTCAAGAGCCAAGCAGGGGTACAGAGTTAAAATGTTAAGAACTGGCCATTTGCAAAATTTTAACAGGTTTTGACTATTTTATGCATCTATATGATGACAGATATTTCTGGATGTTTCTGGTTGCTGTGTTAGATTTTTGGTTAATACTTGACTGGCTAATACCTCCTCTGGTTTTCAGGTTTGTACTACAGATGCTGTAGCTGATATGGAAGACCTTAAGGTTCTAATGAAGGCAGACCCTAGCAGACAGGAGTCTTTGCAAACAGAGGTTATCCCAGATCCGATGGATGGGGAGCAAACCTGGCCTACTGAAGAGGAGCTGAGTGAGGCAAAGGGTTGGTAGTGACAAATTTGTTACTCATTTGACCTGAAATTGGAGTTTTCATCTGGCTGTTCATAGCTGTTTGCACACATAGAGGAGGTCATGAGTCTCCTTTATCAAATGCTGTATGATTACACTAAGCAAACACAGGACACAGCTTTATTTCTCAAATATCTGTCACTGTTTTATAGTGAACAAATAAACAACTTCAGCTCCATTGCAACATTTATTTAAATGTGCATTGCTACTTATGAGACAGCTAAATTAAATTGGGGAGTATTGTGTCCTGTTTATGACATCTGCTACTTTCCTATGTTGGCAGCAATTTCTAGTAACTTGCTAGGAGAGAAAACTGAGTGATGGGAGTAAGGAGATACAAAACTTACTTATTTGTGCTTTTATAGACTTGTTGAAGGAAAGTTCCAAGGTGGTAAAGAAGGTTCCCAAAGGAACGTCCAGTTACCAAGCTGAATGGATTTTGGATGAGGGTGGTGAAAGTGATGGGGAAGGAGAGGACTATGATGATATAAAACATGAGGATTTTATGGAAGAGGACTCTCAGGTAAGGCCCTTAGGCTACTTTCTTTTTTTTTTTTTTTTTTTTAGGCCACTTTCATATATAGCTCTAAACAGAAGACAAAATGCAATCCTTACCTTTATTTTTTTTGTTGTTGTTGTTGTCTTGGGGATTAAAGCCAGGTCCTTCTTGCTGAGCTGCTTCCCCAGACCTTTTTCAATTTTTATTTAGACAGGGTCTCACTGAGTTGCTAAATTGCCCAGGTTAGACTCAAATTCAAAGTCTTGTCTTTTCTTCTTTTTTTTTTTTTTTTTGGTACCAGGGATCAAATTTACAACCATCTGCTTGCAAGGCATGCGCTTATGCCGCTGAGCCAAATCCCCAGCTTCTCTTTTCTGAAATGGGGATTGAACTCACAACCTTGCACTTGCCAGCCAAGTACTTGCACTGCTGAACCAAATATCCTAGCCTCAGCCTCCCATGAGTGCTAAGATTATAGGCATAAACCATCATGCAGTCCTGACCTTTAAAGATATATCTGGTCAGCTTCTTAGGAATGACTATTGTTACTAGGGGAAAAGTTTTGTTTTGATATCTGGAGATAGGATCTCACTGTATAATGTAGCTTGACCTCAGATTTGGGGCAGTCTTCTTGCTTCAGCCTCTCAAGTGCTGGAATTACAGGCATGCACCATCAATCATGCCTAGCTAAGAGTTTTATTGTATGACTTTTCATTAGAATTTATATTGGTTGGGACTGGATGTTTAGTAAAATTATTTTATTCTTAGCTTAATGGTCTTTAGGGTAGAGATAGGTTGTTTTATTTCTGAGGTAATTACAGTATTGTCCATTGTTTTACAGTATGAGAGTAGTGAAGAAGAAGAAGTGGAGGAATGTGAAACTATGACAATAGGGGAGTCTGTGCATGATGATTTGTATGATGAAAAAATGGATGAGGAGGCTGAGGAAAAAATGTTGGAGAAATATAAACAAGAAAGAATGGAAGAGATGTTTCCAGATGAAATAGACACACCTCGTGATGTGCCTGCTAGAATTCGGTTAGTCAACTAGTTTAAATTCAAACAAGCTTTTATTTAAAATTTATATAAGTCAGAACTATGTCAAGGTGATAGAAAAGAAAACACATTGTCCTTGCTCCTGAAGGCTAACATTCTACATGGGAAGGTGACGTGCCTTATATGTACCATGCTCTAGACTGCAGTATAGACTAATGTTATAGGACTGTAATGAAGGAGAACTACTAGGGTTCATTTAGCAAATACTTCCTACAGGAGCTAATATTCAGTTAAATGTAATGTTTGAAGACTTTTGGGGAATTTTAGTATAAAAGCAAAAATAAAAGTATGAAGATGTAGATGATTGTGTTTGCTCTGAAAGAGAATCTGAGTAAAGCCAGAGAAGTTAAACCATATATATATATATATATATATATATATATATATATATGGTTTATTAGAGTGGTAAAACTATTAACAAGACTCTTGTTTGTTATGTTAAAGAGCAATTCCTTGATACATGAGGGAGCCACTGTAATTTTGTCTTTAATTAGTGCAACACTTTAGTATGGTTGTGAAATAACTTGTTAAAAGCTGTTTTAGTATGTGATCTTGATTTAAGATTTTAGGGTATTTTGAGATAATGACTAGAGTTCTTTTAAGCTACGGTAGTAGTTTAGAGGTGGTATGAGCCTTGCATAGCACCATATAAACTCTTAGTTTCTTTAAAATCTCCTGTATCTTTTTATTTTATTTTATTTAAGAGGAAAAAGAGAAAAACACAAAACAAAACAAAACAAAGCAGTGTAAGATTACACATAATACAGAACTACAAAAAAAAAAAAACATAACAGTAAGAAATCACCTGTTAATAGATTACATATTATCATCTTGGAAATAGTTGCTCAAATCACAGTATCAAAGAATACAAAGTAGACATTCAAACAGAGAGACTGCAAACAGCTGTGTTCAATGATCCAAAAACATTAATATAGTCAGCTATTTAACACCCCTAAACATACTTGCTGTTATATCCGTTAGAGCTCTTTTTTTTTTTTTTTCCTCCCTCTCTTTTTTACAACAAAATCTCCTGTATCTTAGATTTCAGAAATACAGAGGCCTCAAGAGCTTTCGGACATCTCCATGGGATCCTAAGGAAAACCTTCCTCGAGATTATGCTCGTATCTTTCAGTTTCAGAACTTTGCTAATACTAGGAAATGCATCTTTAAAGAGATTGAGGAAAAAGAGGCTGAAGGGGCTGAGGTATTTGCCTTTATTTATCCATCCTATAATTGGTTACCACATCACTGCGCTTTACTCTTCTTGGCATGAATGCTTAGTTTTGTATTGTTCATAATTAAATTTGGGGAACCACTAAGTCATAGATAAAAGTGATACTATGAACAAAGGGGCATCAGAGCTGTAAACTGAAGAAACTAAGGTATCTGTGTGAAGCAATCTTGAAGAGTCAGGCTGATTTTAGGGTAGTTTGAGAAACTTAATGGATTTGGAGAAATGTTTCATCATTATTAGACGTTAGGGGAATACTGATTGTTTTCTATGTCTGGCAGGTTGGCTGGTATGTCACACTTCATGTCTCTGAAGTCCCTGTCTCAGTGGTTGAGGACTTCAGGCGAGGAGCACCCTTGATTGCATTTTCTTTGCTACTTCATGAACAGAAGGTAAATCAGGTGTTGTGGGAATGAGGAGTTAAGAAACTTTCCAATCCCTTCATGACATTTGATCACTGGGATGCAGAATGTGCCATTATGATCAAAGAACAAAAGAGGAGTCAATGATGGTTATAACCCACAATGTCTGAACCTATCTGAAGCATCTTTGTGATGTAGTCATTCTGTCATTCTGAGACTTCTTTAAGATGATTTGAAGGCTGATGATTTTATGGCAGGTGTTGACCTTTTTCATGTTAGATGCAGGAAGGTAAGCCAATTTAAAAGAGTTCATGAAAACTCTGATGAACTGATGTTCAACCCTAAGGATAGTTGTTGCTAGAGGATAAATATGTATCCTATCATTTACCATCTGCTATTAATTATCATTGTCAGATCTGTTTATCTTACTTCAGGTTAGGTTACTGTATTCCTACTTCAGGTTAGGTTATTGTATTCCTAGACTATAAATTTTTTTCTTATTTTGTCCTCAGATGTCAGTATTGAACATGGTGGTGAGCCGGAACCCTGGAAACACTGAACCCGTGAAAGCCAAAGAGGAACTGATTTTCCATTGTGGATTCAGACGTTTCCGAGCCTCACCTTTATTCTCTCAGCACACTGCAGGTTAGAAGAGGGGAAGTGTCTCGGTTCTGGTCCATTTTAATATCTTTTAGGAAACTGACTATTTGGGAAGTGCGTGGGAAAGTGCAGAATACACAGTTGAGTACTCTGACTTAGGAGCCAGTGATGTTTTTATTCATAATGTCTGAACCTATCTGAAGCATCGCCATGATGCAACATCTGTTACTGAGGCTTCTTTGGCATGAGTATTTGTTCAGTAGGTTTTGAATCAGAGTCAGCAGCTTTATGAAAAAGAATGTGTCACCGTGTGGGAAGTTGGTTTCTAGTGTGCCAGTGCCATTGTGAAGTAATAGAGGCAGGGTGTGGCCCAGAATTAGGTAAAGTGTGAATTTCAAGGTGTTGCGACTAGATGAGAATTTGGAAAGGCATAGCCAGGGACATTTGTGTGGCACAAATGATTGTGCTCCTACATATTAGGAGTAGCAAGATATGTTGCCCACTAATTCAGTAGCCTTTGAAGATAACCTTAGCTTTTTCAGCCCTTAGCAATGGTAGAAAAGATGAAAACAAATTGATGGTGCTCTGGAAAAGTTGTATTATCTGGCTCTTTCCAATAAATGTTTTCCAGTCCCTGCTCAAGATTAAGGGCTGATGATTTAGCAGAGGGAGTCTCAAAGCACTGATTTTCAAATGAGGTAGGAGTGATAGGCAGAATCACCTGGAGAACTTTTTGAAACCCAAGTATAGTTTGGTCCCCAAGATATCTGTCCCTAGTTGAAAAATGACAGGACTGAGTTACATTTTTTTTAGTAGTACTGAGACAGGAAAAATTACTAAGAATTAGTGGGGCAAAGAGCCCAGGCTGCTTTCAGTTTGAGTTGCAGTTTGGCATTTGGGCTGGAGGTATAGCTGAGTGCTTGGCTAGCATGTGTGAGGCCCTGGGTTCAATCACCAATACTGGGGGAAAAAAGTGCTGTGATAAAGTTTTTCCTTATGGTTTCTCACAATGTTTTTGGTTTAACCTTTATCATGGCAGCGGATAAACACAAATTTCAGAGGTTTCTGACTGCTGATGCAGCCTTGGTGGCAACAGTATATGCACCAATTACTTTTCCTCCTGCATCTGTGCTTCTTTTCAAGCAGAAAAGCAACGGTGAGTTGAGTTCATAGGAGTGAATAGCCTTACCTGTCCTTAATATGATTATTATATCTTTGTATTTTGATTTGGAGCCAAACAGTATAGAAAAAGTAATTATTTTCAGTCTTGGCCTCCCAGTGGTTATAAGTCAGGGATGATAAACTTTGTTTTCTGCTGTTTGCAACTCTTAGCTAATCAGTAGAGGTTGTTTAGAGTGCTATATTTAGGATAGGTTTGAGCACAGACTCAGTAGGAATATCATTTAGTGAACTTTGCCAGTGGGCAAAGTGGGGGGATCATAGTGCATATTAATTCTAAGATTTCTCCAAGAAAATCTTACCTATGAACTATCTTTAAATGGATGGACTAGATAATTACATGAGACTGTAGACCCTGAATAACTTTTCCTTTCCCCTTTAGGAATGCACAGCCTTGTTGCTACAGGACATCTGTTGTCAGTGGATCCAGACAGAATGGTCATCAAGAGAGTTGTTCTGAGTGGTCATCCCTTCAAAATTTTTACTAAGATGGCAGTAGTGCGATACATGTTCTTCAATAGAGGTAGGTAGGTATGAAGGAGGATGGGATCTGATTGCCTTTTTGTGATGTGATGGTTGGGCTTACATTTATGAGTATATTTATCTTGGTCTTCTCTGTGTTTTAAGAGGATGTATTATGGTTTAAACCGGTGGAACTGAGGACAAAGTGGGGCCGCAGGGGACACATCAAAGAGCCTTTAGGTAAGGGAATTTGGGACCTTACCTAGATTTCTCCACTTCTACCAAAGAAGCATTGGGTTTGAAGTTCACTGTTTTAAATTTTCTCTTTTTTTCCCCCCTGTTGGGGGGGAAAAGCAAATATGCTCAATCACTGAGTTATACCCCTAATCCTTTTTATTTTTAATGAACTAATTATAAGTAAAACAAAAAATAAACAAGTTTTTTTTTTTTTTTTGATAAATGGAAAGGGGAGGGGGCCAAGAGATGGAGGGAGGTGAGGGGAGGTGGTTAAAAGTTAAGATGCATGTGCTAGCTCCACATGAAGAATGTGATCATTATGTACTACAACAAGTTGTAATTAAAAAAACTGGAAAAAGATTTTAAAAAATGGATTGTGTGGTATTAAGGATCAACTCCAGGGCCTTTGTATTGAATTATATTTCCAGCCCTCTTTTGGTTTTTTATTTTGGGATAAGGAATTGCTAAGTTATTTGCCTGGGTTTGAACTTGTGATTATACTGTGTTAGGCTCTAAAGTTGCTGGCATGTTCAGGCCAGCCTTAAACTCACTGTGTAGTTCAGGCTGACCTTGAACTTGAGCAAGATCCTCTTGCCTCAGCTTCCTGAGTGCTGGAATTTTACATGTGTACCACCATACCCAACTAACGTGCTGTTTTCTTTCTAGGTACCCATGGCCACATGAAGTGTACTTTTGATGGGAAGCTAAAATCTCAGGACACAGTACTGATGAACCTCTATAAACGTGTTTTCCCCAAATGGACTTATGATCCATATGTATCAGAACCAGTCCCATGGGTGAAAAGTAAGATTTCTTCAACAGTGCCTGAAGTGGACATGGAATAATGGATTCTACCTTACTGATGCCAGTTAGCACTTCCAGGATGGGAGCCTATAATTTGTGGTGGGGCAGTTTGTGGTTTCTGCTTTAGCCTGTCATTTGGTGCCCTATTTTTGGCCTAACAAATGTCACAGTTAAGTATGGAAGTTATTCTACTGCAACTTTATTAAATCTCACTGAAATACATTCTCCATTAGGATTTTGAAAACTAAGAGAATATGGAAAACAATAATTTCACGTATGTAAAGATAATCACATCTCTTTGTTTTACACAGATGAATGGCTAATAAGGACCTGGCCTCTCAGCTGGCTTCACCCAAGTTAGGGAGGTTAAGTCTACATTTCCACCACTTAGCACAATACAAACATTCTTTACTTCTGGAGAAACTGTTTGAAAGTTGTGAGACAGCACAGCGGCTACTCCAACACCAGCTGTAGGTTCAATGAGCAGTTTCATCCTCTCCCACACAAGCTGGGTTGCATACTGTTGGCAGAGGAGGAAGTGCAGTTAGGTGAGCTATGAGAAGGGCAAAGTCCAGAAGGTTCAGTTCTAAAGGACCAAAAAGGATGTATACTCAGTTTGACTTTTCATGTTGCAGTGTGTGTATGCTTAGCAATAAAGCACGCACACAGCTTTCATTCCTAATATTTTCAAGATGTTTTTCAGTACATGCAGGGTACTCCTATGTTACATTCCCCCCCCCCCCCCAATCAGGGATTGAACTCACGACCATGCGCTTGCAAGGCAGGTACTTATGCCGCTGAGCTAAATCCCCAGCCCCTCCCATATGTTATGAGGTCACCAACTTGGAAGGTCCCATAGATTAGTTCCTACTCTTAACAGAAGGTTCTTTATTGCCTTAGTGACAGCACTATTATTATTTCCTGTTGGAGCCTTACCTTAATTTCATCCTCTGTAACAGTGAAGACATCATCCACAAGATCCCTTATGATAGGCCAGGTGTTTGTGCCAATGCTGGATTTGACACCATCTGCTACAGTTTCTGGAGGATAAGTATTGGGGGTCAATTCCCCTTTGAGTTTGGACTGGTAGCAGTCATCTGCATTTAAGGGTTCAGCAGCATATACCTTCACACTAGGTTTCAGAGCCTAAGAAGAGGAATATTAGACACTTTGTAACTGTCCTTAGCATTGTGTGCATGCTGACATTGGCTTACTAGGTTATACATTTCTACCTAAGTCTTCTGTTTGACAAATGTAACAGAAACATGACCTTCAAGCATTTTATAAAATAAGTTGTATGTATCACAACTGGTTCTGGTAGTTCGGGAAGTGTAGTCCCTGTTGTGCATAATAGTTTGGTGAAAGGGATTCAGGGGACCGACTGAAGGTGTGTCATTCAATGTAACAACATTGTACTGTAAAATCATAGGTGAAGAACAGCGTAGTGAAGTACAAGAAGGGCTTGGTGTCTCAGGTTCCAAGATTTGTTGGGAAAGAATGGTGGTTTGGGGGATGTTTCCACGGTGCAGTATGATGTAAGTAAATCCTCCATGCCAAACGCAAGAAGCCTTAGCATCAGAAGCTATTTTCTCACCTTAACTGTAATTGCTATTCCAGCAACCATTCCTCCTCCCCCTACAGGTACCACCAGTGCATCCACCAAGGGAACCTTTAGTAAAAATATAAACAGGCCAATTAATAAAAAGTTTAGTATCAACACATGAAATAACTTGAGTCTATAATCAAATAGTTTTACTAATAGCTAAAATACGGAACTAATTAGGCTGTTTTACCTGGTTCAGCACTTCCAGAGCAATGGTTCCTTGTCCAGCTATCACTGCAGGCTCTTGGTTAGGATGTACCAGGATGCCTTCTGTTTCTTCCATAATTCTTTTTGTAACCTTTTCTCTAGACTGAAAAAATACAGTAACTTGATTTGCATCTAGTAGTTTTCAGAAGGTTTGGTTTAGTCCCTTATCAGTTTATTGACCATTTTGTTTTTTTGTCAGACTTGTTTAGTCACTGTGGCTAGATAAGGAAGTGAACAAAATATATCCTGTTACGCAGTGTTATCTTCTTAAAGGTGGGATATAAGTTAATGTGTGGTATATGTCTTAAGTACTGTAGAGAAAACTAAATGAAGGTAGTACAGAGGCTGACCAAGAAGGGCCTCTTGTAAATTGCCAGATTACAGATATAGTTACTGTGAGTCTGCAGAATATTCCAAGGATGTGGTAATAGCAAATACCAAGATTGTAAGGTAGGAGTGATTGACCTTTGTGAAGAGCTGGTATTGTGATTGGCATGGTGTGTTTGGGGATGGTAACTGTTAGATGAAATCAGAAAGATAGAAAATTAGTTCATTTAGGCTTTAGGTAATGCAAGAACTTTAGTTGTCTGGGAAGTGCATCTTAGTGGGAAGAATATACTCAGCATGAGCAAGGTCCTCGGTTTAGTCTCCTCAGCATCAAACTAAACAAACACCTTCAAGTTTTGAGTGTGGTAGCACAGCCCTATAATCTCAGCACTCATGAGATTGAGGCAGCACTGTGAATTTTGAGGCCAGCCTGGGCTACATAGCAGGATCTTATCTCAAAAAAAAAAAAAAAAAAAAAAAAAAAAAATTTGGTTTTCACTGTGAGGTGGGAAATAATAGAAGGATTTGATTTCACAAGAACAGGTTTAAGACTAAATGGGTAGCTCTGATGTTCTTAAAAATGGATGAGAGGTGTGAGGGTGAAAGCAAAGACCAGTTAAGCTACTGAATCTAGGTGGTGGAGATAGAGGCCATTAACAGTAGATGGATTATGGGAATGTTCTGAAAGCAGGACAGACTTGGATGTGAGGTGTGAGAGTTAACAAAAGTATTTTCCTTCAGCAACTAGCATAAATGTTGGCATGTACTAAGATGACAAAGATTATGGAAAGGAACAGTGGGGGGGGGGGAGGGGATCAGAAGTTTGGTTTTAGACATAGCTTTGAGATGCCTCTGAAAAGGACCAAGTAAGAATTTGAATGATCAGTAGCTGACAGATATACACGTGTGGGGTTAAGGGGAAAGATCAGGATTGGAATTGAGTAGAGGCGTTATTTTAAATTGAAATTAATGAGACCATCTTGAGTGCATATAGATAGAGAAAAGGCTGGGCATGCTAACACTGAGAGATGAAGAGAAAGCAGCAGCAGTAAGGAAAGAAGCATGGTTGGACAAATGAGGCTATTAAGATATTACTAAAGCCTGTTTTCCTCCTCACCTCATCACTCTGTCCACTGTATATTATGGAAGCTCCATAGGCTTGTATTGCCAGTTTTTTACAGTTGGGAGCTGTTTGGGGCACCACAATATAAGCAGGAATCCCTGGGAGTGGAAAAATTTGTTAGTGTAAGTCAAGAGAATTTGGCATAAAAACTTAGTTTCAAGACCAGGGATTTAGCTCAGTGACACAGCGCCTGCCTGGCAAGCAAGTTCGATTTCTGTACCAAAAAAACCAAACCAAACAAAAAAACCCTGGTACATTTTGCTAGTAGTCAGGTAGGGACGCTTTAGAAGTTTACTTCCCATATCTATAACCTCTCCTCCTGAAATTAATAATTTTCTATTTTCTGATCATTTTACCAAAATCCTGAGAAAATCAAGTACCTTCTAATTTGGCAGCATAGGTGAGAGCCTGGCCATGGTTTCCGCTGCTGTGAGTAACAACAGCTTTGGGCTTCCCTCCTAAAGTGGCAGCATTTAGGCCTCTGATGGCATTAAGGGCACCACGAATCTGGAAAAGAGGGATGGTGAATTCATGTACAGTCATACACTGCTTTGCAGTGAGGACATATTCTAAGAAGTGCATCATCAGGCAGTTTGCTTGTGTGAACATCATAGAGGATAATTACACAAAATTACACTGTTCTAGACTTAAACCTGCACAGCGTGTAACTAAATGTAGGCAATTACAACACAATATTAGGTACTTGTGCATGTAAACAGAGAAAGGATACAGCAAACATTACAGTGTAAGAGGTAAAAATACCACTAGTATAGGGCACACACCATGACCACAGTCTGCAGGACTAGAAGTCGCCCTAGTGAATGTGAAGGCCAAGGACAGTACACTGCGGTAAACTTTACAAGCACTGTACACTTTAAGCCCCAGTAAGTTTATAAAAAGTATTTTTCAATAAATTAACAGCTTAATTTAACTTTATAAGCTAAAAATTTTCTTTTTGACTTTTGTAGTAACATGTTTAAAATACACTGTAAAGCTATGTAAACCTTTATCTCCTATAAGCTTTCTCATTTCATCTTATGTTTTATGTTTTTGTGGTCCTGTGGCTCAAACTCAAGGCTTAACACACATTGGCACGAAGGCTTTACCATTGAGCTTCAGCCCTTCTATTTTAACGTTTCAGTGTTTTCAGTTTTTTTTTTTTTTTTTTCTTTTTCTTTTCTTTTTATCGGTACCGGGGATCGAACTCATGACCGCCTGCTTGCAAGGCAGGTGCTTATGCCACTAAGTTAAATCCCCAGCCCCTGTGTTTTCAGTTTTTAAACTTCGTTAAAAACTAAGAAACACACTAGCCTAGGCCAGTGGTGGTCAACCTATAGCATTTGTGCCACAGCGGGCTTTTTGTTGCTGAAAGCTCTTAAAAGGTTCACTATCATTGGTGAGCAATGTTGGGATCATCAATTTACTGCTTTCATCCATCCATTTTGTTCTACTGGAAGGTCTTCAAGGGTAGTACCACATAGAGCTATCATTTATAACAATGCCCCCGGGAATTCTGGCCTGCTAGTCCCCTGTCTCCTGTAAGTGCTAGAAATAAAACCCAGGCACATCCTAGGTAAGTGCCCTATCACTGAGGTATACACTCAACCCAACTGTGTATGTATGTGGTCCTGTGTATGCACACTGGGGACTGAACCCAGAGACTGCTGCGCTGTATCCCTAGCCCTTATATTTTGAGACAGGGTCTCTAGGTTGCTCAGATGGGCCTCAGACTTAGAATCCTACTCTCCCAGGCTCTCACCTTGTCCAGCATGAGAGACTTCATGTTAGCAAACCTCAACTGACACTGCCTCAGAGATCACTCATTTGTTATTTTCACTGGATATAAAAGTGATTGTTAGGTGAAGTGGCACAAGCCTATAATCTCAGTATTTGAGAGGCTGAGGCAGGAGGGTTGCCAGGAGATCGAGGCCAGCCTGGGCTACAAAGTGAGTTCAGGCCATCTTGAACTACATAGTAAAACCCTGTGTCAAAGAGACACCCCACCCCCATGACCTTTTAAAAACACAAACGTAGTCATTTATGGACTATTTTGTTCTGTAAGATAAAAGTGTAAGTTTCTTCTGTGTTGAGGCCTGTTTGTTTTCTGAGATAAGGCTTGGTATGTAACCTTGAACTATGTAGCCCAGGCTATTCTCAAACTTGGGGCAATCTTCCTCTGTCAGCGTCCTAATTGCTAGGATTACAGGCATATGCCACATCACCCAGCTGGTTGCAGCCTTTCTAAAATATCTGCTCTTTCATGGCTATAGCCTAAATTGTTTCTAGTTTTCCTCCTAGGTTAGCTCAACATCCCCATCTTCCCCTAACTCCCTGTATATAACGAGTAAAACTTGGAACAAATATCACCTGTTCAACTTCTCTTGGTCAAAGGTAACCATTTCAAAACTGGGTGGTGGTGTGCATGCTTGTAATCCCATCACTTGGGAGGCTGAGGCAAGAGAACAGTACAGAATTTGAGGCCACCCTGTTCTACACAGTGAGCTGAAGGCCAGCCTAAGCTACATAGTGAGACCTTGTCTCAGAAAAATAAATGAATAAAAAAATAACCATTTTATTGTTATTTCATAGCACCTGTTTGTATGTCTTTATTTTTTTTTTTTTTTTGGTACCAGGGATTGAACTCAAGACTGTAAGCTTACCAAGCAGGCACTTGTGCTGCTGAGCTAAACCCTCTGCCCTCGACACTTTTCATCTGCTTATTTGTTGATCAGCTTGTCTTTCCACTGAGATAGTGTGGGTGAAGGATAAAGCATATTGTATGTATGTCCTGTATTTACTGAAAGTAAGTACTTAATGTGTGATGAGCGAATGAAGAGTAAATCGTGGTAGAAGCAATGAGTAATAAAAGACAGTTTAAAATTTTAAAAAAGCTCTCAGTGGGGATCTTTCAGTTCAGGTTCTCCTGAAAGGATCTTAGGCTTAACTAATTGGTCAGAAGATTTTACTAACAAGTTAACAAACAGAAGTCTTATCTTTGTGTGTACGTGTGTATACATACACATCTGTATACAGTAATGGGGACTGAACCCTGGGCCTTTGTGCTGAGCTACATCCCTAGCCCTTTTATTTTTCTTTTGAGACTGGGTCTTTTTAGTCACCCAGTTGCCCAAACTGGGTTCAAATCTGTGTTCCTCCCAGAATGCAACACCATGCCTGGCTGACAAGTCCACCTTTATGTATAAAAGGCACTGAAATACTTTTATAGAAAAAGGTTTTATCTGAAAATTTAGGTTTAGCTCTTCTATATTCAAAAAGTATCAACGTATGTAGCAAGCTGTGTATAACAAAGTATATTCTCACACATTCTCCATTCTGCCAGTGATAGTCCTGGATGATGCCTATTGTGACTGTTTGGTAACAGGGATTTGAACTCATGACCTTGTACTTTCCAGGCAGGCACTTGTGCTACTGAGCTAAATCCCCAGCCCTATGTGATGCTGTTTTGTGTTGTGGTGCTGGGGTCTGAAACCAGGGCTTCAGTACATGCTGGCAAGTGCAGCACCACTGAGCTTCATTGCTTACCTTTCTCCCATTTTAGAGACAAAAGAGTTTCAAGTTGCCTAGGTTGGTTCTGAACTTCTGGATCAAGCAATCCTCCTATTTATATAGTCCAAAGTAGCTGAAACTCCAGGCCTGGCTCATTGTCTAGTTTTAATCATTAGGATTTCTGTTTTTGATTGTCAAGTATCCTAGTTTGGGCAATAAATGTTATTATGCAAAACATAAGTTATCTGGATAAATCATAAATATGTGATTCTAAGGAATTTTTAGATTGTATAAAAATTTTTCAACACTAATGTGAAATAACTAGGACTTGAAAAATCCTGTAAACTTTTAGCTGTAAAAAAGGTATTAAATAAAAAAAAAAAAGGTATTTAATTCACCCTATCTCATGGGTGGTCAGGAAAACCAAATAAATTTATAAGCTAAGGGACTAGAAAACAAATATACTTGAATACAATAACAAAAGGGATTTTTACCTTAAAAGATCCAGTTTTCTGGAAGAGTTCACATTTGAAGAAAAGATTGCGCCCTGCTACTTGATTCAAAATGGAGCTTGTTAGCACTGGTGTGAGGTGTACATAATCTTGAATGTTGGTATGAGCTTTTTCAACATCAGCATAGGAGATGCAGTATTGAGCACACATGGTTCTGGAATCCAGGAATAAGAAAGAGGTCAAATTGAAGCCTTAGACCATGTGTTTATTGAAAAGATCTTGAATATGCATAATGTGAAAAATTGAGCTGGGACCTGTGGTGCTATGTGAAATTGTCTCCTTTATTGAGTTTCAGAATTTTCTGTATAGAAGGGACTTGTCTTCGAGCTGAAGTTTTCTGGTGAATCTTTATAGGAAATAACTAATGGTGCTTGTTGAAGTTAAAACTTACTCCCCTACTCATATAACCCATCTTTTGGCACTGTCATTGCTTTTTTCATTGTTTTATAGATTGAAATCACTATGTAGTCCAAGCTGGTCTTGAGCTCACAGCAGTCCTCCTTCCTCAGCCTCCCAAATGCTAGGATTATAGGCATGTGCCACCACACCTGGCAGGTTTTTGTTTTTTGATACTGGGGAATGAAGCCAAAGCCTTCACACTTAGCTACATTGTGTAACCTTTATTTTCTACTTTGAGACAGGGACTTGCCAAGTTGCCCAGGCTGGGTTCAAATTTGCAGTCTGCCTGTCTCAGTCTCCCATGGTATACCCTCATGCCCAACTTTGTTTTGGTTGGGGTTTTGCTTTGTTTTTCAAATCCATTTTATTTCAAAGAGGAAAAAAAGCAAAAAACACAATTTCAAAATATGACAGAGCTGGTTGGGTTTTTTGTTTTGGGGATGGAGGCTGACTCTGTTCTGTAGCCTCATGTTGAACTCCTAGATTCAAAGGATCCTTTCACCTAGCCTCTCAAGTGGTACGACTACAATACTTAAATTTATTTATATATATTTCTGTAGTGATGGGCACTGAACTCCAGGGTTTCAAGGATGCTAGGAAAGAACTCTACCACTGAGCTGCATTCTGAGATTTCAATAGACTCTCAGCAAGTTGAGCTTGCCATCCTCCTACTTTATCCTCCCTAGTAGCTTGGGTTACAGGGATGTAACACTGCATCTAGCTTAACTTGCTACTTCTTTAAAACATTACTAAACAAACTGCCTACAGTACTACCACATTAATAAATTAAGCCTGGTGTAGTGTTGCACACTTGTAATTCCACCACTCTCGGGCTGAGGCAGGATGATCACAAATTTGAGCTCAACGTGAGCAATTTAATGGGATCTTATTTAAAATCAAAAACAAAATGGGGCTGGAAAGTAGTTCAGTGCACCAGGTCCTGTGTTCAGTCCCCCGTACTGCCAAAAAACTCCCAAAACAAAACCACTATTTTGTTTCATTTTGGGGCTTTTTTAGCGGGGAAGGGTAGCTTTTTGAGGCAAGGTTTTGCTATGTAGTCCAGGATGGCTTTGAGCTCATTTTATAGTCCAGGCTGGCCTCAATTTTGCAAGGATCCTCTTGCCTCAGCCTTCCAAGGGCTGGGATTTCAGGTATGTATCACCATACTTGGCTCCTTCCATTTTTTATTATGTAGATATTACATGACAGTAAAGTCAAAGCAAACATCATCTTCCATTTGATTTAGTTTATTCAAAGTTTCCATAACTAGAATTTCCAGTAATTGTACTCTTTATGGTAGGTTTTAAACATGAAGTTTCTCTACTTTTCTTTTTTTGGGGGGGAGACCTTTTGAGATAGGACCTTGCTCTGTAATTCAGGCTGGCCTTGAACTTGTGGTAAGCCTCCTCCCTCTGCCTCCCAAGTGCTGGGCTTATAGGCATACACCATTACACCTGGCCATTTCCTCTTATGAAAACAATCCTGGGTAGGGATACAGCTCAGTGGCAGTGCCTTCCTGGCAGACACAAGGTCCTGAGTTTGATTCCCCGTTAAAAAAAAAAAAAAAAAAAAAAAACAATCCATAGAAGTACAAAAACAAAGTTCAATTTGAAAGTATAGAGATGACTGGGCATGGTAGTGCATGCCTATAATCCCATCACTCAGGAGGCTGAGGCAGGAGGTTCATTTCGAGTTCGAGACCAGCCTGGGCTACAAAGTGAGCTCATGGCCAACCTTAACTGCATAGTAAGACTGCCCCAAAATGACACACAACAAAACAAAATGAGAGGTAAATCCAGCATGGTGGCATACACCTGTAATCTCAGCACTAGGGAGGCTAAGGCAGGAGAATCACTGTGAGTTTGAGGCCAGTGTACACTGTGTAGTGGGTTCAAGGTAAACCTGAATTACTGAATGAGAAGACTGTCTCAAAAAAAACAAAAACAAAAAAACACCTTTTGGCTAGAACTGCCCTCTTCTAGTAATTTGCCAAAATTACTAACACAAAAGCAAAGAAGAGGAAACCTTTTAGAAAACATGGAGTTGTTCCTTTGGCCATATACATGCAAATTTATAAAAAGGGTGATGCTGTAAGATATAAAGGGAATGGGTACTGTACAAAAAGGAATGCCACACAAATGTTACCATGACAAAACAGGAAGAGTATACGTTACCCAGCACGCTACTGTAGGCAGGCACTGTTGTAAAGAGGCAAGTTAAGGACAAGATACTTGCCAAGAGGGTTAATGTGCATACTGAGCATAAACACTCAAATGATCAAAAAAAGGAAGCCCCAGCCTGCCCGGCCAAGAGAAGCACACTTTGTAACAACCAATGGGAAGGAGCCTGACTTGTTGGAACCTATTCCCTGTGAATTCATGGCATAAACTGGGGATGGAGCTCTGTCATTCAGTACTCAATTGGTGACTTAAGTGTTCTAGGCTCTACTTAAAAGTAAAAAATCATCCTGTTATAAGAATGGCTTTCTTAATTCAAAAATAAAAAACACCTCCCTAAAACCCAGAGATATAAATAACTCTTCCTACCCAAAGACAACTGCTAAGCTCTGGTAATTTATTTATATTTACAAATACATGGCTAGCAAAACTTGTTGACAGGTTAATGTTTTTCAGACAATATTTATTAAATACCTATGAATTTTATCAACAGTAAAGTCACAGAAATTTTTTTGTTTGTCTTTTGAGGTAGGGTCTCACTATGTTGTTTAGGCTGCCCCTGTGTAGCCCAGGCTGGCCTTGAACTTGTGATGATCTCCTGCCTCAGTCTCCCAGTGTTAGGATTACAGGTATGTGCCACCATGCCTCACTTTTTTGGTACCGGAGATGAGCTAAATCCCCCAGTTTTATTTTTATTTTTTATTTGGAACTGGGGATCAAACTCATGACCTAGAGCTTGCCAGGCAGGCACTTAATTTCATTGAGCTATATCCCCAGCCCTCAGTTTTAGATACAGGGTCATGTTATTTTCTCCAATTTAATCTCAAACTTCTGCTGCCTCAACCTCCCATTTGCTGACACTAGACCCACAATACCACACATAATCGTATGCAACTTTTAAAATGGTATAATATTTTTTGTACAGAATTACTGTAATTTTTTTATTTAAAGAGAAAAACAGCAGTAAAAGGGTAATTTACTGTAATTTTTGGTTAAAGATGTAGCTCAAGTGATAGAATGCTTGTTCAGCATGCATGAGGTCATGGGTTCAATCTCAGCACCTCTAAAGAAACCCAAAACCAAAATTCTACTTTTACATAGTTGAACCAACCTTCCTTTTATTGTCTTTTTTTTTTTTTTTTTTTGGTTCTGAGGATTAAGCCCAGGACCTTCACAATGGACTACATCCCTGGTCCTCTTTTGCTTTGGGGACAGTCTTAAACTTGTGACCTTCCTGTCGTCTTTGCTTCCCAGAAGGCTGGGATAACAGGTGTGTGCCACTATGCTTGTCTTAAACAATTTTTGGAAGGTTACAATAATGATGTAATTACAGACCTGTTCCATGATCTCTGTGTATATCCATATATCCTTAGGGTAGATTCTCTCAAAAGGCATTTTGTAACAAAAGGCATATATACCTCTAGGACATTTGAATTCTTTTCTCAGTGCAATAGGCAGTGTATTGACCTCATAAGATATTTGACCTGCCAAACTGATTTCCCAAAAGACTATATTTTATCAATTTACTCTCAACAGCAGTTTCTAAAGAGTGGCTTCCTTCCTTCCTTTTTTTTTTTCTTTCCTGTTTTTGAGACAGAGTCTCCATATGTATTTCGGGCTGAACTTGAACTAAGTGGCTTATGCTGACCTCAAACTTGTGGCAATCCTGCTTCAGCCCCCTAGGAGACGGGAGTATAGGAATGGGCCATCACACTCAGCTCACACATGAATTCTTCCATGTCAATTTTAGAATTCCTTTAGCAAGACTGCCAGCAGTTCTGCTGTATCAAATGGAGGCACAACTGACAAAAATACTGTCTTCACCCAAATCTGCATGCCTTCCAATTTAGTAAAGTCTTTTTTGTATCAGATTTCTCAGTAGTTTTCATAATTTTGTTTCTTGTACAATATTGTTGACTTTTTGAGACCAGGTCTAACTTTTAGTAGTATAGGCTGGCCTCGAGTTATTGGCAATCCTGACTTAGCCTCTCGAGTGATCAGAATACAGACACGTACCATGATGCCCAGTTGGTACTGATTTTGAGAAAATACTACCATTAGATTTTAAAATTACTGATGTCTATGGAAATTAGTAATTTTTGTATACTTATTGCATGACAAAATGCTTTCTTAGATTATTTTGTCAGCTCTAAACTTTATAATTGGTCCTCTACTTTTTTCCCCCTAGCTTCAGATATGGGTTTAAAGTAGTGCTTTGAAAGTTTTCAGCCAGGCGTGGTGGTACACGTCTGTAACTTCAGCACTTGGGAGGCTGAGGCAGGAGGATCCCTGTGAGTTCAAGGCCAGCCTGTGCTACATAGTGAGATCCTGTCTCAAAAAGTATAGAGTTGTTTGCTTTTCCAACTCTTTGCAGGGGGGCAGGGGTAGTGGGAACTGACCTCACACTTGCCAGGCAGGCACTGTGACAGAGCTGAATGCACAGCCCTAAGATCTCTCTTGTTGTGCTAACTTAGCCTCTATAGGAATTCAGGAATTCTCTCAAGATGAGTGTTTCTTATTAGCTCTTGCAAAGAGTAAGAACTCTAATTAGAACTCCTTGAGTCACCTACTGATATGTGAACTAAAAAGTATGGCTTCTGAGAAGGAATATATAGTTCTGTCCTCACTCTTTAAAAATTTTTTTATTGTTTTGCGTGGTGGGAATTAAATCAGGGCTATATACATGATAGACAAGTGCTTTACTGTTGAGCTATACCACTAGCCCTCCTCAGCCTTTTATTTTATTTATTTTGAGACAGTCTTGCTATAGTTTGTGCTAGCCTTGAACTACGTAGCCCAGTTTGGCCTCAAACTCAGGGATCATCCTGCCTCAGCTTCCTAAGTGCTGGGTTTACAGGTGTGAGCCACCACGCCCGGTCATTCTCAGCCTTTTAAAGGAAATAACCATGCTGTCTTCAAATTTGTAATTCAGTAAGTCCTCGAGTTCCATTCTGTGAGAACATTCTTAAACTGGATTTGTGCCAAAGCTCAACAAATTGAGTCTCACACTGTATTTTCAGTTTTGTTTTCTGTGGCTGTTGCTTTGTGCTTCCTAGCAGTCCACTCCACGCCACTGCTTTTCCTCTTGCTTCCGGATACCAATCGAGCTCTGCACCGTAGTGCACTGTTGCACTGTACACTCAGCAGCGCAGCTGTGCCCAGGCCTGACAGACGTGCGCACTGCTTCTGCGCTTTGTCTGCATCTACAAATGTTCCTTATGTGTGGCCTGTTCATATCTGTGAAGGTTCACAACTCAGATGTTCAGGAGTTGGGGACTTACTGTCCATGTATTTCGGAAAACTTTTTCAGTAACTTCACAATTAGTGGTTCCTATGGATTTTCTGCTTTCTCCTTAATTTCTAAACTTATATTTTTTATAAAATAACTTCAGATTAGTATGAATTGTAATATTAATTCTTCAAATAGCTTCCACATCTGTTGTTTTGTTCATGATTTATTCAATTAACAGGTAATGGGTATTTTCTGTACAGTAGATGTTGTTTGGTCTGGGAACTTTGTGTTAGATAAGAGTATCATCCCTGCCTTCATAAAGTATAATCTAGTGACAGATCTATAGTAAACGTATCTTTACAAACTTTGATATTTCTAAAGAAATGTGTTCCGATAGGATCCTATAATGGGGGCTTTACTTACATCAAGGAAAGAGGTTTCTGTTGTTGGGTTTTTGTTTTTTGGAGACAGGGCCTCACTTTGTAGTGCAGGCTGACGCTGGAACTCACGATGTACCCCAGGCTGGCCTCAAACTCTTGGTGACCCTCCTGCCTCAGCCTTCCAGGTGTTGGAATTACAGGCGTGTGCAACCACGCCCAGCCTGGAAAATAGGTTCCTAAGGTCTTCTATAGAGAAGTGAAATTTAAGTTATGATCCACATGATGAATGGGCATTAACCAAGTAGCGCAGACAGAAAAATGTTTTTGGTAGAAGAAATAATGTGTGAAGAGGTTAAGAAGGGAAAATGCTGGTCCTATTTTGGGAACTAAAGGACAGCCAATGGGTCTGATAACAGTAATATGAATGTGTTTAGAAGGACAGTAAAGTTGGCAGGAGCCAGATCATGTCAGACCATGGTTTATGGATCTTCTCTTGCCCCCAGGGGTTGAACCCAGGGCCTTCACACTGCGTCACCTCCCTAGACCATCTTTTTTGTTTTGTTTTGTCTTTTTCGTTTTTATCGGTACCAGGGATCGAACTCACGACTGCCTGCTTACAAGGCAGGCGCTTATGCCGCTGAGCTAAATCCCCAGCCCCCCCTAGACCATCTTTTGAGATGATCTCACTAAGTTGCCCATGCTGGGCTCAAATTGTGACCTTTCACTTAGTCTCCCAGCATGATGGGGTGACAGGTATGCATCACCAAGACCAGTTAATTTGTTTTCCTCCAGATCAATGGAATGCTACTAAATTTTGATCAAGTAAGTGAATGTTAAGAGTTTGTATGTTTAGAAAATCATTCTGGCTACATTATGGAAGTAAAAGGGGACAAGGCTAAGATTAGGGGGTTTAATTAAGAGGTATTTTGATTTTTCACATAAAAACTAAGCAGGGCCTGGGTGGCAAATGTGGAGATAGAAAACAATCATTTAAGGGCCAGGACTTTAGTTCAGCAGCATAAGCGCTCACTTGATAAGCATGAGGTTGTGAGTTTGATCCCCAGTACCCCCAAAAAAGAGGGGAACAATCATTTAAGATGTATTTTGGAAACACAAAGTCAATTTAAAAAAATCAAAAGAAATTGGATAGAAATTTCTCCAGGGGTCAGGCATAGTGGTGCACAGTTATAATCCTAGCTACTTGAAGGGCCGAAGCAGAAGGATCTTAGAGGTTTGAAGCCAACCAGGTAACATAGCAAGGACTTATCTTTAAAAAACAAAGTTTTTCCAGAGAAGATATGTACATGGTTAACAAGCACATAAAAAAAATGCCCAAGACTGGACATGATGGTACAGGCTTGTAATCCCAACACTCTGGGAAGCTAAGGAAGGATTACAAATTTGAGCTGAGCCTGAACAATTTAGGAAGACACTGCCAAAAAAACAGGCTATGGATACAGCTGAATGTGAAGCCCTTGGGTTCATCCCCTAGTAACATGTGCATGCACACATGCGCGTATGCACACATGCGCGTATGCGCACACACGAACTCCCCAAATCGTTAATCATTAGGGAGATGCAAATTGAGCCACACAATAAAATACTATTTTACACCCATTATTAAAAAACAAAAAATAACAAATGTTGACAAGAATGTTGAATAAGTGAAGCTGTTATCCACTGTGGATGAGAATGTAGAATAGTGCCACCGCTATGATAAGGGGCTGCTTCCTCAAAAAGTAAGATATAGACTTACTATATGACCTAGCTGTTCTACTCCTAGATGTGGACCCAAAATATTGAAAGCAGGGCCTGATATATTTGTATATCTGTGATCATAGTTGCATTTTTCATAACAACCAAAATGAGGGTGCAACCCAAATGTTCATGAACAGATATTATAATGAACAGATATATTATAATGTGGTATATACATAAAATGGAGTATTATTCAGCCTTAAAAAGAAGGAAATTCTGACACATGCTATAATATGAAAATTGGGGACTGAAATAAGCTTGTCACAAACAGACAAATACTGCATGATTCCACTTTTATGAGTCATACAAAGAAAGGTGGTTCACAGTGACTAGGGTTGTTGGGAAAACAAGGAATCACTGTTTAGTGGGTATAGCATCCTGGAGATTGAGCAATGAGAATGTAGTTAACTAAAGATATATATACTTGAAAATGGTTATAATGAGCTCAGCCTGGTGGCACATGCCTGTAATCCCAGCATTTGACAGGCAGAGATAAGAAGATCATCATGCATTCGAGGCCAGCCTGGGGTACACAGTCCAAAGGCTAGCTTGACCTACAGTTAAACCCCATCTCCAAAAAGAGAAAACCCCCACCTAAACCGCACACATACATGTAAAAAAATGGCAATAATGAAGACAGGTATAATCGTACATGCCTATAATCCCAGCATTCTGGGAGGCTGAAGCAGGAGGATCCCAAACTCAAGCCCACACTGGACAATTTAACAAGACCCTGTTCCAAAATTAGCAAAACCTTAAAAGGGTAAAAATGATAAGTTTTATGTGTATTTTACTTCAATTTAAAAACAAAAACAAAAAAAAATATCCTGAACATGGGCCTGGGGATTTAGCTCAGTGGCATAAGCACCTGCCTTGCAAGCAGGCAGTCCTGAGTTTGATCCCTGGTACAGATAAAAACGAAAAAGACAAAAAAAAAAAAAATTCCTGAACAATAAAAAGCTGTTTTGTAGCTGGGTAGGGATGGTAGACAAATATGGACTTGTAATGTTAGCACTAGGAGGGTAAGGCAGCGGAAAGCCATGAGTTCAAGGTCAGCCTGAACAAAACAGTAAGACCCTGCCCCAAAAAAGCCTATCAGTCAAGCAAGTTGTTCTGTAGTGGTTGTAATTACTGAGGCCTCTTGGTTGCAAGTGATAGAATTCCAATTTAAACCAGCTTAATGTCTACATTTACTAGCTCATGGAGTCTGAGGAAAAGCTGAACAAACCATGAGTGGGCGGGAATATGGAGCTTCAGGAACAACTGGAACCAGGCACTTGACAGCTTCCAAGCCGTTTCTCACCTCGGCTGCATTTTGCATGTCGGCTCCTTTTTCATTGCAGACCAGCTGGTTCCATATGGCAGGACGGGTGGCTGCTGACAGCTCCTGTTTTACATTTTATGGCTTCCACACTGGAGAGGGGTTTTCTTTCTTTCTCTCAGTTCAAAAAATTCTGGGTAAGGACTCTGGCCCATCTTGGTCCACGACCAGTGGCCAATGGTCTGAGATCATTTAAAATAACACTATGCAATAGTCAGAGGTATTTACAGAAATATGATAAAGAAACAGAATGAGATCTGTAACACAGTATCCATTATGTATAGTCATAACACATACATAGAACATTGTATATTATTCAAAGATACATATATATTCAAGAACATGCAACAAACACAGTAGAGTCACTACCTAAAGGAAAAACTAGAACATAAGTGGTAACTAAAATGCAGAGCAAAAAGATAAATGAAAAAGGCTTTATTAATGAGAGTATGAATAAAACAAGATGGCTAGCTCAATTCTTTGCTCCTGAGGGAAAATAAGCAGCAAAAGAGGGTGTCACAGAGGAAAAAAGAAAAAGCAGGGACTGGGCATATAGTTCAGCCGCACAGGGCTTGCCTGGCAAACATGAGGTCACAAGTTCGATCCTTAGTACCAAGCAACAATAACAAACCAAAAACTAGAAGTATTTTTGAATGGAAGTAAAGGGCAGTTTTCAAGAGAAGAAGACATGAATGCTGAGATGATTCCATATATATTCATTATGGAGACAGATACATAGTGACAATTAATCAAACATGAAGAATGAGGAAGATATTATAGGAAACTTCAGGGTTCTCGCATGCATGATGGTGTAATTTACTGAGATTTAAAACTGGTGAAAAAACAAGTATCTGGGAAGAAAATCAGATTTGATGAATTAAATTTGAATTGTTTATGAGACATCTAAAAGGATGTCCTCATTTTTTGCCACAAATGTGTCTACTTTATTGTCTTTTCCTACATTCCTTGAATGCTTAGTATGTTTTCTCCTTTTTGGGGGGTGGGTGGGTACTGGGGGTCAAACCCAGGGCTTTATGCATGTTAGGCAAGCACTCTACCACTAATTACACCAATGCCCTTTCTTAATCCTCTTATTTTCAGTACTGGGGACTGACTACAGGGCCTTTGCACAGTTATAGCTCTGGCACTTTAAAGGTTTTTTTTCTTAATTTTTGAAAGATTTTTACCAATATGCTGTGTTGTCCAGGCTAGGCTCAAACATGTGATCCTGCTGCCTCAGTCTCCCAGTGTTGAGATTACTGGCATGCACATCTGGCTTGCCCCTATTATTTTTTAATATTAAAAGTACTTACAGCTACAAAAAAATGTTCCTGAGCACTGATTAGAGATGTATCATAGATTTTTTTTGCTACTGAAGATTGAGTCCAGGGCTTTCACACTGAGCCATATCCTCAGCCCTTAGGTATGTACCACCAATCTGTCTCATTTTAGATTACAAAACAAACGACGTATTGTTTGGTCATATACTATGTAACCAAATACCTATTTTAGGAATTTAAAATGTTACATTTGTACATAAAGCCTGTACTCTCTACTATCAAGTTCCCTCTCTTCTACAAAGTTATTTTTAAATGTTTGATATGTACTTTCTAAACTTTTAAAATGTATTTATATAAAAATTCACATATACACTAAATGGTTTTGCTGTGCACATAATCAAACTATACATTGACCTGCAAATAGCTTTCCAAAGGAAAAACACTTGCTAATAAATTTTGAGGAGAGTGTTATATCAATACATAGGATTTTTGGTTTTCTTGAGACAGGGTCTTACTATATATTCTAGGCTGGCCTACAACTCAGGATCCTCTTGCCTCAGCCTCCTGAATGCTAGATTTGCAGGCATTCACTACCATGGTCAGCTTGAATATAATTAGTTTTTAATGTTTCTTTCTGGTTCTCTCAAATCTGGAAATGGTTGCATTTGCTATGGCCACTTAAATCATTTCCCTTCTTTTGACCTGCTGCATCTTTGCACACTTCTTCTGACTTTATCTTTAATCTTCTAAAGGTGAAGTGTCTGCCATATAAGAGGAACTAAAAGAATTCCATCAGGTTGTTCAAATTTCTCATACTTAACTAAGGAATTTTTTTTTGTGTACTGGGGATCGAACTCATGACCTCATGCTTGCCAGGCAGGCACTTATGCCTCTGAGCTAAATCCCCAGCCCACTAAGGAATTATTGATAAGTACTATTTGAGGGTCCAATGGACTGTGTAAGAGTAGGAAACAGCAACTGAAGGAGGCAGGCAGCTTTGGGAGAAGCAGTTTCCCACACCATCACTTTTAATAGTCATGGTCAAAAGGGTAAAGTCTTCTGGTCGAGTTAAATTTTATTTATTTATAGAAGTGTTAGGAATGAAAAAAAAAAGCCTTGAACATGAAGGGCAAAAGCTCTTGTCAATAAGCCACCACCCCAACCCTTGGTGTGGTTAATTTTTTTGTTTCTGTTTTTGAGACATGGTCTCACTATGTAATGCAAATTTGCCTTGAACTTACTATGGAGCCCAGGCTGGCTTCAAACTCGAGGCCATCCTCTTGCCTTAGCCTCCAGAGTGCTGGGATTACAGGTATGCACCTTGACATCCAGCACCGAAGTTAAATTTCAAAGGTGGGAAGAAAGAAAAAAAAAATCAACCTGCGATCTAGAACAGTAATTTTTTCAAGAATGCACAATGATTCAGAAATTCCCAAATCGACATATAATACCCCCTGGTTTACTTCCACACAACCCCTCTGAGCACGAGTCAACGTGTGTGTGTGTGTGTGTGTGTGTGTGTGTGTGTGTGTGACAGAGAGAGAGAAAGATTGATTTAATTCAGAAAGCTTGTGGATGTAGTTTGTAATAAGAAAAAAAAAAAAAAAAGACTGATTCTGTGGTACCAGTGACTGTCATCCAAGGCAATTTACCTCATCCGTTCTCCAAGATTCAGATTCCTTTTCTTAAAATTGTAGTCAGTTTCTCTTACAAAGATGTTTTAAGGTCCCCAAACAAAAGCCTCGAGCTATGGTGAGGAGATCTTGGCCTAAAACGACCGGAGGCGGCCAAATGGTTGGGTGTCTCCACCAGCCCGACACCTAGATCAACACAAACACCAGTGTCCTCGATCGCCACTACCGCAGAATGACCGCGAATGCCCACCTGACGACCAGGGTTCGTCTCACCTTCTCACCTCACCTCACCTCACCTCACCGGCGCCGCGCTTCCACCTCCAGCCTCAGCACACCTTTCTCGATTACACTTCTGCGCACGCGCAGCGCCCGCCTCAAGCACCAGCAGCTCGCGCTCTGGCATTGCCTCTCTCGAACGTGCGTTTAGCGCTTTTCCTCCCAGTGCGGCCACCGTCGTTTGGGGAGGGGAGGAGAAAAGGGGCGGGGAAAAGGGTGGGAGTGGGTGAACGCGCGTCTCCAGTCTGTCCGTCGGGGTTTCCTGGCTGCGCGCGACGGTGGCGAAGTCGAGGCAGCTGTAGTAGCAGCCGCGAAGATGGCGGAGGGATTGGAGCGTGTGCGAATCTCTGCGTCGGAGCTGCGAGGGATCCTGGCCACTCTGGCTCCGCAGGCCGGGAGCAGAGGTGAGTCGCACCGCCCAGCTCCTGGGCTGGGCCTTTGCGCCCCGCCTCCTTGGCCTCCTCCCCGCCCCATCCGTGGCGCTCCCGAGCCCCCGCCCTTTCCCCCAACATTGGGGGCGGGAGCTGCTGGCAGTCCCCTATCTACCCTACCAGGTAGAAGGCCGGTGCGGGCTCTGGCTCGAGCTTACCCGCTTCTGGAGAGTCTTCCTGAGTTCCTGTCTCTACCCTCTTTCTCATCGCGACGTTACTGTTCCTTTTGGCCCTAGCTCCCTCAAATCAGCCCGTGGATTCCTAGTCGTCGGGAGGCGCAAACAGCAATGGGGTCTGGTGGGGGCCCTGGGCTTTATTATTCTCGAGGGAGCCCTCCGCGGGTCTGCCCTCCTCAGCTGATAGGCCTCGGAGCGAAGGGGCTGGGGTAACTGAGGAGAAGGTGTAATGGACTGGGACTTTCTTGCTGAACTTTTCCTTTACCGCAGGCTTCTGAAAGTTGCGCCACTGAAGTGATCTGGGACCTCATAGAGCTGACTAACTTTGATTTGACCTTAGCACGTGGGAGGGTTTTTTGTTTTGTTTTGTTTTTTTCCTTTTGACCAAGGAAGTTTCAGTTTGTCAGTTAAATTCTGTAGCCACATCAGAAAAGCTCCAAGAAAGTCTTGTGTCTCATCTCCCCTTTGTTAGGCTGTAGAGTTGTGTAGAACGGTAGGTATGATAGGTTCCTTCACTAGTTATGTAGTAGCAGTCTGTGAGGCTGGTTTTCATCCGTAAATTAAATTAGATCCAGGCTGTTTGCTTCTATAGGATCTCTTTTAAAAAGAAAAAAAAAAAAAAAGCAGTAATATCTCTCTTAGCCTTTTCTTTCTCCCCACAAACCTAAGTTAAAAAGATTATGACGGTTCTGAGGTTAAACTGCTTTATTTTTATTCATGCTTGGAGACTCCTAAACTTCCGGAAGTATTGAAGCACTATCTTAAACTTTAGTTTCTTTTGCTTTTTTGTTATACCTACAAAAAATGTGTATAAGTACTAGAGCATACACCTGCTGGGGGCTTGTTGGCATTTGTGTTTATAGTATATAATTCTAGGGTTTTATGTAAAATTTTATTTTGAGTACTTGATAATATCCTCATAAATTCCTATCACATTCCTACTGAAATGCTGATGGGTAACTTAGGTAGTCTTCCTCTCTCTCTCTTTGTTTTTGTTATTATTATTATTTTTTTTTTAATAAGGCTTCACTGTATAGCTCAGGCTGGACTTGAACTCATTTTGTACCTCAGGCTGACTTTAAATTCGTGGAGATCCTCTTGTTTCAACTTCTCAGGTGTTAGAATCACAAGTGTGTGACACTGCACCTGGCAGTAGTCTTTCTCTTAATGAATACTTATAAAATATATATACCTGTTTGTCATTCAGTAAGTTTGTGGAACTTGGAGAATGGTTTATAAAGTCTTATCCTCGTTATTCTTGAGTATCTCAAACCTTGGGATTTTCAGAGTGTGTAATAATCTTTGCATTAGTGTCTAGGGAAAGCTCTTCTATGGAACTTTTTTTCTTCTCATATTCTATCATCATAGTAGCATTTAGTCTCAGTATTCTAATGATTATAGTTTGAGCAATTTTTTTTTTGAAACAGCTCTGCTAGCTGCTGTTACAGAGTTGGTGAGGATGAGTAGAGCTGGAGAACAAAAAAGGAACTGCTTCCTGTTTGCTTCAGTAGGAAGTATGTGATTGGGTAATTTGTATCCTAAAGAAGAGAATTGTCTTGGCCAAGTTCACAGACTAGAGTTGAAATTTTTTTTGTTCAGAGATGTTCAAGACACACCTTTCTTTTTCTCGATTTGTTTTCCTTTTGCAGTGCAATGGATCAAACCTCATGCTTGTGTACCCTACTACTTGTGTATACCCTAGTAATATGTTAGAGTTAGTTTGGTACGAGTAGTGTAGAATGATTATAATCCTGGATACTCAGGAGACTAAGTCAGCAGTATCCCAAGTTTGAGGTTAGGTGGGACAGTTTAAGGGTACTCTGTTTTAAAATAAGAAGGGTTGAAAAAAAATATAAGGGCTGGGGATATAGCTCAATAATAGAGCACTTGCCTAGCATAAATGAGGCTCTGGGTTCAAACCCCACTACTATCGCATAAGTGAGGCTTATGTGTAAAACCCCAGTACCATGCACATATGCACACATACTTAAACCCAGGATTTAGCTACCCTGGCTTTTGTAGAAGAAATAGAAGTAGAAGAAAAGTCTGAAATGGATTCAGAGACTTTATAGATAGAAAATAGTGTAATGCTGTAAATGTTAGAGATCTTTTATTGCAATAATAAGACAGTTTGGAGTCTTGGGAATCTGAACATAAATACGACTTGGGTGACTCAAGAAAACACAGGGTCCCCCCCTCCCCCATTTTCCTAGCCTATGTATAGGCAGCTCTATGCAATTAAGTTCTTGCCTTGCCAGTTCCTGAACAAATACTATAAATCCCAAATTTCTGCTTTTGTAGAAACCTTCCTTGACTACCCCTGTTAAATTTGGATATGTATTCTTGCATGACTTCCTGTTACTTAATGAAAATGACAGTTTTCCTCCTACTTCCTCTTTTATTCTTTTTTTCTACTTTTTCCTCCTCAATCTTATCCCCAATATAACAGAAAACATGAAGGAATTAAAGGAGCCCAGGCAGCGCAAAGATAACAGGCGCCCAGATCTGGAAATTTATAAGCCTGGTCTTTCTCGACTAAGGAACAGACCTAAAGTCAAGGAATCCTCTGGGAGTGAGGAATTTAAGGATGAACTTATTAATGTCAGAGATTCTTCTGCTGTTGGCAATGGTACACAGCTCATTAAAGATGCCTGCAAGAAATTGGACAGCCAACAACAAAATGGTCCTGTAGACCCAGAAAATAATCAGAGACAGGAAACCTTTCATAGGACTGGTGGACAAGAGGATCGAAGTCTAAAAGTCAGCAAAAGAACAAAGAAACCAGACCTTCAGATCTACCAGCCAGGACGACGTTTGCAGGCTGTTAACAAAGAATCAGCTAGCCAAATAGATGAGGAAGAGATCCTTAATCAGGTAGAACAACTAAGAGTAGTAGAAGATGAATGTAGGGGAAAAGTTGTGAAAGAGGAAGTTGTGAATAAACCAGACAAAATTGAGACAGAAAAGAGCCAAAACAGTGACAGAATAAAGACTTCAAAGGGAGAAAAAGGGAAAAGGATTGAAAAAGGGGAGGGGACAAAGAAAGTAAATGATGACATGGCCCAGGGGAAGCTGGGTTCTGCAAAGCGCTACTCACGCTCAGACAAACGAAGGAACCGATACCGAACTTGCAGTACTAGCTCGGCTGGTAGTAACAACAGTGCTGAGGGAGCTGGCTTGACGGATAATGGATGCCGCCGCCGCAGGCAGGAGCGGACCAAGGAGAGGCCAAGATTGAAGAAGCAAGTATCTCTGTCCTCAACTGATTCCTTAGATGATGACAGAATGGATGAGCCTGATGAATTGGAGTCCAAGAGGAGCTTAGAAAAGAGGAAACATTCAGAAAAAAACTGGTCTGGCCATGGGGAGGGTGAACAGAAAAGTAATGGTAAAGAAAATCGAAGCACTCTTCATGTCACTTTTGATGCAGAAACCAGGAACAAAGACTCCTCCATGGTGAGGTCAGCCAGGGAAGATGTAGATAGGATAAAGCCTGACAAAAGCCTGAGCAGTGAGGGCAGAGGTTCTGAGAAGCAGGAATCCAAAAACCCAAAACAAGAACTTCGGGGTCCAGGTCGTGGGATTCTGATTCTACCTGCCTGTACTACTTTGTCTGTTAATTCAGCAGGCTCTCCAGAATCTACACCTTTGGGACCGCGGCTTTTATTTGGATCTGGTAGTAAGGGATCTCGGAGTTGGGGCCGTGGAGGCACTACCCGCCGACTGTGGGACCCAAATAATCCTGATCAGAAACCTGCTCTAAAGAGCCAGACACCCCAGCTACATTTCTTGGACACTGATGATGAAGTCAGCCCTACGTCTTGGAGTGACTCACGTCAGGCCCAAGCATCTTACTATAAGTTTCAAAATTCTGACAACCCCTATTATTACCCTCGGACACCTGGCCCTGCTTCCCAGTATCCCTATACAGGCTATAACCCCCTACAGTATTCAGTAGGCCCTACGAATGGTATGTTCCCAGGGCCTTACTACCCAGGCTACCCAACTCCACCAGGACAGTATGTATGTAGCCCACTCTCTGCCAGCACCATGAGTCCTGAGGAGATAGAGCAGCATGTGAGGAACATGCAGCAACAGGAGTTACACAGGCTTCTCCGGGTGGCTGACAACCAGGAACTGCAGCTCAGTAACCTGCTTTCCAGGGATCGCATCAGTACTGAGGGGATGGAGAAGATGACTCAACTCAGGTATGGTGTGTTCTATTCTGGGTAGAGGGAAATGGGGATGAGGTAGAAGTTGTATACGCTCCTATGACTGAGGAAGGTAGACACTTCTTAGGTGAGCCACAATATTATTTCCCTTTTTACATTAATATCCTCTTTCACCCAGGAGACTGACAATCAAAACTAGAGCCCTGTGTATGTTGGTCAACCACTTAATACCAAGCTGCTGCCACGTTGATTTTTGTAGGTGAGGGTTTGTTAGTTAAAGAACAGAAGCCTTGTTTTAGTCTTAGAAATGAGTGTGCATTCTATTTTTCCTTTAAGAAAAAAATCTTTAAGGAAATATGGAATGCTGAAAAGGAAAGACTCTTAAATGCTAAGAAATAAACATGTAACTTATAGTGAAATTTTATTTCAACTGTTTTTAGGTAGGGACATATGGGGAAGCACTACTTTTTAGACTTAACTATTTTGTTTTGTTTTGGTACTGGGGATTGAACTCACAACCTTGCAGTTGGCAGGCAGGTACTTGTGCCACTGAGCTAAACCTCCAACCCAAGATTTTATAAACTACCTTTATAATGACATTTTGCTGTGTAGGATGGAAACCAGCTGGATTTGTATTTGGATATGATACTTGGTCATATTGTGGCTTTCCTTCCAGGCAAGGTAGTTAATTTGCAGGAAACTCAGATCTTGGGTCTTCTTGTGGTCTATATGGAGCTAGAAATTGCATGTATTTTATTTCAGAGCTGAATTGCTGCAGCTGTATGAACGTTGTATTCTATTAGATATTGAGTTCTCTGATAATCAGAATGTGGATCAGATCCTGTGGAAGAATGCTTTCTATCAGGTGATTGAGAAGTTCCGGCAGCTTCTCAAGGATCCAAATGTTGACAACCCAGAACAGATTCGAAATAGACTTTTGGAACTTTTGGATGAGGTAAGCCATTATTTTTCAGTCCTCAGGATAAAAGCTTTAGCATCTGTTAGTTGTAATGAGTTTCTATCACTGAAAATACTATGTTTTAGAACATAGCATTGACAAAATACATTCTTCTTGAATTTAGGTCTGGTCTACTGTGTTACTTCCTTAGGACTGTAAATTATCATTGGACTTAGTTTTAAGCTTGAAAGCTTGGTCTGAGTGTGGGGAAGAGAATATGTGTGTGTATGCTCATATTTTTAAAACTATGGAGAGGCTTATACTGTGAATTTGTTTTGTGCTCAAGTGGTGACTACTAAATGTTGTATGTGCCTCCCTTTGCATAGAATATCTGAGAACTGGGAACTGTGAAAAGATCATTTGCCCCAGGTTCTGGTGGGTTGGTTGGATCAAGAATCAATTGATCGGGGCTGGGGATTTCGCTCAGCAGCATAAGCACCTGCCTTGCAAGCAGACAGTCGTGAGTTCGATCCCCGGTACTGGAAAAAAAAAAAAAGAATGGATTGATCCCACTAGGTTTTACTTTTTTTTTTCTTCTTTATAGGGTAGTGACTTCTTTGATAGTTTGCTTCAGAAGCTGCAGGTTACTTACAAGTTCAAACTGGAGGACTACATGGACGGTCTTGCCGTTCGTAGCAAGCCATTACGCAAGACAGTAAGCCAGCTTGCTTTCTTTTTGTTTCACTGGTTTTGGGGATTAAACCTAGGGCTTTGTACATTCTAGGCAAGTGTTCTAACACTGAGCTACATCTCCAGTCCCTTTATCCCCTTTTTTTTTTTGACACAGTCTTACTAAATTGTCCAGACTAGCCTTGAATTTCCTCTTTCAGCCTCCCGAGTAGCTGAGATTATAGATATTTTAATATTACCATGCCCAACTCAACTTCTTTCTTTATCTTAATGTATTTATCCATTTAGTAAGCATTTATTAGTGCAGTTGTGTGCTAGACAGTGATGAGGACACATCAGTGAAAGATAGTCCACTAGGAAATAGACAGGTGAAACCAGCAATTGTGTCATAAGTATTATGCACATAGAGGTTTGCCAAAACAATGTGTATATACTTCAGGAAAAGAAAAACTGGTATAAATATTTCAATACAAAATTTATTGAGACATCATGAGATTAATACAAGTTGGCCTTGAATTTGTGGTGATCCTCTTGCTTTAGCTTTCTGAGTGTTTGTATTACAGGGGTATACTACCACATCTGGCTTGTTCTTGTCACTTTCTAAGGCAGTACTGAAAACTTTTTTTTTTTTTTTTAAATCGGTACCAGGGGTGGAACTCACAACTGTGCCCTTGTAAGGCAGGCACTTTTGCTGCTAAGCTAAATCCCCAGCCACTTTTTGTGTGTGTGTTTTTGTGACAGTTTCACTATGTACTTCAGGCTAGCCTTGATCTTTGTAACTCAGGCAGCTGGAAGACCTCTTTTTTGAGTGTCTTTAATTGTGCTGTAGTTGCCTTGATGTTCTGAATGGATAAAAATATTTACTTTTGATAATTATGTTGAATTTAAGAAACAGCCAGAAGTTATACTGTGCCAGAGCCTGTGAATTAGGTGGATGAAAAACATGACAGTGTAATGTTTTTATTAGGCATAAATTACCAGAAACATTTGTTCAGTGAGGGACGATCAAAAAATTGAATTAATAGTTAAATAAAAATATTAATACAGTAAAAGACAGGTTGCCCTAAAAACTTAAGAAAATACTCCTCATACAGAACATAGTTATCCCATCAATCTTGCCAGTGAATCTTTTACTGTCATAAATTGTTTTAATCATTCATTGTATTTTTTGATCACTCCTCAAAGAGCCAAATGATGTGGAGGCTAAGGTTGGAGGCATGAAAAGTAGATCAGTAGATTAGTAGATGTTGAACCTTTTAGAGCCTTCAATAATATGAATACCCTAGTGAGGTCTACCACCATTGATCTAGATCCTTCTCCAGTTTGTGGTCTGGGGAGGGGTTGCAAAGGAAGAGGTCAGTTCAGATTTGGATATACCTAGGTGAGGTATCTAATAGAAACTTGAAAATGAACAGATGAATCTTTTGATGTGTTTGAAATTTAGAAGAAAGAGCTAAACTGGTGACAGATTCAAGAGTCATTGCTGTGTAAGTGGTAGTTGAAGCAGAAATTAGAATACTTGAAAGGCTAGCTAGACAGGAGGCTCTAGGTCGGGAGTGTTGATAAAATTGTCAAGTACTACAGAGTTTTCAGATGTTAAGATTACTAAGGAGTGTCAATTGTAAAATAACTCACCAAGAGTTATTTTAGCTGGAGAGCATAAAAGCCAGATTGTAGCAGAGAGAGGTGAGGCAATAGAGATGAGAGCCTAATATAGACAAGACTTTTGACTGTGAAAGCAAGGAGAGAATATTGCTAAAAGAGAGTTAAGAGAATTTTTTTGCTTTTGTTTAGGTGTTTATTTTCTTATTTATTTGTAGCAGGAAATCAAAATGAGGGCCTTGCTAGACAAGCTTTCTGCCCTTGAACTCTACCCTTATTCCTTGTTTTTGTTTTTAATGATGAGAGAGACTTGTGGAATGTTTAAAGATTTATTAGAGAATGGAATATGATTGATGGAGCAAAGACTTCCTCTTGCTCCTTAGATTTTGTTTCAAGATGCTATGGATCATCCTAGGACCCTAAGCATACTAGGCAAGTGCTGTACCTCTAAGCTACACCCATAACCCTCTCTTGATATTTCTGATGAATTGTTATGTACACACACTTTTTTTTTTTTCTTTTTTATTGGTACCAGGGATCGAACTCACAACCACACACTTGCAAGGCAGGCGCATATGCCGCTGAGCTAAATCCCGAGCCTCTGTACACGCACTCTTGCTACAAGTACTTGTTGAGCCCCTTCTACATGGCAGGTGCCATTCTAGGCAGAGGCAGTTTTTAGAGTTTAGAATTTGTTTGAGGGTAAGTACAGATATTGGATGAGCACTTACTGATTAATCAGTTTTGAAAAGTGTGTTGTAAGGGGTTTGCCTGACATAAAGATCGTGGATTACTAAGGAAATCACAGCTAAGCTGAGGTTGAAGACTTGAGACAGTGGTCAGGTGAAGGTGTCTGGGAAGATGGAAGAAGAGCAGGATTCTAGGGAGAGGGAACAGTGTAATTTAAGATCCTGAAGTGGGAAAAATGTATTAGGGCAACTGACCTGACTGAGGCACAAAGAGTGAACAGAAGCAGGACTCAGTCCTGAGACTGATAGTCTTTGAAAGAGTTTGCTTGTAAATTTCACCTCATTAAGGTGGTAAAGTGGGGCTGGGGATTTAGTTCAGCAGCATAAGCACCTGCTTTGCAAGCAGGCAGTTGTGAGTTCGATTCCCGGTACCGGTAAATAGTTAAAAAAAAAAAAAAAAAAGGTAGTAAAGTGGCTATAGTATGATGCCATAACATTTTTTTTCTTTGTCAGTTAAATTCCTAAGGTTCTTTGATGTTTGTTCATAGAAGAAAGTGGAATACTGAGGACCCTGAGGCTATATATAACTTTCCCGGGGCATAATTTGAGTAGTAAGTGAGCTTTCCTGAGGCATAAGTATCTACTTTTCAATGAAGTTTTGTTCTTTATTTGGTGAGATGCTGTCTTAGTTATTTTCTTGTTGCTGAGACAAAATATCCTATACAAGTTAAAGAAGGAAGGGTTATTTTAGCTCAGAGTTGTAGAGATTTCAGTCTATAATTGGCTGGCTACAAGGCTACCAGTGAGGTAGCGGGGTATGGCAGAGGAGAAACAGTCGATGGGCGGCAAGGCGGACAGAGGCAGCAAGGCTTCCTTCTTTCCCATTTTATTTCATCTAGGCTACAAGCTTATTAATTGGTGCTACCCACATCCAGGGTGAGTCTTCTGCCTGCAAGTCTTTTTTTTTTTTTAATCGGTACCCTTGCAGTGCAGGTGCTTATGCCGCTGAGCTAAATCCCCAGCCCCTCCTTCAGCAAGTTTTATCATTCAAACCTAGAACTGTGCTAACCCTATCAGCAGACCTATTCAGTATAACACATCCATGGTCCAGTTACTCCTAAAAGCCCCACTTAGAAATGTATGAGAATTTGGGAGCCACCTAGATAAAAGTCATAACAGATGTTAATTTGTGTGTATGTGTATGTAGAGATGGAATGAATTAGATGTTTTAAAGTAGTGTGTTGAGGGAGTCTTTTTTTTTTTTTTTTGAGTATGTATTGGAATTGTTGGGTCCATTTTTTTTTTTAGTTCTTTTTTTTTTTTATTTTTATTTTTTTGTCTTTTTCCTTTTTATCGGTAGTGGGGATCGAACTCACAACTGCCTGCTTGCAAGGCAGGCACTTATGCCACTGAGCTAAATCCCCAGCCCTAGGTCCATTTTTTTTTCTCACTGAAGTGATAGGTGCCAAAGCTATCAGTGAGAAAACATTTATAGTATTATATAATACCTGTTATGTTATAGGTAATTGGTAAAGGGTAATTATTTTAGACAAAAGAAAACATAAGACACTAAAAGTATGGTGATAGACTATAACAATATCAAGGAAAGAACACTGTTTGAATTTTGTTTGTTTGTTTGTCTTTTTTCCTTTTTATCGGTACTGGGGATCGAACTCATGACTGCCTGCTTGCAAGGCAGGCGCTTATGCTGCTGAGCTAAATCCCCAGCCTCCACTGTTTGAATTTTTGTATATCACTTTATAGTTTCTAAAATGTTTCACGGTACTAAAGTTGAACCTGAGGTCTTTGTACTGAGCTATTTCCTCTGTTCTTTTATTTTGAGACAGAGTCTTGCTAAGTTGCCCAGAGTTGGGCTTGAACTTTGAGATTCAGAGTGCTTTAATTAAGATGTATGTCACACGTAGCTAATAGTATTTTCGTATTTCCTCCAATTACCCTTTACAACATGTGTTTTTATACTTAGATGAAGAAATTGGGTTCCAGGTACCTCAAGACTTCTTGATATCACACACTAATAGTCAGGTTTTAGAATATGCTGTTCTATTTGTTTGGGACTTCAAGTAAGAATCACCCCTGTCTCTTTTGCCACTATTTTCTCTCAGTAAATTTCTGTTAATACTGTTGACTTTCTTTGGTAGCCAGGGTTAGGTTAAAATTTTATACTTTTTGAAGTCTGTTAGTGCCTTATCAATACTGCTGTCATTTTGACCTCATCTCTATCCTTTGTTGAAGATAAGGTTTCTTGGGTACTCTGCTAACTGATTTTTCTTGGAAGGTAAAATATGCCTTGATCAGTGCTCAGCGATGTATGATTTGCCAAGGAGATATCGCCCGGTATCGGGAGCAAGCCAATGACACAGCAAACTATGGGAAAGCACGCAGGTACTTTTCCATCTCTATTATTATTATTACTCTTTCCATTAGCTAAACTCTGTTACACATTGGGCTACTTCCATATACATGTCCTACAAGTGTCCCTGTTGATTCCTTTAATCATACTTTACCACTCCAGGGTCACTTCCACCTCCACCTCAGTTTATGTCTTAAATAGGCTGTCAGGATGAATTGGGAAAGAGTTGATATGAAGGTAGCTTTTCTTTCCCATTTTACTCATAGATAAAAAGAAAGAAAACTCCAATAAAATTTTAAAGTATGTCAGTCGGTATAATAATGGTACATACTTTGTGCATTGTCGTCCCCAAATCATTCACCTGGAGCACAAGACAATGAAGGTAGATTTTCTTACTGTTTTTCTATTCTAGTTGGTACTTGAAGGCCCAGCACATTGCTCCCAAGAATGGGCGCCCCTACAACCAGTTGGCTTTGCTGGCAGTGTATACGGTAAGAGGTCCTGTGGACAGGGAAAGTATTTTTCAGGGGATTCTTTTTTTTTTTTTTTTTTTTTTTTTTTGGTACCAGGGATTGAATACATGACTGTGTGCTTGCAAGGCAGGCGCTTATGCCGCTGAGCTAAATCCCCAGCCCTTCAGGTAATTTCTTAAAACAATGAGTTTTGATAAGCAGTAGCTCTTAGATTTTGATTTCATCTGCTCACTGTGTCCCAAAGAATACTAACCCCCTTTGCCTCCCCTCACTTTGTTGCTTCTACTTCATCCATTTAGTTATCACAGCATTTAAGTTTTGGAGGGAGGCTTGTATTCCAGCCAAATAACACTTTGTTTCTGACCAAAGCTTCTGCTCTGAATCTTGTTATGCTTCCTTTCTCTCCCCTGTCCTGTTGATCTAGGCTATTAAAAGGAAGATATAGCTCAGTTTACCTCTTGTCCTTAAAGTTCTCACATAGCTCTCATAGCTTGCTTCTTTCCCCCAGATCTTACTATTCTTCACCTAAGATGTCTCCTTAGCAGAACCGCAGTAATCAGCTGATCTAGATCTTACAGCTCTCTAGATCTTACCAACTTCCTCTAAATGTGTCTCTAACAGAGAAATTGGCCTTGGGAGCTGAGAGGGTTTCAGGAAGGAAACTCCATTAAAGGGGAGAATGTGAGAGCCAGTTGTAGATACTAAACATGTTCTATGGGAAGCAGCTAACATGGAAGGAAGGAAAAAAGATTCTTGATGCCATAAAGTTCATTGCCCAAATAAGCAGTATTTGAGTTTCATATGTATATTCCCCCTTGTTCCATAAAAACTTTAAAGAAATACCTAATTATGGGTTGAATCAGTATAGTTGATTAAGTAATGTGGCTTAATGAAGCATTTTCTCTTTTTTTTTGGTACCGGGGATTGAACTCATGACCTCGCATTTGCCAGGTAAGCGCTTGTGCTGCTGAGCTAAATCCCTAGCCATGAAGCACTTTCTTCAGAATCTGTTGAGTCTTTCTTTTGACCTCTGTCCTGTTTTCTTGTGGTAGATATTTGAGACTTTTTCCATTTCTTTATAGTGTTACTTTTCTCTCCCCTTTCTCCTTAGCCACCTTCTCCTTATTCTGTTTTTCCTTTTCTTGCTTTTTTTCCCTACCTTTTCTTTGTAATTTTTTTTAATGAAATGTAAGTTTGCTTGTTTAGTTAGTTTTTGTTTGTTTTTGAGACAGGGTCTTGTTATACTGTTCAGGCTGGCCTCTAACTCACAGCAATTCTCCTACCTCAACCTGCCTAATGCTGGGGTTACAGGCGTGCACCACCAGCCACACCAGGCATCTCTACTGAGTCCTAAGTCATTTTCATCATCTGAAAGAAAGAAACAAACCCTGTAACTCCTGATTTCTCCACATACCTAGGGAAACCCATTGATCTGAGTTCTCTCTGTGCACATATACCAATTCCGGATGCCTCATATAAATGGAATCATACAACCTATAACCTTCAGGGTATGGTTTCTTTCAAGATTTAGCATAAATTTTTCAGAGTTCTTCCAAATTATAGCTGGCATGTATTTGTAGGTCTGTCTTTACCAAAGGTTGAACCTAGGTCCTTGCACATGCTAAAAAAGACCTCTATCATTGGCTATATCCCGGCCCTTTTAATTTGAGACAGAGTCTTGTTAAATTGCCCAGACTGACCTTGAGCTTGTGATTGTTCTGCCTCAGCCTCTCAAGTAGCTGGGATTAAATGCCTGCCCTACTGCATCCTGTTTACTTCATTTTTATGACTGAATAATATTTCATCCTGTGGCTATATAACCTAGTACATTTTGTTTGTTCATTCATTATTGATGAGCATTAGAGTTATTTCCACCTTTTAGCTGTGTTGAGTAGTGCTATGGAGATACACAGGCATTTGAGTACCTATTTTTATTTTTGTTGGAGTAGCATTGCTGGGTCATTTGTAATTCTCTGTTTAACTTTGTTTTTCTTTTTAACAGTTTCCTAAATGGTTTTCCCAGGTGTCTGCTGTTTTACATTTTTACAGCAATGTATAAGGATTTCAGTTTTTTTCTTTTGGTACTGGGGTGCCCTACCACTGAGCTTTTTTTTGTTTTGTTTTTTATTTTTAATTAAGATAGGGTCTTATGAAGTTGCCCAGATTAACCTCAAATTTGAGATAATTCCAAGTTAGCTCCCAAGTAGCTAAGGTACTGCCTTTTCCATATTCTTGCCAACATTTGTTATTTCCCTTTATTTTAATTTTTTTTTTATGACTAACCCAGTATGTGTAAAGTAGTATTTCATTTGTGAGGCTAATTCTTTCATCCATTTGGGGATCTTTTAAATTAATAAAATTGGTTTGGGGACACAGTTTTAAGTTTATAGAAAAATTGAGCATACATTCCCACTATACTCCTTCAACTTCTTCCGTCCCCACAGCTTCTGCTATTAACATCTTACCACTGTTGTGTCAGTGCTCTTTGGAAGCTGAGGCAGGAAAATTAGCACGAGTTAAGGCTACCCTAGACTATATAATGAGTTCATGACTGTGCAGCAAGAATTTGTCTCAAAGAACTAAAAGCAAAACAAAAAATCTTGAATTGGGGTACATTTGTTAAAATTGATAGGCCAGTATTGATACATTACACATTCTATAGGTTTTTGTATTATTAGTTTTGTCATTGCCAGGACAAAATACCTTATTCCTGAAGTTAAAGGACGAAAGTATTGTGGTGCAGAGTTTGTAGAGGTTTCAGCTCATAGTTGACTGGTTCCAAGGCAGGGTGGTGTGGCATTGAAGAAATAGTTCACGGGAGACAGGAGGGAGCAAAGCTGCAAGAAGCAAAGTAGTGAAGCAGTAAGTGGCAACAGCAGTCCTTTTTCTGTCCCTTGTAGTCTATCCACGCCACATGCTCTTAGGACAAGTAACCTTCCCATTATGCTCAATCAGAACTATGCCAAACCAATCAGTGGACTGATTTAGTAATGACTCATCTTAGATCCCAACATCACACACTCTAGATCTAGCCACCTCTGAAAAGCCCCTCCTGTGACCACACTATCTTTTGAAGAGACATCTAGACACAAACAATTTTGATATATGTATATGTCACACATATCCACCATTATACTACCATACAGAATAATTTTACTGTCCTAAAAATAGCCTATTTCTACCTATTCATCCTTCCTCTGAACCCCTGGCAGCTACTGATCTTTTATTGTCTCTAGAGTATTGCCTTTTGTGTGTTACATAGTTGGAATTAAATAGTATGTGGCCTTTTCAGATTGGATTCTTTTAGTTAGTAGTATACATTTAAGGTTCTTTTTGTGACTTGATAACTCATATGTTTTTATTGCTGAATAATATTCTATTATATGTATCTGTCACAATTTGTTCACTATTGAAGGACATTTTGGATTCTTTCAGATTTCTGTAGTTATTAATAAAGCTTCTATAAACATCTGTGTGCAGGTTTTTGTGTGGAGAAAAGTTTTGAAATCATACAGTTGCTAGCTCATGTGATAAGAGTACATTTAACTTTGTGAGAGACTGCCAAAGATTGTTCCCAAGTGGCTGTACTGTGTTTATTCCTACAAACAGTAAATGAGAGTGAAAAATTACATGAGCATTTGGGGCAAGCAATGCTGTGGGGCTTTACCTTTTTTTGTTTTGGTGTTAAGGATTGAATTCTGAGCCTTGTGTGTAATAGTCAGGCATACTATCACTGAGTTAAATACTTAGCCTGGAGTTTTGCTATTCTGATTGAGGTATAAAGGATATATGGATATATATACACACACATATATATGTATATATACATCTTTATATAAAAAAGATATATAAAATATATATGCATTTTTTTTTCATGTTATTGTTGAACTTGGAAGCCTTCTATGAATGATTTTTAAGTTCGTTGTATTTCTCTATGGACTGGCAGTTTGGTGGCTTTCATTAATTTTATCCAGCATCTTGTATATCAGAGGGAGGACAGCAAAGAGATTTAACACTTTGGGCTTTGGAAAGCCCTAGGTTTAAGTCCTACTTGAATTAGATACCAGCTGTCAGACCCTGGGCATATTAATCTGGCTCAACCTCAGTTTTTTCATTTGTAACCTGCTGATGATAACTTTGTTTCCCAAGGGTTGGGAATCATAGTTTCTCATGCTTGATTGTAATGCTATGGCACTTTGCTGGCCAACTTTTACTCTGCTAGACTGCTGAATAAATGGCAAGGAAAAGATACTCTAAACCTTTTATAGCCAACCAGAAAGGAAATTATTCATTGGCTCTAACTTAATTTTGTAAAAGGTATAAAGTCTCTGTGGATGTTTTATTATTATTTTATATGCTGATGTCTAGTTGTTTCACCACGATTTCTATTTTTCTTTTTCCAAATCCATTTTGTTTAAGGATAAAAAGGAAGAAACAAAAAAAGAAAAAGCTACAACAAAATTTCAAAACACATCAATCAGGGGGCAGCAATGGCATATACATTGTACACTGTCATCCTCAAATCATTCTCCCAGAGCACAAGACATCTGTATTTAATTATCTAAACAATACAGCACAAATCTTTCTCTTAAGCAGACTCAGAGAAATCAGTAGTATAACTGTCTTAACTATTTTTATATACATATGCATACACATATACATGTTTTTCTTTCAGCTTCACACACTAATGTTTATATGTGTGTCATATTTATTTCACTAATGAGTATGTTCTCAGGTTGCATCCATTTACCTATAAAAGTGTCCAGTTTGTCTTTCTTTATAACCAAGTAGTACTCCATTGTATAAAAATACCACATCTTTTTTTATCTGTTCCTCAGTTGTGGGCATTTAGGGCATTCTAAGATCGGGCTACTATCAACTGACAGCACCATTTCTAGAAGAGACTGTCCTTTCTTCATTGAATTGCCATGCTCCTTTGTGAAAGATCAGTTGATTATACTTTCCTACTGTATTTTTTCTTGTTTCTGCATTCTGTTCTATTGATCTGTTTATATATTCTCTGGCAGCACTACCCTGTCTTGATTACTGTAGCTTCGAGCATGTCTTGAAGTCAGGTACTACCATTCTTTACTTTCGTTCTTCAGTATTATAGTGTTGGATATTCTGGACCTTTTGCCTTTCTGTGTAAACTTTACACATTCAAATATCCAGTGCATATAAAGTTATACTGTATTATGGTTTCATTTTGCTTTTCCCCATTGACTTTTGATATATTTCTCATCATGTACTCATTTTTCATGTGGAAAAATTTCTGTTCAAATATGTTGCTCATTGAAAACAAGTGAATTTTAAAGCCAGGCGTGGCACAAGCCTAGAATCCCAGCACTCAAGGGGACTACCATGAGTTCAAGACCAGCCTCAACTATATAGTGAGACCTTATCTCAAAAAAAAATTTTTTTTGTACCATCAGGGATTGAACATCTCATTATCTGAGCTGCATTACCAGCCTTTTTTGTCCCGCTTTTTTATTTTGAGATGTGGCATCACTGAGTTGTATAGGCTGAGTTTGAATTGTGATCATCCTGCCTCTGCCTCCTAAAGTGATAGCATTACAGGTGTGCACTGTTATCCCCTCCTGAAAAAATAGTAACAAACTATATTGTTGTACCCATTTTACACCCCCCTCCACTTTTGAGAAGGGATGTTGCTGTGAAGTTCAGACTGGCCTTGAACTTACATCAGTCCTCCTGCCTTAGCCTCCTACCATATCCAGCTTTAACTTTTTTTTTTTTTTTTTACAATGTTGGGAATTGAACTCAGGGCTTCACTTATGTTAGATAAACACTCTACCACTAAGATATATTCCCCAGCCCTTCTCTCCCCTCACCCGCTTTGCTTTTCTTTGCTTTTCTGAGATAGTGTCTTGCTATGTAGACCAGGTTGGCCTTAAATTCAGTGATCTTCCTGTCTTAGCTGTCTGAGAGCTACCTTTACAGGGATGCACTGTCATACTGCTTCATTATATTTTGTTTACTTTTTGTTTACGGAAGAAAGGTTTATTTCAGCTCATAGCAACTTTATTTTTAAATGTACATTTTGTACTGGTTGTGATGGTACACCCTTGTACTTTTACCACTCTGGGAAACTAAGGCAGCAGAATCGCATGATGTAATTGCCATGGCATCATTCATAGAGAACATTCTGATTTTCTGACTGGAATTCCTTACTTAGGAGAGAGACTGGGATTTCCTGGGCCAGCTGTGTCATGCAGGTGTCTAGAAGAAAATCATTGACTGGGTGTCTCTGGACTCTTTGCAGAGGAGGAAGCTTGATGCTGTATATTATTATATGCGCAGTTTAGCTGCCAGCAACCCTATCCTGACTGCCAAGGAGAGTCTAATGAGCTTGTTTGAAGAGACCAAACGAAAGGTGAGTGGGGTGCAGGCAGAATTATTCCGGTCTAGAATACTTTTCCCTTTGCGCATCATTGTCTTCACAAGAATGACTAATGCCCTCAGGGGAATGACTAATATCTTCATGTGATCCCAGCCAGCTGTGCTGATATGGTCCTTGTGCAGAACAAAGCTGATCTTTAGTAGAATTTTCAGTGGCCCTAAGGGGAACATGTTCCATAGCACCTAGATCACAGAATTAATAATTTCTGTCAAAGTGGGTGATTCTTTGATACTTTGTTACTGTAGCAAAATCTTCAGTTTTTTTAAATTGACCTTAGTTAAAAAAGATTAGGTATGAGGGCCCTTGGATTATTAGCTGAATCTCAGGAGATTCTGAGCTAGTGTGTCTATATGGTATACAGGCAGAACAAATGGAAAAGAAACAACATGAGGAGTTTGAACTAAACCCTGACCAGTGGCGAAAAGGAAAGAAATCTACCTTCCGGCATGTTGGAGATGACACCACTCGTTTAGAGATCTGGATCCGTCCATCCCATCCCCGATTTTCCCTGGGAACTGAGTCTGGGAAGAATTCTGAGCAGGAGAATGGGCTGGGCACCCTGAGCCCCAGTGACGTAAGTTCCTGAGAATGAAGCAGTAAACTGAGCTTGTCCTGTAAGCCTGCGTGGCCTGGTTCATGCAGCTGTGAGGCATTCTATAGATGCTTTCTACTCAACTTTTGAGACACTGCTGGCCTCCTACCCGTAGTCCTTTATTTTTATTGTGTACTTCCTTCTGTTTCCACTATGTGGCACTGTAGAATTTAGTAAATGCTTTCAGTTGCACATCACCAATATGATACATTAGGATTTTCCAGGATTATGTACTTAACTTTTTCACTTTTGGGTAACTTTCTGTATACCAGTTTATTTGTTTGTGTATTTTTGGACCTCATACGTATTTTTTTTGGTACTGGGAATCAAACAGATGACCTCGTGCTTGCATTGGCAGATGCTGTGCTGCTGAGCTATGTCTGCAGCCCTGATCTTATATGCTGTTTAGAGAATGGACTAAAACATCATGGGAAAGTTAGTTAGTCTGGTTTCTGAATAGCCTTTTATAAGATACCTCGTTAGGACTGGGAGTTTTTCCTTGAAGCCAGGAGAAGTAACTGTAGATCACAGGCTTACTATAGAAGGTTTCTTCTCTTCATTTGCTCAGATAATTATTGAACACTGTATCTAGCTCTCTCCTTGCTCTCAAGGCAGGTGTTCTAGTAGAAAACACAGAAGGCGAGTATGCAGTTAGAGTACAGTGTAGTTTGTTTTGGGGAATGTAGCCAATTTTAAGAGACCAAATCAACCACTGGTCAGTTGAAGTATAAAGAATGAGTAAGAGTTACCTAGAAGAGAAGAGACAGAAGCATGGTAAAGATCTCAGGCAAAAGACATACCATGTGCAAAGACCTGAGGCTAGAGAGAGAGCACACAGGAGTTGGAAATTTGTAGTTTGTAATTCATTGTGCCTTATATCGCGCTTATGCCACTGAGCTAAATCCCCAGCCCCATATCTAATCCAAGTGAGATATAAAAAGAACTTGAACCAAGAAATGGCTTTAGAGATAGAGAGAATGAACAGTTTATAAGATATATTAATAAGGTATAATCAAAAGAACTTGATTGGAAATCAAAAGCTCAAGGACAAGAGGGGATCAAGAATGATACAAATGTTTCTGACTTGGGAACTGGTATATTCCACTTCCTGAACTAGGGAATAAAGGTGGAACTGGTTTTAGGAGAAAGATGCTGAGTTTAATTTTAGATTGTTTTGATGAGTTTAACTTTAGACCCATTGAATTGATTATTCTTGTGTTATACTGAAGCAGATGTAAGTCAGAGGCTAACAAGTGTCTGAAGCTAAGGAGAGTACTTTAGATCAGAGTTGAAGATTTTTGTAGATATCTTCTTATAGATGGTAATGAAGCTATGAGAGCTGATTAGATTGATATAAAAACATACAGTGATGAAGTAAAAGATGTGAGAAAGAAGACCCAAGCACAGAGTGGGAAAAGAGTAAGTTCTAGACAAGTAAAGGTATTAGCCTGATAGAGGGCAAGAGATCCCTTTTTAAGCCTGAGGGAAAGTATAATCCTGAGATATAGCTGGGGCCACAGGTAAATTTAGGTATTATAGGAGAAAGAAAAGAATAGACTTTTTTGTTTTTTATTTTTTTCTTTAAATTTGGAGGCTGGAAAGCAGTAATTATGGTAAATGAAACTACCAATTTTCTACCTACCACGGTGTATATAGCAAGGCCTGTTTGTATGTATTATAACGTATCTCAAGATATATCAGGTTGTTGCTCTGATAGAATCCCTCATTGCCGCCCTTTGCTAGTTTGACTGTTATAGGAAGACCATTTAATTGAGAGATAAATTGTCTTGTTGGATTAGGTATATACTTCAACTGTTTTCAAAATGGAAGCACCAAAAGAACAATTTAAGAGCGTATTTTGTGATTTTCTGTTGTCCTCAAGGTTGGCGAATATCCCTCATAGAGGATGATAACTAGTCCTTCATAGAGCTCTCTCTTCCATTAGGTATGTTTAGGGATGTGTGTGTGTATGTATTATAGTACTAGAAATTTAACCCAGGGCCTTTGCTCTGAGCTACATCTTTAGCCTTTTTAAAGTTTTTATTTTTAATATTTATTTATTTATTTTTGGTCTTTTTGAGACAGGGTCTCTCTATGTAATTGAGGCTGGCCTTGAGTTCACTTTGTAGCCTAGGCTGGTTTTGAACTCAAAATGATCCTCCTGCTTCAGCCTCCCAATGCTGGGATTACAGGCATGAGCCACCACGCTCAGCCTTTATTTTTATTTTTAGAGACTAGGTCTCACTAAGTTGCTAAGTTGCCCAGACTGGGCTGGAAGTTGGGATCCTTCTGCTTCACCATCCCAGAAATCTGCTCCACCACACCCAGCTTATTTATTTATTTTTAAATAAGTGTATATTAGGGCTGGGGATGTAGTTTAGGGGTTTCAGCACTTGCCTTACATGTACAAGGCCCTGAATTCAATCTCTAGCACTACAAAAATAAGGTAAAGAAAAAAATAATATGCTTATTATGTATCTGATTTTCTTTTTCTCTCTCTCTCTTTTTTTTTTTTTTTTTTTTGAGACAGTATCTTGCCATGCAGTATAGGCTGCCCTTGAACTCACTATGTAACCCAGGCTGTCCTTGAACTACAGCGATCCTCCTGCCTCAGCTTCCTGAGTGCTGGGATTACAGGTGCACCCCCACATCCAGCTTTTTTGAAATGGGATCTTATAAATTTTCTAAGTTGCCCATGCTAGGTTTGGACTGCAGTCTTCCTGTCTTAGCCTCTCAAAACGATGGAATTATATGTGCGAGCCACACAAAAGGCCAGGAAAGGCATTTTCAGTATGTGAACTATTATTGAGCCCATTAGTTTAATTAATTGTTTTGATTATTCAAATAACATGTTAATATATTCCTAGTAAAAAATTCAAAGTAATTGCAACATATATTGAGTCAGATATACCAGTTTATATTCTAAACTATTTGTGAAACTGTTTATATATTTTTAAGCATATATATCAGCCTGGGAGAACTGTTTTGCTTTATGTCTTTTAAATTTGCATCTACAAAGTAGAGTTTTTATTTGTAGACTGCCAGTACTTGAGCAAGAAGTTCGCAGTTTTATACCCTTTCTTTTATCCGATAATGAAACCACATTGCCATTCTTACTTGCTTTCTCAGGCCCCAGTTAGCTTCTGTGTTTTTCTCTTTCTTGCAATAGATCCTAACTACTCAGCTTTTTTTTTTTTTTCCTCCTGGTCCTGGGCATTGAAATCAGTGCCTTCATATTGAGCTATCTCCCCAATGACTTTTAAAATTTTTTTCTTTTGAGACAGTGTTGCTAAATTGCAAGCTGGACTTGAACTTGTAGACCTTTTGCCTCAGCCTCCCAGGGTGCTGGAATTCTAAGCATGTGCCACTGTGCCCAGCTAGCTTATTTTTTTTTTTTTTTTCTGTTCTAAAAACACATGGCTTGATGCGAGGTAGGCATCAAAGGTACAAAGATCATGTGGAGAAAACAGAAACAAACAAATGAAGTCATGTGCCATATAGCATTTCGGTCAGTGACAGCACATACATGTGGCCCCACATGATTGTGTTACGTACTTGCGTTGACACTTTGTTTGCAGTTAAGTATACTCTGATGTTAGCATAATAAAAATTGCCTACTGATGGACTTCATGGAATACATGTCTATAAGTAAGCAGTGCATGACTGTATATGATTACAGTGCAGTGTGGCAAATGCTATGACAGAGAGAAACACAAGAGGTTAAGAGAGCAGGCAGAGGACCTGATGTAGCATCCTCAGGGAAGGCTGGGTAAGATAGTATTTTGCAACTGAAATATTAAGGGCATTTCTGCACTAAGGGAAGCAAGCTTAAAAGAAACATAAAGGCTTAGAAAACTGTAAGTAGTTTAGTGTGGCTGGAGACTAAGATGTGAGATGTGCTGGGGATTTAGCACAGCGGCATAAGCGCCTGCCTAGCAAGTGCAAGGTCGTGAGTTCAATTCCTTCTACCACAAAAAAAAAAAGTGAGATGTGCTCTTGCTAGAGAATTGAGTTATCCTTTACCTTGTTCTTTCCTGTGTTTCCACATTGAGTTGATATTCAGTGCTATTGAATCTACCTTTTTATTTTTTAAATTTATTTTATTTTTTCAGGTTTTGTTTTGTTTTGAGACAGGGTCTTGCCATGTAGTTCAGGTAGACTTTAAACTCACTATGTAGCCCAGGCTGGCGCCTCAAACTCATGGCAGTCCTCCCACATGCTGGGATTATAGGTGTATACCACTATGCCCAGTGGAATCTACCTTTTAAACATAAACTGAAGCCATCCCCTTCTTTCCATTCATCTTTTTCTCATTGCCCTTTGATAGTCCAAACTACTATTTTAATAAACTATGTTCCCTTGAAACAAGTTCCTCATGATCTTTCAACATTTCTTTCTTGTCTTCTTCAGATCTTTCATTTTAGAAGTAACCCAAATGAGCTTCAAAATACACATTTCTGATTATAGCACTTTACTTTTAAAAGTTTTTAGTTTCTGTTTGCTTTTGGAATCAGATCCAAATCCTTTATATAGTCTACTGGGCCTCACTTGATCTGGTCAGTGCTGCTTCTAATCTTAACACCTCTCTTTCCACTGACCTCTTCTCTAGCCCCTGGCTGTTGTATATTCTCTATCCATAGTCCCCTTCTTTTTACCAGTTCTGCCTTTCTCAGTTTCATTCTTGTTTGTCTTTCAGGTTTCAGCCTAAATTTCTTTTTTTCAGAAATGATTTTCCTGATCCCCAAGGCTGGCTATTTCTCCTATGTAATACCACATTTCTATTTCTAGTTAGGTGATGTTAGTGTAATTTCATTGCTGTTTAAGGTCTTTCCCGTGCTAGATTGAAGCCTCTGAGAGAGTAGGGTCACATTTACTCTGATCTCTGTTTTGTTCCTGATGCCTCTGTATAGTAAGTTCTAAATAAATCTCAGTTGAGTATACAAATGGGGGAAAACAATGAGGTAATAAGGGCCAGATCCTTCCAGAAATATTAAGAAGTTTAGATATCAAGTAAAATATTAAGGATTTTAAATTGGGAGACAACATATATGTGTAATGATCATTTTTCCAGTATTTTTCATATTGGAACAAATCTATTTGTTTGTAAAGAGGATTTTTTTTTCAATTTGAAAGTAATACCAATTTATTTTATCTAAATTAAATCAAGACATGTATATAAAGTGGGAGTTAAAGTTTGTGTTTCTACCTGGATAGACCACGCTGTGAAGTATTTGATAAATGTGTGTTCAGACCTTTTCTAAGGATTTATGTGTATACATATACACATATACCTCCAAAAGTATGAAAGAAACAGTTTTTGACAGTACTGGAACTCAAACACAGGGCTTTGCACATGCTGGGCAAGTCTATACTACTGACCTACACCGCATTCTTAATATATATTTATATATATATTTATGTATATATAGTTTAACTATTATTACTATTTTTGGAGGCAGAGTCTCACTATGTAGTTCAGGCTAGTTTTGAACTCATGGCAATCCTCCTGCCTCAGCGTCCCAAGTGCTAGGATTATAGGCAGGTGCCACTATGCCTGGCTGAAATAATATTTTTTAACAAAAAATGGGCTTATACTATACATAAAAATCTGTAATTTGCTTTTTTAAATTACCAATTATCCATACTCAGTTTGCTATAGAGCAACACATACGTTTCTAAAAATTACTGTGGTATGAAAAATTGTGCAAGAAAAAATCACAGAGTTTTAGGGAAATAAGGAGTTAGGGGCATAAACTAAAAAATCTTAATGACAGCAAAAAAAAAAACAAAAGATAAAAACCACTTACCAGCAGTTGTACACTGTTAAACACAAGGTCCTGAGTTTGAATCCCAGTACCAAAAAGATAAACAAAAGAAAAAAACAGTCGTACAGCTAGGTGTGGTGATATATACCTGTAATTCTAGCATTCGGGAGACTGAAGCAGGAAGATTGCTGCAATTTTGAGACCAGCCTGGGATACAAAGTGAGTTCAAGGCCAGCCTGAACTGCATAATGAACCCCTGTCTCAAAAAGATGAAAATAAATACAGTTGTACAAATGTATAAATATTAAATGATTACTATATAAATACTGCTTTAAATATGACATTGTACATTGAAAAAGACATGAGATTTGCTTATAGAAGTGAACTTTAGAAGGGTGGCAGCTTATGAGTCATAGAGAGGGAGCAAAAGGACAGTTACTGGGAGTTGAATGGATGTGTATAATACCAGGTGTAGCTATGTGTGGCTCATAATGTATGTTTGTGTGTTGAGCAGAGGTAGCTGGTCAGTGTTTGAGGTATATGCACATATTTTATATATTCCTGGGTGGCTTAATTTCAGCTGTGAGTATCTTCTATTTCACCTATATTTATTATGAGCAAAATCATACATAAGCCAACACAGAATTCAGTTATGCTCAGATTTTTTTCTCAATATATTAATCATGATGGTACAAATTCACTTTTTCAGAAATGAACATTGTATCAGAATTATTTCATTTGTCTAAAGAACTTTTTGGCGGGGGATTTAGCTCAAGCAATTGCTTGGGAAGAGTGACATTGTGAGTTCAACCCCTGGTACCAAAAAAGCAATAAAATATAAAAGATAAAGATGCTTTTTCATAACATGTATGTTCTTTGTAGGGCTATGTATTTCATTACTAAGATACATATGATTTATTTAACGTACCTATATGATTTTTTGGAGTAGAGGTTTTGAGATTAGGTCTCATTATGTAGTTTGGCTGACCTTGAACTCACCGTGTAACCAAGACTGGCCTAGTACTCATAAGTGAATCTCATGCCTCATAGCTCCCAAGTGCTGGTATTACAGGTGTGAGCCCAGCCAGTGTAATTAAGAATTTTTCTTCCTTTTCTTTTTGGTACTGGCAATCAAACTCACAATCTCACACTTGTCAGGCAGGCACTGTGCCACTAAACTATATTCCTGGGCCTAATTTAAATATTTTAAAATTGCTTGTTCATATTAGTTACCCTTTTTGAGTAATTAACCTTAATAAATAAGAATTGTTACTTTGCCACTTCCTAGAGGGTTTTGGGCTAAATTTCGGACTCATGAGTGAGTAGAATGTTAAGCTCAGGTGGTTATTAGTAATTACAATAATGACCCAACTACTTTGTTCTTTTCCTGCCAAGGGGGTCTTTGGAGATCTTCTCTGTCTGACTGTCTGTCTGTCTGTATCTCTTTCTCTCAGTTTCTGAATGGTTGCAGGAGACTAGCTTGTGGGTTATTGGTTTTAAGAGTTGAGATGTGGTTTGAGTTGAACGTCTAGCCTGGGGAGGGATTGCCAACCTCAATTGCAAGTAGTATCCTATTGAGATTTCACATTTGAACTCTTTCCCCTGCCATTGAGGCCACTCAGTGTCAGTTTTGTCAGGGTTCTGGGCACTTTATTTAGTACATGTGTTTTGTGCTGAGCTTTATCTCCATTTGAAAATCAGGCCAAAGGAGTACTGCTTGGTAAGAGTTGTTGTTGATAGTTAAATAAGGATATTGTAGCATCAGAAATGATACACAAAGGCCTTTGATAGCACTGCTAAGGATTTTTTTTTTATCTAATTGTTCAATTATCAGCATTGTCTGTCTGCTGGGGAAGAATAAACATGTGAAAATGGGAATTGTTGGTAGATATTTGTCTCTGAAACTTTAGTGAGTTCTCATGTTCAGGAATAATTTGGCTGACCATTTCTAGCTTCTCCAACCTACTATAACTATTGTACACACATCATACTTGGTGCTGTGTTTGGAAAATAAGTCTTTAGATAAGGAAAGTATATATATATATATATATATATATATATATATATATATATATATTACCATTGAATATTTAAGCTCTAGTTAGATAGTTAGATCTTCCTTTTCTTTAGTCTCTCTGAGTGTGGTTTGGGATTGTACTGTAATAGCTATATTTATTAACTTTCCATCACCATGGCAAAATACCTGAGAGAAACCAATTTAAAAAGAAAATATATTTTGGGTTGTTTTTAGTCTGGGCTTGTCTGGCTTCTGGCTTCATTACTTTCGACCTGGGGGGGAGACAGAATGATAGATGTAGAAAAGATCCTCACCTCATGGTAGCTGAGAGGTAAGAGAGTTGGGGGGTGGGGAGTGGGAGAGACAGCGTGAGAGCTGGGAACAAGGTAAATCCTTCTAGGTTCTATCCTCTGTGGCTTAGTTCCTCCAACTAGACCTCACCTCCTAAGAGCCCATAAAGCTAAGAACTCAGTGAGTTAATCCACTGATTAGGTTAGTACCCCCATGCTTCAATCACCCTCTAAAAGCTACACCAAAAAAGACCTGAACTTTTTGGGGGGACATTTTTAAAAAACCATAACAGTAGCTTTCATACCTGTTTTCTGGCCTTTTTTGAATTTCTCATACGTTATTTTACCTTGGTCTTGCTCTGTTTTGCTAGTGTTTCATCTATTGCATACATTAATCATTTTATTTCTCTGTACAAAGTCTTTTTTCAAATTATTTTCAGGTCTGCAGAATTTAATTTATTCCTGTGTTTTTAGAGTAGGAGGTTGTGTTCTGGGTGCGGTGCTTAACCAGACTAAAGTTTACATTACCTGTTCTGTTGTGCCAGCTTTGTGTTAGAATTGTAAAAATAAATACAACTTCTTTCTCAGCTTGCTTAGAATTTAGTGCATAAGTCAGCAAACTTGAAAGGCTTGATAGTAAATACTTTACAGTCTGGTGATACAGCTCAGTGGCACAGTGCCTGCCTGGCAAATGCAAGGTCCTAAGTTCAATTCCCACTACCAAAAAAAAAAAAAAGGTGATGTGTGTATTTTTTTTTTTTTAAAGCATTGTCAGCCATGTGGTTTCTGTTGCAGCTATATCATTATAGTGCTAAAACAGCTATAGACTACACATAAATGAATGAACATGGCTATATTTCATAACAGTATTTGCAAAATCAAGTGATGGGTTGAATTTGACCTGTGGGCCTAGTTTGCTAACTTGTGGTCTAGTGGAAGAAATGGCTACATAAACATTGTTTTACTAAACAATTGAGTCTTGTTATTTGTGACTGTTATGTTCCGCAAGTTGCTACAAATACTTAGCAAATATGGATCTATTGCTCCTAAGGGAACTTGTTCCTTTGAGCCTTTGCTCACATTTTAGTCAACTAGTTGGTGTATAACTTTGTTTTACGTTTTTCTGTTTTAGTCATTTTTTGTTTTAATCACGTCCTTTAATATATAGTTTTGATTCATTAATTGAGCTCATGTCCAGCAGAGCTATGACTCACATCTAACAAAGCTTGTCTAACACACTTATTTTCTCCACAAGGCACATCACAGCCTTCTTGTATTTGGGAACACGTGACAGCTTGCTGCACTATTATTTGGGAGCCATTTTTGTTGTCCTTTATTATTTTTTCAAATCCATTTTATTCAAGGATAAAAAGAAAGAAAAACAACAACAACAAGAAATACTACTACAAAATTTCAAAACAGGTCAGTTGAGGGCTGTTTTATTTTTTGGATACAGGGTCTTCCTGTGTAGTCTAGGTTGGCTTTAAACTCACTATGTAGCCCGTCCTCAAATTCATGGTCCTCTTGCCTCAGTGTTCTGAGTCCTAGGATAGAAGCATGTGCCACCATGCCTGGCTATTGGGGCCATTTTAAACAAAAAAGTACAAAAATTTGAAAAATGCAGTGCTAAATAGACCGCAAAAAGAACATGACCTGAAACACGAAGAATTGCCTCATTTGACCTTAGCTAGGAACATGTACATTGGGTGACTCAAACTTTTTGTTGCTCTGTGCATGTCAAGAATGACCACAAAAATCAGAATATTGATTTGGGAGTTACAAATGAGTTTTAGTGAATTTATGGATGCACAGCCTATTAATAATGAGGCTCAACTGTATTACTGGGAGTGTGTCAGAAGTTGGGTATTAGGGACTGTAGAAGCATAGAGAAAGACCTTTGATCCAGGCCTGCAGAGGCATGGCTTGGGGTGATGGGAGAGAGTGAATTGAGAAGACTTCTTGGAGGAGTTAATGAGGCAGAATATAAAAAGTGTTCTGTGAGCAAAACTAGAGAAGATGTGAAATGGCAAAGGAGTCATGAATCCTCTGTGAGTTGAGGGATAAAGTGAAAATATTGGAATGATGGAGAGGAGGCTGATTGAGCTTTCCACGGAGCCATGCTCTTGATTGGTGATGTGGTAATGTGTAGAAGAGCAGTGTGTTTGTGTCCTATAGTGTACTCTATCCCAGAAATAAAATTTGTTTCTGAATTTTTTATTTGTCATGTCTACATTGTTTTTTTTAATTTTTTAAAAAATTTTTTATCAGTACCAGGGATCGAACTCAGGACTGCTTGCTTGCAAGGCAGGCGCTTATGTCACTGAGCTAAATCCCCAGCCCCTTCTACATTGTTAATTCAGTGAAAACGGCACAATTCCATCCATTAAGTCAGATGTGTTGGCAGTTGACTATTTTGCCCCATTGTTTGCTGGTTGAAAAGTGGAAGGGTTTTTTTTGGAGGGGTAGGAAGTACTGAGGTTTGTCTTTAAGGCCTTTTGCATACTAGGCAAGTTCTATATAATTAAGCAACACCCCAAGCTTGTGTGTGTGTGTGTGTGTGTGTGTGTGTGTGTGTGTATGTGTGTGTGTAAGCGTACTGGGGATTATACTCAGGGTGCTTTACCACTGAACTACATCCCCACCCCTTTTTATTTTTTGAGATAGCCTTTTCCTAAGTTATCTAGATGTAACTCAAATTTGAGTTCCTCTTTCCTCAGTCTCTCTTAGTGCTAGGATTACTACATCCTGTTTAACAGCCACTCTTAAAACTTGAAGCATTCTAAACTCAGACACACTAGTATCTCTTGCTAATGGCTTGGATTAGGTAGAGCAAAGGTGTTTTGTTTTAATTTTCATTGCTTTAAAAAATTTTACAAAGGGAAAACATGAATATTGTAAAAAAATGAAAATATAGATAAACAATAAATTTCTAATCACCTAGAGAAAACCACTATTAATTTCTTAGGATATGCTTTTCCTCTTATGTTTACATAGTGCACAGCATTTAGATTGGAAATGTCTAATGTCTAATTAACCTGTGAAATAAGAAAGAAATAACTCATGCTAATCATTAAACAACTCAAAAGCTGATTGGAGAAATGGTATTTTAACTTCTTAGGTCGACATGATTATTTGTATTTTCCTGTTTCATTGAAATAGCATAATAAATACCAAAGACCCTCCCTCTTGTGCTTAGAAGACAGACTTCTCAAGCTATACACGGGGAAGAGAAAGTTAAGAAAGGTTAGATATCTAATAGAAAAATTACTATTTGAAAGGTCGAGTCTTAAAGGTCCATTTCATGAGGAAGCATCTTGAAATAGTAGTAAATTGGGGCACAGGCGTTAGTTTGAAACCCCTTGGTCATAGAAAGTTTATGACCTCGGGGCTAGAGATTTAGCTCAGCGGCATAAGCGCCTGCCTTGCAAGCAGGCAGTCGTGAGTTCGATCCCAGGTACCGATAAAAAGGAAAAAGACCAAAAAAAAAAAAAGAAAAAAGACAAAAGTTTATGACCTCATTTCAAAAACTGGGTTTTCAGTGGAGAAGTTTTTAGGCCATAATGTTGGGGTTGGTTTCTAGAGTGATGGGAAAAGAGGTTCAAAGACATGTCTTTAGATTTCTTCTCTGAGATCTCTTTCAACCTGTTTTTATTTGTTGGGGGGATTGGTGCTAGGTATTAAATCCATGGCATTGAACATGACAAGCACATGGTCTGCCACTGAGCTCTACTCACCAGGTGCTTCAACCTTGTCAAAAATTGTTTAGTTAAAGAAATATTTTTAAATAGCTAATATATAAACTTCTCTTACATTACTAATGATGTATCATGCAAACTGTTATTTATCTTTTTTTTCATGTTACCGTTGGACTTGGAAGACTTCTATGAGTGATTTTCAAGTTCATTGTATTTCTCTATGGACTGGCAGTTTGGTGGCTTTCATTAATTTTGTCCAGCATCTTGTATGTCAGAGGGAGGATAGTAAAGACATTTAACACTTTGGGCTTTGGAATGCCCTGGGTTTAAGTCCTACTTGAATTAGATACCAGCTGTCAGACCATGGGCATGTTCCTCAATTTAACTGAGCTTTAGTTTTCTCATTTGTAAGATGTTGATGATAATAAATTTATTTTCCAAGGAAAATATACTTTTCGCACCCCCACCTCCTTCGTACCCCCACCTCCCGTTTCACCTTCCTTTATGACAGTAGGTTAGAGAGGTAAGGTCAAATGAGGCAATTCTTTTAGAAGTCCTGCTTCGTTAGGCATTGTGATAAATTCCAGTTCTTAGCCTTGTATCATTGACCTGCTTTCATAGGCCATATGAAACAACTTGGTGAGATTGCTGTCAAAGACCAAAACTAGGACTTTGGTTTTCTGATAGCAAAAATGTGAAAAATGCTTTGAGGAGCAGCCCCTAGTAGAGAAGGATTGGTGCTACTACTAGGACCACTGCAAGACCCCAGGTCTGACTTTTTTGTCTCTTTGTGGTTGGCAGTGAGTAGATGTTCTCAAAGCACACTGACCCTACCTACATACCCTTAACACCATATATGACCTCAGTCACCAAAACCACTTCAGGGCTTTATTTTTATCCTGACTGTTCAAAATGTGAGGTTGGTCTCTTTCCTCTAACAGAGCAAAGTTCTCTGGGGGAAGAAACAGTGCCAGGTTGCAGTCAAGGCTGGTTAGACACCAAAACCACACTTCGTCTTTCTGGGCTTGCAACGTGACATAGCCTTGCTGCAAACACCAGCTTCCACATTGCGAGGAAGCCTCCTGAGACATTTATTTTTTTGGTTTAATTTGTATTTTTAGCAAGTGAAATGTGGATGCAGAAAAGGTATACCTTCCTATTGTTCATTAGCCAAAAATGTAATTCTCAGAATGAATAGTTTTTTTAAAATCCAGCATTTCCCAAATTAGAGTTTTTCATCTTCCTCAAGGGTGTTGATGAGAACTCTCACGACTCACCAGGTCTCAGGAAGCCAGATTACCAACATATCCTGTTCGCGTGCATATGTGTATTCTGTGTTACCCACAGGCCACTTTCCACCTCACGTGACCTTTAGTTACCATCCGGAAAGTCAGGACCCAGATACCAGTCAGAATTTCCAGACTTTGGTTTGGTTTAGACATTTTAGAAAATGTTAACAGCAATAATTGTAGAGATTTTCTGAACAGCACACACACATGGCAAATGGGAAGCAATATATCCTAAAGAAAGGAGAAAAAAGCATTATATGTGTTTTTCCTAGTAAGATGTTTGAAAATGAATATTCAGGAGAAAATGTGAAGCAACTCAAATGCACAGAGTGAAACGAGGAGGGTGATCAGAGAACTACTTCTTGATTAGAAGTCAGACACATGCTGCAATCCTTATGTCTAAAGACTGAATTCTGAACCTCTTACTTATTCTTTAAGATTGTCATATACATACCATCACTGTTTATTTGTTTATTTCAGTGTGCTTATGACATGGACTTTTTTTTTTTTTTTTTTGGTACCGGGGATTGAATTCAAAACCACATGCTTGCAAGGCAGGTGCTTATGCCACTAAGCTAAATCCTCGGCCCTGACATGGACTTTTGCACTAAGCTACATCCTCATTTCTTTTTTGTTTTTTGGTTTAAGACATATTCTCACTAGGTTGCCCTTGGTTTGGGGTGGAACTTGGAATCCTTCTGCCTCAGTCTCCCAGAGTACCCTTGTGCTGAACTTTCTTTTTTGAGAGGAGGCTCTCACTATTTTAGTTGGTTTCTAACTCTGGGCTCAAGCAATCCTCTGACCCAAGAGTTCCAAGTATCTGGGACTGTAGGGCATGTGCCATCACCCATGTCTGCTGTAGTCAACATCATTAAACTAGTTTGACCAGGGCATAATGAAATATGCAATTCTGTAGAAAAGGGATCGACAAACCACTGGCAGTGGCTACAGGTAATTTTTTTTTTTTTTTTTTGTCTTTTTGAGACAAGGTCTCACTATGCATTTCAGGCTGGCCTTGGGCTCACTTTGTAGCCCATGCTGATGTCAAACTTGCAACAATCCTCCTACCTCAGCCTCCTAAGTGCAGGGATTTCAGGAGGGTGCCACTATACCCAGCTTAGATTTTCATACTCTTATATAAAGAGTTACTGGGGGCTGGGGATTTAGCTCAGCGGCATAAGCACCTGCCTTGTAAGCAGGCGGTCGTGAGTTCGATCCCCGGTACCGATAAAAATGAAAAAAAAGACAAAAAAAGGAAGTTACTTAAAAACCTTACCAAGTATGGCAGCCAACACCTATAGTAATCCCAGCATTGGGAAGTTGAGATAGAATCTCAAGTTCAAGGCTAGCCTGGACTAGTGAAACAGTGAGACCTTATGTTAAATAAACCAAACAGACGACATAAGAATTTGTAACAGAAACACCACAGTGTATTTACTCTGATCTTTTGCAGAAAAAGTTTGTCCACTCACTCCCTTAAAGTTGGGAGGACCAAAGACAGTTAATGCTAAGGTCCTTCTTTTAGGGCAGTGATCGCTCAATAAGGGTGTTAGTGCCTTTTGAGCAGACAGTTCAAGTTGCTGGGCCTGCCATAGCTAGATGTTTAGCATTCCTGGCCCCACCCACTAGATGCCAGCAGTGGCCCACATGTTTCCAAACAGTCCTTGGGAGGAGGAATGGTACTGTACTGGTTTAGAATCACTGATTTAGGAGCTTGCTGAGATTAAAACAACAGCAACAATAATTAAAAAAAAAAAAAAACAACAAAAACTGTCTTACAGGTTTTTCTCATAGAAACAGACTGGGTTTGGATCTTCATGGTGTAGAATAGATCAACAATAGTACAAAAAGAGTTTGAAAAAAAAAAAAAGAGTTTGAATAGGTAATCAAATAGGAAGAATACCGAAATAGAATAGTCTACTGTATGAATAGTATAAAATAAAAAGTTGTAAGGAAACCATTTATTCTGTATGTTGGTTGTCCACTGCTTGTTTCAAGAATTGTTGAGGCCAATCTATTATTTATGAGATTTGTTTTGATGTTGTGTGTTCTTTTAAAAGCATACTCCTGTCTTTGTGAGAAAAGTGACCATCTTTGGCCTTACTGTCCAGGTGATCTTGAGGTCTGTGGGAATCTGTATGGTGTATTGAGAGATTTGTTCAAAGCCAGTGTAAAGATATAGTTTTGGCATTTCATGAATAACCTGATAGCCAGACTTAAGCCAGAACTCTAGCACTGGAGAATTTTCCAGCCTGGGAGAGTTGACTGAGAAAAGTCCTTCTTTGGATCCTTACCAAGTTAGACAACGGAGCAATCAACTGCTGAGTTCCAGCCAACTGGAATGTTCGTGAGGGTGTACTGTAACTTGTCCCTTAGGATCTAGCTCCTAGTCAGGAGCTAGAAGAACTTTCCAAATACTGTAGAAGTGAGTCCCATACACTGGGCCTTGTTCAGACGGCAGCTGTGATAAGAGTAGAGTAATGAAGGGATCAGCTTACTTTAGATACTAACATACGCCTGTTTTACAGGGTTAGAGATTTCACTGACCTTTTTGTTTTCCCTATGCTGCTTTTCTCATTGATTTCCTGTATTGGTTTTTGAGCCTGTTCTTAGAAAGATACAGATAGTTCTGTCATTCTCTAAATTCCTTTATGCTCTTAAAGGTTTCAGAAATTCATCTGTCTACTCTGTTTTCACAATCTTGGCTATGATGTGTTTGGGCTAAGATAGAAGTTGTTTTCTTGGCTTGTGATCTTCCCCCAGTCTGTGGACCGTTTTTGTTTTGTTTTTTGACTCCAGGGGTATATTCTGGTTTTTCCCCTTTTGGAAACCTTTGATTTTGCTCATAAATATTTTATACTTAAGTTTTCTTCCAAAAATTAGCATAGAGATTCTAGACCAGAAGAAATTAAAAACCTAGACTTCTGATAGAGTCTTTATAAAATGTGTTAACCATACCTTTATTTTTTAAGAAATTTAGTGATTTAGAGCCAGAGAAATGATTCAGTGGCATAGCACCTGCCTAGCAAATGCAAGGTACTGAGTTCAATTCTCAATTCTTGGTAATCCCCTAAAAAAAAACAGTGATTTTTTTTTTAAGTTGTCTTCTACCCACTGATCCAAAATTTATTGAACATTTATTATGGGCATTACTAGTTATTCCATTATTTTTTTCCATGTAATTCATGCCTAAAACTATCAAAGAGCTACATAACTAGGTAATATGTTGGTTGCTTATAGAATTGCTTGGGCCAGGGATATAGCTTAGAGGCGCAGTACCTCACTGGCTACAAGCAGGAGGTCCTGAGTTCGATTTCCTGTACCAAGTAAAATAAAATGAAAAGATGCCAGTAGAATTCCTTTTACTAATTTGTACTTTCCTATGCAGTCAGCCCATACTAAGACAAATAATAAAGATACTTAGTCATTATTGTTTGATGTTGTCTGTTGTCATGATGATACATGATGTTGTCTCTACAGAAATCCATGAGAGAAATTTCTGCTTTCAGTATTTGAAGGGTGTGTGTCTCTGTGTGTGTGTGTGTACTCTCATATATATTCATTAGTTTTTTTTTTGTACCAGAAATCAAACTCAAGACCTTGTGCTTGCCAGACAGATGCTTGTGCCACTGAGCTACCTCCTGGCCCTTATGAATTTGTTATTCATGATAATTCTTTCTCTTAATTATTCTAGAGGTTATAGCCAAACAGGTAACTTCCTTTCACAAATGTAAGGGACTTACTGACATGTGTTCTGTGACAAAACTTTACTCCTGTAGCCTCTTTATCTTTTTCTCTTCAGCTCCCATTTCTAGCTGTTAGTCTGTTGTCTTGTAGTACAGTATATACCTTTGTGTGTTGCCTTAAATAACAGGGTTTACAGTCCTATATGAACATTTTTCTAATTTCACCTACCTATTCATTTGTAAAACTTCTCAAGTCAGTTAATAGTCCGAGAGAATTTTTCTCTATACCCATTCAGCTCATTTCTATAAACGTTTTGTGAGTATCTTTTTATGTTGTTTTAGTTATTTTACACATAGAATGGTGGCTGATGTTGTTCCTTCCTTTAGAGGTAAAGTATAGAAAGAAAAACAGATATGTAAATACTTCACTAGCCCTCTGTGAGGCTGATGTAGGCAAATCACAAGTTTGGGTCCAGCCTGAACAATTTAGCAACTTAGGGACTCTGTTTCAAATTAGAAATTATTTAGAAAGGGTTGGAGATGTAGCTGAGTTCAAAGGCCTGCACTCAAATAAATACTTGTAGTAAAGCGTTACAGTGTAATAATATGAATAGGTACTTTTACAGAGGTAGAAGAGAAAAAGATTAGTTTATGGTCAGTAGGGAAGGTTATCAATAACCTGTGTCCTTTATTTTGAAGGATAGACATTCTTTAGGTAGATATAGACAGGAGCAATGCAGATAAAAACAGGTGTGGTTAGAAACTACAAAGAGTGGTTGCTTGTGAGAGTTGTAGCCAAAAGCAGTCGTTAAAATATCTTGGATGGGGGACTGGGGATTTAAAAAAAAATATCTTGGATCATGGTACAAGTATCTACATTGATGTTGTTTAATCACTCATTTGGAACTGAAGATTCATCACCAAGTAGATTGATTTGGGCTTTTGATTTGGTCCAAGCTTAAATGTGAGTCCTTTAAATAGTTATCCTCTGCTTTATTTTATGCATTACCTAAGGTTGACTCACCCTAAAGTCATGCTTTCCATCATTCTGGGAAGTGTTGTGAGCCAAACCCAGCTTGGCTTAGGAAGAAGTTATGCTTTTGTGTTGTAACCATTGGCAATAAGTCCTATTCTAATCATAAAATGCACAGTAGGACTGCAACTACTGAAGCATGAGGGAAAGAGGAATTGGGATAAAGCTGGATTTGCAGTTTTCTGAAGTGTTTCTTGGAAAAGATAACTAAACCTTTTTCTATCTGAAATTTTGAGCTGACTTATACTACAAATCTTTGAAATACTAGGTCCTAATTTGTAAAACAAACTATGTTGAAGCAGTTGACATTTTCTCTGAGGAATTTCTTTGGCAGATCTTCCTTTAGACTTCTGGACAGATCTATAAAACAGTATGGCTTTTAAAATACTTACAAGCGACATGTCAAAAAGACTGAACAAGGGCCCAGTAGATGCTGTTGGTGCCTTGAGAAGTTGTTCCTCACGGTCAGTGCAGACTGAGAGTCAGGTTTCCTAGATTAGATTCCTAATTTCTTTTTATTTCCTCAAATTTCTTTTTCTTGGTTTCTGCATCTGTAGATTTGTTATTTAACATTAGTGAACTCTAAAGTTTTAGCACAATTTCCTGCTCTATTTGTATCCTCTCAGAGTTAGAATGTTGGTGGAGGTCAGGGCAAATTGGGCAAGGGTATTAGCTATTAGAATAAGGGTATTTGTGGAACAGCACAAAGGATTATGACAGTTTTAAGACATTATTATAAGCCAGGCGTGGTGGCTCATACCTGTAATCCCAGCACTCAGGAGGCTGAGGTGGGAGGATCTTTGCGAGTTCAAGACCAGCCTGGGCTACAAAATAAGCTCAAGGCCAGCCTGAACTGCATAGCGAGACCCCGTCTCAAAAAAGATAAAAAAAATTATTATAGCATTCCTGGGAAACAGCTGCTGACTATCTACATAATATATATAGAGAAAAGTATACTATTAAAACCATTTAGGTTGTCACAAACTAGTTATAGTTTTTTACTTGTATGACTTTCGTGCTTTTTCTTTGAACTCCAAATGCTGAAGATTTCATATACTTTCAATAGTACTCGTGACAAGGGTAGAACACTGTAAATTAGGAAGAAGTTAGTCTTGTTTCTCTTGCATAATCTTATGCCTGTTAAGATTGATTTTCAGGGGCTGGAGATTTAGCTCAGCGGCATAAGCTCCTGCCTTGAAAGCAGGCAGTTGTGAGTTCGATCCCTGGTACCGATAAAAAGGAAAAAGACAAAAAAAAAAAAAAAAAAAAAAGATTGATTTTCTATCTTTCTTCTCTCTCTCTCTCTCTCTCTCTCTCTCTCTCTCTCTCTCTCTCTCTCTCTCTCTCTCTGTGTGTGTGTGTGTGTGTGTGTGTGTAGTACTTGGTATTGAATCCAGTACTGCATCTCTAGCCCTTTTTCATTGTTTGTTTTGAGACAGGATCTCATTAAGTTGCCCAGCTAGTGATTCATTCCATAGTTTGAAGGGGGACTGGCAGAACAAGATCAAAGATGAGAGATTCAAAGACGTTGCCTGTTTCTTTTGAATTGATACTTGGATCTGGAAAGCAGTACATAAAGAATAAAACTGATAAAATTAACTGGAAGCAACTCTTACCCTGTTCATGGTGAAACTGAGTCTCACACCAACAGTGCTGTGGTTTTCAGACTTACTAGGGGAAGTGACATCATGGACACTTGGACATGCTTGCTTCAGGTCAGATGTGGAATCTTAGACGTTCTGAATTGCTGTGTTTTATACCGTTATCTTTGGTGTCAAGGCAAATAGCAGATTATACCAAGCCATGCTGTCCTTGTAATGCATTTTTATTCTAATAATTTTCTTTTCTTTCTACTGTTGCTGCCAGAGAGGTAGAGTTGCCTCTGTTGATAAAGAGCAGATACAGAAGTTCACATCCAAACCTGAATAGCCATTTTTAACTTGAAACACTTTTCCTAAGAGTTGTTGCACCAGAATCCTTCCCTTATTTGGTGACTTGCTTAAATCTGAAGCTCACACAAGTTTGCTGGAGCTCCATGTATGCTGGTTATTTGCTTTTTGGTGCCCACAGCAAAGTAGTTTGTGAAATCAATTTTGTGACCACACCTGCTTTAAACTGAAGTTTCTTTCTCCTTTGGGTTCTTTGGAATAGTTCTTACTCTTTCCTTTCCTGAGAGATTCTGGAGTTTTCCTGTGTTGTAGTAGGTAGGCAGGTAGAGGTTATTTGCATATTTTTTTTAATGGATTGTGGTTCTGGTTGTGTATCCATTAATGATAGTGTGTAAATACAATTTATTCTTTGACTTGCTGGACCTGGGGTGCACATCTGTAATTCTAGCATTTGGGAGGCTGAGACAAGAAAATTTCTGAATTCCAGGCCAGACTGGGCTGCATAGTGAGACTCTGTCTCAGAAATAAAACAAGCCAACTTATATTCTCTGACTCTGGAATAACTCTTGTAGATTTGTCCAGAAGAAAAGTTTTGTTTTTAAATTAGTTTTACTATTGGTGATGTTATGGAAAATAGCCTTTTATTTTTATCTTTTCTGTCTTCTTGCTGGTATTATGATAAGTGCTTCCATTGACTTGGGTGATTATCACCTGGATTGAAAATATCTGTTTTCTCTTAATCTGCTAAACTACTCAGTTAGTTTATCCTGTGATCTCTCAGTGAATAATATCTGGAACCATTGGTGGGTTTGTGTTTGAGGTTTCTTTAGCTTTTGGTCTTGTCTGCTGATGAATAAGAGCTCAGACTCTGCAGCCTGCGTTGACCTTAAGCAGTCAACCACTGTATCTTTCTGCTCAGTTTCCTCATCTGTAATATGGAAATAATAATACAGTATTTATTTCACAGGTTGGTTATAAGGTTAAATAAGTACTATTTTTTTTTTTTTTTTGTACTGGGGATCAAATTCATGACCTTGTGCTTGCCAAGCAGGCTCTTGTGCTGCTGAGCTAAATCCTCAGCCCTATAAGGTTAAATAAGTTAATAGATATAAGCTACTTAGAAATACATAGGAAATGCTATAGGAAGTGTCAACCTTTTTGGTTTCAGGAACTAGTTTTGAGGAAAAGAATTTTTCTATGGATCATATGTATGTGGGGGATGTCTCAGGATTAGATTCTCATAAGGAGCGCATAGCCTAGATCCCTCACCTGCTTAGTTCGCAGTAGGCTTTGAAGTCTTGTGAGGGTAGAATGCCACTGCTGATCTGACAGGAGGTGGAGCTCAGGCAATGACTTGAGCAGTGGGGAGGAGTTGCAAATATGTATGGAATTTCATTGCTCCACCTCATCCCCTTGCCACTTCCTGCTTACTGTGCAGCCCAGTTCTTAAGGAGACCAACACAGCCCTTGTCCTATGGTTTGGGGGCCCCTGTTATAGAAGTTTTTTTTTTTTATTTTTAAAGAGAAAAAAAATAAAATTTCAAAACAAGGTAATTAGAGAGTAACAATGGTTAGTACATTGCATATTATTATCTTCAAATTAGTTATTCAGAGTGCAAGATGTCAGCATTTAATTATCCAAACATTAGCACAAATCTTTATTTTCAATGCTCTAAATGTAATTTTTTTCTGCTTCTCACGCTAGGGAGACAATATAATGTTTGCACGTGCAAGTTTGTTTTATTTCATTTAGGAATGTGATCTCTATAAAAGCCTCAGGTTTTTCCTTCTTTATGGCTGAGTAGTACTCCATTAATTATATAAATACAACACATCTTCTTTATCAGTTTTTTGGTTGATGGGCATTTATGTTGTTTCCAAGATCTAGCTATTACAAATTGTGTTGCTATAAACATGGGGGCGTGGCCATTATTTTTAAGGTGGTTGCATATGGCGCATTTGTTTGTCCAGCTGGGAAAATCTCAACCTTTAGTGTCTGAATTGTGTCTGAATAGATTGGAGTACTTCTAACCCCTTAAATAAAGAGCTAGTTTGTAAATTTAACTTACCCTTAAGTAGAAGACTGACTGCAAGCTTCTAATAGGTACAGTCCAATAGTTAAAATCAGGAGTTAGGCCACTCTGTTTTCTATGTGGGTTATATAGCTCAGCAGAAAAGTAGAGCACTAGACTGATAGACTCTTCTAATCCTTTGCTTTCATTGGTGGAGTGCTGTTGCAACTTCAAATGCTTCTTTTGCTCTTGCCATATAGCAAGCTGGAAATCATAGGGCTGTACTCTAATCTCATCTGTCTCTCTCTTCACTTGCACATCACATATCTATAACTAATTTGTCTTATTATGTAAAAATGAATTGTATCCTAGAAAAGATTACAGTCTAGAGCCATACTGATCAATAAATATGTCAGCTGTTTTAATTAACTAAAATAAAATAAAAAACTAGTAAATTCATTCAGTTCATCAGTTACACTAGCCATGCTTCAAACACCATATGGTTACTGGCCATTTTATTGGTCACTGGAGAGAAGGAACATCTCCATCATCATGGAAAGTTCTGTTGGACAGAGCTATCTTGAAATAGACATGATATATAGATAATGAAGATGTGCTCTGATACCCTTATATAAGCCAGAATAACAAAAGCATATGAGATATTCTCTGAGCCCAGAGGATAAGGTGTCAGGGAATCTAGCTTGGAGGGAGAGAATTGGAGGAGGTTTAATAGAGGAAAAGTGGGACTTTGTTAGGTAAAAAAAGAGTGTATGAGAAAGCATTCTGGGCAGAGAGGGCATGGCAGCATAAAGAATATGGTCTTAGAGTACCACAATTAGTTCTTTGTTACTAAAAGGTACATTATATTGGCAAAGATGGATGCTGGAGCAGCCAAACAGAAAAGGTACATTATATTGGCAAAGATGGATGCTGGAGCAGCCAAACAGAAAAGACTTTGTTCACCATGTATTTATTGCTCAGCTGCTATAAGTCTATGTAGTGATAAGCAAAAGTCATAGTTATATATCTCTATGTGTGATATATTTTCATATGTAAAATTACTCAGTGATAAGCACTATGAAATAAACTTGAGGAAGGAATCATTCTCATACTTTGCCATACAGTGCATTAAGTTGGGGAGCTCTTAATCCTGATGTGAGGCTGGCAGTATCGCTTAGAGCATTTGCCTAGCATGTGCAATGCCTAGGGTTCATTCCCCAGCATCACAAAAAACAAAACAAAAGAAACCTCACTTCTCAGTAGCCCTGTCTCACTCTCATGCCAGTTAAAGACAGCTGTCTTTTTAAGGAATTTAAATGCGAAGATGGTAAGGTGGGAACATGTTCATTTAAGAAATGAGGGAGACAGCAGTGAGGTAAGAATATATAAGCCATTGTCAGAATGTTCATTTTTTTCTTTTCTGTAGTCTTTTCTTTCTTAGTCATTTGGGCTTAAATGTAGCAGAACTGGTACTACTTGGGATCAGAATTCTTAAATCCTGAGAGAACTCTGTTATCCTTTGAAACTTTTTTCTGGATTTTTTGAAACCTTTGAAACCTTTTTCTGGATTTTTTTACCCTCCAAAAAGAGATGAGTTTAAATTTCACCAATAGTACGCAGTTTCTTTACAATGCTCATATTAGTGTTGTACGTTTTCTGACAGAGAGATCGTTTGTGTGTTATACATTACCTGGGTAACCTATTTAATCACTTCCAGATCTGTATTTTAGTATGCCTTTCAGTAGTCACTTACATGTACTAACTTCCAAATACCATGCTAGCCTATTTAAATATCTTATTGAAAGGAAATAAGACTTTCTAAATTACCTATAGAAATTAAGGCAGTATTTGACTTAGTTTGTGTCTTTAAAGAAACTCCTTCCAAAAAAGAGTGGGCACATGCCTGTAATCCCAGTATTTGGGAGACTAAGCCCCCTGGGCCTACATAGTGAGTTTAAGGCCAGACTGAACAGACTCAAGTTCTGGGATGTTGCTGGTGATTTCTTAGAACTAAACTGGGACTGTCTGAGAATGGAATGGTCTTTTCCTTCATCTGTTTTCCCTCTTTTCTCCAAGTCCATTGTCATTGGGTGATTCTAGTCAGAGTCTCTTATCTCCTCTCTTGGCTTCCAACACTCCCCCACTCTCCACCCTCAAATCCCTAACTTTTCTCAATAGCCAAAGTGACATTTAAAAATGCAACTTTGTAGCCAGATGTAATGGCACACATCTGTAATACAGCACTCAGAAGACTAAGGCAGGAGGCTACTGTGAGGTCAGTCTGGGTTACACAGTGAGTTTCAGGCTGCCCTGAATTACATAGTGCCTCAAAAACCCCCAAAATAAATAAATGAATGAATAAGCAGCTTTGCTCATTTACATGTACTTACCTCCTCAAGACACTTTAATTAATTAAGATCAGACTCTTTAACAAGGAGTTCTACAACTTGAACCTGCATGCTTTCTAGCTTCCTCCTATAAAATTTGTCACCTAGCTGTGCTAGTCTACAGTGATCTACATGTAGTATGGCACTTTTAAGACCATCACAGATGCTCTTTCCTTTGTTTATGACACTTTAAAGCATGACTCCTAACTCCCTCCAAAACCAATTGATTAATTTCCTCAGTCTTCAAGTTAAAATTCAGTATTTCTTCTGAGAAAATTTCTTTGATGTTTCCATGTATTCCTGTAACATTCTATCCCTCCCCATTCATAATTTTTTGTAATTATGTCACCTAGAGAGAAAGATTTTTGTCCTTTGTTCACAGTTTGTATATGGAAAGTAGTCACTTCATCATGGTAAGTTTCTGGTGAACCAGTGAATCAATGAATCAGTGAATAGATGGATAGTAAGAGAGGACTTAACCATTTTTACACTGTTAACTTAGTTCATTTATAAGATAGGCTTGAGCTTATGTATGTTTGTGCACTTGGAGAACTGTGTTGTGCCTGCCCACCTAATCACAGAGTAGGAGCATCAGCCGTTTCCTTTTCTCTCTTTGTGTAGTACAGACATAGCTCTCCTACTATTTGGGTGGATGGGCAGAAGAGTTCTCAGGCATTGAGAGAGATGAGTCAGAAAGAAGAGTCATTCAGAAAGTAAGCTAGTCAGAGCAACAGTGTTGCCCTTTGGCTGAACTTTCTCTCTTTTTCTCTATCCTTGAGGTGCTAACCTGTTGGCACTTTTGAATTGGTTGCTGCACATATGTCAGATCCCCCCAGAACAAGAAATTTATAAATCCTAATCTGACACTTTCCTTTGATTAGGGCTGGTTTAGGAAGGGTCCAGGAGCCTCTGGCCTAAGTGAAATCTTTATTGAGGCTCATTTATAACTCTCTGTAGCCTTTGGAGTGTTTGAGATAGATAGATATATATAATTTATTTTGTTTTTAGTTTTTTGAGACACAGTCTTGCTACAGACTGACCTGTAATTTATGGCACGCCTCCTGTCTCAGCCTCCTGAGTGCTGGAATTACAGGCATATGCTTACTACACCCAGCTGAGTTCCAAGAATTTAGAGAACAGCAGTCTTTGGCATTTGGTGTCATTTGTATTATCATAGAATAGGATGGTCCTTGCACAAAAGCTGGCAAGAAGAGTTATATTTAGTTAGAATCATACATTTGTGGGATTTTAGCATTGGAGGGAACACTGTAAATTCAACTGAATGGTGAGAGGTGAGTAGCATTAGAATATAAAAGGGAGTTCTTTTTTTTTTTTTTTTTTTTTTTTATCGGTACCGGGGATTGAACTCACGACCACACGCTTGCAAGGCAGGCGCTTATGCTGCTGAGCTAAATCCCCAGCCCCGGGAGTTCTTTTATACTCTTCATTACTACTCATGTTCATCATGAAAATTATCACTGTTTCCAGTACATGTGTATGGTAACCCTCAAGTGTTATGCAAGTAGAAACGATTTTTGAGACACTTCACTTTTATAGATATTTCAGTGTAGGGATCAACAGACTTTTCTGTAAAAGGGCAAATAGTAAATATTTTAGGCTTTGTGGGCCATATACCTTTTACTGAAGCTATTCAACTCCAGCTGTTCAACTTTGGGGGGAAAAAGCAGCAATAGACAATATGCAGTCAAAGAAATGTGACTGTGTTTCAATAGAATTTTATTTATTTGCATGTAATTTTCATGTCATGAAGTATTTTTTTAAAAACACTGAAAAATGTAAAAACTATTCATAGCTCATGAGCTGTAGAAAAACAGGCTATATTTGATCTGTGAGCCATAATTTACAAATTTGTAATCTCGCCCAGTGATTCCCAAATCTGGCTGTCTTTCAGAACTACCTAAAACCTTCAAAACTGCTGGTTTGGGGCCAGGGATATACCTTAGTGGCATAGTGCTTACCTGGCAAGTGCGAGGTTGTGAGTTCCATTTCTGGTTTAAAAAAAAAAAAAACAGAAAAAGAAAAGAAAATGCTGGTTTGCAGTCCCAATTGTCTATATCTTCAACTCCCTCACAGGATTCTGATTCTATTGGACTGTGAAATCTGTATTTTTAATAAAAGTTGCTCAGGTGATACCCCTACACTCTGGATTGTAAAATCATCCATCACCTATCTCAGTTTATAGTTGAAGAGACAGGCTTACGTTCCTGATGCGACATGCAAATAAATAGCATGACCACAGTTTGTCTAGATCTTGGACTCTAGGATCAGTGTTCATACTAATAGTCATTCATACTATTACGTCCTGTTTTTTCTACCTAGTCAGCATCTGAACACTAAATTATAACAGTCACATTTTCATGACTCCTTTACTTTTTGTACTTGTCTTTTCTTTTTTGTGTGTTGCTAATGATTGAATTTAGGCCCTTGTATATGTCAGGCATGTCTCTGCTGTAGGACTACCCCTACAGCCACATTTCTTTATACTGTGGTAAATTTTCCTCAAGATCTCACTAGATAAACTTTATGCTTAGCTGTCTTGTCCCTGTGCTTGTGTCTGGGTTTTCTGAAGTTAACTGCTGATTTGACATTTAGCCCAATTTCCCTTTAGTCTGTTTGTTCTAACAAGAAAAGATAGTGAAGTAATGGCACGTGAATTGTTTTAATACTGTATGACTTTACTTAGCATTAAACTGCTTAGGTAGCATTAAATTGCAGTGCAACCATGAGAGTCATTGTTTCACGCATTAGAGGAGGTAGTTTTAAAAGGTATGTTTTATACTTAAATTCACATGACAAAGATCCAGTCGTGGACATGAGACATCCCTGTATGGAACTTGTGCTTAATTATAGCTAATTGAGCTGTTGTTCTGCTCAGAACAGTTCAGGGATAGAGAAGGTACAAGTGAAGAATAATTACCATTCCTGTTGTGTCTCAGTGTGGGTGTAGCTCTTTACTAATTGAGTGATATGGTGATTGATCCTAAGTTTTTCTGTCTTCCTGTAAGGTGCTCAAGTCATCTGTACTCAGCTCATCTATACTTTTTTATCTATATCCTAGAAAAAAGAATGCTGAAAATACTGATAATTTACATCTTTCTAAATGATTACTTACTGTCTTACAGAATATCCACATTTTATATGCTGAGAGTGCCTTTTCTCTTTCTTTATTGTGTTTGTAAATCACACCTAGCCCAGAGACCTTTTCTAAAGTAATTGTGATAGTGCAAGAATCAGTACTTCCTAGCGTCTTCATAGTTGATAGAGCCTTGTCTTAAATTTTAGAGCATAAATGGGGAGCTGGCAAGTTAGAATATTACTTGTTTATCTTCTTGGCATAAGGGGCTTTGTTTTACATGATGGTGATGAGTAGGCAGCATTACCAGTACACCCACATCCTCTGTTGCCCTGTGATCTCAGGCTTTCAAGAACCTTGAGAAGTGGGCTTAAGGTGACTGTTCTAAAAGTCTGGAACAGTTTATTAACAGATAGTCTTGAAATTTGGTTCCATGTCTGTTGTCTCATAACTAATAGGATAAAATCCCGTATTTTTTTTGTTTATTTGTTTTGTACTGGGGATTAAACTGAAGGTCCTGGTACTTCCTCACCTGCCCCAGAAAAAAAAGTTTTAAAATGCACTGTGAGGAAGAAAAAAAAAAAGCACTGTGGAATTACTTTTAATACTGAGTATTCTTGCTTCCTTAAAATGATTCGCTTTCTAGAAGTTTCATTTTCCTCACTTGTCAGAGCAGGAATAACTATTTGGGAATTAAAATTAGGCATGTTTCAGACTATTATATTGCTGCCACTGCAGCTTTCTTCTTTCTTGCTCCAAGGTTCACAAAACACTTTTATGCAATTTTGAGGAAATGTTTTTGTTTGTGTATTCGTTTGTTTTGTTTGTTGAGACAGAGTCCTGAAGTAGGGAGACCCTACCTCAAAAAACAACACAAAAGCAAAGATTCCAGGTGCAATGGTGCACGCTTGTAATCCCAACATTTAGGAGGTTGAAAGCAGAAGGATTTTGAGTTCAAGGCCAGCCTGAACTACATAGTAAGACCTTGTTTCAGAAAACAAAAAAACTAAACTAAACAATAAGTTGTAAAAGTGGAAGCTAATTGGAGCCCAAGTGCATTGGATATGGAGGAACTCAATAAGGGTTTTCTGATTTGGTATCCATTAGAAGTTCTCTGTTAGGAGTTTTTGGTATCTGTTAGGAGTGCTGGCTGACTTCATATTGTCATGTATAAATGTTGTTTAGAACCTATTTGGATCAGTGTGTGACAAATGTGCTCCCTCCCTGTATCACGTCTTAACTCTAGGATATGTCTACAGGTTTAGCTCCTTTTCTAAAGTGTTATTGTTGACAACAAGGAGGAACTGTGTTTAGGGTGATACTTTTACATAGAAGTAAAGCAGAGGTCCTTATTAACCGGATCAAGGAGAACAGTATGTGTACTTTTAAAAAGTTAGTAACTAGAATCCCAGTTACTTGTTAGAGTGAGACAGGAGGATCACAAGTTTGAGGCCAGCTTGGGTAACTTATGTGACCTGTTTTTTAAAAACAAAACAAACAAAGCACTGGAGATGTGGCCCAGGACTCCACAGGCTCAATTTCCAGATTGGATATGTGTTTGTGGGATAGGGGTATAATTTCCTAGAGTTTCCTTCACTCCTATAGTTGAACAGTGATGCATTAAAGTCTTTTTACTGGATAGTGACAGAGTTTGGTAATTAAAATATGTTGCATCCACTGCCCTGAGGGAAGGGGCTTTGTGGAAGTATAGCGAGAACCACTGCGCACTCGAGAACTTCTTGAGGCTCTTACTTTACTCCAAAAGGCATTTGGTTCAGTATGAGTTTCCTGCAGGATTGGTAAAAAAAACTTTAATATTTGAACTACTTATTAGTTGTCATTCCCTTATCAGCCAAATCTTTCCCTGAAGACAGGAGTAGGAAAACTGTCTTTGAAATTAGAAGACCTAACTCTGCCATTTACTGGTTTAAAGCAGCTTAAATTCTAGGGTTATGTTGCACTCGGTCTTAGGGGCTGTATTGAGCTTTAATGAGGTAGATTAGTATATGTAAATATAACTAACTAACTAACTTACTTACTTATTTTTTGTAGATATCAGGAATTGAACTCAGGACCTCACACTTGCCAGGCAGGCACTGTGCCACTGAGTTATATTCCTGGCCTACTATAACCAATTTAGAAATGATTCCTCCTGATTATGAATGAGTTAATCAGTGTATGATTGATAGTTGTGGAAGGAGAGGGATGGTTACGTTAAAATAAAAACAGGAGAAAATATGTATTTTTACATTTCTATTTGAATGAATTTTATATCTATAAGAAAAGTTGTAATAGTAAGAACTGTCACTTAGCTTTCTCTCAGGTTCTTCAGTTGTTAACATTTGACCATTTGCTTTATTGTTTTGTAGGAGAGCATGTTAAGGTAACAAACAATTGAGTGTTTTTTTCAGTAAAGTCAGGCATACTATGATATATTATCTCATGTAATCATTGCAGTAACCTAGTACTATTTATATAGGTAGTATATAGTATTATAGGACTTAGGTTAGTTGCCTGAGACTCCACAGCAGGTAAATGACAGCAGTAGGACTTAAAACACTGTCTGGTTTGAAAGGTCCCTATTTCTCACTGTCTTCCTTTGCTAGTAGACCTAGAGACCTACATTCTAGCTCTGGTTTTACCACTAACGTCACTGACCACTGACAATTTATTTTGCAACTGTTCCTCACATTTTGCTTCTGTAAATGGAACCCCATGTCCCTGACCCTGACTCACCTAATTTTTTCACCTAACTTTAAAGATATGTTATCTTCGATGAAATGTCATGAGTTTTTTTTTTAACTATATCAATCAGTGTTTGGATTTAGAATAGCCAATTACTGTAACGTAATTCATTTAAGGGAAAAAATAATGAAGCTTTCCATCAGGTTTACTGTTAAAGTTACTGGTGATGTGAGAATATACTTTTCTTACACCTAGATCCCATATGAAAGAGATGGAACTGCTATAGTTTTACTGGTGTTCTGTTTTACAGTGGGAAAAACCTAGAAAGTTTTTTCCTTTTGGGAAGACAATTCAAAGATATTGGACTGTGCCTTGCCCTAGTAATTATGCTTTTGAGATTATGATTTTTTATTCTTCTAGGAGGCTACGGGGCCTGGAGCTTCTTGGAGACTAGGGAAGACTATAGCGATGTTTGGCCTTCAGATTGTCCCCATTTTCTCTGGAGTTGAATTGACTATTGCACCTTCTTTGTTTTACCCAAACGAATCTTTTGGTTTTGATGGAAATATGTCTTCCAGGACGTTGAAATAGAATCATGGGCTGGGGATTTAGCACAGCGGCATAAGTGCCTGCCTTGCAAGTAGGCAGTCGTGAGTTTGATCCCTGGTACCGGTAAAAATGAAAAAGGAAATAGAATCATAAATTGCTGGCTCATAGGCCACATGTAGCTGACAAACATATTTTTCTTCAATTTTTATTTATTAATATCTTTGCAGTATATAATGATCGCATTCCTCGTAGAGAGTTGGTACATGTACAAAAATTCATTTTAATTCATTTGCATCCCCTTTCCTCCCTTCTCTCTTCCTCTGTCTCCTGGTCCCCTTCTCTTTTTGCAAGAGATCTATTTGCTGTTCCTGTTTATTGTTTGTTTGTTTGTTTTAAGACAGGTGCTCAATATAGCACAGGCTGGCCTTGAACTCATGATGTAGTCCATGCCTTGAATTCCTGGCATTCCTACTGCCTCAGCCTGCCAAGTGCTGGGACTACAGGCATGTGCCTCCACACCCAGGCTCGATCTTTTATTCTGCTCTTTATTTATATTTTGGGTTTCTCATATAAGAGAGACTATGCAATATGTAAGCTTATATGTCTTGATTTCTTGTGCTTAACATGGCCTCAAGGTTCATCTATTTACCTACAAATGCCTCAAGTTTATTCTTCTTTTAATGGCAAAGTTGTACTCCCTTGTATATAAATACCAGCCTGGTGATAGACATACAGGCTGCTGCTTAAGATTGAGCTATTATGAAATGTGCTGCTAAAAACATGGATATGCATGTGTCACTGTAATTTGATGTTTTTAACCACTTTGGGAAGATACCTAGAAGGGCAGTGGCTGAATCAAATGGAATTTCTTGTTTTTCAGCTTTTTGAGATTCTCTCTCTGATTTCCATAATGATTGTACTAGTTTATATTCTCACCAACAGTGTAGAGGGGTTCCTTTTTTCCTACAGCCTCTATAGCACTTGTTATTATTGTATTTGATTTCTCGATGATAGCCATTTTTTCTGGAGGCATATGGAATCCGAGTGTTGTTTTAATTTGTGTTTCTCTGATGACCAGCAGTGTTGAACATTTTTTTATGTGTGTATTGGCCATTTGTACTTTTCTCATTTTTTGATTGGGTCTTTCATTTTTGAGGGCTCTCTAATTTTTTGAGTTCTTTGTATAGTCTATATACTAGTTCTGTTTCTGAGGAATAGTTGTACCCAGCTTTTTCTACATTGTAGCTTGTCTCTTCACTCTGTTGGTTATTTCTTTTGTTATACAGAATTTTTTAATTTGATATGATCTTATTTGTTGATTTTTTTTTTTTGTCTTTTTCCTTTTTATCGGTACCGGGGATCGAACTCACGATCGCCTGCTTGCATAGCAGGCACTTATGCCGCTGAGCTAAATCCCCAGCCCCCTATTTGTTGATTCTTGATGTTATCTCTTGGGCATTTGGGGTTCTGTTCAGAAAGTCCTTACCTGCACCTATGGTTTCAAGAGTTTCACCTATTTTATCTTTTAGAAGATTAACTGCTTCTGTTTTAATATGTAGATCTTCAATTCATTTTGATTTTAGTATAGTGTATATACTGAGAGATACGGGTGTAGATTCAGTCTTCTCCGTAATTGTATAGTTAGTTTCTCTAGCACTATTTATTCATTCATTTATTTTTCAAGAGTAGGAAAATTTATGAGGAATAGGAATAGCTCCTGAGAGACAGTGGGAGTCCTGAGTGGGTTGCCAACATGCCCTTTTCTCAGAAGAAATTTTATAAACCAAAATCATGAGGCAGGTACTACATGGGTCAAAAATTATGATTTTACCATAATGAATTTATGGTTTTACCATAAATGAATATGATCCCAGTACCATTTATTAAAGATGCTATTTTTGAGGGGAGGGAAGGGGAATGGAGAAATAAAAAGAATCAAGTTATATCATATATAGGTATAAATTCTCCACAGTGAATGTGATCATTGTATATATCTGAAATGCATTGATAAAATCTGACTGGAAAAAAGAAGATGCTATTTCTCAAATGTATTTTTGGCTTGCTAAATGTTTAATTTTTTTTTTCATTATTAGCCTTTATTTAAAAGCCAGAGAATTTCACATAAAAACCCAGATTTGTTTCCAGTTTGGACCTACATAGATTTGTCTAGAATTAGAAAATAATAGTAATTGGCTGCTCCTGTTCCTGTTTCACATCTGATTTCTGTAGACACTTGAATTTTCAGCATCAAACCTAACTGTGAACTCCAGTTTTGAAAGCTCCTGAAGTACAATTTGAGGAGCCAGGGTAGTGGTGGGTTGTCTCATCATTGTTATAGGAGAGTCCTGTTGTCCTGAATAGGCAGACAAATAGCTCATAAAAAAGACAGATTTTCTCCAAAACCACTGTTTTGCTTGCTCCTATCAGAATTTCATTTCCATCATTATGGAGCCACAGCGGCTTGTAGACCCCAGAGAGATGCAGCCATCTTCCTTTATATTCTGCGTACTTCTTGTTCATTGCTTCATTCCCTGTACATAGGCATCATCACCAGCAGAGGGTGCTATCCACTCACTGGGTCTGCTGTCATCCTGGCTCAGCTGAGCACCAGCTGTTGGGCATGTGCCCTGGGTCTGTATGAGAGTTTGGGCATGTCCTTTTGGTTCCCATCTCCAGTGCCCACCCCTTAGGCCCTGGCCAGGTTATTGTGTCACTGGGGACTCTGTTCAGTAACACAGGAAACTGGGGAAAGTTTAATTGTTTTCTCCTCTCCCTTTTTCCCATGCAGCTGAACAAAAGGTTCATCCTCAGTTTTCTCCATGCCCATGGGAAGCTGTTTACCCGGATTGGGTAAGTGTGCAGGATGTTTATTTTATTTTCCTACATTACAAGTCATTTTGGAATTTAATATTGTTAGCAACTAGACTGTGTTTGTAACTGAGGGCACAGGGTGTGAATTCTTAAAGGTCTCCACCTTCTCTTCCCTGTGCTCTCTCCTGCTATGTTCATGAAGTTGAAGAAATATTTCTGTCTCTTCTTTCTTTACCTTTACTAAACACCTCCACCCCCTGCCTCAAGGGCTGTCTTTTGCCAGCCCCTTCCCCTAATTCCTATAGTGTTCTCTTTCCTCTGCCTTCTGTCTCAGCCTCTAGTAAGCTTCTACAGGCAATCATGCTGCATCCTTGGCTACAGCTACCAAGGGTCCTCCTTGGAGAAAAACTGCTAATTTTTCCTCTGAGACAAGAGCATTTTCTTTCCTGTATGTTCTTTGATTTATACCCCTTCCTTTTGTGCTCACTTTCCTATACCATGCTGGTAATCTTGGTTTCACCATCCACCATGGATTTGCATATGAATCTTGGGAAAATAATGTGTGCAAAACCCTATTGCCTTATAAGTCCCAGGAAAGACATTGAATTTTGAGTAGTCCTTTGGTAGATCAGAGTTCTTTCTCACAGTGTAAAATTCATGAAAAAGCCTGACTTAATGCCTTCATAAAGGAGATATATGCTGAGCATCTTTCATGTAGGCCTTCCTTAGGTACAGAACAGTGAAGAAAGAAGTGGCAGAGAGAGGTCTTTTAGAATTTAATATTTTCTAAATTGGTGTTTTATTGTGAGCTGTGTTTGGAGGCGATTTATTTTGTATTATACGCCCTCCAGTTACTGTCAATACTTCCCTTTCACTTTGTCACATTGTAAGTTTTTCTATAATGCTCTAGAAAGTTTTCATAGTGGAAATAGGAACTATGTCAGTTTTCACATACTTTTATATTTAACTCTTTTGAGAAGTTGAAAAGCTTTGACCTCCTTGAAGAAACAATAGCCCCTGGATGGTGAACCAGAAAGTATATTTAACGTATTCATTTGGCATCAGCCTAAGCAAGAGAGATGATAATGGCCATTGCCAAGGTAGCTTTGATCTTTAAATGACTTGGTAAAATTGAAAAAGTGCCCAAAGATGAATGTATATCAATAGAAATAAGTTTTAAATAATTCACTTAGGAAAAATAAACTAGTTGCATTAATAACTCTCATGTTCCCACTTCTACCTTCACTATCAAAATAAGCTGCACTGTGGCTAGAATTTTTGCATCATGCTGTTGGATTTTGAGTGTTTGACATGTATAATAGATGCTCAGTTAATATTTGTTGTACGAGTGTATAAATCGTTGTAAGAAATGGATTGTAAAAGACTAGAGAGAAAGATCTGGTATTACACTAGAACCAAACTGATCACTAAAGAGTAATGAAAAGCTGCAGTTATGGTGTGGGTAAGATTAAATTGGTGTCTATAAGATTATATTTAAAACAATACATCACAGCAGGAAATACTGCACTTAAAATAACAGTTGATGGTAGTCTCAACTCTTTATTTCTCTTTTGGTTTTCTTATCTTTCCCTCCCTTATTTTTACTGAAAAGTTTCTCTCCTTTTTTCCTTATAATTTCTTTATGTTTTCTTATACCAGGTTGATCTAAATCACATTTTTTCAACTTCAGTACTGTTGAGCTGGGTAATTTTTTTTATTGTTACTTTTTTTTTTTTTTTTTTTTTTTGGTAATGCTGGGAATTGAAGTAGGACTTCAGGCATCTAGGCAAGTCACTCCGCCACAGAGTCGTTCCACCAGTCCTGAGTTGGGCAATTCTTTGTTGAAGGAGTTTGTTCTACATTGTAGGATTTAGAACCATTTAGCTTCTTTCCACTACAAGTCAGTAGCACACCACCTCTTAATTCATGATAACTAAAAATGTCTCCAGACATGCCAAATGTTCCATGGGGGGCAAATTTGCCCCTCATGGAGAACTACTTTAACTATTTATTGCTCTATTGGAGACTTTTGGAACTGAAAAACTTACAAATCTTGCTTCAGGCTATATGTATATTTAGGATTTATTCATTGTGGAGTTTTTTAAGACAGGGTCTATGTCAGTGATGGGAAACCTTTAGAGCTTTCAGTGATAAACATCCCACTGCAGCATGTGTGGCATAGGTTCATCACCACTGGTCTGTGTAGTTCAGTCAGGTTGGTTTGAACTTGGAGCAATCCACCTTCCTTAACCTCCCAAGTGCTGGAATTACAGGCATGTGCCAAAATGTCTGATTAGGATATATTTTCATCAGATTGTGTTAATTAAACTTTTATCACCACCCCTTTTCAAAAATTCTCATATTTAAACACATGTATTTTAGAAGACATTTGGGAAGGAATCACAATATTGTAATAATTAAAAAGCTGGAAAATGAGATCTGAAAGGAAAAATTAATCTTAAACCTTAAACCTTTAGTGGCAGAATGCTTGCCTAGCATGTTTGAGGCCCTGGGTTCAATCTCCACCTTTGCCAAAAACAAAAACAAAAAACCCACTAAAGTAAAAATTAAAAATTAGAGATCATTATAGAGTGCCCTGTATTTACATAGAAAGGAGTCATGACCAGATAGCTTTGTTTTTATGGGATGACAATCAGGAAAGTAGGTACAGCTAAGAGATATGGGTTAATTGTAAGAAAATTGTGTGGAGAATAGATGTTTGGGGAATTTCCTTCCCTGGAGACCTTAAAAAAAAAAAAAAAAAAGATTGTCTATTTGTCTTAAGTGTTGTGCTTTATTTAATCCAGATTACTTTTCAGGATTTCTTGCATTACTGTATAATAACTTTTGTTGTCAAAAAGATGAAGCCAGACCACTGTCACCTTTATAAAAGATGAATTATTGTAGTTTTCAGAGAGGAAAATGTGTGTCAATTCTAGGCATACTTTAGTCCTTGTTTAACTAGTCCTCTTATCCTTTCTTGGAAATAAAAGAGAATTGAGCCCCAAATTTATTCAGGAGACAGAAACAGTACTAACATTTGTATTGTTTTAAAAAAGAAAAAAAATGTATAGAAGTCTGTAAGACTAGAAAAGCAGTGAGCCCAAGCCACACACATCATCATGGCCTGTTGCCTAATTACCAAGAAGATGTGAAATGTAGGAGGCGTTGAAAACAAATTAAGACTGAGAAGATTGTAATGGGGAGCAGCTGAAGACACATCACTTGCTTCCTGCCTTTTGAGAAAAGTCCTGTAGTTGTCCCTCCATTGAGCTTCTCTGCATCTCATGTTCCAGGGTACATCCGTGTATACTTAAATGCCTACTGTGTGTAAGACTTCTGCTTATTCTCAGCATCAGCAGACAAGTTAGGGCTTTAATGAGATCAAGTGCCAAAGAGTTTTTCACCACTTACTAGTTAAAAGACCTCAACAGTAAACAAGTCAGAACTTCTGTGAGCTTCAATTTCCTTATCAGTCGTCTAATGATGATCTCTGAGAGGCATTCTAGTTCTTACGTTTTCTCTCATTTTCATCCCATCACATGGCTTAATTTTTTTGTTTTCTTTTGTTTTGTTTGGCTCCCAGATTGATCCTTTCTGTTATTAAAAAGTTGAGAAAAGTTAGAAAGCTGATTGTTTTCTGTAGATAATGTTATGTAGCCCTGCTCTGTTCCTCACCATCAGAGGAGTTGGGTCCTGCCCTTTTAGTATCTGAGTCATTCTTGAATCTGGATCTCAGGGTTGTTGGAAAGATTGATTTCTTGAAACTGCCATTCAGATGAGACAGGGTGTCTCTAGAGATCACTTCACAAGGCAGCCACTTCAGTCAGTGAGTGAATGCATACCTTGACAATGATTGAATCTTGTGACGTTTTAGAGTAGGATGGAGTCCTCAGAGGAGATGATCAGGGCTGCCAGGTGATTCCTGGTAGATGCTTTCCTTGAGGGGCAAAGCAGATTTGCACTTCGCTTTCACTGAGAGGGTCCAGAATCTGGCAGTTTGTAGGACTACTGATTTGTGACAATTGGAATAATTTTGCTTCCTATTATTGCCTTGGTTAAAGTTATTGCTTTAGTTTTTATTTGCTTTTGCATTGTCATGCAATTTGCACAGCTTCAAGGATTGTGGAATTCAAAACCTGATATATTTACTTTGAACTTTGAAAATTTAAAAATATAGGGGGCTGGGGATTTAGCTCAGTGGCATAAGCACCTGCCTGGCAAGCTTGAGATCATGAGTTCGATCCCCAGTACTAAAAGAAAATTTAAAAATATAGGGGGCTGGGGATTTAGCTCAGCGGCATAAGCACCTGCCTTGCAAGCAGGCGGTCGTGAGTTCAATCCCTGGTACCGATAAAAATGAAAAAGACAAAAAAAAAAAAAGAAAGGAAAATTTAAAAATATAATGTTTATATCTTGATTTATTTTTAAAATTAACAAATGTTTTTAAACACAAAAGGAAGTATTCATTGTAGGGGAAATTGTTTTCTGTATTATGTAGTGCTCATTTTAAAATATTTAGAAAACATAACGGGGAAATAAAAATTTACTCGTATTCTTATTACCCAAAGATTACAACCCACCTTTAACAATTGTTGTATAATTTTTAATATCATACTTTTAAGTGTCTAAAGTGCTCATATTAAGTTGTTTTACAACTATTTTCATTTGTTATATTCTCTGAAGTGATTAGAAAAACGTACTTTTTTAAATTTTAAAAACAGTCCTTTTTTTTTTTTTTTTTTTTTTTTTTTAAATCAGTACCAGGGATCAAACTCACAACTGCCTGCTTGCAAGGCAGGCACTTATGCCGCTGAGCTAAAAACAGTCCTTAGGCACCAGGCGTGGTGGCTCACGCCTGTAATCCCAGCACTCAGAAGGCTGAGGTGGGAGGATCGTTGCAAGTTCGAGACCAGCCTGGGCTACAAAGTGAGCTTGAGGTCAGCCTGAACTGCATAGCGAGACCCCATCTCAAAAAAGATTAAAAAAAAAAAACAAAAACCAGTCCTTAGTGTATGGCTGTGCCATCTTTATCATCTTTTTTTTTTTTTTTTGTACCAGGAATTGAACTCACAACTTTGTGCTTGCCAGGCAGGCACTTATGCCACAAAGCTAAATCATCTGTTGTTGAGCATTCTAGGGTGCCTTCAAGTTTTTACTGTTATGAATGTCTCTGTTCTTTCTCTTCTTCCCTTTATTGCTGCTGCAGTCTCATTTTTCTAGGCCTTGAATTTTATAATTATTACATAAGCAATAATCCAAAAATCATTATAAATATATAACATTACAAATAAGATTAAAATTTCTTTCAGCTCTGCACCAACTCCTGTGCACTCCAGAGTAGTCACTCTAGACATGTATGTTTTCTTCAAGACTTCTTAAATGCCTTTGCATACTTACATATGTGTCAGTCAAAACACATGATTTTGTGTTTTTTTTCTAAACATAAATTTTATATCATCATACCCTCAGTTTTTCTACAATTTTCTTTCTGTAGGGAGGGGCAAAGATTATTTCTTAAAGAGAAAAATGCAAAACTATTTACAGGTGGTTTGAAGCCAAAATCAGGAAGCATTTTTGTTACAAATCTGGAAAGCAGAAACCTTGTTATGGAGAGGAGGCTTGTCTGTGCTTCCCTTAGTTATTGCTTAACAAAGCTGATTGTCTCTTGGTCCAGCTTCCCTTATATCTTACATATGAAGTTACTTTTACGCGTTCAATTTTTTTTTTTACCTTTTATTTAAATCATATTGTACTATTTCAAAGGGAAGGGGAGGGTTTTAAAAACTTTTTTAAAAAAGGAATATATTAGACTTGTAGCCCTTTGAGATTTTAGTCTGATGCAGGGAGTGTTAATGAATCATTTTCAATTCCAATCCCAGGGAAGAGGCTTCCTCAGACACATCTTTGAAGCAAAACTGTCCCACATGATACTCGGTCCTGTCATTCTGTGCTGGCTCTCAACTACCTTTCAACACGGAGATACATGGCTCTGAAACTTGCCCAGCGTGGCTGCTTTTCAAGCAGAGTGAAATTCTGCTCTTCTCGTAATGAGAAGTGCTAGCCCCCCTCCCCACCTCCAAAGAGAAAGAGTGCTGTACAATGTCAAGATTTAAAATGAAACCTTTGTTGCAGCCCATGGAGAAAAATGGATCCAGTCGAGCCTCAAACATATCCCACTTTGCCATTGCACATCTACCAAGAGTTTTAGTGGCTCTGAAAGTTTTTAGAGGGAAAAAAGTGTTTCTTTAGTTTTGTTTTGAAATGGCATGTAGAGGAAAAAGCAAGTGGCATGTTTTGTGCCAATGAAAATGAGGACAGCTCAGCAAAGAAGGGAACTGGAATGTAAACTGCAATTGACCCATAGCTGTGGCATGACTTCTGGACACCAAAGGGTCAGCAAGAGGAGTTGCCATCCAAGGGCAAGGAATGAAGATTGTCAGGATTCCAGAAAACTCTAGGGTTTTCTTGTCTGAGAAGGGCAGTAGTAACTCAGTGGGGAAAGGGCCAAAATTGGGGTGAAACTAACATCACCTTTCTCTAGGACTTGAAACTGTTTTATGTCTTTTTGAGAAGTATTCTCTTCTCTGTGGCTTTCCAGAAGCTATTTATTAATCCACTCTAGAGCTGTTCTCCACTCACCCCTAAGAGCACTATAGTAGTTTGGTTTGGGAGGGTGGGATAAAAGATACTTTGCTGACCATGGATTGTTCAATGTGGCCGTAAGGCCTGTGTGCCTGGTTTCTCTCTTGAGCACCAAGTTTGAGTTTGCCTTTTTTTTTTTTTTCCAAAGGACTTGAGCTGTGGTTTGTTCCTGTTGCCAAAGGAGCTCCAGGCATGCACCACTGTTTAGGATCCAGTGGCTGCATTTGGCAAGCAGTGTTTGAAATGACCTCTTTTTAGGAGTCCTAGGTCACTGGCTGGATTTCTGCCTCCCTACATTACAGGCTCTTCCTGTATCGGGAGTGGCGGTTGGCCAGGGCATTATATTTCCACTGGCCTGAAAACATACAGACCTTGGTGAGCAGAGGCTTGTGAGAAGGAGGAGGACAGCAACAGAGAAAAGACTGAAATAGATATTAGGGCCCTAGGTCTTCAGATTTTTTCAAGAGGAACCTTGGGATCCTTTGGTAGGCCAGTTGGCATGGTAGCTAAGAAGACAACAGGAAAAAAACTGGAAGAGTAAATAAGATTCAAAACATACAGTAGATATTGTGAAAATGAAAGCACAATTGGGATAGGAGAAAAGAAGGGAAAAGATTATATATATATATATACACACACACACACACACACACACATATATGCAGGTAACTCACTTGGTAGGCCAGGCTGGACTCAAACTCACAACAATCCTCCCGCCTCAGCCTCCCGAGTGCTGGGATTACTGGCGTGCACCACCATGCCTGGCCCAAGTATAACTTTCATAGCTGAGAATTTGGGGAATATGTAGGTGTTAGAACTTAAAGTTTGTTAACTACTTAGAAAAACATTGTCTCAGAGAGAGATTTTTTTTGTCGACTTGTATTCAGTTATTGCCAGGCATTAGGAAATAGCATACCAAGGCACAATAAGTCACAGCAGTTTACCAAAGAATTGAGTTGTTTCCATCTCTGAACCCTGAACACTTTGTTCGTTTTTCTTAAGTCTGTTCAGAATTGCAGGATACCAGAATAGTTTATGAAAGTAGCAAAAAAAAAAAAAAGTCTTATGCATTAGTTGTCTACTTTAGGGGTGTGTGTAGGGGGTGATTCTCCAAGTGCTCCTGGGGTATGTGCCTCATTTGACGGGCTCCTTGTGTATGCAGGATGGAGACATTCCCTGCAGTGGCTGAGAAAGTCCTCAAGGAGTTCCAGGTGTTGCTGCAACATAGCCCATCTCCTATTGGAAGTACCCGCATGCTGCAGCTTATGACTATCAACATGTTTGCTGTGCATAATTCCCAGCTGAAAGGTAAGCAATATGTAGTTACTTTATCTAGACAGAGAAGTCAATCTAGTTTCTTTCTTATGCTTGCTTATTACCACCCCAACCCCAAACATATAAGTGCTACCCTACACACCATTACATTTCAGAGCTTTGGTTTGTTCTCTGAAATCTGTAAGACCTCTAATGCTTGTGTGAGATGGAAAGAGGGAAGCACGAATATGAAGCTTAATTTGCAGACCAGGAGATGCTTTTGCACATCTGGCCATGCTAAAGGCAACAGCAAAGCCTCTTGGAGGCTGCAGACCCAGAGCCTCTCCCAAGGGAGAGGCATTGCTGAAATGTTTCATTACAGAGACCATACGCTTGGCAAGGATTGGGAATAGCTTTTTCTGGACTCCTGTACCCTGTTTGTTCAATATGGAAAAGTCTAGTTCCCTATGGGATATCCCTTGTGGAAGCTTGCCAGAGAGTAAGAACAGAGAATTGATGAGCTTTGGTGATTCAAATCTGGAAGCACAAAAACCATCAGGCCTAGAACTTGGCTTGTGTACTGGTGTGCATTCTGAAATGCTTTTTTTAACAATCTTTGGGACTTTTGGTGGATGTAGGAGAGCAGAGGAGGGAAGGACAGATTGGCAGTGTTTTTAAATGTTCTAATGACCGACCAGATCCATGTTACCAGGATCTCTTCCCTTCCTCCCATCCCACTTTAAAGCATTTGATGCACACTGCCAGAGAGTCGTTTCAGAGGATTGGCAGAGAATATTTGGTTTCAGGGCTGGAAGGTTATTATCTGCAATGCCAGGAATTGAGAATTGCCCGGTGGAGAGCTTGTTGCAAAGCAGATCTGGCATTCCTGGACAGAGTGCCACTGGCTTTCTTGTGGCACCTTTTCTCAGGCCTTCTCTCACCTGGAAGCTGATTTATTTCTCTGTTGGGATGTTATGCTCAACTTGCTAGTGGTGGGGAATTCCTACCCTGATGAGCGAGGTGCCACACTTTCCCTGGAAACAAGGCTTCTCCTGGGACTTGGCAAGATCCAGGCTAGGCAGCCTGGGTTTTAGTTGCATCTGACTCTAGGAGGACTTTGTCTTGTCAAACTGCCTGGTACAGCATTTATAATTTCCAGTAGAAGGCAAGCTGCAGAGGCTCAGTATCCTTTTTGAACTTGGCTACTTAACTCTTGAGATGACTATTTGCTTAATCAGCAGTAAGGAAACATGAGGAGCAGCACTGGTTTCCAGGAAGGGGAAAATACAGTTTGTAAAGTATTGCCCTTGTGAGGCTGTGAGGTTTACAGGAGATGGAGATTATGCTACCAAGAAAGAAGGCCAGTGAACTCTGGAAATAGGACGACTTGCGTGCTCTCCGCTGCACGTTCTTTCTTTCTCCTAAAACAACCTACTGAGCCTAGTGAGCTGCTTGTCACATAACTGCTATCTCTGCCGAGGTATAACAATACTCTTAGATGACCTATCATCTGTGTAGAGGGCCTGTAGCTCTTGCCTATGAAACATCTGTTTTCAGCCACTTCTCCAAGGAAAAGAATACGTGGGCTTCTTTTGTTTTGTTTTGATTTGATTTTGTTTTTGTTTTGTGGTACGGGAAATCAAATTCGGGACTTTGTGCTTGCCAGGCAGGTACTGTGCCACTGTGTTATGTCCTCAGCCTACCTGGGCTTGTTCATAGGCCACCAGTGAATCCTTTTCTTGTAGTTATTATTAAGTAAACTTAAGAAAATATAAGTGGAGGGGCTGGAGATTTAGTTCAGCAACGTAAGTGCCTGATTGGCAAGCGTGAGGTTGTGAGTTCAATCCCTGGTACCAAATAAATAAATAAATAAAATATAGGTGGAAGAAGGAAGGTGAGTATAGACAAAGAAGGAAGTAAGTAGTTCTTCTATGTGACATGTAAAACCCTGTCCTTATTTCTGGCCTTGCCCTGACTCTGTGAGGCAAAAGGAGCCCCAGCTGAGGTGGTCAGAGACTCCAAAGATTTTTCAGAGAAAAATAGTCCAGGCCACAGGATATAACACTCAACTAGGACACAGAGCTCTGTGGACGTGCTGCCAAGTACCCGGTGTGCAGCTGAGGCAGCTGTCCAGACCCCACTGTGTGGGCTGCCATTGGGAGAGGGGTGAGCAGAGCACTCAGCAGGGCTGGTTGGTGGGAAGATGCACTTTTCCATTTCCCAGCACATGAGTCATCTTCTCTGGGTCCCTGTGCTGTGCTTGCACGGACAGTGGCAAGAGGGGGTGTTGTGGCTGAGTAGGAGCATCTGTGCTGGGGGTGGAAAGGGAAGGGGGTTGGGGAAAGGGTAAAGATTTAAATCCTTCACTAATCAGCAGCAGTTTGAATCACATTTTTATGAGTAAGGAAATGATAAATCAACCCTGCATGTTTGGCCTCCAAAGCTCGTCAGTCCATGCCCTTCTAAAGGTTTCCCTCTGGGCCAGTCTGCATGCTGTCAAAGTCGCCACCCAACCACAGGTCCTTGGCTGTCTGAAACCAGGAAGTAAGGCCTGATGCTGCCTGGCCCTCCTGAGTGCTCGGGGTCTATGGTCATTTGGCAGTCACTGCAAGTTACAGAACATCTGGGCCATCATTTTTCTTTCTATTCCTTCTTGGACATGTCCTTCTGGGTGGGTGTTTGCATATGTCAGTTCCTGGAATCTGTGAAGGAGCACATTCCAGCCTGAAGCAGAGGTGATCTTGCAGCCCACATGGCAGTCCAGATCCTCAGTCTGTGCCTGAGTCTTCCCCTTAGCTAATGATCAGGAATATAATTTAGAGTTCAAAAGAGAGTTCCTTACTTAAACAGAATGTGCTTTGCTGATACCCATAATGCTTTTTTTGTGTTCAGTGATCCCCTGTGTGACTGCCATCTTTTCACAATATCAGCATTCCAGAATAGAAAGCATTTTGCTTCTAACACTTTAGTGTGATTTCTTTTCAGATACACTTTCCTTGTGGACATAGGGCTAGTTGCTGCAAAAGGAAAAACAGTAAAAAGCTTAGATGGTAGAAAGATTAGATCAGATTCACTCCTTTTCTATACATAGAGGAAAATAAATTGAGTTATGTCATATGATTTAGCTGATTAAGCTTTTAAGTTTCAACAGTGATCTTAAAATTCAGAGATTCAGGACTGTTGGTGGAGAGTCTTGTGTTGCTTATATGGGCCCTATGCAAAACCCTACACTTCAGTGGAACTACAAGTCTAAATTCCTAATACCCTACACTGAGCTGATAGGGAACTAATAAATTTCAAGGACAGGAAAGAGATGTTTGGGGGCTCCGGCATAGTGCTGGTATTTATCATATACTGAGTAAGTATTGAATGCATGGGTGAAGAAACAGCGGCTCTGGAGGGGCCACTCTGTTAAGCAGTGTGTTCCTTACCTGACTTGTGTCCAACACTGGCAGTGAAATAGGTGGTTCCCAGAGTGATGTCATAGTTGGTAATTGCTCTACAACATTCTGAGCCTGAAGGGCGAGAAGGGCCTTCTCCATGTACCTAAGCATTTAACACTTCAATAGCCATCCATTCTGCTGATGCTTGCGGGTGAACTGTTGATCTAAACCACAAGCACTCCAAGAATTTTAATTTTTTAAAAATTCTGTAATTTAAGAAAATAAAACTCTAGTTTCTTGAAGAGGAATAATTGAAGCAACATTTGTAGTAGGGCATCATTGAAACCCCATTGCATCCCCCATCTGTGCCCAATTTGCTCCAATCTAGCCTTTCCCTCCCCTCCCCCCTTGCTCTCTCTCTTTTTAAAAAATATGTTTTATAATTTTTGGAATCAAAACCATCTCAGTCACACACTGTTTTATTTTACTGTATTATTGGATTATACTTCCTATAAATCATTGCATGTTACTCATTTGCCACCACAGGAATAACTTCCCTTTTCTGTGCCTGGCCTCCTCCTTTTTTTCTAATAGTTCATACAGCATGTCTCCATTTCAGCCTTGCAGAAAAAGCCCTGGGGTAGCAGCAAGAGGGCACCCACGAGACACTTCTGTGTACTATTGGTGTTGCCTGCTGTGAGGGAACATTTGGGGTAAGAACTGAGGTATTATTAGACTGGCTTTCTTTTCATGATCATTTATGGTTGTTAGTAATCCTGAAGTACAAGAGTTAGAGGCAGTGCCACATGTTTGTCTTTGGAGAGGTAGAGAGCCATAGCTGTCCTACGGTACTGATGGAACTGTAACCCTGGGGCTGGGGATTTAGCTCAGCGGTATAAGCACCTGCCTTGCAAGCAGGCAGTCGTGAGTTCGATCCCTGGTACCGATAAAAACGAAAAAGACAAAAAAAAAAAAAAAAAAAAAGAACTGTAACCCTTCTTTGTGCCATTGTTACATATGAAGCTGGCTATAGCGGAGAGGTTTAGTTTACAACCAGAGTTTGTCGTCTAGCATACAGCAAACCTTGGAGACCTTGGAAAAGAGCAGCTTATTCCCTTGTGATGATTTGCTTCTGTCTCTTACCCAAGAAGAATGTATGATGTGCCTAATCCTCAGTTGCTTGTAACAGTTGTTCAGGAAATCCACCTTTCCATAGGGGTTAGGTTTAAGTTTAGCTGTGTAAACTTTCCCTCTCATTTCTGCTTCTGTGGCACGGGTGGAAGAAACCCTTGACTCTCTCTCCACAAGCGTTCATGAATCAGTGCTCCCTGACTTTTGTTTTTATGATTGATCAGGTTAGAGAAAATTAGCAGAGAGGGCGCCACATGGACCAACAGATTGTGTGAGAAGTAGATTTAAAGATACAATAGGTTAGGCTTTTGAAGCCAGATGGGTCAGAAGAGGCGGTATCCTTATGCTTTGTCCTCCATCCCTGTCAAGGAGAGAGAACAGTCTACATGTTGCTTATTGGCACAGTCTTCTTCCCTTTGCAATATGTCTCTGGATCTAGCCTAGCCATAGTTTCTTGGAAGAATAAAGTGAAAGAAGTATGTCAAGGGTCCTACCTGTCTATACCAGCTATGGGCTCTAGCATTTTTCTTGTTTTTCAGAATGAATCTAAAGAATGAGAAGCGTTATAAAAAGCTAAAGGAATGAGAAAATTTAGTCATACCAATATAATTAAGCTCTTTATCATGTTGGTCAAAGAAATGGCCTTCATTTTCTGCTGAGATAACAATGTAATCTGGGCATGGTGTTGTATGCCTGTAATCCTAGCAGTCCTGAGGCAGGAGGATCTCTGTGAGTTTGAGGGCAACATGGGCTACATAAGAAACCTGTTTCCAAAAGAGAAAAAAAAATCAAGATAACAATGTGATTTGATGTTCATGGTTAGTTGTTAGGTGTCTAGCAGTTACTGTGTTTTGTATTTTATTTCTACTGCTATTTTATTCCTTCTCAATTTGATTTTTACCCCTCTTGAATGAATTTATGATTTATCCTTTTTTGGGGGAAGGGGTACTAGGGATTATACCCAGGGCTTCATGCTTTCTGGGCAGGCACTGTATCACTGTGCTTCATCCTGAGCACTTCAGTTTGGATTTATTCTGAAGAGAAACATTTTTTTAAAGAGAATAAAACAGAACAGAACAGAACAAAGCAGATCAGAACAAAACAATGCAGGCAACATAGGATTTCAAAACAAGACAACAGGAAATCAACTGTGGCTACCACAATGTCTCCCATTCTCTCAAAATAGTTGTCCATATCTTCACACACACTGAATTCAAACAAAACAAAACAGTATAAAACTGGTCAAAACAAAAAAATGAAAATATTACTGGCCTTCAAAACTAGACAATAGGAAATTCAACAATGGCTACCATAATGTCTCTTGCTCTCTTCAAAATTTTTTGGGCTTTTTTAAAGACAGGGGCTTGCTGTGCAGTTTAGGCTGACCTTGAGCTCACTGTGTAAACTGGGCTGGCCTCAAACTTGTGGCAATACTCCTGCCTCAGTCTCCTGAGTGCTAGAACCACAGGTGTGCATTACCAGAGAGTTGAATCCATCCCATTGATCTTCACCCTAGACAACTACTGCTTTCTGTCATGACAGTTAAATCTGTCTTTTCTAGAGCTTCATACAGCTGGAATTATATGACATATGTTTTTCGTGTCTAGCTTTTAATCAGCATGTTTCTGAGATTATTCATGTGTTTTATGTATCAGTATTTTTCATTCTATTGTATTATTGAGTAGCACTACATAGTATGGATATGCTGCGGTTTTGTTTATCCAGGTAGGGTTGCTGCTAGATTCTGGGTAGATACTGTGAATAAAGCTTCTGTGAACATTTATGTATGTCTTTTTATGGACATGTTTTTGTTTATTTTCTACAGTATAAATATCTAGAAGAGGATTTTCTGAGTTACATGGTAAATGTGTATTTAACTTTATAAGAAACTGCTGAACTTCTTCCAAAGTGAGTGGGCCATTTTACCTTGCTGCCAGCAGTTTAAGAGTTCTACTTTACATCCTTGCCAACATTTGATATTGGCAGTTGTTTCTTATATGCTGTTCTAGTAGATGCGCAATGCTGTTTCATTTTAGTTTTGTGTTTCCCTAGTGCTAAAGATGATGAGTGATTTCATGTACTTATTTGCTATTTGTGTATTTGTGCGGTTGTTATTTGTACTTCTTGCTAAGTGTTTAAATTTTTTGTCTGTCATTCATTCATACCCTCATTCATTGACTTTTTCAGACAAAGTCTTGCTATGTCATTCATGATGATCTTCATCTTGCAGTGATCCTCCTTCTTCAGTCTCCCAAGTGTTGGGATTACAGGGGAATGCCACCATACCCAGCTCTCTTGCTCGTTTTTAAAATCCAAAGTGTCTTTACAATTTTTTTGTTGGTTTGTTTTCCTTGAGACAAAATCTTGCTGTACAGTTCAGGCATCTTAAAGTCATTATGTATAAAATTCCAAAGAAAACTAAAAACACTTACTGTGTGGTTCAGGGTAGCCTTGAACTCTCAGGAATCCTCGTGGCCCAGCCTCCAAAGTGCTGGGGTTACAGGTGAATGCCACCACACCCAGCTCTCTTGCCCATTTTTAAAATCAAGTTGTCTTTATGATTATTATGATTTTTTTTGTATATTTTTTTCCTCGAGACAGGGACTTGCTGTGTAGTTCAGGTAGGTCTTAAACTCACTATGTATAAAATTAAAAAACAAAAGAACCTCATTGTGTAGTTCAGGACAGCCTCAAACTTGCAGAAGTTCTCCTGTCCCAGCCTCCCAAGTGCTAGGATTACAGGTGTGTACCACCACACTCGGTATCTTTACTATTCTTTCTGAAAGAAAGCCCCTTTCCACACACATTTTACAAATATTTTCTCCCAACTCTTTCCCATTCCCTGCCTATTCTGTTTCATTTTTTCTTCTTTTGTTTGTTTTTTTCTGTGGTTCTAGGATTAAACAAATCTAGGGCTTTATGCATGCCAGGCAAGGGCTGTATCACTGAGCCATGTCCAGCCCTTCTACCTTCTTTTGGATGCATTATTTTCCATTCTGTACCTTTCTCCTATCCTCTAGTTTCCTTTTCTTTTAGTAGTTACTCTAAGACAATGATGATGAACTTTTTAGTGTTACAAATAGCCCTCTGTGACATGCATGCCATAGATTGGCCAATGCCACCCTAAGAATTATAGTGTGAGGGGCTGGGGATTTAGCTCAGCGGCATAAGCACCTGCCTTGCAAGCAGGCAGTTGTGAGTTCGATCCCCGGTACCGATAAAAAGGAAAAAAAGACAAAAAAAAAAAAAAAAAAAAGAATTATAGTGTGCCTACGTGTCTTGCCAAAAGTGAAAAGTTAATCACCATTTTCACTCTCTTAAATCACATAAACACCATAGGCTGCTTAAATTCATTTACTTCCCAGTTTATCTACTGCTGTTGCCATATATATTAATTCTGTTCATATGTATTTTTGTTTATTTGAGACGGATCTTGCTGTGTAGTTTAGGTCAGCTTTATATTAACTATGTAGCCTAGCTTCTTTTTTGCTTTTAAACCCTACAAGAGAAGCATAACTTTATTTTTGTTTTTTAAAATTATATTGAAAGTAAGGAATTTTGTAGATCGACTTGTAATATACTGTTACATTTATTTTTGCCTTTTAGACTCTTCATATGATCATTTTCTGTTTGCCTGAAGTATATTCCTTAGAATTTATTTAGTAAAGTTTTGTTTTTGTGGTTTTAAGGATTGAACCCAAGGCCTTGCATATACTCTGCAATCACTGTACACCTGACCTGTAGTCTCACCCCTTTTATTTTTTTCTCTTTTGTTTTCTTTCTTTCTGTCTGTCTGTCTGTCTGTCTGTCTTTCTCTTTATTAGCACCTGTTAGACGAGGTCTTGCTAAGTTCCTTGAATTTGTGCTCTCCTGCCACAGCCTTCTGAGTAGTTGGGATTATAGGTGTACACCACCCAATGTGAAGTTCTTTTGATGACAATGTATCTCAATTTTCTATTTGTCTGAAGAAGTTGTATCTCCCACCAGATCTCCATTATGCCCCATTATATTCGTTGGTAATAGAATTCTAGTCCAGCTAGTTACTGTCTTTGAGCGTCTGTTGCTAATTAAGGTCAGCTGTCAGTCTAATTGTTTCTCTTTTACAAGTAATCTATTTTTTCTCTCTGAGTGCTTTCCCAGTCTTTTAAAAATCTTTGACATTCTGCTGTTTTGGTGATTTGTCTACGTTTTAATTTATATTTCATTTTTCCTGCTAGGAATGTGTTGGGCTTCATGTATCTTTGGATCCTTTTTTCCCATGAGTTTTATAAAATTCTTAGTATTCTTTTTTCAAATATGACTTCTGCCTATGCCTCCTCTCCTTTGTGACACTGTTAGACATCTTAGAGTCCATTTGCAATGTCTCTCAAATTTATTTTTTTCTTTTTGTGCTGTGTTTGCCTCTTTTTTAGTTCATCAGAATTTCTATTAACTGTCTATAATCTGCTGTTAAATATTCCCCATTGAGTTTTTATTTTAATGTATTTTTATTTCCAGATGTTTTGATATTTTACAAAATCAAGTCTGATTTGACCTTCTCTATGATTTCTTTTTTTTTTTTTTTTTTTTGTCTTTTTCCTTTTTATCGGTACCTGGGATCGAACTCACGACTGCCTGCTTGCAAGGCAGGCGCTTATGCCACTGAGCTAAATCCCCAGCCCCTTCTCTATGATTTCTTATTCCTAAACATATTTGTGAGCTTGTGTTTTATTTCTTTGAAATACATTAAACATGATTATTTTAGAGAATTCTACAATCCAAAGTGGTATGCTTTGGATTTAGCCTTGTAAAATGCTTCTTTATGGCATACTTCTTGGTCTTCCCCTCATGTTGGCTTTAGCTTTGTGAAACTTTAAAACCAAAGCTTATTTTGTTAGACAGCACATGTTCTGAGGGTTCTGAAGTATATGCCCTATAATTTATTTAGTGAAAGTTTGTTTGTTTTTGTAGCCAATGTATGGTTATATTGCCATACTTAGCTTTACTAAATTCCTGGCCAGAAGATTTCTTCTTTGCATGTTTTTTTATTAGCTGTTCAGCGCTTGCGCTGTCTCTCTCTCTCTCTCTCTGTATTTGGGTTTTTGTTTGTTTATTTGTTTTGTTTTTTGATGTGGGGTTTCACTACATTGTTCAGGCTGACCTTCAACTCACACTGTAGTCCAGGCTGGCCTCTAACTCCCAGAGATCCTCTTGCCTCAACCTCCTGAGTGCTGGATTTGTAGGTGTGTACCACCGTACCCAGCTTCTTCAGTGTTTTCTAAAAGAGATTTTTTTTGGTCTTTTTCCTTTTTATCGGTACCAGGGATCGAACTCACGACTGCCTGCTTGCAAGGCAGGCGCTTATGCCGCTGAGCTAAATCCCCAGCCCCTCTAAAAGAGATTTTTAAAACACTTCTTCCAGGATAATTAGTTGTTTCATAGGTATAGAAACATAATCTGCCTGCCATGTGGCTTGTTGAAATGCTGTGATTCCTTTTACTTCTCACCATCAGACACAAGCTTCTATTTTTCAATTCTGCCTGTGAGCAAAGTGACTGGAGTGTCCATTTCTAGGATGATAAGGGCATGTTGCTCTTCCAGGAGTAGCTCCTTTTCCAGCTCCTGCCCACTTATAGCTCCTGTCCACTTCATCTTATGGCAGATGGTGTTACTGAGCTCCCGTTTTTAAATTTTTCCCAGAGCTGTTCAGTATATAAAATACTCACTTTGAGGACTAGTTGGGTAAGGAAGAGAGGTGAGAGGGAAAAGTACAGCTGAAGGGAGAGAAACCATGTATTGTGAAAAAAAAGAAAGTGGGAGCTAGAGATCTGGAAAAGAGTGGTCTCTTGTTTCAGACACATTGCATTACATATCTGGAGAACCCTGTTGGCCCATAAAATCCTTTCCATTAGTCAGGGTACTTTGTGCTTTTGTCTTGACTACTGCTGTTCTTAGAGCTCTGTGGTTGCTTGCATGTCTCAGTTTCCTTTTCAGGAGGCAGATTATCTTATATTTTGGAATGTATTTACAGTAACTGGAGCTTTCTAGCTTGGTTAGTCCTTGCTTTAGATATAAGACTCCCATCTTGAAGCTTGAGTTCAGAAAATGTCGATGTGATACTTTGCCCCAAGTGCCAACAGCAGACACAGCAATTGACACACTGCAGGGAATTTCCAGCTGCTGGGCAGGTTTCTGAAATCCGGACACGTGCTGTTCACACTTTGGCTTCTGAGGCAGGGATCAGTGGTTGAAGAGGGGAAGGGCTGGCAAGGGACTGGAGGGGGGAAGATCTCATGATGCCTGCTCAGGGCTTGAGTCTGTGAAAGTGTTCTTTCTCTCTTCTCCAGCTGGCATTTGTAGGGTAAAGTAAATCACCACAGAGTGATTATGAGCTGAACCCCCTGTGGACTTTTGTGAAGCACATCTGTGACGTCATCCTGTTATCACTGTCTGTTCTGTGTAACCTCTTTTCACCTCTCCCCTGAGAGAGGGTGATGTCCAGAACTCATGTCAGGGCAATGAGCAGAGAGAGAGATGTTTGGTAATCATTATTTTTGAGATGAATGTAAGAACATACTCTCAGGCTATTGTCACATTTTCAAGATTCCCCATTGGTAAAGAGAACCCTCTTTAAAAACATACCCTGAATACCCTCTTATGGATAAAACTTTTAAAACAGAGGGAAAAAATGACAGTTCACTTTGAATCTCCTAAGTAATCATTTTGAATCTCCTAAGTAATCTCCCTTGTTGCCCTTGGTCTCCTCTTCCAAATACACGCTGTGACACACACACACACATACACACACACACACACACACACACACACACACACACACACACACACGTAGTCTACACTCTGTACTGCAGTGATTCTTTTAAAAACATCAGATCATGTCACTCTTCTGTTCACAATCTCCACTGGCTTTATTTCATTCAGAGTGAAAGCCACAGGGTTTACAAGGCCTTCCTGTCCATGCCTCTCTTCCCACACTTACATTGCTGCTCTCTGACCTCATTTACTATCTTTTCTTCTGGCTTACTTTTTTTCAGCCATGGTGGTCTTCTTGCAACCCTCCATAAATTGGGGACTGTCTTACCTTTAGGTTTTTGCATTCTGTTTTCTCCATTTCTAATGTTGTGTGTTTCACTATCTACATGGTAAATATTTTACTTCCTACTTACATGATTAATGTTACCATGTCTATCAGTCCTACTGCAGTCATCCTATTTAACACTCCTGTGTTCTCTTCCTATCCTGTACTTATGGTCTTATCCTGCTCATTTATGATAATATACTGCTTATTATGCATATGTAAAATCAGCATCCTTGCTGTAGAAAGCAGACTTTATTTTTATTTGTGTTCATTGGTTCATTCATTTATTTTGCAGTACTCGGGATTGAACTCTGGGCCTTCTTACTGAGCTATATGTGAGCTCTTTATTTTTTTTACTTAGAGACAAAGAATTGCTAAATTGTCTAGGCCGAGCTCAAATTTGGAATCTTCCTGCCTCACCCTCCCAGAGTGCTGAGATTACAGGCATGTAACCACCATGTCTGGCTGAATACTTTGTTTATAAAAGTATAAGTTCTGTTCTTTCTGATCACCTAAACCTTCTGTCTTTTATTGTCTGTCTTTTTTTTTCTGCCTTTGAATACTCCTCATTTTTCCTTCTCATTTATCGTATTTCTACTATCCCCTTACTGGAGCAACTGTGTCCTATTCATGTAAATTAAGTGATTTTTTAAAATTAGACTTTTGGATTGTTTTTGATATTTTGGTTTTTGTTTAGACTAGGAAGACAGATTAAGAAAAACCATGAAAACCAGGTATGGCAATGCATGCTTGTAACGCCAGCACTCTGGGAGACTGAGGAGAAAGAATCTCAAGTTTGATCCCAGCCTAGGCAATTTAGCAAGACATTGTCTCAAAAAAAAGTAGAAACCACATGTAAACCTACTTTCTGACAATTCTTCCTCTGTTACATATGAACATTCAAGGATTTAGCACATAGTTTAAGTAGGTATGCTGGGCACACGCCTGTAATCCCAGCACTCTGGGAGGCTGAAGCAGGATTTTAAACTCAAGCCCTGACTGGGCAATTTAGCGTTTAGCAAAACCCTGCCCCCCTGCCAAAAGGCTGGAGATGTAGCTCAGTGCAAAGGCTCTGGGTTTAGTCCCCAGTACTGGGAAAAGAAAAAATCAAGAAGATGTTGAATGTTTGGTTGTACTTTATTTAAAAAGCACTTAAGGAGCCAGGTGTGGTGGCACAAGCCTGTAATCCCAGCACTGAGGAGGCTGAGGCAGGAGGATCATTGGGAGTTTGAGACCAGCCTGGGCTACAAAGTGAGCTCAAGACCAGCCTGACCTGCATAGTGAGACCCTTTCTCCAAAAGACAATAATAATAATAATAATAAATTAGTTATTAAAAAGTAATTATAAAAATACCCAGAACCATACTGAATATTATACTGTTGCTGTTTTCAATAGTGGGAATTGAATTGAATCCAGTATTGTGGGTATGCTAGGCAAGCACTTTACCACTCTCCTTAGGCTTTTTTTTTTTTTTAATATCTTTGAGTTCTGTTAAGTTACCTATACTAGCCTCTAACTTGTAGTCCTCTTAGTCTCCCATATAGCTGGGCTTACATATAGATGTGTGCCACCACCCCAGGTAAAGCTATAAATTTATTTACTTATTTAGGCTGGTTTTTGAGACTGTAAACTGGTTTTGGTTTTTGAGATTATGTAGTTTAGACTGACCTTGAGCTCATTATGTAGTCCAGATTCGTCTCAAACTCATGGCAATCCTCCTGCCTCAGCCTCCCAAGTGCTGAGATTACAGGCATGCACCACCATGCCCAGCTATAAATATTTTTAACAGTGGAATAATATTCTTATTTGAGTATATCATCATTCGTCTAATCATTACCCTTTTTCCGGACTTTTTACTGTCACATTTTTATATTATAAAGATTGCTATAATTAATATCCTTATACATAAAACCTTGGTATTTTATTTTACTAGAATATTTTTTAGAAACTCAGTTTTCGGGTTACAGGATTTGAAGTCTTTTAACATTTTTGGTACACGATACTAGGTTACTCCTTTTTTTTTTTTTTTTTTTTCCCCATATTGGGTATTAAACCCAGAGCTTTTACATTTAGTTACATCCCTCAAGCCCTTTTATATACTTTGAGACAGGGTCTCACTATGTCACAAAGTTGTCTGAGTTGGGCATGAAATTACAGTCCTGGGCTGGGGATTAAGCTCAGCGGCATAAAGCGCCTGCCTTGCAAGCAGGCAGTCGTGAGTTCGATCTCTGGTACCGATAAAAAGGAAAAAAGACAAAAAAAAAGAAATTACAGTCTTCCTGCTTCCTGCCACACTGCTAGGATTACAGGTGTGTGCCACCATGCCAGGTGTAAGTTGCTTCCTTAAGTTATTACCAGTTTATGTTTTTATCAGCAGTATTTGAGGATGTTCAGAAACTACTTTTGTATGATCACTGAGCAATTTTACTTTCTTACTGTCCTTTCTTACAGTCTTTGTATATTTGTTGAATAAATGATAGAAGAAAACCTGTCCTTAAAAAAAAAAAACAGTAGAATTTAGCTCAGTGTGGTAGCACATACCTATGATCCCAGCACTGAAGAAGCTGAGGCAGGAAGATTATGAGTTTAAGGCCTCCTGGGAGACCGTAGCAAGTCGAGGTCAGTCCTAGACTACATAGTGAGGCTCTGTCTTAAAAACAAGCAAACAAAAAACCCAGAACTTACATTGTATAGAAGTTTTAGTGCACAGAAAAATTGAACAGAAAGTATAGAAAATCCCCACATACTCCTGCCCATCCTCAACCTCTTTCGTAGTCAGACATCCCACAACAGACTGGTATATTTATTAACTGTCAATGAACTAATCACCCAAAGTCTGTAGTTGACTTTGGGATTCACTTTCAGTGTTGTACATTCTGTTTAGCAAATGTGTAGTGACATATATACACTATCGTATCATATAAAATAGTATCATTCACTGCCCTAAAAATTCTGTGTGCTTTCTCTTTTAGCTTACTCTTCCCTTTAACATAATAGTACTGATATTTGTATTGTATTAGACTTTTGTCTTTTCCAGAATGTCGTATAGTTGGAATCGTACAGCATATATTCTTTCTAGACTAACTTTCACTAATATGCATTTTCAGTATCATTCATGTATATTTGCATGTCTTGATAGCTTGTCCCCCCCCCCCCCCCCCACACACACACACTCATCCTCCAGTGCTGGGGTTGAAACACAGGGCCTACTTGCTTTTTCACTAGGCAAGTGCTCTACCACTGAGCTACAATGCCAGTTTGATAAGTCATTTCATCTAACACTGAATACTGTTCCATTGTCTAGATTTACCACTGTTTATCCATTGACCTATTGAAAGGTATCTTGGTTGCTTTCACGTATTGGCAATTATAAATAAAGTTAGTGCTAGCACCCACATGTAGGTTATTATGTGGGCATTAGTTACCAGCTCCTTTGGGCGAATACCAAGGAATGTGATTGCTGGCCAATGTTGTAGAAGAGTATTTAGTTTTGTAGAAAATTACCAAAATGGTTTCCAATCTATCTTGGTTTAAATTGCATTTCTTTGGTCATTAGTGAGAATGGACATTTTTTTCCTGTTTCATTAACCACTTACAGTTCTCTGGAGCCTCCCAAGTGCTGGGATTACAGGCATGCTCCATCATGCCTAGCTTCTTTATCCTTCTTATAGATAACTGATTATACTCAGCAAAATGTTAATCTATTAGGTTGTATTTTAAAAGTGTTTTGATTTTCTTCTTCTTTTTCTATCTTTGAATAAAATGGATTTGAAAAAAGAAAAAAACAATAAAAATGCTTTGACTTCCTTAATGATAAAGAACTCTTTTGAGATGGTCATTGCTATCTAAAAGACTTCTTTGAGAAACCAGTATTAAAATGCTTACCTTGCATTCCTGTCCCTGTGACTTTTGTTTACCCTAAACTATGGGAACCCCTCTGCCCTTCTGAAGAGAATAAAGAAAAAATTCCTTTTTTTCTTCTTTCTTTTTCATTAGTTTCTATTCATATTCATAATTATAAACTTAACTCAGAAATCCAGCTGTGCTTATAGGGGACTAAGGATAATATGGAACCCAAAGAATTGTAGTGAGAATGCAAAGATTATAGGATATTTTGAGCAGATGGGAAAAGGGGTTCTCCTGAACTACAGAAGGAATGATCTGGTGGTTAAGAGACAAAGTCAAATATACTGGAGTTGTCTACAGTCGGCAGTGGTGGTCTTCTTGCTGACCTTGACATTCCTGGACCCAAAGAGCTCTATACCTTCTACAGTGTTCATGCCTTCTTTCACCTTCCCAAAGATCATATTCTTGCTGTCCCACCACTCAGGAAGTCTGGCCACACAGATTAAAAACTGTATTTGTGTTTGATCCCACATTTACAGTGGATAGTATGCCAGGACCTGTGGTTGTAGTTCTCATTGGCAAATTTTTCCCTGTAGATGAACTTACTGCTGTTGCCCTAATGGTGTGTGAAGTTACCATCCTAGATAATTGTATAAAAACAGGAATCCTTATAACCAAATGCTTCTCAACAGTGCCAAAGCATGAAAGTTTTCTGCTGTCTTTGGAACTATGTCTGCAAATAGCTCAAAGGAGAAGCAGCCCAAAGGCTTACTGTCTCTAGTGATGTCAAAGAACACAGTGGAGGTAACCATAAGTGGCAGTGTGTAGCTACTGGTGACAGTGGTGTCTGCAAAGACAAGCAATTGCTTTTAATTGCCTCATACACTGTAGCCCTAGATACTTCTTCCAAGGGAGACTGAATCAGCTCTTTGAGCCTTAATGATACCTGACATCAGAGTTTAGACCTTGCTCAAGGCCCCCAAGGCAAAGAACTCTGTTAGGAGGGGTGAAATGCCTCCACACATGTGTGCTATTTCTTTAAAAGAAAGTCTAGCGGAAGTGATGCTGTGGGGGAACATCTGCACTTGGGGCTGAGTGGAGAAAGCGAGATGCACTGCAGCTGGTGTAAGGCCTGGCAGGCTGAGGCGCTGCTGTCTATTGGGGTTTATTTCTGTCTGCATTGAAACATGGCTTGGGAGGGGGTTAGGCCTGCTGCCAGCCTCAGTTAGCCTGCCCTCCTCTTTCCTCTTTCCTCCTCACTGCCTGCTCTCCCCCCCCACCCTGCCCCCCACCCCATCCTCCCCTCCCTCATGCTTTAAAGTCACATTTCCAGGCCAGACGTAGAATTAATCTCTGGGCACTTCACATTGCTGGCAGCTGAAAGCAGGATGTGGGGTTTTTTTTTTTCTTTCTCTTTTTTTTCCTCTCTCTCTTTCTCTCTCTGCGTCTTGGCTGACTTTTTTACCTCTCGAAGAATTTGGAAGGCCGTGAGATCCCCCCCACCCCAAGTACTGTGGAGTTTTTCAGCACGCTGATCACCCTGCTGCGGCTTCATCCTAATAGACTTCATATGTTGATGCAGTTGACATCAGTATCAAACTATTTTACATGTGATCTGGTGTATTTCCTGAGGAAATCTGCAAGATATTTATTAAGAACTAATAAAATAAACCTCTCCATGAGTTTTTAGGTAGTTTTCAATTTTTCATGTCTCTCTCGTTTCCTCTTATCAATGAGTTGCTATTTTCTCTCTCTACTCTGACCATCACAAAAGGAAACAAAAATAAATGTTTTAAACTGTTCCTGAAGGGGACAGGGAGAATAGTTCTGCCATGATGTATCAGCTAGGGCTGTATTTTTAGTGCAGCATTGTAGAAACTAAAAATATCCTGTTATAGTGGATCCTTTTTATAGGTCTGTGTGTGTGTGTGTGTGTGTGTGTGTTTATAATGTACGCACAATTGCCTTTGTGCATCAACAGCCGCTCTTCCCATTACAGCTGGACTCCATTAGTCCTTGAAAATTAATGTAATCCTAGTTAAGAAAAAAATTAATTACTCTACCAGAGCTGTGTTTCATCCAAAGCTAGTGTTAGCTCCCTAGCTGGCAGCTTAGTTTGAGAGGCTCCAGGGACCTGTGGAGTTGTGGCTTTGGTATCACAGCATTTGCTGCTGTGTTTTTCCTGTTGAGAGCATTCCTCAGTTCTTAGGGTTAGACATGTGGCACACAGAGAAAGACTGCAGGCCCTTCTGCCTCAGTGAATTGCTATGTTCCAGTGTGGTCATTCCCCAAAGGGGTGTCCACCTAGCTTTAACTCACCTGCCATTCAACTATGCTTATTAAGTTTCTTTTTTAAAAGGGTACTTTGGCAGTGGTTGATTTTTCATGTGCCATGGAGGAGAAATAACATTTGTCAAAAACCAGTAGATATATAGGATTTGTCTAGGAGTATTCTGTGGAGATGACAGTTATATTTTGCCCTTTTTATTTTAAGGTTTGGAATACTTTAATATATACCTTTATTATAAATGAGTATGTCAGAGTTGCCAGTTGGTTTCTAGTCAGCCTTCTGAGTAACAGCCCCTAGTGTGGCTCAGCATGAAATGTTTCCAGCTTTGTGATCAGTGCTCTGGGGTGAGGTACAGGGCACAGTCTAGAGTTTGATGCAGTTTACCTTACCTTCAGGTGCAGTTGCCTGCTTTTATTATTGTTTTTTCTCTGCAGTTCTGGATTGAGGTAAGGGAACAGTGTGGGATAGGTGGGAAGATGACTTGTTTGTTTCTTTACTGATCAGAGTCTCCAGGCTCACTATTGAAAGTCCAGGAAGGATCCATCTGTCTTGGACTGAGCTTTTTTTTCTGCTGAACTGGGGCATGGGCAGCATAGGCCTGTTTAACTCATGACAGTTCTCCCAAAGTGCCATGATGGTATGATCCTCATGGAGCTATTAGAATAAAACCTGGGTTCATGCCTCCTCCGTTTTTTTTTTTTTTTTTTTTTTTCTTTTTGGGTATAGCTCTGAGGCTGGTCACTGGACCTTCTCTTCTCTCCTTTTGGTGACTTTGGGTCCTCCTGTAGCCTCTCTGTTCACCCTCTGACTACTGGTTCAGCCCTTAGCTTCCTATCCTTGATCCCCAAGCAGTATGGTTCAGTAAACATAAGTAATTAGGCCTTTTACAAATTTATTTTATTTGTGAAGAGAGTTGCAATCTAATAGTCTGTAATTCTAATACAAGTTTGGAGATTAATCAAAAAATTTAAAAAGAGCAGTTTTTACCAGAGACAGTGGCTTGTTATTTCAAGTTTTCGGCTATACCAAAATCAGAGCAGCGTGGAACCCATGGTGAGCTGTGCTGTTGGGAGGATGCAAAGCCATGTTCCTTGTTGTTGCAGTCTGTGCAGTGCCCGTCCTTAAGGGTGTTTTACACTGGCATTGGAAAAAAGGAAACCTTGTTTTCCAAGAACTCTGCTCTCTCTCAGCTTGATAAGCATTTAAAAATAAAAGCTGCACAATTGAAATTGGCAGTGCATCCTCATTCTTTTGTCTTTCTGTTTATTTTTTCCCCTCATCCCTCAACATGTGTGCTACAGCCCATGGTTATTACACCCTCAAGAATGATGTCCTGGAACTCAGCAAACTTGCACCAAGGTCTGCCTGCCCTGCACTCGCCTGTTTGAAGCTGACTGAGGCATCAGGGCTAGCACTGAGAGATTGTGGATCAACCTCAACAGCTTCATTTGCAGCACATTTTCCCTTGCCTTGAAGCTGCTGCCTGGAACTTTGAGCTCTTCCAGGATCCCAATTGTCGGCTCAATCTTCCTTGTTAGTTTTCGAAGTTAACTTAATTGATTTGTTTACCCCTCAGTTGGAGGAGCTCAAAATAGGACTCACTTTGGCACTGATCAGGAACAGTTCTGTCTTTTAAAAGAAAGGCTTCTAAGCTAAGATTTTATTATAGTTACCCAGTGAAGAGAAAGGTACCATGATCTTAGGCTAGAATATCTGAAAGTTGAGATTTGCCCAGAGAGTAGACCCTGTATATGAATTGTTAATGGCATACCTTTATATACCTTTGTACTCTCACAAGTGTCTCAATTCAGACAATAAGCTTTAGCGTCACTCTTACTTAGATAAATTTAGCAAAGAACATAAGGCCCACTCCTTATAAACTGTTAATTTTTTTGTCTAGAAAAACCCTGCCTAAAGCATTGCACGCAGATTCCACTCTAGTCATGCACATGTGACCTCAGGAAGAACTGCTGCGTGTCTCTGGCTCTGGCCTGGCCTCCCTGCTTGAGTAGATCCTGGCTAACTCAACTTGGAAACACCATGTCACTTGTTTCAGCATTTCTGGTTATCATTGCTTCCTTGGTTGAGTACGAACCTGGAGATGACTTGGTGTGGGGTGTGGTTTCACGTTTGCAGACTTCCTCGATGATGCCTGTTGAAGGGCTGGTGCCTGATGTAATTGAATAGGGTGTTACTTCAGGTTAGTAGTCCTTATTTTCGCTTGGCTTGTTGGACTAAACCTGGTATTACTGTTTCCCAAAGAATATTTTTGGTTTGAAAACTGAAGGTCAGCAGTTCGCAAGTATTGAACTTGAAGCCAACTCTGTGGTTTATCTTGTGCCACTGGGCCAGCAGCGCTGTAGTCCCGATCGATTGATCTGCAACAATATGAAACCACGAGCAGCGACTGCCAGACAAAACTCCGTATCACCCTATTCTCCTCTGCCCAGGTCCCCTTTCTCTTTGTAGGTCTTTCTCACTCTTGGTTATGTATTTTGCTTTTTGGGGTCTATCTTTTTCCATCTCACTGTCTCTTTCCATAACAGTTTTTAATAATGTTTTAGTTAGTTCCAGCCTTTTCCCTGAATGGATCCCATTGGAAAATGCATTTGAAAGGAAACAGTTATACACTTCCCTTCCTTTGAAACTCTGTTGGCACCTTTTCCAGTCCAGTAAACCATACAACATGTATTTTCAAAGTTTCCAAACACAGACACACTGGCGTTAAATTTATGAAAAAATATTTTATTCAGCTGTATGGTAACTGTGACTTTCAGAGATGTTGATCAGATTTGAAATTGGTGCTGACTTTTGGAACTCCAACAGGTTTTTAGATCTCTGCAGGAAATATAGCCATACTGGCTCTTGAATCTAATGTTTTTGTGCCTTGGAATTGGATTGCATTTGGGGCAGGAGATGTAGATATGGGGATCCCCACCACACCCAAAGGAAAACAAGGAGAGTCAGGAAGTCATTAAAGAGTATTATATAGCTATATTGGACACAAGAGTAGAAGGTAAGTTCCTTTTGTTCACAAACTGTAAATTTTGTTTACTCCAACCAGAATTAGAAGTCATATAACACCTGTTTGCTTGATGCATTAAGCAGTGGCCAAGAAGAGTTCATATGTTGACAGTTAAAGCAATGTAGTGTTGCTAATGTTATAAATGATTATCTTCTTTTGAAATCCATGGTCTGATTTAAAAAAAAAGAAATCAGAGTCAGATCTCTATTTAAAAGTCTGTGGGTTTGACTGAGGTAGAAACTGGGTTGGTAGGGACACTTCTTAAGTACTGCAGCTGTTTTTCAGGAGATCCCCGAGAAAGCTCTTTAAAGTAGCTTTCAAAAGTGGTTTCTTCCAAATTGCTGAAGTATCTGAATTGTGTCTTGACTTACTTAGCTTTATGTACTGTGCCATTTTCAGTTTTCTCTTATCAGCGTAACAATAATGAGTTCTACCACAGAATATTGCAATAAGTTCTATGCTGCTTCATAGGACAGAAGCTGCTAAAGACAAGTTCACAGAAGCACAACATTCTGCAAGCCACGTGTCCTACTCATTTCCATTAACAAAGGTTTAAGTATTGTGCCTCATTCAAGCAGGTTTCCCTGCTTGAATGGTTGCTTGTGTTGACTACCAGACTTTCTAGGAGTATTTTCTCTGTATTCTCTTTGTTCTCCTTTTCCCCTCTGCCTATTTTTTTGGAGGGGGGGAGCAGGGGGGTCTTTTCTTTCTCTTCCAGCATCCTAAAGGTCAGCATTTACTAAAGATCTTACCTTGACTCTTCTTCCCCTTTCCCATTTGGTGTATTGTGAAATCTCATAGTTTCTTTCTCTCTCTCTCTCTCTTTTTTTTTTTTATTGGTACCGGGGATCGAACTCAGACTGCATGCTTGCAAGGCAGGCGCTTATGCTGCTGAGCTAAATCCCCAGCCCCAAATCTGATAGTTTCAACTATCATTTCATTGTGGATCTCCCCTAAATGTTTTTACTGCCCTGATTTTTTTCCTTGAGCTTTTGTCCACATTTCTGGTCTAACTAGGTGGACTTTTTACCTGCCCAATCTCCTGCTCCAACTGCACTCCAATTCCAAGGCACAACAGATTCAAAAGCCAGTGTGCTACATTTCTTAGTTACACAACATTGACTCCTGTTTTTCCCTGTTGCAAGTCAGGTTACATAGGAAGCAAACTTGAGATTTGTATGAAGGAAATTGGTTGGAAGAATGCTCAGCAAGTTCCTGCAACTCTGAAGGGGCAAGAAGGAAGCAAAATTGGGGTAGGGAACAATTGAACTACACAATAAATGCCCTATCCAGTCCTACAAGGAGCTTTGGAGCTGGGCTAACCATTGAGAGTAGTCTCAGATGGGACCCTAAGGGCTAGATCTGTAAGGCTAAATCTATTTATTACTTTCTCTCTGTATCAGCTAGTACATTCATGGGAGTGACTCAGGAAGCACGTCTCTTCAGCTGAGGGCAAATCTGGGAAAGAGACCCAGCTAAGCACTCCCAGCAACTGATGGAGTACTAGAGAGGAGCTGAGTTGTACACCAAAATACTTATTCTGTCACCAGATGTGGTTCTTCTAAAGCACAATTGTTGGTATAGTGCCCTCTATAAAATGTCCCAGTCTCATTGCTTTTGTTTTAGGTTAAGTTGTAATTTATATAAACAGTAATGCATAGATATTAAATGGTCAGCTTGATGAGTCTGGACAAATACCAACCCCATTTTAATTTTTTTTCTTCTTTACCTTATATGTTACGAGTATTTGAAAACAAGAACTAACTTGAAATAGGGTAAGCAAGGAAAGAAACTTCGGGACAACACAGCCAACTCTGTAGGAGGCAATGGGACCTGGAAAGCCTGTCTTCTTCTTTCTGCATGTCACTTGCTTATCTTTCCTTCCTGGTACATATGATCCAATAAATAGTACCTTTAATCATTAGATTAGATCATCTGTGTCGGAGAGAGAGCGAGAGAGAGAGAGAGAGAGAGAGAGAGAGAGAGAGAGAGTTTGTGTGTGTGTATAAATAAAGCTATATCTTTTAAATGGATGTTCTACAATATGTCCCATACTATGTTTAAGTAATCCTCTATTTGTGGATATTTAGGTTCTTGGTAGTCTCCCCCTACATAATAGACTTCCTCATTGATAAAATCTCATACATTATCTTTAAATCTTAAAATATTTTTCACTTTCTTTGATTTATAGTTAACTGCATGCCCGAGTCTTGTCAGACTTTAGCTTCTGAGGGTCCAATTTATATCTGATTTATTTTTGAAAATGAAGTGCCTAGCACAGGATCTTGTATGTAGTAGCTCAGGGTAAATGCTGACTGAATGAATTGGTCCAGTACTATGTGAACTACCACTCTGAACAGATCAGGTCTGGTGACCAAGCCCTGCGCCAAATGCTTGAGATTTATTAGAGTCTCGACTATAGACCCTGGCCTATTGGGGTTGCTAGTCTGCAGGGGGAAGCTTGATGAGCTGTATGTCCGTGTTTGAGCAGCTCTGAGCTATACTCCCAGTGAGTATATTTAAGGATATAAATACTTTCAGAGTTCAGGTGGAAGCAGTCCTGTTAGGTAGTGTAGGTTTGGTATATGCAGGATCTTGAAGATGATAAAGAGAAAAGAGGTGAGCTTTGAAGAGTAAAGCTTGGAGAATCCTATTCAGGGCATAGAGGAAGATATTATTTGTTTTTGGTTGTAGTCATTGCTATCTTTTGGTATGATGCCCTTTTAAAGAAGTGACATTTACTCCATAAATAAACCTGTTAGTTTTTTTTTTTTTTAAACAAGCAGAAACAGGTCAGTTCTTGAAGTATAATTTCCTAAGAAAATGAAATTTAACTGATGCTTTTGAAATTGTCTATTTGGCGTGGAATGGTAATCCCAGAATTATAGAATGTTACTCTTTTTACCAGTATTCAGATTTAAATTTAAATTTTTAAATTTGTGGCACTGGGAATTGAACTCAGGGCCTTTCCACAAAGCTGCATCTGCAATCCTTTATTTTGAGAGAGTCTCATTAAGTAGCTAAATTGTCTCAGACTAGGCTTAAATTTTTAATCCTCTTCCTCTGCCCCTCAGTGCTGACTGGAATCATAGGTATGTACTACCACAGTGAGATAAATTCAGCTGTTGTCTCTCCTTATTGTGTAGCATGCTTTTGTACTATTTTGTCTTGGAAATGTCTTAAAAGTGTCCATAAATATAGTTTTACAGCCTCATCACTTTCCTTTTCATATTTGACTTATGTGTTTATATATATGTATTTGTATATATACTGTAATATATCATTTGGTCTTTTAAAAACAAGAATCTTAGTGGTGATTGTGGTGTGTTGGCACAGGCTTGTAATCTCAGCACTCAAGAGGCTGAGACAGGAGGATCACAATGAGTTGGAGACCAGCTTGCACTACATAGTGAGACCTTGTCTTTAAAACGAAAACAAAAACCCTTTTCCTAGTATTATGTCACTTTCATTTAAAATTTTAGAAGGCCAGGCATAGTGGTGCTGGCCTTTAATTTCAATACTCTAGGAGGCTAAGGCAGGAAGATCCCATGTTTAGTCCCAGCCTTTGAAGCTTTAGTGAGACCCTGTCTCAAAATATTTGAAGGAATGGGAATGTAGCTCAGTATGAAATGGCTGCCAATGCCATCGGATATAGTAAAATCAAACACAATATAACCCAATCTAACAAAACAATGAAAATGATACAGGACCTCAAAACAAGGTGATAGGGAATTAACAATGGAGATCCCCATAGATGCTGCATTGTGTATTGTTATTCCCTGAATAGATGATCAGACTGCTGGCTTTAGACCTGCAAAAGCAATGAAACCCTAAACTCTACAAGCACTAAATGGTATTTTACCTCAGGAGCCATCATCGCAGCCTGTGTTTCTCAGGATCCACTAGTTGCTTACAGCTGGGGAAGGGGAGGGTTGGCTCTTCTTATTTCCCAGCCTGCACACTGGAAGGGATGAGCATCTGTCTGGCTGTGCCCCCAGCAGCCTGCTCAGGCATCAATTCACAGGGAGGGCTTGCTTCTTGGTGACTTCCTGTTCTCTTCCCCCACAGTCCTCGAATGGCGCTGACACATGGGAAAAGGCTGGGATCTGACTCTCCCTCAGATGGCCCAGGCGTATGGTACTAGTTCACAGGGAGAGTTCTCTAGATTTCTAACTATCAATGAGTGCTGCTTTTCTCACTCTCACGTTTGGTAAAATTCCTTTATTTAGCTTTTATTCTACTGATCTTTTTTCTGTTTTAAAATTCGATGTACCACAGTGGGTGGGGTTAGATGTAGTCATTACTTAATCTAGTTTGGGTATTAATTTTGGATTATAAAGCTTTGAGGAACCACTTAAGATAGGTTACTGGAATAGAGCTATATGAATGTGTAGTTGCAGTCACGAGGGATCCACCAAAGAATTGTCTTATCATTGGTCTTATTTTTCAGTACTATCCCTCAAAGTTTGATGGCTTATATCGTTGCATTCTGGAAGCTTCCTGAAACAGCTAACTTCTCAGAACCCTTTTAAGGAATACCTGCTATGCTGAGTACCTCTCGGCCTTACCTTAAAATTGTTTTACTTTTGGCGTCATTTATAAACACTGTTAGATTCTTTTTTTAAATTCCTTAAGAAGCCATAAAAAGAAAAGAAATTGAATTAATATGTTAAAATCTAGAAGCTGGGTATTTCTCTGCCCCCTGCTGCCATACCAGTAAAGCCGTCTCTGAATCAAAATGTTTGCTGCCATTATCTCTTACTAACTTTTACTTTATGCCCAGAGTGCTTCTGAAGCTTCACACCAGCTGCCAAATCTTTCACTGCTGTATGAGAAGTGACATAGCTTTATTCCTTCTCACTGTTGTAGCCAAAAGTTTCTTGTGGGTTGGTTAATAGGTGTGCCTCTTAAGAATACTCCTTCACACTTCTGGGCCTCCACAACCCGAGACAACTTATGCACAAGACACCCAGATCTCCTTTATGGAATTCCACAGTTTACCTGCCTGCTGTAATTAAAGTGCCTCTACTCTTTACTCCTTTAAGTTTTTGCTTCCTGTGAATTATGAGAGGCAAGCGTCCCAGTCTCTGGCAAGCAGAAATTCTGTCCTATGATCTGGTTCTGACTCTTACAAATGAGCTGCTGAAATGACAGTCCCTCTTCTCTTGGGCCCTATTACAAGACTGGTCTAATGCCAGTGTGCCACTCTGCTGGCAGGAGCTCTGCTTGTCCAAGAAAGAACAGGTTTTTGAATAAGCCTGGAATTACGCAGGATCTTTTGGGTGACAAAAATATTAACCCAGCAACATAGCTAAAGTGGAAATGGCCAGAGTGTTTTGACTGGGTTTTGCATATTTATTTATTTTCCAGGACATGTATAGGCACACCTTACTAAAATTGGATAGTATTTCCTTGAAAAAAATTAGGCATTCTTTCAGATATATTTTCTGTTTTTCCTTGTGCTGAGGAGATGGTTTGTTGGCTATTTTGCCATGATGTATAGAACCCCAGGACATTTCTTAATCCTAGAGTCCCATGTGGAAGAGGAAACCCAAGTGTCTATTAAGAGGTCCTGGCCCAAAGGAAATCATTTTCTCACTTTCAGAGGATAATGGTTACTGTAATGCTATAAAGAGCTTTGGAATCAATCTGATTAAAGGTCTGAATTTCTAACTCTGCCAACTATAGCTGTATCATTTTAATGAAGAATGTTTACTTACTTTGAGGTTTTGTTTCCTTTTTTCTGAAGTAGGGTTAACAATAGCAGTTTGCAGAGGTTTTCTGAGTATTAGAGATGGCACAGAAAACACTTTTCCCAGGACCTTGGTATGTATTACGTATTCAGTAGATACCCAATTTTTCAAACCAACTTCTAGTGATTAACTCTTTAAATCTGAAGTGATGGTTCAGATTACTGTCTTTCTAAATATCCTTCTCTCTCCCCATTCTTCTCCATCTATCTGTGTATATGTGCCTCTGTGTGCATATTGAACCCTGGTACTCATTATGCTGGGCAAGTACTCTACTGCTGAGCTATATCCTCAGCTCCCTCATTCTGTTTTTAAAAAAATCTTTTTTTTTTTTTTTTTTTTCCTTTTTGAGGCAGTCTCACTATGTAGTTCAGGCTGGCCTTGAGCTCACTTTGTAGCCTAGGCTGGTCTTGAACTTGCTATGATTCTTCTGCCTCAACCTCCTGAGGGCTGGGATTACAGGTGTGCTCTACCATACCTAGCTAAAAAATCTTTTTTTAAAAAATTGTTTATTGGTACAATGTAGGTATAAACAGTGATTGCATTCATCATAGAGAATTTGTAACTGTATATGATACACTTTGATTTGTCTTCTTCCTCCCATTCCCTTCCCCTGCCTTTAACACCTCTTATCTCCCTAATAAATGAGATATTTTAAACTATGTATATTTAATGTATGCAGTTTTGTAAATTTTTTGTTTTTGTTCTGTTTTTTGAGACAGGGTCACACCTCATAGTTCAGGCTGACATAGACTCAATGTTTAGCCTAGCCTGCCTCAAATTTTGCAGCAATCCCCATGCCTCAGCCTCCTGAATGCTGGAATTATAGGTGTGCACCACCATACCTGGCATGCAGTTTTATAAATTTTGAGGTAATCTATACATTTGTGAACCTATCATCACACTAAAGATAGTGAACATAAACTTCACAACCAGGTATTTTTGTGTTCTTTTGTAATCCATTCTTCCTGAACTCTCTCCTCTCAAGGCAACTACTGATTTGCTTTATATCACTGTAGATTACTCCACATTTTCTAGAGTTTTATATAAATTGAATTTAATACTATGGTCTCTTTACTTTCCATACTGATTAGGCATTTATCCGTGGTGTGAAGTGATTTAGTAATTTGTTCTTTTATTGCTGAATAAAAGAAGTGATAATAATTTGTTCTTTTATTGCTCATTGTATGGATATACCACAGTTTATCAACTCACTTAATGGATATTTGGATTTTTTACTAGTGGTTGACTGTTATGAATAAAATGTCTATGAAAATGCAAGTGTAAGTCTTTATGTGGACATATGCTTTCATTTCCCTTGGATAGGGGGCTGATAGATGGGTCATTTAGTAAAGATGTTTTAAGAAAATGTGCAACTGTTTTTCAGAGTTCTAGTTGTATCATTTTACATTCTCAGAGCAGAGGATGAAGCTAGGCATGGTGATACATACTTGTAAGTTAAACACTCTGGAAGACTGAGGCAAGAGAATCTGAAGTTTAAGCCTTACCTAGGCAACTTAGTGGCTTATCAAGACTGTCTCAAAATTAAAAAGGGCTGGGGGTATTATCAGTGTGAAGGCCTTGGGTGTGATCACCAGTACTGCAAAAAAAAAAGCACGGGGTGAAAATTTATTATTGTTTGTCCATCTTTTTTGTTATAGCCATCCATGTGGGTATGGAGTTGTAACTTCAATTTGTATTTCCTTCATGATTAGTGGTGTGGAGCCTCTATTTATTTATTTGCTACCCATATATTTTCTTTGCCTAGTTTTTCATTTATTAAGTTGAAAAGATTCTTTGGTATCCTAGGTGGGAGCTCTTCCTTGGAATTTTATTTTTTTAGATATATTTGATATTGAAATTGAGGCCTCACATATGTGAGACATGGAGTCTACCACTGGGTTATATCACTAGCCCTGTTGTGTTTTAGTTTGGTTTTGGTTCTGAGGATTGAGTCCAGGACCTTTAAGCATGCTAAGCACGTACTCTGCCACTAAGTATACCCCAGCCTTGACAGATATTCTATAATACAGTATTTTCTCCCAATGAGAAGATTTTTACAGCCTCTTTTTTCATTTTTGTCACACTCTTTGTTGTTGTTGTCATTTTTTTTTTTTTTTTTTGGTCTTTTTCATTTTTATCGGTACCAGGGATCGAACTCACGACCGCCTGCTTGCAAGGCAGGTGCTTATGCCGCTGAGCTAAATCCCCAGCCCCATGTTGTTGTCATTTTTTGAGACAGAGTCATGCTATATGGCTTAGACTAGCCTTGAATTCACAACGAGCCTCCTGCCTCAGTCTACTGAGTACTGGGATTACAAGTGTGTACCATCATGTCTGGCCCTGATGAAACCCCCCCATTTTTTAAAGTTTGATGCCATAGATATCAAAAAATTGTTTAAGGGGCTGGGGATTTAGCTCAGTGGCCTAAGTGCCTGCCTGGCAAGTGCAAGGTTTTGAGTTCAAATCCCGGTACCAAAAAAAAAAAAAAAAAATATATATATATATATATTTAATAGAGTACTACAGCTGATGCTCCAATTAAAAAAATGTTTTTATATCTCTCTACTCAGTGGTCCAAAGCAGCCCTGAAAATGCATAAGAGCTTTCTTTAATGAAGAAAACAATGTTAAGGCAACTCTTTCCTTGTTTGAAGAATGTTCACAGTCTTGGCTTGACATTTGTAGTTTTATTTACTCTTTTCATGTTTAAACAACTCATTTAGCTTCTGTAATTTATTGTTCTTGTCATCTTTCTTCACCTTCTCATCACCTTTACGTTGTTCTGTTTGACATGATTTTTCTGATCCTTGATGGTTCTCTTGCTTTATTCCATATTCTTTACATAGAAGTTCTGTCTTTAGTGAACTTTCCCTTCTTTTTTCTTGTTTTCCTTTGAGTCCTTCTGGCACTTTTTTGCTTAGGTCTGAAAAGGAGCTGTCCACCTGATGATCTACAGCAGCTTACACCACAAGATGAGCACAAGGCGCAGTGGGTAATTAGCCACTGTTATTGGGAAGTGTCCCTAAAATGCCTGGTTACTCTTTGTATGTAGTCTCCTATGCTAGATCTTTGTAGGGTTTGCTTGTCTTGTTTACTGTTTTAAATTTTTTTATTTGGAAATACATAGAGTTATTTTAAAGATGCACAAAAGTGGATGTAACCATCATTCTTCCTTTCCTAGTGCATCTTAGATAACGTCAGTACATGTCCGCATTAAATTGATATTCAGGGGCCTGGGGATTTAGCTCAGCGGCATAAGCACTGAGCACATAAGCAGTTGGTCGTGAGTTCGATCCTCGGTACCGATAAAAATGAAAAAAAAAAGACAAAAAAAAAATTAATATTGAGAGCCGGGCGTGGTGGCTCACGCCTGTAATCCCAGCACTGGGGAGGCTGAGGTGGGAGGATAGTTGCAAGTTTGAGACCAGCCTGGGCTACAAAGTGAGCTCAAGGCCAGCCTGAACTGCATATCGAGACGCTGTCTCCAAAAGACAAAAAAAAATTGATATTGATATAATCCACAGACTACACAAATTTTAGTTGTACTTGTGTGTGCCTGTAGTCCTGAGTAATTTTATCACACTTACATTTTTGTTTTACTACTACTATAATCAATATGTAGAACTATTCTATTACTACAAGTTTACCTCACATTATACCTTTAGAATCTTCCTATCCTCTTCTGGTGCTATATCCTAACCCAGGAACCACTAATCTGTTTTCATCCCTGTTATTACATTGCTTCAATAACATTATATAAGTGGGATCATGTAGTGCATATATAACCTTTTAAAATTGGCTTTTTCACTAAGTGTGATTTCCTGGGAGTCTGTCCAGTGTATTACATGTATGAGTTGTTTGTTCCTATTTATTATTGAGTAGTATTCGGTGATATGGATATTTCGATTTCTTTAACCATTTACCTGTGGAAGGATATTTGGGTTATTTCTAGTATGGGCTATGTTGTAAGTAATGGTGCTGTGAACATTTGATACAAGTTTTGATATAGGAACAGTTGATACAGAAAGTTTTCCTTTCTCTGAGATAAAGCCTAAGAGTTCAGTGGCTAGATCATAAGTGCATTTTTTGTTTGTTTTGAGAAAAGGTCTGGCTATGTAGTCCAGGCTGGCTTCAAACTTAAAATGACCCTCCTGCCTCAGCCTCCCAAGTGCTGGGATTGCAGGCGTACACCACCATGCCTAGCTCATAAGACATTTTTAGATTTAGAAGAAACTGCCAAACTGTTTTCTAGAGGGCTGTCTGATTCTACATTCCAATGTATAGGCATTCACTTTTCAGTTTTTCTGTATCCTTACCAATAAGATATATAGCAGTAGTTCATTGTTGATTTAATTTCCACTGCCCTAATGACTGCTGATGCTGAGTATCTTTTCATGTGCCTCTTTTCCATCTTTATGTCCCTTTTTGGTGAAATGTCTGCTCTGGTCTTTGCCCATTTTTCTTATTGTTAAGTTTTGAGGGTTGTTTATATAGTTAGATATTAATCATTTGGAGTATAAGTAATTTGCAGATATATTTTCCTAGTCTATAATTTGCCTTTTTGTCCTCTTATCTCATTCTTTGTCATCCCCTTCCCCCACCTCCTGCCATGTGTTTGTGTGTGTTGTGTGTATATGTACATGCACACACATACATGTGCTCACACACATTATTTGGGCAGTTGAACCCAAGGCCTTGGTTATATATGCAGCCCGGCCCTCCGTTTTTTTGAGACAAGGTCTTACTAAGTTGCCCAGGCCAATTTTAAATTTGAGATCCTCTTGTCTCAGCCACCCAAAGTGATAGAATCACAGGAATGTACTACTATGGATGTGTTTTTGGTAGTTAGTCTTAGAACTCTTCACTTAATCATGGAATCTGAAAATTTTCTTTTCCCCTTCCCCTCAAGTTTTATGGTCTTATGTTTTATATCTTAGTATTATCTGTTGCAAAAGGCTGTCCTTCTTTCTTTAACCTCACATCAGGAAAAATGATTCCTGACACTTCCTTCCTTTTCAGAATTGTTTTAGCTACTCTAGATTTGTTGCCTTTCCATACAGACTTTATTTATTTATTTATTTATTTTCCTAATACTGGGGATTGAACTCACGACTGCCTGCTTGCAAGGCAGGTGCTTATGCCGCTGAGCTAAATCCCCAGCCCCTCCATACAGACTTTAAAATAAGCTTGTCTTTGTGTACAAAATCCTTTCCTGAGATTTTGATACTGTAACAATTGTATTAAACCTGCAGATTTGGGGAGAATGGATGCCTCCACAGCGTTCAGTCTTGTAGTCCATGGTAAATCTTCTCAGTTATTTAGGCTATTTTTAATAACTTGCATAAGCATTTTATAATTTTTAGCATAAAAATCCTGTACATATTTTGTTCTAAGTATTTCATTTTCTTTTATTGTAAGTGGTATATTGTGTTTTCAATTTCCGTTTCTGTATAATTCTCATTATCTAGAGTTTTTTAAATGCAAAACTATGATTGAAGTACTCTGAAGTTTTTGTGTTCATAGAAAAAAAAGGATCACTTGGAAGATGCAGCTTGAGTGTCAAGTCTTTTAAAATCTGATAATGAGAGGGTAAAAATAAATAAATGAAACAGGAGGAAGGGAAAACAGGTATGGCAACAGTGTGGGCACAAAAACAGATGGACTTGGATTCAAATCCTGCTCTGGCACTAATTAGTTTTGTGTCCTTGGGCAAGTCATTTAATCTTTCTGAGCCTGTTTCCTCGAATGTTAAAAGGAAAAAATAGAGAGAATTGCTAAGTGTGGTAGCAGAAGTTTGAGACCAGTTTGGACTACATATTGAGTTCAACACTAGACTGAACTACCTAGCAAGAAAGACCCTGTTTTTCTTTTGGTGGAGAAGGGAGAATGAGTGAATAAAAATTATTCCTCCTGTGCAAATCTTTTATGAAACTTTAAGCTATTATATGTAAATGCTCTGTATCTAACACAGATTTCACTAAATCTTAGCTGTTACCTCTGGCCACAGTGAATCATATGGTCCACAAGTGAAAGAGGTAAATGTACCAGTGTTCAAAACAGCATTTTTTTGTGACTTCTTCATTGTGCTAATTCTCAAGGATGTGAAATCTTGGCATAGCTCTTGTCCTTAAAGGGTTTAGAATCATTTCTTTGGGGAATCTTGCCACACACATGCCATACGTGTGCGTGTATATGTGTGTGTGACTTTTTTCTCTTCATTCATTCCAGAGCAAGGTATTACTACTTAAGTTCCAAATATGAAGAGCAGACACACATCAGAGAACTTTCGTCCTGGGGTTGGTTTGTCCTTTTGTATTTGCTCATTGAGTTGACTGCTGGATGTTGTGGAAGAGTTGAAAGGGAATGTACAGATTTAGAGGAAGGGAGTCATGTGGGAATACGTAATTAATTTTTATACTTTCCCCAGTAAACCATCGACCCTTTTTATGATGTCATGAGGGATTCCTTAATTTTGCAGCTGCTTCCTGATTACGTCAGAGAGGAGCCTCTCACCCCACAGCCTGGAGCTGCACTCATATGAGAATTGGAAACAAATGAAGTGCTGAATATCTAATGGCTTCCACTGGGAGAGCTAGTTCAGACTTCCCAGGCCTTCTCCTGCAAGGTCTTCTTCAAGTATTTCTGACCCCCTAAAGTGTCTTTTTTCTAGAAAAAGACAGTACTTGGCCTAGAGCCAAGTGAGCAGAAGTCTGGGGACACCTGTATACATACCTCCCAGTCTCCAGGTGTTCTGCAATCCTAAATTTCTCCCCCTTTTCTATATCTCTTTTGGTGAGTGTTACCCTTTTTGAGTCCTCATGATCTGAATCTGCCAAGAGTGTCAGTGAGAGACCTTGACTGTTCCAGTCATCCCTTCCCTGCCATCCCTACCAACATAACCTCTGTCTTCTCTTATCCTCTTTATGCAATGTTTTCCATATTTGTACCCTTCTTTTTATGAAGTGCTCCACATATAATTTTTCTTGATTAAAACAAGTTCATGCCCTCTTAGCTTTCCAACTGATCTCCCTCCCTGTTACTTTTTTCCAGATACCCTAATCTGTTTTTAAATACTTTAATTAGATTAATACTTATAAAATACTGTTACTTCATTCAGAAACATTGAGTGTCTCCTTACTATCTAATGAGTCAAGTTGGAGTTCCTTGTTTAGCACTGAAGATCCTGCACTGAATTTGCAGAATTACTGCTCTGTACACATGCATGTTGTGACTTGCAGTCCCTCCTACATCCACCAATTTTGTCATTGTTCACCTTTTGCAGCCAGGCTCAGAAAAGATTTCTTTCATGAAACCTTCTTGGATAGATACTAGCTGAAATGAATTCTTTTCCCTCTGGGAGCAGAAAGCATCTTGCTCCTATCTTCCTTATGGCATGTAACACATTTTCTTGAATTATATTTATTGGGTACATATATATTCTTGTTTTGCTTATTAGATTATTTTTTTCTCAAGACAGGATCCTGTTTTCCTTTGTCTTCTATAATTGACAGCAGAATAAGTGTTTTAGGAATTAATGGGAGAGGTCACTTTTTTTCTGTGCCCTTTACATCTCACCACTTTCAGAAGAGCTCTAGAAAAAAACAGAGTTTTACAGTCCTGGGAGATCCAAAGGGTTCAGCAGGTATGACACAAAGGTTTTTAAGAAGGAAATGTTATTTTTCACATTCCTCTGTCTTGTCTTGGCTGTATCCTGTTCAGGTAATATCATGGTTTGCCTTATATTCAGTCAGTCTAACTGTTCCACCATTGTGTGTGAATATTTTGCTTGGGCATAGGGGTGCTTTATTCTAACACATTCACATAGTTCCTCAGGAAGTAAAATGCTATCCTGAGGGCATGGATATCTCTGCTTCTGCTCTGAAAATTTTTTCTTCTTTGGTTTCAGTTTAGTGAGTGCCTCCTTCCACCTCCTTTTCCACCGGCAGCTGCCATAGGGCACTCTAGCTCAAGCAGCAACAACCAAAAGAGATCCTTTTACTGCCCACTTCCTGTAGACAAGGAGTTTTGGGTGGGCTGCTAAGGAATTGTGCCAGCTCTACATCTGACTGGTGACTGACTCATGAGAAAAGCAGGCTTAGGTCTGAAAGATAAGAGCTAACAAATGGCCTCCAGGTGGTGTTGGTTTGGAAGTGACTGACCATTCATTTCCTCTCTTTGAGAGTAGAGGGAGAGTAGTAGTAGAGAGGAACTGGTGAGTAAGTGGTCTTGCCTGTATTTTTCTCCAGCTATTAGTGAAGCAGCCATGCAGATAGTTTTTAATGCTAGAATGGCTAGTAGATCCTGGTATTCTCTAAATCTCTCCCATTGCTTCAAGGTACTAGAATTATATGTTATTTATCTGTGTCATCCCTTCATTATTCTTTTCATCCTCTTGCCAGGAAGCTGACTGTGTACACCAAGGGAACTCTGCTAGTTCCATTGTTGCCAGATTTTTTTTGTGACATCTAAACACTGGCATGAATTTTCTCTGATTCTCTCTCTCTTTCAAAACATAGTACCCTCTTTTAGGAACTGATTAGAAACAGTGGTTCTGAATCATTGTCTCTTGGCTAGACTTAGAGGTCCAGGCAGGTGGTCCTGCCTCTCTTCCCCTCCCTCTTCCCTCTCTGCCCCTCCTGCCTCACTCCCATTTCCTGCAGGAGGATGCTTTGCCATCCTGGAACCGTCAGGCACAGCTTTGCTTTGGCAGCACCATTGCACACACACTGGTGGGAGAGGGGACGTGTTTATCACTTTTCCTGGAGATTATCTGTTTAAGCACTTCTCTGACAGTTACAATAACAAGGGCAGTGTGTTGTGTTTCCCAGCAGAAGGACACTTGCTGTTGAAAGATGTATAGCACTAATTAGAAATACATAACATCCGGCCACATGGCAGCCTTCTCCTGGCCGCTTCATTTCCTGATTTCATACAACTTTGACGACAGTTGGTTTATGTTTTCCATGAATATGTTCTCAGGAAAATGAGAAAGTTTCCCTGTTACATAGGAATGAGCATATTTCTGCTTGAGCAGGTATTTGGCCACAGGAATACTGGAAGCTGTGGTCACTTGCACACAGGTATAACCAATTGCTTCACGTGACTTTGTAGGAAGAAATATTTCTGTCTGACTTCTTTGGCCCAAACTCACCTTCCTTGGCCATCCTCCCCCAGCCAAACCCTTGAGCAAGCCTGCTTTTGGAAAGAAGGGGAAAGGCTATTTTACAATGTTAATGAGTTCTTCAGCTCCTGTTAGGTTCCAGCTATCTGACAGAAAGCCAGAAGAACCTTGGCAAATACCAAGGCAAACAATGCCTTTTCCTCCCCACCCCACATCATAGTGTTCATCAGACTAGGGTCCATTTCTTAAATCTGCCCTCAAATTGGGTGGACTCTGGGAGGCTAGGTGCTGTTTTTCAGCCCATTTATAAAAGGGTAAATACACTCAAGGAGGGTGTCTTATGCCCTACAGAAGCCTATGAGACCAAGAGCATCCTTTGGCAATACCAAAAAGTAACGTGTTAATCAGTTGATACACCGGCTCCAAGTTACCATGGTTACTTGGGTAAATAAGGATTTCTCTTCAGCCTATTAAAGGATCCTACAGTTGCAAAGGCCATAATTTATTTGTAGCTATGTTCTTCACAGTATCTAACATGTCATAAATACTCAGTGTATGATGTCATACCCACGAGACATGGAACCAAACAGGCCTCCTAGAAAGTACTAACCATGAATAGTCATGAAGGTGGCTTCCAGTAGCTACTCTAAGAGGTAGTTGAGCCCTCCTAGGCAATACATCAAAAAGATTCCTGGTGTTGCTATCCTGCTTGGTAGCGTACCTTATATGAGCCAGCCTGGAATGCCCAGAGGCTACAGATGCTGCCCTTAAGCAGTTCTTTCTCCCCCTTGAGTCCTAGTCCCTCATCTTGAACTCCGAGAGACAGTCTAGTCTGAGATTACTGTTCATCATAAGAATAGAAATGGGCGTGGTGAAAGTACCCTGCTTCTTCCAGATCTCACTGTTACACAGGGTGTTGAGTGTCTCTTGGGGAAAAGATATCTGCCTCATTCCTTCTTGCCTTCTGTGTACAGGTAACTTCTGTCTAATCTGCCCAGTTGAATGAGGGTTACTCAGGGTGTAGCCTTCCCTCGGTATATCCTATCTTCTTTCCTGAATTTATTCCTTTAATTGCAGGCTTTGTTGCTAATTAGAGGCAGGCTGCTGGCAGTGTTTGGCAGCAGTCTGGACCAAGCTGGGTTGGCACTGACAGTAGTGGTGCCTATGGCAGGTAGAGGGAGAGAAGTTGGCAGACCTTTTTGGGACAGGTTATGTGACTTCCCTTCCATGCTCTTGTCCTCTCTCTTCATTCTTGGATGCTTGTTTACTTTTTGTTTAGTGAGCTTTATGGCCTCTGGAGAAAACTGAGAGCTATGATCTGTTCTAATTCATAAAATGTTATGAATTCTTACAGCCTACCACAGTTGACTTGGAAAGTGACAGGGTAACATTTTGTACTAGTGGGCATTTGGAATGGTGGCCGGAAAGCCACATGGAAGTATTGGTCCACTGTTATTTGTATTTTGGGTCCTTCAGAGCAGCATTCTGTTCTTCAAGGACTTTGAAAGCAGTTTGGAGCAGGCTTTGTGTGCTTCAGTCATACCTGCTTCTGTGGCAAAAACTCTTTGGAATAGCTGTGATTGTGTAGCATCTCCTTAAGTAGCAAATTTAATTAGGCCCTTTGACAAGATTAGCAGGCTTGACAGAAGTTAAAATGCAGGCAGGGACCGAGATCAAACTTATAGCTAATTATACCTTTAACTCTTGGAGATTCTGAGTTCTCCTGTGTTACAAAGGGAATTAACAGATTAGGTGCTGTCAGAGCTAGTGAACTTGGTGGTCTCTGTTGTTTATCTCCTGTGGGTAGGTGTTGGATGTCTCCTCTTCTGAGACTACAGGTTGAACTGCTGCCTTCTCTTTTCACCAGATCCTCTTCTCCAGTCTGTATGAAATGCTGTTGGGGCAGCTGAAGCACAGATTGAGGAGGGCCCTCACAATAAGTAGGTATAGACAGAGATATGAGAGTATGTTACAAGCCCCACCAAAGACTAACTCTGCCTACCAAGAAAAATGTTCTTTTCAGTGACCTGTAGCCAGAAAGAAGTTAGCTAGGCTGAAAAACTAGGGAAAGGGTGTGCTGGTACTGGAAACCAGGTTTGTTTTTCAACTATAGGAAAAAATTAATATAAAAGCACTGAATAAGTACATAAGTATTATGTGCCAAATATTGTTATATGTAAAAGAATCTCATTCAGTAAAAAATAGATTCAGTGTCTTGTGTATTGTCTTAAAAGGAGGAACATAGAGGAGGTAGACATGAAAGATTGGTGATTTAGAAGTTTTCCTCCTCCCCTCCTTCTCCTCCTCCTCATCTTCTTTTTCTTCCTTCTTTTTTTCTGGAAGGTAATTTTTAAATTTGGTGATTGTGCTTCTGCTGGCTCTGCATTAGAGACTGGGATTGTGAACTAAATTCTTGTTACTATACCTTTACATTATCAGTAGCCAATGGAGGCAGAGATCTTGCAGCTCCAGTTCATATTACCCAGCTTGAAGTAATAGGTCCTGGGGAAGTGTTGCAAAACTTACATAGGTGGTGCTTATGAATGAATGTTCGTAAGTACTTGTCCTTATAATGGGCATGCTGGTAAGCACTTCACTTCTATTATCTTCCATTGCTTTGTAATCCAACTTTTAGATAGGGAATGTTCCTACCCATAAGGAGATAATGAAAGGAAGTTTAGAAATACAGCTAAGGAACTACCAGTCCTAATGAAAGGAAGTACCCCCTAGCCTCCAGGTCACTGACCAGTATTTCTTTGCCTCTCCTTAGATTGCTTTTCAGAGGAGTGTCGCTCTGTGATCCAGGAGCAAGCTGCAGCTCTTGGCCTTGCCATGTTTTCTCTCCTGGTGCAGCGCTGCACCTGCCTACTTCAGGAGTCTGCCAAAGGTAAGCAAGATGGGCACTTAGCTGGCATGTTTTCCAGCTGTCCAGCCCTATCCAAGAAGAGCCAGAGTGCTGAGTTACCTTCTCAGTGTCTTCTTTCTGTAATTCCCAGTCTTCCTTCTATTATCCACCTCTTCCTTTTGCCACCTTACCTAGTCCCCTCTGTCTGCAGTCTGATGATGTCTAAGGCCCTCTGTACTCCTTGTGGATCAGTTCCCTCCTTTCCTCCTTTAGTAGCTAGGAGCTATACTTAAGAGCTGCTGCATCTTTTAAGACAAAAGATAAACGAATTTCCCATTTATATTTTGGGGCATTGTTTGCCTTTTTTGCTTTTTTTTTTTTTTTTTGGTGATACTAGGGATCAAATGAGTTTCACTTTTTGTTCAGAATTGATGTTTTGTTTTATCACCTTTATTTCTGTGTGCCTTTTCAGTATCTGGTGGGTGCTGTAACCTCTGTGGGTCAGCAGTCTTGAGAGACTCACTGCACCAGAGCAGACACATTTTAGCCCTTGAGTTGAGGTACCATGTCTTATCTTTTAAGATACCCTTAGAATTGTAAGCCTAATTGTTGTAGCTGTATAAGATAGAGCTGAGAATTACTGTTTTCTCTGCTCCTACATTCAGTGCTGGCAAGTAGCAAGACCTTTCCATCATGCTGGCACCAGCTTCCAGCCTATGGGGCTTTTGTTCAGGATTAGGGAGGAGCAACTTCTTATTTTGAAGCAGTTGCAGACTTATAGAATAGTTGCAAGAATGATGCAAAGATTTTCGAACCTTCATCCAAATTCTTCATGGTAGTTAATATTTTACCACGTGGCTTTAAGTTCTCCCTTTACACACACCACACACACACACATACATACACACACACATACTTCTTGTTGTCTGAGCCATTTAATTTTAAGTTGCAGGGGGCTGGGGATTTAGCTCAGCGGCATAAGTGCCTGCCTTGCAAGTGTGTGATCATGAGTTTGATCCCTGGTACCGATTTAAAAAAAAAAAAAATTTAAGTTGCAGATATGGTACTCTTTAAAATATTTAACTCTTAAGCTGGATGTGGTAGCCCACTCCTTAATCCTTGCACTCAGGAGACTAAAGCAAGAGAATCATTGGAAGTTTGAGACCAGCCTGGGCTACAAAGTGAGCACAAGGCCAGCCTGAACTGGTAGTGAGACCTTGTCTCAAAAGAAAAAACAAAAAACTTCACTTTGTATTTCCTTTTTTTTTTGACTGGGTTGGGGAGGGTCACACTATAGTTCAGGCTGCCCCTGAACTCACTATGTAGCCCAGGTTGGCCTCGAACTTGCAACATTCTTCCTGCCTCAGCTTCCTGAGTGCATGTGCCACCACACCTGGCTTGTATTTCCTAATAACAAGGTCATTCTCTTAATAATTATCAAAATCAAGAACTTAACATTGACAAAGTACTATTATTGAATCTACAGGCTTATTCAATTTTTATAATTTGTGCTGATTGGTTGGTTGGTTGATTGATTGATTGATTGCTTGATTGCATTGAGAACTAAACCCAGGACTTTGCACAGAGCTACAGCCCCAGCCCTCCCCCCCCACCTTTTTTAATTTTTTATTTCGAGACAGAATCTCACTGAGTTGTCCAGATTGAGTTTAAATTTGCAATTTTCCTGATTCCACCTCCCAGAGTGCTCAGATTACAGGCAAGTATCACCACACCCGGCTCTAATAATAATCTTCCCCGTCTTCCTTAATATGGTGATGAGGATTGAACCTAAGGTCTCATGCATACTAGGCAAGCACTCTACTAGTATGTTATACTCCAGAACCCATCTAATAATATTCTTTATTAAAAAAAAAAAAGAGACAAAAAAAAACCAAAAAACAGTAAAGGGGCTGGGGATTTTTAGCTCAGCGACATAAGCGCCTGCCTTGCAAGCAGGTAGTCGTGAGTTCAATCCCTGGTACCGATAAAAAGAAAAAGACAAAAAAAAAGTTTATTTATTTATTTATTTTCTGTTCTGGGACTCAATCCAGGATCAGACATTGCATTTAGATGCCATACATATTTAGTCCTTAATCTGGAATGATTTCTCAGTTTTTCTTTGTGCTTCACTATCTTGACATTTTTGAGAATGGGGCTGTGGATTTAGCTCAGTGATACAAGTGCCTACCTGGCAAGTGTGAAGTCATGAGTTCGATCACTGTTACCAAAAAAAAAAAAAAAAGAGAGAGTACAAGCCATTTATTTTATCCTATAATTTGAGTTTCTGTATTCTTTCTTTGTGATTAAATTCGGGTTATACAATTTTGACAGTAACTCTGTATTGAAAGACAGCTAAAAGGCTGAGCTATAGGCCAGGGTAGAGACTTTAGCCAGGCTACAGGTAAAGCAGAAATGCCATCTCCATGGGCAGACCCAGTGCACTGGTTCTCTCTTTGTCCTGCTTTTCAGAATCCTCTTAGTTGCTGGCACTTGTCCTCGCTTCTGGGCCCAACTCTCCTGTGGACTTGGTCTCCCTTCCCTAAGAGCTTGCTGCCGTCCCAGCGCCCCAGGCCTCATTCACTCAGGGGCCACAACAGACATAGGCCCAGTTCTCACCCTTTGCCTCTGCAGCTCAGCAGTCCTCTCCTAAGGACCAGGATGACCAAGATGACATCAAGGTGTCTTCCTTCATCTCGGATCTGAAGGAACTGCTCCCCAGTGTGAAAGTATGGTCAGACTGGATGCTCGGCTACCCAGACACCTGGAATCCTCCACCCACCTCTCTGGATCTGCCGTCACAGTGAGTTGGCCTGTCCGTTCCTCTAATGCTATCAATCTTGGCCTACCTGTACTCTTGCAGCTCCTTTCCTTGTCCTGTTTTTTGCTTCCTTTCACGCATAGCCCATGTTTTCCTTCTTCTCTCCTCATTAGAATTTTAGTTTTCCCTCCTTTAGAACACTTTTGTTTGATTTACATTATTTTGGCCTACTTGCCAACCCCGTTCTCCTTTAGCTGTCGGTTTCCCTTACTGTATAGTTTGTTCTCTGTTGTGTTGCATGTCTTGTTCCTGATGTGTTATTCTTCATACTCACCATCTTTGCAGCTGCTTCTGAAGTCTGGATGTTTGTCAGCCAGTATGTGAGAAACTCTTGTCTCTTTATCTCCCCGTTAGTTTTTGTCTGTATCTTTCAATGGTCTCGCTTCTGCTCATGCTATCTTCTGTAGATCTCCTTGCCTCCCCTTGCAACATTTAATGTGTGAGAAAGATGAATGTATCTACACCTGTCCTTGTTCACTCATTTGCTGTCTCCTTACCTTGCCCCTGTGCCTGTCTCCTTTTTTAAGTGGTGGTGAATCATAACCAAATTTGCTATCCCAACTATTTTTATTTATAATTCAGTGGCATAAATTACAGTCAAAGGGTAGTGCAACCAAGTGTGGCTATTTCTTGGTCCTGGTCTGAGTCTAGGTTGTATCTGACCCTGCTTGTTTAGGTCCATTATCTGTGTGTCTCTGTGAGCCGTTGTGTCTTAGTGTCTTAGTGTGCAGAGTGGGAAGGTCTGTGTGTTTTATGTCTCTGCAGAGTTGTCTGTCTAGAAACTTTTCAGTGTGCCCATCCTTGGCTACTTGTATACAAGGTGTGTTCAGAATATACAGTGAATACTTAAATTTTTAAAAGATTCATTACAAGAAAGGACGTATGGCCATTAATTCTCCTCAGAATACTTCCCCCTCTTTGAACATTCTTAGCACATCATTCATGCCACTTTCTGAAGCAGTTCTAGAAGTCCTCTTTTGTCAAAGTCTTTAAGAGGTGTGATAGAAAAATACATTAAATGCTGCTACTGCTGCTCAGATCTGTTCAACTGAAAGGCAGACTTATTAAACCATGGTATGTATCTACCTTAATCAGTAGATCTAGCACTGTGTATGACCTTTGGTTCTTCCCCAAAGTCAAAATGATTATGAAAGATAAATGTTTTAAGTCAATTTACTACTTTGAGGCAGCCATGACTGTGCAACTAAAGATAATCACAAAAGAGGACTTTATGTCTTTTAGTGTGATAAAAAAATTTCATATTTTCTGGTCATACCTCATATGTGTGTCTGTATGTTCCATCAATAGCCATGTGTGTTGTGTCCATTTGTATTATGACCCTATCTGAGTATATACTCATTTGCTTCTGTCTTCTGTGTCTCTTTGTATTCTATCGCTCTGTAGGGTTCACATCTCCCCATAGGATTCTACTTCAATGTCTGGATATATGTCATATGTCAGTCTGTCTTTGATCCCATCCATTTCTGTGTGTTGACTAGTTCTTGTGTGAATATACTTATATATATTCCTGAATGTTTGTGTTTATGTCCATGTTTGGCAGTAACCATGTTGGTTGAATTGTCTCTGTGTGTCAGTCTTGCTCTGTCTCAGTTGTCTGCCTTTACTGCTTATTTGTATGTCTATATCACACTACCTAAGAATGGCATATATTTTTAAATAATTGAGAAAAATCAGAAAACTAATGACTTGTGAAAATTATATGAAAGTCATATGTTAGTGTCTATGTTATATGAGAACACAGCCATGCCTATTTCTGAGACTGGTTTCACAGTAGAACTACAGAATTGAATAGTTGCCGCAGAGACTATATGACTAACAGAACCTAAAATACTGACTCACAAATTACAGAAAAAGTTTCCTGACTTCTGATCTTGCATATCATTTTTCTCTGTGTTCGTATTTGTGCTGCAATAACTGTGCATATGTTCACATAAGCTTTATCTCTGTTAGTTATACTGACTGTTCATCTCTCTTTCTCCTATTCCTTTCCTCTCATTTCGACTTCTCTGTCACTTCCTTTCTTTCTGCCCCACCCCATTCTGTTTCTCCTTTCTTTCTTCCTGTACTTCTCATACACACATTTTCTGCTTTGTTGTCTGTGGTAAATGTGTGCTCTGAAAGTTCCTTCAGATTCAGTGTAGAGTTGTATATAGTATTTTGGAGCAATCATTCATACCCAATACCTCATCATTGATCTCCAGGGCTCTTCTCTGGGAGTGGGAAAATACTGGAAGATAAAGTGTGGAGACCTTGGTGCTGCTAGGCAGTAGGAGCGAGGAGGGAAGTTTTTCTGGGTTGGTGACCAGCTGTGTGTATCTCCTAGACTCATGGATGATCCAGAGAGGAAAGGTGCAGCAGAAATTTCTTTCATTTCTTCTTCTTCGTGTGTGTGTGTGTGTGTGTGTGTGTGTGTGTGTGTGTACACGTGCCAGGGATCAAACTCATGATCTCATGCTTGACAGGCAAGTGCTTTATGCTGCTGAGCTATCTTCCCGGCCCCAGCAGAGATTTCTGGCCAGCAGTTATTGATCTTTCTGTGTGAGCTTTGTAGTTTTGATTCTGACCCCTCTTTCCTTCCAGATTTCTCTTTATATCTCACCCCAAGAGGTACTTCTGGAATGTTACTCCTACGCTCCCCAGGTCTAGCTCTATAACTGTGTAAACAGTACTCACAACATTGGACCTTTGTATCCTTCCTTTGAGCCCCCTCTAGGTTTTCAAAATGCATTACAAGATGAAGTCTTATGAACAGGGATTGAATGCTTGCATTGGGTAATAGAGCCATGCATTGGTTGGACAGAGGACAGTTGTTTCCCAATAGTGATGTCCAAAGAGTTAACATGTACAGTCTTAGGCTTTCCGAGTTACTAATCTGTAATACAGACTGAGCAATTGCAATTTTGGGAAGAAAATGCTGGGAAAGGGCTCGGCTCTCCAGGTATCTAAGACATTGCTTCTGAGTATGTGCAGGAGCCACTGGGTAGTCCCTCCTTCCTCTTGGGATTGGGGAAACAAAACATCTGTCCCTTGGGGCTGGGGGGTTTAGCCCAGCAGCATAAGCACCTGCCTTGCAAGCAGGCAGTCATGAGTTTGATCCCCAATACCAATTAAAAATAATAATAATAAAAAATCTGTCCCTGGAGCTTGGCTCTTCATGGGTCACCTAACCTCACAGCTCCAAGTTTCTCAGATATGGTCCACCTATATCCTAGCCATCAGGTGTGTTAATTCTTCTACCTTGCTTCTTCATCCCTCCTCCCTTTTTCAGTTTGGCTGTTATTTGGCTGAGGAAATGGAAGGCTCACACAAGAAGTGCTGAGCCTCATTTACTTGAGGTGCTGAGTCTGTTTTCCCTTTAGATACTGCAGCAAATGGCCTGTTGCTGGTTCTGTGAGCTGCTGCCCATCTTGGGGCAAGGGCTCAATCTGCAGCTGGGTGTGTGGTCCAAGCTACAGCCATCCCTAGCTGGGATAAGAGGGAGTTGGGATACTTGAACATACCTGCTTTGTCATTCCAGGATTTTCTTCGCAAGGAGAGCAAACCTGACCCAATAATATATTGACTCTAATTGTCCAGTAAATTAGTAAAATACAGTAAATTAATTTCTGTGTCCATAGATACTATTTACTCTCTTCTGAATCCAGGCTGGACATGAGAAATCAGTGAGATCAGCAGTTAGTCCCCTTCTGGATGGTCTATCTTCACAGTCAGATCAGCAGCTGGCTGTCTCTGGAATGCAAGTTTAAATTTAAGGGAAGGCCTCTGCTGTCCCTGGGTGAGACATCAATGCATGGTTTTTAAAGAAATACTGCCAGTATTCAGTAGAACAAACCTGATCTGCCTAGCACTGAAGGTAATCCCACTTCACAGCCTTCAGATCTGAGCATTGGAAAAGTGAAATATAAATTTTACCTTCTGCTTTCTAGTTACTTGTATTTTAGCCAGCTTCCTAATTTCTCCAAAAGTAAGTACCATGAGTTAGGAGGGTTCTGTGGATTTCAGATGTGCGTCTTGCACCCACTAATCTTCCATAGAGGGAGACTTTTTCTTTTAAGGCTATAGAGAATGATATACCCCTGATAGTTCTGTAGATGTTAGAATTGTAAGGTCCTTGTCCTATTATTCATTTTGAAGGCTTCAGGAATATCCTTAAGGAAGTAGAAAGGAAATGGCTTCCATTTAATGCCTCTCCTTCACATGTTTTCATTAGGATTTGCCTGCATTTTTTTCTCTGCAAATACAAATTTCTCTGATCCTGAGATAAGGTTCACCAGGTAGTCTGTAGTTTCATTTGATTTTCCTTCAGAAATGTCATTCCCAAATAGTCTCTTTGACATATTGAACCCTTAATTCATTTTTCTCTCTTCCTTCTCTACCTGTTTTTTCATTTGTTATCTCTGTGTATGGTCAGATGGTCAGAGAATCATTGCACAGTATTCTCCACTATGCTAGGGGATTCCAAAGCTCATCATTGGTCTCCTTCATTCTCTTCTCTTTGCCTATATATGGCTTTTTTTTTTTTTTGGTCTTTTTTGAGATGGGGTCTCGCTATGCAGTTCAGGCTGGCCTTGAGCTCACTTTGTAGCCCAGGCTGGTCTCAAACTCATAACAATCCTCCCACCTCAGCCTCCCGAGTGCTGGGATTACAGGCGTGAGCCACCACGCCCGGCAATATACTGCTTTTTTCTAATCAAATCTACTTTCCCTAGAAATTAGCAGGCACATAGGATGATGATGACAGAACATCATTGGCACTGCAAAGTGATAAGGAAAAAATTGTAGGACCATTTGTTTCTTCCTTCACAGTGACACTTAGCAGGTCTGTGTGCTGAAGTTAGTGTGTAAGCTGACTTTGCTCTTAGATCTGTTAGTAATTGTAGGATAGATTCCACTCCCAGGAAGTGTCAGGTATAGAGAGTAGCAGATGAGGAAAGTGGCTTTGTACTCTGTAAAAGACAATATAATCTGTGCTTTTAGAACAGATTGGTGCTTGGAAGGACTATCTATTTGTGATCCATCTGCAGCATAGTTTCTTCCACCCCAGGCTTCCTGTGATAAGGGACAGGCAACGGCTCCCCACTTTACCAAGTGAACATGAGGGAAAAGATGTAAATGACAGCTGCTGAAAATGAGAAAAGGGCAGCAGATTTCCATGAGTATAGGCAGAGGGACCTCTTATATCCCAGAATTTCAGGCAGGGCCAAAGCAATGGGATAGTCTACCTCATTTCACAGTCTCTACTGAAGCCAAATCTTCCTTCATCTTGATCTCTGGTTCTCGGTAAGTGAAAGAATCAGGAGACTTTGAGAACATCCAAGCCTAGCCCAGCTGTGGCAGTTGGTTTATTGCTTTCAGCTGGTACTTGAACCCAGGTCCTGGTCTTGGAGGCTTTCCCAGGTTTAATCCCCAGAGCTTTCTCTGCAGCTGTATGACACTGCGCTGACCCCGAATGAGGATAGGAAAATAGAACCAGTGCCAAGCCAGAGTCTCTTTTTCATTTGGAGTCTGGCTGTCTGCCCATGACCAGGGTTACATAATGGGAAACATAGCTGGGGCTCTGGAGAACCCGCGTTTCACCAGGCTGCCCAGACCTTTACATTCTGATGCTATATATCTTCCTAATTGTAGCTTGGATGCATTTATCACACTGTTGGATTGGTGTACTGTTAAAAAAAAAAAGGAAAAGAAAACTCCAGAAATTCCTGGACTTGCTCCTTTTCCATGTCTTGTCCTATATAGTCTGCAGAGCATGCCGAAAAAGGCTTATAGGGAGTCTTCTGAAATACTGTCATATAGGGAGAAATAGGGATATGTAGGGAATAAGCAGTAAGCTAATTTACTCAGGACGCAGGAAGCCTTTGTGTGTTGACCTTGTAGATGAGATAGAAATTCTTGAGTTAAAAAACTAGCTAGTTCACTCACTCTCATGGGGCAGCTATGAAGTAAGTACTGATCCCAAGTCTAATCAGCACCCCTTCAAGGACGCTTAATACGTCTTTCCAAAAGGGCATTTTCAGAGGTCACTAAGTAATAGCCCATCAGCACTTCCCTAAAGGAAGTGGTAGTGACTGTGGGAAGCCCCTTTGCTACCCTGGCTCCCCACCCAGTCTCCCTGGCTCCAAGTTGGGGCGCCAGCACTACAGCCTGGCACCAGGGGGTTCCTCTTCCTCCAAGTGCTGAGTGTGGTGTACACGTGATCTCTCCCATGGCAGGAGCCTCTGTCCCCTCCCCTCTCCTCCCATAGGACTCCTTGTGAGAGGAAGGGGTGTTGGCCTAAGACTCCAGTCTGACCCCAGCAGGGTACAGCAGCTGACCCCAGGGAGAGTACTTTCCAGCTCTGGGCTGAGGTTATTTGGGTCCAGTGTGTGCTAAACTGAGAAGACGTGTTGGAGTGGTTACAGCTAAAAGTTTGGAGAGGCAGGAACCGTGAGAATCCACACCAGGGAGGCCACTGAGGGCTCCACTCACGCCGTAGAGATGTCAGGATCCCCTAGGGGATGCTCTTTCCCAAAACACAGTGTTGATGGGTTTAACACACTATAGTGATGTGACAGTGGCTATGCATATGAATGTAGCTTGGGAAAACGAATCAAATAAGGCTCTGACCTAGATAGAGGTTGGGGACGTTACATAGTAGAGGTACTCTGGTACCTGGAATGAGGCAATTGTGACCTGTTACTGGCACAGAACTTTATTTAGCCGCACTGCTTAGAACACTGGGAAGCTTACGTCCTTGCAGTACTACAGGGTTACTGAGCCTCAAAATGTGATTTGCCCTATTGGAAGGAGTTGATTCAGAGTTGGGCACTTTTTCAAAGGCCCAAGTTGACTCTTTATATAAAATAGGACTGTAGTAGGGATCTTCCTTCAACTGGGTCTTACATGCTTTAGTGGTCACCCAATAAATAGTTCTTATTCTTGCAGGATTATATCTTGCTGCCTCTGACCTTAATTCTAGAACAGTGTTCTCTGATTTTTTTGTGTCATAAAGACATCTAGTCGACACTTGTTTTTAGTTCCTACATCTCTGAAGAGACTTGCATATTTTCTCCCCATATTCAACATATTCCTGGGCATACTATAATACCTAGCACTGAGGTATCAGAACCATTTCCTTATCCCATGACATGGGTTCAGCATTACATCTTAGCTTTCTAAAGGAGCATCCTAAGCCATTTTAAGCCCAAGTAACATTCTTTTAACTTTACCAGACTTGTTGGATTTAGGTCCATTTCTGCTGTTAGCTGCTCACCTCCTCATGGTTTCTCCATTTGGATAAGAAGTCCTCCAAGGCAGTGATGGGCTTATGTTGGCCACTAAACAAAATGAATTAGAGAAGTGTGGGCTCCAAGAGGGAATTAATTTTTTAAAAGCAAACTCTGCATATCTTAGGAGAATTTCTCTTGTTAAGGTATTTTGTCTTTCCCTTTTGCGGATGTCATCCATGGCTGTTTTTCAGCTTCTTTGTGCCTATCTTTGGCTTTGTACCATCTTTGGCTATATTTCCAAATCTTCTCATTCCAGAAACCAAAAGACACAACTTGTTTCCCAAGTGTAGAACTTCTCTGATCTTCCATAGCTCTGAAACACAATGCAGGACTTCTTCTCACTCAACTCTTTCCGGGTTTGTTCTGCAGCTGTGGAGTTTGAATGTTAGTGTTTAAACAAGCTGGTATTACACAGGAAATGGCCACCTCCACAGGCCCCTGCAGGCTTGTAACATGGGGTCATTGTACTTGATATTAATCACCAGTCAGCCTGTTCCTCCAGTAAAAATATGAAAGAGTGTGTGAGGACTTAGTCCTCCTTAGCCTGAGTCCTGGTCAGACCTCTCCAAACTGTCATTGTTCCTTGGTTCCACCCCAGTTGCAGCTTTCACAGGAGTCCTAACTGACCCCTTCCCTATAAACCAGGCAATTCTACCTTCTAAGTTCTAGGCAAGGAGACATATTGTGGTAGTATAACACACCTCACGTATCTCACACCTTAATCTTTCAAGGCATGTGTTAGTTGTACAACATATCCTATGAGAGATCTCTAGAATTTTAGAAACACAGAAACCCATTGACCCATCTTAGAGCAGGACTTCTTAGTTCCCTGAACTGAAATGCCTTTTCTTAATGCCATTTGCAGAACTAACCCCAGCCGGAAGGGTTAATCTGATTCTCCAAGTCAATATCCCCCAAACAACCAGCCAAGAGTGTGTGTTGGTTCATTTCTGTGAAATGTGTTTCCCCAGTCACCTGGGTTGGCCTGGGCTGCATTGTATCGGCCAGCAGCTGCACTGCACTCAAACTGACAGCTACATTAAACCTTGGAATTCTGAGGCAATAAAAAGTAAATTAACTCTTATTTTTTTCCTTTCCTGGTGGAGTAAGTGAATGCATGTCTGTAGGGAAGTAAATGGGCCTTGGTTGTGAGTTCATGCCTCTTACTAGTCACTACTGGTCTGTCCCAGGCTAGAATCTGGTGTTCAGATTCCAGCTAAGGATCTGCTTTCCTGGTGTGTGGTGTGTTCTCTGGGGTTGGACCTATGGGTCGCCCTGCAATTGCTGATCCCTGTGCATTAATCACATCCCAGCTGTTTAGACTCCCTTGCCACCATTCTGGGAGCCATAAATGGGTTTATTAAGCACAATTTCATATTCTTTGGCTGCTTTGTGTCTGTTTGGTGATATATACACCCTAACTTCAGTAGGATTTTGTGGGCTCTGAGAGCTTCCCCAAAATATAAGTTGAACCAGAACAAACCAAAAGGGTTTGACTAAACCTATAGCACTCTAGAGGGTCCATAGATAATGAAAGGTGATTTGAGATTTTCAGAAAAACCTTTTGGGGAGTCATTTCCCAAGCTTTTCCAGAAGGTTGGAAGCTGTTTAAACAGCTCCTTATAACCATAAAAATTTGATTTTGGATTCCTCAGCCAACATTGAATCTGTAGAGTCCAAGGGCTGGTATGGGGGTGAAGGTTAGAAGGCACTCCAGTTGAAATAAGAAACTATAACAAGAAAAAGCTAAGCTTTTCTCCTTGTATTCAGATAGGAAACTCTGTATTCATCCATGGTACTGGCCTCCTGGCCCAAAGTCTCCTTTGGGGTAAACTGAGGTCAGGTTGCCAGGGTTCCAGAAATTACCTCGTCCCTTTGCAATATCAGTTTTTGAGTTCAGGCATCTCACCTGCATTTTCAAAGCACTTCTCCATTTTCTAGTATTAGTTTCCTGATACTCTTTACACTCACACTGCTGTGGAGAGTTACTAGATGGCCCAGGGATATCTATGTAATTGTGTTCATGTCTGTGGTGTTCAGTGAGATGAGATAACATATGATATGTAATCTGAGCTTAGATAGTTCCACTGAGATAACAAAAGAAAGCAGCTACTCAGAATCAGAGTTCAAATACAAGATTGGGCTGAATTGACCAGAGCAGAAGTGACCTCTCATTGATGGATTTTATGTATTTCCTTGGTTCTGATCAGTCTAGCTTGATCCTTGAACCACTTTTTATTTACATTTCTGAGTTGGGAACTCCTGGTACTTCCTATGTCTTTTGGCACTAGATGCTGTCTTACAAAATCAACATTAGGGTAGGAGCTCTTATGTACCTTAGTTTTGTGATGAATCTTAAGGGTTTTGGCACAAGGTGGGTGGTAATAGGCAAAAGGCAGATGTGGGCAGGGGTCCCTAGTGGTGGCCAACAATCTCTGGGAGGAGTCTCTTCTGGTTTATCTGAGCCTTAGGGGACAAGAGAGCATGGTAATGAGAACCACATGGTACCACATATTTCTTCATTTTGGATCCAAGATGGTAGGGGTGGGAGGATAAGAGAGGGTTATGGGGCCTCCCACGGTGGCTGCCGTGGGTGATTTTCTGCTGCCTGTGTCTGGCTGGGGATGCTGCTCCTCACACCCTCATCCAACCTCTAATTATGTCCTCCTGCAGCCTCAACCTGCACAGCACCAGCTAGGGCCCCAAAGCCAAGAATTCAGCTGGGAGACTTTTCACCTTCTTCCTTCTCACTGTCGTCTTTCCTGTTTATTTTCCAAATTGCTGCTCTGCAGCCGAGCAGTGTTTGTTGGCCAAAGCTCACCAGTGCTGTGGGATCGGACTCAGCAGTGGGCTCAAGTGGCCAGCAGGGCACTGGGGGAGGAAGTGGAGAACTAGAAGAACCTCCCTGTGCGTCTCCCATGGGCAGTACTAACCTCAGAGGCGGCCCTGAGCAGCCCTATCACATCCGGTGCTTGTCTCTGCAGTCGGGACCAGAGGATAAACTATCAGAGCTGTGGGGCAGTGCATCATTCCTCTTATTATTTTCTTCTCTGCAGATGGGGTCGTGGAAAGTTCAGTTCCTTTTAACCCTCAAAGTTCTGTTTATTCTACAGCTGGTAGCCTGAATGCCGCGTTTCCCATTACATCACGAAGGGGCTCAGGCAGATCTCTGCACAGAAACGTGTTGCAACTGTTTATTTTTTTCCATATTTAAACATTTCTGACAGCCAAACCAGGCTGAGCCAAAAGATGGAGCTTTGTGAATGAGTCTGGTTGTCGGTGTCTGTGCAGAGAGGCTTTAGAAAACTCTCATCCCTGTGGTGATTCTTCTCAAACATGTTCTTTTTCCTGGGCAGAACCTGTGAAGTGAGTTACTTCTGCAGTACACGTGTGTTGATTATGTGCTGTTGTGTGATTAATGGGGGTACGTTCCACCTGGTTCCCAGGACACTCTTGAAAACAAGATGTTTCATTTCATTGCCTTTTCCTAGCGTAGTGAGTACAGTAAATAAAACATTGCAACCACCTTCCACCTGGAGCCAGTCATGGAGTTCCCATACCTCTCCCACCTTTTCCTCTAGCATCACCTTCAGTAACATATCCCATGAATGCCATTTCTCCCACCATCTCCCAAAGGTCCCTAGTCTCCAGGAAAAACAGATTGCTTAGGTCTGAGGTCCCTTCCTCCAGGCAGCCATTCATGCATAGTAACTCCCCTGGGAAGATTCAAGGATGATTCTGCAACTCTCTTTGCTTATTTTCTCTTTTGCTCCATCTTTTGAACCTAATCATGAAGGCTTATTTATGATTTTCTTGTGCATACTGTTCCTTTTAAAGTAAAACTTCGCATTCAGAGGGTACTACCTATTCAGATTTCCAGGTTAGGGGCTCCTCTGGAGAAGAAAGACAAATCTATAAATATGGCAAGCAGTGCAATTGACTACAATTTGAGGTATTCCTGAGCAGGCACTCACCAAAACAGGAATTTGAACCCTCTCTTATAATTCTATTCAGGATATCAAATGAGAAGAGTTAAACTTTGCATTTAGAGTTTTTCTTCTCCAGTTCAACCACGGCTTGGTGATAGCCATCATGATAAACAGCCAACCTTGTTTACCCAAAACTGGGGGATTTGGAGAGGTATAACACTCTGAGTGCTAAAACTGGGACTGTCCGACAACGTCTAGTCACCCTGTATCTAACCTTCTATAAGTGTGAAAAAGGCCAGTGTGGGGGATGGTCAAGACAGCACTGATAGTGGTTCATGTGCCAAAATCTTTGAGAAGCTTTACCTTCTTGAGTGGATATTGGCAGGCCAGGAATGATGTTTTCATTGAATCTGTGTTTGATTGGAAGAGATTTCTAAAGCACTGCAAAGGGAAAACCCACATAGCTCCGCACAGTGTGACTGAATCCTCTGTAGCTGTGTCTGGAAGAAGCAGGCTGGTGTCACTGCTGTCTGTGTGGTATATACTTGGTTGCTCAGGAGGGGGAAATTCTGGGAGTTGCCTCAGGCACTGGGAATCTAGAGTGTTTTAGTAAGCATCTCAGAGCATTGCTGGAAAGAGGACAGGACCTGCATTAGGCAACTACTCTCCAGATTTTTCCTCTCTGGTCAGAGTTTTAAAACTCCCCCTAATCAGTGTAAACTTGCATAGAGGGACACTCATACCTAGATTACTGCCATGAATCCTAGCATTTTTAATATGATTTCCTGGCTGCTGCCAGTTTGGACAACTTTTGCAACAAGTATTCTCCTCACAAATGCTGAATGTACTTTTAATAGTGCCTCTGTAGACCTGCTCTTTTCTCTGACCTTATTTTTCACAGGGTTGCTGTGGATGTATGGTCAACGCTGGCTGATTTTTGTAACATACTGACTGCGGTGAACCAGTCTGAGGTGCCACTGTACAAGGACCCGGACGATGACCTCACCCTTCTTATCCTGGAAGAGGATCGACTTCTCTCAGGCTTTGTCCCCTTGCTAGCTGCCCCTCAGGACCCCTGCTACGTGGAGAAAACCTCGGATAAGGTCAGCACCAGGCCAAACATCCCTCCCCATTCACCCCCCCCCCTTAATTCTCCAGACTTTTTTTATTCTTGGGAAGTTTTCTGTGCAAACGGAACATGATTAAGTCATTGAGAAGGGTGTTAAGGGAAAATATCGACCTTTTAGCCGCTGACATCTAGCTCTATATCCTGAAAAAAAAGCCCTCTCAACTTCCTTTGGGATGTGTGTGTGTGTGTGTGTGTGTGTGTGTGTGCGTGTGTGTGCGTGTGTGTGCGCGCGCTCGCTGGCATGTTGTATATACGATCATTTCCTCACTTGTTTAAATAGTGCAGCTTGTGTTGGCAGTGCGCTCACTCAGCTCCAAATGGTTTGCATCATGCTTAAAGCACCCTCCTTCCTCCCCCTTTCCTTCTTCCCCCAGCCACAAAACTCTGCACTAGGAAAACAGCCAGGGCTTTTTCCCTTCTCTAAGGAGGAGAGTGATAAATAGGTGACTAGAGAGAAGCAGACACCATGTGTTAACTTACAAAAAAAGCTTTTAGGAATATGAAGCATTCCTCGCTGCCTGGTTTCTATTTCCCTTCCTCTAAGGACCGTGTTTTAACCTAAATTTTTTAAAAATCTGTTTATACAGAACAAACCCCATTCCCCATTGTGCTGGTGAGGATTGTGAAGCTCCTGGTCTCTGTAGCAATTGAGTTTTCAGCCAGGTGGCCGAGTAGGACAGTCTGGGCTGCTTCATTCTTCTTTTGTGAGAGCCATTCCACCAGGAAAGTAGTAGCCATATACCTTGGGGGCAGTTTCCTGTGCTGAAACAGGGAGTACCCTGTGTCTTACTTTTCTGCAGAGTCCTTAGCATCACATCCCTATTGGGCAGAAGTCCTTGAGTAGGAGTCCACAGATGGCTTCTAAGGAGGAAGTCTTTTGACCTAGAGAAAGTATACACCAGGGACAGAGAGATTTTTTTTTTTAAGTCAGTAAAAATGAAATTCCAAGCTGTGAGTGGTAGCATATCCTTGTAATCCTAACTACTGGGAAGGCTGAGACAGGAACTCCAAGGCCAGCCTGAGCAATTTAATGAGACATTGAGCTGCATGTGGTGACACCTGCCTGTAATCCCAGTACTTGGGAGGTGAAAGCAGGATGGCCATGAGTTCAAGACCTGCATGGGCTACATGAATTCAAGGCTATCCTGAACTACATAGGAGACCTGATTTAAAAAAGACTTGAGAATATAGCTCAGTGATAGAGGTTTTGCTATAATGCACAAGGGCCTAGATTTAATCCCCAGCAGCACCAAACAAAAATAACTAAATTCCAACATGAATGCAAATAAGAGAGACCTTATACTGAATATAAATTTTAAAAATTTGTTCTTAGTGTTTATTCATTGTAGAAACTTTTGCAAAACATAAAAAAAAATGTATCTAATCCTATTACCCAAGATTAGCACTGCTGTCATTTTTATAATCATATTTAACTTTGAGTGTACACACATCCACATTTTTTTCTTCAGTGAAACTGGCATAGGGTAGGCTGGAGATGTAGTTCAGTGATAAAATGTTTCCCTGGCTAACATAGCTGATTAGTATGGCTGTGTCAGAAGAAATCTTTAGGAACTCTCGACCCTTTAGAAATTTGAAGAAAATAGACATTTTCCTCAAACTTCTACTGGTCATTACTAAGAAATGTATAATATCTCGAGGACTAACCAATAGCGGCAACATGACCAATTTTATTACTGGTAATGTTTATTCACACTTTTGGTCTAGCTTGGATGCTAATTCAACAGATACTTACTGAGCACACATTGCCCACACTGCATGAAACATAAGGCTAATATTCTAGTATAAAAGACTATGTCATATATAATGATGTAAATAACAATACATTTTAGGTAAACTAGGGTAATCCCATAAAGACATTGCTTTATCATTAATGATTTAGCACTTACCATTTCCCAAGCATATTCTATGGAGCTCTCCTTTTGTAGCTTCTGAATTCTTTATGGAAAATTTTTTGTGATATGATCATATGTATATAAAGCAGTGTTAAACAGAACTCATTACTGCAAGATCTCTTGGCTCTTTAACATTGCAGTATACACTGCAAGGATAGTCTTTGTAATCTTTGCCCAGCTTGTTTCACCCTTGATCTTTTTGATTTACCGAACATCTAGAAGGTTAATGTTCTGAAGCTGGGCACGGAGTATATATACTTATAATCCCAGCCTTCTGGGAGACTGAGGCAGAATGATAACAAATTTAAGCCCAGCCTGGGCAACTTAGCAAGACCTTGTGTCAATGTTAAAAAAAGAGAGAGACAGAGACAGAGAGAGAGAGACCGAGTTGGAGTGTAGCCCAGCCCCTCAATTCAGTTCCCACAAGAGAAAGAGAAAGAAAGAGAGGGAATGAAGAAGGAAGGGGGAGAGTCAGAAACAGAAAGATTAGTATTCTGCCTAAAATAACTCATAGTAAAAAGATATCAAATGAGCAAGAAGTGAGGAAAACATTGTTTTTGGAATTACTCAGAACAGTAAAATAAAAAGAGCACAGATCAGAGCTAACAGCAGTAGAGTGGAGCTGATTACATTTTGAGAAAAACATCACAGGTGTTGGAACAAATTGGTGGTAACCAGGGGAAAGAAACTGCTTTTCATTCATTGAGTAACTGGTAGTATTGCCAGCTGAAAAGTAATGCAGTGAAAACAAAAAACAACAAAAAAAAAAGTAATGCAGTGTAGCTAGTGAGTAAGTGTAGGATTAGGAACCCTTGTATGTATGACTTCAAAACTCATATTCTAATGAATGATTTGTTATTAAGGATTTACTTCAAAAAATCTGGGCAGGGGAAGATAAGAGTATAAATTAGAAGGAAAAAGAAAGCCAAATATTATTCATTTTTAATCTGAATAAGGGGTATATTGAAGCCATTGCAGTACTTTACTTTTTTATATGTGTAATATTTTTCAGATATTCTTTAAGAAGAAGCAAGACCATCCTTTTAAAAATCTTTATTTTAAACAGTTTTGTGTGTGTGTGTGTGTGTGTGTGTGTGTGTGTGTGTGTGTATGCCAGGAATCCAAGGGCTGCATTCTTGCTAGGCAAATGCTTTTTTTCCCCAGAGCTAAAACCCCAGCTCTGGAAACCATCTTTAAATCAAAATAAGTCAAAAACTTTGTCTTTTGAGATAGAGTCACACCATGTAGTTCAGGCTGGTCTTGAACTTTGAATAGTATAGCCTAGGCTGGCCTCAGACTTATGACAGTCGTCCTGCCTCAGGCAGGAAAGTCATGTTAGCCTTGGGATTCAAAGATAGGCAAAACAACAATGACAACCCCATTAAAAAAGAAAGTTAATAATCATCTGAAAAATATGTATATATGACTATAACTATATAATTTAGGGATATACTATTTAATTGTTAATCAGTTAGTTACTTCAGAAAGTTACTGATTTCTGTTTCATGAATATCATCCCAAACAGTATTATACAATAAATCTTTGCGTATATCTTTCATTAATTCATAAGAATAAACTTTTTGAGGGAGTTGCTAGATCAGAGGAAATACACACTTTTGTGGGGAAGTTTTATTTTGTTTATGTTTTTGGGTTTTTTTTTTTTTTTTTTTTTTTTTTTTTTTTTTTTTTGCTTTTTCGTTTTTATCGGTACCAGGGATCGAACTCATGACTGCCTGCTTTCAAGTATGTTTTTGGTTTTTTTGAAAGAGGGTCTCACTGTGTAGTGTAGGCAGGCCTTGAACTCACTTGTGTATCCCTGGCTGATCTTGAATGCTTGGTAATCCTCCTGGATCAACTTCCTGAGTATTGGGATTACAGGTGTGACATTTTTAAAATTTCCAGTGGGTAGACTAGATTTTGTCCTTCAATAAATTACAGCTGTTTAGACTGGCAAATATGAAGATATCTGTTTTCTAACAACCTCATCAATCCTGGTTTAATCTCTTTGTAATGCTGCCAGAAATGGACAAAAGATAGTATCTTACTGTTTTAGTTTTTGTTTTTTGATTACTAATAGTGTTTTTTTAAATTATTATGGTTATTTTTTGATTTGGTTTTGTTTTTGCTACCAGCAACTGAACGTAGGACCTTGTGCTTGCCAGATATATTCCTGGCCCTCGAAATTATTATATTTGTTATCTGTACATGTTGATATTGTGCTTACTATAAATAAGTTGCCTTATGTTCTTGGCCCATTTTATCATTGAGATAGTCTTCTTTTTTCTTAATGAGTTAAAAAGCTATTTATGAATGAGTGAAACTTTTTTGGTTATCCTTGTGTAGCAGATAACTTTGGAACTTTTTTGGTATTTTAAAAAATTCTTATTGGTACATTTTGCAGTATATTATGATTACATGCATCATAGGGAAGTCAGTACATGGAACACATCTTCAAAAGGGATGTTTGGGGCTGGAGATTTAGCTCAGTGGCATAAACATCTGCCTTGCAAGCACACAGTCTTGAGTTCAATCCCCAGTACCAATAAAAAGAAAAAAAAGGGATGTTTATATCCCTTTTCACTACTGCCCCTCCCTTAACTTTATATACTAAATGAGATAAGGATTTTGAGAAATGTTGAATGGAGAACTGTAGTACTTTTATTATGTAAACCATAAGAAATGTCCCATTGTTGCACCATTCAAGATAAGATCTTCTAAGGGAAAAATCATTTCCAGCCAAATATTTAGAAATAAACTATGAGCAATATCTGTTTCCTTCTCTGTTTTGCCCATTTGGCCCGAAGAGCCTGGGTATAGTTAAACTTAGTAAAAATTACATGGTAGTTTGAAAAGTCCTCTGGTGATAGCAGGAAAATATAAATTTAGGCTTTTAAAAAGTCTTTTTCAACTGTAGGTTTAAAGATCTTTGTGTAATTCTTTATTTCACCAGCTTCTGTCTGACATTGACCATTGGGTATTTCTCTCAACCTAGCTCTTTGTTGCTCTCACCTTTGAGTTCTCTCTCCCATCTTCAGGAATAGCTTATAAGTGTATAGAATAATTATCACTTATGTTTAATCTAGTTATTTCAGATTGAATCAGTTACTGCTTAATTTACAAATCTAATTCCCCAAATGTAGAACTCTTGGTTGTTATCCCCGTGCTATGAATAGGTCATTGACTAGATATGCTTGTTCTAAAGTAGGAATTCTCACACATTAGCATTCTTCAAAACAAAATTACAGTAGAGACTCGTTAAAACACCCATTTATAGACCCCTGAGAGTTTCTGATTGTACAGTGGAGAGACTAAAAACTGCCTTTCCAAGATGTTCACAACTCATGCTAATGGTCCATATTCTACACATTGAGAACCGCTGCTTTTAGGAATTTGGTGGTTGCTAAAGTTGTAGCCATTAAGCAAACAGTTTGGCCCAGAAAAAAGTGAAGATTCCAAGTATAAATTGTCTTCCTAATTCTGTCTTTAACTTTGAAATGCAACATGCATTACATAAGAATCCTTACACTTTACCTCCATTTTACCAAATAGTTTTCTGAGCTTTTCAGAAGTTAAAAGCAGGCAAAGTGATACATACATTTAATCTCAGCTACTTAGGAGACTGATGCAGGAGAATCACAAGTTCCATGTTAGTTTTGCAAATTAGCAAGACTGTCTCAAAATTCCCCCTCCCCAAAAAAAATCGTACTCAGTGCTATAAATACATCTTTTTTGAAAATGTCATGGTTTATGTCTGTGTCCCCCAGGCCTCATGAGTTTGCATTGTGCATTTGTAATTGGTTCATTGTCTAGTGCTTGGATTGATGGTGTCAGTGCTACACCCACATAGGGGTGGGGCCCAGGATGTGATGTAATGGCAGGAAGAAGGTGTGTCTTGCTTTTTGCTGGTTCCTGTTTGCTTTTTGCAGCCGCCATGAACTGCGGCCCAGCCATGCCCCCTTGCCTTGGAGCCAACTGAGTGTGGACTGAAACCTCCAAAAACTTTGCTTTCCCAGCTTTGGGCTTCAGGTATTTTGTCTCAGAGACGAGTAAAAAGTAACTAAGACAGAATATATATAAAAAGTTACATGGTCTGGTTAATCTTTCTTAAGACTGGTCCTGATTCCTGCAACTAACACCTAACACTTAGTAAGTGTTTATCATGTGTTTAGCACTCTTCTAATACTTTTCATTATTTCATTTAACTCACAAAAGCACCATGGGAATCTGGAAAGAGCTTATGCAGAAGACAAAGCTAGAAATGATAGTATCAGTTGCAGGCAATACATGTCTAAAAGATCCACTCTTAATTAAACATAAAGAAGTAGAATGGTTGAACAAATACATTAACTCTGTATTTCCAGTTCTCCTCTTGACTTTGACAGTTTTATTTTCACTGGAAGTTTGATTTCTCACCAGGAGTTTAGAAACTGTTGACCTGGTTTGAGGGAGATCATCTGATCTCCCAGAATACTTCCTGTGGATTAACAAAGAAGTAAAAGTTCATGCAGATGGAAAGGGATATTTAGGTTAAATGTATGTGCATTTTTCTCTAGGTTGGGTGTTCAAATTTTGGAATGTCCTGGGTTCTAAAATACCTTCAAAATATGAGATTTTTTTTGGGGGGGGGAGGAACCTAGATTTCTTCTTTTTTAAACCCTGAGAGTGCTCTAAAAGATGTTGAATATATTCGTATGATGATCTATATTGCTTTGGAAGTATGTCCAAAGGCTAAAAGAGTGATGGCAGTACATCTAAGGGCCACAAATTCAGGACAATTATCTAAACTCCAAATTTGCAGGCAGAATTGCGTTATATATGAACAGTGGTGGTTGGGGTTGATGATGAGGATGATAGATAAAAGCCTGAAAATCAGTTATGTAAGCATGTGTGTCATATGTACATATAAACAATCTATGTCAAGACATTAAATATGGGCCACATAAAAATAAAATCCAAATTGATAAAAGGATCCGTTATAACTACAGAAAAATCTATTGATATAAACTTTCAGTACTTCCTGTTCCATCCATTTTAATGTTTTTACTGATATTATCTGTCATGTAGGTGTAGGAACATACATTATACTTAAATATGTAAAATTACTTTTAATATCTTTTAATAACCAACTTTATATAATTTATAATAAAATTCATACATTTTAATGTACTGATGTATCATACCTCTATAAGAATCATCCTGACCAAGATTTAGAATATTTCCATCTCAAAATTTTCCTGAGTGCCAGCCGTGGTGGCTTACCCATTGGTAATCCTAATACAGTCTTGGGAGGCTGAGGGAGGAAGATCATAAATTTGAGTCCTATTTGCCCAGTGTAGCAAGACTCTATCTCAAAAAATTGAAGGACTGAGATGTAGCTCAGTGTGAGGGTCCTGGATTCAACCTCCAGTACTGCAAAAAGTAATACTAATAGTAATAATAATAATGGCACTGTTTCCTGTCTGATTGCCTCCAGCCAACCACTGATCTAATTATTTTTATTATAGATTAAAATTGGAAATTTAATGCAAGGGAACTATTGTAGTTACTCTTATTTTGTTTGGTTTGGTTTTTTTTGTTGTTGTTGTTCTTTGTTTGTTTTTGTTTTGTTGGGTGTTTTTGGTATATCAGGGCTTGAACTCACAACCTTGTGCTTGCCAGGCAAGTGTTTTGCTGCTGAGCTGTTTCCTGGGCCTATAGTATATATATGGGCATATAGTTTATGTCTTTGTCCTTTTGCTCAGTATAATGTGTCTTAAGGTTTATCTATGCCATTATGTGACTTTTCTTTCTTTTTTATAGTTCATTCACTTTTATTGATTATTATCCTATTTTATGGATATGTCTCACTTCACCCATTATCTTGATGATGAATCATGAAGTATATATCTTTATCAAGATTTCTTTACTGGGCATGTTGACATATGCCTGTCTATAGTCCCAGGGGGATTACAAATTCAAGGCCAGTTTGGGCAACTTAGTAAGACTTTGTCTCAAATTTTTTTTAAATGTTGGGGGTTAGAGATATAGCACAGTGTTTGAGCACTCCTAGGTTTGATTTCTAATACCAGATAAAAACATATACTGTCTCTGTCAAGATACAAAATACTTGTGTGTGTGGAGAGAAGGTACCAATTGATCCCAAAGCTTTAAACATGCTAGACAAACACCTAGTGACCTCCCAATCTTTTTCTTTCCTGTCTTATCTTATCCTGTCTTTTTTCTTTTCTTTTCTTCTCTTTTTAACTTTGAGGTGGTATCTCTCTTTAAGTTGCCTAAGCTGGTCTGGAACTTGTGATCCTCCTGCTTCAGCCTCCCAGGAGCTGTGATAACAGATGTGTTCCCCCATGCCTGGCTTAAGTACTATATATATCTTTAAAAGAAACTTCAAACTATTTTCCAAACTCATTACATGATTTATACTCCCACTGGCTATGTATGAAGTTCCATTTGCTTTAAATCCTTGCCAATGCCTAGTATTTCTACACTTTATAATTTTAACAGTGTGTTTAAGTGTGAAGTGCTGTCTCATTTAAGTTTTAATTGGCATTTTCCTAATTAATAAAGAGCATCTTTCCGTGGGTTTAGACGTAAAATGGAGTTTTAGCACAATAAATTCCTTGTAAGTTGAAAATCTATTCAGTACATTTAAGATACTTCACGAATGCAATTACTTTACACCACTTTACATGGGCTCAGCAGCATGATAGAATGAAGAATATTGGGGTGTTTGTTTTTTATTTATCTAGAAAAAGGATGAGAATTTGAGGTATCATTTCTACTGAATGTACATTGCTCTCATACCATCATAATGTTAAAAAAAATATAAATGGAACCATTGTAACTTGGGAACTTTTTCTATCTTCATTTGGGAAATGTTCAAATCTATCGGCCTTTTAAAACACTGATATTTTTTAAACTGAGACAGGTGCTTGTCAGGTATATTCTATGACTATGTCTTATATAGCTTATTTCTTTGTTTGCATAGTTTAGAACAGCAAAAAAATTTTTATTGTGATAAAATTCACAATAAGTTGTTTTTCCTTTGTAACTAGGGACTTTGCATCTTGGAAATCTTTGCCTTAACCCAGGTCATGAAGATTTTCTCCAGTCTTCTTAGTGTTATTTTATTTCTGCTTTTGTCTTCTTAACTAAACTCTTACGTTTTTAAACTGGTGATTTAGGACTAATAATTAGTGTCCTCAACTTTTCAGAATATATTTAAGTCAGTATTGTATCTCTGTTGACTTCCTACTTTCTGCTTTCTGCTTCATACTTCACAAATGCAATTAATTTATAGTACTACGATTCCATTTCCCCATTCATCCTTTGTTTTCTGTACTTGTCTTCTGTTTTAGTCTTCATGTTATAAACCTTGCTATGAATGGCATTTCCTATAAAGTTAGTTATATTTTAAGTAAAATATAAACAAAAATATAAACTCAATATATAATTCTGCTTATTTATTGGTTCTTCATTCTTTTCTATAAGTTAGATTGGCCAGTAATACATCCCTATAACCTTTGTTTATCTAAAAATGTTTTTTCCCCCTATATTTGGCTTTTTTCATCTAATGTTCGTTGGTAAGGAATTTTTGTGTTTTGGGGGAGGAGAATAGAATTATGGATTAAAGCCAGACATGGTGGCACATGCTTGTAATCCCAGTTTTTAGAAGGCTGAGGCAGGAAGATCCTTACAAGTTCGAGACCAGCCTGGGCTACAAAGTGAGCTCAAGGCTGAACTGCATAGTAAGACTTTGTCTCAAAAGACCAAAAAAACTTAGAATTATGGATTGAAACACACTTTCAGAATGTGATTCTATTACCATCTGGTTTCCACTGTTTTGCTATAAGAGTTAGCAGTCATTCCTGTGGCCCTCTTTGTAATATTTTGTTGTTTGGGCTGCTTTGAATCTTTTAAACATTTCTCTTCAGAAATTTGATTGGAGTATGTGTTAGTTCTTTTTATATTTATCTTGCTGGATGTTCACTGAGCCTCTTGGATCTGTAAGTTAATTTTTTTCATAACCAAATTTGGTATGACTTTCAGATATTATTCTTTTTTCTGCCCTTATTACCCTGTCTTCTCTTTTTGAGATTCCACGTGTTAGATTTTATTAGGTTTTCTCTCTTTCTATCTCTCACTATCTCTCTTTTCTTCTTTGTTGAGATGGAATCTCACTATGTAGTTCAGGCTGGCCTCAGACTCAAGGTGCTCATCCTGTGTCGTTCTCCCAAGTCCTAAAATTATAGGCAAGCACCACCATTTCCAGCCAAGACTTTTTGTTTGTTTGTTTCTGTCTTTGAGACGGAGTCTTGTACAGCTCACGCTGGCCTTGGGCTCATTTTGTAGCCCAGACTGGTTTTGGAATTGCAGTGATCTTCCTGCCTCAGCCTCCCAAGTGCTGGGATTATAAGGGTGTGCCACCATGCCCAGCAAGGCTCTCATTTTTCTTCAGGATTTATTTTTTCTCTGTTCCTCGGATTTTTGAATTTCTGTTGGTCTGTCTTCAATTTTAATGCTCTTCCCCATCCTTTTCTTTTTCTTTTGCTGCACTGGAGATTGAATCCTGGACATGTATGCCAGGAAAGTACTCTGTCTCCAGACTACATCTCTAGACCCTTTTCTGCCATGTAAATATGTTGTTAAACTTACCTAGTAGCATTTTTATTTCATTCTTATGTGTTTTTCAGCTTATGAATTTCTCTTTTGTTCTCACAACTTTCATTTCTTGGCTGGCACTTCCTATTTTTTCATTCTTTAGGAGTATATTTTGGGGTAGATCAGTGGTAGCACACTTGCCTAGCACACATAAAGCCCTTGGTTAAAACTCTATGCCACCACAAAACAAACAAAAAAGGCTATATTTTCCTTTAATTCTTCAAATATTTTTCCCATGAATATTTTGGATATATTTATAATAACTGCTTTGAAGTCTTTGCTGGCTGGCTCATTTAAAATGTGGACCATCTCACATTTTCTTTTCATCAAAAAGAGATGACATTTTCATGTTTGTGTCTAGTATCTGTTGTATAAAATCAGTAGGCATTATGTACTTTAGTTCACAGAGACCTGGGTCTTGTTATCTTCCTGTAGAAAGTATTAGGATTTTTTGCTTTGTTTTGTTTAGCATTTTTTAAAATTTAATTTTAGGTGATAGTTAAAATACTGCCTAATCACTATAAACTTCTGAAGACTCAGTTTTTACATGTTATTAATGAAAATAAATACAAACCCAGGATATCTTCCAAGCCCTTTCTCTCTAGTTTTTTCTTTAGGCTTGGTCTTAAAGGCTGTTAATATAGGCTTAGATTAAGTCTTATTTTTAGATTGTGACCCTTACTCGGTAAAATCTGACCTCTCTGCAGTCTCAGCTGGTGTTTAGAGTTATGGTTGTGTTGGACCTCCAGGTACCTCATTCCTAGGCAGAACTCTTTCCCCAGCACTGTCAAACCTGTAGCCATGTTCCACTGTCAACCCCGTCTGTGCTCTAGAAAACGCCTGGTTGGTGTTGGCTCACATCTACAATCCAGCCATCACCAGCATGTTTACTGAAGACTCTCACCTGCATTCTGTGCCCTTTGTTTACATAACTTCTTCCTGTCCTTTCTCTTCACAGATTCTGATCACTATAACCATCTCAAATTCTGCTCTCTGCCTCCTCAACTCAGCAAGAACATTATAATTTGTTTAGGATTAAGTTTTCTGTGTCATGGTTGGGAAATTATCCACAGAACAAGACTGGATGATCACAAGTTCATTTAATGAGTTTCTCTTCTCTAAGTGGTAGCAGTCATGCACTGTCTGCTGTCTACTTCCTAAAAAGAAGTTGCCTCACATATTTTATAGCTATTTAAGACTAGTCCATTAACAGTTATTCATCATGTTCTAAAGGAGAAAATGATCAGTCTTCATTTTTTAATTATGAAAGTGATGCATACTTTGTTGAAAGGATATGGAACTACAAAAAATAAAAGAGTATATCTTCCTTCCTTCTAAAAATAGTTGGAGCTGGGCGTGGTGGCGTGTTCGTGTAATCCCAGCACATGGGAGGCTGCGGCAGGAGGATTACTGTGAGTTTGAGGCCATCTTAGGCTACAAAGTGAGTTCAGGGCCAACCTAGACTACAGAACAAGACTTTGTGTATCAAAAAAATATTTTAAATAAAAATACAGTAGCTAAGAGTTTGGTAACCATCTTTCTAGAGATACACAAAGTAATAATTTTTCTAATAAAATATTGCATACTGTATATACTTCTTTCCTTTTATTTTTAGTGCCTATTAGTTTTATAAAATACTAGGTTTCAGTATGTGTAATAACATTACTTTTTTTCTTAATATAGCTTAGAATTCTTACTAAACCCATAGTATAAATACATCATTATTTTTCAAGTCACATCCCATTCCATTACAGAGATATGATATAATTTATTTATTCATCCCTCTATGAACTGATATTTCTTTTTTTCAGTTTTTGTTATTACAGGACTGAACTAAGCTTCCATATTCTTAAATCTGTGTGAGTATGTATATGTGTGGGACTGTTTCTATAGAGTAGAGTTGACAAGTGAAATTTCTTTGTCAGAGGTTACTATTTTGTTTACTGTTTTGGCAAGCACTCTCAAAGTTTCCTCCAAAGTAATCATACAAATTTATATTCCTACTAATACTGTATGACTATTTTCTCATACTCTTCCAATACTGTACATCAGTATCAGTATTTTTTTTACACTGAGTAAAAAAAAAGTGTTTCACTTTAACCGTCATTTGTTTACTAATAGAATAAAGGATCTTTCTGTATATTCTTTTTATACAGCAATTGCTTCCTTATATATTTATGACTTTGCCTATTTTTATAGTGACCCATTTATTGATATGTAAGAGTTCTTTATGTTCTATATATCATATTTTATTTTATATATTGGAAATACTTTCTTCTGGCTAGTAGCTTATGTTTATAATGTTGTTTGTGTATTTTACAATGTGCAATTTAATTTTTTTTTTTGTCTTTTTTGTTTTTATCAGTACCAGGGATCGAACTCACGACTGCCTGCTTGCAAGGCAGGCGCTTATGCCGCTGAGCTAAATCCCCAGCCCCACAATTTAATATTTTTACACAGACAAAATAATCTGTTTCCCTATGTGAGCTCTTGGAGGTTTTTGTGATAGTTGCTTCATCTTTGTACATATCCGTGTTTGCTCTTGCTGTTTGTTTAATTTATTGTTCTAAAAAGAAAGTGTGTATTAGCAAGGTGCACCATGTTTCCATTCACATTCTCACTGTGAAGTGAGGACTGCTGTTTTTAACTGCTCTTACATATTCCAGAATCACTATCATTTAGAACAAGTACTTTAGGATTTGATGTTTTTGTAGATAATTTTTATGATATCATTCTTGTTAGTGACAAAAAACATGGATCTTTAGCTGCCTGAGAGTCAATTCAAATATTGGTAAACTAACAGTAAATTCAAATTAAGAGATGAAATAATGTAAAGCCTCATTAGCAGTGAATGATTAGCAATTGATGGAGGGGAGGTGCACACACTTACCAAAGAGAAGAAGAAAAAAGTAAGAATCTGTTCTTACTTCTGAGTACAGAGAAAAATATGGTTTGCATATGGCCAGCAAAAATCTTTGAAAGATTGAAATTGCACAATGAGTGTAGGTCGAGCAATTGCTTAACAGGGCACATACACTTTGGGGGGTGTCCTTCGCTTTTGTGCAATTAGGGAACTCCAGAGCTGCCTGAATAGAGAATTTTGTTTTTATTTCTTCTGTGCCATTTAAATTTTTACTTTTTCCTTCTTAATACTTATTGTTTTAATATTTTTCTTGAATTCTAAATTTGTAGTTTCTATTTTTTTTTTTTTTTTCCCCTTCCAGGGATTAATGAAACACCATTGGCCCTACCTCTGTGACTCTGGTTTTTTTCTTTTTGTTTTTTTTTTGAAACAGGGTCTCAGTCATTTTATAGTGCAGGCTGACCTTGAACTCACTGTGTACCCTAGGTTGGTCTTGAATTCGCAGTAATCCTCCTGCCTCAGCCTCCCTCGTGCTAGGATCAGAGGCATAAGCCACCACCCCTGGCTCCCATCTCTGTAACTCTGATTAGAAGTGATACGAGGAGGGTACAGGTAGTGGTATAAGGGTAGGTGGCTGATAGTTTAGGAGTTTCTAGTTGTACTTTGCCACCCAAGCACAATGATCAGCTTAGTCTGAGAGTTCAAAATATGGGTTAATACTCAGTCTGCAGTTTTTTATGCTAAAGAGACAATACGGTATTATTACTCTTTGTTTTTTATTATTATTTTCTATAGTAGAGAGATACTACTTCTAATATAACAATATGTAATTTATCAACTAGTGATTTCTTAGTCTTTTTAAAAAATTATTATTTTAAAAGTATTATTTCTACACTTTCTATTTTGCTTTTTTCTCTAAATAAAAATATACTCAGTTTGCATTCTTTAATTTCTTAGTACTAGAATTTTGCATACTTTATAATGAGTGTTTTGAGATTTTTGCCTGTTTTGCTTTTAGTGGTGACCAACACCTTCTGATGAAGATCAGCTGCAGAGTATGCTAGGCAATGAAGCCAAGCCCGAAAGCATAGGAGCCAACCAGTAAGATCCAGAGCTAGACAGGACTTACTTTGGCAAAAACAAAATCCTTGTTTTCTCCTCTTCTCTTTTGCCTACTCAGACACACTCCTGAATTTCATAAGCATCCTTCTGATTCTCTTCCATTTACCTTTGTGCTGGGGTATTGGAATCTGTTCACCCTTATCTTTTCTATGTTCCAGAGCAACAGGAGAGGTAGTTGGGTCAGAGTGCCAGAAAAGCAGAAGTTAAGTATGTGGATTTCATAGCTATATGTATGAGTGTTTGTGGGGCAGGGAACTTCTAATGGAAAACACTTGTGTTGCATCGAAAACAGAGCAAGGCCCGCTTAGGGTCTGTCTGCTCTGTCTGTCAGTCTATTCAGCACTAGTCATTATTCTCCTGGGAGTCTCAGGCGTATTGTGGTTTCTTCTGCTCTTGCTATCCCTAAACTTGCCAAAGTTTTTGTGTCATGGGTGGCCCCATGCATAGTTTGGAGTGAGGCCACAAAGGCTGTGACTAATGGCTTTGAAGGTACACAGCACACATACGGGTTCTGGGACCCTTTTACGGGCAAGCCTGAGAAGGAGAAAAGGTCTCAAGCACAGCCAGGGTGAAAAGCATGCTTAGACTCATACAGACGCTTTTTGTGTTTTCAGTCCTCACCCTCGCGTTTACTGCTAGCAAAGCATGTACCAGAGGAATGGAGACGAGGGAAAACTCGCTGTTTGGGCTTGCCATTTCATTTGTGAATGCTTGTAAGGGATGCACCTGGGTGCCCAAGCTTGCATCTGACAGGCTGATGTCAATCAGATTGTATTCCTGGATCCCCTTTTGGAAATACAGATGAGAAAGTGCTAATTTCCCTGAGGATAGTGTCACTCTAAGATATGAAAGGACCTGTAACTTGAGCTGTTGCTTGTTTTTCCAGCAGACCCCCTGAAACTCACATTTGTTCATCATTTTAAAAAACAAAAGAAGGAAAGAAAACAGTAAAAAAGCAGCAGCTCAGCTCACAATTTTCTGGGTCCCTAAGAAAGTACCTCACCAATGTGGTTTTCACATTTTCAAGTTTTTGGCTGATGAATAAGATTGAACAGAAATGCTCTTTCCCCTGATAACAATACATTCAGATGCAGGATCAGGAGCATGTGGATTAAAACCAGACGATGGATGATTAATACTTTTACTTATAGAGGTAGACATGGCAGCTTCCTCCATTTAAATAAAAAGGCCCTTTCTCTACATTTATATGTGTGCATGTGCTTGCATGCTTATGCTCTTGAAGGCAGGAGCTGAGTTTGTAACTCAATTACAATTTCCAAGTATTTTCTTCCCTTGAAGAAGTACTAAAGAAACTGTGCTATGAAGCAGAGGTGTTGAGGATCAGCCACTATGGTGGAAGTGAGAATATCTTCTTTTTAAAACTAAATGCCTTCATGGGTCTCTAGTACTTCCATAGCACATATCTGTATCCACATGACCTGCTTGCTCCCATGTTGATATGATCTCCTTAGGAGTATATTTTTTTCTTTCAATCTTTGAAAAATGTCCATTTCTATCATTTCGTTTTTAGATGATATTAAAAGAAGCTTTTTTTTTTTTTTTTTTTTTTGTCTTTTTCCTTTTTATCGATACCAGGGATTGAACTCAGGACTACCTGCTTACAAGCCAGGTGCTTATGCCACTGAGCTAAATCCCCAGCCCAAAGCTTTATTATTACAAAAATACTTTTATGTTTTTTTACTTCATTCATTGAAAACATGGCAGAAATTTCTTAGAGTATGTAATTGGAGATTGGCAGATGTTTATTATTAAAATGTATTTGCGGATTTATTTATATTAGGTTCTGTGCACATTAACCCGTTCAAGTCACGAGGCCTTCAGTTAGTCTAGACCTCTAATTTTTCCTGTGATTTAAACTTGCATACACTTTGCTGTTGGTAGAAACAGAGATTTCTGCCCAAATGAGACAGGAAATGAAAGGGGAGGAGGAAAATGAGGTTGGGACTTGATATCTTTTTATCTATATAAAAAGAGATTGTATTGTTTCTGTAAAAAAATTTGAGCATAAAATTTCTTTTATTCCAACAGAAAGCTGAGTCTATTTTAGTGTTGCCCCTGATTTCAGGGTAAAGCAGCACACCTCTTGGTGGATAGGCAGCAGCAAAAAAAGAGTACAAATGAGAGATGAAGGAACTGAGGACAAAATTTATCCATCAAAGGCACATCTCCAGTGACCTACTTCCTCCACCTAAGCCCCGCCTCCTAGCCCTAGTCCAGTCAGCTGTGAACTCATTAACAATTAACCCACTGATGGAGTTAGCCACCTCATGGCCTAATTACTCCTGTGGACCCCATCTCTAAATATTATTGCTAGAGGATCAAGCCTTCAATGCATGAATCTTTGGGGGACATTTTAAACCATAACAGTCATTAAACAAAATCATATAGTATACAACTTTTAGAGGTGATTTCTTTCACATAGCATAATGCATTTGAGATTCATCTATGTCAGTATAGATTCATTCATCTATTATCAGTATTCATTTTGTTGTTGCAAAGTAGTATTTCACCATATAGACATACTAGTTTAGCCATTCACCAATTGAACATTTGAGCTGTTTTGCAGTTTTTGATAATCATGGACATAACTACTATAAATGTTTGTTTTTAGGTTTTTGTGTAAACTTAATTTTCATTTCTCTTGGATAAATATCTAGGGAATGGAATGGATGATTCTTGCGTTCGTCTATGTTTAACTTTGTTAAACTGCCAAACTGTTTGCCAGAGTTCATGTACTATTTTACATTCCAACCATCAGTATATGAGAATTTTAGTTGTTACGTATCCTTGTCAGCACTTGGTGCTGTCATGTTTATTTGTTTGAGTTGTTCTGATAGGTATCTTACTGTGATTTTAATTTGAATATCTGTGATACCTAATGATGGTGAGCATCATTTCATGTTTTTCTTAGCCATCTGTGTATCTGCTTTGGTGAAGTGTCTATTCAAATCCTTCTCTATTTCTTTTCTTTTCTTTTTTTTTTTTTTTTTTTTTTTTGTCTTTTTCCTTTTTATTGGTACCGGGGATCGAACTCACAACTGCCTGCTTGCAAGGCAGGCACTTATGCCGCTGAGCTAAATCCCCAGCCCCTCTATTTATTTTTTTTACTGAGTCTTGAGAGGTACCTGGATATTCCAGATCTAGGTAGTGCACGCATGCTTGTGTGTACATGTGTATACATAGATAAGTACACATATGTTATGTTTCAAATATTTTTCCTTAGTCTGGGCCTTGTCTTTAACTTAAGAGGCTGAGTTTTGACTGATTGAATGCTGAACGCAAGAGATTTTAGGTTCTCTTGGTAGAGGAAAGCAAGAAAATTGAGACCTTAATTAGCAGAAAGATGTGAGGACCACCCTTTTTGAAACTGTTTATTTAAAATAAAAGATGAGAGAAAGGGCAGGCCAAGACTGAGTTGTGCAGACAGATGTCTGTAGCTTTTTCAGTCCTTTCCTTTTCTTCTAACCCCACCCATGATACAGATTCAGGGCCCTTACTTCAACTGGTCTTTTCACTTCCTGCCACCACTTTATACCCATTGAAACCTCTACAGCTCTGACAGACTTCAGCAGAATAGACAGACCAGCTTCTAGCTTCTTGCTCAGAATGTGTCACAGAATGATTCACGTTTCGTAAGCAGGCATTCCCAAATCCTAAAGTGATAACATCCAAGATGTTGCCCACTTGGAGGGTCTACTTTCATCTCCAGCTGGACTCTTGCAAACAAGCATCAACAGAGCTTGTTGGGGGCTCTGCCACATAGGATTCTGCCATGAAAACAAAATAGGCAGGCGCAAACAGCCCCCCGAGGCAGTGGAAATCAGTTTTCAGAACATACATTAAGTGTGGATGAGATATTTATTTATCATGGGACTCTTTCATGTTGTATGAAATTCTTTCCACAGACAGAGCAGCCCACTGAGGTAGAGAAGAGAATATATCCTCTGTCTCATTGGACAAAAGTCAAGAGAAGATGCTATGTGTAATATTGTCCCTTTTTTAAAATATTGTCACTTTTTAATTGCTGATTCTTATTGAGGTTTTTTTTCCTTAAACAGTACTCACCATTGAATAGTCATTAGCTATTTCTTTTTTTTCTAGACATGACATGGATCACTAATCCTACATCTGATGGGCAGAGGAGGCCTGGTTTAGTACTGGAGGTCTGTCCATTTTACAAGGATAGTGGGGCCTGGAAAGGGCTGTCTGGCTTCTGACCCCAGTAGCAGTGATGTGTACAGAGAAGAATTTCTGACCCTTCACTAATCTCAGTTATTTGAAGGCCTTTTTGTAAACAAAGCAGCAACCGTTAGACTTAAAACTTTTTTTTTTTCCATTTGGGGAGGTACAATTTTCTCTTTTTACTGAGGACAAATCAGTTGAAGATAATTCTAACATGGAATAATAGTTAGGGGTTAAAAACAAGTTCTGTAATAAGTCTGTAAATGTAGTATCTAAGGGAAATGATCCCATCTGGAAAACTCTACCAGGGGTGCCGTGGCTGGTTTGTGTAGCAGTGTGAATTGAGAAATGTAAAAAGACCCTGTAGTCTTGAAAGATGACAGGCTTCTTAATTGATGTCCATTTCACCTGGTGCTGTGCCAGCTTATGTTGGCCTCAGTCCAGCGTTCTTGTAATTTGGGAGCCAGGTGTGAAGCATTTTTGTTGCATCTTGTTCTCCAGCATCTATAGAATCCTCACGCATCTCACTTGAGGCAGCAGCACTCTGTAGAAAACAGATGTACAGGTGAAAGTAGAAGGAAGCATTGCTCCTGGATTATGGATAATAAAAAAGGAAAAAATCTTACTTCATACTGAAGTAAAATCTGGGATTGAGAATTGGGGAAAGTTTTTAAATCAGGGTCTTATGTTCACCCTGGCCTTAAACTTACTATGTAGTCCAAGCTAGTTTTGAACTTGTGGCAGTCCTCCTGTCTAAGTTTCCCAAGTGGTGGGATTATAAACATGCACTACCATGCCTAACTTGTGATTTTTATTTTATTTTACTTTGTACCGGGGATCAAACTCATGACCTCATGCTTGCCAAGCAGGCATTGCCGCTGAGCTATATCCTGAGCTGCTTGTGATTTTTTTTTTTTTAAAACATGCTTGTGTTATACATATACACAGAAATCTTTCATTATTTATCTTTGCCTGGGAAACAACATAAAATGTAAAATATAAAAAACATCTCAAGATGGCCATGAGAGTTGAGTCTCATCACTTCTGTAGCATCTAAAGGCCAAAGGAACATAAGCATCAGAGAAACTGACTACCCTTGACTGGATGAGGATATAGCTCTACTTTTTGAAGATATTGATGAACAGAATAGAGAATATTAATAGTATCTGTCTAACACATTTGATATTTGACCTTTAACCATGAATGCAATAGGCCAGAAAAGATGTTCTTCCCAAAACTCAGCCTGTGTCCTTTCTAGCTCTTAAGGCAGAGAGCAACAGTCAGTTCTACCTTCAGGATTATAAAACGTGAACAGGATCCTCCCTATAGGACAATTAAAGTTTTATGGACATAGAACTTAAATGCTGGTGTTGGTGCTTTACCACTGACTTACATTTTGATACAAGGAAAGTTTTAGCCTTATAAGACTAAAAAGAGTCAGTTTTCTTTGATAAAGGGTCAGACCCATTGACTAACAACTAACTGAAAGAGTCCTTTGTTGTTTCTCCTTTTTACTGAGTACATGCAAACAGAGCTGTAGATTCTTTTCAGTCTTAAGAATCAGACCACAATATCCAGGAGTGTCTATAGGCCTGCCTAGATTACTTTTTGCTCTAAATGTGCCAGGGTTACAGGGAAGCCCTTGGTTCACTGATAGCTTTTTATCTGTACTTCCTTGTCTTGCTAATCAGAAGTTGCAAAAAGCCTGTATCAAATGGTTTAAGAGGGAGAAGAGCTAGGAAGAAAAAGTTTCCTCTAGTTAGTTCTATTCTTTAAAACGTGTTCATTCTATTTTTTATTGTGTTAAAAAATATAACATTAAATTTTCCATTTTAAAACTGTGTTTCTGTACCATTAAGTACATTGTTGTGCAGTCATCACCACTATTCATCTCCAGAACTTTTTTCATCATCCATAGCTGAAACTCTGTACCCATTATATAATAATCCCCGATTTCCTCTCCCCTCAGTCCTTGGCAACCACCATTGTCTTTTCTGTCTCTATGGATTTGATATTCTGTGAACCGCATATAAGTGAAGTCATGTAGTATCTGTCCTTATATGGCTTATTTCACTGAGTGTAATGTCTTGAAAATGTATTCATATTATAGGAGGTAAGCCACCTTAGGGCTGTTGTACATAATGCTACAGTGAACATAGATGTACAGACACCTCTTTGAGACCTTGCTTTTGATTCTTTGGGTACATACCAAGAAGTAAAATTACTGGATCATTTTGTTGATTTCTATAATCTCACCTACATAGGACTAAGGTAGGAGGATTGCAAGTTTGAAGCTAGCCTGTTTCCAAAAAAAAAGGGCTTGTCTCTATCAAAATTTCCTTTCTTTTAAAACTGAATAATATTTCATTATTAGATGCATGGGTTACTTCAACATTTTTACTGCTGTAATTAATGTGCCAGTAAACATAGGTATATAGATATGTCTTTGAGACCCTGCTTTTGTTTCTTTTGGGTGCATTACCAAAGGCAAAATACTCATGGTAAGTCTGTCTTTAGATATTTGAAGAATTGTCATACCATTTTCACAACAGCTATAAGATTTTACATTTTCACTAACAGTGCAAGGGTTCTAGTTTCTTCATATTCTCACCATCTCATGCTATTTTCTGGGATTTTGTTTGCATTTTTATTTTGTTTAAGCCTTCTTATGAATATGAAGTGACTTTGACTTTCTCATTGTGGTTTTGACTTTGCTTTTCTCTAATAACTAGTGATGTTGAACATCTCTGTGTGTGTCTGTGCACGTGCATGTGTGTGGTGCTGGGAATTAAATCCAGGACCTTGTACATGCTAAACAAGTTCATATTGTACATATTTTTAAAAGATAATTTCAGCTTTCTCAGTTGGTAGACCTTGTAATGCCAGAGCATTAACTTTTTTCCTTTGAGACAAAGGCAGAGTAAAATTTAAAAAAAAGAAAATGTCTACCTTCTGGATTCTGATTCTGCATTAGGTGACTTGTGTGGTCTTAGGTAATTCATATAACCTCTTTGGACTCTGGTATTTTTCTCAGTAAAACAAAGAAACCTATAACTGCCCTACCCAAATTTTAAGACTTTTTGTAAGAATAAAGGAGGTCAGGACTGTGAAAGTACCTTGTAAATATTTTATGAAAGTACAATATAGATATTATTATCTCAGGCCATTAAGCCCACTGTTGCTGAAATTCCTCATCAAACCAGACCATAGACAAATTTACAATCTTCTGCTACAAATTTCTTTAGTAGGTAAGGAGAACAGAGCACAGGTTATCTACTTAGTAATAGCTCTTCATCATCAAGCATGTGGAGCCATCTGACTTCAGATGGGAGTCAGGTCCTTGATGTGGCTTTCCCATCACAAGGTCTGGACAGCTTTGTTTAGGTGTATGGATACACTGGTTCCATTGCTCACAGAGAAATCAATATATTATATGTCTAACAAATATTTACCTTTAAGTACCAGCCACTGACATTTATGCTTTCTGCATACCTCACAGGTTGTAACTAATTACATTTGTGCATTACTTCTCTCCATTTGGGATTGTGAGCTTCAACATACATTATTTTGTTTCATTTAATCATATCTTCTAGACTCTTTCTCCTGTTATTTCTTTGCTTCAGAAAAGAGAAATATTTGGGGGAAAAGGTAACCTCTGAATGACTGAAGGATGCAAAACATACTTAAGATGTAGAATGAGCATAATTTGCCTCAGGTACAGTTGCCAAAAGTTAAAATATATACTGGTCAAAACTTCAGGTTGAATGGTGCCCTCCATAACTGTACTAATCACCACACAGTTCCTTACTTGAATGTAAAATGGATAATCAGGAATGGGTTTTTCCCTTATGGCTGCTGGTCCAAAGGTAGGTTATCTGCACTTTTTCTTTGGAAAAGTTTGGAGGGTAGTGGAGAGATCTCGATAAGACTTCATCTCTTAGGGGCTTACTTTCTTTTTTTATACAATAAGCATAGTGCTCTCAATGCAGCTTTGCTATCCAAGTTATTACAATATTTTTCATTTTGTTCAGAGAACCAAAGATGCTGTTAGATAAACTGGGAGCTGCCACCAAAGAAAGAAACAGTTATCTCCTTTGTTTTTTAGTTCTGTAGTTTTGCTGGATTTGGTCAAGAGGGATACTGAATTTTGGAATCTCTGAAGACCTCTTAATTCTTCTCTTTGTTTTACTCTGACCCTATGAATTTTTCTAAAGGCCTATCTCTAGAAACACAAGATGAGAAGCCTCTAATTTTCTGAGCTTAGATGTACTTGATGATGATGATGATGATGATGATTACAACTATGAAATTATGTACTTACCATGTACCAGCCACCTTGCTAAGTACCGTGCATAGATCATTTCCTATTTCTTTTCCTTTGTTTCCTTTTTTTAAATGGTGATGGGAGTTAAATACAAGGCCTCATACAAGCTAAGTTTATATTCTACCACTATGCCCCCAACCCAGATTTTTTTCCCTTTATCTTCACAGTAACCCTGGAAAGACGTTGCATTATTATCTCAGTTATAGAATGAGGACTCTGATGCTGCTGAACTATATCCCCAGTCCCTTTTTTATTTTTAAGTAGGTTCTCCCTAAATTGCTTAGGCTGGCCTCAAACGTGATCTTCCTGCCTAAGCCTCCCAAGTAGCTAGAGTTACAGATGTGTTCCACTGTACCCAGAGGTTTTTTTTTTAATTAATATCTGCATGTGTTAATAAGGAAAAGTTTTGTACATTCTCCAATGTTCAGGGGTTTTTTTCTCCAGGGTTCAGGGGTTTTTTTCTTTGTTTTGTTTTGTTGACACTGGGGATTGAGTCTAGGGCCTTGCGCATACTAGGCAAGCACTATCCCACTGAGATACATGATCTTGATCCTCCTGCCTCAGCCTCTCAAGTCGCTAGAGTTACAGGTGTGTTCCACTGTGCCCAGAATTTTTTTTTCCAGTAAACAAAAACTAGTTTTGGGGCCAAGGATATAGTTCAGCAGCATAACACCTGCCTGGCAAGTGTAAGGTCCTAAGTTCAATTTCTGGCCACCTCCACAAAAAAATTGAGGCTGGATGTGGTGGCACATGCCTGTAATGTCAACACTCAGGAGGCAGAGATAAGAGGATCCTTGTGAGTTTGAGGTCAGCCTGGACTACAAAATTGAGTTCAAGACCCCCCTGAACTGCATAGTGAAATCCTGTCTCAAAAAGACAAAAAATAAAATAAAGAATTCCCATAAAAAAAATTCCATGGAAATCAGCCCATATTCAATATGCTAAGAGAAAATAATTGTCATTCCCAGAAAAACTGTCTTTAAAGCATAGATAACATAAAAAACAAAAGTAAATGTCTATACAAAGACCTATATACATATGTTCAGGCTGTTTTGTGGTTATTTGGTTGGGTTTGTTTATTTGTTTGTATGTTTAATGAGACAAGATCTCGTTGTGTATTTTAGACAAGCCTTGAACTCCGCTTTGTAGCCTAGACTGACTTCAAACTCACAATGACCCTCCTGCCTCAGCCTCCCAAGTGCTGGTATTGAAGACATGCACTATCACATCCAGCCTCAAGCAGCTTTATTTATTGATTTATTTTTTTAAGAGATTAAGACAAAAGAGGACATAACAAAGCAGATCAGATCAGAACAATGCAAGTAACGCAGCATTTTACCACAAGACAACCCATAATTAATAGTAACTACCATAATGTCTCTTTCTTTGAAATAGTTGAGCATAGCTTCATAGATTTATTGATTTTATTGATTTAATACCAGGAATCAAACTCAGGACTTTAGTTTTCCCAGGAAGGTGCTCCTGCCACTGAGCTATATTCCTAGTCCAGCTTTATTTTTAATATTTTTATGTCTATCAATAGATGAATGGATAAACAAGCTCTGATATGTCCCTACATGGGATACCATGTAGCAATCAAAAGGAATGTGCTGTTGAGAGAATCTCATTATGTTGAGTAAAAGAAATCAGGTAAAAGAGAGTGTTATGGGGGAAAAAAAGTGTTGTGTGATTCCATTTAATATAAAATTTTAGAAAATTCTAACTATAGTGACCTAAAATAAATCGGTGTATCAAATAGTAGCTTGGAAATGGAGATAGAGGCAGAATAGGTTACAAAAGGAATAAGGAAGTCTTTGGAAGTGATCAGTTTGTTCTCTATGTTGCCTGTGGTGTGGTTTCGCAGTTTTATGTATGTTAAAACCGATGAATTTTAAACTTCAAATGTGTAATGTTAGTATACTTCAGTTACACCTCAATAAAATGCAAAGAAAATAGTATATATTTTTATTTATTTATTTATTTATTTATTTATTTTATTTAAGGAGAAAAAGGGTATAAGTTATACAAAATTTCAGAAAAAAATAAACAGTAGGAAATCACTACTTAATGGATTACATATTGTCATCTTAGAAATATTTGTTCAAGTTACAAGATTAAAGCATATAAAGTGGACATTCAGTGAGACTGCGAACAGTTCTGTTCAATGATCCAACAAAACTCAGTAATATCATTGTCTATCTTATACACTTAAATTTACATGCAGTTATGCCATTTAGAGTACTTTCTTTTCCTCTCTTTTGTACAATGACTATTACACATTTTGGGTTTTATTGCTCTCACAGTTCTTATTACTTTTTTTCGAAGAGAGTAAAACCAAATGTGACTTAACAGAACAAAATTGGTTAAATCAAAAGGGTGGACATAATAGATAATGTAAAAACATAATACAAGGTGATCAACAATGGTTACCATAATGCCTCCTGCTATCTCAAATAGAATTGCCTATATCATCAGTTATAATAAAATTGAACAAAACAGTAAAGAACAAAACCAAAACATTGGAGACATTACAGGTCTTCAAAAGTAGATAATAGTCAACCAATATGGGCATCATAATGAATCCCACTATCTTCACAGCTGTTGCCTAAACTTTCAAACCTGGTACTATCAAGCAAAGCAGAATAGAAGAACATGAGTCAAAACATGGTGAGAGCAATACAGGGCTTCAAATCAAGTTAATAGAATATCAAAGTGGGTTACTATAATATATCCTGCTTTTTTAAAATTTATTTTTCCTTTAATTAAAAGGATAAAAATAAAAAAATAAATAATAAAATGGAGATTGAGATAAAAGAGGGCATAACAACTAAACAGTGCAGATCAAAACATAACCATTTAAGCAAATTAGTGTTTCACCACAAGATAATCCCGACATAAAAGTAGTTACCATATTGTCTCTTTCCTTGAGATCTTTGAGTATAACTTCATATACTGTAGCATCAATAATATCAACACAATGTAAAACCATTCAAGAGAATGACAGTATTACAGGGTATTTAGAATCAACTAACAGATAATGAACTATGGTTTCGGTATAATCTCCTTGTCTATAAAAGTTTTTGTTTATACTATCACATACTATAAAATCCAATAAGATACATGTTAAGACCAATGGAGACAGAAGAACAAAAGCTTGATGGGACTTCAAAATAAGATGATACCAACTCAGCACTACCTATTATGATGTCGTTTTCTCCAAGATAGCTGTTCCTATCGTCCAATCTTCTCTGCCTCATTTCTCTTGAGCACTTTTTCTGTCATTAGTTGTCAGTTTGTCTTCTTCATTTTGTTTTCTGCTCCATTCATTGTGGCCTCTCTGCCACTATTTCTGGATTCTTCGTATTTTTCTTTTTTAGAATATCCTGCAGTATTCTCTGTAGAGTTGAATTGGTGGTTGCATATTCCCCTAGTTCCTCTTTATCCTGAAAGCACTTGTTTTTCCATCAATTTCCAGGGATAGTTGTGCAGGATATCTCAATCTTGGCTGAAGGTTATTATCTTTCAAAGCTTGAATTATTTCCCCCCACGTTCTTTGTGATTTGATGGTTTGTGCCGAGAAGTCTGCTGTAATTCTGATGGGTGTTCCCTTGTAAGTGATTTGTTTCTTGTCTCTGACAGCTTTTAATATTCTGTTCTTATATTGGATTTCTGGAATTTTGATTATTATATGCCTGGGTGTAGCTCTTATTTGGGTTGTAGGTAGCTCAAGTCCTGTATGCCTCATATATCTGAATATCTTTACCGTTTGCTAAATTAGGGAAATTCTCTGAGTATATATTTTTAAAACTTTTAGCTTAGAAAGCTTTGATTATTTGATAACTATAAAATAAAAGACATTTTAATCTCCTTATTTCATTTGTTAAATATCTTACCAAATTCGCTTCTGCCCTAGGGTCAAATCTAGGGTGCTTTACCAGACAGAGGCTAGGTTGCTTTGGCTATTCTTGAGCTTGTGACCCTCCTTCCTCATCCTTCTAAGTGGGATTATAGGCCTGCCACCATGGCTGACTAAATTTACCCTTTTAAAGTACACAGTTCAAGGCCAGGAATTTAGTTCAGTGGCGCAAGCTCCTGCCTGGTAAGTGTAAGGTTGTGAGTTCAATCCCTGGTACCAAATAAATAAATAAAAGTACACAATTCAGTAGTTTTTATATGTAGAATAAAACAACAGTGACCATTGTCATAATTCTAGAACATTTTTATCACCTCAAAAATAAATAACACTTAATAATACCTGTTGTCCCATCCCCTCAGAAAGTTGAAGTAGGAGAATCACTGGAGCTCAGGAGTTCAAGACCAGCCTGGGCAATGCAGAGACGTACCAACTAAAAGGAAACAGATTGCCACTTCTTTCTCCCTTAACTCCTGGCAACTGTTGATCAACTTTTAGTCTTTCTGGATGTGCCTATTGTGGACATTTCATACAGATAGAATTCTATAATTCTGTGGTCTTTTTGTCTGGCTTCTTTTACTTTGCATAATGCTTTCAAGGTTCATAATATTGTAGTATATATCAGTTCTTCATTTATTTTTATGGCTGAATAATATTCTCTTGTATGGATTTCACTTATATATCTGTTCATCAGTTCATGGACATTGAATTGTTTCCACTTTCTGGCTATTTTGAATAGTACTTTTATGAACATCTATCTACAAGTTTTTTGTGTAGACATGTTTTTATTTTTCTTGAATATACACCTGAAAATAGAATTGTTTGGTCATGTGATAAGTTCTGTGTTTAATTTTATGAGAAATTTCTAGATTCATCTGTTTTCCAAAGCAGCTATGTAGTTTTATATTCATACTACTAGCAGCAAGTGTTGAAATGGTCAGTTTTTCCACATCAACTTTTTTTTTTTTTTCTGTACTGGTGATTGAACCCAAAGCCTTCAAACTGAATTACCTAGCCAACCTGCCTATCTGTCTGTCTGTCTATCTTTTCTTTTTCTTTTTTTCTTTCTTTCTTTCTTTCTCTTTATTTTTGTTTGTTTTGTTTTGTTATGCACAGTAAAGTTTTGCTAAACTGCCTAAGCTGAGCTCAAATTTGGAATTCTCCTGCCTTAGCCTCCCTAACTGTTGGCATTACAGACAAGTACCATTACACATAGATAACACTTGTTTTTATGTCTTTTTTATTATAATCATCTTCATGGGTTAGGTGTTGTGGTTTTGATTTGCATTTCTTAATAACTAATGATGTTGAGTGTCTTCTTAAGCTTACTGGCCAGTTGATATCTTCTTTAAAGAATCATATATTCATATAGTTTACCATTTTTGAAATTAGGTTGTGTTTTATTGTCGAGTTACAGGTATTCTTTGTTTATCCCAAATACGTCTCATATTAGATATATTGTTTGCAAATATTTTATCCCATTCTATGTTGGCTATCTTTTTAGCTTCTTAAAGTTTTTAGTTTGATGAAGTCAAATTAATGTTTCTTTTATTATCTGTGCTTTAATATGCTAAAGACATTTTAAACAATAAAAAGTGGGAAGATTTATTTTTGAAACATTCTTGAGGAAGTTCCTTCTACCCAAAATACATATTTTAAGAAAATTATTCCATATGCAAAAATAAGTGGTGAGCAATAATAATTGTAAAATTGAATCAAGGGCCAGGGATTTAGCTCAGTGGCATAAGCACCTGCCTGGCAAGTACAAGGTCGTGAGTTCAATCTCCAGCCAGAAAAAAAGAAAAACAAGAAAAGAAAATTGAGTCAGATTAATTACAAAAGATTGAGAGGCCCTTTACAAGATATCAAGATCAGGGGCTGGGGATTTAGCTCAGCGGCATAAGCACCTGCCTTGCAAGCAGGCGGTCGTGAGTTCGATCCCTAGTACCGATAAAAAGTTAAAAAAAAAAAAAAAAGAGCAAACAAGATATCAAGATCAGTCTCCTACCTAATGAATAATAGTCCTCTAATTGGGCCCAGTGATACATGCCTGTAATCCCAACTCCTTGAGAAACTGAAGCAAGAATATTAGAAGTTTGAGTCCCGCCTGGGTAAGACATTATCTCAACATAAAAACAGGAGTGACATATTCCAATAGTAGGATTGTTGCCTAGCATATACAGGGCTCTAGGTTCAAGCCTCAATACTGCAAAAAGAAAGAAGAATTATTCTCCAGATCATTCCTAGAGTTTTCTCTGTCATAAAACATTCATTAAGATGTTTCTTCTCAAACTTAACAGTCCGACCATCTACATTTCTCATATATTGATTTTTAGAAAGAGTTTCTCAGAATCATAGACTATTTCTTTTTACCTCTTATATCTCAAGATAGGGTCTCGCTCCGTAGTTCAACCTGATCTTGAATTCACTGTGTAGCCCAGGCTGACCTCAAACTAATGGCAGTCCACTCGAATGCTGAAATTATAGGTGTGCACCCTCCTGCCCAATTAAATTCTCTTTTCTTGAAGCTAAACAAATATTTTACAAGCGCATTCAGGTACTTTGCTGACTGGTGCTGTGAAACAGAACTTTGTGTGATGATGAAAACTTGTGCATGTATGTGTACGTGTGTGGATCTGGACATTGAACCCAAGGCCTCACACATCCTAGTCAAGCACTATCCCACTGAACTGTGTCTGCAGCCCAAAACACTCTGTTCCTCTGTCATCCTGTACAGTTGCCATTAGCATTCTGTGACTACTGAATACTAGAAATGTGGCTCATCCAACTGATAAAGAGAAATTTTAATTTAAAATTTAGATATCCACATGTAGCTAATTCAGCTGATAGGGCCAGTGATGTAGCTCAGCGACACAGTGCCTGGGCAAGCATGAGGTCCTGGCGTCAATTCTTGATACCAAAAAAAAAAAAAATTTCAACAGACATACAGAAAAATAATTTAAATTAAGTGGAAATATTGCATGTACTTGTGCCTACTGTATAAATGCTGTGGTTCTAAGTCATCATCCTGACCAAACTCCTATATCACTGGTTTTTGTTCTTCCAATACCAGCAGCATCAGATCCAGCTAGGCATCTGTACTGTTGCAGGTCTACCTCAGACCCATGAGTTTCGAGGGTAGAGCCCAGCAATCTGGTCCAACAGGCTTCCAAGTGATCCCAGTGCATTAACACTGGGAAGCCAGTTAAGCTCTTCAAGGCTATGTTAGATACATTGCTCAGCCACGCTCAGATGTGTTTGAGTTTTACTTGAGTTTCAATGGCTTTAAAAAGTTTGAATACTAGGAAAGAAAAGAATTGGTGCTTTTATTTAGATAACACATTATATATTATAAATATGGTGTGGTTCTAGAGAAATTTTTAAAAATAAATGTCAGCTACAGTTAAAAAGTTAGTGAACAGGAACTTTCTAGTAAAATCTCACACCTACCTTTAGCGTTCTATAATTAGAACCCTACGCTCTTGATTGTCAGCCTGCAATTCTTTCTGTCTACCAAGCTTATGTGAAAAATGCCCAACTATTTGACTTGGTGTCCCCAGACAAGAAAAACGTTTCTTTGGCATGCATTTTACTCTGTGCCCTTTGGGGGGCGTTCATACCTATTTTTCCATTATTTTTCCATTGTTAGGGTGCCTCTGTAGTCACACTCAGTGCCCGTGGAATATCTCCTCTTTTTAGGGTTTAACACTTCCCATGTGTAGTTTGCTTCTTTTACTATGATTTTTGTCCTCATTTGCTCAAAACCTAGAAAAGGAGCTGGCTTATTCTTTTTCTGGCCTTGAGCCAGATGTCATAACTTCAGGCAGTGCCACACTGCATATCTCCAGCAGTTTGAAATGGAGAACAAGCTAGAGATAAGATCAGCAGCTTTAGGTGATGGCACTGTTTCAAATAAACCGTGCATGACCCAAAGCTTCCACTTCAAATGGGGAATGAAATTGCTTCATCCTTTGACAGCTTGCTCCATGAAAGAAATTTATCTTTACTTAATTGCTTTAGATCCCAGGAGGCTACATACAGTAATTTCTAGGAGATAATTATATCAGATTTTAAAAATATATTACTGTGGACGTGAATATGCAACCAAAGTGGACAGGGAGGGAGAAGGGTAGTAGACACTAACAGTCGTGCTGAACTTGCTGGTAGTTTTCTGTTCTCATTCCAGGAGTCAGTACCCTTGGGTCCTAGACCACTTACTCTTAGATCTACTGACTGAGATTCAGGGCTGTTGGTAACAGTCCTGTGCTGTTAGGGTTAAAGCATGTGACTACTAGTCCTATAGCAGGGTAACATTTGCTCAGACTCCCAAAGCAGCGAGGGATCTGGCTGGCTGGCTGGCTTCCTGCTGCATGTCTTCATCTAGTCCGGCTGGGCACAGTCTGCCTACACTGTGGGCCAGACCCACTGGGGGTTCTGGTCAGTGGCAGCTAAAAACGAGCAAACTTGTTGATTTTAAAACATGACTATTTAGATGTTAAGGATAAACTTCCTGTAGATGGGGAGAGGATTCTTAATCTAGGCATGTTTGAATTTTCTGTCCTCTTTTCCTTGGCCTTTATATTTGAAAGCCTAAACTTCCTTTCTGTTTTCACTAGTTTCAGCCACTACCTGATTTTACCTCCCATTGTTTTTCCTCATTTTTGAAATTCCAAGGCCTCACCACCACACTACCTGATAAATAACTGTATTTCCAAGTTGTAATGTAACAACTCCTAGAATGTGTACACATCTTTTCCACATGTGTGAACACAGTTCTATAGGGTGATCTCTCACCATTGTTATGTCTTCAAGACTGCGTACTGAACGTTAGACTGTAAACTTCGTGAAACTTCTGTGACATCCCTAAGTGTCTGGTGTGGGTCTGTGTATCTTTCTCATGGGGGCATATAAGAGCTAGTGAGGCTAGCTGAGTGACTTAGTTTACAGACACTCCTGCCCTAACACAAAAGAGATCTGATTGGAGATGCAGGGGACTTCTACATTCTTCTACAAGCTTCTAAAATTTTTTAAACATTTCTACATTCTTTACAAAATCAGCCAGTATCAGTCATGGTGGTCTGCTTCAAGCAGAGAATCCACAAAGCTGGAGACTTCCATTTTCCATCAGTTTCTATCCAGGTCAGGTCCCCTGCTCACAGAGGTCATTTTCCAGGTGTCCCTTGTCCCTTCATTCTCACTTACTTAGGTTCAGCCACACTATTGCTCAGAGGGAAGTGTTGTCTGTTCCTTTAAAGAAACTTGACAACTGCAGTGAGTAATGCCAATTTGCATTTGAAAAATGTCACACACAGTATGCCTCTCAGGGAAAGCTACATCAAGTACTGTCACATCATTTCTTGGAATCACATCAAGGAGTTTTGAAGGAATTATACTTGTTCTCATCTAAAACATTAGCACCTGAGTAGCAGCCTAGAGGGGTCAGGAGGGTCAGGGTGTTTGTTCTACATATGTCTTTTGACTGAGAAAACATTTCTGTGTATCAATACCATCTCTGGAGTACCTGAATCTGCTCTCTGTACCTGATGGTAGAAACCTGAGAGAAGTGGCCTCATCCTGAGATGAAATACGTAGATCTAAGGCTGTCAGGCAGGTGAAGCAGGCCAGTAAATTGTCCATCGTCCAACCATTGAGGACTTAACTAGATGAGAAATACCAACTCTTTCTTAGTTAAATCACCTGCAGTATTACTTTAACTAACCTTTCATCTCTTATTATGAATCTACTGATTCCTCAAGCTGATAGCTGGCTTACTTTGACAGCTTTGTTTACTACACCAAGAAGCTTCCCATAATCTCACAGTGATTCTGGCCATTTCTTTTAGGTTGGTCTTCCCCCAAGAGTAGAACATGCCTGTTTCTCCGCCTGTTTTATTTAATGAAAAGAACATACTAAACTTATATTGGATACATGTGATGTATCAAAAAGGATAATTGAATTGGTAGTGTTTTTTGTCTAGAAGTCCAGAAAAGATTCTGACCTTTTCAGAACTCAAATCATCTTTGGGGTGTGTGTGTGTATTCCATGAATGCAGCTATTTGGATCTGTTTTATTAAAATTTGCCCTGTTACTGGTCTGCCTTACTCAAGACAGAGACAGTTAGTTTTGAACATATGTATCTATTCCTCTGGAAAGAAGATCATCAGACTCAAAGTCCAAATAGGGAAGTGCAGACTTTTTAGGGATTTAGGGTCATGACAAAAGTTCATGACAAATGTCCATAGCAGGAGGCAGAATCACCTCTTCGCCAGTACTGAAGGGCTTCTTAGTACATGGTTAGCCACTAAGAGTAATGCTCTCAGCGTAGATTAATTTGATGAAATGGTGGCCTTCCATAATTGCTTCTGTTCTTCATGTTCATATTTTTTTTGTTTAAAAAATTTCAGAAGCTTGTCTATTAATACAGGTACCTGATCTCCATGTGGATTTTTGAAGGGTTCATGGCTTTATTGGATAGCTGGCCATCATACACACACACACACACACACACACACACACACACACACACACACTAAAGCTTGAAGAATGTGAAATCACCTGTTGTAGTCAACCCATAATTTAAGAACTCTTGGTGTTTTCTCCTAAACGCAGCTTGCTTTTTGTTGGCAATCTTAGTGTCTCCTGCTGTTTCATCATTGGCTCTTTTCTCCCTTTTTTAATATTAAGTTTATTGATACAATTTAGATATACATGATAATCACATTCATCATAGGAAATGTGTACCTGTACATGACATGACATATCTTGATTCCTTCTTTCCCCATTCCCCTCCCCTCCAGCCCCTCTTCCCCTCCTTATTTACAAAGCTTTGTTTCCATATTACTCTTTTCTCATTTTTCTTTTCCTGTCCTTCTTCCCCACCTTCCCTCACTTCCCCTTTCCTTTTGGACAAATTCTTCCTGTTTCACAGGTATTATACATTTTTGTTCTTGCTTATACTTTTAAGGTTCTTTTTTTTTTTTTTTTTTTTTTTGCGGTACCAGGGATTGAACTTATGACCTCGCACTTGCCAGGTAGGCACTTATGCCACTGAGCTAAATCCCCAGCCCACTTTTAAGTTTCTTACACCAGAGCTTTCCCCCTTTTCAAAGAAGCACTCCAGTGACATTGTTTTTTCTCACTCATTTTGGCTAGGATTAGTTTGTGGCCTTACCAAAACTGACACAAGTGCTCAGTACAGAGGTGGATAGAAATGGTAAATAAAATAATGGGCAAGCCATGCACAGACTAAAATAAGTGTCAGATTCTGAGAAGCCTACCACCAGACACAGCTGTACAGTTAAAGTACATCAGTTCACTTGCTACTATGAAACCTGGCACCAGATGCCACATGATTACCCCTTGCCACTTACTGATAGGGTTTTGCTATGAGTCTGCAAGGAGTTGATTTATTATGGTCTCTGTCCAGTCAAACTTTTCTGGTAATGTTAATCTGTTTTTGAAATGGAAGTCATTTTAGAGATTCCTCAAAAACTAAACATAGAAATTTCTCTTGACTCAGCCATTCCCCTTCTAGATGTCTTTCCAAAAGAGTTAAAAACATCATATCACAGTAATGTATGCATAGCCATGTTAATAGCAGCACAGTTCACAATAGCTAAATCTTTGAAGCAGCCTGTATGTTCATCAGCAGATGAATAGATAAAATGTCCTTATACACAATGGAGCATTACCCAACCATAAAGAAGAATAAACTTGAATTATTTATAGGGAAATGGGTGTACCTTGAGATCATAATATTAAGTGAAGCTAATTAGAATACAAGCTTAAACATTGCCCAGTTTCTCTTTTATGAGAAACTCAATATATAAATAAATTCCAAAGTAAAAGACAGATAATAGGAAAAAAGAGACAGAAAAAAAGTTACTGCAATCCAGCATAGATACAGCACTAAAGGTTTACCTTGATTCGGCATAATGTGTTTCATGTTTTTTGGTTAATCTGTATGTATCATAATCAACTTTATAAGGACTTAATAAAATAGATGAATCTGATGCAAAAGAGGAGATGGCAGAAGGGGGGAAAAATTGAGATGCATTAGGTACATATATACCAGTTCCCCACAATATATGTAATTGTTATGTATTACAAACATATACTAATAAAAAGATTTTTTAAAAATGTTTATGTATGTATTTGCAGCTGCTCCTCAGTGCTTACAATCACCACCTCACCTCCACCTCAGATCATCAGGCATTAGATTCTTGTAAGGAATACATATCTTAGATTCTTGTCATGCAGTTGATTATAGGGTTCACACTCCTGTGAGAATCTAATGCTGCAGCTGATTTGCAAGGGATGGTGCCCAAGCAGTGATGCAGGTGATGGGTAGACACTGTAAATGCAGGTAGCGTTTCACTCATCTGTTTGCGTCCTGTTGTATACCCCAGTTCCTTATAGGCCACAGGTTGCTATTGTTCCGTGGCCAAGGTTGGAGACCCTTGTATCTGGGATTACAGTATATGCTACAAAGCCAAGCTTTCCTCCACACTTTTAAAAAAGAATCATTTTTTCTGAGGATTTACATAAAACTTCTATTTATCATGGTCATATGGCTATTTTACCTATAGAGAAGATTAGATACTGAGTGAACAAAAATATACCCAGCAAAATGCCAAATTTCTTTTGCTAAAAAAGGAAAGATTGGAAATTGGGAGATAAGTAGCCAGTTGTACTCCAGCAGGCATTTTTTATTTTTAATACAATGTTTTCCCTTTGTTTCATATTGTCTCTCATTCATCAAATGATACAGTTATTTAAGAGTCTCTAGGTCTAACACTTTTTCATAAGACTCAAAACAGGGGTCTTTATTCCTGCTGAATAATTATAATAAAAACTACAGTTTACCAGGAGTGGTAACACAGTGGGAGGCTGAGGCAGGAGAATCACACACAAAAAAGGAAAATCTGTATTCTTATCCTGTGCCTGTTTTTTCAGTACTGCTCTTGATTGGGTCATCTTATTTGTAAGTCTATATGTGAATCATTTGTTGGCATTGTAAGTCTGGCATTGCATGTGCATTGCAAGTCTGTCTTCTAATCTGTACTTTAACTTTTAAATATATTTATAATATTTTTATATAGAAATTATCAGCTATTTCCTTTATGTTTTATGTCTTAAGAAATTCTCCTTGGACTGGGAATATAACTGCATGATAAAATGCTTGCTTAGTATGTGCAAAGCTCTGTATTTTATCCCTCGCACATAAAATAAAAAATGAAAGAAAAGAAATTCTTCATAGATGTGCAGTATTGACCATGTATTAGTAATTGTTGAAGTTGAGTGATGATATCAGATTTATTTATTATATCAATTTCTGCTTCTGTATATGGTTGAACTTTTCCATGATAAAACAGTTTTAATTATAAGAGACCATTGAATCCATTTCTAATATGCTTAAAGATTTATTGTATAGTCAGTTGCCCTAATAATACACCAAAACTTATAATTTGGTGAAGCCCAAGATTTCTCTTCTTGTGAGGGTAAGACAAGAAGGATCTCACTGTAAGTCTGCTGACCCTGAACTCTCTGTGTAGTCCAGGCTGGCCTCAAACTCATGCCGATCCTCCTTCCTCAACCTCTCAAGTGCTGGTATTACAGGCATGGGCCACCACACTCAGCTCAAGGGTTACTTTTATCTTTGTACAAAATCTTTTATTTAAAATCTAGTTTGTTGTTACGTTGAAATACTACAATTATTACAATTTTACATAGGAAAAACTACCTATATTTTTTTTTCCTCCAAAAGTTTCAATTTTACATCTTTGTTCCACCTGGAATTTGTTTTTGTAAATTGGATTTTCCTATACAGCATATAGGTCAGTTTTTTATTTTATTTTATTTATTTATTTATTTATTTTTTCCGTTTTTATTGGTACCAGGGATCGAACTCACGACTGCCGGCTTGCAAGGCAGGCGCTTATGCCGCTGAGCTAAATCCCCAGCCCCAGGTCAGTTTTTTAAGTATTCTATTTTTCTGATTCAATGGACAGGTCAATGTCACCATTCTGATTCCTAAGTCCTTAAAATTAGTAGAGAAGAATTCTCCCACTGTCTTCATATTTTACAAAAACATCTTGGCTCTTCCCAGCTCTTTTTCCTGATGAAATCAAATTTTCAAACTCGACAAAAATCTGTGTAGGAATTTTGTTAGTAATTGTACTGAATTCAAAAGTTAATTTGGAGAGAATGACTATATTTACAAAATTCAGTATATCTGTGAACAAGATATTCTATCTTATTATTCAGGTATTATTTTATGCCTCCCCCATCTCCTTTTTATTTTTTGAGACAGGGTCTCACTGTGGTAGTCTAAACTGGCCTTAAACTCACTACATGAGGGCTGGAGATTTGGCTCAGTGGTGTAAGCATCTGCCTGGCAAGTGTAAGGTGAGTTTGATTCCTGGTACCAAAAAAAAAACCAACCTCACTACATAGCCCAGGCTGGCTTCGAATTTGCAACAATCCTGCCTCAGCCTTCGGAGTACAGACATGGAATTATAAGACTGCACCACCACACCTGGCTCTCTTTTATGCCTTTTAAGGATGTTTTATAATCTCCTATGAAACTATTATAGTTTTGTTTCTAATTTCAATGTTGTGTTTTCTAGTTAACTGGTAATATTGTGAACATGAATGTTTCTTTTGATCTTACATCTACCAGTCTTAATGAATTGTCCCATCATTTCTGTAACTGTGGCCATAATAACAGAAATCCTTATTTTGTTTCTGACTTTAATAGCACCCTTTTAAAGTTGTTTTTTTGTTTGTTTGTTTTATTTTTGTCTTTTTGAGACAGGGTGTTGCTATTCAGTTCAGGCTGGCCTTGGGCTCACTTTGTAGCCCAGGCTGGTCTCAAATTTACACATGACTCTCTTGTCTCAGCCTTCAAGTGCTGGGATTACTACCACACCAGGCTTAAAAGTGCATTTTAGATTTGATATTTGCCATAGGTTTCTCTTTCTTTGGGTTTGGTTTGGGTTGGGTTTGTTTGTTTGTTTGTTTGTTTGTTTGTTTGAGACAGGATCTCACTACACAGTTTAGGCTGCCCTGGAGTTCACTTTAAAGCCCAGGCTGATTTTGAATTTACAACAATCCTTCTGCCTCAGCCTCCCAAGTGCTGGGATTCAGGTATGAGCCACCACACCCAGCTGGTTTGGGTTTTTTGAGGGAACAGGATCTCACAATGTAGTCCAGGCTGGCCTAGCAATGCTCCTGCCTCACCTTTATAAGTGCTGAAATTATAAGCATGTAGCACCTTTCCTGGCCTGCCATGGATTTCTGGTAAACATCTTTTATTAGATAAATGGGGTTCTCTTCTACTCCTAGTGTGCAGAGGTTGGTTTTTTTTTTTTTTTTTTTTTTTTGTAGTTCTTCATACTGCTCTGCATCCACATTGAATGCTGCTAACCACATTGAACATTTGAAACAGACTGGAACCCTGTGGAAATATAATATAATCCAATTTGCCATTTTAAACTAGGCATAGTTTAAAATCCCATACGTGTAATTCCAGCCCTTGGGAGGCTGAGGCAAGAGGGTCTCCACAAGCTTGAAACCAGTTTAGGCTGCACAGTGAATTTAAGGCCGGTCTGAACTACATAATGAGACCCTGTTTCAAACAAAACAGAAGTGTGCGTTCAGTGGCATGAACTGCATTCACATCATTATTCAACAATCACCATTGTCCACCTCTGGAATTTTTTATCATTCCAAAGAGAATTCTTCACCCATTTAGCTGTAACTCTCTATTCCCCTCACTTCCTGATGCCTGATTATTTTTGTTCTGCTTTCTGTTTCTATGAATTTCACTAGCCTAAGTACCTCATATAAGTGGAATCATTTAGTATCTGTCCTTTTGTGTCTGGCTTTTCTCCTTTTAACATGTTTCCGAGATTGCCCCCTGTTGCAGCATATGTGAGAGTTTTATTACTACGCACACATTTTGTTTCTCAGCCTACTCATAGACACTTTTGTCTTCATTGTTTGGATGTGTGAATAATGCTGCTGTGAATATTGATGTATCAGTATCTGCTTTGGCTCTTCTGGATATGTCCCTAAAAGTAGAATTGCTGAATTATGTTGTAATTCTACATTTAATTTTGTGAGGAACCATCGAGTTCTTTTTGCAGAAGTTATTATTTTACATTTCTAATAGCAGTGTACAAGTGTTAAATTTTTCCACATTTTCACCAAAGCTCATTGTATGTGTGTAATCCTGTTCACCCTAATGAAGTAATATATCATTGCGGCTTTGATTTGCACTTTTCCTAATGACTACAGATACGAGTATAGGGGCCAGGGATATAAGCACAGTACCTGCCTGGCAAGCAGGAGATCGTAAGTTTGATTTACAGTACCCCCCCCAAAAAAAAAGATATTGAATATATTCTTATACACGTACTGGCTATTTGCCTATTTTCATCAAATAAATATTCTTTCTTGTCCTCTGTCCCATTATTGTACTTTGTCTTGGTTTGTTTTTTTTGTTTGTTTGTTTGTTTTTGCCTTTTTCCCCCCTTTTTTGTGGTACTGGAGATTGAACCCAAGGAAAACTGAACTACATCTGCAACTGTCTTAATAACTTTCTCAGTGCTAGGACAAAGTATCTGACACAAATTAAAAGATGAAAGATATATTTTAGCTCATAGAGAGATTTCAGTCCATAGTTAGCTGGTTCCAAGGCAGGGAGGCATGACAGAGAAGAAATATTCCATGGCATAGCAGACAGAAAGCAGCAAGCTTCCTTCTTCTTTCCCTTTTTATTCCATACAGGCTATAAATCTATTGGTTGGTGCCACCAACGCCCAGTATGGGTCTTCCCTCTTCAGTAAATCCATCATCTACACCCAGAATTACGCTAAACCAAATAATCCAGTGTCACACACACTCATGATCCAATGTACAAAACCAGGTTTCAGTCACCTCCCCAAAGCCCCACCTATTAGCACATGAAGTTTTAGAAGAATATCTAGATATAAGCCATAACACTAGCCCTTTTTATTTTGAGAAAGGGTCTTTCTGAGTTGCTTAGACTAACCTTGAATTTGAGATCAAGGAAAGAACTGGAAATAATGTTAGGGCTAAAGGATGTGAGACTGCTAAAGAAATTAGCACCTTTAAAAGGAAACCAAATACTTTGTATAGGAACAAGAAGAAAGATGCCTTGAGGACATCTCAGGAGTCAATAAGACCCTACCCATTGTAGGCTCTAGAATACAAAAGTATCAACGGTTCTTTTGTTTTGTTTTGTTTTGTTTCCTTTTTTAGAAAAGAGTTCTGGGATTCCCTGCTTGAAAAACAGAATGGATTTCCTAGGATTCATTTCATCATGCCCAGCCATACAGGCACTTAAAGTCTACTACAGCCTTGTTCAAAGGTTTCCTGGCTATTGCTCCTACTCACAGTGAACCTTGGCATTATCCACATCAGACAGATTTACTGGCATGCAGAATTTGGGAATTGTGGAGTCAGGAAAGCTTCTGCCCAGATTTCAAAGGGAGGGTTGACAGGACAGACAAGGTCTCCCTGAGAGGGTAGTACATTAAGTGAGGGAAAGAAGCCCAGGATGTGGTGAATATATCAGGAATATGGAAGAGTTGCTGAAAAAGCTATAGGCTGTCAGAACCACCTGAAGAATAAAGGCATGTGTGTTCCAACCAGCAACACTGCAGGCGAGGAGCCACCATCCAAGCCCTTTGGAACTGACATTATTCTACTGTGTTCTCTAGATGCCAGATACGGGACTACAGGACTTAACAACCCTCTTGAGTTTAAGTCCTGCTTTGGTCTGATTCTTTTTCTGTTCCCCTATTTTTCCCTTTTAGAATGGGAATATTTACCCTGTGCTATAGTGCTTTGGAATTAGATAACTTTTCAATTTTTTTTTTTTTTTTGTCTTTTTCGTTTTTATCGGTACCAGGGATCAAACTCACAACTGCCTGCTTGCAAGGCAGGCGCTTATGCCGCTGAGCTAAATCCCCAGCCACAACTTTTCAATTTTTACAGAAGTTTACAGGGTTCAGAATTTTCCTTGAGTCTCAGAAGGAGACTTTTGAACTTTTCAAAAATAGAGCTGTTGAGACTTTCAGGATGGGATTATTGGAATTCCAGTTATAAGTAAAATAGTTGTATTATGTTGCATGAAATTATGAACTTGCTATTATCTTTATTTGGAGATTGTGTGGTATTAGAGGAGATTTGCTTGGATGTGAAGCTAACAAAGGGTGGATTGTGATCTTTAATCCTGATGTGTCAACTTCATTGCATTTAAAAATGTGCAACAACAAAAAAAGAAATGCATAACAGATTATTAAAGTTTTGGGGGGTTTTTGTTTGTTTTGTTTTTTGTCTTTTTGAGACAGGGTCTTGCTATGCAGTTCAGGCCGGCCTTGAGCTGACTTTAGCCCAGGCTGGTCTCAAACTCGCAGCAATCCTCCAAGTACTGAGATTACAGGCGTGTATCACCTTGCCTGGCAGATTATTAAAGCATGCTCCTGGGTGTGTCTGAGTGGTGGATCATAGTGATAGGACCTCAGGTACTATTATATATGTGGTCCCTTGACTATTCCTCTCCGGCCCTCTTCTGCTCTGCTTCCCCACTGTGGTGAACTGAGCAGCACTGCTCCACTATACCCTTCTGCTTTGGAGCCTGACAGCCATGTACTGAATCTCCTGAAAAATGAGCTAAACTAAATCTTTTCTCCTTCAAATTGTGGATGCTGAATATTATGTCCAGCAGTAGTAAGGCTGACTAATACACTTGCCCTCCCCATAACCATTCTTTATCAGCTTCTCATGAAAAGAAACTGGAATGTGTCTTATGCTTCAGAAAGTGGCTACCCCAGCAGCAAACCAGCTCCCTAAAAATAATTTTTCTACCTTTCGACCCCAAATGTACACCCCACCCTTATTCCTACCCCTTTCCTTATGTAAAGATAAATTCTTCATCATAACTTCTGGTTTTCCCACACTACAGTTGATCTGTAGAAGCCTGTGCTAACCACTTGGGTGTTCAGGTGTCAAAATTTAAAAATATCCCAACTGTTCCACCCATACTCCTAGCTCTGCTCTCTCTCCTAGGTTTTGCTAGAATGATACTCCTTTTGGATTTCAGAGTGTGCAGTCTGCCTTGGGTGGAGTCTTGAGCTGTTCTCAGGAGTGCTGGTAATGTCTGGCCTTGGGTGCTGCCAAAGGCAGAAAACTGGCCTCTTCTCAGTTTAAAGCACATATTTGGATTGTTGGACCAGTGTTAGATAGAGGGTGGGGTGAGCAAATACCACTCTCTTCCTACTGTGTTTTCAGGAAATGATTATTAAGCACCCATAAGTGCAAACAAAGTGGAAAGAATGGAGTGCCCTCACATAAAGACAGCAGATGAACACAATCTTCCTTTGCATGCTCTATGCCTTCCCCTGCCCCTTCCACCCTTATTTCTTATTGTTTTGCTCTGCTTAATTTTGGTGCTAGTTTTCAGAGCAGAGAACCTTTGTTACATTATTTCTATACTATCCTGAAGAACTCACCCATAGACTGCTGAACAAGAGCTGAACTTTCTCTGTGGGTTCCACTTCCCTATCTGCTCTCCTTCCAAGAAGAATGTGGGTAGGGGAATAGAGGTGGGAGCGATGGCCAGGGCCAAGATTCAGTCTTTCAGAGTGTGGGGTTTCAGAACTGGTAGTAAAATTGTTTGTAGCCAGTTGTCAGTTGAAGGAATCTCATGTCATCAACTCAACTTCACTTGTTCCTTCCATCTGCCTCTTTCCCTTGCACAGCCTTCTGCCTGGTATCTTTATGAAATTCAAACTATATGACTCTTAAGAGTATTATCTGGAGTTTCCTAAAATGCAAGATTTTGCTGTCCACTACACAGTTCCACAGGGTCTGTTCCTTCCCTTGCAGCAGCTGTTCACCACTGATTGAGGTGGCGACTGATCCTGTGTGTGTGGTCAGAGTCAGTGATGAGCCTCCCACCCAGGCCTGGGGAAACCCTCTGCCAGTGTGGTTCATGTGGCAGCAGCTAAACATGCCACAGATGCTCATACCTTCAGGGCTATGGTATAACAGCCAGCTTTATGTGGTGGCATTGTTTGGTGTTGGTTGACTTGACTTCTCTGTCCCCACCCTGTGTGTTTAAGGGAATCTGGCCATTGCCCACTTGGGAAGAAGCTGGCATTTGCAGAAACTGGCTTCCTGCCAGTTGTGTAGAAGCCAGGAACACCTTCCATCTCTACTTCCTAACTCTGTGGCAAAGAAGGCCTGTCTGCCTCCTGCTGTGGAGTTTCAGGTTGCCTAGGATAAGGATGAGGCTATCTGCCAGGTTATCTTCCCAGATAAACATTTATTGTTTACCGAATGAGTTTCAGCTGCTCTGGCTGGTCACATTGGTGAAGTCCTCTAGTTTCTTAAGCTTTAAGCCAGTATGGGAAGCTGTTATCCAGACACAAAACTACTGGAGGCCAAGAGGCTGTAAGCGACTGACTGCTTCTGACTCAGCTTCACCATTCCCCCTCCTTGCCCACTGCCAGAGGCAACTGTATATCTCTTGTTCTGTCCAGACCCCCGGGTGTTGAAACTGCCTCTGTATTTTCAGCATTTCTTGCCTTTTAGAATTTGGAGATTTATATAAAAGCCAATAATACTATGAAATGGACAGCTAAAGACTTGTTTTAGGAAGCAAAGCCAGCATTTTGACACTTCTTTCCTTTATCATGGTTGGGGGAGCAGGTAGTGACATAACTGATTTTCCAACATTTTCTTTTGTAGCAAAGTTAAAAGAATTTTAGAGCCTGGCATGGTGGTGCATGCCTGTAATCCTAGTACTTGGGAGATTGAGGCAGGAGGATCATGAGTTTAAATCCAGTCTGGTCTGCATAGGGAGCTCAAGGCCAGTCTACACTACAAAGCAAGACCCTGTCTCAAAAAACAACAAAATGAAACAAAGCAAAAAAGAATTTTATAGTGAGCTCATTTATACCTAACATACATTTTCTGTTGTTTAATTACATTTTCCTTATCATATTATTCTTCCCCTCTCCATTTATGCATCAGTCCCTTTTTGTTTTCTAGATTTTTGTCATTAGTGTATTTTTTCTTAATCCTTCGGTATACATTTTAGAGCATTTGGTATTTTTTTTTCTCTTGAGGTAAAACTTACATCCAATGTAATGCATAGATCTTATCTGTGGCTTTGCTAATTTTTAATAAATGAATGTACCTGTCTAACATAGAATCCTAGCAAAATAGCTGTCATTCCACTCCCAGAGAAAACCTCTGTTCTGACTTTTTTCCATTGTAGATTAGATTTGCCTGTTTCAGAACTGTATAAATGAAATCATACAGTACATTTACATATTTTTAAGACAGGATCTTGCTATGAAGTTTGGGCTGACCTTGAACTCATAGCAGTCTTCCTGCCTCAGTCTCCCTGGATGCTAGATTTACAGGTGTGAGCCATCACAGCTGGGTCGATTTTTTTAAACTGGGAATCAAACTCAGGATCTCATACTTGCCAGGCAGGCACCGTGCCACTGAGTTATATCCTTGGTCCCTGGATTTTTTCTTTTTTTTTTTTTTCCAGATTGAGTCTCATTAATTTGCTCAGGCTGGCTTTCAGTTAGTAATCCTCCCACTTTACTTGAATAACTGAAATTTCAGATACGCACTGCTGCGCCTGACCAGTATGTGTACTTGAGTAAGGCTTCTTTCAGTTAGCATTGTCTTTTTGCAGTTCTTTCATGTTGTTAAATGTTCCAATAGTTTGTTCATTTTTACTGTTGAGTAGTATTCCATTTTACGAATATGTCACAGTTTATCAATTCTCTACTAATGGATTCTAGGCTTTTTCCAGTTTTGGTCTTGATAGGATTCGTTCCAAAAGATGAGAAGTATAAAACAAAAAGCGGCCTTTATTCTGAGAATATGGAGAGAGATGACCGGCACCCCCCTCCTCTGGCGTCCGGGGATCTCTCTGGCAGACACATGGCGTAGGAGTCTGTAAGTAGCCTCGGTTTGGGATGGAACCTAAGGAGGGCATTAGGGATGCACAGGTAGTCCATTGGTCCTATGTTTGGCGCCATAGGTAAATTTCCAGGGGCAGGAAGATGGCATCACAGGTAAATTCCTAGGGGCGGGGGAGATAGGGGCTTCCTGCTTCCTGTTGAGGCTTTCCTGGCTACAGTGTCCTGTCTGGGCCAAAACCCTTTCAGGGCTATTCTGAATAAAGTTGTTGTAAATGGTTAACAAAAATTTTTGTAAACATAGGTCTTTTCTTGAAAAACTTTCTAGATTTGGAATTACAGAGTCATAGGGTAGATGTACTTTTTTTTTTTTTTTTTTTTTTTTTTTTTGTACCAAACTCCTAACCTTGCGCTTGCCAGGCAGGCGCTTACACCACTGAGCTAAGCCCCGGCCCTACATGTACATTCTTTGTTAGAGGCTGCTAGACAGTTTCCCAAAGCTGATTGTTCTGTATTTCATTTTAGTAGTCTATTTGCCCCAAGTCTTCATTCCAGTGAGTACCTGATGATGTATCATTTTAGTTTTAATTTGCTCTTCCTTGAAGTTGTAATTTTTATGTATTATTATTTTACATATTTCCTTTGTGAAGAATGTGTTCAGATCTTTTGCTCATTTTTACTTTTTCTTTTCTTTCTTCTTTTTTTCTTATCGTGCTAAGGATCTAACCCAAGACTTCGTGCATATAGGGCAAGCATACTTCTACTGAGTTACACTCCCAGCCCTGTTTTTGTTTGTTTGTTTGTTTTGTTACTGGGGATCAAACTCAACCATAGCTTGCAGGGTAGGCGCTTAATGCCTCTGAGCTAAATTCCTGATACTCCCAGCCCTTTTTATTTTTGGTTAAATTTTTTTTTAATTGGTACTGGGGATTAAACTCGCTTGAGCCTGCTTGCAAGGCAGGTGCTTATGCCACTGAGCTAAATCCCCAGCCCCGAGCCCTTTTTATTTTGAGATATGATCCCAGCAAATTGGCCAGGCTAATCTCAAACTTGTGATTCTCCTGCCTCAGTCTCCCATATAGTGGGGATTGTAAGTATGTGTTACCACATTGTCTTCCCTGTTTTCTTTGTGTCGTCGGCTTTCTTATTATTCATTTTTTTATGTATCCTGTCAGTATTTTTGCAGAGGTGTTTTATAATTATTTCAGTCTATTGTTTACTTGTTCATTTTCATAGCAATTTTTTTTTTTTTAATTTACTTTGTCTTTGAGACAGGGTCTCACTATGCAGTTCAGGCTGGCCTTGAGTTCATTTTGTAGCCTAGGCTGATCTCCAAACTCTCAATAATCCTCCTGCCTCAGCCGCCTGAGTGCTGAGATGATAGGTGTATGTCACCATACCTGTTAGCCTTTTAATGAGCAACACTTTAAAATATCAAATTTATTAGTTTTTTTGTTGTTTGTTTTGGTTATTACTGTGTGAAAGCTAAAAGCCCTATGTCATGCAGATATTCTACTTGATTTTCCTCTAAAAGCTAAAAGTTGGGTTGGGGATTTAGCTCAGCGGCATAAGTGGCAAGTGCACAATCGTGAGTTCAATCTCTAGTACCAAAAAATAAAATAAAATAAAAGCTAAAAGTTTTGGGGCCGAGGATATAGCTCAGCAGCAAAAGCCCCTGTCTGCCAAACACAAGGTCCGAAGTTCAGTCCCCCTTCCCAAAAAGAAAACTAAAAGTGTTTTTATTTTTAAGGTTATAATTCATTTTGAATTAATTTTGTATGTGGTATAAGGTAAGGATTAAGTCACATTTCCTTCAAATAGATAGCCAGTTATAGTAGCACCATTTGTTGAAAAAGTATTCCTTAATTCTATTGGATTGCTTTAATATTTTTGTCAACATCAGATGAGCATTTATTTTTTTTTATTTTAAAAAATTTATTGAAAACAGAAATTCAAAGTCTTTACTTTTAGGACTGTCAACAGATCCCCTATGGGTACACTCAAAATGTCCCCCTCCCCACTAAATGCTACCCACTTTCCCCCATTACTGAGTCCCGTCACATTATTACTATCCAGCAACTATGTGGAAGCGTGTGGAATGCACGTGTAGTTTGCTCCCAAGAGAGGTTACAAGTTTTGTGCCCCTTGTCACAATGATCAGATGAGCATTTAAAAAGAGTACTTCTATACTCTTTGTTAATTTATTTAAACAGTTCTTATGGCAAACTGGAGTTTTAATTGGGAATAAGTTTAATTCATCAGCAGTTTAGAAAGAATTAACATCTTAACAGTATTCTCCCAGTTTTTAGCTTTCCTTGTTTTTTATTTTTTATTTTGTTTTGTTTTGTTTTGATTTGGTTTGTTCTGTTTTGTTTTGTAGTACTGGAAATTGAACCCAGGGCTTTTGCACTGAGCTATCTCCCTGACCCTCTTGTTTACTCATTCATTAATTTAAAATTTTGAGATAGGGTTTTACTAAGTTCCCCAGGCAGGATTTAAACTTGCAGTCCTTTTGCCTCCATCTCCCAAAGTGCTATAATTAATTACATGCACTGTTGTACCCAGCTAGCTTTTGTTTTTTGTTTTGTTCTGTTTTAGTACCAGGAATCAAACTCTTGACTTTGTGCTTTCCAGGCAGGCACTGTGCCACAGAGCTACATTCCCAGTCCATAGCTTTTGTTTTACATGGGTCCTTTATTTTATAGCTTTTATCATTATAGGTCTTACAGGTTGTTTTTAATTAAGGTTATTCTTAGTTTTTATGCCATTGTAAATTGAATTCTAAATTTTATTTATCAATCTTTTGCTGGTAGAATATGAAAGTATAGTTGACTTTTGTGTAATAGTGTATTCATCAACCCTTAATTAGTTTTTACTAGAGCTTATTGAAGTAATTTGTTGATTCCTTTAGACTTTTTGTTAAATGATCATGTCATGTACATAGACAACTTTCTTTTCTAATTTTATGCTTTCAATTTCTTTTTCTTTATTAAAATTTATTTTTCTTCCCTTTTTCATGCCTTGTGGTTTGCTTTGGTTTGGTTTGGTTTGGTTTGGTTGCTTCTAGTTTTGAAGTGCTAGGAATCAAATCCAGAGATTTGATTGAATCAGGCAAGCACTCTACCACCAAGAAAGAGTTCAGTATTTCACTATTAAGTATAGTATGAATTATAGATGTTTTGTTTTATTTTTGAGACAGGGTTTTGCTCCGTAATTTAGGCTGGCCTTGAACTCACTAGGAAACCCAGGCTGGATTTGAACTCACCATCTTTTATGCCTCAGCCTCCTTGAATGCTGTGATTACAGTTGCACGCTTTTTTAAAAAATCATGAGTGAATTCTTAATTTTGTTACATGCTTTTTTCTACATCTGTTGAAATGAACATGTGAGTTTTTATTTTGTTAATATAATGAATTATACTGAAGTTTTAAAAATAATTTAGACCTTTTTTTAGAACCATTTGAATTTTACATAAAAATTGAGCAGAGCTGAACACAGTAGAGCCGGCCTGTAATGTCCAGCACTCCATTGGCTGAGGCAATAGTCCCAGTGAGGTGAGAGGATCACTTGATCTCAGAGTTCAAGACCAGCCTGAGTAACATAACAAGAGCATCTGAAAAAGAAAAAGGGAAAATTAATTACCCAAAAATAACCGTACCTTTATTTATCCGACCAACAATGAATAAGAGTTCCAACTGGGGTTATAGCTTAATATAGCTCAACAGTACAGCACCTGCCTGGCAAGCGGAAGGGCATAAGTTCAATTCCCAGTACAAAAAAATAAAAAGAATTCCTGATGTTCTACATCCTTGTCAACATTTGTTGGTATCTGTAGTCTGGATGTTAGCCATTTAATTGATGTGTAATAGTATTTCATTCCTTTGCAGTTCCCTATGACTTAAGGTGTTCAACATCATTTTATATCCTTGTTTGCCATTCACATGTGAAATTTGATAAGGTGTCTAGATTTTACCTTTTGCGTGTGTGTTGCTGGGGACTGAAACCAGGGCAGTGTGCATGTTAAACATGTTCTCTACCGCAGTGATTCACTCATAGTCTTAGCATTTTTTAACTGGACTGCTTGTTTTCTTATTACTAAATTTTAAGAGCTGCCAATAAATGTATCAGTGTTAATTTTACTCAAATAAACTCTATTTGATGGAATAGGTTTTTCAGTGTTTTGGTTATTTTGACCTCATCAAATGACAAAGGAACTGAGTTGGATTATCTTCCTTTTCCTAAAATACTTTGTATAGTTCTTCCACAGAGGTTTGGTAGGATTTACTGATTAGACCACCTTGACCAAGAGTTTCCATAGTAGGGCTAAACCCATATCACTAAATTGACTGGGCTAATTTTTAACTTTTGGTCCTTTTGCTGATGTCAACCTCAGATAGCTGGGATTAAAGGTGTGTGAAACTACTCCACCTTTTGCAGGAATTTTTTGATAATTCAGTTGATTTAAAATGCATATATATTGGATGTGGTAGCTCATGTCTGTAATCCCAGCACTAGAGAGACTGATGCAGGAGGATTATTTTGAGTATGAGAGCAGAGTTTTGAGAGCCTGGCCTACAAAAGTGAGCTCTAGGCCAGCCTGAACTGCATGATGAGATCCTGTCTCCAAAAGGCCAAAAACAAACAAATATAAACTGGGTGTGGTGGCACATGCCTGTAATTTGAGCCCTCAGAAGGTTGAGACAGGAGGATCCCTGCAAATTGGAGGCCAGCCTGGGCAACATAGTGAGTTCAGACCAGGCTAAATTAAAAAGGAAGATCCTGTCTCTAAAAAAAAAAAATCTTTATCCATGAATTTGATTAACTCATAGTTTTCAAAAAAATTTTTCTATTTCTTCTAAGCTGTCAGTTTATAGGCATAAAGTGATTCATAATATTTCCTTACTATAATCTTTTAAAGATTATTTCTTTTAGTTGGATGTCATGGCACGCCTGTAATCCACGTATTCAGGATACTGGGGTAGGAGGATCACTATGAGTTTGAGGCCAGCCTGGACTACGTGAGCAAACTACGTCAACCTCCACTGCCTCCACTGTCTCAAAAAAAATTTTTTTCTGCTATTTTTATTTTTATTTTGAATTTTCCTATTTCTAGTTTTAGTAGGGGTAGAAAGGGTACTAGGGATTGAAATCAGAAAACATTAAACTAGATTCTAGCCCTTTTTAAAATTTTACTATATTTGAGACAGTCTTGCTAACTTGCCTGTGCTGGCCTTGTGATTAATCTGCCTCAGCCTCTGGTTTATGCTACCACATTCAGTTTGTTTCTAGCTTTTTAAGCTGAGGATCTTAGGTCATTGTTTTTTTGGCTTTTCTGATACGGATACACATCAAGCTGCAGATTTTCCTCTAAGCTTCTTCTTTAGCTGCACCCTATACATTTTGATATATTATGTTTAATTTCATTCAGTTCTAAATATTCCTAATTTTTTAACATTTTCTTTGGCATGTCGATCATTTAAGCAGTGTGTTAATTTTCAAGAATTTAGATCATGCTGGCCTACATGAACTTACAGCAGGCCTCCTGCCTCAGCCTCCTGAGTACAGGCATGTACTGGCCCCTTTCCTTTAATTCTCAGTTTTAGCTTTGTGTATTTTGGAACTCAGTTGTTGGTCATAAATGTATTATTGTTATATTTTGTGAATCTCTAATAATACCTTATCTTGAAATTTTATCTGATATAACTGATTTAGCCATGTTTGTTCTTTTCATCTATCTTTTCCCATCCATTTGCTTTTAAGTATTCTCTATCTTTATATGTAAAGCATGTCTTTTTTGAAAACATATAGTGGAATTTTGCTTTTTAATATAGATAAGAATTCTCTTTTTAATTGAAATATTTAGTTTATTAACATTTAATATAATTATAGTATTTTTCTTTCTATTTGTCCCTTCTGATTTTAGTATCTCTCTCCTTTTCTGGCTTCTTTTAGATCATTTGAATTTCTTTAGTCCTATTTTATTTATTGCATTCATTCTTTTTTGTTGTTCTGTTCTGTTCTGTTCTGTTCTGTTTCAGACAGGGTCTTGCCGTATAGTTCAGGCTGGACTCAAACTTGTGGTAATCCTCCTGCCTCAGTCTCCCAAATGCTGAGACTACAGGTGTGTACTACTACAACTTGATATTTATTGCATTCTTAACTGTATCTGTTTGCCATTTTTTTCCTGGTTACTTTGTAGATAAATCCTTCACTTTTCAGCTTGAGGGTTACTGCAGTACTTCACATGAAATGTAGAAGAGACCTTTTAGTCTTATATTTCTTTTTCTTCCCAGAAGATTTTATTGGTACATTTTAGATACACATAATAATCACATTCATCATAGAGAATTTGTACAATACGTGACATAACTTGATTCTTTTTTTTTCCCTCATTCTTACATCCTCCTTTCAACCCCTTTTCCTTTCCTTATTCATAAAAGCTTTGTTTCCATTTTTTCCTTCTGGGTTTGTTTGTTTGTTTGTTTGTTTCACCTTTTCTTGCTTTCCTCCTACTTCTTCTCTTGTTCCCTCCCTATTTGAACATTTTCTTCCTACTTTGTAATATCTAATACATATTTTGGTCCTTATTTACATTTTTGGTTTCTTACACCAGAGAAACAATTGTGGTGTTTTCACATGTACATCCAATTTTTTTCATGTAAGAGTATAGACTCAAGTTGCATCCATTTATATATGAATGTCTCAAACTTAGCCTTCTTTATGCAGGGTAATACTGTATTGTATAAAAAAAACCACATCTTTATCCATTCTCTAATTGATATGTAGTCCTGTATTTCCACTTACCCATTGCATTGTCCTTTATTACTATAATTTTTACATGGTATAGATACTATAATATGAAATACAATTACAGTTGTACTATATATGTTATAAACACGTAATAGTTTTTTTGCTTCAAAGATATGCAAATTTTATTCACACCAATGGAATATTTTGAAAAATATTAAAGACCTATGCTGGTAAAGGTACTGATTTGGGGATTTGGGTATGTGTGCACATGTGTGTGTATTTGAGAGGCATATGGTATAATATGCACAACATTAAATTGACCTTTCTTTTCATTATTTTGTTTGTATAATATTTATCCAGATGCTGCATTTCTTTGCAAAGAGCCAATTATCTAGATATTTTTATTTTTCTCTGGCTTAAAGAAATTTTAACACTTCCTCTTCAGCAGATTTGCTCTCAACATATTGTCTTTCTATTCTTTTACCAGAAAATATCTTTATTGTGCTTTGTTCTTAAAGGGTGTTTCCTTGGATATAGAAAATTCTCAGTAAATAGGTCTCTTAAGTAGCTTACCCTCTTGTTTTTGATAAAACATTGGTCCTCATTGAAATTATTGTTCCCTGTATGATGTCATTCTTCTCTAGCTACTATCATGATTTTCTCCATATCTTTGGCTTTTAGTGATTTGGCTATGATATGTTTTAGGTTTTTTTGTTTTTGTTTTTGTTTTTTAATCGGTACCGCAGATTGAACTCATGACCATGCACTTGCAAAGCAGGTGCTTATGCCGCTGAGCTAAATCCCCAGCCTGGCTCTGATGTTTTGGCATGATTTTCTTTGCACTATACTGATTTTAAGTCTAGCTATGTTCTTGAATTTATAATTTGTTTTTCACTACATTTGAAGAGTTTTCAATATTCCTACTGACATTTTTTTCTACTCCAGTCTTTTTGTCTTCTTCTTAAACCCCATTATACATATGTTGGACCACTTGCTATTGTCCCTCAAAATTTGAGGCTTTATTAATCTCCTTTTTATGCAATTCTGAGGATCAAACTCAGGACCTCACGCATGGGAGGCAAATGTTCTTACCTCTTAGCTACATCCCCGCCCTATCAACTTTTTTGTTTCTTCTTTGTTCTTCAGATTAGATGATTTCTGTTATTTCAGATTTACTCACAGTCTGTCCATTTTCTTTTAAGCCTATCTAATGAAATTTTTTTTTTAGGTATGGTTTCCTTAGTTCTTGAATTTCCAGGTGATACCTTTTTTCCCTAGTTTGTGTCTCTACTGCAATTTCCTCATTTATTTGAATCATATATTTATTTCTTTGAACAAGGTTCATTAATTATCTTACTGTTAACTCCAATATTTGGGTCATTCAGAAGTTAAACTATGTCCCTATTTTTTTTTTTTAGAACATACCACATATTGCAGGTTTTTATATATTGACCAATTTTGAATTTTATTCTGCAATTGTGAGAGTTATGTTGTGGAGGCTATTGATTCTGTTTCATTCCTCCAAAGAAAGTTGATGCATTTATTTCAGCTGGCAGTTCAGTTTGTTAGACTCAACTATTAGGTCAAACATTTGTTCTGTTTGTATAATTTTTACATTTAATCTGTGCCTGCACAATTCATAAGTCAGTCAGAAGTTTGGGCATTGTTTTTTTTTTTTTTTTTTTTTAACTTTTTATCAGTACCGGGGACGAACTCAGGACCGCCTGCTTGCAAGGCAGGTGCTTATGCCACTGAGCTCAATCCCCAGCCCCAGAAGTTTGGGTATTGTTAATGAACAGAATGTGAGTCTCCTTTTCCCCAGCCAAATCCTCTCGGAATTTCCTAGCTTGCTTTCTAGTAACTGTAATTATGGTGAAATCTGTCCTTTGTTTTCTCAAGCTAAAAGGACTATGAGTTTTCCAACAGAAATTTAGCTGTTCTGTATGGACTCGGTCAGCTTTAGTTTATCCTCCACCTAAAAGTTAGAGGGTCACTACAGATCTAACTCTTGCAGCTTCTTCTGAAAGTCAAGACTGCTCATGAATCGACCTAAGTTGGCTCACTCTTTTGTACCTTTAGATAGTTTGTTCTTGTGATTTTGCTCAGTGTTCATCTTTGTTTATATGCAGGTAATCTGGAGTAGTAGGTACATATTATTAGAAGTGAGGACCAGGGATGGTGGCGCACACCTGTAATTCCAGCACTCGGGAGGCTGAGGCAAGAGGATTGCTGCAAGTTCAAGACCAGCCCAAACTGTGTAGTCAAACCCTGTCTCAAAAAAAAACCAGTAAATAAATAATTAAATAAGAGGAAGTGAAACTCCTTCATTGACCAATAGAAATTTGAGCACATTTATATTAGTGCTATTTCTGTCACTAAATTATGAGATCTCTGCTTTCTGAACTTGTGACACATACCTTTAAATATCCTTAGGTTGTCAACTCAAACTGTGTATGGGAGGATGTGTTGAGAATTGTACCCAGGGCCTCACATAAGATATGCAAGCATTTTATCATTGAGCTGTAATCCCAGTCCCAGTTCACCTTTACCCTAACCTAATTCTTACCCTAATGCTAATTTTTTAGACTGTTAAATCTACTTTTGATTCTTTTTAGCTTTAATTTTTTTTTTTTTTTTTTTTTTGGTCTTGCTCCTTTTTATCAGTACCGAGGATCGAACTCACGACTGCCTGCTTGCAAGGCAGGCGTTTATGCCACTGAGCTAAATCCCCAGCCCCTAGCTTAAATTTTTAATAGCCAGATTAACACTGTAAATGTGTTGTACAGTGAACAAAATTTATAGGGAGCAAGTTGATATTGCATCTTAGGTTTAAAAATAAAGTGAGTCTTTAAAGTAAATGAGGATTCACACTATAGCTAATGAACTAATTTTAAAAATGTTTTTAAAAAGAATTCTGGGGCATGACATAAACTTAATGGTAGAGTACTTGCCCACCATACTCAAGGCCCCACATTTAGTTGAAAGAGAGATGCAGGGTTGAGGGGGTGGTGTTCCAGTAAAAGGTGACTTCTCAAGCTAGACATGGTGGTGCATGCCTTTAATCCCAAAACTCAGGAGGCCGAGGCATTAAGATTGCTATAAATTTAGTGTCTTACACAGTAAGACACTATCTCAAAAAACAACAGCAGCAGCAAAAAATACTTCTCAGGCACCTGTCTCCCAGACTGTGAACTGAATCCAGGGCTTTCACACTGAGCTACTTTCCTCCTCAGTATACTATTTTTTAAAGTTATTGTTATACAGATTAATGGGTTTCCTTTGGCAGATTTTTGCATGAATATAGTATACTTTGTTTAGCTCTTCATTATTCCCCACTCCGCACCCCACCCCAGAGGTTCCCTACATTTACATTTTAGAAATGGCAATTTCAGTATGTATACTGTAGTTTGCTTATATCCATCCTCCCATTACCCACCTTTATACCCCTGCCCCTCCCTCTTAATTTTCTTTCTGTTGTTGAATTGTAGTCTTAGTGAGGTGGCACACTCCATAATCTCAGCACTTGAGAGGCTGAGACAAGAGGAGTACAACAGATTTGAGGCCAGCCTGGACTACATCGTGAGTTCAAGGCAGCCAGGTCTACATAGTGAGATTCTGTCTCAAAAAAATAAATAAAGGAAAAAAATAGTAATCTCTCATCAACTTTCTTGTCATCTTTTTTTTAGATTTCACATATTAGGGAAGACATGAGATATTTGTCTTCTGACTGGCTTAATTTGCTCAAGATGACAATAGTTTCCAGAGCTATGTATTTTTTTATAAGTGACAGAATTTTGTTCTTTCTTATAGCCAAATAATACACTACTGTGTATATGTGCTGCATCATCTTTATTCATTCAACTGTTGATAGGCTTTTAGGTTGTTTCCATGTCTTCACCATCATGTATTGTGCCACAGTAAACATGGGTATGCAGATATCCTCTAGTATGCTGACTTTAATTGCTTTGGATATATATCAAGGAGTAGTATATAGCTGGATCAAATGGTAGCTCTAGTTTTTTTTTGAGACGGGGTCTTGCTATGCAGTTCAGGCTTGCCTTGAGCTCACTTGTAGCCCAGGCTGGTCTCGAACTCGCAATGATCCTCCTGCCTCAGCCTCCCGAGTGCTGGGATTACAGGCGTGAGCCACCATGCCCGGCTAATTTTCATTTTTTGGAGAACCTCCATACTGATTTCCTAGTGACTATACTAATTTACATTCCGACCAGCAGTATAAAAACCCCCTACCACATATCCTCACCAGCACTTTTTTTTGAGACTGTAGTTATAATGATTTAATTTAATAATTACAAAATGTGTGTATATGCAAATGTCACATGGCATCCCTAAATATGTATGATTTTGTGTCAATTAAAAATCTAAATAAAGGTGACTAGCATTTCTAGTAAAGTACAATTTATATAGTTGCTACAGTTGCAGAATAGGTTTGCACTTAATATTTCTTAGTTAACTTTATTGGTACATTTTAGATATTCATAATGGTCACATTCATCACAGGGAATTTGTACTTGTACATAATATATCTTGAGTCTTCCTTTTTCCTCCAATCCCTTTTCCTCCCTTCAAGTAGTCCTTCTCACTAGAATAAGGTAAAATCTCAGTGTTGGTTTGTATTTCCTTCAACCCTTTCTTACTTGTTATTTTTGAGACAGGATTCGGTTAAGTCGCTTATGTTGTTGTCCAGGTTGGGCTTAAGCTTCCCATCCTCCTGCCCTGTCTGTAATGATGGGATTGTAGGTCTGGATGACCGTACCCTGCTTTTTCAGTCACATTTGAATATCTTCTTAGTGAATCACCTTGCCATGTTCCTTGCCTTGTTTTTTGGTTTGATTCAGTTTCAACAATGTTACGAATCACAACTGACCTACATCTTCAGTCCAACTAGCTTTCATTGGAAAAACCTCTCCTCTTCTTCCTTCTTCCTTTGTCCTTCCCCCTCTCTGTCTCGAAAAATAAATTTTTTGAAAGATTGAACTTAGTTCAGTGTGAAGGCCCTGAGTTCAATCCCCAGTACTACAAAAACCAAAACAAAACAGTGTCAGCCAATGGTAAATGCTAAGAAAAACCCCAGTAAAAGGAGAGTGTGTATCTGGATCAAAGTGAGTGTGCATTTGTGCAAATAATCTGTGAAATAATTGATAAGACTGACCACTGAATAAGGATCTGATGAAAGTTAGAGGGTGAGTGCTGCAGTCCAATGGCATGAATTATTTGAAGAATAAGTAGGCTAGTTTGCCTAGAGAGAAATAAGTGATGAGTGATAGATGATGTCAGAAAGGAAATAACCTTGGGCAGGGCTTTGATTTTTGTCAGTTCAGTTTAATTTTTTCCTGAGTGACAGGAACCAGAATCTCTAATTTACATCCTAGCGCGGGGGGGGGGGGGTTATTTTGTCTTTTTGAGATGGGGTCTTACTATGCAGTTCAGGCTGGACTTCAGCTCAGTTTGTAGCCCAGGCTGGTCTCAAATTTGCAACGATCCTCCTGCCTCAGCCTCCCAAGTGCTGGGATTACAGATGTGCCACCACACCCAGCTTATTCCACTTGACCTTTTAAAACATCATTCTAGGGCCGAGTATGGTGGTGTACACCTGTAATCCTAGCACTCAGGAGGCTAAGGCAGGAAGATTACCTTGAATTTGAGGCCAGCCTGAACTGCATGACAAGATCCCATCTCAAAAAGAAACCCCCCCCCCGCCCCAATCACTCTAACATAGTGTTGGGACTGTTTTAAATGGGAGACAAATGTGGACATGAAAATACAGCTATAATAAGTACCTGGCTGGCAAGGTAAGGTCATGAGTTCAATTACCAGTACCAAAAAGTGTGTGTGTGTGTGTGTGTGTGTGTGTGTGTGTGTGTGTGTGTAGCTATGGTACTGTGGAAATGGTTTTAGAGTGCTAGAGATTGAATCTGGGACCTCTTGCATAATACTAGGTAGATTCTCCACCATTGAGCTACACCTCAGACTAGTTGTTTTAGTGCTTCTGTTAGGTTTTTAGTCAGAATTAAGATATATTGGGCCAGGAATATTTCAGTGGCATAAGCACCTGCCTGGCAAATGCAAGATCCTGAGTTTGATTCCTGCTACACCCCCCCAATCACCACTGCTGTGCAATCGCCTCAGATTTAAGATATATCATAAATACATGTAATAAACAACTACCAATAGCATAATGTTTGACATAGGTATATAGTGCCAGAATCTTGATGTGGTATTAAGCAAGATGTAATAGTCTCTTACTTTCTGCAAGAAACAGAAAATCCCAAGGTGAAGTAATTTAAGATTGATTTTCCTCTCAAACACCCAGACTTTCTGGTTTGGCCCATTTTGGTATACTTTCCTACGTTATTGCTCTGCTGTAGATAGCTTTGAGATCTGAGATGGCTTTTGGAATGCCAGCCATAAAGTCTGTACAATAGCCTGTGGGGAAAAAAAACAAAGAATGTAATTGTTACTAAGAAAAAAAAGGCAAGGCATTGTGGAACACACCTGTAATTCCATCCTTTACTAAACTGAGGCAGGAAGACTGCAAGTTTGAGGCCAGTCTGGGCTATACAGTGCATTCACAGTCTGTCTGGCCCACATAGCAAGACCTTATTTCAAAAAAAATTTTTTCCAGTATGACTATTTAATCTTTATACTTGAACCAGTGTAGCCAGACATGGTGGGAGGCAGGGTAAGGCACAAGTTCAAGGCCAATCTGGGGAGTTTAATGAGAAGTCTCTCAAAAAAAATTCAACAAGCTTGAGGTGCAGCTCAGTAATAAAAGGGTCTGAATTTAATCCTCAGTGCTAACCCCTCATATTAATGTTTTTTTTTTTTTCTTTTTGAGACAAGGTCTTGCTATGCAGTTCAGACTGGCCTTCAGCTCACTTTGTGACCCAGGCTGGTTTTGAATTTGCAAGGATCTGCTTGCCTCAGCCTCCTGAGTGCTGGGATTGCAGGCATGCACCACCATTTAAGGATCCTTTTAAGGACCTTTTGACACTTTGCAGTTTCCCTACCTCTTCCCCACATCATTTATTTGTTGAAGCTACTTTGTATTTTTTTGGTTTTTAACAATCTTCTTGATTGTTTACTAATACCTTGTTTTGCCTAGATATATATTTAAGAAAAAAAATTTTTTGTCCAAAAGAAAAAAGTACACTAAATATGTTACCTTTTTAAATCTTTATCTGAGCTTGTTTTCTTTTACTTTAGGAGTTGATGATTACTAGCATTGGTGCAAAAATGTCTGAAACCAGTATATTTGTATGTGATGTTTGTTAAAAATGCTTATAGGGTTCTGCTGTGTTTTGTTTTGTTTTCACTGTTCTTTGTGATTAAAGTTTTTTTGTTTTTGTTTTTTGTGGTTCCTGGGAATTGAACTCAGGACCTTATGCTTGCCAGGCAGGTGCTGTGTCACTGAGCTATATCCCCGGTCACTTTTCTTCTTTTTCATCCTTATCAATTTTTTTCATTAAAAAAAAAAAATCCTTGGTTTTTTTGGTTTTTTTTTTTTTTTCTCATTTAAAAAAAAATATTGCTCATTTTCTGTTTTTTTCCTTGTAGTGTTATGGATCATCGCTTGTAAAGAGTAAGGTTCTGCATCTACACTTTTGGGCTTTTCCCTATTATTTTCATCTTTTTGTTGTTCTTGTTGTTTGGTTTGGTTTGGTTTTTGGTGATTTTGAGGGGAGTAGGTTTCACTATGAAATTCAGGCTGGCCTTAAACTCACTCTGTAGCCCAGTCTGAACTCACAGTGATCCTTCTGCCTCAGCCTCCAGAGTGCTGGGATTACATGTATGTACCACCATGCCTGGTATTCATCTCGACTTTGCTATTCTGTTACAGAAGAGGCTTCAGCAAGTTACCTGTTTCACTAATCCAGTTTTCTCTTCTGTTTAACTGCTGCTTGTTGCATTCCCCATAGTTTTTTGTGATTGTTTTACTCTGTATGACAGTCTAATCTAGGTGAAATTCAGTTACTCTCATTTTTTACTCCATAATATGTGCTACTCTTTATATTTAAGCTCATTGATTTTATTTCTTGCTTATTTGCTTGCTTGCTTGCTTGCTTGCCTGCAACAGAATTTGCTGTGTTGCCCACGTTGGCCTCAAACTCCTGGTTTCAAATGATCCTCTTTTCTCAGCCTTTCAAGTTGCTAGGACTATAAGCCCATATACCATCATGCACAGAGTGTTCCTTTGGTTTTTATGTATAGTTACATTCATGCTGCTGCTGCCCGGATGAAGATAAAAAATTTCTGAACCTAATCTGGCTTCTTTATGCCCCATCTTGACAATACTCTCCACTATACAAGTAACTATTGTTCCAGTCTCATTCAGTATTACTTAATTGTGTTTTTGAACTGTGTATGAATGGAATCAGAGAATCTTTTCCCTCTCTCAATCTCTCTCTCTCTCTCTCTCTCTCTCTCTCTCTCTCTCTCTCTCTCTCAGACAGGGTCTTGTTATGCAGTTTAGGCTGAACTTAAGCTCACTTTGTAGCCTTAGACAGGTCTGGTACTTGAAACAGTCCTCCTGCCTCAGCCTCCTGCATGCAGGGATTACAGACATGTGCCACCATGCCTGGTATTTTTAACATGTATCTGAGTTCTTTTGTTCAACACACTGTAGGAGATTCATCCATGTTGTTGCATATAAAAGTAGTAGTTCATTCCTTATTGCTATGCAATATTTTGTTTTGTTTATCATGAGTAGACCACTTTTTTCTCCTGTTGACAAATGTGTTTTAGCAGTTTAGGTTATTATGAACGGAATGCCATAAACATTTGCATGTTTGTGTTTTGGTGGGCATATTGTCTTATCCTTATGATCTATACCAAGGAATGAGACTGTTAGATTATATTTAACCCTACTAGATATTGCCAAAAAGCTTTTCAGAGTGGTTATTCTGCTACCCATCCCTGCCTCTAATATATAGGTAGTTCTACATCTTTTTCAACATTAGTTCTAATCTTGATTTTAATTTTGATTATATATATTTGAGTCTTATTTCTAGATGCTCTTCTGTTCCCATAGTGTGTTTATCTGTTATTGTGTCATTACTATGAAATCTTACTGAATATTTAAGCATTTCCAGAGTTTTCACTTACATTTTCAATGACTTTTCTAGAGAGAGCTATACAGATAGCTTACCCTGGTGCCCTTCTGTTCACCTATAATGACTTTTTTATGTGTTAGATGAATTTTTTTCAGCCATTTGGGGGCCAGTCTATACTTGTTCTGAGAGTTTAGCGCTTAAGATTTTCAGATGCAGATAAAGGAAAAAGAAGAATTTTGAAAAATCTTTGTTGTGGTTAAACTTTTTTTAGAGAAGAGAGAAAAGTAGGACTAGCTACAACCTTGACAAACAACTAATTCTATGTTTACTAGAGTAAACCAACTTTCTCCACTAGTGTTCATATTCTGGGTTTTCTGCCTCATCAGAAGCCATATTCAGCTTTGTCTCCCTTCTGCCTCCCCTGGCCACTCACCTTAGTTGGAAGCCAGCAGTCTGGGAGTTTTCTCTGCTGTGCTTTCCATCCCTCCTTCCAGTTGCATCACAGCCCACCTAGGCTCTTGTTCCAGTTGTCCCATTTGTTTTTTAAGTCTTAAAAGATGCGCAGAGGGTAAGAACATCAGTTGTCCTTTTTCTCATTCCAGTTCTTGTCTTGGAGAAAATTCCTCAAAGTTTCTGATATGTGGTTGGTTTTTCTTCAGTCATTTCAGTAAAGACTGGAACAGTAAATGAAAAAGAAATATGTATATTTAAAGCTATCCTAACTACAGGTCATTGCTAATCTTTCTTAAAAATTTTATTTTAAGCCGTTAAAGTTGCGTAGGGTCAGGGAGATTGCTCGGCAGCTGAGTGCTTGCCTGACAAACACAAGGTCCTGAGTTGGATTTCCGGTACAAAAAAAGAAAAATTAAAAATTAAAAAAAAAGTACATTTTTGAGGATCATTATTTTTATTAAGATGAGCACTGTATTCAGAATGTGTTTGCAGGGCTTGCTACTTTCATAACAAGTTGTTCCAGTAGTTTGCAACTTCGTAACAAGTAGTTCACTACTTGAAACTCAGGAGGGAACAATCCAGTGATTCACATTGGGTATCAGTTTTATGGTTTCATACCCAGGTACCCCCCACCTGAATGTGAGTGGAGACCATGACCCAAAGGCCCAGTAAGAGAAAGATAAAGACAATGTTAGATCTCCAGAATGAAGTAGGAGTGGTTGTTTTGATGCTCATGAGTTCCAGATCATCTGTCTGTATGCCTTCATTCAATAAGAGTGACACATGGCTCTCAGCAGTCGTGTAGGGAAGCTGATCCCGGGATTAGGAATAACTAGAGAACTGTTTGAGAATTGTGTGCCCTTTTGGAGCCAGAGCCATTTCCCAAGTCATTTGTCAAAGGCCTACCTGTAGAACAGAAACTATTTCCTTTATTCTTTATAATTCTTATACAGGTCGTATTTCTCAGGAATCAATATATAAATTAAGAGTATACATTTAGAAGTTTGGGGCTCACTGTACCTGAATTTTTTGGTGTGTTGCTTTGCTTTTTAAATATAACTAAAGATAAAGTTTATTTTCAACTCTAGTGAACAAAAAGCTCAGAAAATTTTAAATTTTTTATATAGCAGTAAAAACACAAGAACTTAGAAAAGACCATTGACATTCTTTTTAAGAGAAAAGCAGGAATACAAAATTTGAAACTTTAACTCTAAAGACCCTAATCTTCAATTGTAAAGGTACCTCCTTTCCCCAAGAATTAAGTCCGAACAAAGTTCATGTCCACCAGTAGAAGCGGGTAAATCACAACTAAAGACCTTGGCACTTCTATAAGAAATTTAAATAACAGGGAGACATATAGAAATTTGTAAATATTTACTTAGTGCCAACTAAACCACAGAGAAGATACTGTATTTTTGGTTCAGAGAAGTTTAAATATTTGTGGTCAAATTTAAAATTCAACATAAAACTCTCATTTGTGAGGGAAGCTTCCAGAAACTGCATGGAGGACATGCAAACTGCATATAATCTCAGAGGATTTTCCCCACTGGGCAAGGCTGGAAAACCTGATTCTGCTTCCTTCACACTATATAGCTGATAGTGTATGGATTCCCTGCAGCTCCCTTATGCACTCATAAAGCCCATTCAAGAGCCCTGTCTGCTTTGTGGCTTACTCCTTCAGATCTGTTGAAATGCTACCTCATTTAAGGTCTTTCCTGATCTTATTTAAAATATCAGTACTCTCTTACCCTGTTATTCTGTCCCTCTTACCCTTTTTTTTAAGCAAGATATTTTACATTTATCCAAGGTATTAAAGGTAGGAGAAGAAAAAAGAAGTATGCTCTGCAATTGTGGGCCAGTTAAAGGAGGAAAAGAAGGGGCTGGGGATTTAGCTCAGCCCCATAAGCACCTGTCTTGCAAGTAGGTGGTCATGAGTTCGATCCCTGGTACCGATAAAAAGTTAAAAAAAAAAAAAAAAAAAAAAAAGAAAGAAAGAAAAGAAGTAAACTCTGCATATTGCAAGGTGGGCCAGTTAGAAGGTTCACAGTGGGCTCTCCTGTATTTATTTATTTATTTATTTATTTTTTCCACAGTATTCCCCACTGTTTTCTGCTCTGTGAGAGCAAGAAGAACATTTCACTTATTGCTGTTTTCTGTTACCTTGCATAGGGCCTGCCATACCAAAGCAGATGCTTACTAAATATTTACTGAATGTGTTCAGTAAAATACCTTAAGATGCTTAAGTATAGTTTAGGAAGGGAAGAGTTACACTGTACCCCACTTATATGAGAGAACTTCAGACTGTGAGATCAGCGTGGCATACCTCCATTATCTTACTTTGTGTTCTGTGGCAGATAGCCTATGTACAGTCCCTCAGAAAGGGATAGATACTGAAAGTGTCCTTTGGGTACACAAAGTGCCTCTTGTGATAGCACCTGACTTACATGTCAAGATAGAGTAATTCAATTGTGCAGTTAAAAAAAAAGTTACAGTAAAAAAAATGAAAAAATAAAAAAAATTTTTAAAAAAGTTACAGTGTTTGTTTCTGGCCTTTGAATTTATTGAAGACCCTCCTGATATTGATTGTTTTGCTGCAGGAGCTTTTCCTGAGCAGCATGTAGACTAGAACACATACATACATTTGTCATAATTTTTTTGCATATCAATGTAGTCTTTCCTGTGCAGCCTTTTGTTATTTGAGACTCACTGAAGAGTCCATTGCTGACTGCTTCCAAGCCTGTTAAATTCATGATACATGTTACATGCATGATACAAGCATGACTGGTAGACCTGAGCACACCTTTAGGTATTTTTTCTTACCTGTTTTTCTTTGCTGCCTTTATTAGATCTTCCTGTCAGTCCTCCCAACACAGAGAAATCTATAGCAATGAAAACATTAGATTCTTTGAATGTGTGCTAGTCATATGAAAACTCCAAAAAATTCATTTAGTTCTGTCTAGACTTGAAGTTTACTCTGTAAAATGTAGGGACTGTAGTAATCACTTAAGATTTTAGTAAGGATCAAGTGAAATAAAATGAGTGAAGATGCCTAGATTCTAAAAATAAAAAGTCTCCCTTAGTATTTGTTTTCATAGTGAGGGAAAAGAACTGATGAGAAGACTAAAGATATAAGCAGTTACAATCCATTCACACACCAGATTCCCATGCATATTCCTCGATCATCTTGCAGTTTTATTTGCTGTTTTCTAAAATTTATGCACATTCACTCACATCTTACACCATTTTTATTATGTACCCTTTTAGATTTTGCCATTATTATTGATATTTGGAATATAAAAATTTGTTAGATTAAGCTGAGCGTGGTGGTGCACACCTGTAATCCCCACAGGATCGTTTGCAAGTTCAAGACCAGCCTGGACTACAAAGTGAGGCCAAGGCCAGCCTGAACTGCATAATGAGACTCTGTCTCAAAAAAAAAAAAAAAAGAAAAAAGAAAAAAAACTTTGTTAGATTTATTTTATAGATTGATTCAGGCCCAGCAAGAAATTAGGGTTCTGATAGCATGTCAGTGGCCAAGTAAGTTTGCTTATCACCAAATGATTTCAGGATTCTCCTCGAAACAGAAGCCCACAAGTGAGGGCTTATAAGCCCTTGAAGGGGAACAACACAGCTCCCTCCACCTTGGAAATAAAATCCTGCTGTCTTGGGCATCCAGCCCTTCTCATGCTGGCCTCCTTTCGGCACCATTCCTTTTTGCAGGCCCACCCTACTCTTGGTCCTGGCACACAGTTCCATGAGCATGCCACCTGCTTTCTCTCTCTGGCCCCATCCTTTGGCTGCTCAGTTTATTTTTTCCACATCCTCACTCTCTTCCAGCTCCAAGTTAAATAACCCTCACAGATGGCTTGTTCCATCAAAGCTGTTTAAGAACACAGGATAGCGAACTGGGGTCCAGAAGGATCTGCCAAAGCCTTAGTCTGCCCTTGCTCCACTGGCTCAAGACAGCTTTGTCATCAGCTGCCTGGAAGTTCATGGACAGTGAGCAGAAAGGTTGGCAGGTGGGCGTGTAAAAGAATGTCCCTTTAACACTATAAGCCTCTAGCAACTAGTTCTCACTTCGATTTACAAGTGAGAACCTGGAGCTGAATACACTGCATATTCCATTTTCCACAAAAGACCGTTCATTTTGGCAGTTCTCCCCAACTTTTTTTGTAGTGTGGAAACCCAACAGGAAATGGCAGTCCCGTTTATGTTTGGCCTCATGGTTTGAGTCTTTACTGAACCTCTTCGTGAACTCCTGAGAGGTCTAGATCCCTGCCCTGCCTGACCTGAAGGGCAGTATTCCCAGCTGTCAGCACACCCTTGGGAAGAGGGGGAACTTCACATGCCTGTTGGAAATCCTGCAGAGAGACGAGACTCAGAGTTTCTCTCTTCCTTTCCTGTCAGCAAGGGCATGGAGGTTTCCTGTCTGCCTTGTCATCAGCTTTGGAACACTGCCACACACACACACAAACACGCACACAGGCACGCACTGGTCTATAAGCTTTGTCTTTTCATTTTCCCAGCGCTCCTTCCCTCTGTCATAATCAAGATAGGTCTGGTTAATTTTGCCTATGTGTCAGGGCAGTCTTTTCCTTGTCCTCACAGTTATTCCTGTGCGACTTGAGACCTCTGTGGTCAGGGTCTCCCTCTTCCTTTTTTCTCACTCTTCCCTGTCTAACTGCAGACTTTGTAAGTAGATTCCTCTAAGGTCTCCAAGGAAAGGCAGTATGTACTGTTTGCTGCTGGGGGAGTCTCTTTCCCTCAGTAAGCAGAGTTCCCTTGAGGGACTCCCTCCCTTCCTCCAAGAAAGGGCATGTTGGAAGCTTATCTCCTTGAACTCTGGCGTGACAGGACAGGGAATGGCATGGCAGAGTGGTCTGACCAGACAAAAGGAAGTTAACTCTCAGACCCAGAGAGCAGACAGTTGGAGAAGCTTCCCCTGGAAAGTAAAAAGGAAGGAGATGTAATAGAAGGGAAAATTGTATAGCAGGGAAATGTTCTCTAAGAATTGAGTCAGAAAGTGGCGTCTTCGTTATAAATCTGGTCTTTCCACTGAGAAGAAATTCTAGGGGTTCGAGCATGCTAAGCACATGCTCTATCACTGACCTATACACCCAGCCAGAAGTAAACTTAGCACTTTGTCCTCCTCCTTCATACCTTACTTCATGATCAGGAGTTGACAGATGAACAACATACCCTGTTGCTTATACAGTAAGTTTCTGAGGTAGACAGCCTTTAGACACCAAGTAGAAGAAAGAAGATTTGATTTCCATTATCTTGTACTCATACTTGCAGATGAAATTCCCTCTTTACAGTATGTCCACTCATACGTAGGTCTTAGCACCCAGCAGGGATTAGTTTCTATGTTCATTCAGCTAAACAGCTGATCAGCAGAGGTCTTGCCTGTTTGCATCCCAAGAAATGAAACTAATCTGAATGACATAACTTGCAGGGCACGTATCCTGGGAAGTTTTTAATTTCATTGTTTTTATTCTTGCCTTACCTTAGCCAAGCACCCATTCATTTTATGTTCATCAAAATGAAAATTGATCAGAACTGTATATTTTGTCCGCATACCTTTGAGCTGCTATCAAGCTAATGCAAGTGTAGTATCATTTAGGTGAGAAAGGATTTGAAGTAAGTTCCTTTCTCCAAAAGTGCCCTATCGGTACATTGTTACGCTTTCTGCAAAAGTACCATTGCCTTCCTACGAGACCATAGAGTGTAGTGGACTGAGTATAGTCTTTAGAGTAAGCCAACTCTGGGTTCAAATCTAGCCTTGGGCTAGGTGTGGTGGTGCTCACCTGTAATCCCAGCACTTGGGAAGTTTAGGAGATTCACTGCAAGTTTGAGGCCAGTGAAATAAATAGCAAGAACTTATCTCAAAAAAAATTGATTAATTTTTTTTAAAAATCCCAGCCTCATCACTGACTAGATGTTTAGTTTCTTTATGGTTCAGTTTTTTCTTCCCCTTTCTATCTTACAGGATAACTGAGATAATCAAATGAAATAGCTTAATGCCTGGCAGCCATCAGTCACCACTTCATGTAAATCATTTTCTAATAAAAGGGGATATTGCAGCCACCAAGAAGCTGTGGCCAGCAAAAATGGCAGATTAAGTAAAGTACTGACTTGATCTATTTGCCACTATCCCAAAATTTCTTGAGGACTTCTTACACTGTAATGAATTTTTGTTTTTACAATTGCTTTACCTTGAGTTTGTTCAGTATTCTATTCACTTGTAAGGACTTCTTTTATGATAAGTCCCTAAGAGCTTCAGAGTATGTAGATGATGGTTATCCTAGAAGGCAAGGTTGTCCTCTGTGTACCACCAAGTTGTTGCTAGAAGACTACTCTCAGAGACCACACCTTATCTTGGCGCATCTTGCCTCTTTTTAAGGGTCCTTCCTGACTTAATATCTAGTGAGGAGTTAGCAAAAAAGAATATCCTCAGTCTCCTGTGGTACTCGAGGGTTTGGCTTGACCCTCCAAGTGTCCCAGCGGAAGCTGCAAGGTATTGGAGACAGCCATGGGAAAGAAACAGCTCATACAAGTGTGTGGTGCCTGAGCCAGCAGCTCCTCTCTGCCTGCTGGAGCACGCTCAGTGAGGCCGCTGACAGGAGTCTTCAGAACACTAAACAGGTGATTAAAACATCAGTATTAAGTCTTTCCAAGCCTCACAGAAAGCCAAAAACTTAGTTTGGACACCAACGGAAATTTTCCGCTCTGGAGCTTTACACACTGGTCCACTATTTCTTCCTCTGCTCTCTAGCCAGAGGGGAGCTGTGTACTAAATAATTCCATCAAACCCTCCAAGTCCTCCTGAGCAGCTTATCATGTGAGAAGAACCTGTACCACCCTTTTTAATCATAGTTGTCCTCAACTTCTTTTTCAAATTCTGAAGCTTTTTAGCCCTTCTGAGACATAAGTAGATTGATTATAGATTTGCACCACTCTGCCCAGCTCATACCTTAACATTTTTAATGATACTTTTAGACTCTAGAACAGGCTTAGCATCCTATGAAGCAGTTACTATTACTTCCAGATAACAGATGAGGAAACTAAAATTCAACTAAACAACACATTCAGCAGAGTAAAGATCTGAAGGCAGATGCAAGGACTTCGTAGCGCAAGGCTTTTGCCACTCACCAAGGCCAACTTCCTGGAAAAATGCCATTGGGCTTCCCAGGGCACAAGGAGAAGCCTGCTGCATGTTTCACTCATGCTCATCAGCTACAAATAACACTCAGAAATGGCTAATAGGTGCTGGTCACTGAGCCAACTACATGAATCCACTCAGTCTCCACAACAACCTCACAAAGTAGGCACCACGTTACCTCAGTTATCCAGTTGAGGAAATCAAAGCACAAAGAAGTGACTTGCTGAAAGTTAACTTGCTGAAAGTAATGCAGCTAGTTAAGTGGGGGAGCCGCTACTCTTACTCCCTGTGCTCACTGCCCCCAGCTTCAGTGGTTCAAAGTGTTTGCATGTGTATAGGGCAGAAACCTTCACAATGTCCGTAATGAGAACGATCTGACCCACTGTGGACATTCACATGAAGAGAGAATGGGTCAGCCTATTGTTGCTGATTTCTTGAAGACTAAACTTCTGGACTTGTTGCACTTCTTTTGGGCAGCTGAAATACTGTGGGTCTGGGGAAAGTCAGTGGTAGAGCACTTACCTAGCAAATATAAGCCTCTGAGTTTAATCATATATGTGTGTATATATATAAAACATATGTGTATGTGTGTATTAAAGTATATATTCCTCCAGATGTGGTGGTACACACCTATAATTCCAGCACTTGGAAGGCTGAGGTAGAAGGACTGCTTATGAGTTTGAGGCCAGCCTGCGCTAAATAGTGAAACCTCTTTCTCTCTCAAAAAAAAACCAAAAACCACATTCCAAGGTCCTTCATCCAGAAATACAAATTCATTTAGTCCAAAATGGAGTCTAGAAATCTGTATTTGTCACAAGCCTAGTATGTGATTCTGGTACAGATGAACTTGAAAAATACTTTTTAGTGTTTAGAGGTGAAAGAAAACTAATATTGTACTTGTTCTATGTGTCAGACATTTGTTTTACTTGTTACCTATCTATGGTCTATATTCTGTATGGAGCTGAGTTAGTTACCTGGTTTTTTGTTTGTTTGCTTGTTCGTTTTGTTTGAAACCGTCTCACTATGTAATTCAGATGGCCTGGACTTACTGTGTAGTTCAAGCTAGCCTCAAACTCACAGAGATCCTTTTGCCTCAGCCTCCCAATTGTTGTAATCACAGAAATACTCCACAGTGCCCAGCCCTGATTAGTTACCTTTAGTTGGAGACTTTGTGTTGTCTCCAGTTTAGAAGGCTGGAGCAACATTTGGGAATCAAAATTCTAGAAACACAGAACCTGAATATGCAACTTAAGGTGGCTTTCTATTGCAGTGATAATCTCAAAGAATTTCTCCATACTGTATTTTTAAATACGCTTTGGAGGTTCTCCAAATAAGGTTGTGATTTGTTTTTAAAAGCATGACATTAGAAGTTGAGGGAGTAGCTCAATGATAAAGCATGTGCTTCGCATGTGTGAAGCCCTAGGTTCAGTCCCTAGTGCCAAAGGAAAAAAATAACATGTCATCCATGCTTTGAAGAACATCTAAGTCTCACCTCTTGTCAAGGTACGCTGCATCTTGCACTGGGGCGGCATCCTCCTGTTAAGGCAAGGCAAGACATGCCCAGAGCTTGGCTTCTTATGGTATCTTATTTCAAATTAGAAAATCTGTAGGTACCCTGCTGAAAGACAACTCCCATTAATGAGTCTTAGCTCAGGAGCAACACCAAAAGTAAAGAGGAGCATCTCAGTTTGAGGGCACAGTTTGGGAGAGCCTGGTTGACATAGTGTACTTCCCTCCATGATGATGTCTTCTGAAGTTGCCCTAAGGTTGCCATCTGCCTGCCATGATTAGTCACCCATGTTTTCTATAGTTGCATATTAGATAATGCAGGTACATTTTATTTTAAATGCATGTACACACAGAAGACCTACCCTCAGGAATCTTAGGAGGGAAAAACAGCATGTTAATGGGAGGAAGATACAATACTGAGAAGCATAAACAAACCCATTGATGAAATTTACAGATGGTGTGAACTTGAGAAGGAATGCATGGTCAGATGACAAGTTGAGGATCCAGAGAGTATTTGATAGGTGGCAGTGAAAGGCATATATGACAAGAACAAATGTACGGTCCTACCCTTGTCCAGAAGTCAGCTGCATATAGCAAGGAGCGTGCAGCACAATGGTACAAATAATAGAATTTCTTATAGCATAGAGAAACTCTTAGTGCAAGGTTTGACATCAGTGGGAAGAGACATGATTTAGCCACATATCTCAAAACAGTTTGGGAATTTATTGATTAGAAGATTAGAAACTCAGGCCAGGGATTTAGCTCAGCAGCCTAAGTGCCTGCCTTGCAAGCACACAGTCGTAAGTTCAATCCCTGGTACCCCAAAAAAGAGAAGAAGAGGATTAGAAGCTCATAGTTCGTTAGTAATGCAAGCTGGTAGTAAGCAACAAAAGAATAATAGAATTTAGTTTACTCAGAGAATTGAAGTATCCAGAACAGAGCAAGGATCTACTCTATTCTGTGCTGCTGGGTGACACAAGGGCCCTCACTCCCTTCAGGAGACCCATTAGTCTTAGGGGAAAAATCATCAGGATGTTGAGGAGACTGTTTCTAAGTCAGTACAGTTAAGAAGTGGAACTGTTTAGCCTAAAGAAGGTATAACACAGAAGACCTCAAATAATTTGAGGCCAGTCAGACAAGGTTAGGATTCATATAGAACCCCAGACAAAGAATTAGAAGCATTAGGGGACAGATTTGAGCCAAGAGAGACATTTTTATCAATTAGATTTCAAAAATGGAATGAGCTCCTACCAGCAAATAAAGCCCCCTTATCAACCCAAGACAGTAACAGACCTCTCATACTGTGTGGTCAGGACTGTAAGTTTAGCAGGAAAAAAAAGTCTATGTAGGTAAAAATTACTTAGTAATGTGGGCCAGCGATTTAGCTCAATGACTTAGGCACCTGCGTGGCAAGTGTGAGGTTGTAAGTTCGATCCGTGGTACCAAAAAAAATTTTATTTTTCTTAGCATTAAGTAATGGCTGGTGTTGTGTTGTGTTGTGTTTTGTCAAGAAAGAGTCTCACAACGCAGCCCAGGCAGGCCTCAAACTCACAGTGATTCTCCTGCCTCAGCCTCCCAAGAACTGAGATTGCAGCCCATGCCATCACACCTGGCATATTTTTGTTGTTTGAGACAGGGTCTCCCTATATAGTTCAGGCTGGTCCTGAACTCACTATTAGCCCACACTGACCTTGAACTCACAGTTGTCCTCCTGCTTCAGCCTGTGGTTTTTGGTTTGTGGTGTTTGTTTGTTTGTTTGTTTTGTCTTTTTCCTTTTTATCGGTACCGGGGATCGAACTTATGACTGCCTGCTTTCAAGGCAGGCGCTTATGCCGCTGAGCTAAACCCCCAGCCTCCTGTAATGTCTGTTTTTAAAGCTTCCCAGGATCTTTCCTCTACTCTATCTGGAGTATTCAAGAAATGATTGGACTGCTTAGAAATGTCTGAAGGAGATTGCTGGGAAATGTTCACTTGTGGCTCTGAATGAGTATTGAGACTCATTCAAGCTACGCATGATAGCATACACCTATAATCCCAGCTATTTGGAAGACTAAGTTAGCAGGAGGCTTGCCAGGTTCAAGGCCAGCCTGGCCAATAGTGCAAAATCTTTTCTCAAAATTGTAAAAAATGGAAAGAAACATCTGGAGATACAGCTCAGCACTTCAGGATTTGATCCCCACTAACATACACATACCTGAAAGGATTTTGCCCTAGATAGGATACTACAGCAGTGAGAGGCAGAACCAAGGAGCTTTACCTTGAGGTCATCTTCCCCGCCCATAGGCAATTTACCTATGGCACATATGAATTCCATTGGGCTAGTTGTGCATCAATAGGCACCACCCCAGACCAAAGCTGTACGTATCCCTACCACCACCACATGTCCGGCAGAGAAAAGCCAGACCCCAGTGGTCATGGGGTTCTCTCTACATTCTTTAGAATAAAGACTACTTTTATTTCATATTTTCTATCTTTCTAGCTGCGCTGAAAAACGTATCAATACCTTTCCATCTCAGAGCAAGGCAGTTCACATGCAGCATGTAAATAATATATTGTCAGATGTGGTATCACATGCCTGGAGCCCCAGCACTTAGGAGGCAGAGGCAAGAAGATCACCACAAATTCAAGGCCATCTCAGCTACATAGTGATTTCAAGGCCAGCCTGGATTACATAGTAAGAGCTTGTCAGATGGCGGGGCGGGGATTGGTTGAGGGCTGCTGATGAGGCCAAAAAAGATGAATGAAGTGTAAGTCTAGCCCTCTGGTGCTGAAAGGACAATCCAGTTATCCCTTGCTGGACTGAAAGTCCTGTGACATCAAGGATTATGTTGGCCTTCTCTCTTTTATTTTATTTATTTATTTATTTTTGGGTTTTTTTGTTTTTATCAGTACCAGGGATCAAACTCACGACTGCCCATTTGCAAGGCAGGCACTTACGCCACTGAGCTAAATCCCCAGCCCCTGGCCTTCTCTCTTTTATACCCAGAATGTTTAGTATCGATCCTGTCATATAGTAGATACTTAGGAAACGTTTGTGGCAATGGCCCAATAGACTGGACAAAGCCATCTTGAAAAGAAAGAGTATCAAGATTAAAAGAATGTGAGGTAAGGAACTGGTTAAATTAAGGAACGGCATGGTGAACTTAAGTAATCATCTGTACAGTTTTTGAGGTCCCAAAAGGAACAAATTGCCTGTGGGAAAATAGCAAACAGGTTTACCTAGGGCCTGGAGTCAAGGGTTAGGAAATAATTGCCAGAAGTGCAGCAGTAACCTATAGGAAGGTCCAAGGGGAGAAGGTAAGAGAGAGAGGCCAGTACCGAGAGCAGAAAGCATTGAGACAGATGAGGATTCATTTTGTAGCAAAGCCAAGCCCAAGGGAAGTCTTTTTTTTTTTTTTTTTTGTCTTTTTCATTTTTATCGGTACCGGGGATCGAACTCACAACCACCTGCTTGCAAGGCAGGTGCTTATGCCGCTGAGCTAAATCCCCAGCCCAAGGGAAGTCTTTGTCATGATTCCTCAGGAACCATAAACCAGAGAGGGAAAAAGGAGCCGTGTACTAGTTTTCTACAATGAGCTTTTCTTCTTCTCTGGCTGCCTCTTCATCCTTCTGTCTTCAGAGAAAAGGAATGGGAATTCTGACTTCCTAAGTGCAATAGGTAGTGGGCATAAAGGTATATATTTCTATCTTTATTCAGGGAGTCTCTTGATCCACTTGATATCACTGTTACCCTCTCCTCACTATATCAGAGACTTTGCCTTGTTTTGTCCTGAACCACCAAATCCAGGACAATGTAGGCACTTAGAAAATATTTGCCAAATTGAATGTTAACTAAATATGTTAAATGCTACACATATTTCAGAAGGGGTGCACTCTCCCTACACAAAACACATAAAACTAGAAACAAGTTTGGTAAAGATGCCTGAACATAAACGTAGAAATTGGCCACCCAGCTCTGTCTGTCTGGAAGGCAAATAAGAATGGCTCAGAGTAAATAGAGACTGAGACTCAGTACTCGTCATCCAGAACTAACTAGCAGTGTAGAAATACTATGTGGATATTTGCAGACTGAGACAGATGGAGGACGTTCATCCCCAGGGGCTGAGCTTGTAGCCTCCCCTGCTGGTTCAGTAAGTGAGGACCCAAGTGCCTGTGTTCCAGGTTTCAGACCAGTGAAGCCAGCCAGACCTGAAAGGCTTGTGTTGGCAGTGCCAGTATCCGCCCCAACCCTTGCCAGTGTGGGTGGCTGTTCTCAGAGCACTCTGCAGGGGAAGCAGGGTTGGACTGTAGCCTGAGCTACTGTTGCCTATAGCTTGCTCTCTGCGCACACTTGTCCTTGCTGTTGAGAATGTACTTGATGAAACAGTAGAGCTCTGAGAAAGAGTTCTTACTGTGGGAGAACAGTTCAAGAAGAACAAGCTGCACTCTGCCCAGGAAAGACCAGACTCTGGATTTGTTCAGAATATTCAAGCTCAGGAAATTCAGGTGGGTGGAAAATACCATGGTGGGAGTTTTCTCAATGGTACTCTCTTACTAGGAGACCTGGGGTGAGGTTCCCACTGGGTCTCATTTATTGGTATCTTAAGACACCTTAGCAAAAATAAAGCCACCACCCATACCTCATTATGAAAGGACTGGGTAGACAAGGCAATTGTGCTTTACTCCAGGATTTTATTACTGGTAATATGTACTAGTGGCATATTTGTCTGAAAGCGTAGGTCTTTGGGCCTGTTTCGAGCTCTGTAGAATGCATGCATGTCCATGGTGTGCAAGCCTAAGAATCTTTCTGGAGACGAGGTCTTAAAAGGAACTGCTGGAGAGAGGCCAGGCTTTACCTCCACCAGGTGGCCTACTTCATAGATTGAGTCTAGTACCTTAGCACCGAATAAAACATTGCACCAATTTCAGTAGTCAGGTGAACATTCCAGCTGGCTCCCTGAGCCTAGGCTGTGTGCCAGATATGGCTTCCCACCTTACCTGAGTGTGGCTTCCAAAGCTCATGCTGGTGTTAAGCAGAGTATTACCTCTGCATAGAATGAATCAGAGAGAGAAAAAAATACCAGCTAATTTATTGAACATTGTATTGATAATTTATTGAACCCAGGCATCTCACTAAATCTTTGATATGTCTTTTAAACTTTATAAACAATTTGAGCAAAAGCTGTGAGAGGTTTAGTAACTTTCCTATGGACACACAGCCAGGAGCTGGCAGTTAAGACTTGAACTTAGGTTTGTCTGACAATAAAACACAGGCTGTCGAGCAGGCCTCTGTATTGCCTTGTCTTCACCAAAATGGACCTGTTTTTCCTACTACTCACTGTATGTAGTTCCACAGCTTCTCTATTCCCCTGACCCTCTCTCTGATGTGAACACAGTTGCTTTGCCGGTTCCTTTTGGAATGTTTTTGTTTTGTTTTTGAGACAGGGTCTTGCTATATAGTTCAAACTGGCCTCAATTTCACAGTGATCCTCCTGCCTTAGCCTCCCGAGCTGCGATTATAGGGGTGAGCCACTATGTCCGGCTACCTTTCAAAATCTTCAATAAAACTCTGTTAAGAAACCTCACCATGGGTCTGGGAATTTAGTTCAGTGTTCTAAGTGCCTGCTTGGCAAGCATGAGGTCGAGTTCAATCCCTGGAACCACCAAAAAAAGAAAAAAGAAGAAGCCTCACCATTATCAAATCTTCCCTCTGTTTCCAGTTCCCAGCTACCCTATCCTTTTTTAAAAGGAAAGTTACTCAGACATGTGTGTGTGTGTGTGTGTGTGTGTGTGTGTGTGTGTGTGTGTGCACGCACGCATTCCTGTATGCATGGACACTGGTTGGGAGACAGCCTGCTCACTACTCTATGCGGTGCCAGATGACAGACAGTGCCCCACACTGCCTTCTCTGAGAACAGCTGAACAAGGGCATGGAGTTATATGGCTGCTGTGTATTAACCAGTGCTGTTAGCATTTCGCATAATGATCCGTTGACTCCATCAGCTAGCACAAACTAAGACATGACTGGAGTGGGCTGAGTCTGGACTTTGGGATCAGAAGTGACTGGGGAAGTGGTCTGTGCTTGGCAGTTTGCATAGAAATGAGGCCATGCTGGAGTGAAAATAGGGAAAGAGTGAAGGACTATTCAAATGGATACCTAGGGCAATGTGCTGGGACTTGTCAGGAAATGCATCTGGCACAGGAGTATGCTTTTTTTCCCTCTATTCCCTTAGTCATTCAGCTCTAGCACATATTAGTCCCTTCTCTGCCCTCTGACCTTGTTACCCTCTCTCTCCATTTCATACAAACTTGTTCCAGTCCAGCTAGGTTGTATCTGTCTCCCTGACCTAAACTACTGAGTGTGTCTTCAGAATGACTGTACATCTGTGGCCAGTTTCCCTCATTCCTTTGGAGTTTGCTCCCTACCAGGAAGCCCCTCACCCTAGGAATGTGAATAAACCATTTCCTCTGTCCTCTGAGCTCCAGAGGACCCTCTGTGTGGTATTCTTCATTTCTCGTGTATGAACTCTCCCTCGTTGGCAGACCCTTTCTCAGGCCAACCCACCCTTGGGTGCTACAGAATTGTGCTTCCCTTCAGTCTCCTGTGCGGGTAAGGCAAGGCATGCATAACTAGTTTCCTGGTTTGTGAAGACACATTAGTTTGAGTTAAATTTCTTGTTGCCAGTCCTGTCAGCTTGGCTCATTAAAGATGATAATTAACCCATTGCTAATTGACCTCAGAAGCCAGCCAAGCAGCCTGTATTTTACCAACCTTGGTGGTGGATTTGGACGCTATTCTAAAGTTTAGTCTCGGCAAGACTTCACTTTCCTGTCTGCATCTTATTTGCTCTAAAGACATTCTGTAACATTAACAAGCTATAAAGTTTGATTGAAGGTTTCAACAAATATGAGAATAATTGACTCGATTTAGAGAAACAAGAAAAACAACCTGTAAACTACAGTTTGTAGGGGAAAACCTATGTGATTTTGTTCTTTAACCAAAAGAGCAATAGCAAATTGAACTTCTTAAGACCAGAAGAAAAAACTGGCTGATAGTGCAAGTTTAAATTCTGATTTTTCAGTGGAGCACAGTGGCCCAAGCCTATAATTCCAGCATTCAGGAGGCTGAAGGAGGAGGATTGCTAAAAGTTCAAGGCCAGCCTGGGCTACAAAAGTGAGTTTAAGATCAGCCTGAACTGCATAGTGAACTGCATGTCTCAAAAACACAAAATAATTTGTTCTGATTCTCCGAAACCAGAAGTTCGGCAGGAATAATACTGCAAATGCCCAGCTTCTGTAATCTTCATGCCTTCCCAGAGGCCTGTTTTGAGAAAACAAGGATCTAATAAAAATGATGTCAGTCCTTCATTCCCTAGAGTTTGCATCCAGAGGCCTGATTCAGCTCTGACCCCTGTTCATGTTCTGTGGCCAGATCTAGGATTTGCTCCCTTCCCCACAACTATTCTGAGGTGTTTAACCATGCATCTCAGCCAGCATCAGTATGTGATGCCTTCTGTTAAGCTATTTTCTCTTTCACTCTTCCCATTTCCATAAGGCACATTGATTTCCTTCTCTGTTCCTTCCTGGGCATCTATCTCTGCCTAGGCTGGGCTTGCCCTTCTGGAAGGGTTGTGGAGAGTCACCAATTTTCAGAGGACATAATTCTTCCTTACTTACCACCTCTTCACCTCAGATCCCCCAGGCTGGTAGGCCAGTCTTTTCTTGGCCTAGAGTTTCTTGAGTTTCTCAGCACCTCACCTTCCCCTGGGTTTCACCCCCACTCACCCACTGCCTGCTCAAAGTATCTCTTGAAGGACCTCAGCCTGGAACAGGCCAGGGGTCCACTATCACCTCACCACATCAAACACATGGTTTTCCTTTCTGCTTAGTTCTGTGCTGGTGGACCTGATTGGGTGATAACGGGAGCCCTGAAGCTCAAGGTTTCAGTTCCTGCCTGTGGGTCAAGCTGCCTCAGATGATCTTCAGGGGAAGAGAAAGGGGCTTTCTTTGGGTGTCTTTCTTTTAGTTGTTCCTTGACCTAAAGCCCCAGTGTTCTTTTCAAGGCTAAAATGATTCATTTGAGGCATTTTGTCTATTAACTTTGGAGTTCTTAATAATCTGTGAAGTGAGTGTCTCTCAGGCAGCCAGGATTGCCACTCAAAAGATACACTAAGAAAATTTCCGTGGTATTCTATGAGCCTTTTACCCACTTCTAACCCTACCCCAGCCTCACCTGTCACAGCCCAGGAAGAAAGCTGCTTCTGCCCAGCTCTTCGCTAGTGAATCTAGGGATCACCCAAGACATAATGTGCATAGCCTTTACACTCTCTGCTTTTCCTTTTTTTTTTTTTTTTTTTTGGTCTTTTTTGAGACGGGGTCTCACTATGCAGTTCAGGCTGGCCTTGAGCTCACTTTGTAGCCCAGGATGGTCTCGAACTCGCAAGGATCCTCCCACTTCAGCCTCCCGAGTGCTAGAGTGCTAGGATTATAGGCGTGAGCCACCACGCCCAGCACATTCTCTGCTTTTCTTTGACACAGAATGAAACAGTGTACTCATGAGCAGAATTATTGTGAGGGTTACGTCACAAACTTCATCAGGACTCCTTCATTTCCGAGCAGGGAACCTAGCTTTAACCTTTCTCCTACCAAGAAGTTCTTTACCAAGAAAAGACAATCTTGAACATACTCTGTATGTTCATTTGTTTGTTTGTTCATTTGTTGCTTTTTTGAGACAGGGTCTCACTCACTATGTAGTTCTAGCTGGCCTTAAACTCATCGTGTAGCCCTGGCCTTGGGAGTTTGATTTTTCTTTTCTTTTTTTTTTTTTTTTTTGTCTTTTTCCTTTTTATTGGTACCAGGGATCAAACTCACAACTGCCTGCTTGCAAGGCAGGCGCTTATGCCGCTGAGCTAAATCCCCAGCCCCATTTTTTTCTTTTTTTTTTTTTTTTTTTTAGTACTAGATCGAACTCATGACCTCAAGCTTGCCAGGCAATGGAGTTTGCTTTTTGAAGATGATTTGAAATGCTTTTTTCATCTTAATATCCATTAAACCTGATAAACTATTTTTGTTTCTTTTGTTTTGTATGGCTTTTTTTTCTCTTGCCCTGACTCAAATGCTAGAGGCGTTGTGCAATAGAATATTCACAAGAGCTCCTAAAGAGCTTCAGCATTAACAGAGCTATGGTTTTCCTTTTTTTGGGGTTTATTGCCCCTCCTTGAGGTAGAATATTCTTGCAGTGGACTAAAGATAGGTGGTTTCCTTGTGTTCCTGTGCACTCAGATTGGCCTGCCTCTCAGATTCTCCATCTCCTTAAATAGCTTCAACTCCACATTTCTCACTGTCACAGTGCACTGTAGAAGCCCAACAAAACTCTGCACAACCTTGACTTCTTACCAGTTGGATTACAGGTCAGAGAGGACATTCTTCCAAAGGACTGGGTGATTCTGCTTTATTCAAACAGTATTGTTTTCAGACCTCCTAAAACAAACTCGAGAGTCCCCAGTGGATCAAAGCCCTTTCTTTTGTGAGATAGGAGTGTCCTTGCCCTAGGGAAGAACTAATGGCTATAGCAGACTAAATCCCCAAGGAAACCAGCTTCCTTCTAAAGACATGGAAATGAAAGAAGGGGGGTCCCTTTCTGCTGTCTAGCCATGTGTTGGACAATTCTCACTGATCCTCTAAGGATGTGCCACAGGCAGGCTCAGGATGTCTGCATCCCTGGGTCCCGCTGTGCCCTGGAAATCCCCGTCTCCAGGAGTCCCACGTCCACACATGTGGCCTTTCTCCCTCTTGGCCAGGAATCATACTTTCTTCCTGAGCCATGCAGTGTACCATCCAAGATCCTACCTGCCTGTCTGCATGTATACCCTCCATCTCTCCTGGGCAGATTTCTGGCCTCCGCTCAACAGGAGTATCTGTGGACCTCTCACCATCCAGGTGAGCCAAGGACCATCATGAATTGCTTCTCTGTCCTCACCTCATCAGCCCCACCTCCTCTCCATTTAGTGGCAGCAGCCTCATGCCAAAAAGGAAAGTCCTGGACCCATTACATAATTCTCCATAGTGTGAGCAGTAGCTGGGGCATAAGGTCAGAGGTCATAGTGAGGTCAGATGGCTGACACACACTGTAACGACAAGGTGGTTAAAATTAGACCACAGAGAGGAAACTGGCAGTCTTGTGGAAATGCAGAAGTTTCCTCTGCAAGTGAGAGGCTGGGGATGCAGGGAGGCCACTGTGCGTGCTGCCTGCCAGGCTATTACTCATTTCAGCTCTGTTCTTTAATGCCTTTTAGCTCCTGCTTCTGTATTCTAGCCTTCCTCATCACATGTCTGAATGCACGCAATGGGACCGTGGTTACCTGCCCAAGCCCAAGCAGGTTTCCTTCCTTCTTTAAGCCCAGGACCAGGAGCCTCAAGCTCCAGAGGCTATCCTTTTCTCTAAACCTCTTTTGGGTGGATGAGAACTTTTGAGGTCAGTCTCTTGGGTGGAGATCAAGGTGGTACTGAGATGCCAGACTGTAGTAGTAACAGGACCATTAGTGAGATGGCTAGGCAGGCGAGATGGTGGTAGAGAATGAGGCCCAAAAGTGACTAGTGTGTGTTGCAGTTTCCCTGACCAATGGCTGGCAGCGTAGTGCTCATTTCCACAACGGGAATTCATGAATTGTGCCTGCTTCCTCTGTTCACTGTGGATGCTCCACTGAATTCCCAATGCCTTTACTATGAGCCTGCTGTGTACTCAGCTTGTGCTTACAGCCCTTGCTGTGAGGTATGAAAAGTAGGAGTTGTGGTCTTTACTACTAAGGGGGTTGTTATCCGGATGAGGAAATAACATGTGTGCCCATAAAACCATGAGCCAACAGTCTCCATGTTAGAGTCCTGCACTGCATTATGCAACATATTAGTACCTTTCATATTCAACAGTGGGGAGTTGTTAGGGGCCAGCATTCAGTATGAGCCGGAGTCACTGGTGATGAAGGGGTTGCCTCCTGTGGCCTATCTGGCTATGGCAGTGTGTTTCCTGTATGGACTGATCATCAGTTTCTGAGCTGCAAATCAAGCAGCTCCATGGTGAGCACTATATCGGTCAGTAGGGAAGATAGGACCTCCGAGTCTGGGGAGGATGAGACGGATACCAGTGGGCAATGGAGGAGGCTGTCAGTAACACAAGTAGGGCTCCAGCTAACGTATAAGGGCATGTGTGTGAGGTATTGCAGGGAGAACCCCAGACTGGATGTCTGTGGACACTTCATGAGACATTTGATGATTTGACAAATTTGATGATTGCTCAAGGCAGTGAATTTCATGTCTGCTAAATCAGTCCCAAATTGTACGAAAGCACCAATGTGTGTGTCGATGTGGTCATGTGTGAGCAACTGATTTAAACCCAGCAGGAGCAAAGCTTAGGGGAAACACTGCCCGACGCCAGTCTCTTGACTGTGACTTAAGTGGGACAGGAACATATCAGAGGGACCTAGTCGAAACTAAATGACCAAAAGAGAGCCCTCATAATTCATTTTGCACCTAGGCTGCAAGTTTTTCCGGTGAGATCTGGAGCTAGATTGGGAGAAGAGTGGAGAGGAACAATAAGGGTGCCAGAAAGTGGCATTTTGTGACACCCAGTATTCTACATGCTGCTCCTCCTGCTTCTCCTGCTCCTGATTGATTGTTTTCCAAACTTAGAAAAACTTAATTTATTCTTTTTCTATGTCTTTTTTTAATGTTAGGCTTTAGTAAAATAACACCTGAGAGCACATGGCATTGTTTCTTGCCTCAAAGATAACCTAAGGAGAGACCTTCAGAATACCTTGGTCTCAGCCCTCACTCACCTCCGTACACACACAGACATGCACACATGCACACACCTGCTCACTCTCCCTTCCTTCCCAGTAACTTTGACAACTTGTCATATGCCTCACAGTCAACAATGTCTCTCAGATTCATCTTCCTCTTCAGAAAATCCTGTTTTTCTTCTCTCCTTCTTGCCCTGTAGGTTATTGCAGCCGACTGCAAAAGGGTCACAGTGCTGAAGTATTTTCTGGAAGCCCTTTGTGGACAAGAAGAACCTCTGCTGGCATTCAAGGGTGGAAAATATGTGTCAGTGGCACCCGTCCCAGACACCATGGGAAAGGAAATGGGAAGCCAAGAGGGAAAACAACTGGAAGATGAGGTACTATGTGGGGAGAGCCCTCTGTGGCAGAGGGAAGGCTCCCGTCCCCCCTGCCCATGTCTGCAGCTTCTACTCAGGGTTATTTATAACATCTCAGAGCACTGCCTATGTTGACCTGTCAGCCAGCTTCTCAAGAGTGCACTCTGCTGGTGTCCCTTCCTACCAGTCCACCCCAGTGTCTCTATCTCACTGTGCTACACATTCCAGATGCTTCCTTTTAATGTCGAATTGGAGGAGAAGGGAAAGAGTTTAATAATGTGCAGCTCTGGAGGCTTAGGAAAAGGAGGGGAGAAGAGGGGGTGTTAGGGTTCAGGCTGAGGATCAAGTTTATAGATGTGTAGAGCTCAGCGAAGCACAGGCCTGAACTCCAGCCTCCAACACTCGTACAGGAAGAGCTGACATTGCTAGCCCATGTGGAAAATCACCCCTCCCCGCGCCTATTCTCCCTCCTTTGCTCCCTCCCTCCTGCACATCCTGATGTGATTAAGGAATTCTCATCTTGTTTGTTTGCCCTTGGTTATTCCTGTAGTCCTTGCTTCACTCCAGACTCTGTGTGTGAGTGTGTGTGTGTGTGTGTGTGTGTGTGTGTGTGTGTGTGTGTGTTTACATGTGTGTGCCTAAGCCTGCAAACCTCACTGGCAGTTGCCCTGCTGTGTATGTATGTCTTTCTGGGGGTAATTTGTCTTGTTTTGCTTTACCTTTTTGAGACAGGGTCTACTATGCAGTTCAGGCTGGGCTTGAGCTCACTTTGTAGCCCAGGCTAGTCTCAAACTCAAGCGATCCTCTTGCCTCAACCTTCTCAGTGCTGGGATTACAGGCATATGCCACTGTGCCCAGCCTGAGGGTGATTGTTGATATAGATCTTGGTGTGCTTAGTTTGTATGTCAGTTTAACTGCTGCCAGCTCTCTTGCTATCTGTGGGTTCTAAGTAAACTGTGTTGGTGTCAGAGTATGTGTGCATTTTAGCATCACTGCTGGCTTTGCTGCTATGTGTTTGGGTGAAACACTAAATGTGTGCACACCTCAGTTTTGCCTGAAGTTTGACTCCTTCATTTTACTCCAGAGTGTGAAAGTCAGTGGGAACTTAGGTGGGAAGGAACGTGGGACTAAGAGAAGGACGGAAGCAATTCTAGCCAGAGTCTAGGTCACCCACAGGCCAACACAGTCATTTGGCCCACATCGGTCTCAAGCGCCTGGCTGAGCAGGGTGGGGTACAAGGATGAAATCAGCAACAGGCCAACGAAGCCAGATGTCAGCTGGAAGCTGTCGTTTGGGATCTGAGGCAGTGATAGAGTGGCCACCTTTGGAACAGAGTCTTCAGAGCAACAGAGTCTTGGACTGGCTTTATTAGGATAGCTGGAGAACCCACCCCACCCCTGATGACACAGGACTCAGCTTCCAGGACAGAGGTGGTTCCAGGGATATAGCTGAGCCTAGGATTCCAGACTCTCCAAATGAAACCTGGGCAGGAAATAACGGAAAAGAATGAGCTGTCAGTGTGGAAGGCGCCAGTGGAGTTATTAAAGTCATGGAGGTGTCCAAGCTTGGACTGGGCAGGGTAGTACCACCACAGCCCTGGGCACTGTGTGGGTTAGTACCTTGGTCTGTTCTCTCATCCACACTGGAAAGCTGAGGCAGGTGATGGAGGAGCAAACAAGACACCTCTGCAGGTTTTTCCATAAGAGATATCCTTAGGCCATTAGTACCTGTGGCATAAGTCCAGTTAGGCAAGAAGGGCCTCCTCCCCTATTCCAAGGAACAAACCAGCTCTCTGGTCCCAGATCTCAGCTGTACCACACTCAGTCTCCCCACGCTTACTGAATAGACAAAGGTTGTGACCCTCGCCAAGCTGCCCACTTCTTCCTTTTCCCACGAACCTCTTGGGTTCCTTTATGTTAGTGGCCCCTGGGAAACCCTACTTACCCTAGTCTGTGTAATTTCATAACCCATCACTTCCTCGTTTGCTGTGAGAGCTTTGAAAACCTCAGACAAGCTTCTATGACCGTCCTTTGACCTCAGTCCAGCTCCCTGAGGGCCCACGATAGCCTTGCATATCTCTGGTCAGAGCATGAAGGGACCACTGTTCCTCAGAGGCCTGGCAGGCGTTCTGTTCCACTTGCTCCTGTCCAGGTTAACCACTTGCACAAGAAAGTGAATGTACATAATATCTCACTTTCCAAAACATGACAGAGGTTGACAAATGAATGGTGACTGAACAGACCCCTGAGACCTGTCAGTTCAGTGGCAGTTTTAGCCCACCTTCAGATCTCATCTCTGCTGCAAGACTGAGTCACTGAAGCTGATGGGAAGAAGTAGAGGTAATGTTTCTTCAGACCTTCTTTATGAAGTGAACAGAGCCTAGTTCCTCAGGCATGATACCAAACTACCCATCATCTTTCATCCCAGCTCTCTTCCATCAACTACCCATCCATACCCTTTACTAACCACCCTCCACCAAGATAATCCCACTTAGAGGAGAGAGCAGTCTGTCCCAAACAGGCCTGGGCCTGGCAAAGCTGAGCCACAAAGGACCAAATCTGGACTTTCTGTCTTTATTCAGGACCTTAACCCTGTGGCCTATGGATTTGTTCATTATGATGACATGAACTCAGACTTTAGAGTCAGACTTATTTGCATTGGAGTCCCTGCTGCACCCTTTATCATGTATATAACCTTAGAAGTTATTTAACTCAAAAAAAAAAGTTATTTAACTCTAAACTCTGGTTTGTTCATTTATATATAAAAAAAAAAAAGCCAGGGTTTTAGTTCAGTGTGATACAAGTGCCTACCTGGCAAGCTCAAGGTCGTGAGTTCAATCCCCAGTTTAAAAAAAAAAAATTACAAAAATGAGGATAGTAATAGCATCTATTTCATAGGCAATTGTGAAGATGAAAAATGCCAGTGTATGACCAGTAAGCAGCACTGAGTATGGTAGCTGTTGCATAGTTACTATCATCTTGTTAGAATCACAAAATTCTTCTGCTGAATCACTCCGCATGTGTCCCTGCTAACTCTGTCCCTCAAAGGAAGCTGTCTTGGGCAGCTGCATGTTTTCTGTTGACCAAGGCCAAAAGTGAGACTAAAGAATGGAGAAGGGACCACCCGGAGAGTGATGGCTGCTGAGAGCTGAGGCTGCAGCAGGGAGGTACCATCCCTGGGGAAGGCTCCACCAGCCTGGCAAGAGGCTCCTTAAGCTAGCCAGCCCCTCCTACACTGCCCAGGCCCTGGGAGGGCAGCTGAGCAAGGCCATGTCATGCGAATTCCTGTAATAGGGCCCAGCAATCCCCATACCACTAGGCTGTGATCTTAAAAAGAAACCAGGGCAAGGTCTGCTGAGCTACAGCATCTGCTCCTGATGCTGTCTGGGCCAAGGGAGCTTCCTTGCCTAACTCCCAGCTGTTAACCAGTCAATTCCCGTTAACTTATTAGCATGAATTAGATTAAAATTGGTGGTTTGACTTTCTCTATTGTTTACCCCTTGAATCATTTGTGACTTCAGAATGAAGATAGGCCCAACTTTGACTTTATGAGTATGTTCAGGATAGAAAGAGAAGTATGAGTACAAGCATGTAATTGTACATGTCTGACTGTGAATGACTTATGATATTGTCTGTGTAAGTAAAGAGCCCTAGAATGTAGAAAAGAGCAGTGTGAAGGAAACCAAAACTACCTCTCTCCACTCACCCTTTCCTGAGCAAGGAAAGCAAATACCATAGGATCCTTGATAGTGAATGGTCCCAGTCAGCATAGGACGGGAACTTTAAGGGCAGAGGGTGGATTCATTAAGTACCATGGGCTCACAGTCTCCTCTTTGCTCTGCACTACCCGAAGGAAGAAGACGTGGTAATTGAAGACTTTGAGGAAGATTCAGAGGCTGAAGGCAGTGGAGGCGAAGATGACATCAGGGAACTTCGGGCCAAGAAACTGGCTCTGGCCAGGAAAATAGCCGAGCAGCAGCGTCGCCAAGAAAAGATCCAGGTGGGGCCCACCTGGGGAGGGAGGTTCCCATCAGGGTGGTGGCTGTATGTGAGGGGTATAGACAGGAAGTAGGAGCCAGCAAGATTCCTCTCAGGAAAGGTCTTGCAGTGTTCTCTCCAGCTATAACCCACTGTTGTCTTACTTTACCATTGCATTCTAGTAACATGTGTATGTTCATGCCTGGAGTCTCCTTCATCGCAAGCTCAAGGCAAAGACTGAGTCTTCTCAGAGAACCTGAGGAATTTTCACTCTGTGAGGCTCTATCAGTGGTACTACACATAAATCTTTCATGCAGTCTCAGGGCTTCAGAGCCCACCTGCACTGTACCAAGAAACTCATGGAGAATACCTCTTCTCAGTGGGAAAGAGAGGGTACCGTAGCCACAAGCTAATGATGTGGGTTCCCATGTAATGGAAGAGCCCATTCTAGGCAAGGTACTCTCCACATCTTCCCAAAGAGAAGCTACTTCATCTCTAGGAAGGAGATTCCCCCACTGGCAGTTCTCTCAGGGGACCCAAACCCTCTCTTCCAGCACATTTCTCACTATGGCTTTCCCTAGCCTGTCCCCTTGCATTCTATATCTACTTCTCCTTATCTAGTGCTCAAAGCAGACAGGAAAGACAACTGTGTGCATTGGTAAGAATTAAGCCACCCTCCTCAGCATCTCTAGGGATACCCATTTCTAGCCCTCCCTTCATCTTCACATCTTCTGGACATAGTGTTTAGTGCACGTGGTCAGACAAACCTGAGTACATTCCAGGCTTCACCACTTAACTAGCTTTATGACACTGACAAATTATTTAATTTCTCAGAGCCTATGTCCTCATCTACAAAGTAAGAAATGATAACAGCATCTACCTCGGTAGCATTGCGAAGCCTGCTTCCCACAGCACCTGCACACAGTGCATGGCACACAGTCATTTCTCTAATCACCGTGCTCTAGGAACAGGAATGAATAGCCATTAGGATTTGTCCTTCATTAGACAAGTGGAGTCAAGTGTACTGTTCCTTTGTCAGCCTGTTTGCTGTAGTGTGCCTGTCTGCTCAGCGCTCCCATGAGTCTGTGTGTAAAGTTCTGTGTGGCTCCAAAGCAGCTTTATCCTCAAACTTCTCTTCTGGCCCTTTTCTTCCTCATCATCAGTCTTCCTGAAAGTACCATCCCAACTCATTGCTTCCATATTCTGACTGCCAACCCAGGAGTTACAGAAACTTGTGCCAGAAATCACCGAGGACCCATCTTGGACCCCAGAGTTTCCTTCCTCTTCTGAGTACAAATGAATGACCTTGTCTTTTCTCTGCTAACCAGACCACCCCTTCATAACCTTCCTAATCACCCTTTTCTTTGCTTTTTCTGTTTTTTTACATTGGTCTCCTTCCTTTCTATTTTTTCTTAGTCTCAGCAAGCTGAGTTGATGTCTTGACTTCATAGATGGTAGCCAGTAGAGCATCGTCTTAAATTCCATCCTGGCTATTTATCCCTCCTGTCCAATTTTTATCAAACCCTGTCTATTCACTCATTTATTCCCCCTTATCCTCTCTATTCCCATGACTACTGCTTTCCTGTCTCAGAGACTTGCTTTGATTGTGGTTATCAAGTCCCTTGCAGTGCACAACTTCAGGATTGCCATTGACCTTGTAGCACGTGAACGGCCCCTCTTGGAGTTGTGTAGTTCACAGTCTGACCGCCTGACTTGTGTTTTAGCCTCCTACCTCCAGAGTGTTACTCTTCCAAAAAGAGCTACTATACTGCTCAGAAATCATCAATGCCTTTAAAATAATCATCAGTGCTAGTAAAATAAAGTTTTAATTTCTTCTGTGGTATCGAAGGCTTTCTGATCTGCCCCTATCTGTTTCTCTAACTTCTCCCATCATCACATTTCCAGGCAAAGCCTGATTCCTGGTCTGTGAAACAGAAATGTAGCACCTGTCAGAGTTGCTAGAGGCCTCAGAATGAATGACAGTGTGAACTCAGTGCCCAGCTAGTCACTGAGGCCTCCTGCCTGGAGAGTAACACTCGTTTCCTCACTGCTCACTGCCTCTGGATATCTGCTGTCATTTCCCATTCGCTGGTCTTTGTGATGCTGTCCCTCAAGCCAAACTACTATTTTTCTGCTCCACATTTCCTGTTACCTGTTGAAATTCTATTCCTTCTTCAATCCTCAGATGAAACTCCATTTCCTCAGTGAAACCTTCCCTGTTTTCCCCAGGAGAAATTGATCTCTCTGTTCAGTGTTCCTGTAGTGTTGATTTATACTTCATTTGTGAAACTGCTATCATATCTCAAATTACAGTTATTTCAGGGTTATACACATACAATGTATGAAGTGCTTGGGCTCAAGGGCCATGCTTTCAGCTCAGTTTAACAAGTGGTGTTGAACAGTAAGCATGCTGGTGACTGGGGGACACAGATGGTGGTGGAGTTGAACTCATGTCCTACAGTGTACCATGTAATAGACAAATCTTAAGCAAGTGATTCAATTTGTGTTATTCTTTTTAAAAAAAATACAGAATGCTGTGGGATCAAAGGCTCTACAAATCCATCCCTGTTTAGAATTCTGTGTCCATGCTGGCCTCTCCAGCAATATCTAGTACTCTAATAATTGGAAACCTAATGTAAGACCTGACTGCAGTGCCCTGGTTGGCGCTGTTCAGGAGGTCTCCACTAGCTCCACCAGCTCCTCCAGAGGAGGCTGCTCAGCCCTTGGCTGTAAGGGTGAGCTCTTGGCCAGCAAAGCCTGAGCTGATGTGGTCCCTTTAAGAACAGGCCCCACATGCACTGCTGCTGGCGGCCCTGCCTCCTGTCAGCCTCTTTCCTCCAGCCTCACAGCCACAGGAGGATTTCTCAGCAGAGGAAAAATTCCCCCTTTCCCTCCCTCCCTCTTTAATGCCCGGGGCCCTTCACTTCCATAATTCTTCATTTTCCAGCCTTGAACGTAAGCCAGACACATCTGTCTGGCCATATGCGTGAACCCTGGAGTCTGTGCCGAGGTGGCTGTAAAACAGGGCCGGTGAAGGCCCTTCTGGGAGAGCACACACATGTGTGTGCCCTCGGGCCATTGGCTCCCTGCCCAGAACCACGGGGCTTCAGCGCGCCAAACCCATGTTAACCTTCTCTATTTTTCCTCTTTTTGTTTAATTTAAGGGGGGAAAATCCCAAGGAAAAGGTATAAATTGTCCTGGGAGTGGAGAAGAGGCTTCAAGCTAGAGAGGCCATTATTGTTGGCAGGTACCTAGGTCACACTAATACAATAAGGAAGAAAAGAGAATCAAAGATCGGAGAGATGGGGCTGTAAATTACACTGCGCTAAACTCCACCAGTCTCCAGGGTGTTAACCTAGAGGTGTAAGGCAAGTCCCCAGCTCCCAGTGCCTTTTACAGATGCTGCAAAACAGGAACCACACATGTTTGGGGAAGGGGATATGAAGATGGGGTTGAACAGAATCCCCCTGACCCCCAAGGTGGCTATAAAATCCAAGTGAGATCTGGGGCTGTAGCCACACCTCCCACTTCCCTGCTCCCATCTAGACCCCTGGGCCTCAGCTCATCTGTGAGGATGGGGGAGGTAAGGCCTGGCTTCCCTGTGAAGCCTGTCCCTCCCTGCTTCCGGCATTGCACAGAGGCTGGTGAGTGGGGCCGAATGGAGGTCAGAAACGGGGTGTGGGGAGCTCAGGGTCTGTGCAGCTGGAGCTGCAGTACCCAGGCAGGCCCCTAGATGTTAGAGGTGCCAAGTCCTCCCACTGGGGGCTTTGAAGCCGCACTTTCCGGCTCAGTCAGGCTTTTCCATGTTGCCTGAAACAGCTCTCCATATTGGGCTGGTTCTGCCCACCATACTGCTTTCCGCCTGAGTTCTTTTCATTCTCATTGCCTTCTTGGGAGGTGTCCAGAGACCAACGCAGGGTACTTGGTTTGTCTGAGAAACTGGTCAGAAGTGTTTCATTCCTAACCAGGCCCCCAGGGCCAAGCAGTCACTGAAAATCCTCCTCCAAGCATGAGGCGTGGCCTCTTGGCACCTAATCCTGGCCCAGGCCTGTGAATCCCCCGGCCTCCTCCCTGCCTCCATGAGGCTGTGCTGTGATTTGTGCTGCTGTCGGGCGGGCGGGGTCAGGTTTCCTGAGCAGTTGCAAACATCCCACCTGAAACATAACAGGCTCTTCCTCTGACCACAGCTATTGTTTCCCTCTGCATTATGGCCACAGTCTTGCTCTGTAGCCAGGAATGACATGTGTTCTGAAAATAGCTTCTCTCCCCTGTCCCTTTCCCGCCCACCCACCCTCCTGAAGATGCAGTCAGTCCTTTGTGGTGGCCCCAGGAGTTTTATTCTAAATATAGCCACAGCTCATTCACACTGCCACCCAGCTTGGGGAGGGGGGTGCATTGTGGAACAATGGGGTATACACAGAGCCCCCCACACCTGTATGGAAAACTAGCGGAAGACAGACACTCAGCCCTGGCTCCTGGCTGTCGGAGGCAGGGTGGGAGCCAACACACTACCAGTCTAGGGGCACGTTCACGCCAGGGCAGGAAAGCACATCAGCTTGCGAAGCTGGGCACCACCCCAGCTCACTCCAACTTCTCCTCCACACAGCATGTTGCTAGGTTTTCTATCTGCTCCAGTAGCTCCTACCTCACTGCGTCCAGCAGCATCCACAGTATCCTCTCTTCTCTTTCAGAATGGTCAGGCTGTTGGCTTACACTGCTACTTGAAGCAAGCTAGAGATGTCATGCTTGGCTCTGCTACTTCCTCCCCATAGGAAAAGGAACATTTCTTCATATTTTTCAGAACAACCTTTATCCATTAAACTCAATCAGAGCCAGGGATTTAGCTCAGCGGTTCAAGTGCTTGCGTGGTAAGCGTGAGGTCGTGAGTTCAATCCCTGGTAGCAAATAAATAAATTCCTATCACATTTTGAAAGCCAATAATAATAATAATTCTTAATCAGATTATCTTAAAGTGCTCTTTAGCTCTGATACTCTGATTTAGTTCGTTGAACTCCTATAACACATCAAGCTCTATAAGGTATTATAAAAGAAACTCCAAATAGGCAGTTCTCTTTCAACACCTCAAAATCTAGATTGAAAATAAGGTCAATCCTCATACACAAGAAATAGCAAACAGGTTGTTACAATTTTTAAAAAGAATGCAGGAGCTGGGCATGTGATGTACATGTTTAATCTCAGCATTCTGAGAAGCTGGGGCAAGAGAATCAAAAGTTCAAGCCCAGCCTAGACAACTTAGTCTCAGAGACTCTTGAAATAAAAAAAATTTAAAAGGGCTAGGAATGTAGGTCAGTGTGAAGGCACTGGTTCATTCCCAGTGCCCTCTACATACACACATATACACAAAAGTAATATATGTTAAACTTTATAGTATTTTTGGACATCCAGAAAAGGTAATCTAAGTAGCAATTTTCCCGTTAGCAGTGCACAAAAATGAAGATGCTGACACTGATGCTCCTAGGGGAAACTCATTATCTGTACCCCTTGGTTCCCCCTGTAGTTATCTTACCCATTATTCCTTTTGTTAAAAGCCCCTCCCTTCTTCCATTTCTTGCTTCTATAGTATGGCCCAAGCACAGTGCAAACACCTGTAAATCCCAACTACTAGGTAGATTAAGGCAAGAAGATTGCAAGTTCTAGAGTAGTCTTGGCAATGCAGGGATACCCTGTCTGGATGGATGGATGGATGGATGGGTGGATGGGTGGGTGGATGGATGGATGGGTGGATAGATAGATAGATAGATTGATTGATTGATTGATTTAATAGGACAGGACAGGATCATGAATTTTTTTAAAGGTAGGGTCTACCTGTATTGCCCTGGTTAATAGCTCTGAACTCTTGGATTCAAGTAATCCTACTTTAGCTTCCTGAATGGCTAGGCTATAGATACATGCCATTGCACCTACCTCATATAAGTCATGGAATAGCAACTAGTAGTTCTCTGACCCACCTTCCCCAATGCCAGTGCTATTCCCTAGTGGTTTTCTCAGATAGTTATCCTCCTGGATATATAGAAAGTACAAGACAGAATCAGGCAGGAAGAAAGGAAACTGATACTTGTTACAAATACAAGTGTCAGGCAGTTAGCTAGGTCCTTTCACATTCAAGGTAAATGTGGAAATTTGCTGTTACAAAATCTCTGACTTCTGGTGAAGACTGCTCTGGCCAGAGGGGCCTGGGATGCATGCTTCTAGAAGGAAGGAAGCAGCCACACTCCCTGTGGAGCCCCTGAGCAGAAAGAAGACCTAAAAAAGTCTTTTCCTGGTTTGATCCTGTTTCATGATCTAGGTTTTTCAAGCTCCACAACTTCTGTGTCAGCATTGCTTTTATTTAATTCTCAGTGTCTAAACTTTAAACAGTCAGCATTATAAAATCAGTCCCCCTGTACAGACGGAGGAGTTTAACCTGTAAGGTCCTTCCTGAAGACCCATGCCTGTTAGCTTCCTCTTTAGGTGCTAGTGTATATATCTTTTCCCAGTCGCTGATGACTAGCTCCAAGAAGCCCCTGTACCTCAGAAAAAGTTACTTGACACCTTCTAGAAACAAAATTACATCCTTTCTCTCATTTCTACTTTATACCAACATAAGCCTTACTGCCACCTGTCTAGCTTGGAGAGCCTGTCCTTTCTTGAGGTTCCCAAAAGACTAAGACCAGAGTGTCCCGGGCTTAACTGCCATCAGAAGGGAAGGGTTTCTGTGGAACTCACCTTCCGGGTCAGCCCACTTGACTCCAGGCCAACAGCGGGCGGTCTGAATCTCAGCATTCCAATTGCGCCCCCCTCACCCCACCATAGGCTTCTGCAGCTTTTTACTCATACAAACAAAAATAAATCTCACTACCGGCCTCTGAACTCCACAGCAGTGTGCTTCCCCTTTCTCCCCAAGTGTCCGATGGCTGAGTGGGGACTTGGCACTCTCCCCACCACCATCACTTTTTCACTCCCTGTGCATCCTGTGTCCTTTTTTCACCGTGCGACCCAGAGACTGGAATGGGACGTGACAGACAGCACAGGCGCTGTGCACAGCTGCCAGGAATCCGACGGGTAAAATCTGGAAAAGTTAGGAGGGCAAATGCTACACACACACACACACACACACACACACACACAGGAGGGCAAATACACACACACACACACACACACACACCCCGCGCCACTGAGAAAGAGCCGGAAATTTGGACACCCATAGAAGAGTGCCTGGGGACTCTCTCAAGTCCTTTGGTCTGCTGTTCTTTTTAAGGGAACTGAGCCTGTCCCATGACCCAGATACGACTTTCCCCAAGCCCTCTGGTACCCCAGAAGAGGAGACACAGCTTCATCTAACCTCCTGAAATTCCGTGAGGGCATGTGGGGAACAGGAAGCAGTTGTGTGGTGACTCACTGGGCAGAGCCAGGTTAAGGGAAGTTGTCTGCAGGCGTCCCTGGGACCGGATGAGGGCAGCCCAACTTTGACCACCCACACACAACTTGACCCTGTCCCATCCCCAAGGAAGCCAGCAAAGTTGCCACCTTTCTAAGAGTCTGTGGTCCATTCACCATTCTGGCTCCAAGCCAGAGCCTCAAGAACCCAAGGAAGTTAAAGCTTCCCTAGACACTGTTCTTAGATTTTTGCTTCTGTACTGTCATAAGAACACCTGCAGCACCTCACTTTGACCCCAGACTTCCTGGTTTAACAACCCTTGTACCTACTGCCAGCATAAGGGTAGATCTTAGGAGTTAACCATTCACACATGTCTCAAGTCAGGGGAAAACTGATGTGAGAGGAATAGCAAGTACAGTGCTAAATTAGAACCTGGGTCCCTGTCACTACAGATGGCAGTGTCCTTCATCCTCCTCAAAACAAGTGGTAATGCTTATTCTGTTCCCTCAGTCAGAAAGATAAGAAGTTTAGGACCTAGGCTCCCAGAAAAAGTGTTCCCAGCAGCAGAAAAGCAACACAGTGACTAGAAGCCTGAAAAAAGGAGGAGTGGAAATATTAATGCTTCTCTGCATGACAAAGAGAGTGAGTTGGTCACTCAACCTGAGTAGGATCACTTGCTATTCTTCTGAAATGCCCAAGCAAGAGTGGTGAAATGTGTGCTACCCTCTCTTTGGCAGCCCTCTGGGGAGAGGGATTGACCTAAGTCCCCTGGAAAGGGGGCCTGGAGCAATGGTACTTTCCCCTCATGTCGTGAGATCAGTAGGAAGACTTCAGCAGACTTCAGCATTATTTCTCATGCTGCCAGAGTCCCTTGGCCTGTGCCTTTCACCAGCTGTGGTAGCAGTGGCAGCAACAGTTTACTCATAGGGAAAGGTCCCTGGCAGGTCACAGAGAAGCCACCCCCATCATTTGAAGGCATGCCCTTTCAGTTTTACTGTCACTGTCAGTGAAGCCTGAGCAGCCTCTTTACTGACTGTTTATGGCCACACCCAGCACTGTGGGCCCCATCTCAGTTGGCACGCACATAGACTTCCCCAGCACCCTACCTGCATTTGTGTCTTTGTCGTTGTGTGGCAGAAGGCCATTAGAGGGGATGAGGGTGCTGGTGCCTGCTACGCTGCCAGGTTTATGTTGGTTCCCATGGACTCCCTACTTAGGGAGCACAGCTATCTTGGCAGGTACCAGATCAGTTTGCTCCTTGCCCATGAAGAAGCAGCAGCACAATAATGACCCTGTTCTGTAGTGACATATACAACTCAATGAACTACTGCTGCATATGAGACTGTAAGATGTGAGAACATTGGATTTTCACAGATGTGCATGGAGCTTCCTTGAGACATATGAAACCTGTAGGACAGAAAGCCCTGGGCTGTGTGCTTCCTGAGGCAGGAGGAGTGGTGCACAGATCACTGGTGCCACACGTAGGGATTTTAAGTGGTACAGGGGAAACACTTTGACTTTTATTATGGCAATTCAGCTTGCACTGGTTAACATCACTAGGGTATCAAATCCTTGATATTCCAGATAGCAATGCTGAAAAAGAAGCTAAGGGGGAAATAAGTGACTTAAAAGGGATTCAGCTCAGTGGCTCAAGTGCTTGCCTGGTAAGCGCAAGGTGGTGAGTTTGATGCCTGGTACCAAAAAAAAAAAACTTTTTTTTGGTGCTAGAAATCGAACTCACTAGAGGCAGGCACGGTTCCTACTTAAAGTCAATTAAAAAAAAAAAGATGAAGTCAATGATAAGTATCCCTTGTACAGGGTTGTGGCAGAGGAGCAAAAGTAGAACAGAAAAACAGGGACGTTTTCTGCAGGTGAGGGGAGAGTGGAGGCAACAGTTCTGATCAACTCTTTGCACCTGTGAGTTTGGTCTTAACTCATCTCACTTGCACAGACTCCCGCTGCTGCTCCTGTAGCAACAGAAGACCAGTTATTACTGGTCAGCTAATACCCTTGTTTTTTACATTACCTTGAGTTTAACTTTGGGTTTAAATTGTATTTTTAGTGAGTTTGTTTGTTTAAGTACAAAGTGAGGTAAATTGAAATAACAGATTCTGCTCAGATATTGATAAGTACCTGGACTGAGAAGTACTTCCATATATGCTATCTGGATAATTTATGTCAAGCCATTTTTATACCTATGGACCTTAACTCTGTAAGCTTTTGCCCAAAAACTTATTTTTAGCTCAAAATCCTTCTTTCAGAGAAGTTTTACTTTTTTTGTTTTTTTCCATACTTGGGATCATACTCATGACCTTGTGCTTGCCAGGCACCCACTGTGCCACTGAGCTATATATCTGGTCCAAGAACTGTTACTTTTAAGATTATCAGTATTCTGTCTCAGTTTTAGGCAGGGTTTAGTGATGTCCCATCTCATGGGCTATTGAATATGGTCTGGGTTTTGCTCAAAGCTTTGCTCAGTCTTTGAGGGTATCCCTCAGGCCTACTGAGGAGGAAGAGGTACCTACCGAGGGGGCAAGATGGTGACGCACTGTGAGTCAGTGGCCCTGATGCCCCACTTGCTTGCTTGCTCCCTGACCATTCTGTGTCTCTATAGGCTGTCCTGGAAGACCAGAGTCAGATGAGGCAGATGGAGCTGGAGATCAGACCCTTGTTCCTCGTACCAGACACCAACGGCTTCATTGACCACCTGACAAGTCTGGCACAGCTGCTGGAGAGCAGGAAATACATCCTGGTGGTTCCCCTCATTGGTGAGCCGGGCAAGAGGGCAAAGCAGACCTGTGTGTGTGCAGCAGCCCTCTCCACACATGCCCCATGCCTGGGGCCAGGCAGGCAGAGCCCTGCTGTGCATGTGTAAGACAGGATTTGCAGGGAAGTAGGGAATGCGTGGGGCAAGGAAAATTGTTTAATAATCAAAGCAGTTCAAATTATTATGGCTGATCCATGGCTTAAACTGCTTGAGCAAATGGACTCCTGTGTCCCAGCAACCAGAGGCTGCATGAGCCCAGCCCTTGTTTTTATCCTTATAAAGCTTGCAGTAAAACAGTAAAGCTGGTTCCCGTTATTGGTAAACACTCAGCCCTGGCAGATAACGGCAGTGCTGCTGGGTGGTCTGGCAGGGAGGCTGGGAGGATTTTGAAGTGGTTAGATGCCTTTGGTCTGATTGTCTTGTAGCTTTTCATGATCGTTCTGTTGGTTCGAGGTAGCATTCTTCTAGCTAGTGTCACCCTAAGGCCAGGCTGATGGAAATCCTCCAGAGCATGCCCTTGGCTCATGCCTGTGGATTTCTACCCCTTGGGTGCTTACCACTGTATGATCATTGGTACTGGTACAGGATCAGCATCTTAGGACCAAGTAGCTTGCTTTTCTATCCTCTTGTCAAAGCAGTCCAGCTGGGTTGCCTCCAGGAGACAGACTGGACACCTTTAATTCTGGGAGCTCTGTGGTGGGTCATGCTCAGAGTGGGCTTTGGGCTCTGGGCTCTTGTCCAATATAGTTGATATAACTAATACAGCTGATGGCTGTACTGTGTAGGCAGAGGATCTGGGAGATGATTGTGAAGCCCAGCCTTTTGAATGTCCCCCTTCTCCACAGCCACTTAGAACAAGTTTGAGAGCTCTGTCTTCTGGAAAAGCCACCAGACTGGCAGTCTGCCTGCCAAGCCACCTCTGACATCTATGCCAAGATGTTCTAGTGGGCCTTCCCTCCCAGTCCCAAATGTCTTAGTACCAGATGGGGTGGAAACAAAGGGCAGGAAACATCCGCCCCTGCAGAGCCTGTAGAACCCTGGGGGGTTGTGGGAAACACGTTAGCACCACCTGAGAATGTTGGCACTGAAGCAGCCCTCCTCCCTACCTCCACCCTCCCAGTCTTCCTTCCCCCTCCCCATGTGGCCGTGGCCAGCCTGGCCAGAACCTCTTACATTCAGACCTTTAGACCTAAGGAAAAACTTTCTGTACTTCAAAAGAAGAGCAACTGTTGTCAGTAAGGCCAAGCAGCAAGACTATCATGTTGTCCTGGCCTCCCGCCTCCATCACTGGGTCCCGTAGTAGGCTACTTTTCAGAATGTGTCTCTATTTTCTGACCCAGGAGGTTTTTAGAGTAAAGGAAAAAATGAACTTTTTTTGTTTTTTGTCTTTGTTTTTTGTTAGATGGTCAGGAAAAGATACAACCAAGAGTGCTTACTGACATCTCTGGAGGGCCATAAAACCAAGAAGGTGCCTCAGATGCCTCTGCAGGGTAGCAAAGCTCTTAGTCACCAGCACTGATTGTGTCCTTTACTGTGTGCTCAGTCTTCATGTTCCCAAGAGATCCAGCCTTTGCTCTGAGGAATTTGCAGTTTTACTAGAGAAATCCTAATTTGGAGGCAGAGAGCAACAACAAAAAACTGAGGATACAGGCAGAGCAAAGTAGATGACCCTCAGAGGTCCTTGGAACTGACAGCTCTATTGTACACACAGGCCACCTTCTTCGAACCTGTCTCAGCTGGGCAGATCCTTGCATTCTCTTCTGGCTGTAAGGAGGAGTTCCTGTTCTCCAGTGTATTCCTTGGTAGTCTTTACGCTATTCCCAGAGCAGCAAAAGGTTAAGATGACAGCTTTCCTTGCTTGTTTCTTGTGCTCTTTAACCTGCTCTGTGCTCCTTAGTCCTGACCCCAGCATCAAGAAGTCCTGCCTGGTGCAGAAGCACAAACAAGCTTCTCCTTTGAAGCCTGTTTAGTTTGGAAGCAGGAAAGCAGATTTTGGGATAGAATACCAGTTTTTCCTGTTTCATGTTCTTTTTGCTATATTATACACCCAACCACCATTATCCCCAGCCCCATTGTGTGGGCATGGCAGCCTCAGGTTACTAAAAGCGTGGGCATCATGTGATTGTGTGTGCCCTCTCACATGGGCTTTACCAGAAATATCTCTGAATATCCAGACAAAGAGTGCCAGGCTTACCATGGAACAGCATGCTCATGTCGCTTCCCCAAGCCATGAATCATTGTAATGAGGAGAGGCCTCAGACCCCAAACTCTCCCGGAGCCCCCAAGGAGTGCATATTTCCCACTTGACCTCAGGCTTTTGGCTGGAATTTTGGAAAGAATCTTCACCAGAAAATGAAGCCATGTCCCAGACACATAGGCAGGCAGGCAGACACACACACTCACACACATGTAGTATCAAGGAGGAAATGTGCCAGGGATATGTTTCTGAGGAATACCAGGGTCCACTGCCTTTCCTCGGTGATGACTTCCCTGCATTCTGCCAGAGGTGCTGGCTGTAGGACTTTGCCTCTACTTGGGTGGAAGCCCAAGAAGCTGAGAGAGAGTGCCTCACTTTCCCTTTAGCTGCTGCATATTCTTGCCTCTCCTGAGGAACCTTTTTAATTTGATCTTGTAACTAGAAATGTTTCGAGGGGCAAGGTTTATTGTGAGTATTGCTGCTGTAGAAAATCCTATATGTTCCTCCAAGCAGGCGGGAATGCCCCAAAGGAAGAGGCAGAAAGGGGATAGGACAGTGTAAAATTCTGGGACTCTTCCTAGCCAGGTGTCTCTAATCCCAGAACTCTAGGAGGCTGAGGCAGAAACATTATGAATTTTTAGCCCAGCATGGGCAACTTAGTCACTTATTGAGACACTCAAAATAATAAAGGGTTGATAATCTAGCTTCAATACAAAGACTCTGGATTTAGTTTCAAGTAGCACCATCCTCCCCAAAAAAATAAAAAAAGAAAGTCTAGGACCCCTCTTGCCCCCCCTCATGTTCCCCTGCTACCCTGGTTTCACTGGAAGAACTCCAGTGGGGAGATGTACTCTGTAGTCTAAAGTAGCTAGCTAGGACAATCAGTAGGCAGAAGCCTAGGGTAAAGGCAGAAATGGTTGCTGATTGTTGAGACTAATACAATGCGGGCTTTGTCTCACAGTGATCAATGAGCTGGACGGCTTGGCCAAGGGGCAGGAGACAGACCACCGGGCTGGAGGCTATGCCCGTGTGGTACAAGAGAAAGCCCGGAAGTCCATTGAGTTCCTCGAGCGGCGATTTGAGAGTCGGGACTCTTGCCTGCGAGCCCTCACCAGCCGGGGCAATGAACTTGAATCTATCGCCTTCCGCAGTGAGGACATCACTGGCCAGCTGGTGAGACCCTAGCAGGAAGGGAAGACAACAATCCATTGTCAGAACAGGCTCTCCAGGAAGGAAAGTCTAAAAGCCTGCCAGTCTGGGCTTTTGAGAGGACAGCTACCATTAAAGCCCAGGGCATGGGAGATCCTTGTCCCGTAGATCACACAGCAGTTAGACCTGGCCAAGCAGGGCAAAATATGCATGGGTGGAACTCTGGGATGTGGCCCTGGAAGTGTATACTTTTGCCTCCTCCACATGGCGCCCCCTCCTGCCCAGTGTACTTCTCACACTGTCTTCCTCCAGGGTAACAATGATGACCTGATCCTTTCCTGCTGCCTCCACTACTGCAAAGACAAAGCTAAGGACTTCATGCCCACCAGCAAAGGTACAGCTTGGTTTCTGCCTCAGATCATCTGTCCCCCTTGATCACCACCATACCCATCCTCAGCCCCTGAGAAGTGACCTTTTGCTGACTCTGTCCCAGGAATACCGTGCATGTCTAAGCCAGCCCATTTCCTGTCCTTTCAGAAGCTCCCGTCCACAGCTCCTCATCCCCAGAGAATGTCAGGTGGATCCTGGGCTGACTAGGGATGAGCCTAGCCCAAGAAGCCCAACTCTGAGCAGTGAGGTTTCCCACTTGATCTACATCTACTTTTTTTTCTTGAGTCCTCTGAGTTTCCTCTGACAGCAAGAATGTCAGTATGCTTTAGTGTAGTTCTGGCTGTGGTTGCCTGAGCCCAGTGCTCTGCAGCTCTGAGAAGCACAGCCCCCAGTGGGCACACACCATTTTCTTGGCCATGCTTATCTTCTTAGAATGTTTACCCTGTATCTGGGTTGGGGCCAAAGTTCTTCCCCAGTGAGGACTGGCCTTTCTCCCTGGTCTCTGTGACCATAAACCATAGCGTTTCTCAGGCTGACTGGAGTTGGGAGCTAAATAAGAACTCACTGCTGAGTCTGAACCCCAGTTTTTAAGAATTGTTTGGTGGGGGCTGGAGATTTAGCTCAGCGGCATAAGCGCCTGCCTTGTAAGCAGGCAGTCGTGAGTTTGATCTCCAGTACCGATAAAAAGGAAAAAAAGACAAAAAAAAAAGAATTGTTTGGTGAGAAGTTTCATGTTTGGGCTAAAGGCCCACCCTAGGGCTCTCTTGCAAGTGCCTGGCCACCTCACTCTCAATCCTGAGCTTCCTTCCTGCATAGCTCCTCAGGGTCAGTGACACTCAGGGGTTTTCTGCTCCTGGCTCCCCCCAGGATTTCGACATTTCTGTTGGAAGGAATTCCTAGCACCTCCTTGCTCATTGTCATCTTAGGGCTGGTAATTCTCACCATTTGGTTTCTATCTACATTTATGTAGTCTCATTGTTTTTCCATCTGTCATCCGTCTATCTTCTCTGTTCATGCTCCTAGTCCTGGCTGTTGCACTGCTTTAGGGATTGTCTTTCCCCTGCCTCTCCTCCTACCCGTGTTGGTACAGCCCTCGCTCCTGAGTCTCTATACCAGAGTTTAGTCTTGATCCCGTAACTCCTGTTCCTCAAAAGAATTGTGCCACATGGCTTGCATGTACTGTCCCTTAGGGCCAGATCTGGAATGTTCAAGTGATAAAAAGGAGTTCTGGCTGAGCCAGCAGGACTTAGGCTCTGCCCCAGGATAGCTTCCTAGAAGGGTAACTCCTAATGGAGGGATAGACAGGATTGGAGAAGGCGTTGTTGGGAAGGATGGCTCAATAAATGCTTAGCCTCAGAACTGTTTCTTGGCTTTGACCCTGCTAGTCCTCTACCACCTCCCACTTCATCCAAGCAGCCTACAGAAACCCATTGCCATCATGGGGACTGCCTCTATCAGAATTACATCAGCAAGGCTGGTGTAATCAAACCTCATTTGTCAGTGTGAATTCTTAGCAGATTAACTTGTCAGATTCACAGAGAAACCGTCACCAAATGTTTATATGTAAACGATGTTGAATTTTAAAATCATGTGGATTATGGCGGATGGGGCCTGACAAGATGACAGTTTCTGGTTTCTAACAAAGTGAAGTTACCAGTGTCAAAACAGAGGATGTTTATTGTTAAAAATGTCTCAAAGTATCCACAGAAACCCCTGCAGACCCCTGCCAGCAACACTGGGCCTTGGTTGGCTGACCTAAGGCCTGAGACTCTCCTGATCTGAAGCCCAGGGCAGAAGTGATGGGGCTGCAGACAGACCCAGACAGCTAACTGGGAGCCCCACCTAGCACCACATACCAGCACTCCACCCCACACTCACACTCCCACAGGGGCCAGGCCCAGGCAGCAGAGGTGACCTCAGCGCCCCTTACCCTTAGCTACTGCTTTCTTCTCTGCCCACCACAGCCTCTCGGCTCTTGCACACCCTTTTTCCTCCTGCCCCTTTCTCTTACTGCCATCAACCCCATGAGCCTCTCCCTCCCTTATCCCTCAGGCTCCACCCAAGGCTGAAAGCCAGTTTTTAGCCTCCCTGCATGGAGCTGGCAAGTTGAAACCACTCAGGTCAGATGTGGATGTTTGCAATCCCCTGTCCCCACCAGCCCACGCAGTCCGGGAGTGAGCACAGCAGGGCATTTCCTGTGCCTTGCTGTCTGCCAGATCTCTGGGAGGAAATGCCCAGCCTGAGACTGAGGAGTGGGCATGCCAAGGTGGGGGTCACCTGTGAGAGTGCTAGGCACACTTTAAATGCTTTCCTGAACATTAAAGGTTAGGGAAGGGAAGGGAGATAATAGATTGTGCTGAAGAGATCATCTGAAAAATGAAGGCTAGGAGCTGGGGATTTAGCTCAGCGGCATGAGCACCTGCCTTGCAAGCGCGTGATCGTGAGTTCGATCCCGGTACCAATTAAAAAAAAAAATGAAGGCTATCTGTGCTGATATATAAAGACCTTTAAAGCATATAAAATTTGAATAAAACATTGCTAGTATGATCAAGATGCAGTAAGAAAAAACACTAAGATACAGATACAGATACACAAGTATATGTACTTATAAGTGAGCATAAAGAAATCTGGAAGGGTACCCTCCCTGGGATACAAGACAGAGCTTGGAGGGTAATCTCAACTCTGCTTTTCTTTTCTACCCTTCTGTACTGTTGTTAGACATGCATAAATTACTTCAGTAGAGAAAAATAAGTTGCTTGTAGCTGCAGGGCTCTTTTGGCATGGTCCTTTCAGGGACCCCTGCCTGTCTCATCTTGCTGTGTTGAGCTAACCTCTCTCCCCACACCTTGAGGCCCTGTATCTGCTTTCTATTAATCTTTGGTTTTCTACCTCAAGATGTATAAAATATCAATCTCCTGGCTTTAGAAAGAGAAAATGTGCAAAAAGGAGAGGGTATTGTGAATCTAGAGCTAGCCAGGCAGTCAAAAGGAGTAGACAGCAAAGGCTTTCTGCCCTCCCCGCTCCCCAGTTCACAGTCCTTTAAGGAACTGGTCTTGGGCATCTCTTAAGCCCAAGGCAAAGCAGAGTCCTGTGTAGGAAACAGAAGCGCAGCCATGCAGCCATGCATGGTCCTTTCTAACCCTTGACTCAGAGTCTGGATTCTGGAGAGAAGCTTGTCTTGCCTTCTCCAGGACCACATTCTCTTTCAGTGCAATGCCTGTCCCCTGCGCCCTGTCCTCAACTATGCCCTTCTTTCTGTACTGACAGAGGAGCCAATCCGTCTGCTGAGGGAGGTGGTGCTGCTGACTGACGACCGGAATCTGCGTGTGAAGGCGCTGACGAGGAATGTGCCTGTACGGGACATCCCAGCCTTCCTCGCATGGGCCCAGGTGGGCTGAGGGGACCACATCAGGGCCCACCCCAATGGAACCGTTTCTGACCAGCCACCAGGTGCCAGGTGTAGCACGGAAGATGCCCGCGTGCCTGAGCCACCAATCCATCCTGACAATAAACCATCCTCTTCCGACCCACGCCGTGGCCATGCTGTGGGGGAGCTGTTCCTCCCAGAGCCCCTCCCAAGGGTTGGTGGAAGCTGCTGGGACCCGCCTGGGCTGCCAAGATTTAGCGGGGAGGTGGCTGGCCACAGCAACAACAGTGGGCAAGCCAAATGGGCTGCCCGTGCCTCAGCCTTTCTCCCTTCAGTCTCATTCCAGGGATGGGAAAGGCCTGCTCACCCAGGGACTCCGCCACTTTCTCTGATGGCGATGGGGCAGGATTTTTAGTGTTTCCTTCAAATGCAGGCGAAACCACAGGTACCTTTCATCTATAGAACTTATGTCCTAAGTGTATCCAAGAGGCTTGGGCTGTGTCATGAAGAGAGTGTCCAGGGTGTGTGTCCAGCTCCCTGAGGCTTGGATTCCCCTGCGAACTCAAGTTGGGCTCTGGACAACATGTCCCTAACAGCAGCCCTTGGCCCCCACCTCTTCTACCCCCACCTCAGACACACACACCCATGCTGCTGCTCCTCTTCCTGTCCACATCAATCTAGGTCCCTTGCACTTTGCCCCTTGTTTTCCCTTAGACAGTCATGGGCCTACAGGGAAGAGACATCTGGTTTCAGACGTGTGCTTCCTGGGTGGCCTTCTGTTCCCTCTCTCATTTGCCTTCCTTTTGCTGTAGTTCCCTCTTCCAGAAATTTCTTGACTGTTCTAGTCACCACCACCCTTGGCATCCCCTCATCCTCTTTCCCTTCCCTCTTGGTCCCTTCTACCCTTCCCTGGGCCCTTAACTTCCTCACCTCAGTCCCTTGCTATGGGGCTTCTTAGCTACTGCAGCAGGTGCAACAGGAACATAATAAGGCAAGGCATTCCCACTTGATCCCCTGTGTTCTAGAAGTTTCCAGGCTACTACAGCCCGGGGGATGGTCAGTACCTAGAGGAGCCTAAAGCATTTATCTTGTTTCCAGCATTAACCCTCCATTTCCCAGAACTGGTGCAGGGCCTCTTTAGTTTTGAAGTTTTCTGTTGGCTCTTCAGCTGGGACCCATGTTCACAACCTCACCAAGAGGCTTTCTGCAATGAATGAGTTTCTCCAACTCAGGGCTGAGGAGGAAGAGATAGGGGAAAGCAAGGTCTTAGGGAAGACAGGGTACATCTTGATGGGACCAGTAAGGGAACTTCCCCAGCGTAATGTTTGACTGTGTAGCCTGTGTGGAGCATGGGAGTAGCTGTGCCCTCCCAAAGGCCCAAGACTGTGCCAGCAGGAGGGGAGCTGTGCAGATCAAGGCCAGTGTCTTGAGGGTGTGACTCCCTCAGGGCCTCAAAACTGGCAGCTTGGGACTACAGGGTCCTGGCTCTTCTTTGACTCTTCTCTGGCTGAGGCCAGTGACTGGGTGGGTGGGAACCCATCTCTTTTCTCTGTCCCATTTGCAGCACTGGTTTTGTTTCCTTAATAAATTTTAGTTATGAAATGACCTGACCTCTTGCCGATCTGTTTCTGGGGCTAAGGAAATAGGTCAAACCTGTACACGTGGGTGTCCATGCACCCTTCCACCCATCCTGCTGCAGCCCACCAAGGTTCTGGTACGGGTAGCAGAAGAGAGTGGCGAGGATTGGGGACCTTGGTTACTGCTTTATTGCTGTTTGGTTCGAGTATAGAAAATGGAAGCGGCTCTAGAAGAGCCTGTGTACAAGGTAGGAAATATACAAACTTGAGGAGGAGGGAGCTAAGGAGACTGAATTCCAGCCCAGCCCAGACTGGGCTTGGGATGGGGGGGCCACCCGGGGCGCATGCAATAAATATGGTCCGGGGCCCCAGGGAAGGGAAGGGGACACCGCAGGAACGGGAGACCAGGTAGGCCAAGGCTGTCTGTCCTGGCTCCAGAACTCGCAGCCTTGGTTGGGGAGGGGAGGATTGGCCCTGGGGCTAGTGCCACTTGTGCAAAATGAGGAACTTCACATTATCAGTCCCGGGGCGGGCTGGAGCTGAGGCGGGAAGGGCCCTCCGGCAGGCTCAGTCCCCTCCCCCTCCCCAGCTCTGCCCGGCGCTCCGACCCCAGCGGGGAGATTCACAGTGAGAATGGGTGTGGTCGCAAGGGCCGGAGGTAGGGCTGGGAGTGCCCCAATAGAGACACCCCTCCTCACCAACAGCAGCACGGAGCCGGGAGGAGGGGGCCGACAAACCACAGGAAGAGGCGGGAAGAGGCCGGGGTCTCCTTTGGTCAACGCTGATATCAAAAATATAAATCTCCCTTCCCCCATCCCACCCCCACCCGGGGTTTTCCCCCAACCCCAACCCCGGGCTAAGGCACAAAGCTGTGAGGCTAGGTGAGGCCGCAGAGCGGTGGGATCGCCTCTGCGGCACCACTGCAGCTACTCCGAGTGTCCCGGGCAGGCCGCTGCCGCGCTCTGTGGAGGGTGAGCCGGGCCCGCAGGGCAGCGGCGTGGCGGGCGGCCAGAGGTGCTCTAGGTGGGAGAGAAACGGTCGATGGTCCGGCCGTCGGGACCAGCGGCCAGGTGAGCGCCCTGGCTCAGCACCTCCGCCGCCTTGTCTGGGCTGAGGCCCAGCTCCGCAGTGAACTTGGCCAGCGGGTAGAGGCTCTCGAGCGCCACCTTGGGGTCGTGCAGGAAGTGCGTGGTCTGCGCCAGCAGCTCGGCCGCAGCTGCCTTGTCCTGCTGCTTCAGGCTCAGCTGTTCCGCCGTGAGGCGGGCCACAGCAAAGACGCCTTCAGGAAAGTCAAGCTTGCCTTTGCCGTCGGGGCCGGGGACGCCGGTTAGGCCGCCTAGGCCCGCCAGTGCCCCAGCCGCGCCGGCCGCACCGCCCACGGCGTGCATCTTCATGTGGCTGATGAGGTTGCGTTGCTGTGCGAACTTGCCACCGCACACTTGGCACTCGTAGGGCTTCTCGCCGGAATGGATGCGCATGTGCTCTGTGAGACGGTACTGGCGCGTGAAGCGCATGCCGCACGCGTCGCATGCAAAGGGCTTGAGGCCCAGATGGCTGCGCATGTGGCGTGTCATGGTCCCGCGTTGCGTGAACTTCTTCCCGCATATGGTGCATGGATAAGGCCGGGTCAGCCAATGGGTCTTCTCGTGCTGCCGCAGTGTGGCCGGGTCCTTGTAGCTCTTGTCGCAGGATGCACAGCGGTATGGCCGCAGCAGCTCTCCTAAGCTGCCCGGAGCTCCAGGGACCTTGTCCCCACCGCCCCCAAAAGGGGGCCCGGCTGCCACCTCAGCCGCCTCGGCCCTGCCATACAGAGCCTCCTCCTCCTCTACATGAGCCTCCACGTGTGCGTTCAGCTGCTCGGAACTGGGGAAGCCCTTGCCGCATGGGATGCACACGTATAAATTGTCCCCGAAACTCTCTGGCTCGCCATAATCCAGGTGCGGACAGGGGTAGCCCTCTAGGTGGCCGCCGGGAGGGCTGGGATCCTCGCTGCTGCCGGTCTCCTCGCTGCTGCTCTTGTAGTCGTCGCCGTCGCCGCCCGCGCCAGGTCCGTCCAGGCTGCCAGGGTAGCGCGGCGGCGGCACGAGGCCGAGCCGGGGACCCACGGGCGAGACAGCCGGGTCTCCGCTGCGCTCCTCGCAGCGCTCGCCTGGGGAGCCTCGCTCCCGGCCCAGCTCGTCCCCGTAGCTACTCAAACCAGGCTCGTGCTTCATCCAGCGGTAGAGGAGGCTGGGCCCGTCGGCACGGCCTGGGGGTTCCGGTCCCGGACTGCCGCCGCTGCCACGAAACGGGTCGGGCGGGGGCGCGGCCTCCTCCAGCTTTTGGAAGGGCAGCGGCGGCAGCGGCGGCAGGGAGAGCGGGGGCTCCTTGTAGGTGGCAGGGCCCGCGCTGGGAGGGCTGTCCGGACGTGGGGGCAGCTCGCGCTCGCTCAGGGCCCGCTCGGGAACCGCAGAGCCCGGTGGGCTCTTCTTGGATAGGTCCAGGCCGCAGAGGGGCGAGCAGCGGCGCTCGGGGGCACACAGTGCTGCTGCGGGGCCGGGCCCTGAGGCGTATAGCTCTGCACAGTGCGTGTTGACTGAGGCCTCGGGGCCCGACGGAGGTTCGGAGGTGGGTGGTGGCGGAGGCCCGGCTGGAGACGAGTAGCAGGTCTGAATGACGGGCGTGGCGGCCCTCAGGCCACGGCCTGGCCTCCCGTAGGGGGCATAGCCGCCACCACCGCTGCCACCTCCCCTCAGGTGACAGTACTTGCCGTGGCGCTTGAGGCGCTTCTTGCACAGCGCCACGAGGTCAGGGATCTGCAGGTAGCTAGCTGCCGCTAGCACTGCACCCAGGCTTGGCTCGGCCCCTGGGGCCACAGCGGCCGCTGCCGCTGCTTCTGCACCGTCTGCCAGACGGCCGGTGTAGATGAAGTCCAGTACCAGGCGGAACACGGCCGGGCTCACCATGTCATGGTCCAGATTGAGCAGGTTGTCATGCACCACCAGGGACTTGAGGTAGGCACTGCTGGCCGCCAGCACATTCTTGTGTGCGCGGAAGAGGGCGTTTTGTACCACGATGATCACGTCGCACAAGAAGCCCTTGGTGCGCTGGTTGTTGAGCTGCAGCAGCAGCTGCCTCGAGTGGCCGGGCGCCTCCATCGTGTCCAGCATCGTCTGCCCAGCACACTCTCCTGCGGGGACACACACCAGCCGTATAAGAGCAGCTCAGTGCCCTGGCCGACTGCACCCAGCCCAGTACTTCTCCCCTCCACTTTCCCTTCCCCTCAGCTGAGCAGGGGCATTATGGAGAGCCAGGGCCTGGGCACTGATGCAGGAGGATCACGGCCTCCGGGAGTGGCGGCCTAGGCCAGTCAGCCAAAAGAAGAAGACAGTGCAGGAAGAGAACAGCTGCGGATGGACAGGAGGCTAGGCTAGCCTGTGTGCCTCAGGCCCGGACACTGCGGGGCACACAGGCTGGGTGCTGGGGACTTCCAAGAGAAAAGTGTTCAGACGAAGTCACCCTTTCGGAGGCAGTTACCCGATTTAAGTAAAATGTCCGCTTCAGTAAAAGTCATTCAGGGCCAAGAAGTTTGCCCAACTGGGGAGAAAGGGAGCGGAGTAAGAAGCGCCTCCCGCCTCGGGAGAATTTGCCCCAGTTTTGGGGAATGATTCGGAGGACGGGAGCGAGGTGCCCACCGCGGCGCAGCCCTGGCGGGGGGCTGTCAAAACCTTATTTGGGGTAGGGACAGCGTCAAAGAGAGCGGAGTCAGCCGCTGCCGTGGCGGGCAGAGAACGAAGGCAGGGCCTCGGCGCGGGGAGGGCGTTATATTAGAGCAGGAGGCTGAGGCAGGAAGCAGGTGGGGGGGAGGGGGGAGCCACGCAGCTCCCAGGGGAGGGAGGGGGCAGCGCCCCGGGCGGGCACAGTGCGCAGTCGGCTGCGGCCCTGACCCCGGCCTGCGCCCCACCCGCGTTCTGGTCCGGCAGCGGCCTCCGCTCTACATTCACCGACCCGGCGCCTCCCTCCCCAGTTCCCCTCGGTCACTTCTGTCCCGGAATTCAGCCACCTCAAACTTGGGGGAAAGTTTTCCAACTTCAGATTGGGCGAGAGGAGCGCGCTAATCCGAGTCCCTCGCTCCTAGATTTCCCTCTTGGCCCCCAGTCCTGGCGGCCAGGAGGACGTGGCCCCGAGCCTTGCTCTGAGCTCCACTGCCCGCCCGCTGGCCCGCCCTGCCCCATTCCCCTCCTAGTCCGCAGGGCCTCCGACCCGTTACCTGCAGCCGTAGCCCTGCCGGACTTCCCTCCCCGCAGCAGTGGCGGCTCCCAGCCCGCGCCCCACCCGCCCCGCTGCCAGGCGCCGAGCTGTGCCAGGGCAGCGCCCCTGCCAGCCCCGCCCGCCAGCTCCCCTTCCTTTCCCCTCGCCTCTCTAGCCCATGTGCGGGCAGAGCCGGCCCCGGGCCGCTGACCTCGCCATGAACCCGCCGCGAAGCTGCAGCCTGGCTGTCCTGAGTCCTCTAGAGGAGACACCCGGAATCTGAACGCCAGCTGCCAGCCGTGATAGGGCGCCCGCGCCAGAGGATGCGCCGGAGGCAGCCAGCGCGCGAGGACTGGGCTGTCCCGGATCCCTTGTCCCTCCCCGTCACCAGCTCGAGGACCCACCTGGGGGGCATGTCGGAAGCCCCGGGCCCGGCTGCCGGCGGATCCAGGGGGGACGTGGCTGCGCTGCGCTGCCCTCCGCCCGCCGGGCCCCCGGTCGGTCTGTCCTGCTGGTCCGTCCTCCCCGCGTCCTGGTCGCGTCTCAGCCCCGCTGCGCTTTCCACACACTCTTATCTGGAGCGGCCCAAGCAGGCGGGCGCTGCTGCAACTATGGCGCCACCTTGCGGCTGCGCGGCGCTCTGTGCGGCAGGGCTGCGACCTCCCTCCCGCGCACCTGGGCTGCTGCTGGCTCACAGATGCGGAGCTGGGCGGGGGAGCAGTCGGCAGGTTCACTCTTCCAGATGTGCCCACCTGGGGATCCGGGTCCTGGACTTCGAGTCCCATAAAACCTGGGGTTTTGAGCTGAGTGCTCAGGTATACATATTTCTATGTACAGAGCCCCCTTTTGGAAAAGTCCTGCTGGCAGGGAGGGAATTATGGTAACCGTAGGAAGAGGAAGGTTATGGAAATCTTTTTTTTTTTAACACTTTTTTTTTTTTTTTTTTTTTGGCACTGGGGATCAAACTCATGACCTCACGCTTGCCAGGCAGGCACTTATGCCGCTAAGCTAAATCCCCAGTGGTTATGGAAATCTTAAGCAAGAGGAAGGTGGGTAAGATTGGGGGCTCTGCTGAAACATTCCTGGACTAGCCTGTCCACTTGAATGTACTCCCTAACACGCCCGCTCTCCCTCACACACATGTGTTAGGTCTGCACAGCACAAACTCCTCTGCACCCAGGTCCTGTCCAGGCAATGACACTCGCTGGCGCGTGTTTACACAGACACCGCCCCCTCAGAGTAGCAGATCTCCTTGATCCTTCTACGTAGAGCTACCCCCACCCGGAAATCTGGGTAGGAATGTCACCAAACAATCCGCCCTGAGCCAGTTGGGACCCCAGGACACTTGACTGGAAATGGGTGGACAGCCCCCACTCTCCACATTCTCCACGTGAGCTGTTAGGAAGATCCCCCAAGAAAGTGACTTTCTCCAACCCACCCTGGTGGCCGAGGGAAATATGACAGGAGGGTCAGAGGCTTGGGACTCCCCCAAAAGGTCCTGGACCCCACGTGGAGGCCGTGTTCTGCGAGTGACGCCTCTTCTAGGAGCGAGGGGCCCCAGCACCGGCTTGCCAACGCTGCTCCGGAAGTGTCCCTGCGCATGGGAGGGGGACCTCGATTGTTGCAAGCACCGCGTAGCCTTCTCCCCGCGGCTCCTGACCCCACGCCTACATACGGGGAGGGTCCCCGAAAACACCCGCAGGTTCTGATTGGCTGCATCTCCCTCAATGGCCAAGCGCTAGAGGCTGGGGCGCCGAGTTACCATGGCAACCGATGAGGTTGCAGAGATAGCGTCTCTCCCAGGCCTTGGAGAGCTCATCAGCCGCCCAGGGCCGCAGGGCGGGCGGAGGCTGCGCTCGCCGCCCCCTGTGCTGTCCCCGGGCCCCCATGCCCCGCCAGAGGTAGTGGCTGAGTCACTCGGCTAGGGGCTGTTGGAGCGGCTGGTAGCTGTTCCTAAACAGACACCAAGATCTTGGGCGCCCCCCAGAGGCTCTGTTTCCCCCGATTCTGTTTCAAGGCGGCCTTGGTGCCTGGCGGCGGCTTCTAATCCAAACCCATGGGCTTGACTCCGCGCGTCCAATCTGCGCCTCACGCCGTTTCCGCCGCCTGTTCTGGATCTATTTTATCCACTTCCTCTCCTCCATCTTCCCCCCACATGGCGTCCTCGCTACACAAGTACTGAAGTCCCAAAGAACAGAACGAGCCCAGAACGGTGGGCTCGATTTTCTGGCCTCTACGGCAGGAGAACCCGGATACTTTGCCGAGGGACGTGTCGTGGGCTGAGGTGGGAGGGTGTGTGAAGGGTCCCGTCAGAGTTCGGCTTTGACAGACGAATAGGAAATCTCTCCATTGGGTGGGAAGGCTTTCCCAGACAGCAGAGATGCAGGACAAACGCGGGAGCAGAAAGGAAGCCCTCCGGGAGGCCATGTCCCTAGGAGCAAGCAGAGCCTCTCTGGCCTCAGATGATTTCGTTTTTTTCACCGTTTGATTGGGTCGGATCATCCCAGCCCTGTGCCTTGTGCTGTGGATCTGCCTGTGCTGACCCAGGCCAGGGTCCGCTGCACTCAGGGCCTGTTTTTATTCATCAGCGCTTGCCGCGGATCCATTTCTCAAGATAACACACTGCCCTGCCCTACTCTGAAGTTGTCAGTCATTTGTACCAGGAGAGTCTCGTAGCCCTGGCACCAGCTCAGCGGAAGTGGCAGGGTTCCCTAGCCCTCTTCCACCTTTCCCTCCTTCCTCAGCTCCGCCCCTCCTCCACCTCCTCCTCTTCCTTCTGCTCCTCATCTCTCTCTCTCTGTCTCTGTCTCTGTCTCTGTCTCTCTCTCTCTCTCTCTCTCTCTCTCTCTCTCTCTCTCGCTCGCTCTCTCTCTCCCTCCCTCTCCCTTCTCTTTCTCCCTCCCTCCTTCTCTCCTTCCACACCCCTCCCCCATTTAGAGCCCTAGGATAAAGGTAGTGGGACAGGATCATTCGTCTTCCCCATACTTTTCAGAAGAGCTCTGTCCCAAAAGGTGTGGGCTCTTAACTCCTCCAGGAAATGACCCCACTACTCTCTGGGGACCCCTCTTTGCCAAGGTGCTGAGCCCTCAGTCTGATCTCCTTCACACTCAGATGAGTTCTGCCAGTTGAGGAGGGGGTGTTGGGGATTGCACCCAGGACCTTTGCACTGAGCTACATCCTCGGCCCTTTTAAAAATTCTTATTATTATTTTAAAATTTTGGGACAGGGTCTCACAAGTCGCTGAGTTTTCTAGGTTAGGTTTGAACTTGAGATTCTCTTGAAAAGTGTTGGGGTTCCAAGTGTGTGCCACCACCTCTGGCCTAGCTCTACTAATTATCCTACAAATTAGTGCTCAAAGGGCCTCTAGGTGCCAGAGATGGGCACTGCAAATCTCTTAATTGCTGAGCCTGCTCAACCTTTTGCCCCATACCCTTGACACCTGCCTTCAGAGCCCTTCTTCCACCTTTTTCTCAACTTTTTTACTTCTATGTGGTCCCCAGCTCTTTGACTGGCACCTGGTCCCCCACCCCAGTGTCCTATGTTAAAACCTTCTTCCCCTGAAACCCCTGGATGCCACAGTCCTAGTTATGTCCCAGACCCTTTGGTGTCCAGACTTCTCTCCTACGTCCTCCAAGAGGAAAGAGTGACGACACGACAGTAGCCAGGTGGGATGTGACGCCGCCGCGTGGCACCTTGTGATGTCGTAGACAGTCGCATCCTGGAACTGAATGGGGTAGACGGCTACCGGATGAAGACCCCAAGACCGGGCAAGGTGGAGGATGGAGTCCCCAGGACACCAGAGCTCCGAAAGGAGAGAGTCATAAACACACAGCAGGCTGCCGCACTCTCCCCGGCCCCCAGTCCGCAGTTCCGGAAAGTTAACCCCCTGTAAGCCAGGACGGGGGCGCGGTCTCCTCCTACCCGACCATGCTTTCGCGCACCTTCCTTCCCCTCCCAGCTCCCTGTCGCTTCGTCTCCCTCCCCATTCCCCGCGCCTTGCCACTAAAAATAGCCCCTTTCCAGTTTCCTAAATTCCCCGCTGACGTCGGCAGCGCGTCAGTGTGTAGGAGCCGCGGCCGCATGAATGAGCCGCCGCACGAGTACTACGCGCGCCTATAAAAGCCGCCGCCGGCCGGGCTGCGGGAGGCGAGCGGGCGCGGGCGCGGCAAGCCCGCCAGGTAAGCGGGACCGGTAAGCGACCGACAGCACGAAGGACCCGGGCACGGGCGGGGACGAGGGGCGGCGGGAGGGCGGGCTGGGGGGTCTCTTGGAGCGGGATGGGCACAGGGTGGGCGGCTGGGGGTCCCTGGCCGCTGGCGGAGCGGGCCAGAGCCTGGCGCCACTCTGCGCAGCCCCCGCCGGCGCCTAGGTGGAGACGCAGCCACTTCGGAGGACCTGCAGCTAGAAGACTGACCCGCGTCCCAGGGCCTTCTGGAGGGGCTCCTGCGCCATCTCCTCGGAAAGTGGAGAAGACGGTGCCGCGCCTCGGGAGCCGTACGCCCTTTTCCACCCCCGCCCCTCCCTGCAGCGCTGTGACTCAGCCTCGGTGCCCCGGACCCGCTGAGCCCAGCCGGGGGTGTCGGCGGGAGACGCAGACGCTTCGGCCGCGGCTCTCTCGGGACCCCCGTCTGCAAGCTGCCTCAGCTACCCCTCTGCGTCCAGTCCCGTCCCGTCCCATCCCGTCAGGCTGGCCCCGCGGCGCCCGGGACTTCCCGCCTCTACGCTCGGAGCTGTCCTCTCAGGACCAGGTGGGGGCGGGGCCGGGGCCAGGCCGCCCCGCCCCCGCCGGAAATGCCTCCCTGCGGGGACATCTTTGACGTCACAGAACTCTGACGTCAAGGGTCGCGTGTTTGTCCGTGAGCTCTGGGACCACGAAAGGTGGGGGACGTGGGAAAGGAGGAGCAGCAGCGCCTCCAGCCGCAGGCAGAGGGGCCAACCCCTCTCGGGCAGCGCGCCGGCACCTTGGCTCTAGACTGCTTACTGCCCGGGCCGCCCTCAGTAACAGTCTCCAGTCACGGCCACCGACGCCTGGCCCCGCCCCAGGACCACAGACCCGACAGCCCGCCGCGCCCCGGGCCCCGCTGTCTGCCCCGGGTCTGGCGACCCAGAGCTCTCCACCCGCACAGCCGCTGTCCGCGGTGCTGATCCAGCGCGGGCGCCACCATCCGGTCGTTGTTCCCGGTCCCCAGGTGTAGCTAGGGGCGGCTGACCCACACGACACTTGCACAGCCCCCGCGCCACGCGCGCAGTCTGCCGCCCGCGCCGCCGCCCCGCTGCCCCGCGGTGCTGACGTCAGCCTGCCCAGAGCCGCTGCGGTGCCGTCAGCGGCGCGCGCCCCGCCCCCGCGTCTCCAGGGCAACCGTGGCTTTCGATTGTTACTGTGGGAACCGGAGGTAACAGTCTACAGCCATGGTCGCCCCGCAGCACGCCCACGCGCCGCACCACGCCGCATCCTTCCAGCCGGGGGTTGGGGAAACGCGGAGCAGGAGGCGGCGGGAGCTACGAGTCAAGATCCATTGTGTTCACAGGGGTGGCGAGAGGGGTGCACAGGGAGACAGAGGCGGGCCCTGCCAGGTCTGGCTGCAGGGCCCCAGGGACAGAAGGGGAGTGTGCATTTGTCAGCTCAGTGACTGTCCTGTCCGCTCAGCTGAAGACTTTATCACTGCCCAGGAAGGGCAAGGGAATTGGGGTCGTTCTGGGATAGATTTCTTTGCTGCTCCTGGGAAGGAGGCTGCTGGGCCACAAAACCTGGAAGAATGTTCTTTGCCTCTTGGGGACTGAAGAGGATAGACAGGAAAGTTTTCTTAAATATGCCACACCGTTCTTACCGAAACCAGGAGTTGAGCAGGCAGAGGTAAACCCTTGAATCCGTTCCTGGCAGAGGTTCCCTCGCTCTTTCCCAACTCCAGAAGGATCCCTAAGTTGGCAGCCTAGTAAAATTTACCTGTTCCCTGGCACACTGTATGAACCTATGAGTGTCCCATCCATCTATCTCTAGGTGCTGAATTCCAATTTGAGACTGTCCCAAGTTTTCCCTAAAAAGATTACCACGTAAGATGAAATCCTGTTGGGGCTGGGGATTTAGCTCAGCATCATAAGTGCCTGCCTTGCAGGCAGGCAGTCGTGAGTTCGATCCCTGGTACTGATAAAAAGGAAAAAGACAAAAAAAAAGATGAAATCCTGTTGTGCCAAAGAAGTGTGAGCAGTGACGGCTTCAAAAACTGTGTATGTCACCTGTCATTGCTAGCATCACTCACTGCAGAGGCTAGCTGTGGATATCAGATGCAGGACTTCACAAGGGACCATAAATCCAACTTTACCTCCACACATTTTTTACCTAAATTCCTTGAAAGAAAGGTGGTGCTAGTTTCCACGCTAATCAGTACTTCACTGCTCCACTCCACACCCAGAATCATGAGGCCTTAGATTAAAATGTGTTTTATCCTGGATTCCAGTGGACATTTGTGGGTGCACTCTAGTGTGTGCAGACGGGAATAGTGTCTAGGAAAGCCGGTCTGATCTGGGTTCATTATCCAGGGGTGGTTAAGTTGTATTCTATTTCTCACCCCTCTGTAAAACAGGTAATAATACACAGGTGCATTGTGAGGATCAAATAGGAAGTGAAAATCAGGTGGCTTTTGTTTGTTTTGTTGCATAGTGATGGAAATTAACTCAAGCCCTCACACAGGCTAAGCAGGTGCTTGACCACCGAGCCACCTCACCCCACAGCCCTGGAACTGAAAATCTTTGAAAACAGCAGAACGCTAGCTTTTCTCCCCACTCACCCCACCCCTACAGTGCTGAACCCAAGCCCTCCTATGTGCTAGGCAAGTGCTCTACCACTGAGCTCCCCCAGCTCTGTTTCAGTCTTAAGTATTCTATTGGGCTTCTGTGTTCACAAGGGAGTGGACTAAGAGGGGCTTTCAGCTCTGGGCACTCAGTTAGAAAGGAGTGGACACCTACCTGTGCAGGTGCTCTGGAACTGGGGATGATAAAGGCCCCTTTGTTAAGGTGCTCTCTTCTCAGAGCTATAGGGATCCAACTATTGTAATCCCTTTTCTCGTTCTCATGGCTTGAGAAATTTTGTATTAGTAATCTAATGGAAATGGTATTGGAATCCTAGAGTTATTTACAATCTACAACCTCTAGTGCAACCCACGGTAAGAATAAAAGACACTGAGACATATTCAAAGCAATGGGCAGCCAAGTGAGGATACACGGAGCAAAAGCCTTGATCCAAAGCCTCACCCAGAATTTATTATTTCGTTAAGAAGGGAGTGGCTCAAGGATGAGTGACAGTGAGATTGGTGGGAATTACATGAGCAACATGAGCTGAGCTGGCCAGTGGAGAGCAAACTTCCCTGCAGTATGCAGGGAGGAGGGTATGCAGAAAGCCCAATTTGCATAACTTGATTGAGGTAGTATGTAGATGATTTAGGAGGCTATTGCTTCAGTTTCTGATATGTACACTTTTTTGTCTTTTTCCTTTTTATTGGTACCAGGAATTGAACTCACGACTGCCTGCAAGGCAGGCGCTTATGCCGCTGAGCTAAATCCCCAGCCCCGATATGTACACTTTTAAGTTATAGCCTCTTATCTTGTGTCTCAAACCCAGTTGACATTCCTGGAGCTATGTGGCTCTACCATCCCACTGTGCTCTACCATTTATAGGGAACATGGTGTAAGGAAACAGGAAAATGTCAGCTGGCTTCAAGGATTATATATTAGTACCTTTGCCAGCCTTATCTGCATTGCTTAGAGCCAATTGAAGGCAGAAGGAAACAGCACAGCCAGCTCTGTATATAACAGTACATGGAGACAGGGTTTGGTTTAAGTAATGCTGAAGCAATTGTTTTGCATTCAAGGGGAGCTGCCCTGATTGCCTCCTACACCAAGGTGTAGTGAGAAGTAGAGAGACGGTAGGAATGTTCTGAAGGGCTGGGGATTTAGCTCAGTGGCATAAGCGTCTGCCTTGAAAGCAGGCAGTCGTGAGTTCGATCCCCGGTACCGATAAAAAGGAAAAAGACAAAAAAAAAAATTTAAAAAAAAAAGGAACGTTCTGAAGACAGTCTCTTGCAGTTTGAACCCATCTGAAGAATGTGATCAGAGGGGCCAGAACCAGAGGGCTGACTACTGGGTGCTGAGTTGTTTGCCATCTTGGAACTCATTCAGGGTGTCTCCCCTATCCATAACACACTGTAAGGATTGAGGAGCTGAGGCCACCACAGGTATGCAACCCCAGTAGTGAGTGCAGCCGACAAAACACAGTGACTAAAACTGGGGCATGTGGCATGTACCCATAGAGCCAGGTATACAAGAGGCTGAAGCAGGAGGATTCATTAAGTCCTGGAATTTGAGGCCAGCCTTAGCAACACAGTGAGACTTCACCTCAGGAAGGGAAAAAAAAGGGGGGGGGGAATGGAGGCAAAAAAGGGAAGAAAAGAAAGGAAGAGAAGATAGATTGACTATTAAGCTTCTTGGGGGATACTATAGCCAAGGGTTAAGGAAGGGAAGGGAAGTGGGAAGGGGAAAGAAGAAGGAAGTAAAGTGATTAAGCTCCCTGTAGCTAAGGGCTAAGGGAAGAAAGGGAGGAAAAAAGGAAGGAAGAGAGAAAAGTTACTAGGCATGCTGGGGATATAGCTAAGTGGCATAAGTGCTTGCCTGCCAAGTACAAGGTCCTGAGTTCGATTCCTAAACCAAAAAAAGTTACTAAGCTACCTGAAGGAGGCTGGGTTGAGGGCTGCACAAATGCTGTTGAGAGTCTCTAGGAAAAGAGGGACAGGGGAGAGATACGTGTGACTCAAGCAATAAAGGGGGTTGGGAGTACAACTCAGTGGTAGAGTGCTTATGGAACTCCAGGCCTAAAAATAAAAGTAAACCAGACCCAGAGGTGCACACCTATAATCCCAGCCACCTGGAAGACTGAGGCAGAAGGATTACAAGTTTAAGGCCAGACTGGACACCTTAGTGAGATCTTGTCTCAAAATTGAAAAAAAAAAAAAAAATGGGCACAGCCTTGAATATAATTCAGTTCAAAGCCCTACAGTCAACCCCAGTACCACAAAAAGAAAACAAAAACAGCAAACTAGGCATAGTTATGGTGGCCCACATCTGTAAATTCCAGCACTTGGAAGACTAAGGCAGGAGAGTTAGTTCTAAGCCAGCCCAAACTACATAGTGAGTTTGTTTTTCCTTTTTTTTTTTTTTTTTTTTTTTTGAGGCAATTTTGAATATGCCTTGTAGCCCAGGTTGGCCTTGAACTCACAGTAATCCTTGTATCTGAGTCCCCCAAATACTGGGGTTACAGGCATGCACCACCACACACAGCACATAGTGAATTTCAAAACTAGTCTGGACTAAATAGCAAGACCTCAAAACAAAAAAGAAAACACAAAAATGGAGATACTGTTTTTTTGAGAGTATCTCACTGTGCAGCTCAGGCTGGCCTTGGTCTCACTTTACAGCCCAGACTGGTCTTGAACTTGCAATGGTCTTCCTGCCTCAGCCTCCTGAGTACTGGGATTATAGGAATGCACCACCACATCCAGCATATTAAGAGTGTTTGTCTGCCATAGTATACTAGACGTTATTTCTATTCTCTGGACCTCATTGGCCTTAGCTATAAATTGAAAATGTTAGATTGAGTTTTCTGGGGGACATTTCCCCTCCCCCAGACTGTGTAAGAATCCTGTTAGGAGCTTTTTATTCCTCTAGTAACACATGTTAGAGACTTTCTTTTTCAAACAGGGTCTCACTATGCAGTTCAGGCTGGCTTTGAACTCATAGCAATCCTCTTGTCTCCCAAGTGCTAGAATTACAGGCATGGGCCACATCTGGTGGTGATTTTTTTTTTTCTTTTGTACTGGGGATTGAACTCACAACCTTGAGCTTGCCAGGCATGCGCTTATGCCACTGAGCTAAATTCCTGGCCTGGCTGTGATTTTTATTCTAACTGCTAAGTAGTGGTTTGGGATTCCCTGGATTAGGAATGACCAGGGCAGTTTGGTCAAGATGCATTATTTGTGTGTGTGTGTTTTGAGACGGGGTCTCACCATGCAGTTCAGGCTGGTCTTGAGATCCCTTTTGTAGCCCAGGCTGGTCTTGAACTCACAACAATCCTCCCACCTCAGCCTCCCAAATGCTGGGATTACAGACTCAAGCCACCACACCCAGTTTAAGATGCAGATTCTTGACTCAGCAAAATTCTGACAGTAGGTCTAGGAATCCAGTGCTTAACAGGTACTCATGATATGAGTGTTCCATGGATTCCATGCCTAGGTAGCAGGAAGGGTCCAACACGCCAGAGTCCCTCATCTCTGAAAAGCATGATGGTAGATGACCTACCTCAGCTGTGGGAAGCCAGTGGACAATGTGGTCTGCCCACCAAATTGGACAGTCTGATTCTCAAGAGGAATTCTCACTCAACCATGAAGACTTCTGCTCCATCTAATACTGGCCTGCCCTATCCACCTCTCTTCCCCTCTTAACTTTAATCCCCGATTTAAAATGTATTTCCGATCTTTTCTCTCCTTTAATCCTCAAAAAATTCCCAAATCATGATCCTTCTCTCTTAGAAACTAACTAAAGAGGGAGTCTATGATTGCCAGAAGGGTATGTGACTCCTATGTGTGTATACAATTAACAGAAAAGCCAGCAATTCCAGTGAGCCAAATCCAATGGGTCTACAAGTATAAATCAAACTGTTTTCATCTCCTTTTAAAGGAAGCCAAAGCAATTCCTTTAAAACAACAGCAAGGCAAAGGCACCAGTGCCCACTCCCCTAATACATGATTTCTGTTATAAACATTTTAGACCCAATAAATCCAGCAAGTAATTCATTTTTATCTTTGACACCTGTAGTGAGGAACCCAGAACTTTGGGTGAGGATGTGTGATTATCAGGATGGGTGGGAGTACTTGTGCTATATTTTCCAATTTCCACTCCATTATTTTGTTTTATTCCTACTCAATTATTAAGCTCCCTGGGAACACTGTAGTTGGCTGGCCTTTAACTATGTAGCCCAGGTTGGCCTTGAATTCACAGCTGTTCTCCTCAGCTTCCTGTGTGCTAAGATCACAGGCATATGCCACCACACCTGATTCAAAATGGAGAATCTTTAAAATACCTAGGACTAGGGGCTGGGGATTTAGCTCAGCGGCATAAGCGCCTGCCTTGCAAGCATGTGGTCATGAGTTCGACCCCTGGTACCGGTAAAAAAAAAAAAAACAAAAAAAAAACCTAGGACTAACTGCTCTCCAAGAACAGCTGGATTACAAATGCAGGGGATGTACTGCATCTTTTTTTTTTTTAAATGAGATAGGGTCTTGCCTGGTAGCTCAGGCTGGCCTTGAATTCACAGCAATCCTCCTGCCTATCTCCCAAGTGCTGGGATTACAGCTGTGCACCACCCAGCCTGGCTCTGCCAATGTTAATTACACTATTAATTATAAATAGCACTTATCTATCTCACAAACCCTGCAGCTGAGGTTAAGCCATGGAAGAGGCAGTTTATTCAGTACACTTTGGCCTCTGCTCAAGGTCTGGCAACATCCTACCCTTCAAGTTCACAGTTCAGAGGGGTAGCACAGCCATGAAGGAGAAAACAGAAGCAGGGCAGGGAGTTGGGAAGACCCAAATAAAACTCAAGGATCAAGATGGAGGAAGCCGGGCAGTCTTGCCTGATGATCGCTTCCTCCAAACTCAGATGTAAATTCTTTGATTTGGCCACCAATTCTTTCAGTTCCTTTTTTTCTGAGACAGGGTCTCACTACACAGTTCAGGCTGAACCTGAACTCTCTATGAAGCCCATGTTAGCCTTAAACTCTCAGGGATCCTCCTGCCTCAGCCTCCCAAGTGCTGGGATTGCAGGTGAGCACACCATGTCTGGCTCTCAATTTCCTAAGACTTCCATCAAAACTGTGAACCCACACACACACCAGTTTGTCCTGGAAACTCATAACTGCAAGTACCTCCTGGCTTGGTACTGGCCAAGGGGCTGCGAATGGCCAGGAAACCAGTCTTACATTTCAAAATGTTTTTTTTTTTTCAGGGTGTACCAGAGAATACAAAGATATTTAAAATGCAAATTACAACTTCACTGGCACTCAGTGATGCCAGTTCTTGCCAGAATACCCACCCTCACCCAAGGTTCTCTTTTTTTTTTTCTTTTGTTGTTGTTCTGAGACGCTATCGTTAAGTAGTTCAAGGCTCACAGTGATCCTCCTGTCTCAGCCTCCCAGAGTGCTGGTATTAAAGGCATGTTACCACACCTATCCTTTTTCATGTTTGAGTATCAGAAACCAAAATCCATATGGCTTCCTACTTTGTTTTTCTCCAGTGTAGAGTATGGGCCATATCATGTAGTCCTTAGAATGGATAGTTGTCTTCTTAGTTTCGAGGCAAAGCATGTCAGTGCAGCAGCAGAGGTCTCAGGGGAGCTCCAAGGTGCTCAGAGACAGGGAAGTCATACATCACAGAAGCTGTCCCAAGGTGGATGGATGCAATGGCAGAGGCATTTGTTGGTCTCTTACTCAGCAAACTGGTCCAAGAACTTGAGGTAGGCCTGGCGCTGGGGTGCACCAGCTGGAACGAAGTGGCCACCAGAGTGGGCTAGCGTAATGGCTCCTGGGAATCGGCTGGCCAGCTGCATACTCTCCTGAGAGGGGATGACTCGGTCAGTATCCCCAAAAACATGCAGCGAAGGCAGTGACAATGGGTTGTGCATAATAGGTTCTTTGAGGCCAAGCCCTCGGGGACAGAAACCAGAGATAAGGATGATAAATCGAGGCAAGGGAAATCGAAGATCACCAGCCTGGCCCAGGGCACACACAAGGGCTGCTAGTGCAGCCCCCTGGCTGAAGCCAAGGAGTCCATCAAAAGGCCCCAACTTGTCCAGTGCCTGTGCCACCGTTCCCAGGGCTTGCTCCAGGCCCCTGCACACCGTAGGCTCTTCCAGAGCGTTGAAAATGTCTGCCTCCTCCGAAAACCACCAGCCTCGGGGCTGCTCCTCCGGAGGGCAGGTCCCTACAGGCAAATGGAAAAGGATGGAAACAGGGCAAGGGAAACGGAGGAAACAGAGGGAACACAGGGAAGAGACTGGAGAAAACGAGGCGGGAATGAGAGGCTTAGCAGGGACCAGAGACTGATGAAAACGGAAGCCTGGGAGCTCAAGGCCAGAGTTCGCGCCGCAGACAAGGAGGGAAGAAAAGGGAGGGCGGGGCTTTGAGAGGATGTAAATGGACGAGGCAAGGGCAGGGCTCCTCTCACCGGAGTTTGGCGCGGTGCCCTCTGGGCCCGCCGCATCAGGGACTGGGTGGGGACCACTGAGACACACGAGCTCCGCGCGCCCCCGCAACGCCTTCCTCAAAGCGCCAGTCTTCTCGCGGAACCCACGTTCACTCTGCCGGAAACCCGCCAGACACAAGACCCGCAGGGGCCGCCGCGCAGCCATGTTGTCGGGCAGCGGGCTTCAGAGGCACCGGAAGCGGCGCCTCCCGGAGCGGAAGTAGGACAGCGAGGGGCGGGGCCAACGCCCGCACCGCCTTGAAGGCGGGACTCCACAATGCAGAGGGCGGGGTTGGGCCAAAGCAGAGGAAACCTGGCAATGGGAGACTCCTACCTGGGACCCAGGGCGGGTCTTCAAGGAGCCGACGGCATCACTTTATCGTCTCTGCAGCTGCAGCTCTTGCAAGCCGCGCCTGGAGAGGGGCGCATGGATCCCTCCTGCACCTGAGGTCGTAGATTTGTGTCAGCCCGGCTTCTGCGACCGCCTGTTTACTTCAGTGCATTTCCTGTTGCGGCCGCAGAGCGGCGGCCTCGGCTCATATGTCGCCAAGGAGACGGCGAACGCCAGGGCCGCGCCCATGGGCTGCCCTTCCTTCCTCCCTCCTTGAAGCCCGAGCTACCTTTCCCAGTTCGGCTCTGGCAGGGCCGTGGGGGGTTCGGTCGCGCCCGTGGTTCACTGTCCACGGCCCCAAGGAGCTGCCGGCGTAAAAGTCCATGGGGTAGGGATCCTGCCAGGAAATGTCCCTCAAGACCACAGCTGCCTAGTGTAGGAAAACCGGACAGCAATATTTGTCAACATTTTCTTGAGCCTGGATTATTGAATTTAATCCTTACAATGGCCTATGAAAGGTATATTATCCCCATACTGCAGAAAGGAGATGTGAGGCTCAGACAGATTGAGCAATTTGCATAAGGCCACACACAGCAAGAAAGTGGCTCAGCTAAGGAATTCAAGACTGTCTGAAGTCAGGACCTGTGAGCTATCCACCTCATTCCACCTCAGAGCCTTCTTTTTGGTACCAGGGATCGAACTCATGACCTTGCGTTTATCAGGCAAGCACTTAAGCCACTGAGCTAAATCCCTGGCCTCAGCGCAGTTCATTGATAGAATGAGGTACAGAGCCTATTCTCCCACGGATTTTCAAAACTTGATGTTACCTCATAGGGTGTCAGCAGTGGCTTGGGGAAAGCTGTACCCCAATCAATGGAGAGGCGAGGACATGCCACCTGCACCCACCTGGGAAGAGAAGCCTGATCAGACCTGAAACAGGGGTCTCCCTGCTCCTAGGCAGCATGCCAAAGAACAAAACAGAACCCCTAACATATCCATTAAAAAAAATTTTTTTTTTTACCGGTACTAGGGATCAAATTTATGACCACACACTTTCGAGGCAGGTGCTTAATGCCGCTGAGCTAAATTCCCAGCCCCTGGTTTTTTTTTTTTTTTTTTTTTTTTTGTCTTTTTCCTTTTTTATCAGTCCCAGGGATCAAACTCATGACTGCCTGCTTGCAAGGCAGCACTTATGCCGCTGAGCTAAATCCCCAGCCCCTGTTTTTGTTTTTTGAGACAGGGCCATGCTATATACATAGCTCATGCTAGTCTTGAACTCACTGTGTAGACCAGGCTGGCTTCAAACTCATAGCAACCTATGTGTTGGCATTACAGGCTTGTGCTACCAAGCCCAGCAATAATAGGATTTGTGAACGTTAAAGTAAAGATTATCACCTCCTACAATTTGGAAATACTGCACTGTTGCTTATTTTTTCCTGTTGCTTCCTTTGACTTCACTGGAGTCAGCTTACATGTGTCAGTATTTCCAGAACCCAATTTAGTACCTGGTACAGTGCAGGCACCACACACGCCTCAGACTCATCTCACCAGAACTACTGTGATGTTGCCTTGCCTCTGAGCCCAAGGAAAGACAAAGGAAGTGACCCGTGACCAAAAGTAATCCCTGCTGGGGAAATTCTTGGTGAACATTAAAATTTCATGACCATGAAAGTAATTCCCATTGACTACAGGCTTCGATCTGCTGAGCAGGACCTAGCTTTTAGAATCAAGCTAGGTAGAAAACTTACACATCCACCCCAGGAACTAGGCTGAGCTTGCTGGGGAAGATCTCAGAGAGCAGAAGCCTCACAAAGGGAAGTCCCAAAGTTTGAAGTCGAGATTCCAGGTGCTGTTTATGGAGAGGAAGGTTAAGCTGGGGTTACAATGATCAGCCAAAGCTAAATCCCTTAGCTAACTGGTTTTTCCAGCTGGGTTTTGGTCAGCCTTCTCCTGAGGCCATCCCAAACTCTCTGACCTCCAGGATCTTGGGACTGCCTTGACGGCCCAAAGTTCCCAGAATAAGACCCCAGGATTTGGCTGAGCGAGCAGTGGCTATGGCTTCCTGGCGAACAGCCTGCATGTGCTGGTGGTCATAGTGCTCTCTGGACAGGACTTTGCTGTAGGGGTCATATCTGGAAAAGAAGTTGCCAAAATCACTTGTGACAGCCGTTCCTAAAACTCTTGCCCCATGCTGGTAATTAGGAAATGAGGCTCCAGACAAGTACAAGGAGCACCAATGGGAAGATCAGTCCCATAGTTGCAGCAGGCAAAAGTTGAGAAAAGTCTTAGGATCTCAGTGTGAATAGTAAGTGGGCAACAGTAGCCCTGGGTTTAATGCCCAGATGCAGAACTCAAGAGCTTAGACCTTTGAGGCTGGTGCCATGTAGTGGCTGGGAGCCTAAAGAAGTCTAAATCTGTTGACAGGGAGGGAATTTTACCCCTCAATATCAAGTCAGCCCAGCCCAGCCCATACCGGTAAGCAGGGACATTGGGGTTAGCAATCATGACAGACTCCAAATGGAAGCGGCCATCTCCAAGATACCTGCAAGGATGGAAAGAAGCTGTTAAGTATGGTATGGGACAGCAGAAGAGGCCCATGCTGCTATATAAACATAGGGACAAGTCCTCATTTTCCATTCTGGGGCTTTGGTTTCAATTATGTAAGATAAGGAGTTTCCAGGTATAAGAGCACAAACCTGAAATCCCAGTACTCTGGGAGGCCAAGGCAGGAGGATTGCAGGTTCAAGCCCAGCCTAGGTGACTTAGTGAGACCCTATTCAAAATAAAAAAGGCCTGGAGATATAGCTCAGTGTGAAGGTGCTGAGTTTAATCCCCAGTACTGAGGGTGTTGGGGGAAACATTTGATTTGGATGCCTGTGAGACCACTCCCCACAATTATGTAATGCAGAACCTAAGTACTGCCTCACCCCAGCCTTCTAGGGTAAGAGTACAGGAATAGCCAAGGCCATGGTAAGGTCACTTGGGTCTCTAGACCGTCTAATTTGGAAGCTGGGGGACAGATCTTTTTTTTTTTCCTTTTTCTTTTTTCCGGTACTGGGGATCGAACTCACGACTGCCTGCTTGCAAGGCAGGTACTTATGCTGCTGAGCTAAATCCCCAGCCCCCATGGGGGATAGATTCTTACCAAGCTCAATATAGCATGGAAAGTAGCGTTCAGGGGGCACTAGGCTGAAAATAAGGGTTCAGGGTACACACTGGACAATCTTCCCCAAACCAGTTTTTGGGTCCAAGTACTGAGTTATAAGAGCAGCTGCTGTTTCTTAGACCTGGGTCTTCTGTGTTCCAAGCCTGAACTCAGTACGTGAAGTGCATGTATTCAGCAGCTCACCTAGTCCTGTCACATAATCTCCAAGATAATGAGAGCTTCCCCTGCTTTTGCTGTTTTGTTTTGGGGTGGGGGGCAGGGTCTCACTATGCAGGATGGCCTTAAACTTTAAATCCTCTTGCCTTAGCCTCAGAGTACTAGGATTACTGGTGTATACCACCATGGCTGATTTTTAATATTCTCATTTTATAGAAAATACAGTTGAGGTTAATGGATGTTAAGACACCTACCCAAAGTTAAGCAGCTGTGAAACACTATATTTGAGACTTGTCTGCTGCCAGGCTTGGATGCCAGCCTGTACCAAGCATGCCCTAAAAGATGCTATCCAACAGTACCTTTCCAAGCCATGGAAACTTCACAGTATGGAAGATAATCTGCTCATGGTAGCCATTTCCCTCTTGGAGATCACACTTTGTTTTATGAATAGTCAACACTCATGATACCCCTGCCCCAACATATACCTGGAAGCCCCGAAGGGAAGCATCTAGGAGCTCAGGGTTGTAGACACATAGACACATGGGGAATGCCCCTTGGGGAGCAAAGCTGGCAGGCCTGGGATGCAGAAGACCTGAATGTGGACCTATGTGGGTACAGCAGGCTTATGGGACCAGCATCCAAAGCCCCAGAGGCAGGACTGTGTCAGAGAGCGCCTCTCCCTCTTTCCCTGTCATTATTAGGAATGGGACTCCCCTCCCCAGTCCAGGGTCGGGGAGCTGTTGGCTCTGAAGCTGCTGCATTCACACAACATTAAGCATTTCCATTACCTAAAATAATTAGGCAGCAGGAGACATGCTGCTCCTGCTTGTTAGTTGTCTGGATGCTAAATTAATGGGGCTGCAGCCTGGGCGCACCCATCCATCTTCTCCAATTATATTCCCACCATTTCTGTCCCACCCTCACCCTCTCCCCACTAGGCCCTTTGATTCCTGTTCCACCTCAGGTACAGCCTTCTGAGGGTGAACAAAGCCTGCAGAGAGACAGAAAACTGAGGTCTAGTTCCCGTTTAGTCTGATCTTGCACGGTGACCCTGGGTGCAGCCTTGACAAGGTGAGGAGCTTCTTAGACTCAGTTTCCTCTCCTGTATGATGACCTGAGGTTCTTGCCCAGAATATGCTTCTAATGACTGTATGACATGGCCCCCAGTTTTTACTTACACAATAGCGTCTACCTCCTTGGACAGTCGGGGGGATGTGCAGCCCAGAATCTCTCCGGGGGACAAGGGCTTGCACTGTGGGACACTCACACGGTACTCAGCTTTCAGCTGTTGGGAAGCTGCCTGTAGGGATAATGAGGGAAGGGAAGCATGTGGCTCAGGAAGGGAGCTAGGGCCAGAGGAACAATGCAGACCACCTGGTATGGAGATCCAGAAACAGCCTGGACCGTGGTCATGGTTGCTCCATGAGATTCTAGGGATCCTCACTTCACTTACCTGCAAGGTTGACACAAACTGAATGGTGCTGACCAGGGCAAGAGCACTATCTGGAGGAAAGGTGAAACGGATAGAGTCCAGGAGGTGGGCAGTGTCTATCCGGATGTCCACAAAGACGTACAGCACCCGGAAGTCTTGTACTGAGATATCCATAGGAACTCAAGGGAAAGAAGAGTTGAAGAAACTATTTTTGGAAGGCAGGAAGAGCATAAAACTTGCCCCTGACTGGTCTCTGAGCATCCAGGGCTGTGGCTTCAGCCTGGGGGCAGAATAAAGTAGGGGAGGAAGGGGGTCACAGGTACCCTAGAAGCTCCTTCTCTGTCACTCAGCCAGAGGCCCAACTTGCTCTACAACTAAAAGCCTTTCAAACACACACATCTGGGACAGTAGCATAGTTTCCAAGGCAACCAAATAAAAAGCAAAGATCTACCTGCAGAGCAGGAAAACCAAGGCCATCCCAGAGACTGACAAATGTGTGGCAGGCTTGTAAGTGGGACAAGGAGGCACTACCATAAAGATTAGCATGTGGGGGGCTGGGGATTTAGCTCAGCGGCATAAGCACCTGCTTTGCAAGCAGGCAGTCGTGAGTTCGATCCCCGGTACCGATAGAAAAAGAAAAAAAAAAAAAAGAGATTAGCATGTGGCCTACCTCTTTGCCAGTTCAGGGGTCCCAGCCCACCATACCCAGACAGCTGTGGCCGTAGTGCACCAAGAAGTCCACTCCCAGAGCTCTCGCAGTAAAGTCATCCACACAGCAAGCCCCATAGGTCACATCACCCATCACCATCACTTCAGCCTCTGTGAATCTGCAGGGGTGCAAGTGGGGAACAATTGGGCAACAACAGGAGGAATGAGGTAGGAGAGAGCCTTAAATCTGTGGAGGTGTCTCAGGGCCCAGCTCCTCTCTCCTCTCCCAATTCCTTGGGTTGGCAGCTGCCACTTCTGCCAACAGAGTAGGAGGGGTGCAGCTGCCACCTCCCTCAGCCCTGGCAGCAACTCCTGGAACAAGTTGCTGCATGAGGATGTCTGTGCAGCACCCTGACTCCTCAGCCCAGGCTCAGACTGCAAGAGGAACCCCTAGCCCTCAGGCAGGCATGTGCGGGCCCCCAACATAGACCCTCAAAGGCCCTGACTCATCCCACTGAGGGTAGTGAGCGCGTATACACATGCAAAGGTTCTACTCTCCCAAACCCTGGCATTGTGATATGTGTGGGCATAAATGTATGGATATACAGCCTCCCTCTTGCCTGGACCCCCGCTACCTCCCCACCCATAGGCAAGGCCCTGTGTGCCCAGGATGGGGGGATCCATGCACAGCTCCCCCACAGCACATGGCACTGCCCACACACCATGCGTCAGGAAGAGTAGGCTCTGGCCAGCACACTGCCTTGGGATCTGCTGCCAGGCCTGAATCACTAGGGGACTGGGGTGGGTGGGGAAGACCCTGTACCCCTTGAACTTGCTAATGAACACAGCAAGAAGCCAAGCTCTTCTACAAAAGACCCATACCTGAGGCATGGAGCCTGGCTCTATGACTGGGCTCCTTGTATTCTCCTTGGGTGTGTTGGCTGTGGAAGGTGAGCTGCTGCCAGGCAGCCCCTTCCTCCACCCCTTCCCCAAATCAGGCTCTGCACAGAAGCAGATTATTCAGCTCCTTAGAATGCAGCCCAGGCTCTGAGTCAGTCAGAGCACTTAATTTTTTATAGATTAAAATGTATGCAAATTGGCCTGAGCCCCAGAGAGCATCCCCAAGGGGCAAGAGGGTGGGAGCTGGGAAGTGGGTCTGCCATACAGGGAAGGGGGAGTAGAGTGGGGGCAGGGCAGCATCAGGGAAGTGGGAGGTGCTCAGCATGAGATGACCTCCCCTCTCTTCATTCCCCCTCCCTCTGCCTGTGCTGGTTCCAGATGGCTGAACACTCACCCCCCTTCCAAGGATGGCTCATTGTGTTAAAGAAACTTAGAGTAAGCCAGGGTAGAGGGACTAAATACCTTTCCCTAGGCATCTTCACCCCTGCCATCTGTGCCCAACTTCCCTAAATGTACCTGAGAAAAAAGTATCATCACTGCTGCTGCACCCTCCTCGCAGCCAGACACCTCAACCCATTTCAGGATCAACTGTGAATATGCTTAGGTTCCTCCCAAGATTCTCCCACCTGCTCTAAGCCTTGCTTTGAAAAAAGAAACTAATTTCTTCCTCTTATCCTAATCTTCTTGGGAAGGGGAAATATGTACAGGTGTATAGGCTTCTCAGTACACTGGAATTTGGGGCTGGGGATTTAGCTCAGCGGCAGAAGCACCTGCCTTGCAAGCAGGCAGTCGTGAGTTTGATCCCCGGTACTGATAAAAAGTTAAAAAAAAAAAAAAAAAGACAAAACAAATACACTGGAATTTTTGTTTCAGATTGCTCCTTTTGTGTACATATGGATGGTTGTGGGAAGGAAAGGGTGGGGGCTGGGGATTTAGCTCAGCGGCAGAAGCACCTGCCTTGCAAGCAGGCGGTCGTGAGTTCAATCCCTAGTACCGATTAAAAAAAAAAAGTTTAAAAAAAAAAAAAAAGGGGGAAGGAAAGGGTGAAGGCAGAGGTCCAGAAGGAAGAAATATGGCAACAGAGAGGGCCATTATGAGCAAGGGAATGTCTTGGCCAGCTTCCTCTCACTGCCCCTAGCCTCACCTTTCCAAGATATCCACAATGGTACAGGCAAAGAGGAGGAGGCCTTCTGGCATTTGCAAGGCCACTGTAAGACAAAGCAGAGACAAGAGAGGCAGACAGTTAGAAGAGGCTGGATAGGCACATTGCCCATATCTGGGCCAGACATTGCCCCTCTCCAGCTTCATGTCTGAAGGCTCACCCTTCTTGGCCTGGGCTTGCTGGATCCTCCAGATGGTCTTGGGGATTTCAAAGTTGTAGTTGGAAGGTAGAGCTTGGATGGCTGCCTGTAGCTGGGGGTTATTCAGGATCTCAAGGGGGATCTGATTAGCCAAGCGGCCCCGAGTGGCCCGACCTACAACAAATACAAAGTCTGAGTATGTATCTAGCCTAGGACATAGCCAGACTCAGCTAAACTGTTAATCCACTAAGTTTAAGGGCCAGATTCCAGATGTTAGTGAGGTTGGTCCAGCTTTATTCCCCACCGAGTTAATCCTGAAGGAAGAGAAATAGTCCATTAAACTAAGAGAAAATCTACAACTAATTTTGTAATGCAAGATTATTGGGAATCAAAGACTAGAAGCCATGATGGGTTGTGATTCATCCCTTCTCTCAGGAGAGCAGAGGTGATAACAGAGGACCTGGGAAAAGTCCATGAAAACCCAAGAGTCCAGCCAGTCCTACCAATATGGGAAAATGTCCCTCTACCCCTAAGAGCACCTGATAGTGTTGAGATAATAGATAGGAGAAAACTGTGAGAAGTACTAATAGACTGCTGTCCTTAATAAAGAACCAGACTAATTGGTTAATTGTTGTACTTTTTCTTATATTTTCTTTCCTCTCCATTTAAAAGGGAAACAAACACCATGCACTGAATTGATTTAACAAATTCCTAGTTCCAATGCTCCTCCTATCCTCATGCTGGAAAAATAGAGGGTATGTGCTAACAACAAATGCTTGAATAAAGGAAAAGGTGTTGGTGCTCTTTAGTAAGGCTGTGGTCCTTAATCTGTACTCTTTTCTACAATACAGTTTAGTTCAAATCCCCCGTACAGTATCTTTTCTTTTTTCTAATCAGATTTTATTGGTACATTGTATATATAGAATGGTTAAATTCATCATAGAGAATTTGTACTTTGTACATTATTTCTTTTTCTTTCTTTTTATCGGTACCGGGGATCGAACTCAAAACCACGCACTTGCAAGGCAGGCGCTTATGCCGCTGAGCTAAATCCCCAGCCCCTGTACAGTATTTCTTTAGGCACCAGTTTGGGAATGGGAAAGGGTAAGAAATTAGTGTATTCAGTGACTATTTATTGAGCCTGTATTATGTGCCAGAACTTCTGCTATGACAAGATAGATAGGATCTTCCCAGACCTATGCCTGCATCCACCACATACAGGAGGAGTGAGTGTGGGAGGGGTGTGCAGTGGACAACTAGCCCGGTAGGCTGGGGTGCCGAAACAAGATTTAAATGCTATCATAGTTTGGTTTTGCAGTAGTTGTTTCAGAGTCTTCGACCATAAACCCAGCCCTTTTGGTCTATGTACAGAACTTGTTCTGACAGAACCATGTCCTTTGTGGTGTTTGGGGTATGGGAGCTGCTGTTGGTCTTAGCTGCTCAGTAAATTCCTGGAGCTCACTGTCACCTCATCTTTTATCATGCGACTATCATCCCCTGTTTAGATCAGTATGTAACAGAGTTACATATAATCAGACTGAGATCCTGAAGGGAGGGCTTATATTCGAGTTCTAGCGCAAGCCTAGCATTCAGAGGGCACTTGGTTAATGCCTGGGAAATGAAGTCACACTCATCTCTGAAAGCATTCCCTCAGAGCACACCGGTGAAACTCAGCTGTGCCGACCAGGCCCCTTCCCTCCCGGTCCAGTCCATCTCATTCGTCGCTCTTCTTGTATCTGTCTACCAGCCAAGTCAAGGGGTGTTTTCTGACATGAGGACTACAAGCTTCCTAGGAGGGGCTGCTCTCAACTGTGCCCTACGGCTTTGAAAGAAAGGACCGGTCCCCGGGGCTTTGATGACAGCGGCCCAGAAAGAGTAACAGAGACTTCCGGGTCTGGGGGTCGAAAGGCACCTCAGCCGTTACAGGCAGCTGGCCCTGTCCCTAAATTGGGGGCCTCACCCCGAGATGCGAGGTCTGGAGGCCGCAACATTGCAGCACCCACCTCTGCCAGGGGCGTTTCGGCTGCCCGGCTCCGCAGCCTCGGACACTACCAGCGCCGCCATCGCCTGCCTGACCACGTGGGCAACAAAAAGACAGCGCCTGAAGAGCGCCGAGTTTGCAGACATTGCGATCGATCGCCGATCGGTCAGCGAAGGGCGGGGATTCTCTCTGGGTGGAGACCAGAAAGGAGGAGATAGGGGCGGGGCAGTCGTACTCCCCTACATCGGCCCAGAAAGCTTGGACAGTTCCTCTTTAGGATCCCTAGTGGTCTTCGACCAATCGCAGTTGTCCTCTCCCAGCGACCTTGTCTGCCACCCCTCTTCCCGGGCCTGGCTCAAAGCTGATACTTCCAAAACAAGGGACCCTTATGAGCCTGTGCAAGCTCTGAAGGTCTCCCTACTGCTCCCTACTCTTACTCTCCTTTTGGTAAGCAGGGTAGTGCCAGCTACTCCACGTGACCACACTCCCTACTTCATAGGACTCCTCAGCACCCACTCACCCAGCTGCAAGTTGAGAGCCTGGGTGTGGATTTCTGGAGTGTCCCCGGTGCCCTTTCACTTTCGAGCTATGGTGGACAAGTTCACACAAAGGAAACTGCAGCTCTGTCAAAGGCAGGGAACCTGAGGGTACTTTTCTGGAAAGACAGGGCACCCTGAGGACTCTATTGTGTAAACCTTCAGAATTTTGCACATATTTTGTCCTGCTAGGCTGCCCCTCAGGCTTAGCCTTTCTCCTGATCAGTGGCCAGACTTCCTGGGGCCTAAAGTAAGCAGAACAGCCAGTGAGACAGCCTTGACCTTTGAAGAGCAGAGTACCTATGGAACTGACCCTCAAAATTTGCTGCATGGAGCAGCAGTATCCAAAAGCTGTTTGCCCACCCAGCCCTGTCACCATCTTCCTCTCTGCAGTGGTGCTGTGAGCATAGCTGGCCCTTTAAGGCAACTCTGTGGCCTCAGGCTCCCCTGGAGGCCCTCCCTGCTTGGAAACCCCTAATTAAGGTGCAGAGAGAAGTGAAAACAAGCAGTCAGAGACAGGCCCTGCCTGGGAGGCTGCCCAGAGAGGAGGGATGCTGCTGAGGCAGGCTGGAAGTGAGCAGCCAAGGAGAAGAGCAGAAAGGGTCAGTGCTCTGCTCCTCAGGCCACCAGCCTCGGGACAGGTACAGCTTGAACCAGGATTGGCCAGCATAATTCCAGGAATGCCCACCCTTCTGACTTTGACAAGAGTCCAGTCTGCATTCCACATCTCTTCTGGCTTCTCAGGACCTCCAGGAAGCAGGATTTGAACTTTAGGATCCCAGTACCTCCCCATCAGAATTTCAAGACCCAGCCAGTGGGCAGCTCTTAGTTCTGGCTTCAGCTTTGAGTTCCAAAGGGAAGAGGTTGGCTGGGACAAAGCAGTGGCTTCCCCCTAGCACGTGCTTCATCCTTTGGGGCCTATCCTTTTCAGAGGTGGAACCTATTCATGAGGAAGCCCCTTTCTCTTACAATATTGTCCCATAACCTCTGTCCTGCAAGAGCAGCCCTGGCTCAGGAGAACTGGACACCAAGAGCAGATGTGAGACTGGCAGTGCAGGACAGTGGGTGGGGGCTGCTGTTCAACTTGGGCTGAGGGTATCTCCATCTGTGCATGGGGGTCTCCCTTCCTGGTTTACTCAGCTGTCTGAGTAATTACCACCTGACAAGAAGGCTGGTACTCGGTACCTTGTACTTGGGGCCCACATTACACCACAACACCAGCCTACAGCCGCCCCCACCTCCTGGCTGGACTCCAAAGCAGCACCAGGCCCTCAGGAGGCCTGAAATAACTCTGCTTCTCACACTCACGCCTCCCAACTTTGCCTAAGATGTTGAAGTTTGTGGGACAGGGGTCATGGGGAAGCAGTTTGGGGAGATGCAAAGAATTAGCATATCCTGATTTAGATCCACATTTTATCACTGATTTGCTGTGTGACATTGAGCAAGTGCTCAACCTCTCTGAGCCCAAGTTTCATGGAGGACCACTGCAGGTTTCAGTGTCCCAGAGTTTAGCTCTGGTATCTGTCAGGCAGGGATCAGACATGGTGTGGGGCAGGATTGTGGGTGATAGAAGGCAACAGAACTATTTTACCTTCTGTTCCCCTGGAATGTTTTTTTTTTTTTCTTTTTTTTTCTTTTTCCTTTTTATCAGTACACTGCCTGCTTGCAAGGCAGAGGCTTATGCCGCTGAGCTAAATCCCCAGCCCCCTCCTGGAATGTTGATTCACCTTAGCCCAATGAACTCAGCCCCCGATTGCATCTCTTTTGTGCACTTTCTTGATTATGTGTCACCTCTTCACATGGAGCCAGCTGAGCTCCTTCACACATTCTGAGAAGATTTTGTGGGTCTTTCTTCTCCTGCTATGTCCTAAGTTTCTGGAAGTCCAAGACCCTATCCTTGGCTCAAAGCCAGCCCCTCGGTGTTACCGACTCTACATAAGAGTGCATCAATGATAAAAGCGTTCTTTTTGACCTATTACACCAAGTTTTCCTCCAAGGATAAGTATTATTTATTAGTTCTTAGCTTAGATGTCACTTGCTCAAAGCAGCTTTCCCAAGCGGTGTCAGCTCCAGAACAAATCCCTGATTTTTTTTTCTTCTTCTTTTTTTTAACCTCTCCTTCCAAAGATCATCATCACTTTGTCTGAATCTTTCTTATCTCGTTCTATTAGAATGTAAACTCCAGGAGGACAGGGTCTTTGTTTTTATCCTTAGCTACGTTTCCGGAAATAGTAGCTCCTGGCATAGTTGAGGGAATGATTCGGCTCACTCCTTTTTCTCCCTCCGAATCCCTCCTATCCTGGACCAGTAGGGGGTGCCGGCCTCCAACAAGGATCTTGCTCGGTTATGAACCTTCTCTACACCCAGCCCAGAGGGCCCTGTGTGGGACCGTTTACTAAGCGGCACCTCCTCCATTTTCTGCGAATCTCGGGGTGGGGGTCTGAGGAGATCAGAGATGAAGTAGCCCACTTGAACCTCACATTGGTCCTTTCCTATGGTGTTTGCACTGGACCTCCCCAAACGCTTGCTTCCCGGCACCTCTTCCCCAAAAGAACCGTGTCCTAGGACGCGGGATGGGGAACGTCTGGGTTTGCTGGAGCTGTTCTGGGCAAAGAAGTGCCGTCGAGCCTCGGAGGGGGAAAGGGAGGAGGCCAGAGAGCGGATAGGACGGAGTTGCGGACTTGCGGCCCGGGCTCTGGGTGGCGGTCCTCGCGTCCCAGGCGGTCGGTAGGGCTCACACTTCCAGCCGCTTCTCCTGATGACCTCCAGCCGGGAAGGGCGAGCTGGCGGGGGCTGGGCTGCGAGTGCGGGCTCCGAGAAGCCTGCGGGCCCTGGAGGGGCGTTCAGGGGCCCAGCAGACCGGCCGGGAGGCTGGGGCAGGTAGTTGGACCGACGCGGGCCGAGGACCGTCCCCGGGGGCGGGCGCATCGAAAACACCTTGGGAGGCGGCGCCGTAAGGCTGAGCGCCGCTGCCCTGGGAATAGGACGGCTTTCGGCACCGCCAGCTGAGAGCACTTTCATAAATTTTGTATGGGAGGCGCTCCGTGAGCGGGGGCGGGGAGTGAAGCGGGAGGGAGGGAGCTTGAGAGCGAGGGAGGGAGTGAGGAGGAGGAGAGGTGGGGGAAGCCGTGGGGAGGAAGGGAGGCGCCCCGCTCCGCCGCTCGCTCGGTCCTGCAAACGCGCGCCGGGCGCTTTCCCGGGGCTCGGCTGTGCGTGCGAGCGCCCTTTTGCAGCAGCAGCCGCGGCTGCTGCCCGAGGGGGCGGAGAGGAGGGGCCCGCCGCCGGCAGGCCGGCCGGGGGGCGGTGTCCCCCTCAAAACCGCCTGCAAAGTGCTCCGGGAGGCAGAAGGAGGCCGCCGATTCCGTGGAGCGACCGGTTCGCCCTGAGGCTGAGCGAGCGCACCGAGCTGCCAGGCAGCGCCGCGGTCGCTGGCGGACGCCGGTGCCCTCGGCGCGGGCTTGGGCTCACCATGCCCCTGAGGGGCCGGGCCGCGGGGCACCAACGGATCCCCGGCTTGCCCCCGCCTCGACGCGCTCGGATTAGCTGCAGCTGGCGCCCAGGGATTTGAATCTGGATCCCGAGAGGGAGTGCACCTAGGCCGACCTCGGAGCGGCAGCCCCGCGGCCAACATGCTTCGCAAAGGTGAGTTGGAGCCGTAGGGGCAAGTTGGAGTCGGATGCTCACGGGGGCAGCGCTGTGAGCCGAGGAACCGTCCAGCTCCTGGGCTCGAGGTCCAGCAGGCTGCTCCCAGCGAGCTGGCTGGCTTTGTCGGACGCACCCACAGAGGAGCTGCTGCTGAAGCTCAGTCTCGTCGGTGGCCTGTGGGGAGGCACGGGTTTGCTCCACGGACAAAATGGCCAGGCCTGGGGTTCTGGCTCGATAGGTCAGTCCGAGACCTGAGTGAGCGATTTGTAGTGAAAGGGAAACTGGCCTCCTGGGACCTTTGCCTTGCCATTGTAAAGTTTTTGTACTTGCAGCCTCCAAACCCCCGCGCGACTCCTCCTCTGCGCCTGCCGCTTCTGCAGGCGAGGTCCACCCGCGCTCCCGTGCGGCCAGCAGTCAGCCACCGCGTGGTCCTGCGCTCACCACGCGCCCTAGCTCTCCGGGGGGCCGGGTCGCGGGCACCTTCCCAAGCTGCCGCCTGCTTTGTCCCAGGGACGATCCCTGGGCGCCCAGCGGCGGAGGGTGGGGAATAGCAAGCGCTTAAAGTCCAGTTCCTCAAACTTTCTTTATGCCTGGACTGGAGGGACTTAACGGCGAGGGCGGCGCGGGCAGACTGCGCGGCCAGTGCCAGCTCAACTTGAAGAGAGCTGGCTCCGTAACCACCCCACCCAGACTCCCGGGCAGTCAAGTACCTAGCAGCAAAGTTGGCGCGGCAGCCGAGGAAGTCCTTGCCGCGCCCCCACGTGGTTGTAGTGCAGGGTGCTGTCCCTCGGGGCCAAAGGAGTGCAGGTGACCGCGCCAAGGGTCCGCCGGCCCGCTATTCCCTGCTCGGCCTCAGTGTCTGCTTCTTTCCCCTCCCAGTTCCCAGCTGCCTATGACACCCTGCCAGGACACCGCGGGTCTCTGGCTCGGGCGGGGTGGTGGACGAGCCTGGGTGCTTGTAGCTGACTGCCCCCGCGGTGCTGGAGCCAACAGAACCTGGAGCCCAGGTTTCAGAGGGGCCTGATCCCTGAGCTCCGAGCTCCAGCCTTAATCCTCCCCTGTTTCCATGGCAACAGGCCGAGGTGTCGTAAGCACAAGAGTCTGACCTCACAGCAGGATGGGAAAGGAGAAAACAGGCAGGGGTAGGTGGCTGAGATGAGAAGTGAAGCCCTGAGATGGGCGGAGAAAAGTAGATGTGATGGAAGAGACTCAGATAAGCAGGTCAGACGGGTGGATGAAGAACAACCTCTTCCCAGGGGCAGGAAAGGCTGAGCAGGTACCAGCCTGGACCATCCTTGGAGGCTTGATTGCCCTGTCCTGTAGGAATAGTCACAAACTTGTGTGTGACTTGTGCCCTCCACATGTGTCCATGCAGTGTGGGGTGGGGTGGGGTGGGGGAACTGCTGCCTTTTGCTGTGGTGTGGAAAAGGTCTCTGTGGCTGATTGGAGAAACTGCTTCATGAATACACCGGTTCCTTTCCCTGTTCAAAGGCACTTTAAAAAGTCCTTTTGCCAATACAGACAGGAGTGCCTCTGCACAGAGGAGGCTCTTTTTACAGAACTGAGCACAGACCTTGGTCTGAGAAGCTTGGATCTGGAGCATGCAAGCTTGCCCCAGTGGGGAAGGTTTCTCAGGCGGTTTTAAAAGGCCGCCATGTCTGGGCTGCAGATCTGTGATGGAGATAATAGAGAAGATCTAACATCTCATGTCCCATTTGGTCTTTTGTCTTTTGGCAGTTTACAGTTACCAATGAGCCATGAAGCAGCCCACACACTTTATTTATATGGTTTAGGGGCTCAGGGAGGCTCCAGCAGGCACCAAGAGCTTTCCCTCCCATCCTGGCTAGCCAGAGGCTCAGCTCTGGACAAGCCCAGTATATTCTGGGGGCTGCTTCCTTGGGAGGAGGCTCCTTACCCTGCTTAGGAGGTGGCCATTAGAGGCTTGGCAGTCACATGTGTTTGCCATTTGGACTGTTTTTCCCTTCCTGCATTGGTGGTGGCCCACCAGGGAAGAGGATTGTGTGGATTGGCCTGAGGGAGGCAGAGGACAAAAGCCCTTGACTGGGCTGGGCTGGGCTGGGCTGGGCTGGCGTAGCTTGGAGACTGCCACTGGGACACTGTGTGGGTAAATGGTTTTGTTTTGGTCTGCACACATGTAGGGGACACTCAGATTCTCTGTGTAGATTCTACGTGTGTGCCCACAGTCAGAGGTGTGCCTTTGGCTAACATGAAGGGCAGTGGCCATCAAAGTTTCTGCTTCAAGAATTGTTCCCAGAGGCTCCAAACAATGTTATGGGATGAGTCGAGATGACTGTTACCTATCAGATACACGGTCTATATGGCAAGTTTAATAGTTTATCATTTGGAAAAGAATTTCAAGGATAAAGAAAGAATAACTTTCTCTAGACCCTGTGGGAGGGGGAAGAGTAGACCTTGGACCATAAGAGTCATCTCTCTGATTCTGATTGTCCCCTGGCAGGCCATTGGGGAGTGGGTATCATCTTGCACTTCTTAATGAATAGACTCTATTGGTCTTAGTCCTACCTCTGTGAACCAGAAGAGCCCCAATGGGATGTAGCTGCTGACAGTGCTGGTAGCTGAAAGCTTCGACAGCTGCTCTGCCTGTTTCTCTATCTTCTAGCCTCCCCTGGCAGAACCAGGGATATAAAAAGCAAGCTTCTGGTCAAGAGATGAGAAGCAGGCAGGGCAAGTAAGGCCCTGAGCCATTCAGCAACATCCAGGAAGGAAGACAGCTTGCCGGGGGTTTCGCTTTGCCAGAAGTGGCCCGCTTAAGGTCAGGATCTATGGTTTTCATTTTTAGAGCTATAAAAACAGAATGCAAATCAAGAGCCTCTGGGCTAATACAGAACCTTTCCTTAAAGTTTTTGTCTTGTTAAGCAAGGAAATAGAGTGCCAAATAGGCTTTGTTAAGTGGCAGTCTAATTAATAATTTAAAATCTTGTAGCTGTCTTTCATTAGAATTTATCTGTACATCAACCACAAAATCAGTCAAACACACTCATTTATAAGTTAATGCCATCCTTGAATAATTCAGCAAGAACTAGATTAAGGCCTGCAACCCAGTAAGATGCATTTTGTTCTCTTGGTTTCCATAGCTGATGGTCTGGTCTGGTAGCTGAACTGGGCTTGTCCTTTATGGGAAGAAGGGAAGGGAGAGGGAAGGAGGGCCCGTGATGCTGTCAGGTGGTTGTGGATTTGAATCCAGAGGTTCTCTAGGTGGTCAGACTCTTCCTGTGGTTATGTATGAGCAGGCTCCATCTCTATCTCTCTTTGAGGCAACTGGGACTCAGAGCTATTGGCTAACAATGGCCCTGTTAGCTCCAATGGAGGGAAGAGAGAAGAGTTTCCCACAGATGGCCAAGATTCTCTTTCTTGCTAGTGAGGAAGTGTGACCAGGAAATAGGAGAGCCTTTCTCAAGAGGGCTGAGATATGAGGCTTTTTAGCCCAAAGCCAAGTGCTAACGAACAGTCAGTCTTCCCAAATCCACTTTTGTCCCAGTTAAGGAATGTGACCTGCTGGAATCAGCTTCACCAAAATGCTTCCTTCATTTGAAGTTTCTAGTATGCTGCTTCTCTCCTCAAAGCTCCTGGTCCTTATGCCAAAATGAGAAACTTAGGAGCACACTAGGACATCCTGATAGAGAGGAGAGGCAGAGCTGTAAGAAAAGCCCAGGCATGCATACTTTCAGCAGTGGCCAGAATAGGAGCCAGGACAGCAGTGCAGTGTTCTCCCTGGGAGTTCAAACATAGACGATGTTTTTTGGTTCAGTTCTTTTTTTTTTTTTTTTTTTTTTTTTTTTTTGTCTTTTTTGTTTTTATTGGTACCGGGGATGGAACTCATGACTGCCTGCTTGCAAGGCAGGCGCTTATGCCGCTGAGCTAAATCCCCAGCCCCTTGGTTCAGTTCTTGTCCAGTCAATATGGGGCCAGTGCTTCACTGCAGTCTTTAAGTCTGGTTGTTGTTGTTGTTGAGGAAAATGTCCTGCACCCCGACTGCCAGCATGGGCACTGTTTCCTCCACTGCAGGAATTAGCCCCAGAACTTCTGGTCTCCACCACAGCTCACCAGCCCTCTCTGCCAGCCCTCCAGAGGGTTAAATGGCACTGTTTTGGAGACCAGAGAGGGAACCACATACACTAGATGCCAGAAGAGCTTCTTGGCCAATTGTGAAAAGAAGTCTCAATAGGCAAAAGAAAAGGCAAAGAAAAGGGTAGGTGTTTGCCTCCTGACCTGAGGCAGACTTGACAGCAGATGGAGCCAAGGAAGGGGAAGCTTATGAGATGAATCCAGCTCTGAGCTCTGGCTACATCTTTGGAATTGAGGCCTGAGAAAGGACAGAGAAGTTCAATCTGATGAGATGAGAAGGAGAGGGCAGGATCTTGAAGGATGTCAAGAACAGATCTGTTTGGTACCATCTGCAGTAAAGTGGTGGTTAAGGTTAAAGCAGAAAGGAGATGACAGGGAGGGAACAGATGGCCAAGGAAGCAAAATAGCTGGTGAAATGGGAACAGAGCCTCCAGGGACAGCAGAAGGCAGGACCTCCACGATCAGTGCCGGAAGCAGCCCTTTCCTTGGGTGCAATGGCCAGGCCACCTTGGGTGGAGATGAGTCAGGGGGAGGAGGATGGCAGGAACACAGTGTAAAAACTCCCACAGGACCTGGGAGGAAACCGAGAAAATCACTAGCTCCACAAGTAGGGTACCCAGGTGCAGGGACGCTCATAGATGTTGATGAGCAGGAGTGAGGAGGAATGACTCTACAAGGTGAAGCTGCTGCTTCGGGTCTCACAGAGCATGGCTAGCTGAGCCTGCTGGAGGGAGATATGCATGTGGCTGGAAACAGGCGGCAGGAATTGGGCTGTTCTTTCCACTTTGCCTTATACCTACTCATGGCAATCCCTGTCCACTTACTGACAATGGCTGATTGATTTACAGATCACTTCCTATGGGCCACGCTAAGTATCCCCATGTCTTATCTCACACAATCTCCACAGCCCCCCTTAAGCTCTGCAAGAGTTTATTCCCCATTTTAAAGATAAAAGAACTGTCCAATGTAGCAGGGCATGACTGTAATCCCGGCTACTCAGGAAAGTGAGGCTGGAGGATCACAAGTGCGAGATCCTATCTTAAAACAAAAAGAACTGGGAATGTAGCTCAGTGGTAGAGTGCTTGCTGACCATGGACAAAGCCCTGGTTCAGTCTTTGGAACCACACTCACACAAAATGAGGAAACCGAGGCCCAGTCAGATGCAATCTCTGGGTCACTTAACTGACAAACTGCTGAGTCAGGCCTGTTTACTAGCAAGCCGGTACTTTCTTTCCTTCTCAACCCCTTGACTGCACTCTCTCAGGTACCTATCTGTCTGATTTCTATGACATTTATTTTTTGGGCTGCTGAATCGTTAGTGTCCTGGTAGTTCCCATGCACTCCCTTCTCGTGTTCCTCCAGGAGGTTCTCTTCCTGGATCCTGGAGCCCTAGTCATTGCCTCACATTCCTGTCCTGTTCTTCTCTGTCTACTTTTGTGTCTTCTGTGCAGATTTCTTTATTATGGACAGAGATGGGACAGTAGGCCAGGCACCTTCCTTCCAACATTCTGCCCCTAAGAAAGGTCAAGGCCTTGTCTCATTTCAGGGCTGGGCCTTTCCTATAGATTGCTGTCCCTGGCTTCCCTTCCTGGCTGACATGATGACTGGCCAACAGGGCCACACCCTACACTGATTGATGGTAATCTAGAAAGCAACAGCCCCATAACACACTGCCCAGGTGGGTGGCAGCTAGCAAGTTGGTCGCAGCAGATCCTCCACCTGCACCTGCTCCTCTCCTCCATGGCCCAGCCCTATCCTGCCAGCCAGGATGGCACTCACAGGACTTAGAGTCCTGTCATGGCTGAGCCCCAGAGAGGCCAAGTTTTCCAGCGGTTCCAGCGATTAGAAAAGAAGGTAGAGTCTGGCTGATGTTAGAAGAACGGAATCCCACTTTGGTGTGGAGGCTCCTCCATAGTGGTGAGGTGGTGTCTCCTCTTACAGATATGGTAGGTGCTTCCAGGCCTGAGGTTACTCTTTGCAGTCAGTAAAATTTGGAGACCAAACGGCCCACAGCCTCTGCTATCTGATTCACAGGAGCCACTCTGTATTCCTCTGTGCTGGCACAGCTAGAGCGTTGGCACCATACAGAGTGTATGTGTGCATGCATGTGGGGTGAGCAGAAACATGCCTGGGAAGCATGCAATAGTCTCCCAGAGTGTGCACATCACAGGTCCACCATTGCAGAGTGGTGCTGCCCAACTGCACTGGAGCAGATGTTGGCTCTCACGCCCTCGGTCCACTAGCATGGCTTGGTGCCATGGCGTGCTGGTGAGCCACTTGGTGAGGGGCCCTAAGAGTGGGCGGGCTAGCACTGTGCAACACATGTCGGGAACAAAGCTTGGTGAGTGGGTGTGCGGCTCACCCTCGCGGGGAGTGCGTGAGCACGACTTACCACACGTCTGCCAGGGGACGGACCACTTTGGCTTCCAGAGAGGGGCCTCTTGGCAGTTTATTGGGCTGTTTCCAGAGGGTAGTAGTGTTGTGGTGACAGCTGCATCGGGTCTGCAGGAAACTGAGCAAAAGGCTTCCCTGAGTCAGGAGAAAAGCTGAGCTCTCCACTCTCAGCCCGTGAAGGTGGTGTAAAAGTTTACTTCTGCCTCCCACATTGTCCGGACAGAGTCTGCCATCTCTCCCTGGGCACCAGAGCCAACTCATAGTGAAGGAGGCCTTTGCATATGCTTATGTAGAGAGATTCATGAGGCCCTAGGGGGAAATTGGCATTCTTCTTACGATGATTTATTTATAGGGCGAGTGGATGATGGGCTATGGAGGCTAAGGTGCCTCCATTAGTGAGAAGCACACAAGGCCGGAAGCCTTGCTCTGCATTTGACATTTAGTGGGACGACTCCTACCAGGGAGCTGCTTTTTCTTTTAGAAGGTTTTGCCTTTAATGTTCTATTCATGGGCTTGCCTGGGCAGGCTGGGGGAAGAGAAGGGCGGGTGGGAGATGGGCCAGCCAGCCTTGAGAGAGGCAGGCCTAGGGAGGCCACAGGGTGGCCAGCATGAGGCAGACCGGACACTGGAGGAAAGCGGCCCTGTGCCTGGGCTGCAGGCAGCCTGCTCCCTGCTGCCTCTCATCAGCATGTGCTGCATAGGAGGTGCCGTGTGTGCACTTTCCTGTCTGTTCCTTTCCTCTAACTGTGGGGCTCTGCCTCGGGCACAGCCCTGTGGCAACCTTGGCTTTGGCTGTGCTCACAGGCCTTTCCTTCCTGGGGGCTGGGGCCTCTGGTAGGAATACCTCCAAAGTTAGGGCTGGGTTTGCCTCAGCTCTCTCAGTTCCAGGCTGGGTTCTGGGGCTGATTCTCCAGGACCTGAGCATGTCTCTTCTCTGGGCCTCAGCTTACCAACCTGAAATGTGACTAGATGAATAGTCTTTTAAATGCTTTTTAGCAGCAGAATAGTCTTTTCAAATGCTGTCCAGTGTCGAAGCCCAGAATATAAAATACATAAGCACAGGATGGCAGCCCCTGCCAGGGCTGGGGGAGGGGCTTTCTCCTTTGTCCTCGTGGCCACCCTGGCTGCCCCTTAAGTTTGGAGACACGAGAGGCCCAGTGGCTCCTCTGAGGTGGACAGTACACAGGGGAAAGACCACTAATGTGCTGATAAACAGGGGCATGAGGTTTGAGATCTGGCCTCTGCTTGGGGTAGGCTCTTTCTTTTTTTTTTTTAATTTAATTTAATTTAATTTTTTTGTCTTTTTCCTTTTTATCGGTACCAGGGATCGAACTCACAACTGCCTGCTTGCAAGGCAGGCGCTTATGCTGCTGAGCTAAACCCCCAGCCCCTAGTGTAGGCTCTTTCTTCTCTTCATTTTGGACCCTTGCAATGGCTCAGCTCTTTCCTCTCAGTGCCCCAGAAGGGAGTGTAACACTGGTGACCTCCTTGCCTCCACTCCCCAAGCCAGAGTTTGACTTTCTTTCCATCAGCCCCCGGTTCCCAGTCTGGCTGACTGTAACCCTTACAGACACTGCTCTTACCTCGCTGGCCTCTGTGGGTCACACTCAATCCCCCGGATGCTCCTCATCACTCTCCTCCTCAGCTTGCTTTCCCCTCCGCCTGCCATCCCTCGAGGCGGGCCTCCCTGGGAGACGCCTGGCTCCTCTCCCCTCTGCATACCCATGACTCCAACCACCATGTGCCCTTGCTGTTGCCCCACTTCCGCCTGACCCGCTGCTTCCGATGTCCTGGGCTGTGGCTCTGTCTGGCTCCCAGACGTCTCCACAGGTTGTCTCACAGACCTCTCCAAGCCAATATGCGTGGAACTATTCCTGTTCCTTCCTTAGCTTGCAACAAACTGCTCATGCCCAGCCATGGACAAGGCCACATGCTGTAATTTCAGCTACTGAGGAGGTTGAGTCAGGAGGATAGCAAGTTTGAGTTTAGTCTGAGCAACTTGGCAATCTAGTGAGCCCCTATCTTGAAATTAAAGAAAAGGGCTGAGGATGTACCTCAGTTTGAAGACCCAAGGTTAAATCTCCAGTACCATAGGAAGCAAGCAAGCAAGCAAGCAGGCTGGGTGTAGCTCTATGGTAGAGAACTTCCCCAGCATGCGAGGCCACAGGTTCAATCTCCAGTACCAGATAAACAAAGCAAATTGCTCTCTCCCCATTTCCCGCACCTTGGCATCTGGCACCAGCATTGTTCTCCCATCCTCCTATCCATCCCCAGTCCAAAAACTGGAGCCCCCCTCACCCCATGACACCTCTCACCTCTCCTCAGCCGTGGTGCCCACTCTCTGTCCTCTCCCCGCCCCACCCTACCCAGGCTGCCCCATGGCCTCCTGCCCCCGTCTCGCCTCCAGCCCATCTTTGCTTTTTGCTGGGGCTGGAATCTGCAGCGCAGTATGTTCTTCTCATTCTTTTTTTTAAAGTTTGTTTTTTCATCAGTACATTAAAATTGTACATATGAGGGGCTGGGGATTTAGCTCAGCGGCATAAGTGCCTGCCTTGCAAGCAGGCATTTTCGAGTTCGATCCCTGGTACTGATAAAAAGGAAAAAGACAAAAAGAAAAAAAAAATTGTATGTATGGTTGGGGTGCTACGCGATGTCCTGCCACACTCACTCAGAGACCTTCAGTGATTCCCTTTCCCTGTAGGGGATGCCACCAGCCTGGCTGTCCAGCCCTCCTGGCCTACCTGCACCTGCCTCTTCTCTCCCCACTCCTTACTGTGAACACTGAGCTCCAGGTCTGCTCAACCTCTGTTCATGCCACCAGCTCATGTTCCCTGTCCCTCCTAAGGATTCGCACAGCCAAGTCTACCTAGACTACTCTTTACCGGTCTTCCCTTTCACGTCGGTCCTTCGAGGCTCAGCTGACGTGTTGCCTCCTCTGGGAACCTCCGTCCTTCCCCTGGACTAGGGTACAGGTCCCGCAAGACTAGCAGTGTCTTGTCATAGTACCTCACCCCTTTATTACAGTTACATTATTATTATTATCATTGCTATTACTACCACAGTATTAAGGGACACTGAACTACATCCCCAATCCTTTATTTATTTATTTTGGAGACAAGATCTCACTATGTAGTTCAGGCTGGCCTTGAACTTAACATGTATCCCTAGGCTGGCCTCAAATTTGTGGCAATCCTCCTACTTCTGCCTCCCAAGTTTTGGGATTAGAGCTATGGACCACCCTTACCAGCCCCTTTTTCTTTTTTCAGAAAGAGTCTCAGTAAATCACTAAGTTGCTCTGGCTTGCCTAAAACTTGTAATCCTCCTGCCCCATCATCTGGAGTAGCTGGGGTTACAGACATGTACCATCTTGCATCATTACTTGTATGTTATCTGTCTTGCTGGTTGGTCAGTTCCATGAGGAAGCTTGGATGCTGTTTTCCCCTCCTCCTCTAAGTCCACTCTCCACTCTGCTGTCTATCCTTGAGGTTGCCCTGTCCAAGTTCAACAATAGGCTGTAGGCTCTCTTGCTTCCAGTTGGGGTCAGCCAGTGGCAGGACACATGGACTATGTGTGTCCCTCCGCTCAAGGTCACTCACAGGTTTTTCCAGAAGCACAGCCTGAGACAAGGATTCAAGCAAGTAGTTTATTTGGGAAGTGAACTTAGCAAATGCCAGGAGGTGAGTGGGAAGTTAGACAGAGAAGGCCAGAAGCTAACAAAGATCGCCTTGTCAAACAACTTCCCACTGTGGGGAACCAGAGCTCAGTCCCACTGGGGAGCTTTGGGACACAGTGGAGCAGGCCCCAGTGGGCAAGGGAGCTGGAGTACTGGCATGCCAGCCTGTTGCCACTGGCTCAAAGGGGCTCCTGTGGAGGTGTTCATTCTCCAGAATGGGGGTGAGCAGGGCCAGCTCCATCTATAGAGAAAACCCTCAGGCACAGAGCTCAGCTCTGGGGCTAGCCAGCAGGCCCCTGTGTGCCGAGATGGTGATGCCCTAGCTCAGGCAGCCCTTCTGCCTCTGCTACCTAGGCCCTGCCTATGGTGCTCACCCAGCTCTCTGTCTAAGAGAGCTCTTCCCTCCCTTAGCCAGACTCTGTGTTTGTGTGTGTGTCTGTGTCTGTGTGTCTATGTGTGTATGCACATGCGCATAGAGGGTAGTATTGTCTCTACTCCCATCTGTTACATATTTATCATAACTTAGCTCAAAGTTGCCCTCTTTCCTATAAGACCAGACTAAAACAGTGTCTTGCACCAAATGTAGCATATAGTGATATTCACCAGAATGTGTTGAATTAATAAATGTATACATGTACCTGGGAGATGTCTAGCTAATGTTGATTGGTTCCGTTTCAAATACAGAATATTTGCTTGAGCGTGGTGGCTCACACCTGTAATCCCAGCATACTGATAAACTGAGGCGGAAGGATTACAGATAGATTACAGGGTCTCCCTATGTAGTTCAGGCTGGCCTTGAACTCACTATAGTATAGTGTCCTGTACGATCTTGAACTTGGGGCAATCTTCCTGCCTCAGTGCTGGGATTACAGACATATGCCACTACACTCAACTTCAGCCCCTTTTTTATTTTAGACATCATTTCACTAAGTTGTCCAGGCTGGCTTTGAACTTATGATCCTCTGGCCTCCTCCTTCCTAACACTGCCCCTCTGCAGCCCTGTGGCGCTGCCAGGCACAGAAAGTCTGGTCGAGTGGAACACAGGAGGTATCCAGCAGGTTAAGGTACTGTGCTGGGGAAAGAAACAGCACTCTTGCTTGGAAAAGTTTAGGGTTGTACTTGGCAGATTTTTATGGAACAAAATTTGCACTATCGATTCCATGGCAAATGAAAACCTCTTGTGGACACTCTGGGCTTCGGAGATCTGAAATGTTTAAATAAGGCTGGACTGAACATGAGGAGGTAAAACTTTCAGAAGTCAGTGGAAGCTGAGCTCAGGTGGTACCTGGGGTGAGGAGACTGCCTCTTTTGTCTTCCTGCCCCTCTGTGAAAATGATTTGTTCCTTTGAACTGCTCCCTCTCTCCTTGGTGGGGTGGCTCCGGTGCTTGGGGCCAGGCCTTGGGTTTCAACAGGAAATCTGAACAGAGGGACAGAGGCTGGAACAGTTCAGGGGGCTGCTCAGGAGAGTGCAGCAGCCCCCAGGGGACATTTCACCACCAAATCTGATGAATCTGGTGCTGGGGTACAGCCAGCACTGAGCTTCCTGTAATGGCTCGCTGCCCGCCCACCCCCTCAGCCCCACCCCCACCCCACCCGCCTGCCGCCAAGTCCTGCCATGCAGGCAAATCTGACTGCAAGGATTCAGGGAGCCTGTTGGAAATGGGAGATTCTTGGGAGGACATGAATGACCTGGACTGTCAGGAAAGGGATTGGATCTAGGAAGGGCAGCCTCTGTGGTCCCGTCTGGCCTCTCCTTCAGCTCCTTCTCCTTTGCCCCAAAATCGGCACCCCCAGGATCTTCACTCGGGATGGCCACCCACAGCCGGATCTTGCAGACTTCCTCTCCCTCAGTTCACTGCCTCATCTTCTTTTTCCTTTTTTGAGACATTCTCACTGCATCATTCAGACTGCCTTGAACTCACTGTGTAGCCGAGGCTGACCTTGAATTTTGTCCATCCTCCTGCCTCAGCCTCTGAGTGCCTGGCTCTGCATCACCTTCTCTGTGTTCCCAGCTTCATTTTCCAGGAAGAAGACCCCCACTGAGCTGCCTTGCCACCATGTTATGGCTTATGTTGGGCTAGGTAACAGATTGCAATTACTTGTCTAACCCTGGACAAGCTGGCCTCCGCTCTTCCTGTCAGCCGAGAGGGGCCTGGGAGAGCTCTCTCCATCTGACACATACTTTGTAACAGCTATTGATGACAACAGCCCAACTGCTGGCAGGACTCTGGGAATGAAGCAATGAATAAACCCAGGCCCCTATTTTAGTGGAGCATATGTTCTAGTTGTGAGAGGGGAGACAGACAATAAAGCACGAAGTGCATTCTATCAACCAAGGTGAGTGTGTAGGAGAATATTAGCAGAGGGTTAATTAAAGAATAGAAGGTAACCAGAGAGCTGTTATTTTAGATAAATTCCTGACAAAGGTGGCATTTGAACAGAGGTGCAAGTGGAATGAGAGAGCTGAGCTCTGCAAGCTGCGTCTGTCTAGGAAGAGCTCTCTAGGCAGATGGTACAATAGCAAGTGTAAAGGCCCTGAGGCAGGAGTACACCTGAAATAAACCCAGGCTGCCCTGGTGCTGTGAGCAGGGCAGAGCAGGGATTCTGGGGTGTGGCCTGTGGAGCAGTTTCAGGTTCCTTTGGAGAGGACCTGAGCTTGGGGGCTCCAAGGCATCACTCACTTGTCTGGCAAGGGGTAGAGAGAGGAGTGTTGGGTCTGGAAAACCCACTTCCCATCAGAGCCAAACAACTCCCCTTCTTGGCTTTTTATGGCTATTTAATCAGAGAACACTGCCAAGATTCAGTTCCCAAATTTTGTTTGACTCGGTTCTATGTACGTTCTGTTTCTCAGGCACACTAGGCCAGTGGTCTACCACTGAACTACATCCCTCCCGCCCTATACATTACATTGTTCGTTGGTTTGAGACAGGATCTTGCTATGTAGTGCAGGCTGGCTTTGAACTGATTATGTAGCCTGGGCTGGCCTTGAACCTGCAGCGATCCTCCTGCCTCAGTCTCCCGAGTGCTGGGATTATAGATGTATACCACCACTCCTGATTCATCACTCTTTGTTTTTATTTTTAAAAATTTATTTTATTTTATTTTATTTGGCACCAGGGATCAAACTCACAATCTTGTGCTTGCCAGGCAGGCACTCACTTATGCCACTGAGCTAAACCCCAGCCCCTCTTTGTTTCTTTTTATACTGTCAGCTCCAATCAGGCCTGTGCCTTGTAGTCGTTTCCTATTTAGCTTTTTGTTTCGTGTGCAATGCTGGGTTCTGAACCTAGGATGTTTTGCATGCTAGGAAAGTGCTCTACCACTGAGCTACACAGCCAGACTTTTAGGTCTGTTTACAGTGGGGAATGGGCAATAGGTCCCTACTCAGGAAATTTACAGTCTGATGGGAGAAACCACGCTGTGTAGAGGGAAAGACAGTCCAGGTGGTAAGGAAGGTGGTTTCAAGCTGGGTGCAGGTAGCTGCAATGCAGGGTTTCTTTCCTGGTGGGCTCTGGAGAGGAAGAAGACCCTGAAGAAAGGTCAGAAAGGGTAGAGGGCAAATTTAGGAGCAGTTTGCCGCCTTGATGGTGACAGAGCGATGGCAGATCAGTTGTAGGACAGATTGGCAGGAGCTTGATTATTGCTGAGCCTTAAGTATCAGGGAGGAGGAGGCTGGTTGATTCAACAGCCACAGAATAAATTTTTCGAATTTGCCAATGCATACTGATGGCAGAAAACATTGGAAAACCACAGATTGGCACAAGAAGAAAATCACTGTAATCCCACAACCCAGAGAGCAAAGTATGGGAAAGCACATCACCTCCGGGTTTGACACATGGCAGTGCATGCTTCTGTATTTCTTTTCTACATTCATGTAAACGTGCCCTGTCTTGTTGAATTAGCAGTGTATGCCAAACACCTTTCGGAGCTGGCAATTCGAAGCCCGGGTTTTGTTTATTTGCCTACTTATTTAGAGATGATGTGCTGTGTTGCCCAGGTTGATCTCAAACTCCTGGGCTCACATGATACTCTGGCTCAGCTTCCCGAGTAGCTGGGACTACAGGTGTGTGCCACTGTGCCTGGCTGAAGCCTTAGTCTACATATGTGTGCATTGCGGTACTGGGGAGTAAACCCAGGGGTTTGCGCTGAGCTACACCCCCAGCCTTTTCCTATTTTACTTTTGTTGTTTGTTTTTTTGAGACAGGATCTCACTAGGCAGTTCAGGCTGTCCTTGAGCTTGCTGTGTAGCCCAGACTGGCCTCGAACTCATGGTGATCCTTCTGCCTCAGCCTCCCAAGGGCTCATATCACAGGCATTCACCACCACACTTGGCTCTATTTTTTTATTTTAAGACAAGGTCTTGCTACATTGTTAAGTTACCCAGGCTGGGTTTGAACTTTGAATCCTTCTGCCTCAGCTTCCCTGAGTGCTGGTATTACAGGGATGCATCACCATGCCCAGCTAATTTTAATATTAAAGGCTGCAAAGTGCTCCATAATGTGACTTGCCAGTGCCATAGTCAACACCTGGTACCCTTGTCCTGTGGATCCTTGAGCAAGAGCAAGAGAGGAGGAAGGGCCAGGCCCTTGAACAGCCAGGCAGGAAGACCACTGTGGAATGCCAGTGACACCACTGGTACTACCCCAACTGGCAGTCAGACAGGACCCAAAGCCATTCAAGAACTGAAGAGAGGGGCTGGGTTTTTAGCTCAGCGGCATAAGCACCTGCCTTGCAAGCAGGCAGTCGTGAGTTCGATCCCCGGTACCAGAAAAAAGGAAAAAAAAAAAAAAAAAAAAAAAAAGATAAAAAAAAAAAGAACTGAAGAGAAAAAGGCTAGTTTGTATGTGTGTTCCTGTGTGTGCGTGTGTGTGTGTTCCTGTGTGCGTGTGATATATGTGTGTGTTGCAGCTGTGAATGTGGCCTGAGTCTCCAGTGAGTCCAGCTGAGGGTGAACCAGAGAAGCAAGATAGCAGAGGCACTAATTTCCTTTGGGACTGGCTGGTTTACGACACTGAAAAACTCGTGAGGATGGGAGATGCGGAAGAGCAAGTGCCTCGCTTCTGATTTGCACCAGAGGATTTCATGGATTTGTAGACTCAAATTTGGTGCTAGAAAGGATCTGATAGCTCAGCTGAATAAACTAAAGTTCAGAGAACTGTGGCCACTTGCCCAGAATCACACAGCGTTACGGAGTCATCCCATGGATCCCTGGAATGCCCAAGACCTGCTAGCTGGTGGCACAGGCCTTTCTGTCCTGGATCCCACTTGCCTCCCCCAGCACCTCCACCTGTGGAGCCCATGCGGGCTGGCTCTGTGCTATTGGGGTGTCCTCGCTTATTCCAGCAGCACATGGAGAGGGCCTGGGAGGGAGGGCTCTTCCCAAGGGTCAGTAGCCAAGCACTCACCCCACTGGTCCAACCTAGGTTCAAATCCTGGGGGTTACCTGTTTTCTGGACTTGAGCTGCTTCATCTATAAAATGGGGTTTTTAGCAGTATCTATCGTGTAGATTGTGAAGATTAAAGGGGACAATGAGTGTAAAGCTCTTGGCAGTTTTCTATGGCCTGACCCAGAATAGGAACTCAATGAACGTTGCCAGCAATATCAGTAGTAGCTATGGCAGCTTCCTCCCAGCAAAGTTTGAAGTTTACCCTCCCTGCATCCGAAGCTGAGTCTTGTGGGTAGTGAGGATGATGGCCGGGGTCAGAACCCCCAGGAGCAGCAGAGGGGGCCCCTGGTTAGGCGGATTCTCCTCACTCTGTCCTCAACTTCCTGTCTTCTCTGCTGAGGGTCAGGAGACAGCCCCACGGCAGTGCAAAGGCACCTGGAAAGCATTCTCGAGTGGTCCCAGGGCCTTAAGAGAAGGGGATGAGACCTGGTACACCAAATATCACTGCTGCCCACAGCCTTGATTCTGAGCCAACTCTTCCTTCTTTCAGAGACAGGCTCTTCCTGCCAGCACCTGGGAAACTGAGGCAGGAGGCTTCCTGGGAGTTTGAGGCCAACCAGGTTATATAGTAACCCTGTCTCAAGAATGAAAGAAGGAAAGAGAGAGAGAGAAAGGGAGAAGAAAGGAAAAGAAAAGAAAAGAAAAGAAAAGAAAAGAAAAGAAAGGAAAAGGGTCTTTCTGATCAGAAAAGAAGACCCAGCCCTAGCCCAGTGCTTTGGTCTCTTGGCTGTGACACAGATGCTGGCTCTTGCTTGGTTCCTCCTGACCTTACTGCTGGTCAGCTTGGGTTTTCCTTCTACCTGCAGATTAAGCCAAGCAGACAGGATCAAGGGAAACAGACAGGAACACATCTCTGCTTTGCCACTTACCATTGACAACCTTAGGAAAATGCTTTTAATTTTATGGGGCTTAGTTTCGTCATCTGAAAAGTGGGGTTAAGGCTGGGCATAGTGAAGCATGCCTGTAATCTCAGCATTCTGGGAGGCTGAGGCAAGAGGATTGCAAGTTTAAAACCAGCTGGGCAAGTTAGCCACTCAACATGATCCTGTCTCAAAATAAAAAATTTAAAAAGGCTGGGGACCTACCTTAATGCAAAGGCCCTGGGTTCAATCCCAATTACACACACAGACACACACACACACACACATACACACACACACACGCCAAAAGATTAATGCCATCTACCTCTTGGGGTTTGGGAGTTTGTGGGACAAAGTGGATGTACAGTGCCCCCCTGGCATGGAACAGGGCCTCAGTGAATCCTTACTGTTGTTTTCCTCATCCTTTATCTATGATTCAGCAGCCATGGAATAATCCTACTGTGTGCCAGGCTCTATGGGGGAATTTTGGGCACTGGGTCTCCAGCGCTTTATTAATTTCTACCGGCTGGGCCCAAACTTTCAACCCTCCTGCCTCAGCCTCTCTGTGTGCTGAGATTACATGCAGGCCTTACCGTGCCCAGCTCATCTTGGCTTCTTGGCTCCAGGTCGAGGCACACCTGGAAGGAGGCAGGTATACGGGAGCTGGCAGAGCCCCAGGAGATGCTCAGAAGCCTGGAAGACTGCTTTTACCTCCCCCACCCAGGAAGCTGGAATCGATTTCTCCACTCCCTTGAGAAGAATAGCGACCTGGGAAAGGCCCCTTCTTGGTGGAGGTTTGCCCTAAAAGAGCAGCAGGGTCAGAAAGAAGGAGAGAGGGAGGTCCCCAAAATGAGGGCATAGACCCTTCCTTCTCTAGCCTCTCTCTTCACTGAGGCAGGGCCTGAGTCCCACCCCATACATGGGGCCAGAGGCTCCCTGGCCGCTGGCCCTGTTTGCCTCACTAGAAGCAGGCCTCTGGGACCCGGCCAGAGTGTTTTTACTAACAAGCTAACTACACTGCACTCTCGACAGCATTAACCAAAAAAAGAAAAAGGAGCGAAAGAAAAAGAAGGGTAGAAGACAGAGTCCTTGAACAAATGCCGCTGCAGTGTCTGCCAGGGCCTAAGATCTGGTAGTATCTATTTTTTAATAATTGAGGGTGATAAATATGTATTTCTTTCTCTTCGACACCCCCCCATCCTCCGAAGCTTGTCAGCTCCCTGCGTTTCTCCTCTGATCAGACCAAGTCTTCCCCAAGCAAAAAAAAAAAAAAAGAAAAAGAAAAAGAAAAAAATCCTTTAAGCAAAAAGGATTAAAGCCTTGAAAGTAGGTCTGCCTGAGCTGTTCCCTCCTCCCCTCCCCTCCCCCAGGGTTGGAGTGCAGAGGCCCAGGGGGAGCCAGGGCCAGGGGAGTGCAGGGTAGCCAATGTAGCAAATCCCTGTCCTCCCTCCCCAGGCCTATTGAGTAGGGAGGAGGTGTAGCTAGCTGGGCCTAGGTCTCAGTGGCCACGGGGAATGGCTGAGAATCAGAGCACCCAACCCTCCATACAGAACATGGGAAAGGATTTTTGGTTTTAGACAGTCCCAGCTCCACTTGGCAACCTGGTTTTGCACTTTCAGGGAGGGTGTGGCCTTGGAACAAGCATTTGAATCTCAGGTTCTTCATCTGTGAATGGAGATATAAATACTACCTATGGCTCAGAGGATCCAATAAGCTTATCTGGCACTTGGAAAATACAGAATAAGTTAAATGAAAAATTATTTTTGTTTTTAAGGAATTTTCTCCAGCGTAGCAGGCAGCTTATCATTGCTTTCATCCTATGACACTCCGTATCTCCCAAGAAAGGGCCTACCAGGCAGGACCATTTTTCTTTTGTTGGTTCTTGAGTTTGGAACTCAGGACCTTTGCACTGACCTATATCTTCAAGCTTTGTTTATTATTTTAAGACAGGGCCTTACAGAGTCACTCAGTTGCCCAGATTAGACTCACATTTGCAATTCTCCTGGGCTTATAGATGGTTGCCACCATGCCCAGCTCACAACCATGTTTTGTACCTCATTCCCAATACCCTGTAAAGAGACAACTGAACTATAAAGGCTTATGATGTGGTTAGCACCTTGTGCAGTGCTGTGGGAACCCATAAGTGACAAAATTGGAACCCAAAGCAGGGTCCCTTTGGCCTTCTAGTCTAACGCCTTTTCTTCTGTGCACAATGTTCCTGATAAGGAACCCAATGTCCCAGGCTGTAGTCTCTAGCAACTACCCAGGAACCAAACCAGGATAAGGCTTGGCCTGGCTGGGGAGATGGCACCCAGACAGTGGTGGCTGCTGCTCGGCAGAGCTGCCTTCTTCCCCTGCAGCTTCCAGGCTTGCTGTTCTGCTGAGGCAGCAGCACTGGCCCAGGCAGCTGCCCTCCCTGTGTGCTGGGCACATGCACACGGCTGGCTGCAGGTGGCCAGCTCTGAGTCCCTGAACCCACCCATGCCAGCTCTGGTGCTCAGTGGTTGGCCATGTGGTTTCCAGGCCCTGCTGCCCACCCCCTCAGGCCTGCCCTGGCTGCTCTGGGCCCCAGGCAGGAGAGGAGAGGCCGGAGGGCAGGAAAAGCGGGAGGGAGGTGGCTATTTATAGCTGGCTTTGCTTTTGTTCCTTTTCCAGCAATGCTTCTCTTTAAATAGGAGCAAGGCTGGAGGCTGCAGCTCTTCCCCAGTCGCCTGCAATCGGTGCTCACGAGTGTGTCTGAGTGTGTCAGTGTGTGTGTAGACATATGTATAGGAATGGGGCAGAGGTTTGCACTTCAGTGCGTATGTGTGCACATGTGAGCATGTATTCAGGAAATGGACGAAAAGAGAGTTCTGTGCACTTGTGTGTACACCAGCATCAACATGTGCAGGGGTGGAGGTGGGCTGGCTGTTCTTTGTGTGTGAATGTTGAGCGCCTGGATTTACATACGTGTGTATGGAGAAAAGGCATATCTGACTACATTTACATGAGGAGGCACATAGGGGTGGGGCAGCCACTGTTTATTCATGAGTGTGAGAATATATTTTTTTTTCTTTTTCTTTTTCCTTTTTATCGGTACCGGGGATCGAACTCACGACTACCTGCTTACAAGGCAGGCGCTTATGCCGCTGAGCTAAATCCCCAGCCCCGAGAATATTTTTTAAATTCATGTTTGCAGAACCACACGAGTATATTTTGAGGTGGGGTCACAGATGGACAAGTGTGTGTGTGTGGGTCTATGTTGAAGGTGCTCCCTGAGGCAGTCCCTAGGGTGAAAGTGCCTCCAGGCAATGGGAGTGTTGAGGACAGTGAGCTTGCATGTGTGTGGCTGAGGCTGCATGGTGTGCAGGGACAGGAAGGGGATGGGCACCTTTACTCTGAGCCTGTCCTGCTTGGATGTTACCTGCTCAAGAGCTACCAGGTGCAGGAGGGAGTAAAAAGCCGCAGCATCCTAGTGGATGACCACCCAAAGCGAGTTTCAGAGGCCCCCAGGCCCCTGGCATCACTGGAGAAGGAGCACTCCTTTTTCTCCGTCCTGGCCTGGTGGGAGGACGGGTTGGGGGGGACTTAGACAATAAGTCCTGGACTCTGAGCCTGAGTTCTCAACCTGACCCAACATTTATGAGGCTCTACTTTAGGCTTAGTACTCTCGCAGCGTGGGGCCCAGCCCCGGGGTCCCGGTAGGGCAGGGAGAGAATGGGGTCCAGGGGGTGGTGGCTGGAGCTGGGCGTGACCACGTGCTGCTGCCCTGGCCAGCGCTGCTGCGGCTCCAGGAACCCATTCCAGCGCAGGCCGCTGCTCCCCGCACCCAACAGCGCCGCAACCCAGATCTGTCAGCGGCTCGGGAGGATCAGTGCCCCCGGGAGCGGCCGGGCGCTTGGGGGGCGCTCTCAGCCTCAGCCGCCTGTAGGAGGCTCCAGGGCTCCAGGCTTGGGCACCGGCCTCGCCCCTGGGCCGGCCAGCCTCACCCCAAGCTCTGGATCGATGTGACAACCCTCCCCGCCCTTCCCCCAAAGGCCAAACAAAACATAGTAAATATTTAATCCGGGCCAGGGAGCCAAGGAGGCCTCCCCGCCCCCTCCGCAGCCGTCTGGCTCCTCTGCCAACCCCGGCTGGGCTGCGCTCCTCTGTAATGAGGCCGGAGCTGCAGGGATCGATCAGCCCTGAGCCCTGGGGCGGCCTGCGCCCTGAGGGTGGCATCGCTGCCCACCCCAAACCCTCCAGTCCCGAAACCCACGTGGGCACCCTCACTGTTCCAGGCCTGGGAGGAGCACACTTGCCCCAGGGCCACCCCCACCCACCTCTCTTCTGGGCGGATAGTGTGGTACTGTGGTGGTAGTGGTGGTGGTAGTTAGGAAGGAGGGGCAGGCTGGAAGAAAAAGGCAATAGTGGGGACATCTTTACCCTGATTTATGCCTGAACTCCTGGCCAGAGTCACTCTCCAAGGCCTAAGTGCCTGAAGCCTGTAGGGCCCTTGGGTGACACTGGGCAGGGCTGGGCCATCCTAGGAGGGACCTACAGAGAGGATAGCAGTATTCTTTCGGTACCGGGGATCGAACTCACGACTGCCTGCTTGCAAGGCAGGTGCTTATACCTCTGAGCTAAATCCCCAGCCTGATAGCAGTATTCTTTTTTTTTTTTTTTTGTCTTTTCCGGTACCAGAGATTGAACTCACGACTGCCTGCTTGCAAGGCAGGCGCTTATGCCACTGAGCTAAATCTTCAGCCTGATAGCAGTGTTCTTTTTTTTTTTTTTTTTTTTTGTCTTTTTCGTTTTTATCGGTACCAGGGATTGAACTCACGACTGCCTGCTTGCAAGGCAGGTGCTTATGCCACTGAGCTAAATCCCCAGCCCCATAAAGGCTCTGTAATCTAGGGTCCCCCTGCAGGGTCTCTAGAGGAGGTGATGAAGTTTTTCACTGTCCATAATTCATGCAGCAGATAACCACTGACCACCTATTGTGTGCCAATCTAGGCAGTCAGCCATCCTGAAGATAGAGTGCACGCCAAAGGAGACAAAAGAAAGTCAACAGAAAAAGTGACTTCAGCTAGTGGCTAGGTTAGTGTAGAAAATAAAACTAAACTGTGATATTATTTTATGTGACTATTTTATTAGCTAAGGTAGCCAGGGAGCTAGCCAGTGATAATCTATTGGGCTAAAATCACCACTGGCAATTTTTTTTTTTTTTTTTTTTGTCTTTTTTCCTTTTTATTGGTACCAGGGATCAAACTCACAACTGCCTGCTTGCAAGGCAGGCACTTATGCCTCTGAGCTAATCCCCTGGCAAATTTTATAGTACATGCAAAGGCCCAAAGGCAGGGAAGAAGTTGGTGTGCTCTAGGACTGGGAAGAAGGGCCAGAGAGGTGGAGTGTAGGTGAATGATGGGGAAGGAGGCAGTGGTAGGTCTCTTAGGATTTCACAGGGCATGGGAGGAGCTTGAATTTTATTCTGAGAGCTGTGTGATGCATAAGAGGTTTGAAGCAGAGGAATGACATGATCTGATTTACATTTTTAAAAGCTTTGCTGGCTATAGTGTGGAGAAAGATAGGGAGTTCAGGGTGGAGGCAGCGAGGCCAGATTGGTGGGGAGAAGATGCAGTTTTGTACTCAAGAAAAGCTGGTGTCCTGCCTGCCTTGAGCCATGACTGTGAAGGGGCCCCCAGCAGCTGGGAATCAGAAATCGGGCCCCTGGTGCACAAAGTCCCTGGGGACATGAGCAGAGACAAAGACCTGGGGTTGCTACTGTTCTTTCTCTTGGACCCAGACTCCACAGTGGGCAGCCCAGGAAGTTTTTTTTTTTGTTTTTTTTTTTTTTTTTTTTTTTTAGGAGCATTAGAAAATGTTGACATGTTTTTTTGAAACAATTTCAGATCTGATATCTCCGCCAGATTGAGTTTGTAACCAGCTTTATTGTTTAAGCCTGCTGGGATTTCATCAAAGGCGTCTGCTGTTTACCCAGAACCATTTCATTGGAGAAAACAGCAAACAGACCTGCATTTCTATCTGATTTCACTTTTTCCCCCGTTTTTCATGAATGTAAGTGCTTGTGAAAAGCAAGGTTGATAAGGCAAAGCAGTGTGGCTCAAGCCCCAAGAAGGGGCTCAGGGGGGTCTCAGTTGAGGTCTATTAATAGAGCACAGAAAAGCCGGGGGTGACTGGCTGGCCCTGGGGAGGGGGGCCTGGAAGAGCTCCTGGCCAGCAGCCAGGCCTCCAAATGGGACACTTCAGAAGGTGAAGGGAAGTGGGGGGGGAGGGGTGCTGCTGTTCCCGTAATGCTCTGGCCAAAATTTGACTACCATGTCCTAGTATCTGCTGTCTTTACTGGCTTCTGACCCATTTCAGACACTGGCAGCAAACAGTAAGACCAAACATCAGCTCTCACATGGAAATGGTGACAACCCAGCCTTGAGATGGGTTTGCTGAGGCCAACTGCAGCTTCCCTGGGGGAAGGCTGAGTGGGGGAAGCAACAGCAAAAGGCCAATGGAACCCAGATCATAAGAGCACCAGCAAAATCGCCTTCTTGTTCCTCCTCTGCCAACACTCGGGACTGAGCCGTAGTCCTGCCAGGCTGCCTGAGCCAACACAGGACAAGCAGGGCAGGGTCTAGGGACTCTTCTGTCACCGGATCAGTGCTCCCTCTGCTTCCCCAAGGAATCTGCAGTCATGTTATCTTTACTCGCCTAATAGGATTCTGGCAGGCCTGTTGACCCAGCAAATGTTTTTAGCCCAATGAGGGAGAGGTTTCTCTGCTGCCCATCAGGAGGACGCATTCTGTGAAATTTGGGTTAATGTGGCTTGTTTAGCTGCTTGAGCGACTGGCTAGTTAACTGCACGGGTTGTTTGGCATATCGGTTGTTTATTACCCGTTATACATTAGACCGACTTCTAAGGTCAATTGATTTGAACCAGTTAGCAGGAGGATAAGCACTTTATCTTTTTCTGGCTATAGATCTTTTTTTTGTCTTTTTCCTTTTTATCGGTACCAGGGATTGAACTCACGACTGCCTGCTTGCAAGGCAGGCGCTTATGCCACTGAGCTAAATCCCCAGCCCCCATTCTGGCTATAGATCTTACAACAAGCATCTGAGAGGATGGAAACAAGGCACAGAGTGCCAAGCAGACCATAGTGCTCTACTGCCTTCTGGCAGGTGGCACTTGCGGTGCCAGAAGTCAATGTGTGACATGAGCCTATAAGGACAGTGAGCATCAAGAGGACACAAGGGTACAGTGCCTGTAATCCCAGCTATCAGGAGGCTGATTGAAAGTTCCAGACCAGCCTGGGCAACTTAGCAAGACCTTGTCTCAAAATAAAATTTTAATATAAAATTTATGGAAAGGACTGGGGAAGTAGCTCAGTGGTAGAATGCTTACCTAACATGCTCCGAGTTCAATATCCAGTTCTGGAGGAAACGAAAGAAGGCCAAAGAGAAAGAGAGGAAGAAAAGAAAAGAAGAGCACAAAGTAGGCGTGTGGGTGCCAACCTGAAATCGCAGCACTCCAGAGCCTCCGGAAAGGAGACTGAGAGTTCAAGGCCAGTCTGGGAGCTGAATGAGGTCTTGTCTCCCAACACCAAAGGAAAGAGCAGAGGAGGAAGCTGTGGACCTCACAAGGCTGTTCTGGGCCCTCCTGGCTGTGGGTGCTCCCTTCTCCCCCACTTCCACAGTGAGAGTTCAGTCTCTGCGGGGGATGCCAGGGCTCCATCTCTGTCGATTCAGAGTAGATCCCAGACCTCCAAGAGCAGAGGAACCGCATGGTGCAGACCATGGAACTTGAGCCCAAGGGACTTGGGCATATTTGCTGCCATCATCCTTAGGGAGCCTCCAACATTTCATTTAATCTAATCACCACTCCTGAACCTAAGCAGGTATTGCATACCCAACTTCTTAGAAAAAAAAAGCTAGGCTTGGAGGTGGGAGTGAGCAGGGTCTGCTTTATTGACCAAGGTCATCTGACAAAGCAATTGCTGAGTCTTTTTACTTGGCCTTATAGCCTTTGCCTTTCTTTGAGGTTAGATAGAAGGGCAGGGGCTTCCATTGGCAGCAGGAGGGTGCCATGGGCCCTTTGGGATATTCTGACCTGAGAATAACTGGATGTGAGATTCTGAGGATGTTCAAGCCATCTCCTGCTTCTGCCCTTAAAAGGCTCAAGTGGATCTCTGAGTAGAAGACTTGGCAGTTCTGATGTTACTAAGTGGACTCAGGACTATTTGGGAGGCTGAGGCAGGAGGATTGTTTGAGCCCAGGAGTTTGAGACCAGCTTGTGCAACATAGTGAGATCCCATTTTAAAACAAAGCAGATACAAGGAAGACACTGCTCCTCTCCCAAGGCATCCCACCTTTGGCACCAAGTTCCTGGGCTTCTTTCTTACCACCCCTTTGAGAGAAGGAAGGGAAGCCTCTTTTATCTCTTGAATCCCACCACAGGAGTCCCATCTCAACACCTTACCCTCCTGCCTGGTATCCATGAATTCCACCAGAGCGCATGCTTCCCAGAGGCAGCAAAATTTGCTCTTACCCCAGAGTCAGGGAACTGGCCCAAGACTTGCAAAGGGATTGACAGTGAGCATTCTGAAGATGGGCTAGGGGCTAGTATTTTGCTTCTGGTTCTGACATCCTTGCTCAAACGAGTTGACAAGTTCTTGCAAAATTGCTTCAGATCTCTCAGCATTTTCCCTTAATGGCCTTGGCAGTGGTGAATCCTTGACCTTTGAGGGTGGGTTTGATTTTTTGGAAAAGGCCAAAAGTAATTTGAAGCTGTGTGTTGTGAAGAAAGGGGTGAGCAATTTGCAGACTATGATTTGTTTTTGTTGTTGACATTTTTAAAATTCACAACAAGATAGGACCCTGAAGAGCTGAGCCAATTCTCACAAGGAAGTTCCAGAAGTATTTTAAGGATGGCAGCGGTTGGGGTATGGGGAGATAAAGTGACCATTCTGATAAAAGGGTAGGGAAAGGGAATCGATGTCTTACTGAGCCAATCATGGAATAAACCAATCTTGCAATAAGGCTGATCTATAGAAAAAAATTCATAAATAATCCATTATCTTGTTCACTCCTCATAATAATCCTACTAGAATAAACACTTAGTTCATTTCACAGATGATGAAATTAAGGTTGAAGCAAGTTAAATGACTTCCTAAAACCACAGAGCTATGTCATGATCAGGATTTGAACCCAAAGAACTAGGTGTGGTGGTACACACCTGTAATCCTACGGATTACTTGGAAGGCTAAGGAGGGAGGAGAGTTGCATGTTTGAGACTACCCTGGGCTACAAAGTGATCTCAAAACCAGCCTGAACAGCATAGCAAGATTCTGTCTCAAAAAAAAAAAAAAAAAAAAAAAAAAAAAAAAAAAAGAAAAAGATTTGAACGCAAGTCTCTGATTGGGTTCCAAAGTCAAGGCTATTTGATGAGGGAGGAGGTTTGAAACAGTCTTGCTATATAGTGCAGGCTGGCCTTGAACTCACAGTGTCATCAAGACTGACCTTAGAATTAAAGCAATCTTCCTGCCTTAGCCTCCTGAGTGCTGGGATTATAGGTGTGCACCACCACAACTTGCTATTTTATTTTATTTTATTTTTAGTATAACAAAAGATGGTTTATTTGGGGAGAAAAGATGGAAGAGAAAGAGGGAGAGATAGCTACCACGAAGCAGTCGGGGGCTTCAGAACTGAAAGTGCTCTTTTACTGTTTGATGTATAAGTCCCAGCATGCACATCGCACTCATCCCCACCTCCAGTAACACACAGCTGTGGTTTCATGGTGACATCATTAAGAAAAAAGCAAATTATAAAGGAGTCATGTGGCAGGGTAAAATGCTGACTGTGTGCCACGGTGGCCCCTGTTGGCAGGCATCAGGGGATGCGTGGGTGACAGTGGGAAGGCGTGAAGTATGGTGTTTATTAGATGCTGGCAAAGGCCGGGGAGTTCCAGATGCCAAGCGATGATAAGCCAGCCCTGCCTGTCTCAGCTCCCATCCCGTTCCACAGGCTGAGCTGGTTTCTAGTCCGATGCCTTTGGATCAACCGGGCTTTTGGACAGACCAACTCTAGGAGCTTTTGGGGGGGCATTGGCAAGACAGGGCTCCTCCTGGATCATAACAGCAACAATAATAACACCAACAAGAACCTGTCCTGGTGGGGCAGCTGTTAAGGACCAGGTATGGGTATCATTAAGCTTTGGTCCCTCTATGTGCTCTTAGCCCCCAGCTTGGAGGTGTTTAGAAATCTTAGTTCCCACTTGGGTCCCCCAACCGCACAGCTTGGCTGACTGAGTCCAGAAAAGATCTCTGTTCGCATGTGGTCCAGACGCTTGCTCTAGTGTGGCCTTATTGTCACTGTGAGAGAACATGGGCCCTGAAGACACAAGGAAGGAGGGTGGGTGCGGGGCTCACTGTGCACCACTGCTCCAAGAGGACTTTCTCAGCCACAAGCACAGTTGTGGCTTTCAAAATATAGCCGTTTCTCTTCCAGGAACTTACTTTATGGAACTTACACTTGGCACCTGTGGGCAGAAATGCACATAACTTGAGCATGCACAGTATCGTTGCTTAAAATAGCAGCCAGAGGACATAATTTTTAATGTACATCAGTAGGGGACCAGTTTAGTAGGATGCAACAACCTCATGCAATGGGGTTCTGTACTCCAAGGAATGGGTGAATCTGTGCTGGTACGGGATAGATACCAAGATGTATTGCTAAGTGCAAATGCTGTGGTAGTACACTGCGATACCATTTGGGTTTCAAAAAGAAAGATTTACTTGTATGTGACAGAAATTTTCTGGAAAGACACAAAAGAAACTCTTTAACAGTGGGATGCCTCTGAAGAAAGACACTGGGGACTGGAAGTCAGAGAGGCAGGGAAACTTACTTTTTATTGGGTATCCTTTTGTGTTCTTTGAAAAAAATTTTTTTCGTCTATGTGCATGCATTACTTTTTTGATTAAAAAGAAAGCTGTGGGGTTTAAAAAGAAATCATCAATCTTGCTTGTTCCTTCCCTGTCTCCAGCTGGGTCCTACACTTGGACTCACAAGTGACTCCTCCCCTCTGTCTCCTTTCCCACCCATGGCCCCTGCCTCAAGACCCCATTACCGCCTCTTACAGGTACTTAAAACCTACCTTTTTGCCTTGAAATACAAACAACTCTTAATCTGGAGAAGGCTGAGCTTCATTGCACTCGGAACAGGCAGCAATCGGCTGGCACTGAGATGCTCGATAAATGTTTGCTGAATCGAATTGAATCTGTGACTCGGTTGGTTACACTGAGCAAGGTACTAATTGGCCAAGGTCAGGCATCCAAATCTCTTTCAGCTTGGCTCCCTTTCAATCTAGAGCAGGGCTTTCCCCCTGCCTGCAGGCTCCTGTGTGGCTGCATGGTGCAAGCGGGGAGCTTGGCTGGGGTAAAGGAGGGGGTGGAAGTGGAGCCAAACGGAACAGTGTGGCAGGCACCATCGGAAAGAGTCTGGCTCAGATGAGAACCTGGAGCAGGCTCTAAAACTTTGGGTCTTTCATTTTCTATTAGCCAGTTGGTTTTTATTACAAGAGCTTTCAGATACACATATAAAAGATAGAATGCTCCACAACATGCGGTAATAAGTTGCCTGTTGTATGTGTTTGTCATAGGTAGAAAACATCATTTAGCAGGGTTTTGTTTCTGTTTTCCTTTTGTTTTTTGTTTTTTGCTGAGGATGGGACCCAGGGCCTTGTGCATGCCAGGCATTCTGCTAGTGAACTATATACTCAGCTCTTATTTTTTGTTGTTTTATGTCTTGAAAATTCACAGTCCTGGAGGAAGGAGAGAGTGTGTGTTCCTTGTCTATGAGCATTTTGTTCTTGAAATGAATTCCCCCAGGGTTCTCTGGCCGTGGTATGCTGTGCCCTGGCGACATTTTTCTTGAGGCTGTGATCCAGTCACTTGGCATGGGCTCTGGGACTCTTCCAGCTCGCTCACAGGAGAGATTTTTTGTCCCAGTAAGGGTTATTATGATGAGGAAGCATTTGCCTGCAAGCACAGTGAGTCAGAAAGTTTGATGTGCTTTCCAAAAAAAAGCATCCATAATTTTTGACCACATTAATAGAAGTGTCCAAATCTAGGACGGTGAGGAATCCAGTCCTCTGCATGCTAAGCACCCCTGAATCATCCTCTCCCTCATTGCCATCCACCAATGGAGTCCATCTCCTACCCGTTGCTTGAATCTGTCCTCTTCTCTCATTTCCTCTGGCACCACCAGCTGAAACCAGAGCCCCTCCTCTTTTGGTTGGAACATCACAGTAGCCTCCTAATTGGTGTTCTAGATTCTTCTCTTGCCCCCGGTGTCCTAACTGCAGTCAGGGGATGCTAGGGAATGCGATCTGATCATAACCCTTTGATGGCTTAAAGTCTTTTAGTGGCTTCTCACAGCTCTTGGATTGTAAGTCCTGTTTTTAATCAGGCTTTCAAGACCTCCTGTGATCTGCCTCTGTCTAGCCCTCCGATCCCTCATACCACATCCCCTGGGGCTGAATGCTTTGCCTTCTGTGCTCATGTGTGCCAGTCTCCTGGTGCTCTCAGGTCCCCAATATGGAGACTGTGCTGCCTTAAAGATCTCCCCACCCCAAAGTAACCATACTTCCTCGGGAGGTGGCCTGCGCCCATCAAATGAGGTCAAGCCCCAGTTTAGGTGCCAACAGCATCCAGAGTCTGTTCATTCAGCAAATATTTAATGATACCAGTGGCATACTGGGTACACTTCTGGGTACTGAGGATGTAGTGATGACAGAGCTGCCTCTTGAGGGAGGTGTTCAAGCGTTGGAGTCTTAATTATCTCTGATCGGAGATGTTGGGAGGATCATGGAAGGTGCCAATGTGCAGATGTGTCAGAGGACTCATTCACTTCTGCACTGTAGTACAGTATTGTGATTTTCTGGCCCTGAAATTACATGACTTCAGAGTTAAGAGGACCTCTTAGAAATGGCTAGGCCCAGTGACCTGAGGGTTGGATCACAAAAGACAGAAACCCAAACTGTTGAAACCAAGAAGGAAGCTTACAGGCTTATGAAACTAAAAGATACAACTTCAGGTAGAGTTTGGCCACACAGAATCACCAGGACTTGGTTCTTCTCTCTTGGCTTCTTGGCTTGGTTTCTTCTGAGCTGGCATCATTCTCTGGAAGCACTGGCAGTTCCAGGTTGCCATCTCTTCCTCCAAGGAAGAGAATTCTTCCCCTAAAAGGTTGAATCAAATGTGTGGGCCTGGATCCAATGCTGACGTTTGCCCCCAAAGCTGCCGGAGGCCTGGAAGAGCATGTGATTGGGTACAGGCCCACCCCTGGAGGTGGGGGATGGAGCCACTCCATCAGAGCACATGGCGGAGAGGCAGGGGGCCAGTTCTCCCAAAGGAAAACGGGGTGGTACAGCCAAAGGAGGCGAATGTGTTGCGAGCGGGCAAAGCTCCACACAAGCTGTAGTCTGCAGGAAGCTTTCTATGCTTTTTGTTTCTTTTTCATCCAGAAAATGGAGACACTCAGAACCCCATTTGCCCCTCATCTCTGACGTGCAGCCCCTGAGCTACATCACTTTCTTTGTCCAATCCTTACGCATTGCAGGTAAGGAAGCTGGGACTCGGTGATGTCCTCAGGAACACACAGCAAAGCTACAGTGGCATCAGGATGGGAACTGAGACTCTGTCCTGGTGGTGTCACCTGAAAAGCAGAGCCTGTGTCTGGGGTCCGGTTGCTGGATCTGAATCCTGGCTCTGCCATTTGCTAGCTGTGAGGTTGTAGTAGTTTCCTAGGGCTTTACAAATTACCACAAACTCAGTGACTTAAAACTACAGAAATTTATTCTTTTGCAGTTCTAAAGGCCATAAATCTGAAATCAAGATGTCAGTAGGGCTGTGAACCCTCCAAAGTTTCTGGGCAACAATCTGTTTTTGCCTCTTCCAGTCTCTGGTAGCTGTCACATTCTGTCATCACTCCAATCTGTCTCTGTCTTCATGTGGCTTCTGTCTTCCCTTCTATCTTTTTAAAGGACATTTGTCATTAAATTGAGGGTCCATCTGGTAACTCAGGGTGACCTCATCTCAAGATCCTTGACTACATCTGCAAAGACTCTTTTTCTAGGTAAGGATGGGTTCCAGAGATTTGGATGTGGGCCTATCTTTTTGGGAGTTACCATTCAATCCAATCCAGGGACTGCGGGCAAGACACTGAAACTTTCTGAACTTGAGTTGATTATCTGTAAACTGCAGGTAATAGTAGCATCTTCTTCATAGGGGTGTCATAAGGATTAATATAAAATAATCCTCATTAAGTCCTTCAAAGTGCCCACCACTTAGTGAGTACTCAGTAAGGTGTTTTATTATTATTATTATTATTGTTGTTGTTGTTGTCTTTTTGAAACAGGGTCTTCTATGCAGTTCAGGCTGGTCTTGAGTTTAGTTTGTAGTCCAGGGTGGTCTTATACTTGGAATGATCCTCCTGCCTCAGCCTTCTCCCAATAGCTGAGATTACAGGCATGTGCCACCATGCCTGGATGCTATTATTATTATTATTATTATTATTATACCTGGTCTTCAACATCCTCCAAGGTGGCTTTCTTCCACAGCCCAGTTCTCATAAAGCTATTAGTAGAAGAGACAAGACAGGTAGCTGATGTCTCAGTAGCAATGGAGCTGTCAAGGTTCTAGTCAAGTGACTTCCTGCATGCGCCCAGCTGGGGACGCATTATTGTCCTGGCAGGCCAGAGTTCCTGAGGTTGCTGCTGAGAGGCAGGGTAGTCTGAGGTCTCCTGCCAATCACCCTCTCACCC